>NC_090229.1:18859730-20347230 GCF_024489055.1 Chanodichthys erythropterus
TCAAAGATTCATCACCTAAAATTATTCACTGTGTCCACTAATTAGTTTTTGAAGTTCCCAGAAGGATCATGACGTTTGAGCATAACCAGAGCATAACCACTATTCATAATCTTTTTTTATTATTGTTTAATTATCAGGGAGAATTTTTTTTTATTTTATTATTATTATTTATATAAAAACAAGACAAGTCTATATTCACTGTCTTGCTGTTTGTAATAGGCCAGATCCAAATCATAATGTTTACAAGACACACAATTCTGTTCAGTTTATAGTATTATGAGTTATATAAAAAGTTGTATTATTTTTATTTAAAGTTAAGTTTATTTATACTATATAATAATAAGAATGATGATGACTATTTTATGATTAAAAATCAACATTTTGGTTTATTAACATTTTAATGTTTTTGCCTGAAGCACATAATGAATAGCAATGTCTGAGGCAAAAAAAAAAAAAATTCTAAAAAGAAATACAATTTAATAATTCAGAGAAATTGTATTCAAAACAGAATTAATTAATTATGGTTATAAAGATTATAAAGAGAATGATGCAAAATGAACAGAGCAAAATGAAGAACAAAAAAAGTGCCTTGTTGAAATTTAGATATTGTCCTGATCTAATTCTGCCTGTTCACGCACATTTGCATAGACACTGAAAACAATGTGCTCTCATCCATATGATGTTTAAATCGGTAAAGATCTGAAATGACACTTAATGGAGTGTACTTCCTTTCTTTCAAACACGCAAAAAATTAGAGCTGGGTACAGACTCTCATCCCCTTCAGCAATATCTAGGGCAACTGTGAAATACTTCCTCCTCATCCTGTTAAGACATTGACAGAGTGTGGACTGACTCAACCTTCTCCAACAACATGCCTCCCAGGGAGAGCGAGGGAGTGAGCGAGTGAGAGACCAACAAGCAGAGGAGGAGGAGACAGGAACGACTGCTTCTCTCTTTTATATTTAAAGCAGTTCTCCTTTATATTTAAAGCAGTTTTGAAGTTAATGCTGCCCTTAAGTCGGTGCCCCTAAACAGTATTATGAGCCGGATGAACAGGGAAAGTCCAAAAGACTTGCGGGATCCTGACCCCAGATCCCTGCATCCTCTCTTTATCTGCTGCATGAGGCCTGAGGCAGTGGGCTTCAGGGACACACTGACTCAGTCATGAGGAAACGTTCTGTATATGGGATTAGCCCACATCATAAAGCCTGTATGATGTAGCCCTCACTGCCTGCCAGCAGATAATGATGTGGCCCTGCTGAATATTTCAGGCTGTGGATTGCTAAGTGCTTTTTCTCAGGGGAACACTGTCGTGCGCTTTTGCTGTCTAACTGTGGCGTCATGCTCCATCTCTCCCCGGAGGAAGCACCTGGAAAAAGCACTGACCTTGATGCTAAGATGCACTTTAATTACCCTTACTACAGGGATTGACGTAAAGGGGTCATTATTCAATAATGGGACATCTGATCTCTTTTTTTCTTCTCTTTTCTCCTCTCATGATTAACAGATTACAAGTATGATGAGTATTGTGAATGTAATGATAAAAGATGTATGTGGTTTAAAGGGATGGTTAAGCGGAAAATGAACATTCTGTCGTTATTTACTCACCCTCATGCTTTTTCAAACCTGTATGACTTTTGTTGATTTTGCATTATTTTTTGAAGCTTTACAGGCCCAGTCTCCATTGACTTTCATTATTTAGAAAAAAGTGGCTAGGATATTCTTCAAAAATTCAAAAGCACAAATGAATTCTTACTGGTTTGGAAAAAGCTTTTAAAAATCTAGTTTAAAGCACATGTGGCAAGCTAGTACTGTACTCTTTATATTTAAGTAGGTTTCATTCAGTTTTGAAAAACTTTTATTTCTTTTAAAACTATATCACTCACCGGCCACTTCATTAGGTACACTTTGCTAGTAGCTGGTTTGACGTCCTTTTACCTTTCTTGGTGGTATAGATTCAACAATGTGCTGGAAATAATCATCAGAGATTTTGGTCCATATGGACATGATACCATCATGTAGTTGTGGCATATATTTTTTTCATATTTCTTTATCTATGATGCGAATCTCCTGTTCCACCACATCCCAAAGGTGCTCTACTGGATTGAGATCTGGTGACACTGGAGGCCATTTGAGTATAGTGAACTCACTGTCATGTTCAAGAAACCAGTTTGAGATGATTTGAGCTTTGTGACGTACCCCCAGTTTCACAGACAACGCTAAAGCTAGTCCTAAACTAAAATGCATGTTTGAGCTGTTGTAACTGAAAGTAACTTGTACTGACAGATCTTAAAATATGTCAGTGCCATTGTTTTGTCTCAAGATGCACACCAGTTATGTTTTTTTCTAGTGAACGTTTATGAAAGCTACTTAAATGCCCTAATTGAAATAAGGCTTAATCCTGCCTTAGGCTAAGCCCTGTCTGTGAAACCGGGCCATTGTGTGTTATCCTGCTGGAAGCAGCCATGCGAAGATTGGTACACTGTGATCATAAAGGGATAGACATGGTCAGCAACAATACTCAGGTAGGCTGTAGTGTTTAAACAATGTTTAATTGCTACTAAGGGGCCCAAAGTGTGCCAAGAAAATATCCACCACATCATTACACCAGCAGCAGAAGCCTAAACCATTGATACAAGGCAGGATGGATCCATGTTAATGGCAAATTCTGACCCTACCATCTAAATGTTGTAGAAGAAATAGAGACTCATCAGACCACACAAAGTTTTTCCAATCTTCTATTGTCCTTGTATAGCCTGTGCAAATTGTAGCCTCAGTGTCCTGCTGTTAGCTAATAGGAGTGGCACCCCTGGTGTGGTCTTGGTTGTAAAGAGTGATTTTTTTTGAGTTGCTGTTGCCTTTCTATCAGCTCAAACCAGTCTGGCAAGTCTCCTCTGATACAAGGCAACAAGGCATTTATTTATTTATTTATTTATACTCACAGAACTGCCTCTCACTGGATGATGGATGTGTTCTCTTTTTCGGACCATTCTCTGTAAACCTTAGATATGGTTTTGTGTAAAAAATCCCAGTAGATCAGCAGTTTCTGAAATACTCTGACCAGCCTGTCTGGCACCAACAACCATATTCAAAGTCACTTGAGGTGCAGTTTGAACTTCAGCAGGTCATCTTGCCCATGGCTGAATCCGAAATCGCCACCTCATTCACTATTCCCTACATAAGTTCACTAATACAGTTCATTTGAAGGAGTGACTAAAAACGAGTGAGTGAACAGTTTGCATAGTTTGTGCTTGCTGTTTAAAAATAATTTGAAACTTAGCGAGATGCAGGAATTCATTCGGCACGTGACTCTCACAATTCATTATGGGTATTCTTTAGCCACTGAGCATACATCAATTGTATACTCATTATTGCTGGGCATTGTGGGATTGAATGAGTGCACTCGATAATGTCCACTAAGGTTTCGGACAACACTAAAAATGGCTGTTAGTGCCCTATTTAAGGGTATAGGGGGTGATTTCAGACACATGGCATGTCTATATGCCTGAATGCATTGAGTTGCTGCCATGTGATTGTCTGATCAGATTTTTGCATTAACAAGCAGTTGAAAAGGTTTAACCAAGAAAGTGGCTGGTTAGTGTGCATGTGTGTGTGAGTATGAGTCCAAAGTCATGTAATGGGGAGGGTTAGGAAAAGACCTGGCGACCTATTCCCGAAAAATCATCGCCAAGAAAATTCATGGACAGTCTCTCACGTATGGCAGAATCACCAAGAGTTGGATACAACTGAAATGATATTTGAAAAGACTTACCGACCTTGATACAGTCTGTCCTCTTGATGACATAATTCCCTCTTTATGACAGTGAACTGACAGAGAAAAGCTTTCCAATTATTAATAAGCATCCCAAAAATATCAATAAATTGAAATTAAAAACATGCTAGTCACAAAAGCTGTGCATTCAAGTCACAAGAGGGCTGGAAGGACACATGATTCCTGCCTTTTTGTCCAGCACAGATAGTCTTGGGCATTACATTGAAGAATGGAGAAGCAAATAGCCATGTATCTTTCTGATATATGACTCCTTTCACGTTCGATTTTCAGAGTAGGCACTGAATCAACAGTATTCTTAGCTTTTTGAATGAAAACACTTGTCGCTTTCACACTTTTGCTTGACCTTTAGAAAAGTAGACGCAGCACCTGTGGCACAAACTAGCTTTTTTCTGACGGCTTCATCAGCACCTGGTAATTACCAGCAGGCAGCAGAGGAGCCTGCGGTGATCAAAGCCTCAGACACAGAAGAAAGGAGGAAAAGGAGAGAGAGTGAGAGAAAAAGAGAGAGAAACAACTGGCAAGTCCAGGCACTGAGGTATGAAGAGGTGAGGACACTATGGACTCGTTGTGTTAATCCGGCTGGAGCAGGAACATGGGAATGTGCTGATCCACAGAGGCATGGAACGGCACTGTCTGAGGTAATCCTCTGGTTTACATGCTGTAATTCTATTGGAAGACTGCAGGAGGGCACACTGGGGGTCTGTTCTAGAACCTGCGACCACAGCCTTCAATACACCTCACCTCATACCCTTTTTTTTTTTCACGTGCCTGGAGATGCTGAAGTTACAGTAAAACATGACTTGGTGCCGCTCAAGCACAAAACGGTCTTGCCGAGCACACACTGATACCAAGACGACGAAGAGGAAGTAAGTAGACGAGGACGACCCCTACAAACTATTCCTGCGTCTCAATCACCTCCCTAGTGTAATGATTGAGGCAAATCAGACACAATTATTGGTTAGTTAACCAATAGTTTTAAGCTCACTCTGGAGTCTGTCCCCATCCCCCGGGAAGTTTTCAGTTACAAGTTTTTGCACTGAGGAATGTGGTGGCCGCATGGAGAGCAGAGTAGAGACACAGAAAATCTGCATCTTCCCTGCATTTTCCACACAGAACACAGACTCTATGGCATTAATGTATAGACAGACTGTGCTATAAATGAATCCTTCTCAGGAAATGGTATCCATTATTACTGTTGTTGTATTGTACTCATTGTATTTACATGTTTGATGATTGTTAAATGTTATGACCTGTGCGGTAACTTCAATCATGCCATGTTTAGTGTCTATACGTTCGTATCGCAATGATTTAAATGCTTGTGTATGTGGTATGTCCATACCTGTGCAACACAGGAGTATTACAAGACTCTTTAATAGTTTTATTCAAAGACTCAGCTTGTTAATCTACTTGGTCATAAAAGCCCTGTCAAGGGGTGTGTGTTGTCACCCGGAAATACAACATCTTCATTGGCCCCCATCATTCCTAAGAATTTGGACTTTGACCAGAGGTTAAAAGCCAGCGAACCATGCCACTCCCCTCTCTTTTTCCTTGCTTCTGGACGACCGAACAGGTCTCCTTGCGTCTGGCCTCTCTAGGCCCGGCCGCAAGGCTGGTAGGCCCCTGGCCTACAACACCCAGCCATGTGCTCATCACCCAACAGACTGGCAACAACTTCAGACGATAACCTCAAGAGTTATCTTCAACCTGCAGATCCAACGCTCCTCAGCCTAAAGGCATCTTGCAAGTATCGTACATTTTAATGCTAAACAGCGATTTAGTATTGATTTGTAAGACTTACCTTTGCTATTGCTAAAAGAAACTGATGAGTCCTTTCCAGATTGCCTTTGACATTTCATGTAGCTCTAGTAACAGCATCTCTTCCGGTTCAACTCTATCATTACTCATTTTGACTTGTGTATGTGTGACCCTTTGTGTATGTTATGTTACGTGTTTGTTAGTTTTGTTATGTGTTTGTGTTATGTGTTTGTGTTAGTTAATAAAGATTGTGCACAAGACATGTTTGGTTCTGACTCCGTCTGCTAATGAATTGCCTCTTAAGTGATAGATCCGGACTACGTGCTCTGAGTAGTACAGTACAATAAGAAATATTATTCTTCCATAACTTGGAAATTAACATTTCTTAGAATTAATAAACAATCAACGCTGAGCGTTCACTGGACGAACAGGTTAACTGATTGTAATATTAATTTTAATGTAGCTATGTCCAGTTAATCTGATTAACGGATTTGCATATTCATAATTAATCATAATTAATAATCATAATGAGTTATGAATAATTATTAATATTTCCCCTTTGAGTTAATTTTCGCTACACTAGCTTCCTAGGTAGTGTTTCAGTATATCTTCTAAATGAATGTGGCCAACTCCCTGATCAGTGCCCTGACTACTGTACTAGGGAGAGCTGATTGAGACGCACGCTATGGGTGCTCTGCCACTTCTTGGCCACACCAATAGATGTGTATTATTTCTGTATTTTTACAGTTTTTTTCTTTTACATTCAAGAAATATTGTTGAGAATGTCTTTTTAATAAATATGTTTATTTGCACTACCGTTCACTTGCACTACTGTCATTGTGAATTATTTGCACTACCGTTTCTGACTACCATCTCTCATATGTCATGTATATGCCATTTTATATCTGCATTTTTATCTTCTTTAACTTTACTAATATCATAAATATGTTTATTTGCACTACAAATATTCGTCCCGGTGTGTACAGGCCTTTACTGTAACAATCAGACTAAAGACGACAGGAAATCAACATGCTGGTGCTCAAGAAGCATTTCTTGTTATTATTAAAGTTGAAAACAGTTTTGCAGACCATGCTGATATAGAGCCATATCGCACTCCTACTTGTGTGATATTGCTCATATATTCATGTGTGTATTTCTATCATCTTTAGACTTTGTACTTTCTATCAAAGTCTCTTGTTCTTGGCAAAGTTCTTGGCGAAACAGCATCATAAATAAATAACGATCACAGGGGTTTGGTGACTTTTTAAAATCACCAAAAATGGATCTTTCGCTCACTACAGGTCTAAGATGTTTCCCAGTACCACAACAGATAATTGTTCCAGTGAAGTCGAGGCAGTGACAGGCAGTTCTGCTTTGAGGACTATATTTCTTTATACTGAGGGACATTCATCCTGTGGGAGAGCAAGAGATGTTTATCTCTACAACTATTCACAGCATGCAGCCACAATACAAACACTAAATACACAGCCATAAATAAATAATGAACAAAAAAGAATGATTCCAGATTTCTCTTTTAAACTTTGCACAGTATATGAAAAGAGTACAAGATCACATTACAGAGAAACGTATGATGTATTTCTGGAGAAATGCGTTATGGAGAATTCTCTTATTTAGTTTTCTGTGTAAACATCTAAGTTACATCTTGTACTTTTGTATTCGAAAATGATGTAAAACTGTCTTGTTGTTTTTCTGTATGACATTTTGGTGGAATTGTTGTTTTGAAAACATCCATAAACTTGCAATGTATTGTGGTTTTCAGAAAAATGAACCACCAAGCAATAAGATGAGGAGACATTAGTTAAAATCTTTCACACTCACAAAAAAATTCCTATATGTGTTCCACTTTAAACTCCTTTTTTATCTGCATGAATTATATATATATATATATATATATATATATATATATATATATGTATCATTCAAAAAAGGGTAAAAGAGATATTTTTTATGATGTAAGTAAACCGTGACCCCATTAATCGTGTGTTTCAAGAAAAAAAAAGATTATACTGGTGGCCTAAAAATGTCCTTTTTTTCACCTCAAAATACGTTTGATTTGACATTCTATTCAAATCATAACCCACATTCATTAATACAACTTGGATTGTGATCAAAATTTCAAAAACTCTTCTAGCCAAATTCTACATCTGGACAATAGGAACTTTAGCTTTATAGAATAAGTACATTCGCCTTTGGACAAAAAGTAATAGATCTCTGTAAAAGTCTACAAAGTGGAAGTGAGGACTGGTGTGGAAATAAATATGGGACTATAGAGAACAAAAGCGCTGCTATGCCCAGCTCTTTTCCCATATCTATTCAATCACTTCATCCTTTAACAATATGATAATACAATCCGTGTCACACATTCGGAGGAAAATATCTTTTCTACTCTTGGAAAATTGAAGAGGGGCTGCAGCTGAAAAGAGAAACCCAGGGCATTTAACACATTGGTAATCTACAGGGAGATGTCTAGTCAAAATGTGCCAAAAAAAAAAAAAAAAAAAAAAAAAAAAAAAAACATGTCTCTAAGGCAGCACAAATCAATGATAGCCTTGCTCGTTCACTCTCTCTCTCTACCTCCAGTCCTACAGGCCGAGACTGCTCCTCTCAAAGAACATCTGAATCTACCTAATGGAATGGAAAATTGGGGGAAATGGGGAGTCAGACCCGAGGGGATTTCTTTCCCCACTGTACAGTTTTCACATATTTAACATTGGCGCTTCTACAACCTACCCTTGCACGTCGGCGAACACATTAATGCACATCACCCAGTCGAAAAGGTGCCAGAGCCATTTCCGAATATTAATATAACACACTCAAAGTCATGCTGTACAACTCTGGCCATACCCTGAGGGCTGCCTTTACCTAGTCACATAACAGATCGTTCTCAACAGAGAGCTGCAAAGCATTTAAGACCTGAAACAAACTCCAAGTACTTGAACACATGCGCTTCTAGCTAAGCAAACTCAGTTGTGTGACTGTGAAGTGTGTCAATCCACAATATTGCTGCAAGCATAACCTGTCTTCATCTAAGGTCTGTTTTCTCTTTTAGGGAAGGAAGGAACAGAATTATATTAAATATGAGCTAAAGCTTACATGGTTTAGATCAGGGGTTTTCAAACCTGTCCTGGAGGACCTCCAGCACTGTACATTTTGTATGTCTCCCTAATCTAACACACCTGACTCATCAACTCATTAGCATAGACCGCAAAACCAGGGCTGTGTCTGAAATCTCCCAGTATACTCTTAAATAGAGCACTATTTGAGGGGACAGCCATTTATAGTGGTGTCCAAAACCCGAGCGGACGTTAGAGCGCACTCATTCAATCCCACAATGTACCACAATAATAAGTGTACAACCAATGTGCGCTCAGAGGCTAGAGAATACCCATAATGCACTGTGAGAGTTGCACGTCAAATGAAGCCTGACCTGAAGCTCCCTATACCCTATATAAGGAGTGAATGAAGACGAGTGTGTGAATTTGGACACTGAGTATGCTGGAAGGGTTGCCGCTTTTGGATAGTTTGTGCTTGCCGCTTAATAATAATTTGCAACTTAGCAAACCGGCAGCTCCAGTAGTAAGATGAAAAGATTTATCTTCAACCCTGTCATGGAAACTATCCATTAAAAAATAGATGGATGGATGATTCAGCTACAGGTGCCATCTTCTGGCGAGATGCGGGAATTCATTTGGTACACCCTCACAGTGCATTATGGGTATTCTCTAACTGTTGACTGTACATCAGTTGTATACTCATTACTGCATCGCACTATGGGTTTGAATGAGTGCACTCAATAATGTGCACTATGGTTTTGGACACTACTATAAATTGCTGTCCCCTCAATTAGTGCCCTATTTAAGGGTATGGGGGTGATTTCGGACACCAAATGTGCAATGCTGGGGGTGCTCCAGGACAGGTTTAGATAGCCAGCTAAATAACATCTGAACTACTGGCACACACATTTGAAGGTAACCTCAATCCATCAGATTAACCTGCTTGGAAAAACTGACAAAGAATTTTCCACCACTGCTGAAAATTCAGCTTTACCTTCACAGGAATAAATTACATTATAAAATATACAGTAACTAGAAAACAGTTATTTTAAATTGTAACAACATTTCACAATATTACTGTTTTTACTATATATCTGATCAAATAAATGCAGCCTTGGCAAGCATTAGAGAGACTTCCTTTAAAAACACTAACAAAAATCTTACTGACCCCAAACTTTTGGCAATGTATGTTTTTATGCTAATGATGTAGCAGCTGTTAGAAACCACATATGTAAGGTTTTACTACCTTGGTGCTTGCTGATGGTCATACATAGTTGATGAGTGGCTGATGCTGATGGGATGTTAAGCTGGCTAGTAACAGACTTCCCTACCTCTTCCATAGACTTCCATTCATAATGACATCTGTCTAGCCTCTTCTTTTTCGCTACACATTTTCCCACCTCTTCCAGCTCAGTGAACTCACATTAGCACAAACTCCATCGCATATTCCCTACTGATTGCCTGACCTGTGCTCTAATATGTTTTCAATGAAGGCAAAAACAAAAGAATATTTTGTATCCCAGCAGGGATGATTAGCCAAAAAGGCTAATCGAGCAATTACGCCACAGTGAAGCTTTTAGATGTTTTGATATATAGAGAGGTGAGCCGAATGTAGCCAATGGATTTAATGATGTGGAAAACTAATTCTTGCATGGTGGTAAAACTAATTATGACAGACTGCTTTGAACCATTATAATGGAGATATGGACACAGTACATCAACATATTGGTGTATACACAGTTGGGTCCAAAAATGTTTTTGAAAATATAGGACTCAGTATCTAATTTTTAGTTGGCGATAAGCAACATTTTATGATCTTTAAGAATTTAAATCAAATTTAATTTATTAATTTAAATCAGATTTAAATCAATAAATCAATTTTTTTTATTTACATGTAACTGGTCACTCAAATTGTAATTCATATAATATCATTTATATCAAATCAAACACATTTTCACTAGCCAGCATGGTAATTTCTGAATAGAAGACTAGAAGAATATAAAACAGGATGTTGTAATGTGGACATCACTCATTACCCTGGAGTCACCTTCACACCAATTAGACCAGTAACAAGTCTATGTTAGGAACAAAAGCCATTAAAAGCCTGTTCAAAAGGGACTGATAATGCTCTGGACAACTGACCATATGAAAAGAGAGCAAGGGTTGTACGATCCCTTACGATACTGTAAAACTGTGGAGTGAAAAACTACAAAATTCTTTCAGAAAGACGCTCAAGTGTGTTTTCTGAGATTTTCAGCAGGCTGGAAGAACATCCCCCTCGCAGGAGGTAGCTGAGATAACTACTGATAATGTGTTAGCAGGCAGTCACATTAAACAGGTTTTGTTTTCTGGTCAATGTCAACAAGTGTGGAAGCACATATTGTGCATGTCTGGTTACACAGCAGTTAATTGGAGAGATGTTTAAAACACAAGTGGCTTAAACATATGTACACTACTTGTGAAGAACAGGCCTTCTGTCTATACTATGCGTTTGCATTTTATCAAGCAGTGTAAATACACATTATTCACTGTAAAAGAAATGCACGAGAACCTATAAAGAGGGACTAAAATGGCACAGATCAGTTCTTAATTAGTATATGACATATTTAAACATCTTTAAAACAAGACAAATTTACTTAAGCCAAATTGAGACTGAATAAGACTTGATAGTTGATACTTGATAGTTTTTGAGATTTCATACATTTTGAATTTTTTATTTTTCTCACCACATTCAGGGCTGTTTTGGCAGCAAAAGGGGGACCAACAAAATATTAGGAAGGTGATCATAACGTTATGCCTGATCGGCGTATATTAGGGGTGTAATGGTACATATATTCATCTTGAACCATCAAGGTATGGACGTCACAGCTACAGTCAATCACAGGCGATCCACAATACAATCCAGAAGGGGGTGTGTGAGGTAATGCAATGCTGTTTGCTAACCGCCACAACAGAAAAAAGAGCAGAAGAAGAGACGTGTCACCTATCTGAAAGATTGGGACAGTATTGCTTCAAGAAAGTTTAGAATTTTCACAAAATGAAGGGGTTTGAATATATATATATATATATATATATATATATATATATATATATATATATATATATATATATATATATATATATATATATATATATATATTTTTTTTTTTTTAAATAGAGACAGAGATGGATGGATGGATGTATGGATAGATAAATGTTATTTTATATTTTATATTGTTGATTCATGTGCTTTTCCAGCAGTAGTGTGCAGAACCTATTATAAAAAGCATTGCTTCTGAAGCAATTATCCACTCTGATAAAAGAAACTTGCTTAATGTAATTACTTTGTACTTAAAAGATTCATTTCATCTTTTGGAAGTGCAGCACAGATCTTGTTTGTGTCAGAGACCATTATCTTTAATGAAATCTGACAATTTAATTTGTGCATGATTGCAGTAAGGTTGCAGTGAGGTTCCAGTGGTTAAGCGGAAGTGGCATCATTAAAGGACTCTAGCTTGTTGTCTGATGGTTGTCTGTGGACTTTGGAACACTGGAGTCCTCAAGGACAATCACTGACCCTCTGATTAACATCTCACTTAATCAGATCCAAGTCACTTCAGACACGCAATCTACACTATGACAAGTTTTGGTGTCTGATCTATAAAATCCTTTGGACTTGTGATTTCAAAAGGATCAACGGGAAAGAGACGAATACACCAGCCAACAACACTCACTTACTGTAATTTATAACAGGGTGTAATAAATAACTTTTCACTGACTGTTTCAAAATTGTAGAAAAGAAAGTGAAATCTCAGATGTTTGCATCCTAAATGCTTTTGTGTAACCACGGAAAATGAATAAATGACTTGCTGATCAGCAACTGACACAAATCAATTATTTCATTTATTCTAGCTAAATAAACAAGTCCAACTTATTTCTCCAGACTGGAGGAGATTGGGGTATCCCCATCCGGGAGCGTAGCCTGATCTACACATTATTCAGCTCCGAAGCTGCCGTTCTGTCATGAGCAATTGATCCACATTCCGTGGGGAAGACAGAGACAGATTAGGACCAATATTTGAATGAGCAAATACACATAAATATGACTAAAGTAATTAACGACAAACAAATGGAAAAAACTGATTAACTATCTTGCGGATCACTGGGGGAATGACTCTTATGTTACTGCTGCTTAACTACCTCCTCACTCCACCAAAGCCGAGACGAACAGACGAGCAAACAACAGAAAAACTGATAAACAATGTGTGCTGATGCACTGTGCCTCTCTGAGGGAGGCTGATGGAATTCATTAGGCTTCTGTGATTATCAATTAAAATCTAAAAGCTCTTTGAATTAAGACAATTGTGTTCCTGGAAGCGATATTGTGGGTCTGAGTGTGATGTCTCTCACCCGGCTGACTCCACGGCCACGGTCCTCTCCGTAGTTGGTGCCCAGGATCTCAAAGTGGATGTTGGGGTTGGTGCCATTGTCATTAAACTCCAGCAAGCTGGTCAGACCACTTACACCTCCCTGTAAAAAAACAAAGTGATATATTATTTAAGTGCTTCACTTTGACATGGCTTTGTCATCTAATGTAAAGTGGATAAAAATGTCTCGTTAAATGCTGTCACAAGTGCTGTGTGTAATTTCCACACCACTAGTGGTACCACAAAGAACTACAGAAATAATTAAAGCAGTAACACACTTCACCCATCAGCCAGGAAGTCCCGCTCCAAAGCCGCACCGCTGGTTAAGTCAATGTTGTTGTGTCGGACCAAGTCAGACAACTCAAACAAACTGAACAGAATGTGATTCTGTTTGGTGTTACCATGGAGGTCTTTAATACATGGAGAAAGTGTTTATGCTGTGTTTTTTTTTAAATATTGCTGAAATTCCAATAATAATTATAATATTATACACTACTGCTAAAAGGTTTGAGGTCAGTGTTTTCTTGAAAGAAATTAAAGGATTAGTTCACTTTCAAATGAAAATTATTGTCTAGCTTTGTTTATATGTAACCCGCTTTTGGTGTCAGTGTCTATAGTCAAGTCAAGTCAAGTCAAGCCACATCTTTGTTTTTGTTCATGTTTTTGCTCATGTTATGGATTATTATTATTAAAGCTGCACTTGGGTTCTCACTACACTCGCCTCCAGTGGACTCTGTTACACTAATCATCTTGTAATGAATGTCATTGTAGTTCTACTTTCTGAGTATGAATTATCACATCGTTAGCCTCATAGCATAATTGCCCAGATCATATTTCAAAGACAGATATCACAATTTGGCCAAAAATCGACTTTTATGCTATGAGGCTAATGATATGCAGTAAAAGACAACAATACTCAAGTACTGTAAAAGCTTTTGCTACTAACTCAACTGACTGACTGTATGATTTCAGTCTCTTCAGATCTTACTGTACATGATTTATGAGCTTCTACAACTTTTGACCTCCTAACTGAACTCCTTTCCACAAACTTATCATAGAAATAAAAACAATATAAATAAAAATGTTAACACTTGACAATAAGGTCTCATTTATTAACAATAATATATTTACCAACATCAACTAACAATGAGCAATATATTTGCTACATTATTTATTAATCTTTGTTTATGTTAGTTAATAAAAATAGTCATTCATTGTTAGTTCAGGATAGTTCACAGTACATTAACTAATGTTAACAAATGAAACCTTATTGTTTGTGCTTAATTAGATTAAGAGAAAACTATTATTAATTTTTATGGAAACACTTTACAATAAGTGCAACCATAATCACACTCTCTCAATATTCAAAGTGCAAATAAGACCAAATTTTTCTTTGATACAGAGCTAAGAGATAGTTACAACTACACTGCCCAGCCTAAAACAGCTTTCATATTGAGAGATATCTGTATTCATCAGGGAGCCGCTTTCAAAATGTGGGGTATTGACATCGCGCTTGAATGCGCCCTCGCGTTTACTTTCACTTTCGTGAACGCACATACTCTGTAAATATGGAGCGGCGGTGACTGTTATCCAACTGAATTAAATGTTTTTATTTAAATACAAAGCAAAACGACAGTGGAGGCGTAATGTAAACGTGGCATGGCATATTCTTTCCTAATCATCCTAACCACTCTATCATGGCAATACCACAAGACTACTTTTTGCCTCAACGAGAAATCTTGTCACATTTTAGTCCCTTGTCACGAGATCTCGTCACACCCCTAATAAATACAGTAACAAATGTATTGCACATTGTTATTGAATGTTAGTTAACAATAACTAATGATAACAAATAAGACCTTATTGTAAGGTGTTACCAAATGATTTCTGAAGGATCATATGAAACTGGAGTAATGGCTACAGAAAAATTCAATTTTTTTCCATATTTTCAAATAGGTAACTGTTGCAATACTGTATTTTTCAAATAAATGCAGCCTTGGTCAGCATTAAAAAAACAGTTGTGTAACATTAAATAAAATTCTAATAATGCTAATCTCTGGCACTGAATTTGCATACTTCATCTTTAAGTCATCATCATCATTATATAAACATATCACAAGCATATTTTGTCATAAATGGCAAAATAATCTCTTAAATGGCTCAGAGCATGACAGTGGTTAGTATCACATGGTGGGCCTCATGCGGCAGATGCATGTTTTGTGATATTTGCTGATCATGCCCCTCTTGTCCCAGCCATTTCCTCCCATTTCAACTATCTCTATGAATAAAAATGGCAAAAGGACCTGACTCTTGTCCTCCCCCATTTTCCATCCTCTCTTCATTAGCACCACTCATTTGAACTCCAAAGCATCATTCCAGTAAAAATCCTCAGCCCTTCCTAAAGCCGAGTTCAGACTGCATGATTTTAGCCCCAATTTTGGCTCGCCGACAGGTTTTGAGAAATCGCCAACAAATGCCCGAAATCATAGGCAAATCGGTGCTCGTTCACGTGAGTGACAATCACGCAGTGTGAATGAGCAAAGACGCGATCTGAGAGAATCGCAGATGAGTCGCCAACGCCCGTGAGATACTTGGCATGCTAAATATCTGGACCTGTCGGTGATTCAAAATCCTGCTGTGTGAAAAGTGTTCTAACTGAAAACTACATCGGCGATGACCGACAGCCAATGAGAGAGCAAGATACAGAGCAGCGGAGGGTTCGGGGAGAAGTTATAGACCACTCTTGTTGCAGAACACACAATCCTTGTTCCTCGCGTCTCCCCAACCATTTCCTCCTCAATATTCTTCTTTTCTTTTTCTTGTTTTCGTTGCAAATCAGCGCACAGGCAATTCGTATTGCAAGCTTCTTGCGGGCTACCATTTTTAATATTAATCCCAGTCTCACGTGAGAACTCCTGTCTTGCATGTGTGATATCGCGTTGTTTCCTTGTCACGTCTCGCGTGTGTTTGGTTGTGAAACGTTGTTTGCGTGCCAGACAGAGTTGTCAGCGATTCTTCCTATTGTAAAGTCATGCAGTGTGAAACCTTCTGTCGCCGATCCATCATGCAGTGTGAACACAGCAGCGACTGAATGCTGGCCAAGATAGTCATGCAGTGTGAAAAGAACAGTGACCTGACTACTTTGAAAATCGTGCAGTCTGAACTCGTCTTAAACCGCATTCACAACATGTCCTGCACAGCGAAAACCCACATGAACAGACAAATAATTGTTGTAAATTCACTCTACCAATACCAGTGGTGACACTGAAAGAATTAGACAGCCAATTATAAAAGCTGATGAGTGCTTTCCAAATGAGTTCACCAACTGCTGCTTTGTAAAGCCGATACATACAAACTTCCCCTAATTAAGCTGTAAAGCAATGTTCCAGTCCAAACAGTCTCCCGGGAATTGAATACAAGGTCATTATGCAGCTGATGTACAGTAAAATAAGTGTGTAACACTCCGTACCATTTTAATATATTTATATATAATACATGTCTGCAGCCCATTCTCTTACACATGCCCTGGACATGAGGTTGTTAAAATCTAGGTAGATTTGAAGACGGTACGAGGCCAGTGTGTTCTAGCGGTCACCCAGTGTCTGAATAAATCGCCCTATCTGCTTTAATACGACTGTCACACAAGCAGCGGTGTGGAGGTGAGAGGTGATATCTCTACTGCAGGATGGCAGGGAGGATCAGATACATGTGAATACAGGAAGAACAGTACAACCCTCAGGGGGTAAAGCCGTTCCCCACCAAGCACAGTGTTAAACCAGCACTCAGTCACTAGGCCTATAACATAGACTGTCATCTCACTCAAGGCAGTGTGCTGTTTATGTAGCCCTACTGAAGGCAGGGAGGAGAGTTTCACTGTATCACAACATCCCCCTTTCCCACCCGGAACAAAGATAGAGACTCATTACGATCCTCAAAACCAGATAGTCATTTGGTTTCCAGTGCAAATGCATCCAAGGTCAAACTCTTACTCGATCACATCTCTTTAATCACAGCAGGGCTCACTGTTAGGCCCTTTTCTGTTGGCCTGGTCAGGTAAATTACTTTGTACTGCCAACATTTTTACAGGTCTTTAGAGTTTTAACAAATCATTTATGTGCCAAAATGCCATACCATTAAATGTTAAAAAGACAGTTCACACAAAAAGTCTGTCATTATTCACACGTCATTAAACCTGTATGACATACTTTCTTCTGTGGACCACAAGAAGGCGCATTTTAAAGAATATTCTGGGCCACTCTTTTCAATTCAATGAAACTGATTGGGAGTGGAACTGTAAAACTATAAAATGATTAGTAGTATATATGACTCGTGCACTATATTCCAAGTCTTGTGAGGCCAAACAGATAGACCAAAATTGAAGATGTTATTCACTAAAAATCTTGACGTGCCCTTGATCTGGCTGGAGTACATGAGAGAAGTGGCGATATCCAATCCATCAACGAATCATTCTTTTGAGTTAAATCTAAAAATGTATTGATCTATTTCACCAAAATGGCCTGAATGATTAATTAAAAAAGCACAAGGAGGTGTTCCGCCAAAAAAAGAAGGTTAAACGGGTTTGGAATTACATGAGGGTGAGGGGGAAGACTCATTTTCACAATTTCAACAAAATCTAATCTATGTTGGCTCTCTGGATAACTCTACCTTGGTCATATATTTAAAACAGAATTCACAACAACAATATATTTAGTACATCACATTTACGTTTGCAAGGTCAGCGGGTCATCTTTTTTAATGTTAAGCACTGTACAGTGCTGTACCTTCTTCACGGTATCCAGCATAGACTTGCCACCCTGCCACGGTTTGGAGCCCTTGCGGATGCACGAAAGACTAGCCATGCTGTGCCATTTCCTGTCCTCCAACTTCCTGTGGAAAGTGTTGGCCAGCAGCAGCACTGTATCGTAGATGTAGCGGTTGGTGATCTGACAAAATGACAAAAAACAGCAGGGAAACAAAGAAGAACAAAAAAGAGAGAGAAGAAACAGACAACGTGAGCACAGAGAGCCAGAGACACCAGATTAATATTCTCTTACAAGAAAAAGATTTATGTCTGAGTGGGTACAGCTGGGATGAAAAGTCTCTACAGTGGAAATGACAACAGGCTGCTCACATTGAACAAGCCCTGGAAGACAGTGGAGTTTAATAAGCAATAGAAAATACTCACTTAATTAAACATTATTTCTTTCTGTACATACTGCATAGGATTTAGTGTTCATGAATGACTATAGGGACAACAAATACCATGATACAATGGAACCAGGTCAATTAAAGGAAAAAAAAAAAAAAAAAAAAGATATTCTTGCCAAGGTTTTCATAAGTTGTTTACACTTACTTATGACAGTTTTGTCATAAGTAAGTGTAAACAAGCTGGACCAAAAATGGAATTGTGTCAAAATATCAGTATGGGATCTGAGCATTGAGTTTTGTAGCATAAACGCATACTGCTTTGTTTCTATTTAAGGAAAATGAGAGACACTCAGAAAAATATAGGATACTCTCCATCACCATTTGAAATTTAAGTAAACCATTCGTGACATTTTAACCACTGTATATTCACTACAATTCCAAAGTATGAGGTCAGTTTTTTTTAAAGAAATTATTTGTAGTAATTATTATTACTTCACTCATACACAAGCTTTAACACCACACTGTGTGGTGTTGGCACAAATTGGGGAGTTAATTCCGCTCTGATCGATTGCACGGCTCTGATCCAGCCCATGTGTTGTCTCTATTTTAATGAGAAGGTAATAAATAGAGTGAAGCGGTCATTAGGTTTTCAGCGTTGTTTATTAACCCGCACAGCACTGCATACTTGACACTGTATCGAGTGTCTGAGCAATTCCAAACGGTGTTGAAAAATAGCTGAGAAAAACCTCTTGCCATCAGCTTTGCTTTGCTATAATTGTCAAGAATGCAATCCGTCAGGTAAGCTATACGCATACTTTCTTTGAAAAAATAAGTTCACTAGTAGAAGCACAAAGAAAAGGCAATTCTAATTATGTTAGGAGTCACGCTCTATTGGCTCCATCAACATGCATTTGCAGGTACGCTCCACTATGAGGCTGTAATGGCTTTGAGAGCCACCAAACTAACTGCCAATTACACAGTATATATATGTACATTGGCTTCAAAGCAGAGTGGAGAATAAAACGACGGTGTCGACAGGGATGACACTTTCATCTAATGTTTCTTCCACACACAGTGGAGTTATGATGAGATCATTCTCCATTTTTCAAGGGAACGAGGTTCGACATCCCAAAACAGAACGGAAACACTAGTGGAGCTTGTATTTACACTTCCTCACTCCCACAAAACAACTCTTCGTCTACCAAGAGAATGGGTGAACAAAAAGACCGATGACCCAAAGAAGCAGATTTGACAGGGAATCCACCAGACTACCAAGTAACAGCGTTTTTATTTGTCAAGCTTTGTGGCTTTTCCCTGTCCGCTGTATTTTTTTCATCTCCAAGAGCAAAAACACAAAGGGCTTACTTATTGATTTATGTTTCATGTCTTGGACACAAAGTAAAATGGCAAACCATGCTGCAGTTTTTGGGTGGGCTGTTTTCTGGGAAGGCCATTTCATGATATAGCATTTGCAGAAGGAGTTGAGACCACTGAAGCAACAAAGCTGCCAGTGCCAAGGGGGTAAACGGACAAAGACGGGGTTAAATTCAGGGGGGAGAAGATCGGCTGACCAGGGAAATCCATTAAGTCTGTTTGAAGTGCAGGAGTTAGTGAGTCTCTCCAGGGAAGGTGATTGGTGGTTTAAAGGGAACGGGAGGTGCAAAGAGGTATTCCAAAGGGAGGATCGGATATATGTCAAGAAAGAGGGATGTGATACGCTTCGGAGCAGGGCAAAATTGGGCTCTTCCAGGTTGGACTCCTGACCACTGAGCAAAACTGAATTCTTAATGTCAAACAAGACCTGCTTATACAGTAGGCATTCAACACTACACAGAAAAGGGTCCCCGTCCCTCCATATCTAACATTCTGAAAGTATGTGCAGAATTATAATATATCTCAACATCTCTCTGCCTTTTGATAAAGTCCACATACATTTATAGTTGCTCAAAATGTATGTGGACATTAAGATAAAACATCACATAAATAAATAAATAAATAAATACACAACAATTTCCTTGTCAAATCTCCAGGTTTCAAATAATCATTTAAATATTAAGTTTTCTTCACTTACAAAGAAAATTGACATTTATTTTGAGTCTAGTATAATTTGTGTCCAATTTGACTGGCCACTTGGATTAATATTCTATGAAACATCAATAATTATGTTTTTCTCTGGAAAAAGATTTACAAAAACAATTTCAACCAAACAAACATTGTAGCCAAGATTATTTTATGAAAGTAAAAATCATTATATAGATTATTTAATCTTTTTAATTTATGTACACCAATATACAACACAATATGATTACCTCTAATGCTTTTTTACTACTGAATTAAATAAATAATAGACACTTTTAAAACATCTCTGTTAAACACTCTCACACTCATGAGTCAAAGGACAAGGAACAATAATAAAATAAAATAAAAATGTATTGGGATCATTGTGATATATCATGAATAACTGAAATATTGCCTGGCCCTGCTGAAAATATATATTTGCCTTGTTGACACCAACGTACACCCACACAACTATGAATTAATACTGAGTAGGAGCTTTGAAAATGTGTATTGATTTACTGTGCAATGTTTACCAGTATTTAATGCAGCTCAATACACATCACATCTGTTAATTTCTGTTGTCATTTGTGTACATTTACATATGGGAAAATGCATTCAGTTAGATAAATAGTAGAAAACAAGAATGGCACCCACAGGCACAGTTAAAAGAACTAAAAACCCAGAATAACAAGATTGCTAATTTTCAAACTGACATTATTCTAGTTTTCTAAGGAAGTTAGCTCAAAGGCTAATGATGACAGTTAATGGACACAATCAAAAAAGGAAATGAAGGCAAATGATTTATGATTAACTTGAATGGATATGAATAAATGTGAGTATGGGGGAATGAATCACACCTCTAACATCTGTGCCTTTGGGTCTTTGGGGTCGCAGAGGGACGTGTTGATGCGGTGGTTGCTCCTGACGCAGCGCTGGCTGGTGTTCTGCGGGAGAGGAAAGGTTTGTCTTACCAGGGTCAGGCGACCTATAGACTTCATCACCAGCTCCTGCACATCCATGTCTGAAATCTCCTGCAGCATGTGAGAGGAAAAGTGCAGAGAAAGAAAAATTTATGTAAAACGAAAAGAGATTTTCCATGTGCAGTGCTACAAAGATAAAAAGCATCTTGCTGAGAAGAGCTTCTGTTTCACACTTGAATGGAAAAGAAA
Organism: Chanodichthys erythropterus; assembly: GCF_024489055.1. Lineage (NCBI taxonomy): Eukaryota > Metazoa > Chordata > Actinopteri > Cypriniformes > Xenocyprididae > Chanodichthys > Chanodichthys erythropterus. The sequence goes on from NC_090229.1 coordinate 18,881,134, forward strand.
GAGCAGAAGTAGGTCCAGGGAAAATATTACAATCATAACTGTCAATTCAGTAAATAAACTTTTGGTCGAGAGAAAGAAAAAAAGAGGTAGAGATTAAACAGTTCTCTAAAACTTTCTTTTCTTACTGTGCAGGCAACTGTAGATATCCTCCATCTCAATCTTACTATTCTCATAACCTCATATTTTCATAACTTTAACCCCCATTTTGCAGACAAGGCTTAAGCCAAGTCCAAGATTAAAATGCATGTTTGAGCTGATTTAACTGAAAGCAACTTGCACTTGCATATCTTCAAATATTATGTCACTGCCATTGATTTGTCTCAACATGAAAACCAGTAATGATTTTTTCTAAGGCATGTTTATAAATGTTTATAAATTTTACATTCACTTATTTTAAGTTTACTACTTAAAATATTAAAAATGAACTGTACAGAACAGGTTCACAGAATAATCCCGCTATCAGGGCCAAAATTCCTCCAAAAGTAAGAAAAATTAGTCCGATGTTAAAAAAATGTGAATGTAACTGAATTTTTTTTTTAATATTCTGTTATCTGCCAATCTCATAATGGGCTTGAATGAAAAAAACGGAATGAAGTTAAATGGGCAAATGGTGTTTTTACATGGTTATAAAGCCCTCACCACACACACACACACACACTCAAACAGGCGCACCTATCTTAGTGGGGTCTCTCCATAGGCTTAATGGTTTTTATACTGTGCAAACCATACTTCCTATCCCCCTACCCTACCCCTATCCCTAAACCTAACCATCACAGGAAACATTCTGCATTTTTACATTTTCAAAAAAACATCTTTTAGTATGTTTATTAATCCATTTCCCTCGTGGGGACCGCTGGCTGGACCCCACAACGTAGGTGATCTCAGGTTTTTATTACATTGTGGGGCCATTTGGTCCCCACAATGTAATATATGTCAGAACACACACACACACACACACACACACACACACACAGCGATCAGGCATTATATTATGACCACATTGCTAATATTGCGTTGGTCCCACTTTTGCTTGCAAAATACCCCTGACCCCTGAAGTTGTGCTGTGGTATCTGGCACCAAGATGTTAACAGCAGATCCTTTAAATTCTGTAAGTTGCGAGGTGGGGCCTCCATGGATATGGGGAAGTCAACACCTCAAACTCATTGTTGTGCTCCTTAAAACATTCCTGAACCATTTTTTCTCTATGGCAGGGTACATTATCCTGCTGAAAGAGGCCACAGCCACCAGGAAATACCATTTCCATTAAGGTGTACAGTACATGGTCTGCAAGAATGCTTAGGTAGGTGGTACGTGTCAAAGTAACATCCACATGGATGGCAGGACCCAAGGTTTCCCAGCAGAACATTGCCAAAAGCATCCCTGCTTCTTCCCATAGTGCATCCTGGTGCCATGTGTTCCCCAGGTAAGTGACACACACGCACCCGGCTATCCATGTGATGTAAAAGAAAACATGATTCATCAGACCAGGCCACCTTCTTCTATTGCTCCGTGGTCCAGTTCTGATGCTCACATGCCCACTGTTGGGTGCTTTCTGCGGTGGACGGGGTCAGCATGGGCACCCTGACTGGTCTGTAGCTATGCAGGATACGCAACAAACCGCGATGCACTGTGTTTTCTGACACCTTTCTATCAGAACCAGCATTAACTTCTTGAGCAATTTAAGCTACAGTATCTCGTCTGTTGGATCGGACCACACGGGCCAACCTTCACTTCCCACGTGCGTCAATGAGCCATGGCCGCCCATGATCCTGTCGCCGGTTCACCACTTTTCCTTCCTTGAACACTCCATAAGAGCTGCAGTTTTGGTGCAATTTGGTCCTCGTCAAACTCACTCAAATCCTTACGCTTGCCCATTTTTCCTGCTTCTAACACATCAACTTTGAGGACAAAATGTTCACTTGCTGCCTAATATATCCCATGTTGAAGAGATAATCAGTGTTATTCAGTGTTCTTGGTGTGATATATATATATATATATATATATATATATATATATATATACATACATATATACACACACACACACACACACACACACACACACACACACACATATATATATATATAGCTGAAAATTAGTTCAAGAAAAACTAATTTTGCCCCTTCATTAAAAAAGTTAATTCCTGACACTGGTACTGACACACAAACTAAACTTTCTTCCCACATGGTTAAGTTGTCCTCTCTAATCAAGTCAAGGTCAAATTCTCCAGTCTCCAGTTAGCTAAAAATTTTGTCCAATTTAAATACAAGAAACATAACTACATAAAAATCATCATTAGTATTACAATTATTCTCATGAATGGGTATTCAGAGTGCTGCCAAAAGGCAAAAAGACATGACCGTGTGTGCTCGAGTGTCCTTGCAAAGCCTTGGGAGGAATGATTGCTAATTTTAGCCCGAAGCCATCTTTTCCACAGACGGGCAGAGTGAAGTGAGCGAGCTGGGAATGATGTGATGAGAATGGACAGGGAACGTCCCCCAGTGAAGGTAGACTTCAGAGCGGCCAAGCTGTTCCCTCTGACAGCCTTCACTTTTGAATTTCATTCTCACCTGCAAAGCTGTGATTGCTGGTGACTGGCTCTCATGAAGTACGTCATTAAGTCTGAACTTGTGGCACGCCAGTGAGGAACTTACTTGAAACGTCGAAGCTGTTCAGCGTTCAATAAGATTAAAATTATAGTCGTCTACAACGCAACCTGTTATCTGAAAGGTAATTTTAAGGTTTCTGATCGGACAAATCAAAATCTAGCCTGACGCACAGTTGAACGCTGTCAAACGATGGTTGTGCTGCTGTTAATTAATGTGGTTAGAATGACGGCGGATAATGTTGGAGGCATCACGAGAGGGCATGTGAGGCCTTTATAGTGTGCTGCCCAACTTTCAAGAGCACAAGGACATTACAGACCTGAAAATACCGACACTGAGTGGCTTATTCTACCCCCGGATGACAAACACAAAGGCCCTCGATGCTTAATTAGGAGCGCTAAATTAGAATGACACAAATATGAGCCTACAGGGTTATGGCCCAATTTTAGGGTTCAGGTTTTGGCAGCTGCTTGTTTTGTCCCCTATGAGTGCTGTCAAGTAAGGCCAACCGTGAACAATGCGTGTCTATACAGGGACATGTCAAGGTAATATCATGTGCCTTTGTGTTTTAAATACGAGGACATAAAACTTTCCTCAGATGCACTAAACGCTCCACCTGCCTAAACTGGTGAGTGTTAGTAAGTTAACGGCATTAAAAGGTTATCCAAAAGGTTATTCTGATAATTCTGAAATATTCTATTACATTTATATCAGAATTTTATTAAAGGGGTTTCTTTTACTGTGTCATTTATTGTTTGAAAAACGTTTTTGGACTTTTTAAGGTGAACTCACTCTTATGTTAGTCAAAATATCTTGTGTCAGAAATGGTAATAATTTAATATTTCATGGCCATCTCTCTGTCTCTTGGAATTAAATGAGCAATTCGCATTCAAACTCATTTTCACATGCAAGTTTGCATGTGAAATGAGATACAGTGCTCTGCTGCATGTACTGTCGGGTCCAATATAACTGTCAATGCTCCATCCTGAAACATCTGCATTGCATTGAGGAAATTAAGCCATGTTTTCTTAACTTTGAAAAAAATTGCGGAGTGGCTGGTGCTACACACATCCACGAAACAGCAAATGTTTTTCCCTTATTCTTATTTGTCTCAGGAATAACAGAATCAATACAAATTCCTCCTTACTACATGACTGGGAAAGTTTCTGAACATAGAATCTAGCCGGCTTCAAACTGTTGTAATTCAGAACAAGGTGTTTTTGCAGTTTTTGGCCTGGTGAGTGAATTTGTCACAGTACCGTTTCATAGTGCACTGAAGTCTATTATTTAAAAAGACCAATAAAAAACTGATTTATATGGCTTTTTTTTTCTTTTCTTTTTTTTAAATAAAACCAGAGATGAATAGAGGTTACCATAGAGAGTGACTTTTACGCTATTGAAATAGCTATTCAGGCAGATGGGTTCAAGGTCTATGTATTCATTGTCTTCTCTTTGCTGTAGGATCATTTTGGAAAAATGCTTTATTCGTTAAGGAAAGCACTAAATTATATTGGAGCGCTATTCCCATGCTTGCCAAATCTAATTTAAATCATTGAGCTGCATTTTGTCCTTATCTGGCCACTTTCATCAGGCTCCGAATGAGCCCTTGTCCGCCTCTCACTTAGACAAATCGATATGTAAAGATGCAAATATATTCAAATGTGCTTACAAAAAGAATAAAATGTATTTCTCACAAAATTGTTAGGAGGAACCCACCTCATTTATGATGATCCAGTGACAGTCAAAAGCCACGAGATTGGTTTCCACCACCTTGAGAGAGAGAGAAAAAAAAAAAACGTTTAACCAATTAGAAACTGAATTTGGAAAGGAGTGAACTGTCCCCTCCAATCATGTGATTCATTTAGTATAAAAAGCATTGACAGCTACAAGGTTTCTATTGAACTTTTCATGATTGCTCTTCAAAAGGTTTAATAGTAGACAAGGCAAAGGTTTATGAAATGAATAAACAGAATAAAATTGACATCCATAACAGAGGCACAGTATTACAGCCTGTTTTATTTTCTCTGTCTCCATATGTATCTTAAACTACACACTTTTCTTTCCATTGTGTGTCATCGTTGCTTCTCTCTCCCCACACCAACATGACACAAAAATGAAGTACCCTTCACCAATGTTTCTCCTGCCCACTGTACCAGCACTGCATTTCATTAACCATAATTGTTTAGGTGACTGAATGTGGATGCCATAAAACATTTTGGTCATAAACAAAAGGAACAGCTGGAGAATTTGACGGCTAGAGCAGCACTAATAGTGTTTTAATCTTCCACAAACACCTAATAAAACTTTATAATTATAAGAGACAAGAGACATAACATTTTTCATCAGTTGGTACAAGATGGCTGTACTTGACAAACAGAGCTCTGTGGGTCTTGATCATTGACCGTTAGATAGGAAAGACTAGCACATTTTGCTTGTAAGTCAGGTTTTTTTTATGTCATGTGACATAAAATTCCTGTATTTATCAGCAACAAATTAATTCAGAATTAAACTGTTTATCACTAAACCATGTTAATTAGTGTCAAGTGCAACAAAGGTGGGTGGTAATAAAAAAAATAAAAAAATAATAATAAAAAAATGCCATTCCTTGCCACCACACTTCACCATACTCAATTTCATTAACATTTTAATAAAACAAAAAATTTAAATATTAAACGCATTTGAATTCAATTCAAACCTACATATTAAGCAGGAAACAAACAGATAAATATATTTGTTTTATGCAATAAAGACTTCTTTAATGCTTAAGAAAAAAAAAGCACATTTCTAATTGTTTAAACTGAAAGTATTACAACACCCCAGTCTTATCTATACTAAGTGTTATGTGTAATCTACCTATGAAAATTATCTGCTTAATATGTTAACAAGAAGCCTTCATCAAGGAAAAAAGTACATCACCACCTCTTGACACCCAAAAAGTAACAGACATAAAGTGGCCGCTGTTAGTATTAATTACATGGCCCAATCATTTTGATGTCTGAGGTTTTGTGAGGACATTATAGTGTTTTACAAAAAGTGTATGAGATTGAGTATATACAGTCAAAAGTCTGACTCCAAGGCAGATGGTTCAGCCTAATTAAAGCATTTGGCTTAACTTCTACTAGACCAAGATGAACCTCTAAGGCTTCTCCTAATGCCAACAAAAAGTTCAAGGTTGTTACAGAGTGTGCTTGACCTGATCAAATATCTCTCCATATTAGACGGTAAAAGTGGCTGCATCCATGCTTTTTTTTTTTTTTTGAATATGCAATTAAAGTTGATGGTGAGAGTTGTGCCATCCATTGCCACGGAGGAAGGTATTGATTCTGGCAGTGAGCTGAAAGTTTGCACAGATGAGATTGAGATGCTCACACAGAAATCTAGGAAAATCCTCAAGCAAAAGATCTGTCCAAGTTAAATAGAGTCATCCCCTGGGCAGAATCAGGCTCAGGAAATTAGCAAATAGACCTACATCTCTGATATTCCTTAAAGGGATAGTTCACCATTTCACTCTCTTGCATCAAACACAAAATGAAAAATGTTAAAGAATGTACTGTGAATAGGAAATGGGGTCTGAAGTGATTATAAAAATAGCATAAAAGTAGTCCATACTCAAGTACTACTCAGTCATTTCAATAGGAATCCATGTGTTTGGGAATTTTGTGGAGGTTGCAAAAGTTCCCCACTGCAAATTTACTGCATTGACCAACAGGTTTAAAAGTTACTTCTGTGTGAGCTGTGTTTCATACATCGCTACACTTTATCCATTGTTGCACTATTGGCAAGCGATAATGGAACTTTTTTGTCTCAGAAATTTCGCTTATGTGACCGCTCCTTCACACAAAGCTGTTGTATGGCATATACAGTCGTGCTCAAAATTATTCATACCCTTGGTAAATATGACCAAAGAAGGCTGTGAAAATAAATCTGCATCGTTAATACTTTTGATCTTTTATTTAAAAAATCTACCAAAATCCAACCTTTCTTTGGAGAATAATAATTTTAAATGGGGGAAAAATCTCTCCAGATCCTTCAGATTCCCAGCTCCATGTTGGTGCTTCTTCTCTTCAGTTCACTCCGCTCATTTTCTTTAGGGTTCAGGTCAGGGGACTTGGAAGGTCATGGCAGAAGCTTCATTTGTGCTCAGTGACACATTTTTGTGTTGGTTTTGATGTTTGTTTTGGATCATAGTCCTGATGGAAGATCCAACCACAGCCCATTATATGACTTCTAACAGGGACAGTCAGGTTTTGATTTTTTTATCTGCTGGTATTTGATAGAATCCATGATTCCATGTATCTGAAAAGATGTGCAGGACCTCCAGCAAAAAACATAAGCCCACAACATTAAAGATAGGGCAGTATATTTCATTGTACTCATAGGGTACTTTTTACCCCTGTGTGCACCAAACCCATCTTAAGTCTTTGCTGCTAAAAAAAGCTAATTTTTTAACATTAATTTTTCTGTGGTTGGATCTTCCATCAGGATTATGATGACAAAAATGTGTCACTGAGCACAAAATGAAGCTTCTGCAATGACCGTCCCAATCCCCTGACCTGAACCCTAAAGAAAATGAGCGGAGTGAACTAAAGAGCAGAAGCACCAACATGGAGCTGGGAATCTGAAGGATCTGGAGAGATTCTGTATGAAGGATCTCTTGGTCTCTGATCTCTTGTCAGGTGTTCTCCAAACTCATCAGGCATTATAGAAGAAGACTCAGAGCTGTTATCTTGGGAAAAAGAGGTTGCAAAAAGTATTGAATAAAAGGGTATGATTAATTGTGAGCAGTATGTATTAGAGAAAAACCTCTCTAATAATGAGATTTTCCCCCATTTAAAATTATTATTTTCCAATGAAAGGTTGGATTTTTGTAGATATTTGAAATAAAAGATCAAAAGTATTAACGATGCAGATTTATTTTCACAGCCTTCTTTGGTCATATTTACCAAGGGTATGAATCATTTTGAGCATGACTGTAGTACTTCTATGAGATTTTTTCACTTATATTATATAAAATATATATAAAAGGACAAAACCTTCATTTTTAAGTGAACTACCCCTTTAAGAACCACAGAGGAGGATAATCTGTTATCACATTTCAATGATCAAAACTTGAACTTGCAATATGACAGTCTGAATATGAATATCTGTGAATCTGGTCTGACTTGCTGTCGAACTGCAATGACACCCCTGAATGACAGTGGGTTGAAGTAAAGTCTTACGCCCGAGATCAAATCCCGTGATCACTCGGTGACTCCCACTCTTTGGCAGTGCTGTCACCTGAAATCTACCCTGAGAATTATGGGGAGGCCATATGAATTCACATCCAGATTGTGGTCGCTGAGTTCCCCATTCAGAGAGCTGTCACCTCAGTACTAGAGGGCTCCACCTGCAATAAGCAGCTACTGTTAACCACAATCACACATCTCTTTAATTTCCTTCCTATTATTCATTTTCCTTGCTTTCTAATGAGCCAGAGTGGTTGTGGCCTGCCTTTAACAATTCACACATTAAAAAAGAAGAAAAAAAAGTCTCTTCAAGGAGAAACATTCAAGCTCTACCCACTTTCAAATACAAGCAGTTGTTTAAATTATATGGTGAAAGCAATGTCCTTCAACCAGGTGCTTTCACAGAATGATGATTATTGTTATTATCTTATATTTTCCACCTGCCTGAGCCCTGGAAGTGGAAGGTGAGATGGTGTGTATTCATTAAAGAGAGCCAAATGGAGAGATGACCAGAATTAGACGTGAACTTTGACATCCACAAATCACAAAGATGTCTCCGCATCACCTCTTTTTACCTCCTAAGTGACCCAGCTGATCCAACTGAGAACTAAAAACTTTGCCAAAAAGTTTTAGTTTCTATGTTGAGACATACTTTTCATATTTCAATTTTCATTTTGTGAATGTATTTGCGGGTGAAATGGATCAAGTGAACAGTCAGAATTGTTCCAAATGTAAACGTTATGATAAAAATAACCTCAAATATAATTGGCAAACAGTTTACAGTTTGCCAATGCCTTAAGAAAAATAAATTTAATTCAAGGTTAAACTACCATTCAAAAGTTTATATACATGAATAAAGTTACAAAATATTTCTATTTCAAATGTTCATTTGCACTTTCTCTTCATCAAAGAAGCCTGAAAATATGTAACATGGCTTCCACAAAGATATTATGCAGTGCAACTGTTTTTTTTTAACTTTGATAATAAAGTGTCTTGAGCATCAAATCAGCATATTAGAATGATTTCTGAAGGATCATATGGCACTGAAAACTGGAGTAATGATGCTGAAAATAAAGCTTCGCCATTGCTGGAATCATTTTTTATTTTTTTTTCACTTTTGGTTGTAATTTTCAGTCAATGAGCCACAAGAGAAGCGATGCAAGTCTTTATTGTTTTACTAGCGAAAAGAGGAGAAAAGAATGGGAAGTTGCAAAGAATGTGGACGAATAAAACTTCCAAACTGCGTCTTTGTTCTCTTCACTTTAGCCCTGATGACTTTGAGGCTTTTTATCTGTATGTTTTGGTGCAACGGTAATCTAGCAACGCATACAAGTCTTAATATCCGCAGGGTTCCTTGTAAAGATGATCAGACTTTTCAATTTGACCCATAGCGCAAAACTGAGGATGAAAACATCGAAGACGTGCAATGTCTCTGTGGCTATTCGAATTACTGTTCTATGATTGACATGTTAAAATCATCTGATCACCTGAATGCATTACACACAGTTAAACATGCTGAGAAGATGCTACTGTTTATGCGATCACAGATATCTCGTTCATCACAGCACACACAAGCTTTGAGGCAGTCTGTCTCAATCGAGATGTGTTATAGGCTTACCATCGTCAGTCTCCACGACAGGCGTGGCATTTGATAAAAGCATACGCTTATATCCATTGTCAACTGTAAGTTCTTTCAGCTGCGGTCTACTAAAAGCCTCAAAGGCACTAGGGCTAAAGTGAAGAGAACAAAAACACGGATCTTTAGGAAGTTTTATTCGTCCACATTCTTTGCAACTTCCCATTCTTTTCTCTTCTTATCGCTAACAAAGCAGTAAAGACTTACATCGCTTCTCTTGTGGCTCATTGACTGAAAATTACAACCAAAAGCTGCACAATGTGGCATTGTATATTATATTCTGAGTTGTGTTGTGGTAAAAATAGTAACAGGACAGTGTCAGTAGAGCAGTGAGTGAAACCATTTGACATCATCGACAAAGAGCGCAAACAAAATGGCGCCGCCCATTGACCAAATTGGTCCAAATATGTCATGGATTTTTTAAATAACGTAAATCTTTCATGGGTTTTCTACTACATATTTCGGTAAGAGACATAATTTACGTTATATTAAGCCATACAAGTCTTAACACCAGGGGTTCCCTTTAAAACATATTACAATTCTTTTAAATTACAATAATATTGCACAATATTACCTTTTTAGTGTATTTTTACAACCTTGATCTTGAAAAATCTTCCTGACCTCAAAGCTTCTTAAGGGTAGTGTACAGTATTCACACAAACAGAGTCGCAATATACTACACAATTTTACTTCATCTTAGCTAGTTCTTCCTCATTGTAGTCCTCACCTGAAAACTTCTAAACAAACTTTCCTTCCTGTGCATTTATTATTTATCATATTATTATTGATTATGAGATTACTATGCATCATGCAAAATAAAATAAAATATTTTTGCTCTTGGCCAAGTTGACTACACAAGATCTCATTGAAAAACAGTCTGTTTCACCACGAATGCCATATGTGACAGGGAAAAAAAAAAAACCCGGTAGTTTTCTGTGCTGATTAATTCCTCAAACGGCACATTATTCTTCAGAGTGAATTCCAGCATGTTATGTACTTAGCTCACACTTGCTCGAGCATGAGCGCTTTAAATACATCAAAACTGTTATGTGTCACAATTGCCATTTTGCTTTAATGTCAGCCAGCCTCACTGTGAGCTGCGGCTTTAGTCATGTATAATTCATCCGCTGTGTGGAGTCTGTCAGGAGGGTGGCCCATCTCACTGCTGTAGTGTGACTTTCCACAGCACACACCGCCACTGACACACACTTATCATGCCATCATCTCTGAGGGTGCAGCACAGTGTCTTCTGTAACGAAGGTTTGGATGATGAATGCACACAGCAACACACAAACAGACACATAAAAAAAAAAAACTTGTTCGTGCTTCATAATTATGCCACTTGTGTCTCTGATAACACAGGCACAGTCTAAATTGGATGTGGGTATGCTGGGAAATTATAATCACATAATCACGGGAAAAAAATGAAACAAATAAAAAACAAGCCAAGCTTTCGACGGCTAGTCATGACAAGAGGTTTCAAAAATCACTCTGTGGAATCTCACTGGATATCATCAGGATCACATTAAAGTCCGATTATAGTAAACACAAAATCAAAATTGACCCTATTTACTTTCTTAATGCACATTAAGGCCTTAATGTGAACTATTCATTGGTGCATGTTATTCTAAAGACAAAAATTCCTTTCATAATCTTAAATCAAAATGTAATAACTTGCTCTTCTTCTTTAAATTATGTTAGCTAATAGCCAAATAGCTGTTAAGGCATTGTTTTAGCAAACTTGCAGTTGATCTGGCTCCATTCCAGCCAATTATTATTATTTTTCTCTTGTTGTATAACCTATTTTACTTGGCAATAGATCACATTACTTGACTAAAAGGTGGTTTGAAATCCAATTCAAATCTGATTTTTGTTAATACCTCTTGGCTTTGTTAATACCTCTCTAAGTGATTACATTTCTTTTCTTGCCATTTGTTGTGCAATGTGTTCAGATTTGGACACTGCCCTCATTAAAAAACAAAATCAAAGGAAAACATCCATTGCTAATGTTTCACACATAATGAACCTATACAAGTTTGTGTTGTTACTATGACAACCATTGTAGACATGCAGTCTGAGGAAGAAAAAATGTCCAAATATAAGTTGCAGAAAAATAACTTGCAGAAAATAAATAAAATAAAATTATAAAATAATAAAAATACAGTTTGGTGCTGCTAATGCAACAGAATTGCACCTTTAAGTGATATTTAGATTATTTAAGATAATTTGTCATATACTGTACAAGGAGCATAGCATGTTAAGGAAACAGGTCAGAAGCCTCACAATGGCCTTATCCTTTTCACACCCCACTTTAGCTTAATTACCCCGAACTGCTTGTATAATTTGGTCCTGATCTCACAGTAAATACGCTGCTGATTTACCGTGGCTATAAACTGGGGCTCTAGCCTCAAGGGCGAGCTAAAACAAACAAGCTTAAGGGTGTCATGACAAAGAGCAACCATCAGAGCTATTGATCACCTGTGTTTTAATAGATTTATACTGTATAATCAAGCTTCTGCACTCTTGACAGATCAGCTGAAACAGCAAGCCTGTCTTTGATGAGTCTTGCTTAGTTGAAGTGACAGGATTTCCCATGTTTCTTTACCCAAGCAGTCATCTTTGCAGCTCCTAACATGAAATAATTATAATGTAGTCAAATAATTGCCTCGCAGGCTCATATGTTGACAGCAGAGGCAAGAAGCTGTAGCGGGCAACATGGAAGTAATTTCTCTCCATTACCATGTTTGATCCACACTGAGCAAAGTGTGAAACAAGTGCGACAGCAGTAGATAAATAAGAATTTTCATTTTATTTTTACCTTGCACACCCACAAGGAATTTACAAAAAGGTCAGCGCTGGTTACTTTTTTTATTACATTTTTTTTTTTTTTTTTTTCAGGGTATGTACTCAAATAAGTATGGCAGCTTTTTAGTGTCATGTCATAATAATAATAATAATAATTATTATTATTATTATTATTATTATTATATAAAACACAAAATAAAATAAAAACTGGAGACACTTTACAATAAGGTCTCATTTGTTATCATAACTAACATGAACTAACAATGAGCAATATCTTCTTACAGCATTTATTACCTTTGTTAATGTTAATAAAAATGTTTATGTTCATGTTAGTTCACAGTGCTAATGTTAATTCTTGATCTTAAAGAAGTATTAGTAAATGTTGAAATTTACATTAACTAACATTAATAAATGCTGTAGAAGTATTGTTAGTTCATGTTAACTAATGTAGTTAACACTCTGAGGTCTGACGGTATCGCCGGCGATACCACCGTGGTTTTTTTCTTATCAGTGTGAAAGAGACTCAAAATACTCCGTCACTGTTGCACATACAATTAAGAGTTATACACCATTTTAATCTGTGGAATATCTTCTTTCATTTGTATACACTCAGAGTAAAAACAGAATGTTGTGCTTTTTGTAAAATAAATGTTAAAAAATGAAACCTTATTATAAAGCGTTACCCAAAATCATAATGTTTTGAGAATAATCTCATAACAAGATGAGGATATAGTCACAATATTACAATATTAAGGTTGTAAAACGTTGAGATTAAAGTTGATTTACTGCGAGAATAGTCAAAATTTTGTCAAAAACAATATTACAACAGCAATATTGGAATCAAGTTGCCTGGCATTCACCTTTTTAAGTAAACTTAAAAATCCTTGATACATTATTGTTTTAATGTTTTAAGAATAATGTTCCATATTATGTTACTTTACTTGCAACTTCAATCATATAATATTATGACTAATGATGCTATGATTATTCTCATAACATTGGCTTTATTCTCAAAATATTACTACTTCAACATTATGACTTTATTCTTAAAACTTTATGACTTCTTATAAAAGGTCTTTAATGGGACTACTTTCATTATGGCTTTCATTAAAAAACTTTTTTTTTTTTTTTAAATGCTGATGCTGTTGTAAACAAAAATGTTGTTGACATACAAGTAACCTTTTCTGTCCCTCTACACAAGATCTGTGCAGCTGGGCCCTGATAGAGGTGCTAAGGTTGCAATTTTACTCTTGGTGGGAAGAGAACACACTGGGGAAGTTTAGTGAAGTATCTAAACATTGTCTCAACTCCCCTCTATCAGCATCCCTGTCCGTATTGTGCTAATAATATAGTACTTCAAGATTTATGAGCATGAATGTTGCTACCACAGATGTTAGTTCTCAAAGAATGGGCATTTATGAGGGAAAAAAAATCTGCAACTCTGCAATATGTGTGGAAATAACCCCCATCCACTCAACTCTCAGCTTCTCATTAGGGGTTCAAAAGCGGTTGACTCTCAGCTATCCCACATCCCAAGATGCCAGCACGTGTTCAACTCCATAAAATCATCAGATGCTGGTTCAATATTCAATATTCCCTGTGTAACATCCAAGTACACTTGCACCACTCAAAAAACAGCACTTTGAATAATCAAGAGCTCCCTTTATAAGTGCAATAGTTCAGTCCGGTTCCCGCGGGCACACACCAGAGCACTTGGTGCCAGCGTGTCATCTCTCTCTTCCTGACAAAACCACAGTAATCTAACATCCAGCAATCTGCCACAAGAGGGAGGTCCCCAGATATAATCCAACACTCCAACAAAGTGCTGTGCACACCTGACCGATGGTGGCAAAAGCAAAGTATGATGGGTGGTGACAATGCAATCGTGACCTGGTGTGTGACCCCTGCACGAGTCTTTGTGCAGTGGGTAATGGGACCACGAGCCGGAAGAGGATTATGGGAGTAATCCAGCCACTGTAACCTTATCAGCACATGCCATGTTTGTGTCACTATTCATCAAATTTCTCTCTGGGAGACTTGCAGCATTAATAGCAAAGAAATAAATGAAAATACATGGCATTGAAATAAGACGGTCCCAAGGCAACAGGCACAAAACTACAAGCAAATCCAATGCAAATTCCAAACGAGGCAGGGATTTTTTCGATTTAAAAGGAGCACAGGCTTTCCATCTGCGAACTGAAAAGTTGCTGATGGCGATAATAATCGTTAGAATTCCATTAATCCATAACATCCCTGTGAATCAATAACAATCAATGACATTCCGGATGCTGTTTGCACATACATGCAAAAATAAATATGTACGCAAATAAATGTGAATACATCTTTCGTCATTCTGTCGAAAAAGGTCTGCAGTGGTTCCATCTAAGTCAAGGGGAAATTTATGAATTTACAATGCACTTCTCCTCATGCCACCGCAGACGTCTTAGTAGCAAGCTTCTCATTTAAGTAAAGTGCATGAATTAAGGAGAAATACTAGCGCGAGTAATTTCATTCTTCATCCTTCATTCCACTTTAATCGAAAAAGCTAGCACTAGCTGTGTTATCTATTTTCCAAAGACTGCTTTATGGCAGCCTGTTTGCCCATTCAACAGGACTCCCAGGGTGATATATTGTTTCCACAGACCCATGTAAAAACGACTGAGCTCTTTGCGACTGAAATTAAACACAATGTAGAGATAATTTGATTGAGATGAGAAAATGGCCAGCGTGGCGTAATTGGCCATGTAATGTAAGGGAGCGGCTCGGAGGATGTGGCGAGAGACAGCAGCGCAAGAGTTGTAAATAATCCATCATGCGGGCTGAAATGCTGGCCAGCTGACAGCCGTGGCCATCCACCCCAGTAAAAAAGCTGACACGTCAATCAGTGCCTTCACCCCATCTCCAAAGAATCATCTCTGCTCGTAACGTCCCGATCAACCACCGCTGTGGCCCGGTGATCACGTGAGGATAAGGCTGCCTTTGCTCACACAGCACTGGTTTACTGATGTTTCAGCATTATGCAAAGGAAGTCCTTTTTCTGCAACAACAACAAAGTATTGAATCAGCTCGGACTATGATAGACATTTATCACATGATGATGATGAAAATTTTAGTACTCAGTGATTGCTCTTTCAAAGCTTAGGAGATTTTAATGGAGTTCTAAATTATGTTTCAATTAGGCTAAAGTGTGTCATTTTTTCTCAATGTTAAAACAGCTTAAAAAGCCAACGTAATCTCATGAGAATACATGTGTATTTTTACGTGAAGTGTAGTTTACTCATCTACTTAATATGATATAACATTTCTGTTCGTGACTTGTGCTGCAAACTAGTTTCAAAAGATTTCATAATGTTAAACAAGACTACACTTTGAAACCTTAAAATTAATACAATTTCTGTAATTGTTTAGCCATTCTGTAATATTTAGTTGTTTGCTGTGAGACACAGAAGGTGTTTTTTGTCCTATGCAGCGACTGACAATACAACCATAAGGTACACCAAAGCACAATATAATTTCACAAATCACATCAATTATATTTGTTCGCTATACTACAAATCTTTAGAACTTTATGTTTGTAAGGAACAGATCGAAATTCAGCCCTTTATCCAGAAATCTTTATCTTCATTCTCAGCAGGACTGTCACAGTCAAAGCACATCCTCGTAATGATTCAAACGTGAAAAATGCGCCCTCAAGAAGCTTTACGACATGGTTTTACGGCACTAATATCGGATGCTCATCGGTTCCCGCCTGCTTTGTCACAGATTGCGACATGCTGTGTTTCAGTGGATTGACATTTGAAATGAGTGCGCGCCTTCACGGAGAGAAGCCGAATTCATATATTCATGGATTAATCAATTAAATTCTCCTCTGTACCCCATAAAAAAACTATTACCGGCAGAGAGGACTGCGACTGCAACTCATCATCATTTGAACTACTTTTGGTACCACTTTTGACATTGTAAGTATTTTTACGTTTTAGAACTATAAATACATCAGTATTGTACGTTTCAGCACCTTTCTAAATGTACAAAAATGTATGCTTTGTGTCTTTGAAAGTTACATATTAACAATGAGACCAGGCTGAACAGCAGATACTACTGTTTGTAGGGTGATTTCACCCCGACGTGTGAACACTATCAAACATTGCTCTTTTTTGAGCATCCATGTTTTGGATGTTTCTTCTACAGTTCCTTAGGAAATACAAAACAGAAACAAGACAATTGTGGATAAATGAATATAAAGCCTTTAAATGAGAGTAGAAAAGTTCATATTAAATAAAAAGATGTGGAATTTGAATTGCAACTGACAGAAAGAGGAATTTACTCAATTGCAATAGAATACTGTGGGAATGAGTCCTACAAGCCAGAAATGAGTTTGCATTTTTGCACTTCCGGTTTCATCATTCTGAAGTCTATGGGTTTTTTGGTTAAATGCCTGAAATAAGGTCTGTGGCTAACACAAGCTCAATATATTTTCTTATTTTATTTAACAACCCGTGTTTTGAAAAAGGTATGTTTTTCACTAACAAGTGGCTAAATGGTACTACAGAGGTTATCAGGGAAATTAAAATCCTATTGGCTTTTTGTCGAGGGAACTAGGGTGGCCTACAAAAATACAGGTAACACTTTATTTTAGGGTCTTCTAACTAGTTGGTTATTAGCATGCGTATTAATAGAATATTGGCTATTTATTAGTACTTATTAAGCACATATTTAATGCCTTGTTCTGCATGACTTTATTTTACATTCTAAATAAAGTCCTAAATACCTAAACTTAACGACCTTACTAACTATTAATAAGCAGTAAATTAGGGAGTTTGAGGGAAAAGTCATAGCTAATAGTTTATATGTGTTCCTTATACTAAAGTGTTAAAATGCTGAAGCACTCTGTTAAAAAAAAAAAAAAAAAAAAAAAAAAAAAAAAAACACAAGTATTGCATTTTTGGAAATTAAGTTATTTTATTCGGAACCACAAATGTATTTATTAAATATTATTTTTTTCAGAACATTCAAAGTTAGAATATTTTGATGAAAACATGAAAAAAATGACAAAAAAAAAAAAAAAAGAAAAGAAAAAAAAGAAATTCTAGTTAAACATTGTTATTTCAAATTCAGGAATTTAATTTGAAATTAAAAGTCTCAATTCAATTCTGCATGGCACACAACCATGAGTGAGAGAGAGAGAAGTAGGAAACTTCAAGAATCTCATTGCTGTCTAGGTTAAACAACTGAGATATTAAAGAGATTTTCCTTTCCTATGGGGATTCTCATAATTATATTGTCACATATGAATTTATGCATTTAGAAAACCATGCTGTCTCACACATTAAATCTTCGTTAATTTCTATAGCAAAAGGGCAGCGCTGCTCATTACAATTCATCACAAAGGCTCTTTGTACCTGGCAAGACTCCCCTTGTCTGTCACCACGGCACAAGCACCAATGATGTCAGGTCGGCTATAAAACATACAATGAATCTGAGCAGTCATCATCTCCTGTCCTCCATTTTAAATAATGTATTTGAAAAGGCCTCTCTGTTTCCTGCTGCTGTGGAAAGGATTTGTCTGAGCAGCAGAAAAGTTTCTCATACGTCAATCAGCATAAGAGCTCAGCGGAGCGCCTACATCCAAATTGTCACCTTGAATGAACACCTTAAATATAAACTCTCATGTAAATGAAAAAAGAAGCTTGGTGACTCTATCAGGAGGCATTTTAATGATATAACTTTATCATAAGCGACTCTGTTGAAGAGGAAGCAATCACTGCCTCTTGTCTGTTTAACCTTCAAAGATATGAACCTCACCCTTTTTAGTCATGTATTATCTTGCTACGCTTCTGTAATGTCTTTCTTTATTTTGTGACTTTTTTTCTGGTGCGGCTCACACAGATGCTCCAATTTCCCATTTGTCAGTGTTTACCTCTTATCCAATCAGAGCTCTTAAGGTCACAGCGAGTGCCGACGGAGTTCGCCCGCTGTGTCTGTCTGCTTCTGTGAGCGTGACCTTGGGTGGTGGTTAGAGAGACTTGTCTAAACACGTCTGCATGTGTGTTTGCGTGAGCCCGTGCATGTGTTTGTGTGTGTGTGGACAGGGCCATCAGTCACCACTGTAACCTTGAGCCGAAGTGACCACAGACGTTAACGAGTTACTGAGGCCTGTGAATCATGCATAGACCACAGGCTGATGGGAAACAGCAGCTGCCTCATAATGACAGCTTCGAAATGTAAATAAATGAATAAATATTTTGCTGTGGTAGCAAGAGGAAGGATTCTGGAACTAAT
Source organism: Chanodichthys erythropterus (assembly GCF_024489055.1). Lineage (NCBI taxonomy): Eukaryota > Metazoa > Chordata > Actinopteri > Cypriniformes > Xenocyprididae > Chanodichthys > Chanodichthys erythropterus. The sequence continues at coordinate 18,899,685 of NC_090229.1, forward strand.
GTGCTGAGTTTTGTCAGAGCTACACGGCACAACAGGACTGTAATATTCATTTTTAAGAGCAAACTGAAAATTATCTGGCAGAGCTGGTTATGCTGAAATTTTGCACGCGTCAGACTACTGTCTGTAGGCAAGATCATTTTCTGGAGGCTGATTATGACAATGTTTTCAAATGATGAGGAAAGTAGCATCCTCTCTGCTATGGCACTGGCAGTAAGCTAAACTGCACTATGAAACTCAAGTTAAAGAGGGTTTTATTGTGAAATATATAAAAATTATGATTGGTAACACTTTATTTTAAGGTGATGTAGTTATTTTAAGGTGATGAAGTACTACATTAACAGCAAATATGCATAATTACTAACCCTAAACCAAACCCTAACCCTAAAAGCATGTTTACACCAAGAACAATAACTATAAAGATAACGATAATGATATAGTTCTAAAAATCGTTCTAAATATAAAATAATTGCAGTGTCCACACACTAGCTATAATGATAAAGACATAGAGAAACAATATCGTTGGGATCACTTTCAGAATTATTTTTTTCCAGCTGTTGAACGATAAAACATTGACAGCCAATCAGAATCATCAGCTAAATTCACAGTTAGATTAGGTTGATTACACTAGCTATTCACTCGAAACATAGCATGCTGAGGACATCTGTGGGCTAAAGCCGTGTAAATGCAACAGGGACAGTAAAAACATGCTATATATACTCTGAAACCGCAGCACGTAAGCTTAGAATAAACAGACTGTTATCCTTTGTTGGTGTGGACACAAATATACTATAAATATATATCATTATAGTTATCTTTATAGTTATCATTCTTGATGTGAACGGGCCTTAACTCTATAGTAAGTACATGTAGTTAGTTAAAGGATTAGTCCACTTTCACATAAAATTTTCCTGATAATTTACTCACCCCTATGTCATCCATCTTTCTGGCAAAAAGTGCAGCACGGTTTTCTATATATATGTATATTTATATATACATATATATATACATATATATATATATATATATATATATATATATACATATATATATATATATATATATATATATATATATATATATATATATATATATATATATATATATATATATATATATATATATATATATATGTATATTTATATTAGGGCTGTCAAAATAACGCGTTAATTTCTATTAATTAATCTGAGAAAAAAATAACGTGTTAAAAAAAATAATGCAGATTAATCCATTCCGTATTGACCTTTGAATCTGGAGCCGTTCTAGCCACCATTCGACTGTAAAATGAAGGAGGGAGACGACTGCTGCGCTGACGGACATAACGAGCAGAGCTCCTCCCTCGTGCGCGCCAGCTCTCTTCTTCTTCAAAGTAAGCACCGTCTTTGCACTCTCTCTACCTCACACATAATAATCTAAATCAACTGACACGATGCTAAAAGTTCGTAAGACCGAATCCACATAATAATCTAAAAGTTCGTAAGACCTCACACATAATAATCTAAATCAACTGACACGATGCTAAAAGTTCGTAAGACCGAATCCATGTTTCACGAGGCGCATTCGGAGAATATTTTTCCTGAATAACCGTTGGGTGTGATTGTGAATAGTGCTCAAAAGAATGTCACCTCATCTTCTCTGACAGGCACCCTGCTGACATAAACCACACTTTCAGTAAACAAAAAGAAAATCATATCCAGTGGTGAAGTGTTTTCTGTGTTGACAAATCTTTTGCGATGTTCTAATAACAGTCACGATTCACACACAACGTGTCAACTTCCGCTAATGTCCAATTCGTGACCTAATGACTCATTTGAACAGATTCATTTTAATGAATCATGACAACAACAGATCTGTCCACACGGTCTATAATGAATCATTTACTCAAACAACTCTGAAATGAGAACATAAGTGTGCTTACCACATTTAGCAAGAGTGGTTAGTAAAATTAGCCTTAATATCCAGAATATTTTCAGGTTATTTAAATGACAATGTGTAGTAAATTAGGCCTACCTATAAAACCAGTTAGTTTAGACTGGGGTGAGGTGAAACCAGAACAAAGCAAGTTGTTGTTAGCTAGGTGCATTCAATTGTATATGGTAGAAAATTATATTATTAGTTAATATAACTTCTAAATGCTACTTTTTAATACTTTTCTGGTTTAGCAAAAAAGCATCTTCTCTTACAAAGCTATAAAATCACTTTTTTTTTGCAAAGAGGGCAAGAAAGAATTAGTGAGAGTGATGGGTGCTTTATTGTCAGTATCAGGCTCGCAGATCATGTGGGTAGGGCACTTTTTACTGTTTGTGTGGATGACCATGTCTGTCACCACCGAAGACCATTTTTGACCCAGGAAAAACCCTGCATTGATTAATTTGAATTGAAATATTTAATATTTTCACAGCAAAAATTATGTATGCGATTTATTTAGATTCATTAATCACAGAGTATGCAATTAATTGGATTACATTTTTTAATCGATTGACAGCCCTAATATATTATATATAATATATATATATATATATATATATATATATATATATATATATATACACACACACACACACACAACGATTAGTTAGCCATTGAGATCCACCCCTGATTGATAGACAAGGCTATGCAAACCCATCATTTTTCCCTTTAAAACGATAAACCTTAGTTGTCTGTTGGAGCGGATGGTTTCCCTCCATACTATGACAGCTTGTCGGTGTGATGGACATCTGTCTCTGACTGTTCACCATACACACATCACAAAGACAGGCGGCTGGTCGAGCCATGTCCTCACCTCTCGCCTCACTGGCATCCTCCATCATGTCTTCTGTCTGTCCACCGTGAAGCTGATATCTTCCTGTTAAATGCCTGGCCTTTCACCCAAGAAAGACCATTTGCAATCTGACTCCTTCACTTCGCTCCCAGCCTTCCTCTGACAGGTACACACGCTATTGGATACATTTGAGCTCTCTTTGTCAGTGTTGGACAAGATCCAGAAATTATTTTCTATGTTTGCTAGTTAAGAGTGGCATTGCCAAATTGTTGAATATATGCAAAAACATGAAAGGTATATGCAGAAACAAAACTAACAGAAGTACATTATTACCAGTTCAATTATTACCCAATGCCAAATCTCACAAATGCAAATAGAGCTTATAATGCTTACATAGAGTGTCTAGGCAGGACCCAAAATTACAAAATCTCTTGTCCAATGAACATAAATCTTGGCACATGTATCTGCCATAGACTATTTAATGGGGCTCAATGGGCAGCGCTCAGAATCCAGTGCAAAGATTCACACACATTAAAGTTTCTCTGCTTGTAAAAGACTTCGACAATAAGAATAGGAGAGCATCAATTATTTCAATAAATGTGTCAAAAACTACAGTACTACACACTGAAGACTTTTTTCAGCTGAATTTTTTTGAAGAAACTTCTGAAGGTTGTTTCAAATGAACTGCATGTGGCAGAGAACAGTCCCGCTGCTCCGCAACTAATGCAATTTTTTATTTTGTCATTATTAAATACCAGCCCTAGTAAAATATGTTCACAATTGACCATAAAACACCTGAGAAGCAGCTGCATGCTGAAACATGACTTGTAATAGGAGCAATTTGTCTCTAACTATACACAGAATGTCTCTTGAACAATGAACTGGCATTTAAATCAGCTTTATAGAGCAGACAAAAGGCTTAGATAAGCCAGATACACTGCCTTTATGTGACAGCTCCTGAACAAACCAGAACACTGCAGCCTCAGTTTCAAAACCTGGTAATGAACGCTCACAACAGATGTTTAATAGTCTTCCCTGCTGTGGTGCTAGAAGACCTGAACACACTCACTGCATGCAATCAAAGCCCATATATATACACACAAAAATGAATACTGACAATGGTAAACTACATTTAATAGTAACATAATAAAATTGAAAAGTATATATTTTTTTAATATATTATAATTAATACAGTTGTACTATGTTTTTATGTATACATATACAAATACACCACAATTCAGGGTTTTACATTGTTACAAAAGAAAATTCAATTTCAAATAAAATGCATCAGTTTCTACAAATAAAAAAATAAAAAAAGTAAGCAGCACAACCACAACCAAATTTTTACACTTGATAATAATAAGAAATGTTTCATTTCATGATCATGTGATGCTAAAAACTACAAATCACAGGAATATATTACAATTTAAACTGTATTAAAATAGAAATACTATTAATATAGTAATATTACTATAAATTAAACTATATTATATATATATATATATATATATATATATATATATATATATATATATATATATATATATATATATATATATATATATTTTTTTTTTTACTTACTGTTCCCAAATTTTTGAATGGTAGTTGAATATAAGTATGGTAAAACCCTCTCTGAAAAGCTAAAAATAATAAAATTAAATAATATGAAAATAATAATAAAAAAAATACTGGCACTAAATATTATTTTTAAAATATTTATTATTATTATTATTATTATTATTATTATTAATGATCCATTTTTTATGTACAACTTGACATCAAATCCTCAGTAAGATCCACATGATGGACATTCATTTAATTTAAAAATTTAAGCTGATTGGTCACAAGAAAAAAAACAGCTTACTCTCCAAATATCAGTTCAGGTTAGATTAGATTCAGAAGCGGTGCAATGTCCGAATGAGCACATGCAATAAGGTTCTTTCCAATGCATTCCTGCAAAATACTTTGTCCCAAAATAGTAGCCAAGCGCACTCCCATTTTCCCAGTCAAATCCAATAACAAAAACAATAAGCTGTTTTAAATTTCCTGCGATGATTCCCTGGATGAAGTGCGTATCTTTAAGACTCAACTTATCATCCCCACACCCAAGAGTCATTACAGCTGCCTGCAGTCTCAACCACTACTGATGGTTCCTGTCCTATCCCACGTTCAACCAAAATTGGATTTTGATTGCTTTTCACAGGATATTTTTAATTAAAGGCGAATGAGAATAGCATGTGAGATTAAGCAATACTTCATGGTTTAATTCCCTGAGAGAGTTATCAGAGAGAGAGCAAAACCACTTAATGGCTTCCTTACAAATATTGCCAATTTAAACAAGTGACATTTTTCAATCAGAATGAATTACTATGACCCACAGGAAGAAAGGGACTCAGGCCAAAATGGAAAACACTAAAGCTTTGCATTATCGTATAAAAAATAAAAAAATAAATGTGTCACAGTGAATATATGGACACATACTGTATTTAATCTGCCATAAAAGTACTGAAAATACTCAATTTACTATGACATCATATCCTGCCTGGAGCTGTGAGCCTCACAGATCAACATAATGTGAACTAGTTAAATGCCGGTTGGACTGAAAGATTGAAGGCCTTGCGTTAAATGCCTGCCGGCTGGATTTGAGGGCCACTACTTGCATCTGTGCAGTGCAAAGAAATCTATTAGTGTACAATTTGTATGAAAAGTAAGTGTGAACATTTTCGGTGCTGGTGTGTGATATGTATTCATACTTGCTTGTGTGTGTGTAAATGTACCTCAGTAATGAAGGCCTTGGCAGTGGCGGGGCTCATGAACAGCACAGCACGCCTCAGTGTGTCCCTGTAGCGATGCAGCTCTTCCACCCTCATGGTGCGGAACATTCCAGTGATCATCATGTTAATATTGGATTCCACCTTCTGGAGAGAGACATCCATCCCCTGCTGAGACGTCTGGTCCAGAAAGTTCTCTATGCCCCGGATATCTGAACAACAACAGACAATATCATTGAAACTACATTCATTTTCTATGAGGCCCTGTCACAGTCTGCATTCAAACAAATATGTGTTTCCTTAAAGGTGCAGGAAGAAGATTTTTTTGTAACAGTTTTTGGATTTATACTCACACCTAGAAAATGTTTTAGTTACTGATGAAACTGTAGAAATGCAATACTCAGATATTACTTAAAGGTGGAGCAAATAGAATTTCAAAAACACCAACAACAAACGTGTAACCAATCAGCATTAGATGGCGTATGACGGTTAAGAAGAGAGAACGAGCAAGAGTCATTTGTTCTTGTCATTCGTTCAACAATTTGTTGCACATCATCTGTGACTGACATCCACTCGCATTGCGTGTGTAATAGTGGCCACATAGTGAGAGTTTTGCAGTTAAACTACTGCACACTGATGATGAGGTGTTTAGCGTCATTGATAGTGCACTCGCCTCGCATGCCAGCAGTGATCGGGCCGGGTTCAAATATCAACAATATCCAACAGTGTTTTTCAACATCTACTTATCCCACCTTTAATTCGCAGGTTACAAAATAAAACAAGCAGTAATCCCCTGTCATGTGATTTCAAGATGGCTGCCCCCATGAGGGGACTTGCTCTATGTGAAATTTTTTGGCTACTGATATGACTGGAGTTGACTGGAGATAACTTAATTAGAATCCTGAAAAAAAAGTATCACAGTTTCCACAAACAAAAATAAAAAATAAAAAAATTAAGCAGGAAAACACTTTTAAAAATTGATAATAGTAAGAAAAGTTAATCCGGCACCAAATCAGAAAATTACAAAAGATTTCTGAAGGATCATGTGACACTAAAGACTGGAGTAATGGTTACTGAAAATTCAGCTTTGCCATAACAGAAATAAAAAATAACATTTTAAAATATATTAAAATATAAAACAGTTATTTAAAATTGTAATAATATTTCACAATATTACTGTTTTTAATCAAATAAATGCAGCCTTTGTCAACAAGATACATCTCTCAAAGACATTTAAATCTCTTACCAACCGCCAACTTTTGAGTAGTTGTAGTGTTTTCAAAAGAATGTCCATATATTTTTGTAAAACATTTATAAATAAAGGAACTACTAATTTAATTACTGAACGCAAATGCGAGAACCATAAACATGCAACATAGTTGTCAATAAAACACATCAATAAAAAGAGATTTATAATCATTTATTATTTAGCACACAAGTGAATGCATTACAACCTTTGAAGTGAACAAATTTTGTTAGGAAACAGTTGCGTAAAATTCAACATTTCTCCTTCAGCTCAACTGTATGTGAGCAGAAATGCTGAAAGGACACAAGAAGCTACAGAGCGCTAAATTGCAACGCTCATTCAACAGAGAGTGGTGCTTGCCAGAGGTCATGACACACTAAACAATGATCAAGCTAAATGACATTCATTAAAATTAGATGTTTGACACTTGTTATACATTCATTTTCAAATTAAATTCAAATAACAAATTACATTCAAATTAAGTTCCATAATTGTTATTATGAAAATATCAGTGATAGTACATGTACAGACTGAAAATAAACTCCCTAACGCCTGGCAATATCAACCATTTTGTTTTCACCTTCTACATTACCGTGACGTCCTTGTAGCACAGGAATGCATTAGCATGTGTGCTAACAGAGCTCAGGAGTGGGTGGCAGCAGAAAACTATGTAGAACATTTATCACTGCGGTGTGGCGAGGCAGAAGTGCTGTCTCAGGGCTGTGCTAAATAAAAGATGTATTTCACAGAGGAAGAGTTGCTGCACACTCATCCTTCTGCGCAGGCGGCCTTTCCCTACATCAAACCGTTTCCACCGGAGCGGGGAGGCGTTGAGAACGCAGGATCAAAGCGTCCATGAAAGATGGGTCTAGGGCGAGGGAACCGGGAGAAATTAAGGTGGGGGGTTTTGAAGGTGATACTCTCTGTGTGACAGAGATTTGAGCAAAAAAAAAAAAAAAGAAACTTTCATAAAAGCTTCACATGAAAATGCCTTTTCTGTAGGTATCCATTCAGTCACAAGGCATTAAAAGAAGACTTAATACCATGCTTATGTTTTAGATGCGTAACTGCATCTGCATACCACAACCATATCACCCTGTAGCCCAATATTGGTTGCCCACTGAAGCTAAGCAGGTTTGAGCCTGGGAAGCGTCAAAGACTATAGATTAACCCAAGACGCGTCACTCCTATTGTTTTGAATGGGAGAAAGTGCAATACACAATATGGCAGAATAAGTACCGCCTTCTAAATAAGAGCCAATCGGCGACTGGCAGATCGGCATCACGTCACTGAAGCGGCCGTTAGAAGCTTCGGTTCCTATAGAAACAGTCAGACACGCGCCTCCGAAATGAGACACAAGAGACATGCATTTAGAACTGCGCATGCGCATTAGCTTGATCCAGCCTGAAAAATACTGTTTTTTTGTCATGATTCGAGTGTTCAGAAACAAAATTTATGAGACAGTTGTTGTCAGATTTCATTGGTGATTTCAAATATGAAATTTAATCAAAAGCTTGGCAAACAGCTTTGAAGAATTTGATGTTTCCCCATTCAAAGACATAGGAGCTGCACTTGCATGCCCGAGAGGCGTTTCAAAGATGGCTGCCGAGTGAAATGACTTGTCTTTGGTAGAGTTTCCCAAAAGCTTTGTAAGCCAAAGTTGATCGTAGCTCCATTGGTGGCAATGGAGCTACGATCAACTTAAGCTTACAATGCTTTTGGGAAATGCTGCCCTGTTCAGTACCTGGATGGGAGACTCCTGGGAAAACTAGATTGCTGTTGGAAGAGGTGTTAGTGAGGCCAGTGGGGGGTGCTCACCCTGTAGTCTGGGTGGGTCCTAATGCGCCAGTATAGTGATGGGGACACTATATTGTAACAAGAACCATGCTTCGGATTAGACACTAAACCGTGGTCCTGACTCTCTTTAGTCATTAAAAATACCATGGTACTTCTCGTAAAGGTGTAGGGGTGTAACCTCGGTATCCTGGCCAAATTCCCTCCATTGGCCCTTACCAATCATGGCTTCCAAGTAATCCCTATCCACTCAATTGGCTCTATCTCTCTCTCTCATCTCATCTGATGAGCGCACTGGTGCTGTCAAACTGTGGCTGCTGTCGCATCATCCAAGTGGTGGTTGAGGAAAGACCCCCTGATTTGACTGTAAAGAGCTTTGGGTGTACTTTACACTACATAGTAAGCTCTATATGATTGATTGATTGATTGATTGATTGATTCATTCATTAATTCATTCAAAAAATTCATGAAATGACTGGAAAATTTTCTTGAAGGGTTAGTTCACCCAAAAATGAAAATTATGTCTTTAATTACTCACCCTCATGAGAGGACAGTCTTTTGTCATTTTTTTTGCACACAAAAATTATTCTCTTCACTTCATAAAATTAAGGTTGAACCACTGCAGCCACGTCAACTGTTTTAAATTAACCAATTTGAATATAAAACAAATACTCTCTGATTATGTAATCCATATGAAAGGTGCATTTCTATATATAGGCATGTTACTGTGGAGATGACTACATCTTTGCAGCTGGCACTGACTCAGAAAACACTAGTTAATTAGTAAACAATTAAAATGTTATTTTATAATAATAAACTTATATAAACTTGTTATTTTTTACGACACATTCATAATCATTATGCCAGTGCTTTGGAGCAAGCTTTATGTGTGCGCTTGAGTGCACAGAATTTTTAAGTAATTAACAGTATTTTTAAGTAATTAAATAAATGAGCGATTAGTCAACTAATACAATTTTAGTGGCATCTAGTGGTGAGGTTGCAAATTGCAACCAATGGCTCAGTCCACCGCTTGCCCCTCCCTTCCCACAGAGAGAAGCTATGGTGGCCGACTTAGGACAATTATGTTGTTGTCTGAGACAGCACAGAGTAGCCAATCAGCTCTGTAGAGCAGTTTGTCCGTTTAGGGCTACCGTAGAAACACGGCAGAGCAAAATGGCGACTTCCATGTAAGGGGACCCATGGTGCATATAGATAGAAATGGCTCATTCTAAGGTAATTAAAAACCTAACAGTTCCTTATGTAAGGTCTTTATACACCACTGAAAACATAGTTATGTACAACCCAAATTCCAGAAATGTTGGGACGTTTCTTGGATTTGAATAAAATTAAAACTAAGACTTTCAAATCACATGAGCCATTATTTTATTCACAATAGAATATAGATAACATAACACATGTTTAAACAGAGAATTTTTACACTTTTATCCACTAAATGAGCTCATTTCAAATTTGATGCCTGCTACAGGTCTCAAAAAAGTTGAGTCATGGGGGCAACAAATGGCTGAAAAAGAAAGAAATTTTGAAAAGATTCAGCTGGGAGAACATCTAGCAACTAATTAAGTTAATTGATATCAGGTCTGTAACATGGTTAGCTATAAAAAGGATGTCTTAGAGAGGTAGAGTTTCTCAGAAGTAAAATTGGGCAGAGCTGTGAAAGAGTGCGTAAAAAGATTGTATAATACTTTAAAAACAATGTTCAATACTTCCAGAAACCACTGTCAGTAAACACAATCCGCTGTGCCATCTGCAGATGCCAACTAAAGCTCTATCATGCAAAAAGGAAGCCATATGTGACCATGGTCTAGAAGCGCCATCGTGGCCTGTGGGCCAAGGCTCATTTAAAATGGACAGTTTCAAAGTGGAAAAGTGTTCTATGGTCAGACGAGTCCAAATTTGACATTCTTGTTGAAAATCGAGGACGCCGTGTCCTCTGGGCTAAAGAGGAGGTAGACCTTCCAGCGTGTTATCAGCATTGGGGCCAAGAATGGGACCAAATTTCACCACCCAAAATCCAGAAACTCATAAACTTGATGCCCAGACATCTTCAAACTGTTTTGAAAAGAAGAGGAGATGCTATATTCAACTAGAGAAATCTTTAGTCTTGGGTAGCCCTACTTATTTCCCTAAGTAAGTCTTTAAAAACAAAATTACATATTTGTTGATTTAATTGTCAGGCTACAGAACTTGATATAGTTATACAGTAAAGATATATTTACCTAACTAGACAGTGTTGGGGAAGCTACAAACTAGTCATCATTTTAAATAATTACACTACAGTCAAGCTAATGCTATAATAAAAGTAGTTAAAATTACAAACTACAAACAGTTATTTAATATTTTACGGGGCAAAAATGTTAGACTGGCCTATATAAATCATAATTTAAACCAGAATGACAGAATAACATTTGAACAGTTAAATTTATAATAAATATAACACCTAATTTACATAACCAAAATCATAATACATAGTATAGATACTGTTTGTTTCCTCAGATTGGACATTAAAACAGCAATGTACAGTGCTACTCGATAAAGTACCTTGTTACTAGAAAAAGCTACACTATTAAGAAAATAACTGAACTGCTGTCATGCTGCTAAAAAATTTAGGCAGTTAATAGTGTCACTACTTAAGGTTAACTATCCCCCAACACTGCTGTAAAGTTCTCTTTTGAAGTACCATCTAAAAGAAATCCATTGTTTTTAACTTTCAAAACACCAGAAAACCTTAATCAGAGTCGTTTGGTTCTAGGCTTAATTAGCAGGGTCATCGCCGCCTGCACCTCCACTGAAACACTGTCACTCGATGAAGCTAAAAAGGGAAGATGAGGACAACATCCACAGCTTTCCGGAGGAGGGTCAAAAGCACCGGTGCCTCCATCTGTGCACTGGATCCAATTTAAAGCAAATCTACGGCTGCAGTTCTGCTGGAAATCTCTTATTGGGTTCCCCTGCTAGTGCGGAGGGCAGGGCTCCAGCAGACAGCAGCTTGTGTTTATAGTGGAGGACACATAGGGGGACACGATACGGTCCCTGTGCTCAAGTGGCATCTGGGTAGGAGCTGTTTACGAAAACGTTACACGGCTACATTATTGCAGGATGGAGTTACGGAAGGCAATGGTCTGTTAATGTACACTGCTTGTTATTTCTCAGTTATGGCTCTATGAAGTCAGGACATTACAAAGTCCTCATTTAAAGCCGAGGAGCCTGCTTGGCTTTATTAGTTCTGTCTTAACAGGAGAGGTTATATTGAAGGAGATTAATACAAACAGACAGAGCACAGTGGTAACAAGCAAATGAGGCCCTTTTCATGTCAAAAAAAAAAGAAAAAAAAGAAAAGAAAAATGCACATGTAATTATAATCAGCATTAGTGTCTCCGTTATCATTACATACTCTGTCCTCACTTCCCCTGTCAGAGAATCCCAGCAGTAACTCTGAGAATCACTAAACTTTACACAAAACAATCTGATTAATAGCTCTGCATTGGAAAATTGCATAGCTATTTTTTTATTCATTTGGCAGATGCTTTTATCCAACTTACAATGCATTCAAATTTCCCTGGGAACTGAACCCATGTGGTAAACTAGTTAAACCTTGACCCGATGACTTCAAAATTGGAAAGTTGTTCTGGGTTTCATTCTGCTTTCTAAACACTGGCTAGTCAGAAATCATGAGATTAATAATCACCATTCTATTGAAAAGCCTAGTTTTTAACAGTAAAAAATAAAATGTTTGTGTAAACTCCTTATATACCCAACGGTTGAAAAGTTGGTGGTAGGTAAGATTATTTTAATATTTTTGAAAGAAGTCTCTTGCTCAGCAAGAATACATTTATTTGATAAAAATGCAGAAAAACAGTAATATTGTGTTTTTTACAATTTAAAATAACATATTATTTTAATATATTTTAGAATGTATTTTATTCCTGTGATGGCAAAGCTGAATTTTCAGCATCATTACTCCAGTCTTTAGTAGGGGTGGGAATCGGAGGGTACCTCACGATACGATACGATCACGTTAAATGGCTCACGATAGATTCTGCGATAATCGATATATCGCTAGACAATCTTATAATGATACATTGCGATATTGGTCTTAATATGAAAACAAAATGCACATGAAAAGGTTAAGTGCAGGTTAACGGATAAATCTGATCTTATATGTACATTTAATAGAGTTCACGTCACCAAAAGAAAGAAATATGAGGTGCATTTTATTGACCATCAGTTAATTTCAAAATCAAAGACTGCAATAGGAGAGAGCGGCAACAGCTCTGGTATAAGGTCTCATTACTTTTAATGAAGATAATTGTGTGTTATGCGTCTGCGACTTACTTTCACTTTCATATGTGGCAGTTTGCGTGTCAGCTTGCTGAGGAGATCTGCGGCGATGTGTGATGCAGTAGCGTTGTCATATCTGACTCTCACATGTTTCAGTTTTAGTATTTTTGGGAGAAGTAAAATTTACATATGTAGTTTCAACAACCAGATGCATTTAGGCTGAACATAGACAGTTTTGACTGGAATGCGTCCCAGACCATCTCCTGAAATGGTTTGAGCGATCAGATTTAAATCCGTCTCAAATGCGTTTTTAGGCATTTAGGCATTTAGACCTGGTCTTTTCACGATCAGATAGCTGTCCGATCAGAGAAAATGCATGAAGTCACCAGGCGCAAACAGACCCTTTGACGTTCTTCAAGCGCTTAGATATACACGGGAGCGTTCAAAAGCAGGCTTCTATCAGAGGATCCCTAATATATGCTTTCAAATGCTCCCGTGTAAGCGCTCAGTGAAGACCGTCAAAGATGTCTACGACTATTACATCAATGTTATAAAAGTGCGTCAAGACTTTGAACTTAAACGTGGCTGGGGCATCTATTTTACTCACACTGCTGTCTGCCATCCTGTTAATAATGATTCTCATATCGCACAGAGGATGACGATATATCGCCATATCGATATTTTGTCCCACCCCTAGTCTTTAGTGTCACATGATCCTTCAGAAATCATTCTAATATGCTGATTTGGTGCTCAAATGTGCTGAGTATTCTTTTTTTTATTAAAGTTAAAAACGTCTCAGGTTACGTATCTAACCATAGTCTGAAAGCAAAACTATCCAACAACTATTGGCCGACGACACCCTATGATGTAATATGGCGCGACCCGGAAGTATAAAGGAGCGCCTGGAGAAACAGCTAGCATCTATCGTCTTGATGGACTGCTCTGCAGGCAGGCAGCCCGAAGCATGGCAAGGAAAGGCAGAGTCTCGTCCCCTGGTTCTCAGGGAACTATGGTTACATACATAACCTGAGACGTTGCCTTTCGAAAGGGAACTCGCTCTGCATTGATTACGCAATGGGGAACAATATACCCATGCCGCCATGCTTGAAGAGAGTGCATGCCAAATAATATGGCTGACAAACGTCAAGCAGTTTCGAAGGAAACGCTTAGCAACTCACCCACGGGTCACACCAGGCTGTCAGTGACAGCATTCCCTCTGGCCAACAGCCCAAGATGAGCCTACAGAAGGCCTTCCAGAGAGAGAAGGCCTACTAAGGCCGCTAGAGGCATCTGAGACCAACTTTTCTGCAGACAAAGTGGTTTCTTTAAGGGAATGAGGCAAGGGAACCGAAGGGAACCCCATCCAGTCACTTGAGGGGAACAAAGTCACCCCCAATGCCACCAGGGAGGCCGACCTGGTCTATCGTAAGACAAGCTTAGTCTTGGCCAATCCCTGTCTGAATACAGAATCTCAAAAACGCATCCTTCACAGAAGGGAGTGGGTAAAAGTGACTGCAAAAGGGTAGGAGAAACTCAAACCCATGCGTAGAGATGGGCATCCTGGAGAGCAGAACTCAGCTGAGTGCTATGAACCCTCATATTGAGGGGAGTATGATCCACTCATCCTAGGATCTACTCAGCGCTTAATTAATGCACTGAGGAGGCTGTGCGCTAAACACCTGATGCTTCAGGGGAGCACAAACCAGCCTACGGCTGAATCTTAGGAGGAGGCCTAATTAAGGCCTACCACCATGATCAGCTTAGGGAGCTAAGCACTATTACGTACATAACCCGAAAGAGAGGTACTAAGCTCACCTAACAGGTAGACCATGCAATGGGCACATACTCATGGAGGCCAAGAGGGCCAACAGCATGAAAGTAACTGAATATGATACAGAAGTATATTCAGAAAGTGGCCTGGAGGGGCCACCCTGAACATCTGTCTTGCTGGCAGCAGACAGGCAACTTCATTCGCAGCATAAGAGGCTGTAAAGTGCCCGCATGATAATCTACCCAACACAATCCAACAAGCAGTGTACTCGGTAAAAACACATTTTTACTCTTTCAAGCAAGAGGAGTACAACATACGGCAACACGCAGTCGAGGAAGGCCCGTGCGGGCCTATCACCTCAACAAACACATGGCATCAACTCGTGGCAGTGTTCTTAGGCACCGAAGAATGATAAATAACTGACATGAAAGGGGGTTAAATATCATCTGGGCCTCTGGCCAACCAGAAGTGTATATAAAGGTTCTCAGAGAGAAATATACGTCAACATAAGCCACTATGTTGAAAAAGGCGGCCCATAGGGCCTAGAAGCCTTTAGACGTATGGCATAAGTCCAGTGGCCATCTCAAGGAGCATTGAAAAGATACACCTTAGACTAGGTGGCTATTAGCTCAACTAGCGTAGGATCAGGCTCAGGGAGACGGATGCAGTTCACACCAAACCTCAGTAAGGTTTCACCACAGCATACGCCCTGAGGGGCTAGCCACTCAAAGTACTCGGAAAAGCACCATAAATTCTCACAGCGAGAAGAGTACTCAGCTGAACTCCAACATGCTACGCAGGAGGCCCATAGGGCCTACCTTAGTAAACACGTGGCATCAGCAGGTGGCGACCATAACAATACCAACCATTAGGTCATGCATTCAAATATTAGTTTCTACAAGGAGTGCATATTACGCTACATACTCCAAGAGAGGCCTGCTTAAGGCCTACTCAACAGAGATGGGGCGTGGCTGATTGTGGTATTGGATTCACAAGCATCCTGCCAGTATGTCAGCTAAAAAGGAGGCCTATAGGGCCTACAATCTCAGCAACAAGTGACATTCAGCCCGTTTGTCCGTATAACACACACTGAGTCAACATGTAAACTAAAAGGAGGCCTTATTAGGGCCTATCATAGTAAACGTGGCATCAGCCAGTCCAAGACCATATCAACCATCAGGCCATACATTCAGTGGAAAACCTTTCACGCACTACTTAGAGAAGGAATGCACATTACGCCGCCATACTCCACGAGAGGCCTGCTTAAGGCCTGCTCAATAGAGGTGGGGCGTGGCCAATGGTGGTATGGGTTCTCAGATTCCCAGGCATCCTGCCAACAAGTCAGCTAAAAAAAGGAGTTTTTTTTAAAAAAAAAAGGAGGTTTGTATTTTTTAAACCAAAGTTTCTAGTTTAAAAAAAAAAAAAAAAAATCCCAAACTAAGTTTTCAGTTTACTTCTACCTCCGTATATCTAAAAGAGAAATCAATGTTGCTGGGCTTGATTAGCTTACGTCCACCCCTGCCTGAGACTTAAGTCACTCAAAAGCTTGACATGAGTCAATACATGCCAGTTTCTGGTTCAGACTACTGATTACTGATTAGAGGGAACTGGCACTATTTTTGGCCAATGGGAGTTTTTTTTTTTTTTAAATCAAATTCCAGAGCTAGATAGATGCTCTGAGTGACACAGTCATATGTGGCCTGGTAGGAACTGTGAGCAGAATCCAAAGGACCGGATCTGAGGCCCGCAGCTGAGTGCTGATTGAGTGAGCTCTCACACTGTGAATCTCCCACTAGCTGCATCCTCTCTACTGTGTTTAATGTTTCCACTAGGCTTTACGACACTAGTGAACGACAATAGGGGCTAAAAACAAATCTTCATGTCACAGTTCATCTTGCTAAGAGAGAAACAGGCAGACAGAGACATAGAGAGATAGAGACAGAGGATGTCCTTGATGCAAAGACCAGCTTACACTGACATGAATTTCTATGCTGTATATTTTGAAAACTATATTCAGGAAAATGTGATGACATCTAACAACGTAGAATAAGGAAAAGAGAAAATGTACAATTAAATATATTCTCACTCCTGACCTACCCTACAATACAGAGGGCGACTGGTTATCACGAGTGGATAATAGGGTCATTGGCCTAGATCGTTATTAATTATCTTATTAAAAGAGGGACTCAATTTCCTTTATCTTTTTCATCCACTTGTCTGTTAACCATGAAATCATCTCATTTGGACTTGCTGCACATTAAATTAACCTTATCCTGGTCTGGCAAATTGCTGGACAGGTTATTCTAATATTATAAGTGCTACACCACGGCTATTCAAACTGAATTTATCGAAGGTGGTGATCGTATTAGAGGTCACTGACTTCACCTTAAGCAGTGAGACAACACATTATGTTGAACACTTGTCTTTATTACCAATCTGTATAATCTACATTCAAAGAGGAATTAGAACTTTTAACTTTTAGACATCGTGCACGTCAAGGAAACTGCACACGTCATATTATACATGTATATGAATCATTTACATTTTCTACAAGCTTAATCACTACTTGTATCTTAGCTATTAACAATGGCTTTTCTTTTCTCTCCATACATTTACTTGTCTTCAGCTGTGCACCTGCAGATAAGCAAACCAGGGGATCTACATCACAGTTCAGTTAAGAGAGAGAAGTATGCATTTTAAAATACCTACTAGGATGTGATGTGTGATTGTACAGAACTACGGATAGCAGAAAAATGCAATCAAAACAGATCCTTTGAAAGTTACAAGGATTGACCAATCAGCATCCAGGATCAGAACCAGGACTGCCATGCACCTGCTTTAACAAAAGGTTAATATAAGGAAATGAAATATAATTTTGATTCAATTTCAATTTTTAAATTGTATAATTTTACATGTATATATATATATATATATATATATATATATATATATATATATATATATATACACACACACACACACACACACACACACACACACACACACACACACACACACACACACACACACACACACACACACACACACATTTTGGGCTAGTT
This sequence comes from Chanodichthys erythropterus, assembly GCF_024489055.1. Taxonomy (NCBI): domain Eukaryota; kingdom Metazoa; phylum Chordata; class Actinopteri; order Cypriniformes; family Xenocyprididae; genus Chanodichthys; species Chanodichthys erythropterus. Next base: position 18,917,386 of record NC_090229.1, read on the forward strand.
TTTGTTTGTTTTTGTTTGAAATATGCTCACCGAGTCTGCAAATATGTGATCAAAACCACAGTAACAACATAATTGTAAAATATTATATCAATTTAAAATGACTGCTTTCTTCTATTATAATACTTTATTAAAATGTTATGTATTCCTGTGATGGCAAAGCTTAATTTTCAGCACCCATTACTCCAGTATTTAGTGTCACATAATCCTTCAAAATAAAGTTGAATATGCTGATTTGATATTCAATACATCTTTCTCATTATTATCTGTGAAAATAATTGTTCTGTTTAATTTTGTGTGGAAAACACAATAGTGTCTTTAGAAGATTCTATCAGAGACAGTTTAAATGAACAGCAATTATTTGAAATAGAAACATGGTGACCCCAAACATGTAAATGGTAGTATATTATATATTTAGCAATAAAAAAGACCTCCCAAATTAATTGTAAATGAAATCATTATTTGTGAAGTTGTAGTCAAAATCCTCTTAGCTCAAAAAACTTCAATTTATTTCAAAATACTTGACGTCACCTAGAACAACTTCAGTTATGGCAGATACATAGCCTCTTGAGGCGCACTGAGCCAACAGCCTTGACGTCACTTTATTTACCTTTTTTTACATTTACTATATAGACTTTTGTCTAAAAATATTAAAAATGTTTACAAATTATACATCTTTTGACAGTTCTAAAGGGTTTAGTGTCAATCTACGGTGTCTGTTTGCACTGTTTGTACTATTATAATTTTAGACATAGATTTAAACATAGAGGGGAACCTCAGACTACAAACACAAATTGATTGTTTTCTATTGTTTGAGGCTTCTGCCAGCACCACTAGTCCTGAAAAATAGGGGACACCAAGGAGGCACAATCAATTTATCAATGAACATTCTATTGTCCAAGTCATCTTAAAAAGCCAAAGCAATTTAGGAACACTTTGTTCTCTGAAAGATCTCTTACTCAGAGGCCAGCTAATCAAATGTCCAAGGAGTCTATGTTCAGAGTCACTGGTCAAGCTCTCCACACACTTAAGGTGGGGAGGAGAGGAGAGGATCTCTAAGTCGTCATTACTATATTGCTGCCCAGGGCACATGGTCCTCTGGACATGGCTGAAATCATTTCCGTTTGTCTTCAGGGACAGGTACTTATTCATCCGCACCTTAACTTGCTGCAGCAGAGCATGCCCTCCAGAGGGACCATCAACCATGAAGTTCTTTTCACACACAACTACACTCTATTTCTTCAACTTATATCTCGCTCCCTCTCTCTCTTTAACCCACTCACAAACACAAATGCTCTGTTCCAAACATAGTGAGCACTGAACAGCCTACGCAGACATTTTAAGGCATCATATGTTCCAGAACACAAACATTTTAATTACGCTGCCTGCTAAGATACTTTGTTTTAGCAATGCTTGTATTATTCACATAGAAGTCAACCTCGGGATGCATTATGACAATCACAGTGAAAAAAAAATTTGCAGGTATATTAGGCTACTGCCACTTTAAATCCTCATGCATGGATCCAATATACTCACACATCCGATTTTGACCCAACTGTCTGCATTCACTTAAGTTTTAACCGACCATGTTTATGTAAACCTTGAATGTATTTGACAGTTTAACTGCAATAAGACATGAAAGACAGCTTAGTTCAGTGCTGTGTGACCGCCTGCTTTCTGTGCCTACGCTTCAGGTGTGTGCACATAGTAAAGACAATATCAGCATGTTAGTAAAATCATTTGATAGTATAAATTGGCATGCGTGCAAATAATAGCCTAAACTTTTGTGATGAAGAAGAACTAAATGAAAGTAAGACACTCTACCCGCACCTGAAAAACGTGAGCTCGCCAGTGTGGGGACTTTTTGTATTCCATAAAAAAGACAGTGGTAGACATCCCAGACTACAGGAAGTGCTGATCAGTTTTTTTTGTTTTTTTTTGTACGCTTTTGTACAGTTATGCTTATAAACTCTCTCTCTGTCTACCTACACTCATATTTTGAGTGTGATTCATTCAAAATAAACAAAGCAATAGAAGAATTTAAATGACAGCATTTTTAAAACATGTCCATAGGTAACACAATAATATTGTTATGAACAAATACTTTATTTATAGAAAGACAGTACACTCCTATTATTATAAATGGGAGAAAGTGCAACGTGCAATATGGCAAGTCCTGCCTTTTAAATAAGAGCCAATCAGCTATTGGTAAAGTCATTGCGTCACTGCAGCTGCCGTTAGAAGCTCAAGTTGCTATAGCAACAGTCAGATGTGCACTTCCTATAGAGACACATGCTTAAGACTGAAAGTCTGAAAATTGCAGTTTTTTGTCATGATCCGAGCATTTAGAAACCAAAATTATGAGACAGTTGTTGTCAGATTTCATTGGTGATTTCAAATATAAAATGTAATCGAAAGCTTAGTGAACAGCTTTGGAGAATTCAATGTTTCCCCATTCAAAGAGATAAGAGCTGCACTTGCATGCCCGAGAGGCGTTTAAAAAATAGCCACCGAGTAAAATGAATTCTTTTGACCACGATAATCATGTAGTGAAATTTGTTTTACCGTGACAGCCCTAGCAACATGCTATCATCATTCATAATTAGAATAAAATCAGTGGGTCGCCCATTCAAAGCACTATTTGTGTATGATTCAGAGTTGTAGAGCGTTAGTCAATTCACCCTTTGACGGGAGTTTGACTGACAGGCGATCTGATCAATCGTAACACCAAATCCTTGAAAAATGGTGTGTACTGACGTCTTTCTGTTGTTGAAACAACATACCCTCTGATGTTCATTCACATTTATTTCATGCAAAAACTAGGACGAGATGATTGGTTTATGTGTTGCTTGAACTGAAGCGCAACACCGATCTGTTCGACACATTAAAGAGGCACAAAACGGTATTTATTGTTTGAATTTCTTTTAAAAAAATAAAATAAAATTGAAAGCTAAGACCAGAGTTGGTTACTTTTGGTTACGTTTCATACCAAAAGTAATCACCTCTGTCTTGTCTGTCGGTGCGTTGTCAGTGTGCTTTAGGTTCACAATGTATTTTTAACTGCATGAGACCATGAATTTTGGCATGAGATTGCCATGGCTTGTCGGACATAGCAACTAAGGGAGTAACTAAGGGGGGTGGATCTTTGCGAAGGGTTAATTTATATTATTATCATCTTATGTTTTTCTTTTATTGTCCATTAAATTCTTTTCACACATTTAGTGTTTTTCTATTTTCTATAACTTTTCTAACACCAACATATACACCAAATGGTCAGAAACAACTTTCTCATTGTATGACCATTTAAATGCAACAAATACAATTCTTAATATATTATTATTCTTTCTTATTGGTAGAATGTACTGTAGTTATGACTAAAACATCCATCTTAAAACATGCTTTGTTTTACCTCCCATCAATCTTTCCCTGGCTGGCGTGGGTAATTAGCTTTATGATTGTGGAAAATATTCAGTGCCCCTCGATCAATGAAAATTGCTCTTATCTGGTGGCTGGGCAACTGCCTGACTAACAGCAGGCAAATTCCCACTCTTGTCTACTCTGCTCCTGTCAAAACCTACCATATCATGAAACATGTTAACTTTACCCAGTTTGTTCGGTCAGTAAAATGCATTGCAAGACCAAAATGCAATGGGTAAAGGCTCAAGGGAAGGTATATGCTCAAAAAAAAAAAAAAAAAAGAATAACAGCTTGAGGCCTCTTGGACTGAAAGGCCTGTGGGCAACGGCCCAGTCACCTCTGTGGTTAATCCATGAATGCTCTTCTCTCATTTCATGCCCTTTCCTCTTAAACACATACAGGCAAAATGCCTTAATCACATAAGCGAAGGAGGTAATAATGCTGTATAATTTCCTCTCTGTGGTGGTAATAAGGGGGTGTTAATGTGGGGTCACTGATTGGACACACTCTGAGGGAGCTCCTTACGGCCGTTTACTACTGCCATCAGTAAAGAGAAACTACTCACCATAGTCGGTGTCATAGAAGATAATGAACTTCTGCCAGGTGTACTCCATCACCACTTGGAAGATGACGTCATTTAGGTAGACAGGAGGTCGTACGAAGAGAGTGTAGTCGTCTGGCTGGGCGCGACTGGTGGGTGGGCAGCTAGAGCGAGGAGTGCCCGCGGGCGCCCTCTGGATGAAGAGGTGAGGGATGTGCATTGCGTCAGCTAAAGACTGCAGCGACCCCGCGGACATACAGCCGATAGAGCTGACGAGAGCGAGAATACCTCTGTTCATCAACTCACAAGCTGTGGGCGACAGAAAGAGAGAAGACAGAAGGTTTATAATGACTGACTTAATCTTCCATTCATTTGAATTAGCTTTCCATATTATAACAAAATCATATGACAGTACAAATATTTGGTTTAACAGTCTCTGATAAACAGTATAAAATGGTACAGTGAGATTAGATGCGTGGCAAATTAGGGTTGGACGATATGGCTGAAAACTGTATCACGATATCAGTGTTTCACATCGATCGATATCGATAATTATTGATATTTTTTATGACCCATTTAAAATAAGGACCAGGAGAAAAATATATTACCTTTAAACATTTTTATTTTAAACAACTTTCCTCTGATCATAATCCCCTCAGTTATTAAGACAATCGACAACCATGGAAAATGAGTATTACAGAAGCATCCTAACTTGACAAAAAAATCCTAAAAGCTGTCTTAACTTTAGGACAACCCCACTGGTGTCCTAACTTCAAACCTATTTTAAATTCAATGGTAAAAATCAAAGTACTTTTGGAGGACCCAGAGGATGTGCTGTGCTTTAATGATAAAATATTTCCATATCTTCGTGAGTGAGCGAAGGTGAAAACTTGCTGAATAAAACAGGCTTTAACTGTGACGAGCAGGGCGCGTGAGAGCCATGAGAGAATGGCGCGAGGCCGGTGGCACGAGTGATAATAAGCATCAGCTACGCGTTTCATCGGTCTTGCGCCATTCTCTCACGGCTCTCGCCCGCCCCTTTTCAACGGATCTTTGAGTCTCTGCCGCATTGGAATTAAAAGCGCATCGTTGTTTCTCCAATTTGATTTTAGGTTTACCTCAGAAGCAGTTTGCGCATCTTTGGTTGCTTGGTAACAGACCTGACAGTTGATTGCCGATCTCAATGGAGTGGTTAAATGCTGCGTTCACACCGAACGCGTAAAATTCGCTCAATTCGCGCGTCTAAACAAAGTGTGTTCAGACGCGAATTCGCGTCATGAGAGGGGCTTTCATCTCTTTCTGCACAGATCCTCTGAATAAACACATAATCTCGTCAGTTGGAAACCTGTAGCGGCAATTTAACTCGGTTATGCCGGCCGACTTTTGCAAGCTAGAAGGTGGGCTAGTATCAACGGCTAAAATCATGCAAAAGTTTTACAACTAACCAGATTGTCCGATTTCTTCGCTTATTCTCTTCCAGGCAAGGTCCTTTTTATTCATGTCTTGATAAAAATATAATGACACATCACAGAGCTCAGGTTGGCCACACACAGCGACATCTTTGCTCTGGTCTCCACCACTCAGTGTTGCCAGATTGGAAATGTCCAATTATCGTACCAGAAGCTCAAAATTATCGTGTTTGGAAGAAAATTATCGTACATGACTTTTTAGTATAGGTAAATGAACTAAATTAATAACTAATGATTTTTATAACGGAAAGAATTAATACTGAACTAACTTAAGCTGGACAATCACACTATTTTAGCTGCTCTACAACCAAAATTATGTTCCCTCTATCTCTGTAAAGCTATACTTTGACACAATCTGCATTGTAAAAAGCGCTGTATAAATAAATAAAGGTACATGACGAGTCAAACGTACAGAATACAGCTATTTATCTATAGACCAACAACTTTTTGACATGACCTGCAAATTACCACAATACATAAATAATTAGGCGTACCTTAGTGAGAAACAGCTGACCTAAGCGCAGCGGCAAGAACGTTAACTTGTGCTCCTGAGAGAGAGTCATTCTCCACGATTATTGGCCGAGAAGACGTACATGAGATGAGATGGAAGACATGCCTAACAAAGTTCACGTTCTCCTTACAACCATGATGTAGAGCAGGGGTTATCAACTATATTTGTCCAAGGGCCAGAATTTTTCTCTGCAGACACTGTAAGGGCCAGATACTCGTAATATAAAATAAAATTCGAATTGTATCCTAATATGTTATTATTTGATATACTAATTCTAATTCCAAATTTATGTTATTTTTTACATATTACCTGTACTGCAGCAAGCCACCAGGGGGCGATAGCAATATTTTAGGCTTCATATTCGTGAGGCTGTCAAGCTGTACATCACTGTCACGCAATTGTGCGCAAATCCCAGGCAAGGAAAATTTTGACATTTGTGAAAAAATGAGCACGTGAAACAATAAAAGATGTTCAATGAGAGCAACGCGTTTATCGTCATTCTTGACTGAAGGCAGGCTATGGCACAAGCTACTTTTCAGAAGGCTTTTTTTTCCGTTAGATTTAAAAATAAAAAAACGGTTCTCATTCCCCCTTGAATAAGGCCGGCGACACACTGGCTGCGTGGCGTGTCCGTTTTTATTTCGGCTCCCATATTTAACAGGTTGGAGTTTGCACACTGAGACACGCGTCTCAGGCGCGCTCGAGCTACGCAGAAAACGCGTGCATGCTAGAAATAGAACCGACGCGTGTTCCAGCCCTATGGTTCCAGCAACGGGAGTGTTCTCTGGCTCTGAGCTTGTGTTTTGTTGCTTTGACATTGTGGAAAATAGAATAATAGAAACAAAATGTATTAGCATTTTTACCCGTTATTATCAATCTAAATTAATCTTGTTTTTAATTTAACTTAATTTCATTTTTCTTTATTTAAATTTCGTTTTTTCTTTATTTAAATTTCGTTTTTTCTTTATTTAAATTTCGTTTTTCTTTATTTAAATCTACCCTTACTGTGTCAGTAATTTGTTAGTCAGAAAAATATTAGACTACCTTAAAAGTATTGCTTAATTTAACAGACCTGTGTGTGTGCGTTTTATATCACTAGTGCAGTGTCCGTTCTCGGAGCATAAGCCCTGCCCGCGTGAGGTGCGCCGCTTCCCGCTCGCGCTGTTCTGTAGTTTACTAAAAGTTTATTAATTCTGAATGTGTCGCGTCTCGCGTGTCCATCTATATTGCACCAAATGCGACACTGCACTCCCTTGTGAAGTCGATTGGATGAACGGTTCTCGAAATAATATAAATGCAAACGGACATACAGACACAGATTCCTGCCTTTATTAGAGAGAAAAATATGTTCAACCCCTCTCTCCGAAGCTTCGAATAGTCGATGTTCATCAAAAAATGGTATTCGGACCAGCCCTAAACTTTTTCCTCTTACAAGGCTATTCCTGATTTCAGTATTATTCTGGGGGCCGGATGGAAATCTCTGGCGGGCCGGATTTGGCCCGCGGGCCGCCAGTTGACGTTGCATGATGTAGAGGATCCACACAGCTAGATCAATGAACCGATTATAACGACCATCATTTGAAGTGTCACAAAATACTGAAATTATCGTACATTATGGGATTTTTTTCATTATTGATCGTACATCGTACAGAGGTCAAAATTATCGTACAAATACGATAATTATCGTACGTCTGGCAACACTGCCACCACTGATCACATCATAAACACGTTACTACCAAAGCAGAGTCCCTGATTGGTTAACGTGCCGCAAATTTACGCCAAAGTTCAGATTTTTCAACTCGGGCGTTTGGGCGTCAGACGCTCAATTCGCGCCGCGCCATTCACGCTTTTACATTGACTTAACATGTAAATCAGACGCCTCAGACGCCCCAGACGCGTTCGGTGTGAACGCAGCATAAGATTTGCTACTGTAATACGAATTTGCGAAGAATAAAAAATATCGAACGTTTTATCGAACACATTTTGGCAAATGTTATATTTTCGAGATGGTTTGCTGGTTATAAGGCCTGTACACAACAAGAGTATAACCATAAAAATAACCATAAGCATCAACACTAATGAACGATAACATTCTGTTAATTATAAGCACTGCAGTTTTTTCGTCTGCTGCTTTAAATGCTTGAGCTCTTTAAAGTCGGGTGGATTCTAATTGGCTGTCAATGTTTTTATCATTCTTACAACAAAATATCTAAGTTACTTTTTCAAATAAGTAACACAAGTTACTTTTCACATTTATTGACTGACAGCTCTCCTGTCCCCATGTTACTGTAAGAGAAACAAAGTGCAGAGGTGTTGTGTGCCCATAATGCTAAATGTGAACATGCATTTGTTCCTCAAAATAAATAAAAAAAAAAAAACTGTGAAATGCAATCTTAGATATTTACGCAAACCTGTAATAATTAACTATATTGAATTACAAAAAAATACTTTATGTATATAATCTCAATTTATTAACCAATGTCTTTGGTTATATTACATTATATTAGATTTAGAAATAAGAATGTTGAACTTCCATGTCCTGTATCCTGTTTTTCAATTGGTCATGCAGGGAAACCAGTTCCCTGCTCAGCTAAACCAGCTAAACACCAGCAAGACCAGCTTAAAAGGTCCACAGTACACCAAAAAAACAAAATAAAATTCTATAACCATTTTGAGAAATGTCTCTGTATTTTTTCTTTTTTTTTTGTCCATATAATGAAAGTCAATGGTAACCAAAACTGTTTGGTTATTACTAACATTCTTCACAATATCGATACCCCACCGCCCACAGAATTTTCATTTTTGGGTGAGCCATCCCATTAAGAGCAGCTTGACCATTCTAAAAGACCATATTAAACCAGCTAAGAGCAGCAAAGCAGCTCAGGCTGGTTTCAATCACGTTTCTACAACAGGTAAAGGAGATTAACTGAAAGATCCAACTTTTCTGAGAGGTTTTAATCATTTAACTGCCTAACAGCTAAAGCACAGCACACTGTTAACACCCTAATAAAGCTAACAGCACTAAAAAAAAAAAGAAAAGAAAAAGTACATAGGTTGTAGATAGTTTAACTGAGTATTGTGACATATCCCCAAATAAAATTAAGAACAAGCTCTCTAGTTCTGCAAATATATGGAATTTCTACAACTATCGAGTTCCTTTTTGTTCACTCAAGTAACCATGTGGCTTGCCATCTTGAAGAAACATTTTATGGCTCAATCCCTAGCGTAATCACAGGCTGGCAGCCAAAGGTGGTGGTGATCAATATGTCTTTACCAATGGCTTTAATTACAAATGAGCAAATATGATTATTTCCTCTCCACTTAGAGCTTCATTAACAATTCAGCACTTTTAGAGACTCCCATCTGAATACTGTCAGACAAAAAACATTTAGGACTCCATCACACAGGCTATGGGGTGTTTATGGAAAAACATATGAGGAAACCAGCGTTCTTCAGTATAAATACATAGTTTTGAAATTTTAATTTGATAAACATTCCATTCATCAGCACTTACTCACAGGGTTTGGATAAAAAGATGCTCATCAGCACTGATGCTGCTTTAAGAGCTCTGATTGGTTTCTTCATTTTTTTCACTGCAGAAATGCCTTAGTGCTTGACTGTTTTGATTGAGTTGCTGCAAAGACTAAAAATCTAATTACATGTCACAACCTACTGCAGAACATTTTAAAATGAAGCATAAGTTAATTCCCAAAGAACTGAAAGTCCCTCCTACGAATAAACTCACCCTTTTTGCCCTTGTTCAGTTTGTGGCTCCCGGATGTGCAGTAAAGCTGATGTCAGACATGAACATTCATCTCACTTGACTCATTTTATTTAGCGTAACTGAAGTTGGGGAAGGTAAAATGCAGTATGTTGAAGTTGGCCATGGAGCAGTGTAATTTGCTACCTCTGGCAAAAAAAAAAATAAAAAAAAAAAATGGAAGTGTCAACCAGGGCCACAATGGGGGAAAAAAAGGGAAGATGTAAACAATAGTGCTGAAAAAGCAAAATGTAAAATGAAATGGACAACCCAGGCTCATTGGAAAAATGTGCCTCTACCTATATTTTTGCAAAAACGTACCTACATACAATTCACAGCAGTCTCCAGCTGAAATGATCACTAGAGGCAGTGAAACACCAACAACTTTAATTCCTTTACACATTAATTATGATTACATTGCAAATTACTGATTAATAACGACTTATTTTTTTCCTTTTACCATAATGTGAGATTTGTAAGCTAATACATTTTGATGTTTGCATCATATAAACAGCTTCATAAGTATGGGTTTTCTGATGTAAACTTGCTTGGTAGCTCATCTGGCACAGTGTTGCATTTGTGAAGCAGAAAGCTCGGGTAGGAGTCCAGAAACACGAATCACTACACTTGATAAAAGTGTTTAAAAGACTGCTTAAAGCTAACTAAACTAAAATGCGAGAAGCTAACAAAAAATGCATTTTTATCTCATGCTTTTGTTAACACTATCGGTTAGGTAGCAATAGAATATACTTTTGCTGACGTTGCCACTGGCTCATTCTTCTAATGAGCTAGGGTTGGAAATGGAAGCCATGTGCAAACTAAGCTGTTTTATTTCACTCCATACTGTATTGAGTGAACGTTGTAAACAGACCCAAGGGATTTTGTTTTTTGATCAAAATATGGGACTTGTTCAGCCTGTTGAGTTGAAGAGGTTTTTGAAGCTTTGATGATGGGCAAATTTGATATCAAAGCAATCTTTGTGTAAATGTTGAATATTTAAAAGTATTTTTTTGAAAGCTCTAAAAAAAAGCTACTTTATTTAAAGGGATAGTCCACCCAAAAAATCAAGTATTGGCATTTCAAGATATTTTGAGGAATGTTGAATGTTGATAGCCAAACAGTTTCAGTTCCCATTGACTTCCATTGTATTATATGTCAAAGGAAACCGAAACCGTTTGATTACCAACATTCTTCAAAATATCTTCATTTGTGTTACACAGAAGCAAGTCAGTCATACAGGTTTGAAACAATATGAGGGTGACTAAATGTTGGCAGAATTTTCATTTTGGGTGGACCTTTAACTGTGTGTTCACAACGCCGGCGGTGAGAGCGTCAAAATGACAGGAAGTCATTAATTTTCAATGAGAGCCCGGCGGCGAGCTCCGGCGAGAGCGGCGCGGCACGTCTTGGACGGTGAGAGCGGCGAGGAGAGTTGAAATCAGGTTAACTTTATGGTAATGAGCCATGACGCGGTTCGGCGGCAACCAATCGGAATGTAGATGTCCTCACTTGAGAGGCTTCCGATAGGTTGACGCAACTTGTCATTTACTTTGACCCTCCCGCCGACGGCGGTTTGAACGAACAGTACAGCGTTGTTGGCAGGGCGGCCAAGGCGACTGTTGACGCTCTCGCCGGCGGCGGTGTGAACGCACGGTAAGGCCTCAACACAAACTTCACTGTTTGAGTGACAGAAAAAAGCATTTATGCTAAATGTCAAAAGAATGAAAGTGATAAGTGAATCATCCAGGAGTCAAACTGTATCAAAAGCCTCCTAATATTTAAAAAAGCAAATAAATAAATAAAATAAAATAAAAATAAATAAAGAGGTCTAAAAGATTTTCCTTGAACAGATTCAACTACTAAACTACTACTGTGTTTATAATCAGCACTCGAGTAATAACAGCTTAAGGCAGTTTAAAGTAATTTAATTGAAAACATGCTTCTTTTAAAACAGTTCATTTAAACTCTGCAAGTAAAAAGGAACTGCCAATCGTGTTAAAAATGCACCATAATGAAACCTTGACATTTGATCCCACAAAATGTGTGGAATTATGATGATTAACTTAACGCATGCAACTTAATTGATTAAATACACAAGTTTTAAGCTGAATAAGCCAAGCTCCAGTTAATAAGATCTTGTTTAATGAGGTAGAGCGTTTTGTGCTGCCGTTATGGATTGGACTGGCTGAAAATGGAAAGGCTGGCTAATCCTTACTTATTAAAGCACTTCTGTGAATTAGTACTATGATCTGTCAGTGAACCACATTCCTCTTAGATATTGCTAACTATGTTAGTGAAAGGCAGCATTGATCAATCATTACAAATGAAGTCTTATAATTTAGCTATTTGCTTGATTACATATGATCCCGAGTCTTAACATGGCCCATTAAGTATTGAATATTAAACCATCGCCAGAAGTTTAAAACACAAACATTCATATTTGCAGTAGATCACACCAGGGACTGTTTAATGCCATGACATTTTCAAAGAATAACGTTAAAAAGAAGTAAAATAATGACTTATTTAAAAAACTTATTTAAAAATCATGTTTTGTCCCATATTTCATTCAAAAAAATTCTTCATTGTTGAGCATTAGAGCGTGTCTTCTGTCACCTAAGAATAGCAGTATCAAAGGTTCTTTTGTTGGAAGAACAAAATTACCATCCAATCACAATTCTCTATCCATAGAGAAGGCGGGATCTGACGTCAGTGTCAGTGATAGAGAGCGCGGACTCCGCGGAGGAGATCAAAATGTCAAATAGAAGCGTGTGTGTACATTTAAAGAGGATCTTCAAAAAGAGTTTCAATTATTAAAAAAGGAGTCACTGTCAGACATTTGTGGAGCTTGCTTTTTCATTGATCACGGAGACATTACACTGCATATGCGCACAAAAAAGTATGTGGACGCTGCACCATGCGTCAGCAAATTTTTTTTGAAGCAAAGCTGCGAATCTGATGAAGATTTTTTTTGACTGCAAAATTTAAATTTGTATTTGTTATATATATACTAATTGCACATCTCCAGTATGTTGGATTGGTTAAAAAATATATTTTTTTTAAGGGTAAAAAGAATGTACTTAAAGAGTGCTGATTGTCACAGTGTTTTTGAAGTTGACTCATTCAGGGCGTTTACTGTTAATTAGTGTAATTTAGCATAAATCATTCCTGTTCAATGTGTTTTTCCCAACATAATTGTGATTGTGTTTATTATAAATAAGTGACACACTGTTCATTAGCAGCATTTAATTTAAAATAAGCAGTCTCTGACGTCTCCCACATTGCAGTTCTGCACCTACTGTACCATGCAGACAACTGATGCACACACATTAATGTTTGCCTTTAACAACCACACAAAATATGTAATGTTTGTGTCTCTAATCAATTAATCTCCAATACAACCATCAATTTAATATTTTAATTTAGCTATTTTTAATATGCTTTTATGTAAATAGGAAACTAAACTTTGTCATTAAAGCAATGTAGATAAACATGTTTCTGTTCAAAGGTTTGGTTCAATAAGATTTGTTTTTATGAAATTAATACTTTTATTGAGGAAGGATGCATTAAATTGATCAAAAGTGACAGTAAAGACATTATAATGCTACAAAACATTTTAATTTAGAATAAATGCTGTTTTTTTTTTTTTTTTAAATAAAAAAGAATGCTAAAAAAGTATCGTGTCCACAAAAATATTAAGCAGCACCAGTTTTCAACATTGATAATAAAAAGAAATGTTTCTTTAGCACTAAATCTGCATATTAAAATGCTTTCTGAAGGATCATGTGACACTGAAGACTGGAGTAACCATGCTGAAATTTCAACTTTGTCATCAGATGAATAAATTACATTTTTAAATATATTAAAATAGAAAACAGTTATTTTAAATTCGAATAATATTCTACAATATTACTTTTTTTACTGTATTTTATATCAAATAAACGCAGACTTCTGGAGCATAAGAGACTTCTTTTAAAAACATTAATAAAACATACCGACCCCAAACTTTTGATGTAGTGTATGATCAAGAATCATTTTATTTGTCATTATTTGCTGATATTAAACTTTTATTAGTATCAAATTTCTTTTTGCCCTATACTAGTTAACAAATCCATGCCAACACTTATGAGACCTCATTCATTGTTTTGACGATTTTAACAGATATCAATAACTAACAAATTTAACTGATAATTAAATCATCAGGCAATTCATTACAACACCAGTGCTTCAAAATCTTTTTTTTCTCCTGGACCTGACATGTAGTCCTGAGTTCTCAAAACCATAGGGATGTGCAAGTCTCAGCAAGTCCAAACTGCGACAAACAAACCCCAGCTGAGCGACAGCGCCATGAGTACAGAGGACCCACTGACTTCTGCCAGATCAACTTGAGCGAAACCTAATGTAAATCTCAGCTACTGCTGTCATGTTCACACTGCTTTTTTCTTCCAACATGCTCACCTCCTCACTTGCTCATCATACCTGTGGGTGTATTTGTTCACTTCTAGTTTAAATAAATAGATAATTTTGGATTTATAAATGCATGCAAAAGCAGGAAAGATGAAGCTAAGCTAAAGACAAAGAAAAAAAAAAAATCAACACTCAAATACTGAGTGCTCTGGTTTAGTGCTTAGCTTGTGGCCTCTCACACCGGTCTATTTCAGGAGTCCTTAACGTTTCCTATCCCCACTTAGACACAAACACACAAACACACAGTCCCCTGTCTACCTGGAAAATCTAACACTGTTGAGCACTCTAGATAAATTTGTCCCAGGAGAGCACTGGCTTTTCTTTTTATAGTGGAGGCTTTTGCTGCTGTCATTTTTATGTGGAAGATCCGCAACTCATCCTTCCACTCTCTCTCTCTCTCTCTCTCTCTCTCTCTCTCTAGCTTAGCCTTGCCACTGAAAGGTGTTTCAATCTTATCATCGGAAAGAATTGGGCACAGTGCTGGATTAGAGCAAACAGATATTAGATATCTTTAGATTTGTCTTCAGCTCATATTGTGAAGTTTTCAATTGCTTCTTTGGTAATTATATACTTATCAGTTGTTTAATTAGAGATAGAAGTGCTGGACATTGTTCTCTAATTACCCAGAGACCGTGAAACCTTCTGGAAGGAATTGAGCATTTGTTGGTGATATCTCCCTTATAGTGTAATATTGCACCATTTGCACCAGCATGCTCTATTAAACGAACATTAGTTTGGTTTTACTGTGAGCGACTAATTGGTGAGTGTTATTCCAAATAAAAATTGTTACATTAAAGTTGTGATGAAAGAAATAGCAACAGATCTTTTCTTCAGTATTGTAACATAAATCCGAGTGAAACAGGTAGATCGGCAGAATGCTAGCTTCAAGTCGACTGTAAAGGCCAGAACACACCAAGCCGATGGCGACGAACTAGTGGAGATGAAAGCAGACTGCAGGGTTGGCTCACGTTGGCAGCGTCTGTGTCCAAAGTTGTCCTGACACACCAAACCAACGCTAGACAGCCGATGGCCAAGTAGCACGTCAGTTCTGTGCCTGCGTGAGATGAAATGCCTTTCCGAACCAGCAGGTGGCAGTAGCTGAACAGCCAATCAGAATGATCAGATGGCCCAACGGACCGACGAGCTCCGACGCCGATTCAACATTTCGAATCGGCTGAAAAAAAGCGACGTGGATCAACATCAGCCAATGGTGCGGAACACACTGAGTAAACTTAGTCGGCCGACGAACAAAAACTGCCAGAAGCCGACCGCCGGCTTGGTGTGTTCCTGCCTTAAGAAAGGGGCCGATTTAAAGTCACCATGAAATCAAAATACTTTCTTTTTTTCTTAATGGAATATTGCCATATTTATTATAAATGATTTATCCATGCACATCACTCTCTCTCTCTTGCAGTGACATGTCTTCTCTAGAGTTGTCAAAAGTACCAAAGTCGGTACTTCCAGTCTGTAATGACATTTTAAAATTGTGATGCTTTGAGTGCTGTTGAGCAGATTTGTAAACACCTCTGATTGGCCATTGTGTTCACAGCTCATCGGATTTGTCTGTGATTGGCTTCAATGATCAATGCTGTAAAAACGTTGTTAATTGTCATCAATGAAGCTCTTCAACGAGCGCTTACACAGATACACACGGGAGCGTTTGAAAGCAGGTGTCTATCGCGGACCAGTCCACTGATAGACGCTTGCTTTCAAACGCTCCTGCTTTCAAATTCAAACACTTCTGTGTGCTTTCAAATGCTACCGTGCATTGATCACTGTAGCCAATCACAGACATATCTGATAAGCACGTGAACACAAAGGCCAATCAGAGGTGTTTACGAATCCCCTCAACAGCGTCACATTTTTAAAATGTCAGTACCAACAGGTACCGAAGTCGGTACTTTTGACAACCCTAGACTTCTCTTCTCTAATGATGTGTTTTTCAGCATGAGGGCAGGGCAGGACAGCCTGTCACTCACATGAAATCACAGCAATAGCAAACCACAACAATCCAATCAATTCCCTATGGACAAAATCAAGTCCCGCCCTACATTTTTTCTTGTTCAGTAAGCCGTTTCATTTGGATATGCGTTACAATCAGTGTTGGGCTCATTACTCAAAAATATAATTTATTACTCATTACTAGTTACTCCTTTCAAAAGTAATATTATTACTTTACTTATATCAGGATCAGAGGGATGTGGGTGAGCAAGCCATGTATGCCAATGTAATGCCACAACTTACACAGCGGTGTTCAAATAATCTTTTCTCCTGACAAAATCAATGTAGTGGCAATATTTCCATCCACTGAATGCTTTTCCTTATTCTAAGCTAGCCTGCTGCACTGGAAACTTCATTTGCCTGTGCGAGACGTGAAAATTATGGAAATAAATCTAGGAATAATTGGATTTCAAATCAGTAGGGGTTGAGGCATCAAAAGTAACAAAGTAACAAGCTGTTTTATGGATGGTAACTAATATTATTACTGAAATCTTATTAGCAATTAGTCACACTACTAATTACTGGAAAAAGTATTATCATTACTGTGATTAGTTACTGCCCAAAACTGGTTACAACAGGGACGAAACAACAGTTCCAACTTCCATTTCATGCCGACTTTATTCAGACTAACGTTACTTGACTGGAAAAGTGCAATACATGTCAGAGTAACGTGATGTCATGAGTATTCTTAAGTATTTTTACACAAGAATTGTGGTTCTACCACATGTAACGTTACATTTACTTACGTTTTCATACACAGTGAACCTATACATGTACAACATTTACGAATTGACAGCACTAAAACATAAACATATGTATGTACTTTTATGTACTTTTAGATGTACGAATTGTTTTTTTTTTAGTATCAATACTAAAATTGTGGCATTAATATTTTGTTTCTATTGTATTCAATTTTCAGTCACATTTACTAAACACATTTTACTCATCTACAAATAGGCCGCGAGTTGAAAAACAGCACAAATGCATTTCTGATATTGCTTTCAAACATAATTTCAATAAAAAAGAACTTGATATTAAGTGACTTATATTTTTGACACCATTTACCCACACAGCAAAATGAACGTATCCACGAACGGACCCACTTGCGCGCAGTGACGGATCCGCAACGAAGGTGGATTGCGAACCTGCCGTGGCTCCATGCTGCATCAACTCCGCATCCGCGATTAAAACCTTACCTCCGCGCCGGGTCTGTTTGGGACCTGCAAATTGATACAACTGTTACAGTAAAGGTGCATGCGCGTCCACGGATCCGACATGGGTCCGCTCAGGATCCACTGATTGACAGTAGAATTTTATGGCACCGCCCGGAGGTGGAGCTGATCCTCTGGGCGGCGCCAAAACGAACGTGACAGTCACGCGGGTTTGGCGACTTGAATGCGGATCCGCCTAGGAGTCTTCTGCTGTGTGGGTAGATACAGTTTTGCTCCTCTGATGAAAATAGTTCCAAAAAAAGCTATCGTTGAGCATGACAGAGCATTGTTTCATTCCTGAATGAATCAGTGTTTTGAACGAATCGGTTTAATGAATGATTCAATTACCTGCTCACGAACAACTTGTTGGAGCAAATGAATCGATGTTTATATATCGATGTTGATTATATTATATTATATTATATTATATTATATTATATTATATTATATTATATTATATTATATTATATTATATTATATTATATTATATTATATTATATTATATTATATTATATTATATTTTTAGAACTTCTACTGTATAGTAGATATCAGTTATCAGTAGATATAGTAGCCGAAGTAAATTAACATCAGCTTCTTTTTAACAGGCTGTATTACAACCATAATTGTACACACAAAGAAAACAGAAACGAATGCCAATAACCATCTCTGCTACAAACTCAGCACGCTTCCTGCGCGGCAGATGTTTGCCAGTGCGCTCCACAGGAGCTGTTTGGAAATGTGCTACGCAGTAAGGGAAAACGAGTCAAACAGTCCCAGGTGGGAGAGTCTCCAAATGTCAAGATGTAAGTGTTTGATGAAGGGACGGCCTTGATGGGATCTGTTTCAGTATGCCTGTTTGTGTAATGAAGACGCATGCGCAGGTTAGCATGCCAGCTTGCCAGCATACGAGAGGATTGAATCAATGTGGTGCTGCAGGCACACCTGGCGCTGCGCTTTTAAAAGATGGGTATAAGAAAAGCAACCACAGCCATAGAAAAAGTCAAGGAGGGATGGAGTGGGAAAAAAGCTGGGGGAAGCTATTCTGAACTTCCAAATCCCCGCGGCTAAACCGAGTGGGTTTCTATTTTGCTACCTATTAGGGTGTTCTTGTGTGTACACCCTGCTGAAAATAACAACCTGAGCTGGTGTAGGCTGGTCTAGTTAGTGTTCAGCTGGTTTACCAGCTGGTCTCCCATGTTTGACAAGCTGGCAAGCCGCTAAAACCTCAGTCAAAAAAAGTAAGGATTGTGTTCTCATCTGAATTAGGAAGGGTACGTAAGTGTTTCAACAATATCACACTGAATGAAAAGTCGACTAATTTCTATCATGAATGTTTTTTTTCCATTAGATTTTTCCTTTATTCCACATAAAGGGATAGTAGAAGCTTTCAAGTACATAAAATATATTTCATAAATTTGATCCAATCAAATTCAGATGAGTTTTCATTTGTGTCTGATTTTATACTGGAGAGAGCAGTTTTTGAATCTACTGTATATTCTGTTTATATGCATAGCTGTTTAAAATAATGGTCAGACTCTTTGTTGTTACAATATCACATCAGAAAAAAGGAAATTAAATGTCATCTCTCTGTAAACACTTAAAGTCACATGGAATTAGTCTTTTTAAATGATATGGTTAAATGACTGATTCAATGATTTATGCATAAAGACAGCGGCTGCATCCAAAACTGCTTATTTCCCTACTATATAGTGGGTGAAAAAAATGTGACAAGAGTAGTATGTCTGAATTCACAGTACTCGTAAAAGAGTAAGGAAAAAGTACCTGGATAACTTACTACTACTAATTCTGAAGTGTGCACACGATGGACACTTTACTGTTCCATGAGGGCACAGGAGAGGGTTTGAGAACATAGACTGTAAAAAAAGATGGACGACGCGCCGACGCTTCCTTCCATTGTATTGAACTGAAGCCAAAATGGGCCGATGAATGGGCGCTGACACGTTACACAATACGTCAAAAAATAAATAAAAAATAAAAGTTTGGAGCCTGGGCATGCGCAGAAGGAATCGTCAGTGGAGCCCGGAGGCGGAGTCGCGGTATCAAACTTCCGCCCAGATGACTGCGTCATCATTAATGTATTTTAAATAGACTATAAAAATTATACACAATTTAAAATTCTACCTATAAAATTATAGGCTATTCTGTTTCTAGAGCAATAATATTTTTGAAACAGCAAATTCAGTAGATAAAATCAATATAATATGCCACTAGAAACAACTCTAAATCGTCAGAAACGGTCCTGCCATTTTAAATCAAGTTCAACTAATGTTAGGAGATCGATTGCTGTAATTAGAGTAGGCTATCATTAGTTTTGTCCTGCTAATTATTATGTTATACCCATAAAAATAATAAGTAACTGCCAGAAAAAGATCACCTGCTTTTTTCCCCGTCATGGCTAACGTTAGGCGTGTTATCTTAACTAATAACATTTATTAATTAGCTTATAACGCCCATATTTAATGTAACAGAAAAAGGTTCAGTGATCCGTCAGATCCTGTAGGTCGGTTAGTACAGTTTACTGCTGAACAACTCATTTTGTTGGAGTTAAATAACAAAAAAGTCGAAAATTAATAGTTAGTTATACATCTTCAATCTCCCCTCGAAGCTCCGACAGTCCTCAGACAAGCTTTCAATCAGCTTTGAATCATGACGACACGCCCCCTTTTTATAGCATCAAATCGCTAGCTAAAATCTAAATCATCACAAAAACAAACAATTGAATATATATTAGCGTGATAACAACTAGCATAAATGACCAAAACCATCTTTCAGAAAGTTTTATTTGAAGCAGAATTTATGTTTAAGTTTTCACTGAAGTCTCATTCGACTGCATTCGACATACATTTATGACCTGTACTGCATCCAGCCTCCAGGGGGCGATCAAAGAGCCCACAGCTTCACTTTTCAGGATGTATGAGACACACCCGTTTGAGAATGGAAGTGAAGCAATTGGTAGGTCACATGATAATGACAACATAGCAAATGTAGTACAGTCTAATCGCTTTCGCAGTATTTTGATGTCATACACAGAAGGGTCTGCTCAGTGCTGCATTAAGCTGAACACACCTAATGCTTATGAACGAACCGTTTTAGTAAATGTTATAATGGATCAATCATAAAGACAGATTCTTGCCACCATCTACTGGTGGAACATTGTAACCTGCAGAAAACTGACTGAAAATTCCTCTTAAACCAGCAAATGAGATTTTTTTTGAGCATGTAGCTGTGTGTTCTCCAATATCACTGACCAAATCTGCAAAGTCTCCCCCCTAATTGAAGCACTGAAGGAGTCATTCATCACAAGTGATTCTTCACATGCTAACACGGATGGAATCAACCTGTGACTCATTAGAAATCTCCTCGGCATCCATCCTCCCTCTCCTCCTTCTCTTTCATCTAATTCCATTCATCTTCCTTAGCTCTCGCTCTCTCTCTTTCCCCTGCAACTCTCTACATTTACCTGCCTCCTCTTATCTCCTCTAAGGGCTGGTCTCTGAACAAAGCCCCTCTGCGATGATTGAAGGAGAGATATAAAACAAAGAAAGGGAAGAAATGTGGGATTTCTAAATTAAAGCAAAGCACCAGATGTCACGGATCTAGTCCCTAACATCTTTATGTGAAGAAAATATGCAAATCCCTCCTCCTTTGAGATTTATCAAATAGGCAGTTGACATGATGCAACTTTACTGTATATTCAAAGAAAAAATGCCATCATTTTCTCAGGTTTTTATCATTATTTTGGGCATACAATTAAAGAGTTAGTTCACCCAAAAATGAATATTCAGTCATTAATTACTCACCCTCATGTTGTTCCACACCCTTAAGACCTTCATTCATCTTCAGAACACAAATTAAAATATTTTTGATGAAATCCGATGGTTCAGTGAGGCCTGCATTGCCAGCAAGATCATTTCCTTTTTCAATGCCCAGAAAGGTACTAAAACATATTTAAAACAGTTCATGTGACTACAGTGGTTCAACCTTAATATTATAAAGTGACAAGAATACTTTTTGTGCGCCAAAAAAACAAAATAACGACCATCTAGTGATGGGCGATATCAAAACACCGCTTTATGAAGCTTTGAAGCTCTACGAATCTTTTGTTTCGAATCAGTGGTTTGGAGCGCCAAAATCAGATGATTTCAGTAAATGAGGCTTTGTTACATCATAAGTGTTTCGAAATCTCAATAGTTCATGTGACTTTGGCACACTCCGAACCACTGATTCAAAACAAAAGATTTGTAAAGCTTTGAAGCTTCATGAAGCAGTGTTTTGAAATCGGCCATCACCAGATATTGTTGAATAAAGTCATTATTTTGTTTTTGGCGCACAAAAAGTATTCTCGTCGCTTTATAATATTAAGGTTGAACCACTGTAGTCACATGAACTGTTTTAAAAGTCTTTAGCAGCTTTCTGGGCATTGAACAAGGAAATGATCTTGCTTTGATTGCAGGCCTCACTGAACCATCGGATTTTATCAAAAAAATCTTAATTTGTGTTCCGAAGATGAACGAAGGTCTTACGGGACATGAGGGTGAGTAATAAATTATATAATTTTAATTTTTTCACTTTAACTTTTCCAATTGGGTCTTAATTCCTAGCTTAAAGATGCCCTCGAATGAAAAATTGAATTTATCTTGGCATAGTCAAATAACAAGAGTTCAGTACTTGGAAATGACATACAGTGAGTCTCAAACAGCATTGTTTCCTCCTTCTTGTATAAATCTCATTTGTTTAAAAGACCTCCGAAGAACAGGCGAATCTCAACATAACACCGACTGTTACGTAACAGTCGGGGTGTACGCCCCCAATATTTGCATATGCCAACCCATGTTCCCAACATTATGAAAGGCATTAGACAAGGGCAGAACGTCTGGATGTGCAGAGCTGAATCAACAAACTAGGTAAGCAAGCAAGAACAATAGCGAAAAATGGCAGATGGAGCAATAATAACTGACATGATCCATGATAACATGATATTTTTAGTGATATTTGTAAATTGTCTTTCTAAATGTTTCGTTAACATGTTGCTAATGTACTGTTAAATGTGGTTAAAGTTACCATCGTTTCTTACTGTATTCATGGAGACAAGAGCGTCGCTATTTTCATTTTTAAACACTTGCAGTCTGTATAATTCATAAACACAACTTCATTCTTTAAAAATCTCTCCAACAGTGTAGCATTAGCCATTAGCCACGGAACACAGCCTCAAATCCATTCAGAATCAAATGTAAACAATTTAACAGTATACAATACTCACATAATCCGACGCATGCATGCCGCATACATGCCGAACACTTTGTAAAGATCCATTTGAGGGTTATATTAGCTGTGTGAACTTTGTTTATGCACTGTTCAAGGCAAGCACAAGCTCCGTGGGCGTGGAGCAGGAGAATTAAAGGGCCAGTAGCCCTGAATCGGCTCATTTATAAAGATGCCCCAAAATAGGCAGTTAAAAATCTATGGGGTATTTTGAGCTGAAACTTCACAGACACATTCAGGGGACACCTTAGACTTATATTACATATAGCGAGCACTTTCAACTTCCATATGAATGAAAAAACGCTCTGTTTCAGGGGACACATACAGTCAAACTGCAACAAAAGTCACTACCTATTTGCCACTTCTCTGCCGTTTCTATTTGTAAGCTTCTCTGACAACGTACATGACGAGCTGCTTCTTCTTCGGCTTTTAACTTGATCCTCAACATGACCGTGTACACTGCCTCCTAGTGGTCTGCATGCACGTCGACGTGGACAACGACGCAAAAGTATAAATTAATACGGCGTATAGCCTACGGCGCAGAGGCTCCTGCGTAGGTCTAACGCAGAAGTATAAATCAGCCTTAAGGGGCAGTTGTTACGTGTGCTAGCGTATGGATGAGGCAGTACACGGATATCCACAATCACGAGTCTTTAATATACACGTAAGAGAAATAATACGTACACACATCTAAGATTAACATTCAGGACGGACAAGGAGTGCAGGGAGTGAGTGCATTATAAAGGGTGTGCTAATGAGAGAGTCCAGGTGCAGGTGATCCGTGAAGATGGGGAGATGATGAGGAAGTGGGTGCAGGTGTGGAGAACAGGAGGATATTGGGAAATGGAGTCCAGGGGAACAAGGGATCTGTAACAGTACCTCCCCCTCCTGGTAGGCGCGACCTCGCGCCGTAGATGTAACAACCGGGAGGGGGGTGGGCGCCCTGGAGACCTCAAGCCGGAGCAGGGGGAGGAGCAGACTGGAGTGGAGGTCTCCAGGGCAGGTTCAAAAGCCATGGCGGGTCAGGAGCCGTGGGCAGCCTTGGCGGGTCAGGGGCCGTGGGCAGCCATGGCGGGTCAGGGGCCGTGGGCAGCCATGGCGGGTCAGGGGCCGTGGGCAGCCATGGCGGGTCAGGGGCCGAGGGCAGCCATGGCGGGTCAGGGGCCGAGGGCAGCCATGGAGGGTCAGGGGCCGAGGGCAGCCATGGAGGGTCAGGGGCCGAGGGCAGCCATGGAGGGTCAGGGGCCGAGGGCAGCCATGGAGGGTCAGGGGCCGAGGGCAGCCATGGAGGGTCAGGGGCCGAGGGCAGCCATGGAGGGTCAGGGGCCGAGGGCAGCCATGGAGGGTCAGGGGCCGAGGGCAGCCATGGAGGGTCAGGGGCCGAAGGCAGCCATGGAGGGTCAGGGGCCGTAGGCAGCCATGCAGGGTCAGGGGCCGTAGGCAGCCATGGAGGATCAGGGGCCGAAGGCAGCCATGGCGGGTCAGGAGCCGAGGGCAGCCATGGCGGGCCAGGAGCCGTAGCCTTCGAGGCGTTGAGCCCAGGCGGCGGTGAGGGACCGGCGGGTGATGGCTGAACTGTAGGCTCCGCAGACCGAAGCGCAGCCGGGGCTCCAGAAGGCCGCAGTGGAAGCAGGAGGACAGCCAACAAAACGAACACCGGGGGGAATGAGGAGGCCAACAGAAACCGAGGGACGGAGTGACGGAGCGGAGACAAAGGAGTGAAGTCCAGAGGGGATGGCAGGCTGACAAGTGGACAAGGTGTGAGTGGAGGCAGGATGGATACTGGGGAAACTGGTGGACTGATGGACAACGGGGGAGCAGAGGGAGGTTGGAGCCGGGGTGAAGGTAATCGCCCAGAGGTCCGAGGTGGAGATCTGGGCGAGGGGGCTTGAGGTGAAGGTTCAGTGTAAACATAAATGGGAGGAGGCGGGAGAGGGAGGCAGGGAGGGAAAACAGTCTTAGGGCTGGAGACTTCAATAACACAGTTCATAGGAGCAGTTGGCTCGGCGGCGGCGGCTGGAGCGGCTGGCTCGGCGGCGGCGGCTGGAGCGGCTGGCTCGGCGGCGGGGCTGGAGCGGCTGTCTCGTCGGCGGCGGCTGGAGCTGAGGGCTCGTAGGCGGCGGCTGGAGCTGAGGGCTCGTAGGCGGCGGCTGGAGCTGAGGGCTCGTAGGCGGCGGCTGGAGCTGAGGGCTCGTAGGCGGCGGCTGGAGCTGAGGGCTCGTAGGCGGCGGCTGGAGCTGAGGGCTCGTAGGCGGCGGCTGGAGCTGAGGGCTCGTAGGCGGCGGCTGGAGCTGAGGGCTCGTAGGCGGCGGCTGGAGCTGAGGGCTCGTAGGCGGCAGCTGGAGCTGAGGGCTCGTAGGCGGCGGCTGGAGCTGCTGGCTCGATAAAAAAGTCAATAAGCCAGTCCAGATCTGGCGGCTCGCACAGGGTTGGAGCGGGCTCTGGAGATACAGGAGCGGGCTCTGGAGATACAGGAGCGGGCTCTGGAGATACTGGAGCGGGCTCTGGAGATACTGGAGCGGGCTCTGGAGATACTGGAGCGGGCTCTGGAGATACTGGAGCGGGCTCTGGAAAGACTGGAGCGGGCTGCTTCCTCCTCCGCTGCTTTCTGGACCCAATTGAGGAGTGTGGGTCCAGCGTTGACCAGGAAATCAGTTCACTGGAGGGATATGCGGAGGGAGACGCAGGCTGACCAACTGGCCTGGCCACCCGTGTTTCAGGAGAGACTGGACGAGATGAACACATATCCTGAACCTCATCACAATAGAAACTAGATCCGTTTAAATATAAAATTAGATTAATGGTTTCGTTCAGGGAAAAATAATCTTCAGGTTCATAAAAACGGATAGTGTTCTCGTCCAGTCCGTCCAGAAACAGGGTGATTAAACGTGCATCAGACCAGTTAGTCAGAAAAGCTAGCTCTACGTACTCCTCCACATACCTCTCCAGTGAACGTCCAATCTGGAAGAGCCCGATGAGCTTTTCTGCCGCTGAAGTAGGAGGTTGAAGAAGAGTTGGAGCCTCGGCCTTGCGAACCGTTGGGGGTACAGGAACTAAGAGAAGACCCATCTTGATGATTTGGATGTCCAGCGGTTTTGGTCTGTCCTTCTGTTACGTGTGCTAGCATATGGATGAGGCAGTACACGGATATCCACAATCACGAATCTTTAATATACACGTAAGAGAAATAATACGTACACACATCTAAGATTAACATTCAGGACAGACAAGGAGTGCAGGGAGTGAGTACATTATAAAGGGTGTGCTAATGAGAGAGTCCAGGTGCAGGTGATCCGTGAAGATGGGGAGATGACGAGGAAGTGGGTGCAGGTGTGGAGAACAGGAGGATATTGGGAAATGGAGTCCAGGGGAACAAGGGATCTGTAACAGCAGTTCTAGGGTCACTAGATATTCAGAGCTTAGTACCGCAAATATTAATTATTTCATGAAATATTGGTACACAATATATATTTCAATAAATGTTGAAATGTCATTTTTAAGTGAATCTTATACTGGAGCTAAAATTTAAAATGTCCCAAAAATTTCAGACATGTCCAAAGATCAGATGTTGTGAGTTTACTTCAAAATGCAATATTCAAAAGAACACTGAGCTTTGATGGATTTTAGCTAAGCAAAATCATAATTTTCAATCAAAAAAAGAAAATAGAGTTAGGAGAGATGATAAACCAAAGATCAGAGTGCAGAGATGAAAATAAAAGGGTAAACAACTCTATAAAGTACAGGTATAATCTTTCAGAAGAGTCCAAAGAAGTTTTTAGAACAACTATTATTGATATATAAATGTAATTTGCTGTCATTTAATTTGGGTTTAATTTGTAATTGCTTCTTTGTACAAACTGATTATTTGTACATTTTCTTCAGTGTGACAATTAAAAAGAGTGATTTTCAGCATTATTAATTATAATATAGTTTATATATTTAATCATTTTGTAGACGCAGCATATGGCAGGCTACTGTTGGCAGCAATGTGTCTTAATTATTTAATTGCCTGAGACAGCCCACACATGCTATGTTACATCTAAAACTATTTTAAAATACATTTATTTTTATATTTAGTTATAATTATAATGCATGCATTTCTTGTGATCTCATGTTAATTGAGGGCACTGCAGATTTTTAAATTGAAAATTATAATGAAAAGAAATGGGAAAATGTTACTTTCAATGTTCAGAGTGAAGAAATTTATGTGATACTGTACCAACAAAGAGCCTGACCAATATTTGAAATAGCTGTTAAAAATAAATATACTTTGATTCAAAGTATACTACATTTCCAAAAAAAGTTTCTTTTCAGTAAGTCTTATTTACGACTGGAAAAAGCAGAAATGTCAGATTCATTAATTTTAATTTATGATTCTTTTTGCGTCAGATCTTTACACATAACATGCTCTTAGAAAAAAAGGTTCAATGGGTTCTTGACTCAACTTTAAAGAACACTTTATGGCAAAAAGCTTCTATATACTGTAAGGAGAAATGTCCTAAATGATTGCACAATACTTTAATGTTTAACAGGTTATTTATTAATTTTTTCTCTAATGATAAAGTATGTTGGGAAGCACAATCATGATTTTTCATGGCCGATTCAGTTACCGATTTTTTTACAAGCAAATTGTCCGATTCCGATTTCGATACCGAGCAATACATAAGCAAGATGTTTGTTTGGTATTTAACAGGCTAAACTGGGTTTTGGCTATTAAAAACAATAACTGTAACCATCTGAAATTAACAGCAGTAACTGCGTAGTAAGCAGCCTACATTCAATATATATATAGGTAGGCCTACTGACAAAAGCATTTAGCTTTTGTTTTTACATTGGGTTGAAACTTTAAATGAAAACATTAACTGTTTCCATGTCATTTTAAAGGCAACAACTGCATAGTTCCACAATCCAAACAACACAATCAAAACACATTCAACACTCCAAACAAAGATTTTACTTAATCCACATTCAGCATTTGTTTTCATTTTTAAACTTGGTGTAAAGGAAAAAGGTCTTTACCAGTGAAACTAAATAAAACCAAGGCTGTTTGCAGTTTACCTGCAGCATCAAACAGCATCTGCCTCTCTCTTCCCCCCGCTTCTCACACATAGCTCCTCTCTTCCCGTTTCCACAGTAGTCATGGTTATCCCTGTAACAGAGCGCGCTTGCTGGAGCTTTCAGGGCATCGCGCTCACATCACCTCGCGCAGGTCGTTTCGCGAATGATTCCAAATGTAGTCTGTGCACGCGGGCGCACTTCCGGAAAAATCGGACAAAAAACAAAAACAAAAAACGTCCGGTTGCCTATCGCGCATTATAAGCAAAAACTGTCCGGTTCCGATTTATGGCCGGGCAACCGGTGCATCCCTAGTTATAAGCTGTTAAAGTCATAAAATTTTATTAAAATAAAAAATGAATGAAAATAAATTAATAAATTAAAACTAAATCCATAAAATGATCCCATAACGGGACCCCTTAAAATGTTCTAAATGAAGCATCTGACAAAAGCATTTAAGGTTCTATACATAACCTTTTCTTCCAAGAGTACAGTCACAAATCAAACTAATCTGATCTCGATTGTGTTTTGGGGGCCCTAACACACAAACTATGTGCCCTTTTGTAGCCCTTATTTTTCTGTTTCTATCTCTCAAAGGACTTAACCTCCCAAAAAAAAGTTTACCCCAAGTTAAAGTGAGAGGTGAACAACTAAGCCTAACTAATACAAACAGATATCCTCTATTAAAGCAAAGAAAAAATATTAGAAACACTCTTGTAAATAAACTGTAAATCTGACTTTATTCAACAATATGTTCTCTTCTGTGTCATTCTCCTACACTGTTTATGTTTAGTGCTTCCAGGTTCTACGTCAGAACGCAGGCTTAGTATTGGCTGACACTGTTCATGTGAGCAACTGTTAATGACAAAATTTTCATTTTTGCGTGAACTAACCCTTTAATATATTTATAAGCAAAGCTCTGCTGCTAATGAGCTTGCACGCTCTGTAGCTCTAAACTTCCACGCATGTGCAATACTAATTGAATGGTCCACTCTAATCCATGATGGGAGCAACACATTCGTGCAGATGTAATAATAATGTTAAAACTTGGTGGTAAATGGTGAGCAAACAAAATTTGATAGAAAATGAATAGGTTATATATGATTTATAAATGCTTTTGGGTATTCGATGGGGCCCCTTGATTCCTTGGGGCCCTAAGCGTTCACTTACTTCACTTATTGGTTAAGTCTGCCCCTCCTTTTGTATACTTTTTAAGTTTGAAAGCTCCTAATATCCATTTAAGCAGTATAGGGTTAAAAAAAACAAAAAAAAAAAACAACAACAACTGAAAACCGTTGTTCATGATAGAAAATGAAAAGAAATGTGACTTTCAGTGTGATGAAATTTAATTGCAAATGTGATACTGCACCAACAAAGAGCTAATGAATATAAAGTATATTTTAATTTAAAAACTGTTCTTTTCAGTATAATAAAAGTCTTATTTGCAGTTCCTGGAAAAAGTAGATATTTCAGATTCATAAATTAATCATCCAATTGCTTCTGATCATTTCGCATCATTTCAATCAAATCAAACTGACCTGATCTTGATTGGGTCACATTTATGATTTATGCAATATCTTTTATACTTTTAATGATGTTTTTTTTCTTTTCTTTTGAAGCTTAAAAGCTTACTTTAAGCAGAATAGAGAAAAAATCAAATGAAAAAAAAAAAAAAAACCTTAAAATCATTGTTCATGATAGAAAGTAGTCGATTTCTCACCCGGCTTGATGTTGTTGACATACTTACCCCTCCTGAATGAGATGAGAGCAAAATCCTCTTACTTTTTTTTTTTTTTTTTTTGACTGAGGTCATGCAGTGTTTCATCATACTTTGCTTATAGGTTTTCAATACTAACAGCTGGTATGGAAGAGTCAGTGTGGGAGGATAATTTATGGGGCCAAAGACTTTGACTTTACCAGAATGAGGTTACAAGAAGTGCACCTTTGCTGGAGAAGAGAAAAAAGAAATGCTTTGAACGGATTTGGCTGAAGGCTAAATTCATACAGGAAAAAAGAAACCTCTCTTCAAACAAAGCAATGGTTCCAAGGGACATATTTGCTCACTGATTTTAAACTGAAAGAGCAGAGCATGTGTGTGTCTGTGTGTGTGTGTGTGTGTGTGTGTGTGTGTGTGTGTGTGTGTGTGTGTGTGTGTGTGTGTGTGTGTGTGTGTGTGTGTGTGTGTGTGTGTGTGTGTGTGTGTGTTTTAATCAAAACCGCAGGTGTGTTGTGTGTGTGTGCGTAGGGACATCTTTGTCATAAATATGGATGTGGAGTTGTGTTTTCTCTCTGGCAGCATTCCATCCTGCAGCTCAGTGCTGATTCGTCTGAAACCTCAACAGCATGTCCATCGCCGGCATAAAACAGGAGGTGACATCACCACTCTGTCCACCACAGCACTCATCAAAGCACCATCTGATCTAAGTCTATTAGTCCATTACCCTCACACTTGGGTCTCAACCCTGCAAGGTGAGAGCTACTTGCTGCAAGCAGCTTGAAAGCTATCGCTCTCCACCCCTAAATATCCTTTATAAAGAAGAGAGTGTTACAGCATACAAAAAGAACATAAATTGTATAAATTGTGGTAAATGGTCTTTACACTAAATAAATAATTACTTTTATCTCACAACGTAACAATAAAATATGATATAATACATGATTATATTACAACACACTGCAAAAATAATATAATACTAACAAATAATTATGAAATATATACATAAATTCAAATTATGTGTTGTTCATTGTATTTTGCTTTGGTTCTCTGTTTTGTTTCTGTTTTCCTGAGTATACTGACCTAGTTTCACCTTGTCTGCCTGTTAGTTTAAATAAGATCCTGTTGATCACTGAGTTTCCTCATTTACCTCTGTATTTAAGTCCTGAGTTTCCCTTCTTCATTTGTATGTATGTCTATATTAGTTGGTTGTTCTGCTCCTGTGAATAATCTCCTTTAGGTCCTGTATCTACTTAGCCTGGATACCCATTTTGAGGCCGGGGAGTTCGGTCTGGACTCGATCCGTAGAGGAGTATTTATGCCCGAACAGAAACTGTTCGGACCAATCACATTTGTCAGGGCGATGATTGACAGATTATCACCAGAATCGTAATCAGCCACGTCATCAAAGAGCGCTTGGGTTGAATTAGTTTACAACAATGATGGCTGTTGTTGAAGAACTGAGATGTGTAGGTTCTGCCATCGCGTCCATTATAGAAGATATCGACAGCGCATTAATTGGCAAGTACTCCGTGTATACTTATTCTTTTTACAACACCGGCAAAGATTGTTTACGCTCATCTTGTACTAGTCCCAGCATGTGTGCAGTTGAGTTCTGTTGACAACTATGCGTCGCTCAACATATATCACTTACTCTGTAGCTCTGATTGGTTGTAGGTCTATCCAATTGAGGTCTTTCCTGGATCGGTTGAAATACGCCCTATAATCAAAGCCCAATGGAGCAGTATCAGACTCATATTCGAACTAGAATTGAGTATGACCACGTCAGGCTAGTATCTACTCATCCTTGCTGCAACAATTTGTGGCATTTAAAAATATATATACTATATTATACAAAAATAAAAAAATCTAATTTTGTTAACATGCTATCATCATGTAAAACATGATAATACATTAAAATAAATTAACTCACATGTGTAACAGAATGACGAAAAACATAAAAAATTAACAAACATGTCAAAGCTAAATTATTTTTATGTCTGTGGAGTGTATTCTAAAGCCTGTAACACACCAAGCCGACGGCTGGCCGTCGGGCAGTTTTTGTTCGTCGACCGACTAAGTTTTCTCAGTGTGTTCCACACCGTCGGCTGAAGTTTTTTTTTTTTTTTTTTCGGCCTATTCGACATGTTGAATCGGCGTCGGAGCTTGTCGGTCAGTCGGGCCATCTAATCATTCTGATTAGCTGTTCAGCTACTGCCACCTGCTGGTACAGAAAGGCATTTCTTCTTACGCAGAACGGACGTGCTACTTGGCCATCGGGTGTCGAGCGTTGGTTTGTTGTGTCAGGGCAACTTTGGACCCAGACGATGCCACTGTGAGCCAACTCTGCAGTCTGCTTTTGTCGCCACTAGTTCGTCGGCATCGGCTTGGTGTGTTCCGGGCTTTACGCACTCTTTCTGTATAAAAAAATTACTGTTTTTATGAGTTTTTGAGTCATAAAAAGTGGTTCAAAAAAGTGATGAATGAATCAAGTAATTCATTCAGGAATTCAGAAATAAAACACGGTACTGTCTTCATGAATGAGTCTCTGAATCATTCCATCAAACAATTCATTCACCGATTCATTTATAAACTAAACTCCAATAATGTTTGTGACGCAGATATGCAAATTGATTCTGCTTTGGCTTTGTTTGCAATCATTTTTGTTGGCAGAGTAAAAATAGACAGGCAAGATAACTGGCAAGATAATGTCTACAATTTAGGTTTCTCAATATTAATTTCTTGTTTATTTTCAAACTGTTAATATGAATATTAGTATTACTAGTGGGATATTATATTGTACCATATAATATATTAATAATTACTATTACTGTATAACATTATAATGTTACACTTTAAGTTGTCTTTGTTACACTATAATTATACATTTAAGTACTGAGTAATATTAGGAGCTTTCACACCGGAGGGACCTTTTTATAGTTCCTAGAACTATTGGCTGAATTACCTGGATTTCGCTGTGTTCGCACCGCAGGAACTAGGAATAATTTTAGTTCTAGGAACTCCTTTTGGGGGAACTAAATTAGCTTCTACTTCAGAGTAGGGTCTAAAGCAGCACTATAGGAACTATCAATGACAGTGTACACTGATTAGTCAAACCCAACCCGGCACCCAGCATTTTTAAAAAGCAGTGTAAACATATTTACTTCATAAACATGGAAAACCGCGATAACCGCATTTACCTGTTGTCTGCAGGGTTGCACCTGTTGTCTGTTATCAAAAAACCCATGACACACAACAAACACAGATCATGGCATCCTCCATCCACCGGTTTTTAGCGTTTGTAAATGCCGTGCTTAAAGATGCTACTGTCGGCCGCTTCAGAGTTCCTATTACCCCGGTGTGAATGCAACCAGGAATATGGCCTGGGGGAGAAATTAGTTCCCGGGGAACTATCCTAATGGCTAGTTCCTATAACTGAGTTCCTAGAACTATTTGGTGTGAAAGCCCCTATTAAGTAACATGTACTTACTATAGGGTTAGGATTAGGGTTTGGTTTGGTTTGGTTTAGAATTAGAATTAGTTGCATGTAATTATTCATAATTTATAATTATTACTATAGTATCTACAAGTAGCATATGTAACAATGGCAATATATAGTGTTTGTATTTTTCTATTTTATTTATTTATTTATTTATTTAACCAAGATATTGAGAGCAGAAACAGGAAACAATGGAGTAAAGAGTCTCAGTTTGGAAAATATCACAAGCCGCATTCGAACCGCAGGTCTTCCGCGTAAAAACAGCCAAACAAACAATACATGCCGTACCCTCCAGGCCACTTCTCTGAAATCTAAATAGCATTTTTCATAGTTTTGTCTGGTTCCACCAGGCTATTGGGTTGCAAATAGCCATGCTGTGTGGCCAGTGCTATTTACACCCAGTGCAAATAATCACTTCGTATTTTTCCCCGTTTCCCGTATCACAAAGGTGCATGTGAGCTGAGAATGCAGCTCTGCAGCCAGACTCAGTTGGAAAGATGTGAATGTGTGTGTGGAAATACTGCAAGTGTTTGTGTGTGTGCACATGTTTGAAGGACAAAAACAGAAAGAAGAACACTTGAGAGGAGGATGTGACAGAAAAAAGAGAGGAAAGAGCAGAAGGAAAGGAGAAAGGTGAAGAAAGAAATGCTGATAGAGAGTTGAAAAAGAGAGTGATTGCACTGCGGTGTGTCCGCGACAGATGGTCAGGCGCTGAGGAATGAAAGAAAATGAAGCGGTTGGGAATGATGTGTCCCTCTCATCGTTTCATGCTGAAAGCAACTATCAAAACTCTATTTCATCTTATGGAGAAAGCAACTGTTGTCCTGTTTACTCTCTAATAAACACAGCAGTGCTGTGATCATGCACTATCAAACCATGTTTCCATTACCTTCACTGTAGTTACTATGATCACTGGAAGAGGGTAACTGTGAGGCCGGGTTGTTGTGAGGGCAGTGGCACTCTCATTTTCTGCTTTGGCTCTCTCTCTTTCTCAGAATGCAATGTTCTTTGGAGGAGAATGAGCTGCAGCTTATTGTGCACCTCAATGCCACTGAGCATTCAGCTCACTCCTCCACCACATCAGAGTGTTCTTGAGACACACAAGGAGCATGTGTGCAGAAGTGACTCTGTTTGTGGGTTGAGTGTGTGTCGGATCAAAAGGAAAGGATTCCTGAGTATCTGCATCAGAGGAAAGAGAGACAGTCTGAGATTTTCCAAAGAGGTCAACAGGTCAAAGTGGGCTGAATAAGAACTCAAACATCCCACTAAATACTCAGAAACTTGACCCATGGGCTTTCTGCTGCCACCAA
The DNA here is from genome assembly GCF_024489055.1 of Chanodichthys erythropterus. NCBI lineage: Eukaryota > Metazoa > Chordata > Actinopteri > Cypriniformes > Xenocyprididae > Chanodichthys > Chanodichthys erythropterus. Next base: position 18,951,618 of record NC_090229.1, read on the forward strand.
CCCTTCTCTACCATTCCTCCAGCTATATGTTTTTTCCCCTCATGATTTACCTCTCTCATAAACATTCAGTTTTACTGTTTTTAAAACCTCAGCCCACAAACCACCCTAAAATCATTAGTTTCAATCTGATTGACAGATGCTTCACTTCCATGAGTATTTTTTTTAAAAATATAATTCTGATACAATTTTTGATTGCACTTTTATGGAAAGTCCATTAGGGACCTATTATGTAAATATCACTTTAATATGGTGTTTGAATGCAAATGTGTGTCCACAGCGCATTTACACAACCAGCCCATAATGGTAAAAATCCACCCAGTCCTTTTTTATAATGCCCAAAAATCATAAACAGTCTCTCCAAACGAGCGGATCCAGATTTCCCCCTACTTTTACGTAAGCCCCGCCCATGACTGGTGACAATCTGCCCTATTAGCATAGATACCGCACTGAGTGAGCCGCAGCAGTTTCTTAGCTGTAGCAGTTGGAGATTCTGTCTTTGCCAAACAAACATTACAAATGTTGTGTAATTGGAGTCTCCATAGACTCTCAGCATCTGAGCCACTGAGGACACTGTGGTTGAATTTCATTTATGAAGTAAATGTATATATTTGCGCAAATCATTTTGCACCGGACTGCTTCACAAACGAGGGTCAGTTCAACGCTGGATTTGCATAAAAAATTAACATGACAGTACATGCTAGTCAATGATTTGAATCAACTTAACTCCACAACAAGTGCATGAATTTATCCACCAACCATTCTGAAACGTCCAGTTGCATTCTAACAGTTGTAACTTGCTCCTGAGTCTCTCCATCAGTGTAGGGACTCTAGTAGACTCTGATTCGAACATGTAAGGCTAAACACAGCTACCGACAATTTCTGACATTTTGGCTGCGTGCGATTCTCCAGTTTTGCTTGTTCCAGTTTTTGTTGTTAAACATCCGAAGCATTAGCTGTTAAAGCTCTGGGCTGGGTTTCCCGAAACCTTCTTAACTCTACGTCGTTCTTAAATTATACCTTAAGCTGTACCTTAACGTTAATACGTGTTTCCCGAAACGTTCTTAGTTAAGTATACCTTCTGTAAGTCATACTTTCGTAAAGTTGGTCTGGACCACTCTTAGCTATACCTTATCACTGTTTATAGTCAATACGAATATAATTCTGAAGCTGTAATACACCCAGTGTTCGATTAGGATTATGGCAAAGAATAAAATGCAAAACAATTAACTGCTAAATTCAAATGTGCTTTAGCGCTGATCCAGAGACAGACGCGCTCTGCGCTTGTCATGTAACTTTATCACAACTATTCGGTGTTTTTAACCTCATCGCGCTTTATTTTAGGTTTCAGACATTTAAATACACATTTGAATTAAGTAGGCTACTGCATAAAAAAAGACATTTATAGTTTGTTAAATTCAAATTACACTGATGTCTACGGAAGCTGCAACAATAACCATTTTTTCATATTTGATATGTTTTATTCATATCAGATACACATTGTTTATGAAACAATAAAGTTTACTCCATTCTTCTCCCAGTTCACCGGCCACATACTTTTATGTATTTCGGGGAAGATTTCGTATAGGCTATCCGACAGCTCTAACTGCCGTGCAAACTCATCGCGTGACAAAACACATTCACTTCCACATATTTTACAATCGTAAATTCATGATATAGTTAACAAGTTTGTGAATATTTAAAAAAAAAAAAAAAAAAAAAAAACGATATAAACGAGATACCTACATGTCTGTCAGCTGCATGACGCGTCTCCAAGGAATTAAAACTTTATTCTAAATAAAGGGCGCCTTAAACTCACGCTGATGGGAGCTCCGCGCCCCCAGAATATAGATAAATTACAATATAGATTTAGTTTGCAATTTAGATTACTTTTATAACATACCATGAGTCCTGATAAATGCAATTTCTACTTCTGAAGTGCTTATTTTTATAAAGAACACTGATTTCTTACATAACGCAGTGAAGTAGCGACTGTATAGAGTGAATTATCGATTCTCGAGCCATCGATATCAACCAATTCAGCACCGCCACCATGGACAGCACCTGGTAACGTGGCACTTAAGAAGATATACCTTAAGCAACCTCATAAGGGATAGTTCGGGGAACACGCCTAGAAACGGTACATCTTCAGTTAAGGTCTACCTTTAGAGTCTTCGTAGCACGCTAAGAGACAACGTTATCGGGAAACCCAGCCCTGCACTCTTCTAGAAAAGGGGCATACGGTTATTATTATTATTATTGTTTTTTTTTTTAATACAGTAATACATGTACACTACTGTCCAAAGGTTTGGGGTCAGTAAGATGTTTTAATATTTATTTATCTTTTACATTTATAAAAAGTGACATTTTTAATGATACAAAATATTTCTATTTGAAATAAATGCTTCTTTGGAACTTTCTATTCAGGTAATCCTAAAAAAATAAATAAATAAATAAAATAATAATGTACCATGGTTTTGACAAAAATATTAAGCAGCACAACTGTTTTTGACATATTTTCAATAATACTGACAACTAAAGACTGGAGTAATGGCTGTTGAACATTTCTTTGGTTCTGAAGCCTTTCATTTCCTTCCCTTTTTCACTGAAAATAAATGTTTATAGCCCATGTGTGATACCTGAAGTCAGGAGTGCCACAGAGGGCAACTCAGTAGAAACTGATATATCTCAATATATGCTTTCTGACCACCACTAGGAATCATTGGCATATCTTCAATAGAATTTTCTACCAATTGAAAAATCCATCCACCTCTAGGTTAGCAGTATAAAATCAAAAGCATAAATAATTGTGCTTGTTCAGTCACCAAACATGTTAGTCACATGATCTCCTCCTGTGTAATTGGTTTCTTGGCCAGAATAAGCTGCAACATGGACTTGTTGCAATGTTGTTAGTCAAAAGTCTGGCTAAGCAAGACTACTCTCCCAACTCCAGGAATTACACATAGGAGAGAAAGAGATGATCTTATTGGCTCTACCCTACCGAATGCTACTGGGAATCATACAGACAGTACAAGGCCATGTGTTGAGAAGTGTTGAGACACAACTCTTCAACTCACACATGCACTCAAGCTCAAGTACACGCACAAACACACACGCTTCAACACATGCTCATGTATGCACAGAAAAATTGCCCTTGGAAAGGCAATGGCATCACTAGCCACTGGGATTGAGACTAAACACAAGCACAATGTAAAAATTGGGATTTGAAAAGAAAGGATAATGTCAAAAGGACAACAAAATTGACAGCCAATGTTCTTCATGCAACATCAGCTAAGATATAAAATCATAGAAAGGCTCATAGTGAAATGTAAATCACAATTTTTAAAAGGGTCATGACACGGATTTTTTAATATATATTTTAATATGTTTCTTGAGGTTCACTTGTTGTTAATAAAGTTTTTGCACACACACACACACACACACACACACACACACACACAAAAAAAAAATGCAGAAAAACCCTGTTTGAAATAAGCCATTAAGGAGCGGCTCCTTTAAGGTCAGTAAACGGACAGTGTTATGGCTAACGTCATTGCTTAGGAAACAGTTTCAATGCCCACTCGCTATTGCTCATGAGTAATTGTTTTGAAAACATTATCCATACAAAACCATTATTGACAGACAGAGCATTATGAAATTATTTACTTATGGTTTGTGATGCAGCTGCTGTCAGATCCAATACAGTTGGCTGCTTCATCTTTCAACAAATGTTTCTTTGTAAACTCTCCATTTCACTGTGCCTCGTTTACAAAACAAAATGCTCTGAACAAACATATAACCCTCAGACGTGATACAGGAAGCCATTAAAATAAACCATGCACTTGTTTCTGATGCAGGGATCCTTCTGAAGTCTGTACAAAGACACAAAAGAGCTGTTTAAATTGGATACGTTAAAGCGAACATTCTTTCACTCTTCCATTTGTCCTGTTGTCGACAGTATACAGTATCCAGTGTAGACAGTGTCAGTGATTATAATGGGTTCTATTTGCTTTTGATGCATAATGATGCTCACTTCCAGTGTAGGCAAATTTGACGTCACAGATCCTGCAGTATCAAAACAGGGTGTTTTCAGAGCTTGATTAAAGAAATGCTTTGTTTATAGTTTTAGGCTACGTATGAAACTTGCAGATGTTTCAATACAAAGACCTCTTATATGTCAAAAGATCCAAGTCAAATTTGATTTCTCATGTCATGACCACTTTAAATATAAGGTGACCTGTTTGCACTCAGTTGTAATGATCCAATCACAAGTGGTAAGCTGAGACACCTGGTATCAGAGAATATTTTAAAATAAATATTAAATATTATTTAAATAATAATTAGGCCTATAAATTCTTTATAGGCCTAATTATTCAAATTATTCAACTCAATATATATCTTACTGAAGATATTTAATTTATATCAACATATCAATGATTTATTAAAAATGCCTTAATATAAAAATACATGACAATACAAAGCTAAGATCTAAAGACATCTAAAGGAACAACTGGGAGATAAAAAGCCACAATTATGAGATATTAAGTCATAATTGTGAGATATGAAAGTTATACCATGTAACTTTTGGTGCTCTAGCAGATAATAAACAAAACTGCATGTGTCTTGCAAAGAGCAATGTAGCCAGAGCTACTTTTCTCTATTTATGTATATGACGAGTTACACAGGGCGAATCCGCAGAGTTTGTCATCCCACGCAGTCTAATATAATCCAAATATAAACACTTATTATAGAGATCACTGTAGTGAACAGCACATCCCAGGGCCCAGTTTATGGCCGGGCCCCTCTCTGTCCGTAACAATGGACAAAGGTTTGCTACATTTTGATTGGATCTTGGTGGACTAACACAAACAAACTGTCCAACGCCATCAGATAAAGATGTAAGGACAACATCCAGACACCTCTTAGAGGGCAAGAAGAAGACCTCTTGTACCAAGCATGAGAAGGACAGGACTTCTCATTGGTCCACATGGAGTTTCTGCCCTTCATCCATCTAGAGGCTACTTCTTAAGGTTGGCCAGAGACTGCCATAAAAATTCCTCGGGACCTTAGCAGCAATGGGTGAAACAAAGAGAGATCACAAAGATCCATCCAAATTGCAATCTCCTCCTCATCGGAAAGGGATAAAGGTACCCTTTCAACAGACACTCCTTGTTCTGAGTCCCAGCTTGCGAAGCTGAGACACAACAGATACACCGTTCTGAGTCTCCCATCGGGTGAGACACAACAGATATACCGTTCTGAGTCTGTCCTGTAGAGGGATAGACATTAACAGATACAACACCGTTCTGAGCATCAGGTCCATCCAGAGAGACAACAACAGATCCCATGATCTGAGTCAAAATCACAACGTTAGTGGTGATGTGAGTCCCAATCCCTATTTTACTTCACGTCCTTGGATGGACAAATAAGTAAAAATAGTAAAAATCACTACATCACATTGTGACATACAGTCACAACGTGATGTAGTGATTTAAAGTGACTTTTTTTTTTTTTTTTTTACTCAGAACAGGCATCCAGATTTATTTAATTATTTATATTTGAAGCCACATTATGGCATTCTGCATGACATTCTGAGTGTTCCTTTTCCAGCAATGATTTGCACTATAGTTCATGCTACAGACTTTTTTACCCTCATTCCTCCACAGAATGTCAAAGATGCATCAATAGTTCAGCCTTAACATCTCAATTCAACAATTTATTCAGAGAAACACCTGTGTGAGGAAAACACTGTCTACACTGGAACTATATTTTCCCTTCCATTCCACCACTTTAAGGTTGTTAAAGGTGAGTTTGGCACATCTCCTGTAGACGGATCGATGCGTTAGATTGCTTTGCCTTCTTTTTTCAAAATCGCAGGCACTGATTCAGGTACAGTGAGCAGAGATTGTTTCCTAGAGCCATTGATTGCTGCTCATTAATTGTCTAAGCCATAGGTAATTAACTACAGAAAACAACACTGCATCCCAGACAATTCCTTTCATTAAGAAAGAATCAGGCCCAGAATCCTCTGCGCTCAGTTGTCTTTTCTCTCTTTTTTTTACACATCTCTCTTACAGTCCTAGTTTTAACGATCTTTTCTGCTTCTCCCGTAAGCTATTCGATCACGGCTTGTGATCACGAAGTGGCTAAGGAAGACACAGACAGGGATAACTCCCAGTGGAGGATGGGAAGTGTTATCCAGCTCGAGACTGACAACTAATCTGAGTCTCAGAAAAAGGCTCTGAAACCTCAAGTAACACATACATTGTAATCATAACACACACATCCAGCACTGTCTCAAACCGCTAAATCCATGTGAAGAGCGATCAAGAGATGCAATGTGTGAGTGATGCTGTCAGAATACAAAATGCAGCCCTCTTCTATTTGGAAACTTGGATTCTAGCAACTAAATAACAAGTATTAACACCATAAACAAACAGAAAATTTAATTGTGCACAGATAGTAACTCTCTAAACAGCTGAATATTTGCACAAGCCGCCTTCATGTACCACTCTGCTCAAACAGAGTAGCAAAAAGACTAATAACAAGGCAGTGTGAAGTCTGTCTTTTAACAAAAAACAAGCCTCTCTAAAGAAGGACAAAATAGTCACATTCAAACAAAATGCTCTCTTAACTATACTTAGAGTTAACATGGCATCAAAATTGGCTCTATTAGACGTTCCCGGTCAGGTACGTTTAAATCGCCATAAATGGAGAAAGATGCTCCAGCAGCCAAACCAAACTTTCTTTTATTTTGCGGAACACACAATTTTTGTATTTTTTTTTTTAAATACATACTTATATTTTTTTATTTTTGTTTGTCCAAACAATTTTGTGTTTCACAGAAAAAGAAAGTCCAACAAGTTTGGAACATAATGAGGGTGCGTAAATGATGACAGAATTTCCATTAATGGGTGAACTTTTCTTTAATTTAATTTAATTTAATTTTATATTTCTGTACTGTACATGTTAGACCTTTTTTATATAGCATATGACAGAAAGATATTTGGTAAGACTGGATATTATAAGCCTAATGCTTCTATTACCTTTAGAAAAGGCCATGGATGGCCTTCCAGGCACTATAAAAGTCCCACATGGTATAATAGAAGATAAAGGTCCACATTGTTTAAACTCTATCCCATATTACCCCTCACAACCACCATATCATCCCCCTAAAGCTCCTCTAATCTCCCGCAGGGGCTGATCAGGGACAGGTCTTTACCCCACAACCTATCAAGTGCACATGAAAGATGTTCTTAATGATTATGTAAGACAGAAAGAATCAGTTTTTGTGAGTGTGGGCTGTATCTGGTTGGTTTTAGACTCGGTGAGTCATAATGATGGATTCCAGCGGATTCCTACACTGCTGTTATGTGCTGTTGATTGCATTATTATCTAAGCCTATTTTTATCATTTTATTTGAATGCAGAGAAGAAAGAAAAATGAAACACAGGCAGTATGATGTAATTAGATATGATATAAAATGATATATATATTGTTTTGTATCATATCTGGGGGATATAACAGGGGAACTGAGTCCATGATATATATTGTTTTGTATTATATCTGGGGGATATATCAGGGGAACTGAGTTCAGGGAGTGAATTTCCAGTTCAAAATGTATAGGATTTCAATCTTTTATCCATATAATTCCCTCAAATGCTATGCAAATTTTTATACAGAAATATAGTGGGAATTTCTACATCTACTGTATGGTTTAAAAATATAACACAAATTTATTCATTATTACAGTTTATTCACTATGGTTAAAAAAATAAAATATGACAGGATCTCAGAGTTAAACTGTGTCAGAAGAATCTTAATTATGTCAGATAAAACTTAAGCAAAACATGGTCAGGTCAAAGTGTCTGAATAATTTTTGGCTCCAAATTTTTATCAGTTTTACTGGTAGTCCACTGTATGAAGAATTTTTGGGTATAATATGTCACAGTTTACTTTATTTTGCTATCCTCACTTACATTAATGAACTATAGTGTCCTGCACCCACTAGTAAAAATACATTAAAAAAATGTCTGAATAATTTATGGTTTGACTGTATGACCCCAACTGGACTGAATCTCGGCCATTTCCACCACTGTATATATGAAGTATCATAAAGATTGTAATATTTTATTAATTTATATAAAATTATAAAATGTTCTGCAGATATTTTAATATTTAGTTAATACAATGAAAGCCAATTATTAAATTTATAGATATAAATTTATACATAAGTGCCTTTATATTTTAGAATATGACATTAGGGATATCATTTTTTGAAATTTTGAAAACCCCTGGTCTAGGTTATAATGATAGCAATGGTGACCTGATATATAATGTAAGGGATTAAAGCCTTGACTTGTGCTTCATGTATAAAACACGAGCAGAACAAATATGCAAATCATTTGTGAAAGCATTATTTTGTAAATTGTCACACTGAATTGAAAGAGTCAGTTTATGTAAGAATGGTATTTTGATTTGCACAGAAATTCATTCTGCTCATGTAGCATGAACAGAATGAATCAGTCTCTTAATTCTTCAAACCTGCAGATATATTTAGAATTGCTTTGGTGGTCTGAGCCAGTCACCCTAAATATGCACAAAACCTACTGGAGGACACGCATGAACACAACAAAGAGAGCTCAGACCCTGAAGAAACATGCCACTTAGGCCCTTTCTCACTCTTTCTACTTCGGGGACAGCCCTCTCAATGTCCACCGTGTCCCGCCCTGAACCTGGACAGATGCTATGTTTAATGCCTTAATTCTGCTCACTGTCAGCAATCCAATCTCTCTGATACTTCAACACCGATTCCAATTTAAAAAGAGCCTCTGATCCAATTTGGAGACTGGCAGCTTCCCAGTGCTCATGCTTGGAGAGCCGTTTGTACGAGCTAGGCTTCCGCTAAGGGCTCCCGGGCACACGAGTGCTAGTATTTAATTAAGTAGCAATTAGGATGAAAAAGAGACTACAGTGCTCCGATTTACGTTCATAGCAGAAGAGAACAGCACACACACACAAACACACAATATTTTGATTCCAGTTTTTTAAAATGTTGTCATATCCTAACAAACCATACATCAATGGAATCACTGGAAATCTTATTTAGTCAGCTTTCAGATAATGTATAAATTTCAATTTCCAAAAATTGACCCTTTTGACTGGTTTGTGGTCCAGGGTCATGTGTGTGTGTGTGTGTGTGTGTGTGTGTGTGTGTGTGTGTAAATCTAATATATATATATATATATATATATATATATATATATATATATATATATATATATATATATATATATATATATATTAAGTCACTGCAGTTTCTAATGTTTTCTCTTCATTATTCAGCCCTGGTTGCCTCCCTTCCCCCGAGCTCCCTAAAGATGTCCATGTCAGCCAAGCCAGCGTGCAGCCATTCGAGAAAAGAAAGAAAAACACTTAAAGCAAAAATTACATATCTGTGTTAACTGCAAGATGAAGCAGAGGGTATTTCTTGGAAAGTGAAAGGATCATTATCGGAGTGCAATTTAAGCATGTGGGAACATAAAATGTATGCTTTCTCCCAACCCAAACTGGCTTTCTAGTATCAAATTGCATAAGTTTCCCTGAGAAAAACAAGAGACAACGTGATTTTAATGGGAGAAGACTGAATTATTGATGAGAAAATGGGTGTCCCACTGTTACCAAAATGGAATCTGTACCATGACAAACAGCAGAACAACAACGCAATCAGAGCAGACAGCAAAACAAAGCCCGGACACATTAATGTGGATTTATGCGCACAGCCTCGTGCATTATGTTAAACTGACACGGAATGAGACTACAGTAGATTTGGTGATGGGTTGTAATCAAGAATGGAAAAACTGTCAGTGTTGCTCATTTCTGGCACAGGCAGGCAGAATTTCAGCCAGTATAATCGTCCATATCTGTCCCGGCTTCTCTGCGTCAGCTGGGGCGGTTCGGGCAGCTCTCAGAGGTGCTTACATTATTGCTAAAATGAAGAGCAGATCGCTCCCTCACGATATTCTGATGAAACTCGCAGCTAGAGCTGATTTACATGCTTGTCTAAAGGAGTGAGATGGAAGGGAGAGAATGAGACCTTTTTTTCTTCTAGAAAAAATTTAACTCAACAGCAACACTAAAAGGATCCTAGCCAAGGCATCAGAGCAGATTGCTACATACATTTGGCTATTGTGCAGCAGCTACGGCTTATACTCAGGCAACAGCATGCAAATTTATGACAATACATGGTATAATGAATAACAGAAACACATTTCGCGGTATAGAGAAACAGATGTTGTTTTTTGCCTTTTGCCTTTATCAATAATGAAATGTCCAGAACTATATGACAGGACCTCAGGGCAGTGCTGGAGACATTGTGGTCACAGGGAATGTGTCTTTTTCCACATCATAAAGAATGTCACCCTCTGCACTCCGTGATGACAAATGGCAACCTGATTCTGTGCTCGCAATCGCTGTTCACCCTCATTCCCTTCCCAATGACAGCCACTGCTTGTCCCGCCAGCCTGTTGGAATGCTGAAGCGTTAGAAGCGACTTTGTAGAACAAAAAGAACGGCCAAACAAATAGGCAGTAAAAGGAGAGGGGCAAATTCAAGGAATTTACACTGGAGAGAGAAATGATGAGAGCATGGGGGAGGGGGGCAGGGAGAGAGAGAGACTGCCGTGGTTGCCATGGAAATGTTAATTCAATTCCAAGGCTAGAGGTTGGGAAAAAAGACAACTCCTTATCACTTTGACTTCTCTGTTTCTCACAGGCACGAAACAAATGGCTTGCTCGCTTGATGCTGTTGTGCTGATGGCACTCACGTCTAAACATTCCTGACTCTGGCAGTCCCTCCCTTTACTTGTGCTCATTAAGTTAAGCATCCGTCGTCATATATAGAAGAACATAAAATTGGAGTCCCCGCTGTGCAAGAATGATTTTGAAGTGCACTCAATGGTTCATTAAATAGGCTGATAAAAAGTTTTAAGAGAAGAAAATGCATTTACAAAATAATTCTTAACATTATTGCTTTAGGGAAAAGCATGCACAGTGAATTGGACTAAATGACCTTTGGGGGGTCAGTTTGTGGATTTTCATTTGCTATTATTCATTTAAAGAAGATATGCTTTAAGAAACAGTAAATTTTAGCAGACAGCTTTGATACTTATTTTCGGTTCAACAGCAATAAGTTCAAAAGGGTAAACTTCAATAAATTCATTGGAGAGCTTACAACTTCCTTTAAATAGTGAAAATGTGAAATAAAACATCTCATGTCCATGTTCTTTCTCTATATTTGTGACAAAAAAACGCAACAAAAAGTATTTTAAATACTTTTAGAGTACTAACTACTCCGCCATTACTCCAGTCTTCAGTGTCATATGATCCTGCTGATTTGGTGTTCAAGAAACATTTCTTATTATTACCATGAATGTTGAAAATAGTTGTGCTGTTTAATATTTTTGTGAAAAACTTGATACTTTTTTTCAGGTGTAGGAACTGTGGACGAACCAGACAAATGAATCATTCAGATGATTCTTTCAAAGCATAATTCTAATTCAGAATTGAGGTTCTGGCTCCGGTCCGTCTGCAGATAAAGCCAGGCTGATTACTTTTACGACACATGCTTCCTGATAGCAGAAGCAACATACCAAAGGGTCACCCAAGAAGACAGAGAGACAATCCAGACCCTTTTGTTTCCTTACTTCACAGGAAAGCCAAAGAGACTGTTGAACAAATAAATCTGCTTCAAAATTGTTCCAACAATTTTAATGGACTAATCAAACATCTTTTAGCTACATACATTTTGCATTATGTGTCCACAAGTACTACCTGTAAACAGTTAGGCTTTAGAAACACTCACAATTCATGTAAATGTGTTACCTCTTGACTGAATGACTGAAAGTATGCCTTATTTGGACTTAATTTGATTCTTTCCCCCTTTCCTATATCCTGACTTAAATGAAATCTGTTTAAAATGTATTGTATCCCATTTAATAGAAATTATGTTAAAATGGCACTCTCTGCTGAAGCAGAAACAGGATGTAACACTTATGTTTTATTGGGGGCAGAGGAAAGCCCTCTTGAAACAGGACAATGTCTGATTGGCCAGGACTCCTCAGAGGGGTGACAAACAACTAAGTTTAAATGATCATATTGCAAGATAGTGAATGAGAGAAGTTAGTTAGTAAACGAGAAAGGAGTTGGTTAGTTCTGGTCAAGGAAAACAGAGCAACAGAAGAAAGAACCGGTCAGCCATGATCAGAGTACCAAGAACAATGGAGTAACAAGAAGAACAGACCAGCCGCTCATTCAAGCCATCCAACCTTCACTCACTTTTTTTTTCTTTTACTTAATTCTCCTTTACCGCTAAAAATCTTGTGTTCTAAGTTTCGCCGCAAAGTTCAACCAACGACTTTTACCGCTTCAACTCCAGCGACAAAGAGACTTCCATTTAATTTTTCAGCAAGCTCAAACGTTATTGGGTTCTACCGAACACAACACGGACCTTGAATACCCTGCGACAACTCATTGACTTGGAAAAATCTTCTCTACACGCCAACGAGGGATATTCACATTCAAAGTCGACGCAAGCAAGTACCTCCAGATTAAAACTGAACTGGTGCATTTAATGATTCATGGTTCGTTCAGGTCAGATCTTCTGAAAAGCATAACTTTGTTAAGAATTCATCATATCACACTCTCTCTCTCCTAAACTCTTCCTTTCTCACTTCCTGTCTTACTGCAACGCGTATGAATGAATGTATGTATGTGTGTGTGTGTGTTCGTGGTAGATTAGCTTGTGTTAGAATAAATAAAATCTCTTGTAGATTTTAAAAGAAAGTGTCTTGTATTATGTGCTTTATGATTTAATGTCTTAAACTGTGATCAAGCTACCTGCGCTTTAATCAGGGTTTTCACGATTGTTGGATATTTATATCCGTTACCAGAGCTTATTTACGGCTCGAGCAAATGAACGCTGGACGAATCAGTTGCTCGGTCGTAATCTAAACAACTCTTTATAATTCCCTATAAATATTTCATTTGAGCTAATTTTACTTCCTAGGGTGTTTTCCCTACACAGGATTCTTTTATGAATATGATGGCTGTAATATGATGGCCACTACCTCAGGCATAACCATTGAAACCTCAGAAAGATACAGGTAAAACTCAAATCCTTCACTCTAATTCTCTTATTCTCACTCTTATTCTTGCACTGTTATTCATCTCCTACATTCTTTCTGATGGATCTTTGCACCAAGCCAATGGAAATACGAAGAATGAGTCTCTCCTGTCTTTTCATCTGGAACAAAAAACCATCTGTTCTCTGTGGAGGCAAATATTAAGACAAGGAAAATGAGAAATAATAGACATCAGAGGCAGAGAGGAGAGAAAGACAGGAGTAAATGGGATGTAATGAGTGAAGCAGAAAGAGAGTTGTTGAGAGAGCTATGGAGAAAAAGAGGCAGAGAAAGAGATTTTCATGGTGATACGTCTTTCTATTTATCTGTTCTCTTGCTTTGAATGTGAACGTTTGGGGTGGGGGGTTGGGGGGTTCAGGGAGAAGGAAAAAAATGATCGGCGCATGGTCCAAAACAGCTGTACCTAGTCTCTTAATGAGTCATGGGTGCATTTTGGCCGTAACGTGTTATAAACCAACTAGAGTGTCATCTCCCATTCCCTTTAAAAGTCAGGTGCACTTGCACCTTGGCGGATTACTATTTACGTGGCGGAATATAGACACCCTCAACCTGAAGAGTCAGTTTAAATAAATGTAATCTTTACAATAAATACAATAATCTTTTACATTGTAATCTTTTATTTTTAATATTTGGCATGTTTGTGTGCTGCTCTGCTGCGTGTCCCTGTGTGTGTAACAAGCAGGGTGTACACGGGTTGTGCACCCGCCTATAGGCGGATATTACTAACGCACCCTTTAAATAATAAATATATAAATACAATTACAAATATATTATATATACATATATACACATATATACTGACTTTAGACCAGGTTTTTGTTGGTCAGTGGCACGGTCATTTTCAGTTGCCTCAAAATAGCAACACGCCAACAATGCACCTGAACACATCTCGTTTTCAGACCAGCACGCTTATGGGAGATGGCCATGAGTGCATCTGCCATTTAAATACGTGGGTGCTGGACGTGAAAATAATAACTGCGTCAGGCTGAAACTAGCAAAAAAGGCTGAAACTAGCAAAAAAAAAACAAAAACACTTGCGTCACGTCCAGAGTTGTATTGCGCTGGGTGTATGACAGAGCCCAAAGACTCACTCAAAGACAGCGATTTGTTTAGTTTATGATTGTATCAGTGTTTGTTTGAATTAATCATTAATGGCTCACTCATAAAGACAATCTAAACCACATACAAACATAATACTCTTTTTATGTCATATTAAAATATATATTCATGAAGTAAATCAGTGTTTTGAACAAACCAGTTGAATGAATGATTCAATGACTCTATTCTGAGTGAATTAATGAATCTATGATTCATTCAGAAATAAAAAAAATTAAATAAAATTAATAAATAATAAAATTGAAAAATAATAATATAAATCACTAAAACACAAACACTGACAAAGTGAAATGATACAAACAGTGAAAAGTCCCAGTGATGTTGGATTGTATATCACTCCTCTTGGAACTCAACCAATCAGATTAGATGAAAACATAATGATCAACTGATGAATGAGCAGGAAGGACCATTTTCCCATCTAATCATTAATCTCAAGATCAGGCTGATCCAACCTTCCACTGGCCATTCCTAACAGCAAAGCAGAACATAAATTGGCCTAGCAAAATTACTTCTCCCAGCCGAACACATGCTGCCATCAACAGATGCCCTCCAGGCTGTTTAGCGAGGTGTGCTGAAATTCACTATTACAATGAAACATTGACCTTGATCCTTTTATTCAACTGGATGAAAATCAAAGTCCTCTCCCAGCGGTTGAAGAACAGAAGAGAGCCAGGCTGGTGTGGGCGAATGTATTAGATTATCTGGGAGCTTTAGAAAGGGTGCTAGCTTTCTATTAGCCTCTACTGTGTGTGTTTTAAAAACCTGTACTCACATTCTAAAGTACTAATGAAAGCAAATAAGTAATGATGAGTGTAAATATCTAGGGAAAGTCATATGATGTGTTACAGGAGGACCACTAACACACACAGAGCCCAAGTTGCGCCGGGCCGGGTTTTAATCCAGGACTAATTACAGTCCTAAAAGGCTTCAGATCGATAAAGGGTACGTGAGGGAAGCAAAGGCTTGGGAATGTTTCTTGTTGTGGAAAAGAACTAATTTGTCAAATGAAATCACACAGCTTTCTAAACCTGCTAAACCAGCTCTACTGCCAAAATTGTCCTCTGCTGGTTTAGCAGCTCTCTTTTCCATATCATGTCTAATTTGTGTGATCCATGTAAATTTCCCATAAACTACAGTTGATACTTGCTTTTCAAGCCAGAAGTTGGTGAAAAAGGGCAAAGGAGATGGTTGTGTAAGCAGGTTTTTACGTACATACGCGAGCGTCGATATCTCGCGCCGCAGCTGTGCGCCGTCACCTCAGCTAACCTGTGGCAGAGCGATTTACAAATGGTGCTTTCTCCGCCTGCCGGGGGGGAAATATTTATTTTTTCTTATTTCTATCTGCAAGATGATCGATCAAAGCTGCTTGTTTGAAGATAAGGCTAGTGATGGCAAATCCGCTTGAGTAATTGTGCAGTTAAAGATTGCCACAGCACAACCTCTCCATCATTCTCCACAATCAAGCTGATAAATCCTCCCCCCCCCCATCCGCTGGCATCTGACTGCGCACCTATCCTTCATTTCGGCTGAGGGGATGTGGCGTGGAAAACTCCGGAACGAACGCCGACTGCACAGGGAGGGAGAGGTCTCTTACTGCACAATTTCATATGCTTCTGCTCTGTTTATCACAGGACATCATGACTTTACCGCACTTTATAACAATAAAAAAAAAAAAAAAAAAAAAAAGCATCACACAGATGGAACAGAAAAGGAGAAAGAAAATAACTATGCAAGTTTTTTTTGTTTTTTTTTACCCCATCCATTTTACAAGTGACCCTTCTTGGCCCTGTCTTTTTCCCCTCGCCAGTTTCATATGATGTGTGATTCATTTTTTCTCATTTTTTCTCTCAATTATTTTTTTCTTTGTCAGGTACTAGCAGTGCTGCAGTGTTAAAGCAGTACATCATGGTGAGACCGTCTCATTGTTCTCAGTAATGGCCTTCAACAGGTCTCTCTAAATACATAAACTGAAAATATAACACAAATAGCTACTGAGTACAATAAGAGTCTAAGTTTATATCACCAGTAAATGAGAAAAACAGCACTAGTCCAGTGTGTTTTTATTATGGGCCTGTCTCATTGAATACGATACATTTTACTGCATTAGTGGTACACAAATACCATGTTTTTGTTGTTGTTCTGAGACTTTTTATCTATCTATTATTAAAATACAATTAACTTAGCATTAAAAGTATGCTTGTGCAATCGATTTCTTTCGAACCGATAGCTGCCAGCATGGGAGGCAGGCATGCATACAAGGACATTAATATATGGTCATAAGTCATAATTATGAGATAAAAAATTGAAATTATGGCATATGAAGTCAAAATTATTACATAAAAATATAATAAGATCAAATAAGATACAAAATTATTACAAAAAAAAATGATTCATTTGAAAGTGTTTTTGTTAGAATTTGTTAGACTTTTTATCTGACAATTGACACATACCTCATAATTTTTGACTTTTTATCTCATAATTATGATAGTATCTCATAATTTAAATTTTTAATCTCATAATTCTGACTCATCTCAAAATTTCAATTTTGTTATCTCATAATTATGGCTTACCAAGGCATTTTCTTGCCACAAGAGGCTGCATTTCTATCACATCAGAATAAAAAAAAAAAAAAAAAAGGTTACACTTTATTTATATATATGGTCCACTTTAGACATTCTCATAACTATAAGTAACTTTGCAACTTTGTAACTACTATTCATTGGTCTGTCTGCTTAATATCTACTAATACTGGTAACACTTTAGAACTAATGCTTCATAAGTAATGCATTATTAACACTCTAGTAATTACTAATAACTAGCATCTGATTAATGAATTAGTAAGTCATAGTGCTCATTTGAATGTAGTAGTTCACTATTAGCTAATCAGTAATTACTATTTTTTTATACCTCACAGAGAACTACTATATAGGTTCATGATTAATGTGAATAAATGTATAATGTATAATTAAATCTAAAGTGAAGATCATGGTAACCTACTAGTAATGACTGAAGTATAACCAAATCCTTCAGAAGGAATTACTAATTATTTGGATCAGTATTCTAAAGTGAAAAACATGAAAACTCTCTAGTAACTACTGGAGTCAGTGTTAACTTTTGAGGTTTTTGAAAAGTACTGGATAGTAATAACTCAAGAGTTACTACATAATTCTAAAGGAACTAATACTTATTTGGATCATTATTCTAAAGTGAAGATCATGGTAACCCACTAGTAATTACTTAAGTATTACCAAATACATCAGAAGTAAAAACTGGTTACATAAACATGCCAGCCTACACTTATTTAAAAGATTAAAATTTATGTTGAATTGGCACAAATAGTACCCAACTGATTCTCCTTTTCGACTGTAGCTATGATCCTGGAGTTTGCAATGGGAATATGCAAGTTTATTCTTGACAACATCAACAAACATGAAAGAATTGCCTGTGGTGATTTTACAAAAAAAAAAAAAAAAAGAAACAAAAAAAAAGCCAGAAAAATATGAATGAGACATGGGAAGCATACAGTATGTATATTTTTACTTCTTTATTTCCAACACATCACCTTAAAGAAAAATATGCTTTACAGCAATGGCAGCAAAACATGAAAAGAAATCTAATGAACAGTTCTCAGATTCCATGTATCAAAGAGATGTTTGACAGGTTTAGTAAAAATAATGCTTGATTCTGTAAAACAGAGCAAAAAAAAAGGTAATTATAATTACACAGACAACTTTACTAATGTGACATTTTATGCCAATAATTAGGTTTGTCCTTGAGTCTTCACACAACTTTCAGGAAAATCAGCATTCAAAACATAAAATATGAAATTTACATGGCAGGTGCACAGGAATTTGTTTTATTCTCAGAGGAGTGATGGACAGAGTGTGTCGGAAGCTAATGAGATCTGATGATGTACACTCGTTCTAAGTTTATCCTCATTATTGAAAATGAGAGCTTTATATATATAGCTGCCTCTAGCCGTTTAGAAAATGCTATAATTAAGGCCTTTGACAGCTGTTCTATCATACTCCATTATTACACTGGCATCATACACTGACAGAGGTGTACAACTGGGAATGCTGCACAAGACTAAAATCCATCTTTCGTTCTGCTTCTTCATATACTGTACATACAACGGTCTCATTCCCCATAAGAGTGCACATGAATTCAAGCATAAAATCTGCATGGAATGGTAAGCAATTGGATTAATATTATGTTTTAATTTTAGGTCTAATATTCGAATGGCAGTTAAACAGCTTGACTAGTTTTGCCATCCCTATCTATGGTCAGTGCAATGCACTGTCACTGCTTTCATTAGACCAAAACAGATTTTCATTTTATCTTGTGTTACAGATTTTTTTTTTAGAATTGCAAGCAGCCTAGTAAAACGTGTGACACTATGACTTATCCAGGACTAAGATGGAATTAAGATAATTAGGGGTGTGACGGGATCTCGTGTCACAAGATCTCGCGAGACTAAAATGTGACGAGATTTCTCGTCAAGGCGAAAAGTAGTCTCGTGATATTGCCATGACAGAGTGTTAGGATGATCAGGAAAGAATATGCCACCGCTACATTTACATTACGCATCCACTGTAATTTTGCTTTGTATTTAAATAAAAAACATTTAATTCAGTTGGATAACGGTCGCTGCCGCCGCCGCTCCCGCTCCATATTTACAGAGTTACGCGCGATCGCTGAAAGTGAAAGTAAATGCTAGCGCGCATTGAAACGCGATTTCACAACCCCGCATTTTGAAAGCGGCTCCCTGATGCATGAAATATCTCTCAATATGAAAGCTGTTTTAGGCTGGGCAGTGTAGCTGTAACCATCTCTTAGCTCTGTATCAGAGAAAAATTTGGTCTTATTTGCACTTTGAATACTGAGAGAGTGCGATTATGGTTGCACTTATTGTAAAGTGTTACCATAAAAATGAATAACAGTTTTCTCTTAATCTTATTAAGCACAAACAATAAGGTTTCATTTGTTAACATTAGTTAATGTACTGTGAACTATCATGAACTAGCAATGAATGACTATTTTTATTAACATAAACAAAGATTAATAAATACTGTAGCAAATATATTGCTCATTGTTAGTTAATGTTAGTGTGGCGACCAGGGCGGGCGAGAGCCGTGAGGGAACGGCGCGAGGCCGGTGGCGCGAGTGTTAATGAGCTTCACCTGGGAGGCGCACCGGCCTTGAGTCCCTCACGGAGGAGCTCCGGGAGCATAAAAGGAGGAGCGACTACCGTGAAGGACGAGAAAGAACCAGGCCTGGACTTTATGTTATGTTTTATTATGTTTGTGTGGCCGGCAGACGTCCGCGAGGGTCTGCCGGCATTACTTTCTTTTTGTTCTTTGTTTATTTTGAATTAAAGTTTTGTTGAATGTTCGCCGGTTCCTGCCTCCTCCTTCCCACATCTACTGACCTTGTTACAGTTAGTAAATATATTATTGTTAATAAATGAGACCTTATTGTAAAGTGTTACCATTTTTATTTATACTGTTTTTATTTCTATGATCATTTTGTGGAAAGGAGTTCAGTTAGGAGGTCAAAAGTTGTAGAAGCTCATAAATCATGTACAGTAAGGTCTGAAGAGACTGAAATCAGAAGAGAAGTCAGTCAGTTTAGTTAGTGGCAAAACTACAGTACTTGAGTATTGTTGTCTTTTTCTGCATATTATAATTCATACTCAGAAAGTAGAACTGAAATGACATTAATTACAAGATGATTAGTTAAAACATTTCAAATACACCTGCAGAATATTTTTCTAGTCATGTATTTCGCCATTGAGAATTTCTTAAAAATAGTGTGTAAAAATCTTGTCTCATCTCGTCTCGTGAGATACCTGTCTCATCACACCCCTAAGATAATACATATTTGTTGGGACAGATTAAATGTGTTCAAAATGTTTGACAGCTTATCTTAATACCTCATGGGGCCTTGCAAATTGATTAAATACATTTATATTCAATTAGTTAATTGTTAAAAATGATTTAATTTAGTTACTATTACACTGCTCTGTGGAATACTTGATTCTGATTGGTCAATCACGCCATCCAGCTGTATGTTATTCCCAGATAACAACCACTAAACTGATAACACAGGCTCATCCAGGTCACTGAAGTCTTCAGCGCTATACGCTTGCTAGTAATTTCCTCGTGGAAGTTTTGCGTTTGGTGAGCTAATAAAATATTAAAATGCAGTCAAATCAAAATTTTGTGTACTGTTATTTTATTTTTTGCCGGTATCGCAGAAAACGCAAACGCATACAAACACATATGCTGCCATTTTGCGATTATTGTTTTCTTCACTGTAATGGATTATAACATAACAAGCAGGTAATGATCCAATGATTTAAATCAGTTTCATCTCAGATCAATATCTATTATACCCATAATTATTTATGTGGCGCAAATGCCATGTAATATGTAGTATGACTGTACCGTATATCTTAAATTTCCGTCTAGTTTGAACTTGCTAGCAAATACTCTCTCCGTGGAAGCATTGCTTTTAAAGAGCTAATAAAATATTTCGACTCGGATCAATATTTCATGTCTACTTATTTACTTATGTGGCAAGTAGCCGTGTTATAAGCGGGATAATGTACATCCAGCTGGTTGTTATTGCAGATGCTAGACTGTCGAGGTTTATTCTGTGATAACAACCAGCTGAATGTACATTATCCATTACATATATATAGTTTCGACTGGTTTTGAGAATGGCATACTTGACTTGGCCTTAAGGTGATGATACACAGGCAACTTTTTGAACAAATTTCTATCTGGATACTTTAGATTGAAATTTGTTGCCCATTCTCAATGGGAAAGAGCCCAAGCAACATCACTTGGAAACATTGCTCAAAAAGTTGTCCATGTTTGACAAATGGCTGTACAGGAGAGGTTGAGCAGAAAGTCCTTACATGCATATGGTTTAGGCGTGTATTATTGCACCTGTGAGAATGTGCACCCTCATTTAGAATAATCTGGATTCGTTAACATTAGAATGAGGGTGGAAAATTTGTATGAGATACTTTTCAGTGCACAAAAATACACCACTTGTATGCCATTATAAATAAAAAATTGTTTGTTTAATATCTGAGCAAAATGTCATTTCAAGTATTTTGTGCTGGGTTTTTGAATAGCACTATCCCCTCATCTCTCATCCTGCTCTGGTTCTGGGAGGTGAATTCAACTTCAAACCCATCCTAGAGAGCCTTTCCAGCAGTCAGGGCCTGACTCATTTTTTGTCCCCTCTCTCAAAATACCTTTGTTTGACTTCAATGTCACACTCATATCAGATCTGTAGACCTTGACTTTAGCTTCTCTCCTCTTCTTTATATATAGAGAGATTTTTTTCCAGCCAGAACAAACTTTGCTATTCTCATGTCAGACAAAAACAGGGTGCAATACTTCACTAGTTGTTGTTTTTTTACTTCTTCTTCTTCTTTCTTTTTTGATGTACCATCACTGACTTGTTGGATACGGCCTACAGGAATTTGTCCTTTTACTGAGAAGAGGACATATGATGAGGGTCTGTACATCAGTGCTTCCCACAGGTTTGAAATATACTTGCGGTGGTAGCCGGGTGAAAAATCCTCCTTTTACCCACGGCAGAAAAATTTTCTACTATATGTGACAAACAAATAATGTATGATTTTTAACAGTATTTTTATTTATTGAAATTAATTTTAATTACATAGCATACTATTACATTTAATTACATACTAATATTATGCATTATTATGCATTGTAAATTATGCAGAATTACAGCATTTAAATGAATCTCCCTTTCCTATGTTCTCCTTGCTGTCATATAGTGTCTCTCTCTGTGAATGGGACACAGATTTTACTAGTGAAATTTATAAAATGAAAAATATGTCAAATAATGCTCTTAGTTTTTTCTTCCTGTGGGGGAGACTACAATAATTTACTATGAATTAAATGGAAATCAAATTAAATAATATTTATTGTGTAACCAAAATACCAATAATCCCTAAAAGAAAAAGAAAAAACTTAGCGTGTGACTTTTAATTATACAAGCCCGAAATACACCGGGACTCTTATTTTGAAATGTCTGTACTATTGCAGGCTGATCCTTCAGATTCTTACAACCGTATAAAACATTTTTAATAAAGGCCATAAAGTAGACATTGTAATAATTCATCAACTTGAGTTCATTAGTAATCGCTTGGCATAAATCTGCACTTTTCATTGATTGAGAATCACTTTGAAGCAGTCCGAAGTACGAGTTTGTAGAACGTGCAACAGTGCCCCCTTGTGATTTTGCAAAATGCAGCGCCTGTGGGAATGTTAGCAGGAGTAAACAGTGCAGGTACACACATTACGAGCAGGTACGAAATGACTAGTTAATCGTTCGCGGATGGTTTCATTATCTTGCACGGATATAAAAGTATAAGAGGATAGAAATAATAAAAGTAAAAATGTGTCTCCAAATATACTTTGGCAGGAAGCACTGATATATATATATATATATATATATATATATATATATATATATATATATATATATATATATATATATATATATATATACACACACACATACAAGAAATTTCAGATTCCATCTCAAGACACTGAGTTAACTGCATTATCCATCTTTTGCATAATGTATTTTTATGGTAGTTTAATTCCACTTTTTTTCTAATGTGATCTTATATTCATTACCATTCAAAGTTTTGGGTCAGGAAGATTATTATTATTTTTTTTTAAAGAAATTATCTTTTATTCAAAAGTGACTAGGGGTGTAATGATATATCGCAGTACGATATTTCGCAATGCAAAAATGTTACGATATGCATTGTAGAGTGATGGAGATACTTTTACGATATGACGGCAGTCTAATCTTATTGGTTGAGCTGCCGACGTGACCTACTCTGCAACATGGAAGAAGCAGTGAGAGAAGCCGTGTTGTCACTGCATATTAAGGGTGTGTCTCAATCAGCTCTCTAGTTCAGTAAGTGTTTCGCGCACACATCGAATCTTGCAAGCAGGTTTAAACGTTTCTCGCGTCACTTTCTTGCTTGGTTGCATGAGAAAAGTCGTGGCTTTCTTTCACCGCAGTGCCACAGCAACAGCTGAGCTCACAGAAAAGCAAAAGATGCTTGCGATGCTTTGCTTTAAGAAGTTCTGTGGGGCCATTCACATATTGCGTCTTTTCCGAGTGCAAGTCAGTTATTTCAAATGTATCCATGCGGCAGGCGCGCTCACAATGGAAGCAACGCGGTTGTGATGCACATGCGGTGCGTTTTCCAGACGCATGAAATTAGATGAAAAATTCTCATCTTTTCAGAATGCTGCAAGCAGACCACAGGCCATGTGACAAGAACCAACCGATCAGCTATGGCCTTTCCATAACAAAACATCAAAATCTCAGCCGAACAGCTGATCATAGCTGTACAAGGTGTTTTTATATCTAGTAGTAAAGTTAATTCAAGGGCTAGAAATCATTTTATCCTTTGCTGAAACTTCCTGATCCTCTTGGCGAGCGCGGTTCATGGTTGCATAGCAACGACCGATGCCACGGGAGCACAAGCGCTTTGGAAAGAAGGAGAAGCGGTGCGGCCGTGCCTTCCACGCGTTTTTTTAGATGCAATATGTGAACGATCCCTTAGGATTCTTAATTCTAAGTTCATGTTAATTTTAACATTTTTTTTTTTTCAGTGATAGACAGACCTATTCAGCTGTTAATTTGAATAGGCTACAGAAGGTTTTTATTAAACCTTGAAATGTGATCTTGTATGTACAACAAGGAAAATTATTGAAATGTGTTAATGTTTTTTTAATGAATCTTATTTGAATTTCAGTTTCATTTTGTTCAAAATATCGTGATACGTATCGTATCGTGAACTCCGTATCGGGATACGTACCGTATCGTGAGCTGAGCGTATCATTACACCCCTAAAATTGACAATAAAAACTTTTACATCATTTAAAAAAATGCATATTTCAAATAAATGCTGATCTTTTAAATAATCAGAAATGTTTCTTGAGTACTAAATCAGCATATCAGAATGATTTCTGAAGGATCACGTGACACTGAAGCCTAGAGTATTGATGCTGAAAATTCAGTTTTGCCATCACAAAAATAAATAACACTGTAAAATATATTAAAACAGAAATTATTTTATGTATTTGTAATAATATTTCACAAAATTACTCAGAGAATTTCAAAACATTAAAAATTCTTACTGACCACAAACACTTAATAAAAATAAAGGGAACATTACTAAATTCATCCCTTTTAAAGCACTGCTGATAAAAGTATATTCAATTACATATTAATATATGCCAAACTGTGTCTATTATTGAGGTATAATCTATCTCAGATAGCCCCGCCCCCTGAAAAACACATGAACAATGCAATCTGTGATTCATCACTTAGACGTCTCTTCCTGGGTGGTTCCCGACCAGAATACTCTACAACATGGACTAGTCAAAGGTCTAGGTACATTTATGCTCCACAGGGACCATTTTCTACTTCAAGTAGCCTGAGCTACTATCCTCGATCGATTATGGCACAGCTGCAGATGGTAATACCTGGCTGGCCTTCAATAACCGCAGGCTGACGTACACACAAAAAAAGTGAAGAAATGGGTCCTCTCCTGCTGGGTCTATTCACTTTAAATGTATTTAACAGTTCCAACAAGACAGGAGTCAATTCTCTGCTCGATATAATCTCCATCCAAACCAGTTTAAACTGAATTCAAAGCTGTTTTAAAGGCAGTTCCTCCTTTCAACAGCGCACAAAATCGTCCTCCATGGCTGAAAATGTTTGGCGGGGGGTGGTACACAGATGGGTCTAATGTCATTAGAAAGATGTCGAAATTTGGCAGAAACGGCTATGGAATGAGATGCGGTGAACGAACAGTGGAATGAATTCACTAAACTCTTCATCTCCGTCCGTCTCCATTCCTCAGTGATTTATATTCATCCCTCAGATCATCTGCGACCACTGCCACACTCAACGCACCCACAGAAGAAATAATGTGATATTTTTAATGGACTTCCAAGACGAATGTGAGAGTGATGGTACGGATACAACAGAAGCTTTGCAGGTTTTTTTTTTTTTTTTTTTAAGCATGAATGTTTTATGGTTATTTAAACAAGTCAATTTCATGCAAATGTGACCACTGCTTGCCATGGCAGAATTTACAAACAGCAGGCGGTGGAAGGGCCACACGAATACAGTCGAGCACTTTAGTGTTGATTATTACATTTGCAAATGCCTATGCGTTACAAGCTGCATTGCACTTGCATGTGACATGTTCACCCCGCAATCTGGCTGCACTATAGTGTTTCTTTTTTGAAGAGCTTCATTTTACACTTCTCAATCACTTCTGTTCAACCTCTCAAAAAAGGCTTCTCTCTAAACAAAATCGTTGTTTTTCTTGGCCATCCTCAAAGCAATCTGAAGTACACTTTGTCCCCACACACAGAAACACAATTTTGCCTCGTTTCCACTGAGCGGTACGGTTCGGTTCGGTACAGTTCGGTACGGTTCGGAGCGGTACACCTTGATCAGGCTTGCGTTTCCACCGCAAACAGTACCCTTACTTGATAGGCGTGGTGTAGCCAGAAAATAGTGATCGACGTCATTCTCGCGCGAAGAAGAAAACGATATAGTAAACAACAATGGAGGACATAACGTTACTACAGCAGATGTTGTTCTTGCTTCTCGGCTTGAGGCTGTCTGTCACAAAAAGAAGACGAGTTTTGCATTCGGCGTTTCAGAATACCAAGATTGCAAAGTTCAGACGTCCATGCCGCAGCACCTACCAGCAAGCGGAGGAGAAACCCCGCGTAATTTAAAAACTATTTTACTGTGTCATGAAATGTAGTTTTGAAAGTTTTTCAGGCGAGAATGTAGTTGTTTAAATCTCAAATCTGTGGTTAATTTGAAAGCCTATTTGAAAATTTGATCTGACGTTGTCGGAGTTGTGAGATCCAGGCGATCACCGGGCGCTCGGTGCTCATGTACCCAGCCGAGAGCAGCTGCACCTCGGCTAGTCCTTCTGACATTCGCCGCTGGCTCTGATGTCTCTGTAATGGTTAAAAACAAGATATCATTCATCTTGTGTATATAACGGGCAATCTTTGGTCTCATGAATTTATAATTTGTTCCCGGGCAAATCGTTTTGCCCGAGGGGAAAATGAAGTTTTATAACTTTATATATTTATTTAACTTTACCGCTGTAGTGCGCTGTACGTTTGACTGAATTGTTTGCTTGTCTTTATTTCTTATTGTAGCCTATTTATAATGGTTATTATTGATAATTAAAACTGACGTTTAACAAAAAGAGAAGGTTGTTTTGTCTTATTTCATGTAATTTTATTATAGGCTACATACAGTGAAGATAATCAGAGTACATATACACATATTGCCTGAATCACACATTAATAGGTTTCATAGTTTTTAAATAAAAAAGAAAAGAGGCAGGGTTGTGTTTTATATTTTGTTTTGTTATATAGCCTACATGAAGTGAAGATAATTAATGCATGCATTGTCTGAACCACATTTGTGTGTGGCGCCTCTTGTGTTGTCAGCACGCGCAAGTGACGATTCTCTGTCAACCAATCAACGTTCTGCAGAGTGTAGCTCCACCCTTTTGGTACGGTACTGTTGTGCTTGGTACCCCAACGAAAGGGTCCCAAAAAAGTGGTACGGTACGGTTCGGAATTAGGGTACCATTCACAACTTTTGACAATGGAAACGGAAAAAAATGCGTACCGTACCGAACCGAACCGTACCGCTCAGTGGAAACGAGGCATTTGTCTCTCTCCCTTTTGTCTCTCGTTCTCTTTCTCTTCTGTGTGTGTGTTGCGGTGGGGAGGTGGTCAGAGCAAGAGCCAAAGACTTAGTCATTAAATGATTATCATTTTCACATAAACAAGATTAATGGCATAATTAACCCTTAATGGGCCTCTCGACCATTTGATAGTGCAAATTTTATGTCATGATATCTTGTTGAGTTTTATTTATATATTTATTTATTGCACTTATTGTATCATCACTAAAGCATCTCTACCACTTGTGTGCTGTACGTTAAGTGCAAACAAAAATACAAACAAATTACTTTAAACACAAGCATATTTTGATGCGATACTGCTTCAGAGGGCTTGTTAAACAGATCGAAACAAAAAATGGTTGATCATTGGATGAGAATTTCTGGAAAACATGCTCAACCAAATTTTTCAAATGCCCAATGGTAAACGTACCATTTCACCTTGGAGTTCAATTCGGTTTTAATCATGAAAAATGCATTTTTAATATAAATATAATAAAACTATACACTATCATTTAAAAGTTTGGGGTCAGTAAGTTTTTCTTTAAAGAAATAAAAAGTGACATTAAAGACATTTATATTATTACAAATATGAATTATTTTTTGAACTTTCCATTGATCAAAGAATCTTGAAAAAAACAGTATCATGACTGCTTAACAAAATTAAGCAGCACAGATGTTTTCAACATTGATAATAATACAAATAAATGTTTCTTGAGCACCAAATCAGCATATTAGAATGATTTATGAAGGATAATGTGACACTGAAGACTGGAGTAACAGTTGCTGAAAAATCAGCTTTGCCATCACAAGAATAAATTACATTTTAAAATAGTATATTAAGCCAAAAAACAACTTATTCAATTGCTGCTTTCAGTTAAAACAGCTCAAACATGCATTTTAGTCTCTGATTAGCTTAAGCCATGTCTGTGTAACCGGGGGAATATCGTACATAAAATGCAAACATATTTTGATAACAGTAATGACTAGTAGCAAGAGAACAGTTTATTTTAAGTTTTACTATTGGTGGAAATCTCAACAATTTGGTAGTGGCAAATAAAAAAAAATTAAAAAAATGAATGGATAAATAAATAAATAATGAGTTAATAGAATCACAGAATGTATGACCAATATCCTTAATCATTAGTCAATCATATTAATGATGCCTGAGGAAATCTACAAAACACACACACACACACACACACAGTTAATAATATAATATAATATAATATAATATAATATAATATAATATAATATAATATAATATAATATAATATAATATAATATAATATAATATAATATAATATAATATAATATAATATAATGAATATAAAAGAGATAACTTCACAACCGTCTCAAATGACTTTTCAAGCAGCAGTTATGCTGGAAGTCTTCAAAATTCACCAACACACTCTACCCTTTTCTACTGCTGTCACTACCCTTCTCGGTAAAGCCCTTAAACCCAAACAACAAACCTAAATTTGTTTTGCCCTTATCACTGTTTTTTTTTATTATTCTACAAAAATCAAGTGGAGGATTACAGTGTCATAATCAACCAGGCACGTTCTAAGGGCTGCTTAGGAGAGAGAAGGTGCTGTAGAAATGCTGAGATGGGTGGCATTTTTAAGGTGCCAGAGGTGAAAGTTTAGAGGTCTAAGGCCTCTGCAATCCGATTTCCTGAACCATTAAATAGCAGTGTGCCAGTCAGAACCCCGAGCCAGAAGAACAGGAAGATAAGGATGGGGAGAGATATAAAGATACTGAAGGATGAAATGAAAGAAGGATGGAGGCGAAATGAGTTCAGGCCTCCACTGACCCAACTGCACAACAATACATATTTGCATAAACTATGGGAAAATTTGATCTGTCTAAATCACATCAGTTGGTGTCAGTTGTGTTTTTTCATGTGCCAGGATTCACACATTTTTAGGGTTGTGCTATTTGTTAGTCATGTGGTAAACAATATCATACATGACCAAGAAAATAAATAAATAAATACATAAATAAATAATCATAGATATTAGAGCTACTTCATAGGCAAGAAAATTATAAAAATTTGTCAACAATAATAAAAGTCATACAATACTGATGGATAATTTAGGTTTGTGACGGTAGGCATGACAACCACGCCACTGCAGGTCGTGGAGTTTCACCGGCGGTAGTGTGACATTTTATATATATATATATAATATATATATATATATATATATATATAAAATGTCACATTATGTATAAAATATATATAAGAGGTCGTGTTAACCGAAAATTTTCCGTTATTGATGAAATTTTTTTAGCAGTGACGGAAAAAATCTGCAGCCCGTCCGTCATTTTGACAGATTATGTAGCTTGTAACTGTAATTCCCACCCCTGTCCAGTAGGTGGTGAGCGCACTCCAGTGTGGCAGCAGAGCGCAAGTTCAGTCTCCAGAATAAAATGAAAACAGACGAGCACCCTAGTTTAAGTCAATTTTATAATAATAAAGTTACTTATGCTTACTTGCATAATTAAGTTTTGTTATTTTTTTTACTGACTATAAGTTTATGGTCAACGAATGGCTTTTCTGAGGTATATTGTTACGTGAACAGCGGTTGTTGGTGATTTACCAGCGCGGTAGTAAAAATTTGCCACCGTCACAGCCCTAGTATAATTACCACCCTACAATTAGTTTCATCTCTCCTTATAGCATTATCTCATAATAAAGATCAGATATCATTTATTTTGATTCTAACTACGTGCGGGAACAGAGCAAAAGCCCTGTAAAAATAAAGGGGCATTTTTTTCTATAAAATATAATTTAGAAGACATATATCAGACATATATCTCTGACATATATCAAGGAAGTAGGTGTCTCTAGGTTGTGTAAACAGCAAAAAAATTTGGCTAAATCTGGCAAAAGTTAGCAAAATATTTCTTACAGCACCTTTAATATCCCTAATAGCACAGCAAACTTGTTTAGATGTGACAGAAATGAAAAATGGCCATAGGTTTATTCAAACCCTTGAGGGAACTCATGTTATATATCACAGGTATTAGTGATACATTACCTGCTGATGCTTAACACGGAAACATCACAGAAAGGAACATCACAATCGGAACCCAAACACAAATTTTGCATTATTTTCACATACAGTAAAAGTCCAAAACAACAGTAACTGAACGACATTGACTACCATTGCATGTGCAATAAATAAATTAACATTTAAATATATATCATCAGAAGAAAGTCATAAAGGTTTGGAATGGCATGAAGGTGAATAAAGGTAAAAGAGAAGGTGAACTATTCCTTTAACTTGGTAGTAAAATGTAATCTAATTCCTATATTGGCATGTAAGTATTTTTGATTAAGATGAGATAGCAATCTTATTCCAGAATTGGATATTCATAATAGACCCTTTCTTGCCTTGTGTGCCTCAGTTCTGCGAGCCAGAAACAAAATGTTCCTTAATTGCATCAAACACTTTAATACAACATCAATGACGGAGAGAAAGAGAGTTTATAAATGCTTGATAGGCTGTAATGAACTACAGCATGTGAATGCAAATGTCCTTTTTTCTCATTTTATGTCTTGTCTTGACAGTCACAGTATGTTAGTATAAAACTGTTGATATGGGGTAGTAGCATAGAGGTCAACGTTGCACTGCAAGAAAAGTGATTTTTTAAATTAGTATTTTTGTCATTTTTTCCAGAACAAATATGCAAACATTCTTATATCAATATACATTTACTTAAAGCCACAATATGTACATTTTCGCTGCTAGAGGTCGCTCATTCAAAACAAAGTCATAGCTTGATGACACCTTGATTTCGCGGAATCATGGGAGGTGTCGTCTTCACGTCTACAGCTGGTGGAAAAGAATTGGGACAAGACTCAGGCAGAAATCATGTTCATGGATGAGATTATTAAAGTTAAAGTCGGCATGAAACAGAAGTTGCGATTGTCTTTTCTTCTGTACTGTGACATCTATCCAAGTGAAACGGCATATGAAATGAGAGGGCGGGACTTGATTTTGTCCTTCGGGAATTGATTGGAAGTTGGGCGTTGCTAACAAAATGGAGGCAGATATGAATTACTCACCCCGAGCACTCACGTTACTGTAAGCGCTTTGTTGAGGATGACGAGGACGGTTAACGGCACTAAACAGAGAGAGAGACTGAATGACTGACGGTGTGTGTCCGTTGGCGTAGAACGAGCGTAAAAGCAAGTGTTTTCGGTTCATTCCTATGGAAGTTGAGCCGCGCGTAAGTAAAGTGTGACGCTCAACTTCCATAGGAATGAATCTAAAAATGCTTTGGTCGCTTGCTCCGCTCCAGTGGACATGCAGCCTGACTGATTGAGCGTGTCACAGGTTCATTTCCATGTACACCCCAATGACTGGCATCAGCGGTGGTTAATGCATTAATCTCTATTTTTACCCCATAAGTCACTGCAATTCCAGATAGCTCCACCCTTACACCTTAGCATGTGACAGGAAGAGAGACGATTAGTCGTTTTGAAGGCGGATGGGAGGTTAATGTTTTTGATTAAAGATTATGAGGCACATTTTAAAAAATTAATTAAGAGCACGGATAAATTATTGATAATAAATACTACAATATTCCATAAAAAAAATAAGAATTGTCCATTTTAATTTCATGCCGACTTTAATGTAGTATGAAGCAGAGCAGGGCTGAGTGCTGTGCGAGCAGAAACGAGGCGCTGGAGTGATTGCTAATGAGAGACTAGCGTGACACAAAGCTCGAGAGCAGCAGAACTTTTATTATGCTACAGACGACCACTTCCACTTCTTCCGGTCAAGAGTATGTGGGGTAAAGCAGCGCTGTTATTCATATTTGATCAATTTGTGTGTTGAAAGTTGTCATAGTGCTACTCTGCGTTCGCTCGGCAGCTGCTATGAGACACTTAATGCACATTGCAGTAAGCTAGATCAATATTAGGCATAGTAAAACATGGTACTCGCTGTAAATCAAGAAAACGAAATTTAAACAATAAGACTTACTGTGTTGAGCTATATAATATTAGTTTTCTGTCGATGAATGTATCCATCCAAACAGTTGCTTACCTGTCTAATAAAACACATAATATATTAAAGCGTCTTTGGTGTTTCCATGGATTTTTAAAATAAAACTGGAAACCGAGGGTATTGCGGGTATGATGATAGTCCATGGTCCATGTCCTGGCTATAATTGCTTATTTCTCTGGATTTAAACATTCACAAGTCAACAAAATATATAGCATTGTTCTAGTGGTTTTGGGATATTGTAATCCAAAAAACGTACATATTGTGCCTTCAAAAAAACAAAATGATTTTTTATTTTTAAGTCTTGTTGTCTAAGAAAATCTAGCAAAATCAAGTAAGTTTAAAACAAGAAAAAAGAAAACATGTATATCTTGTCATTTTGCTTCTCAAGTAAATGTATCTTAATTTAAGAATGTTTATATTTTCACTCAAAAACAAGGATACTGAGTAAGAACATTTTTATTTTTTTAGTGTGTGTGTGTGTGTGTGTGTGTGTGTGTGCTTTTGTTTATATTACATTGTGGGGACCAGCCACCGGTCCCCACAATGTAAATGAATTAATAAAAATACTAAATGATGTTTTTGTGAGAAAATAAAGGTGTGCAGTTTCCTGTGATGGTTAGGTTTAGGGTTAGGGGTAGGGTAGGGGGATAGAAAGTACGGTTTGTACAGTATAAAATGCATTGAGGCCTATGGAAAGTCCCCACAATTCACAAAAACAAACGTGTGTGTGTGTGTGTGTGTGTGTGTGTGTGTGTGTGTGTGTGTGTGTGTGTGTGTGTGTGTGTGTGTGTGTGTGTGTGTGTGTGTGTGTGTGTGTGTGTGTGTGTGTGTGTGTGATTTCAGCACCTCTAGTGTCACCAAATGGAACCATAAAAAAATATTGTTTCCAATTCCTCTGGTCAAAAAAGTGTTATAAAATGTGTAAAAAATAATGACAGGAAATGAATTTTGTGATAACTATTCCTTTAAAATAAAAAAAGACACACTTCACCTTCAAGGATCCAAGCACAAAGGTTGCATCTTCACATCTTAGTATGCTCTTACCATTGTGCCCTCCAGTAAAGCACTTCATTCCAGGTTGCTCAAGGGGAACTATCCTTTTAGAAAAATGTACCCTAAGAAGCTTCAGCTACAAGATAAACAACAAACCCCTCAGATGCTTGAGAAAGCAACCAGTCCAGCCTAAGTGAACTTCTCTGAACAACATGTCTAGATTTTAAACTGCTCTCTCTGGAATATCAAGATGCATTCCCATGTGAAATGTCTAGGAACGTAATTGATAATTCATCTGTAGTTGAATGCCGACTAGTGTCACTGTAAAGTGTTTGTAGGGCTCTCGAAGCATTCTAAATGGAATCCAGCCATATAAATCTCTCTGTTTCAGGCCGCATCACTCACAGACGCTGACAGCAAGACTCTCACAAACCTCCCGCAGTGGGGTTTGAGACATCGTCTTTAAGATTTATTCCCATATTGTGCTCGATTAGTCAAGCCAAATCAAATAGGTCCTATTTGTACTCAGGCACGTCAGGCCGCTTATTGTGCTTTATAGAAATTGCAGGTGCTGAAGTGCGGTGGTGATTATTACCTAAAACAATAAGTTTTATGGCTGGATTGGGAACTAGCAAGACACATTCTCATTTTTCCTGTCTCATACACACTGTCGATACAGAAAGAAAAAACTTCCTTTTGCAAAAAAGGATTGTTATGCAGACTCGCACCTTTAGAGACCATTGTATTTTGAACAGTGATTTCTTCTTTATTTGATCATCTGTTGGCAAATAGTGATCACCTCCCTGTATGTAATTACATGGTACCACTCTCATTTGTCTGTGAACAGTAATTTCCATAAATTAGGCCTGTGACTTCATGAATTTATTTGATTACATATTCTGTCTCTGTGCCTGGCAGTCCATGAATTTGGAAGTCTAATTAAAAATGTTTTAGCATAAATACATTCACATATCATATCTCAATTGAAAAGTTTACACCTAAGTAGTACATCAGTCTCAGGTAAGCCAAGCATGTGGCCAATGCTAAATCCACATGTTATACAAAACAAGAAACCATGTGACCATATTTTTTGTAAAAACTGCCCATTCACCTGTGAATCAACTACCTTGCCAAAACAATAGGCATGCTTGACTTTGTGCAATGTTGCACAGCCTGATCACCGTCTGACTTGAAGCAGTGCATGGTGATTAGAAATTGTCCGACCTGAGATGTCAGTGTGACGTTTGCCATCAAAGTACAGCGAGAGCGATTCGAGGGCAGTCGGCTGGCTCATTCTGCACATCGACACAGCTGATTCATGATTGGATGGATTCACTGATGACAATGATCGTGTTTTATGTTTATTCCGACACACCTGTATGTATTCTTGTACATACAGGTGCTGCATTAAGCAGTGCATAAAGTGTCGAATTAAAAGTGTTTTCATTGCTGTATGAAAATGTCTGAAACATCTGTGTATTTGATGTAATCATATCACTCAATACAAATATTAACCTGATATTAATACCAGGTTTCTAAGCTCTACCTGAGAAGGAAGTACCAGTGAGATACCAGTTATAAAATGCAACAGTACAAGCACTTGAAGTTTCATAAATAACATTAAACTAATGAAAAATGGCTGACTGTCACCTGTGCAGATAGAGGATCATTAACCTTGAGAAAGAGTATAAAAGCTTTAATTTAACTTCTCTTTTGCAAGTATCATGCAGGGTTTAGAGTCTGGGTTCTCTACAAGTAAAATTTAGTACAGCCACATGAAAAGCAGTGGAAGACAAGTGCTCTTAAGATTAACATGTGCATTTAAGGCTACTCCAAAGGAAAATTAATAATAATGATAAATAAAAATAATAAAATCAAATTGTATATTATATAGATTTATAAAACGGTTAATTCCTGTCCTTCATTCTGATTGGTCAATAGCTGTGTTTTACTCACGATAAAACGCGGTTATGACCGCTTCACCCAACGGTTCTGTGTTGATATTGTTCATTGAAATGTACTGTATCATGTAGAAGAGTATTGTGAGAAAGAGATTGAGTGAGCGAGTTTATTACCTGCATTCAGATTTAGCATTTTCCTTCAGGCCAGTCCTGTGTTCATAATAAAAAATCTGTTTGAATGTCTGATGTATTATCTTGTCCTTTTAACAGTTAAGGGGTTTTCCTGTGACTGACAGCGCTAGTCAAATAATTTGTCAGTTGTGTTTTGTTCCGTGTTCACAACAATTCAGTCTTTTCAATGTAAAAGTCTTTGCTACTGACTGATACACTCATAAAGACAGTCTTTGCCGCTATCTAATGGCGTAATAATGTAACTTCTGTTGCTGTTTGCGGTCAGGGACCATTTTTTTCCGGCGGAAAGAAGGCTTTTAGTAACAGTTTACTTCATGAAAGTTGCATTAATACATATTTTTGGCTTTAATATTTGTATTGTGTTGTAACCATTTTATAAAAGCAATAAGGTACTCGAGGCTAGTGCTGTATCGTGAATAAGTCATGGCTGAAGGGGTTAACAATGCCCCTCAGTCGTGACTTATTCACAATACAACACAGCCTTATTGCTTACATACATATAAAAAAATTGTTTATTAAATATATAAAATTGTATAATAGTGTTTTAATTTTGTGGCAATAAAATTATTTTAATAGTTTTTAAAAATACGCTTTCTTTTAGACTTTCTATTTTTCAAAAAAATAATAACAGTACCCATAAAAATATTAAAGGGGTGGTTGATTATAATTTCACTTTTTTAACTTTAGTTAGTGTGTAATGTTGCTGTTAAAGCATAAACAACATCATGTAGGAACTACAATGATCTTCTTCCCAGGTTAGTGACATCACTAACCCTAAAATTTACATAAACCCTGCCCCTGGGAACATGCAACAAAGGGGGTGAGGCCATGTTGGGCTGCTTTAGAGAAGAGAAAGAGTTGTTGTAGGAGAGTGTTGTTACCATGTTACCACAACCTGTAAGTATGTTTTATTCTTTGTTGATGTGTTTTACATTAATAGTTTCTATAGTTATTTTTATGTTGTAGCAAGGACGTAAACAAAGGGCAACGCTGTTTGGCTCCACTAGCCAGTTGCCTAAATTGCTAATTCAAATTTATCCGACAAACACCTACAAATCTCTTTTTAATCCCACCAGTGAACTTCGAATGTTGGTGTTTGTTGCCGTTTATGTGATCATTGTAAATCTTTGATTAGAGCTTTTATGTAGTGTTTACCAACATGTTCATTTGGATACAGGCATGCTAAACATGGTTCTGTGTTAAATAGGGTTCTTTACTGTAGTAAAACCATGATTAGTCTTCGTAATGGGCTCATAGTTCTGGCGACAGATATTTGGCTACACTCGTTCTATAAAGACAAAATGTTAAATATATGTATTTTATATATATAGGTTTATATATATCTCGTCGCTGCCCGATGAAACTCACATATGTCCAAAACGGTTACTTTTCAGGAAGTGAAAAAAACACAGTATTTCAAAAGCAGTTGAATGTAGCGTTGTCATACTTGGTACGGCATCTTTACATATATATGCATATATATATATGCATATATATATATATAGATAGTGGTGTGCAT
The DNA here is from genome assembly GCF_024489055.1 of Chanodichthys erythropterus. Lineage (NCBI taxonomy): Eukaryota > Metazoa > Chordata > Actinopteri > Cypriniformes > Xenocyprididae > Chanodichthys > Chanodichthys erythropterus. The sequence goes on from NC_090229.1 coordinate 18,988,366, forward strand.
AGATTAATTTTTTTAATCTAGATTAATCTCACTGTAATCTTGGAATTAATCTAGATTAAAATGGCTCATTTGAATTCTGCCGAAGACATTCAGAATATGTGTGCTACCCAAATAATGACTAAAAGTAATCCACTATTTTGTACGACAAAGCAGTCAGGAGTTAGAAGATTAACCTCGGTGGAGTTAAACTTTAAAAATTGTGTATATTGACATATTTCCGCGTTTAAAACAACATTGATTCTCATGTTCATTCATGTTTATTTAATGCTATAAATGAACTCGTAGTAAGAGATGATCGGTTTATGTGCCTCTTGAGCTGAGGGGCTACAGCAATCTGTCACGACCAGGGTTTGACATTAACTTTTTTGCTCACCAGCCACTGTGGCTAGTGGTTTTCCAAAGTTACTAGCCACTTTCACTGCATTTTCACTGGCCACAATTTTGATGTTGGTAAATTACATTTTATATGATTAAAGTTGACTTTGTTATGCTTAAATTACTTTATTTTGAGTAATTTTACTTTATTTAGAAGATTTAAAACCCTTTCAAACTTTTAAATGCAGATTAACCACCCAAATCAAGACTACATTGTATACCAGCTGGTATGTACAGGTGGGCAAGAGGTGGACAATATGAGCATGGGCTAATATGATAAGTTATTTGTGTTAGGCTATATAAAAGAACAAAGAAGCAAATTACAAAAACAATAGTAAATTAAAAATAATCTTTTTTTTTTCAGATACAGTAGGTTTAACATATAGCCTACATTCATTTAACATCTTTTGTTGATTGATTAACATTAATTACCTATTTAATTGGGCAGCTGAATGCATGGACGTAACTGATGCATATGCATTACTCACCTGTTTATGTCCACTTACGCCATAACCGACAGTATTCACGCGAGATACTCCACACGATGGACATTTAGACATCTGTGTGCACATATATTTGACTATATCGCGACAGAGAGAGAGAGTGCACACAACGATCTTCGACCATCATTTGGCTGTAAACTGAAATTATATCCAACCTGCCAAAGTGGCTAGTGGGAGTGGCTGTCTTACCCGCAAGCTGAAATCTACCCGCATTTGGCGAGTTGGTGGGTGTTAATGTCAAGCCCTGGTCACGACACATTAAAGAGCAACAAAAAGTTTTTTATTGTTTGAATTTCTTAAAAACAACTACACAGTTTTAAAGCTGGGGCTTTGTTTAATATCATAAGTAACCTGCTCTGTCTTGTCTGTCGACTTATCACTGTGTGTGGCGTGACAGCGCAACGGCTTGTTGGACAATTTTTATTTATTTTTAATAAATAAATTTAATAAATTTATTTTTTAGAATCTTACTCATCTATCTATCTATCTATCTATGGGTTTGGAATGAATTATTATATTCGCTATTTTTTAAATATATTATATAATAATATATATAAAATCTATTTTCAATATTGTTTTTCTGCACCGTAGTCTTCAATCTGTGGCAAGTTGCTGACGCATTAGGCTTTCAAAGCAAGAGAGGCATGTAAAGGAGTAGAGAGTGAAAGCTTCAGTTAGGACCTGGTCACGGGGCCCCGTTTCTGTCCCTCCAGAGAGAGCCAGGGAGCAGAGGAGCAGAAAATCGATGGCTAAAAGACGTCCATGTTTGACTGAATCCAGCTCGCCCGTTCCTCTCATGCCGGGGGGTCTCTGCTTCATCGTGTTGTAGTTATCGGGGTTTGCAAGATTTAAAAAAAGCGCATCGATAAGATCTTCTCATGGTCGAATGAATGGTGGTGGCATGGCCGCTGAGTCCGGAGATTATCAGAATGTCCCTGTCGAGCGTGCAAACCTACAGCCCCGACTGATCCTGCCTCTGTTTACACCTTGGAGAGTCATTATATAAAACCTCAATATAGTCACCATAAAAAACATGTTTGGTGTGAAAAGAAGCTCATACTTTAGAGGTACTGTAAGGGAAACAGTATCTCAGCGTGGGGGAAGATCCCTTGGAGGGCATCCAGAGACACTGCATCAGAGAGATAAAGCAGACAGAAGTCTGCTGTGGTTGATAGGGTAATGAACACAGCCTTGTTTAAGGAAGGGCTTGAAATTGAGGTGAGCTTTCAGACACCTTGACAGCAAAAAGCATGTTGTTAATTGTGGATTTTCGAGCAGCCCTGATCCAGTTCCTCTGAGGGTTTCTGAGCAGAGCGAAGGCCAAGTACTGATCTGGTGCGCTGCCGCACAAACATCAAAATTCACAGAGTGAGCTGAGGAAAATTCACAGAATCATTACTCATATGTATGGAATTATTTAGCTGTTTTTCCTTGTTACCTGAAATGAACAGGTTCTCTCTGTAAAAATGATTTTGTTCATAGTACTTTCATTTTGGTTGCTTAATCCAAGCAATATTCTATCTTTACTTTTGCTCGTATAATTTGATGCTACAGATTTTAATAAAGTTTCTGGCCCCTGGCAGTGTTTTATTTACTTGCCAAAACCATTTTTTTACTTTTTGGCAATTGGCAAATGTTCTTCCTTTCTTTCTTTCTTTCTTTCTTTCTTTCTTTCTTTCTTTCTTTCTTTCTTTCTTTCTTTCTTTCTTTCTTTCTTTCTTTCTTTCTTTCTTTCTTTCTATCTATCTATCTATCTATCTATCTATCTACTTACATTCTCTCTGAATTTTCTTTCAAGATCATGCATAATGAATTTGGTCTATTTAGAGGCATCTGCAACCAGCCAAATTAAAATAATTGGGTGAGGTGGAGAACTCTGCTCATTTAATAATTAATAAGTCACATAATCACAATGAGGAAACGTCCAAAGTTTGCTAACACCAAATTCTCTAACCAGGCCAATTAGAGCATGCCAACACCTGCCAGACTAGTTCCTTGCTCAAAGTCACAGGAAGTGCATTTGCATCTATTCAAGGCAATCAATATGCAGGGTCAGGATAATGTGAAATACAGGGCTAATGTAAAGCAAGCCGATACATGCTCTAGACGATAGCCATGACCCTAATGGGTTTCATCTCCACACTGCTCGTTGTAATCACTTAAACAAACAACATCTGTAATTACTGTCTGATCTTATTTGAACATGAGCCAAATTACTCTTCAATTACAAATTCAATGAGCTCCTAGTGTCATTTGGGAGTAGTACCTCGGTTTGTTGGCCTAATCTCTGAGGTTGACGTGTTCGGAGAAAGGCAGAATTGTAAAAGGTTCAACAAATGTCAAGATAGATATTTATCAAGAGAAGAGGACTGAAAGGTACAGGTGCAAATATTAAAGCGGGAATAAACCATCAGCTCGCTTCCTGAAATGAGGAAGGAAATAAACAGCCATCGATCATAACATTCGCTTCATTTCGAACCCTGCCAACAGGTGCCCCAGAGGGGGAACTCTTTGCTTATTATGAGGATGTGTCAGACCAGATTGTCCAAGGTTATATTAGGTGATGTGGCAGACAGAAACGCACCATCTTACCTCCTGTGTGTAGAGCTTTAAACTGAACACGTCTCTCAATAAACTCAAGAGCTTTTCATTTGTTTAGAACAGCGATTCTAATGCAGCACTGCTAATTGTATTGTTGACACAATCTTCAGGGTAATTTGATAAAGAAAACAAGAATAACAACATAAAAAGGTATGAAAATAAATATCAATTCAGTTGACATTAAGCAGTACGACTGGGTGAAAATAATTTAGGAAACAGGAAATGGATCAATGACATATAAGAGTGTCTTGTCATGAAAAGGTCAACTTATCTGACATTTTAAGACTTATTGACCATGACACAAAGTCATAAAGATCTGCAGGGGTCCTTTCTCTGATGGCATAGCATGTTTTATGTATGTTTTTTTTTTTTCTTTTTTCTTTTTTTTTTTTCCTTGTGCTTGACATTACTTTGATTTTGCAAAGATGTTTTCAAATATTACAGTTTTTCTCAATCGCTTTGGCTCATTTCTCGAATGAGACTTTTATTTCTTAAAACAGTAAGTTCAGGTCTCTGAACAATTCATTTCTTATTCACATCAGATTTGGATATTTTATTGATTTAAGCAATTCACATGTGTTTTGGCACATGTGTGTAAAAAAAAAAAGTACAATTGTTTACAATTTGCACAACTAAATGAACATTGCTTGTTAATCAAAACTGATGAGTTGATTCTCAGTCAAACTCTTCACAACTTCTAAATATTCTTTCATTGTGTGAGCCTCTACATGCAAAATAATTCATTCAGTTATCAAAATCTGTCAGACATGACAGATGTATATTCCATAAATACCTGTGACATGGAATGTTTGTAATGTCTGCTAAATTGGCAAATAGCCTGGCATTGTATTGAAATATGAATGACAATCTTACCAACCAACCAATCTAGTTTGGAAGTGTAGCGTCTGGATAGATACATCAATGGTCAACCAGCTTTGGAATTTCCAGAATGCTTTTAGCCTGCTGAACTGTGTTTGTAAATCACAGACCGGCACCGGCCGGGCCAGAAAAACAGACACTTTGGCACTTTTGTTACTCTGTCAGAAATTAAAAAGAAAACTCCACTTCATAGCTCTGGAGACTTCAAAAGGATCACCCCCATTTTGTGGGCCCAGAGAGACCAGCCAAATTCTAACACACACCACAAATACACATACACGCACCCACAAACACACACAAACATGATTAGAGATGGTATATACAGTTATTCTCAAAATATGACTGTGCCAAAATGTACCCGTCATGTATGTCAAGTGCATGTATGTATTCCTAGTGTGTAAACTTAGTTTAAATGACTGTAGTTGTGCTAGTGTTAGTTTTAATGATGGAATTTGCCTGTAAACTATAACTTCTTCTATATGCTTTTCTGACGGAACGAGTTTAGACTCGTTTTAAAGCTCTTTCCATGTCTCATTCACCGAGGTATGTCACATAACTGCAAAATGCACTGTTCTATTTTAAATGGTACTGTGTAAAGAAAATAACTCCTATCTGATGCCTCCATAAATTATGCAAATCAAGCCACAAGACAAAAGAAAGTTTGTCCTGCCAACTTTGCAAGTATGTCATTGGTTAATCTCAACCAAGGAGGAGTGTTGGCTTGTTTGTCATAAAAGAGAAGCACCAGGATTTTCTTGGGTATTCTCCCGATTGCCCTGAATCATCCCTCGCCCACTCACACACGTCTCTCCCGGACGTCACGGCGACGCGCTTCCATCGCGCTCATCTTTCGGGACCACCATCTCCGGCGAAACTAACTTTCACGTCCTCAGTTCAAACCCTCCCGCGGTAACGGAAGAAGCCAATGAACTGCAGCAGCACTGTACCGAAACTCAGCAAGCAAACTGATGCAAGTACCTTTTCTGAATCTTAGATAATGAAACTGATTTCTCTGCTGGCTCTCAAGGACTGTTAGTAAAGGACTGGTAGTAAGTTTGCCACCTCTCTTCTCTCTTTTCCTGTCTTTATTTCCGCTCTTGTATATATGTGTATATTCTGTATATATATTTAGACGCATAACCTGTGTATTAGTAGTTTTCATATATTAAACACATTCATGCTCGATTGTTTCTGTTGCTCATTCAACAAAAACCAGGTCACTTTAACGTTTTCGATCCAAATTGCTTTACGCTTTGATGCTAGAATAGAAAGTTCCTTCTCGTGACTAGATAGTCTCTTTATAATAATCTGTGAGGAGATATAACGGTTTGCTGGACAAACTAATATACTTTCTCTAAATAATTATTAAACCAGAATCAATCATATATGTAATTGATTATAATTTGTTGTAATTGATTCACAATATATGTTTAATTCCCCCTTGGGTCAATATATGCATCATAATTAATCATAAAGCTTTATGATTTATTATATTCATATATTTCACCCATAAATTGATTAAACCTGTACGATTTCGCTACAGAAGCATATAGTCGGCTACATGGAGTTTTCCCAATCACTGCCATTTTTGAACATGGAGGAATGTCTAAATCCCTAATCAGCAACAGCAGTTTATTTTTGTAGAAATGTGTTGCATATAAACTTAAAATTCACAGTTGCTTGTTGTGGAAGATCAAGATATGTAAGAATGTGTGGTGTCAGGGGAAGACATAATAGAATATGTAAAAATATACAAGAAACTGTGAATTTTCAGTTTACATGTAACACATTTCTACAAATATGTGCTGTATAAATAAAAAATATTCAGTCCCAATTTATATTAGGTGGCCTTAGGAAAACTGAACAGTGCGCAATATTCATTTAAGCAGATAAATAGAAGAGAAATATGGAAGCCATTTTGAATGACCACAATTCCTGCTGCCAGCAGGTGGCGCTTTGACTATAACTGAATGTTGCCATGTTGATGTCTTCAGGGCAGGACTATTTTCAAAAATGTGAAGTTTGGGGCAGATCGGACATTGTATGCCTGAGTTACAACAACTTCCTGTTTCGTGGAGTAAATCACATACATTAGCACTTAGCCAAGTGTTGCACGAATTAACGATAAACTTACCCTATGTGAAGAAGTTAACGAGTTTCTAACATGTTTGATACTTTGTGGCATATTTAAATGTGTTTCTGGGAGCATGCCATTTCCTGTTACCAGCAGGTGGCGTTATGCCTAATTGAATATTCAGGCCAGGACTCTTATCAAACGTGAAGTTTGGGGCAGATAGGACATTGGATGCCTGATTAAAACAGCTTCCTCTTTCATGGCGAAAGATCAAAATTTGTCAGGCCGCCACAGACACACCCTTCAGCGAAAACTCAAGACCTTCACAATTTAACATCACTAAGGCCTTAAGACTAGACTGACCTAATATGATGTTGATCTGGTTAAATCTCTAAAAGGAGTTAATCAGTGTAATTGTGAAGCATAGCATGAAGGGCGCTTAATTGAAATATTGTAGGTGGCGCTGTTGAGCCATTTTGACACACCTAATTCTGAAACCCATATCAGACGAAAATTTTCACCACTTCCGACACATGTGCAAAGTTTCATTCATTTTCGAGCATGTTTAGGCTCTCAAAAATGTGATTAATTTCAGAGCAGAATAATTGACCGAGCAATTACAATAGGGTGCTTACACTATCGGTGCTCGGGCCCTAAATATGGGAAACTAAAAAGATTTTATCTTCCAGAATTTAAATTTTTAATAAATTGCATATAACCCAACTGCATACAATTTATAAAAAATAAAATAAAAAATAATAATAAAAAAAAACAAAACAAAAAAAAACTTAAGATTAAAAATTGCACATTAGAAAGGACAATAACCATTTAACAAACAGTTAAATTATCTACATTTAATGAAACACTATGCATTACATACAGTACACTCCAGTGAAAAAAAATGCAGTTTTAGCAGATTAATCATGTAAAACCAACTCTCCAAACATGCAATGTACAGATTAGAGAGATTTTCACAGATTAAATAGCGCAAAACAAACTGAAAACAGATGGTGAAGGCGGGAAGTTCGGCAGGGTGCTCCGCATTACAGTGTGAAAAATCCTGTTGTTCAGAATCACGTTTACAAACATTTAACAGATGCCAACAGAGAATAAGCATAATAAAACTCAAGGTATCCGCTCACAATGATGAACTCCATTGCCAGTTCACATTCACGAGGCAAAGAACGCCAGAATAATGCATTTAGTCATGTGGTGGCAGGAAAATGGAGGATTTTTTCAACAGCTGGCAATGCTGGTGGACCAGGTGTTTTCAGCTAGTTCAAATTTGCTCAGACATACTTCCATGGCCAAGAGGCTTGCTACCTGCAGGTGACTAATTAAATACATAGCCAACAGTGTAGACAAGGCCAGCACATTGGAAGGTGTCTGGGAAATTGGTGGGATGTCCATGATCAGACAAAACATCTGACTCATGCTATAGAAATCTGGAGAACAACATATAATCACATGGCTCTCTTTTGTTTTTCTCTACCTCTGCAGTTTATGTGAGAATGACTGAACCCCTGAGCCAAATACATATCAGTGTTATTGATTAATCATTATCTTTATATTACTGTGATTTGATCCATATTAGACAGTCAAGATCACCTTCTAATTGGGTTTAATTTATTCTGACCTTTGCCGAACAATAATTAAGAGGCTAAACATATCCATTACTGTAATGTGCCGGGGATTTTAATGATTTTCTATGAGATAATATCAGTGGTGGGTTGATAGTCCGGTCATTTATTTTGGTGACAAGATGTAAAATCAATCTGTAAACAGGAAATAGATGAACAGTTTCATATTTACTTATTGGTAATTTATATAGAGTACACATTAATCCTGTTTCTTTCATCAAATGAATGAATTACATTTTGTAAAATATAGACATTTGCTACATACACTATATGACATGATTCGTCGCCTTCTAAGAAGGATCAAATGGTCCTGATTAGATTATTCACCAGAGAAAGGGGAGAAATGATCTGTGAGGGTATTTTTGCATGTAACAATAAGTCATAATTATCTTCATCAATATAATTACCCTATGCTTTCTCGACGTTGGTGGCCTGCTGTACCCCAGCATTACAGATACTCTTCCCCAGCTGGGCAGAAAATAGCCGCGTGGGCAGAAGACGTATTGTTAAAAGACAATGAAGGATGTGTACAGAAAGGGACTATTCTTTCCGTAGTGCTTATACAGCACCTGCCGAGGGAGAGGACGGTGGTAACTTGTGTATTGTTGGACAAAAGCAAATGACATGTGGACAAGTGACTTTCATGGGGTTTCTGTCAATAACTGCAGCAGAGGTGAGGAAGGTAAAGTGTGGGAAAAACACAATACAGGGAATATTGACGCCTAAAAAGATAACAGCGATGGTCAGATAAAAGCTTTACTACTTCTACTCAGGAAGATAGAAAACACAAATCACAATGGTCAAACCTGCCATCTTTCTGTCATGGAACCACAATTTTTTGCAATAAAATCACAACTGAGAAACAAAGTTGTTATTATGCGTGATATATGAAAAGCCACACTGTTGGATATAAAAAGTAAATTAAGAAAAGGGGCCAGATTTACTAAATAGAGCAAATTATCAGGCGGTCACAATCTAATAAAAGTGCAGGTGGGAGTGGAAATTTGTGCGGGTGATCTATCAATAATGCGCTAATACAATGTCATGTCAGGCACTAAATTGGTTAAGAAATGCTTTTTGGGTGGTAAATAGTGGTGCAAATACCATTAAAGATTCATTTAAACATTCTCCGCCAGTAAATGTAGTGGTGTGACAGGGAAACTCCCACAAATGCATATGCAGTTAGGTAAGCCATAAAAATAACTGTCCAAGCTTTTTCATCGCTAATTTATCATTGTGTGCATTTTATAAATCCTGACAGTAGTTTTTAATGCTTAAAAGAGGGTTTGCACTGGTGCAAGCTGTTAGTAAATCTGGCCCAAAATCTTAAAGGGAACCTATAATGCCCCTTTTACAAGATGTTATATAAGTATCTGGTGTCCCCAGAATGTGTCTGTGAAGTTTCAGCTCAAAATACCCCACAGATCATTTATTATAGCTTATCAAATTTGCCCATATTTGGGTGTGAGCAAAATCACACAGTTTTTGTGTGCAAATCATTCAGTCACGGACTCAATCATTTGCATTTTTTCACCTTTAAATGCAAATGAGCTGCTGTTCCCGGCTCCCTTTCCAAAAGAGGGTGGAGCTTTAACAGCTCGCACTTCGGACACTCAACAACAACAAAGCTGGAGAATCTCACGCAGCCTTTTGTGCAAATCCAGCGTTGAATTGACCCTCGTTTGTGAAGCAGTCCAGCATAAAATGACGGCATGGCAACAACACTCTACAACTCTTCCTCTTTTTTAAAGCAGCCCAACATGGCCTCGCCACCTTTGGTGCGTGTTCCCGGGTTCAGGGTTTATGTAAATTTTGGGGTAAATGCCAGATGCTTAAAAAGCCATTTCTGTAAAAGAAATAGTCTCCTTTTGCATTGAACTTTGAGCATCGTAACTTTGCAGATGTTGTTTATGCTCAAACAGCAACATTGCACACTAACTAAAGTTAAAAAAGTGAAATCATAATCAAGGACCCCTTTAAATGTGAGAACTAAAGTAACAACATTACTAAACCTTGACCCTTTGGTGTATGGTATAGGAATTAAAGACATTTAAAGAGGTAACACAAGCTGTATTTTTTTTAAAAAACTGACTTGAAAGCGATGAATATTCAAAAGGTATTATTCTAAATGGGTGTGAATTGGACACACCCATTTAGAATAATACCTTTTGAATATTCATCGCTTTCAAGTCAGTTTTTAAAAATGCAGAAGTTAGAGCTCTGGCAGTAAAAGAAGTGAAATGCTGCAGCTATTATTGTTAATATAAGATCTGTCATTATGGTCTTTTTGAATGGTCCATAGAACACTGACACATTCTCCTTTGTACTTGTTTCATAAAACAAAGATTTGGTATTTCGATAATAACTTACTTATGGCAGGCTGAGTTTAATATTTTCAAATTCTTGTAAATGTTTATTTGAAGAAGCACCAGGCCCTGACTGCTCACAAGCAATGAATTTCAATGTGTGTGTATATGTGTATCTCTATATGAAACATGCAGTCACTTTTTCTCCTTCCTCCTGTGCTCTAGGATTCATAAATCAGTGCAGTGACATGAAACTGCACTTTTATTTTTCTTCTTATGGCTGTCATCATTACCATTCTAAGCTAAGGCACACTGCTCCCACTCCTACATCGTTTATCACCCGTCTGCTTTTCTGTATTGCTTTTTGTCTCTCTATCTCCTCTTCTGTCTCCTTTTCCTGCACAGGAAGTTATGCCACACTAAAAATGCACCTATGAAAAGCCTTAACTCTTTAAGCTGCATTAAATATATCTTTAAAGGAATTTCACCCTCATATTTTTTCAAACCTGTACAAGTTTCTTTTTCGGAAAGACTGAAGGGAAATTCTGAAGACTGTGCCGGTTGCTCTTTTCATGCAATTACTATACAATGAAGGAGGACTGAATCTTTCAAGCTTCAAACTGCACACAAAAGCTCCATAAAATATCATTGTCCATATGTCTTGTGTGCTATAATACAAGTCTTTTGAAGCCTTTCAATACCTTGCTGTAATAAAAAGACTCATTAATTTCTCCTCAGTGCATTCATGGGAGAAAAGGAATTGTTCTTTTTGATTTGGATCTTTTCAATTAATTGGTTGATTCAGTTCACAGAATTGCTCTGAATGATTCGCATATGAATCAGTCTGATCTGAAACATCATGAAGATTTGGTCATATGGACAACCTTTCTGATGCTTTTGCAATTTTATTTTGTTTTTATTTATGTATTTTTATTTATTTATTGAAGCTTGAAAGCTCTATTTCCCATTTGTAAAATTTCTATGGAATACTTGAAGTCATATGGGTTTGAAATGACATGAAGGTAAGTAAATAAGGACAGAATATGTTTGGGTTTAACTCTCCCTTTAACCACCCACTTTATATTTTCCACTGTGAAATCCATGTTTTCTTAAAAAGAACATGTTCATGTTCACTTTATAAGTAACAGCAATTAAAATCTGTAAAGCCCTATATCTGAGTGCCATTAAAACATCTGCATCCATTTAAAGCTGCAGTAGATCAGAAAATAATAGTCTTTAATGGTGGTACACTTCGTGTTGATGGTACACTCAAAGAGTTCCTCCTCTTACTCATAATTACTCAACTAATAGCAGCCCAGAATCTATACAGCATCTTTGGTGCTTTCATGAGGCCTTTCATCCACAGGAGACGCCGAGTTGAGGAAGTCCTGTTTTAGGTATGACTCATTCCAGCTCCTAAGCAATGGATCCTTTTATCTGCCAGATCTTACTACTGGTTTCGTAGCGTCGTCCATGCCAGGCCTGAGACTTGGAATAACACAACAATCATTCCCTTGAGAATTCGCCAGATAGCACACCACCTCACTCGTTAATTACTTAATTAAACTAATGAGTTGGCGAGAAGCGCAAGAGCTTCAAAACAGAGTGTCATTCTCGACACAGCGAGTAGACGTCTCCTTACTATTCCTAATCTCTGTGGACCATCCAATCATTAGAACTACAAAAAAGAACGGGACTCATCAGAAAGACGCCTCATGCTCTGAATGATCTTGCGTGTGCCAAAACAAAGAGAAGTGAGAAATAATTTGTGCTGAAAACTGTTGAATTCATTTATTATTACATGTCTTTTATGAGGCAGGCATTTCGCTTTGGGTTCAATTTATTCTTACTGTGACTAATCCCCATTTGTCGTCTTGCCGGAAAAGGATCTAAGCTTCACTCCGACATCATAGACACAAAGGGAATACATGTTCAATGACAACTGCCTTCTGATGTGAATGTCTACATATTTACGGGAAATATGTTATGGAAGACGAATTTGGATGCTGTATCACAAAGGAAAACAAGATAGGTACATCTAGTGGACTCTGTACTCTGCCACCCCATAAATAAACATTAGGTACAGTAATTAGTGTGTAAATAACACAGGCACTTTCAAGCGACTCAGTTGAGCGGTCTTTGAAGTCTACCTAAAGCGGCAACAGTGTGGAATACTGTCAAAATATTATACAGAGGATTAAGTACAAGGTAGCATTTTGAGACTACAAAGAAAACACTATTATTTGTCAAACAGCAGGTTTACACAAACACCATACACCAGGGCAGAATAAGGCTTCAGAAGGCTAAGTGCTATCAGATGTAGACTGTGGATTCTATTGCTATGGCCTCAAAAAAAGGGCATTTTAAGATCAGGAAAAAGGGAGAAAAGTTTATCATCATTTACTTAACTTCAGGTTGTTCCAAACCCCTATGACTTTCTTTATTCTGCAGAATACAAAAGGAAATGTTTGGTACAATGTCTGAGCTGCTCTTTTCATACATGGAAAGCAGATGTATACTGCCAAACAAGTATTATATATGTTAGGGATGCACCGATACAATTTTTTAAGGACCGAGTACGAGTACCGTTACTTTTTTTCTAGTATTTGCCGATACCGATGCCTATACATTTATTAATTTCTCTCTCTCTCTCTCTCTCTCTCTCTCTCTCTCTTTTTTTTTTTTTTTTTGGTGATGTTGTAGTTTTCCAAGCACAACACAGTGAGACTAATGAATGTAGGACAGCTTCTTTATTATTACTCTAATGACAAAAGTAATAATTTTTATGTGCTTGTCACAAAAATTTCACAGTGTCCAATAACCTTCAAAGGGCATAATTACCAATATATATAATTGTTATATAAAAAGAAATTTACAGACAAATTACAAACAATGCAACAAATACTATAGAGATAGAAATTAAATAAACTTGTTTTTCAGATACAGTAGGTTTATTTACCATGTATTCATTTATTTAACATATTTTGTTGTTTTATTAACATTAATGACAAATATAGGCTACGGTCCATTTAAGACCGAATCCATGGATACTGACACATATCATGTTTTCACCCAAATATTTACATCGCTTTAAGCCATACCCGACTGTATTTACATGAGATACTCCACACGATGGACATTTTGACAACTATGTGTGCATTTGACCATTCAGGCGCAAGGAGAACTGATCGCGCGCTGTCTGAGAGAACTAGGATCGCGTGCAAGAAAGAGAGAGAGCATGTGCGTCATGCAAGAGAGAGCGCTTCTGGTCTGTGTCATTCAGCGCAATTCCGCCTATCCCACCTTCACTAATCGATAACGAATTGTTACTAAAAGCATGCAGTACGCAATGTGTGTGTTGTCATCATTTATGTTGAAGTATTTCCACACCTCTGAGGCTGACATTGTTTCTGCTGCTGCCACCGGTGTCTCTGTGTACGGAAAATTCTGTCAGTTACGTCAGGTGAGGTATCAGTCTTTGGTATCGGGGTATTTTTACGATTACGAGTACAAGTACATGAGCTTGGTATCAGTGCATCCCTAATATACGCCATACAACTTATGCACTATATTCCAAATCTTCAGATGTCATATACCAGATCTCTGTGTGAGAAATGCAGTAAAACTGATATTGTGAAATATTATTACAATTTAAAATAATTGATTCTACTTTAATGTATTTTTATTCATGTGATGGCAACACTGAATTTTCAGCAGACATTACTCCAGATTAAAATTTGAAATCTATCAGCAAACATTTGACCGTGACGAGAATGAGAGGGAAGCGATTCTGCAGCAAAAGTTCCCAAATGGAGCTCAATCCTTTCTTTTGGATCACAGGAAAGTTGTTTTCCTGGCAAACATGCCCCTACAGTGTCTTTACACTGACGAACTACAGCAGCCTTCATGACAATCAGTGCATGTCTTATTTTCTGTCCGCTGTCTGTGAACCTACAATCACCTTTCACATGTTATCACATCTGTCGCTTGTAACTCTGAATCAGTGTAAAGAGGTTTACACCTCTGTTGTGTCTCTGAGAGAATTACATGCAGCGTAAATTTAACCAGGGGCATTGGACTGTATACGGAGGTGAAAGAACAGCATGGAAAAGACATTCTGTCAAACATCATCTTTTGCTTTGCAAATTCAAGTCATCGACTCAATGATTCAGTCATTTGGAAGACTTTTCTGATGCCTTTGCTATTTCAATTATTTTTTTTATTTATTTATTTTTTTATTTTAAAGTCTGTAAAGCCATATATTTGATGACAAAATGATGACAGAATTATATTTTTTGTTAACACAATTCCTGTAAGATTTTTTTGTTTTGTTTTGTCTATACTTTCATTTTTGATTAGTTTGTCTGATGCCGGAGTCATGCAATGTAAATCATGTCTCACAGAAGGCACACAAGCAGAATAAAACTACATCTCACTCTCACCCCAGTTTCCGCCCTCTGGCCTAGCAGTTCGTCATTAATAATGGGAATGATTATACATCTCCCGGGGGGTCTTAGCCCACACACACGCACACGTATGCAGACACGCACAGACCCCCCTGCGGGCTCTTTAATGAGCACCTCACTCTCTGCCTCATCACACCACCATTAGTCGGCCCCTGGCCAACATGCAAAGCAGGATTAAAAAAAAAAAAAAGGAAAGAAAGAAAGTGAACATTTCTGAGCTCCGAAAAAAGGAATCTTCCCATTTTCTCACTATTTAATTCAAAATTGCCAGAGTCGCTTGTGATCAAACAAGCAAACAAACTAACAAAAACATTTACTTGAAACAGTCTAGATGTGACATTCGGTTGAGGACCTTATGCCAGTAAGGCTCATCTAGTTCACAAAATAAGTCTTACATTGTGACACACTATTAATGAGATGAGGTCAAAGTAAATGGCTGGCTCATTTTGTAAGCTATTCAACTACATAATCATTTATTCCAACCGGCAGAATTTTCAAGTTAATCTGATATCCATCTGGAAAGATGGAATGAATGTAATTTTAATGGAATTTTAAGCATGACCCTCGATCTTTCAACTATTGTACTTAAAAAAATAAAAAAATAAAAAAAAGGTATCCATGGTAATTAACAGTCATATTTAAAGGTTATCATCAGTATCAGTCTAAGTTTACATTGAGATCTAACACCAATATATTAGTTATCAGCATCAAAATATAAAGAATTACAATAACAAACAAAATTTCAATGCAGTGCATCCCTATAAACCAACCAAACAAACAAACAAAAATGCCAGACCATAACACAGTCCTTTGACAGTCATTTTATAATTTACAGTAAAGTGGCCTCCGACTACAGGAGTTTTAGGCCAATTTATTCCTATTTACCCCTCTTGACAATTTAAAGGGGTCATATAATGCGATTTCTTGTTTTCCTTTTTCTTTAGTGTGTTATGTAGCAGTCTGTGCATGTATCTGCAGAGTTACAAAGTCTCAAACCCAAATATATTATTTGTATTATTTGTAAAAGTTAAGGCTCAGCCATGCCTTCCTAAAACGTTTCATTCAAACACACCCCCACAAATCCACATCAGTCTGTGGGGACAGGGTTTCATAACACTGCCCAAATGTATACGCAAAGAAAGAAGGTGTAACTTTTATTCTCCCTGTAGTATTGTCGCCACTGGCGCCACCATGTCGTGGAGACACTGTGTTTTTCATTGCGAAAGCCAAACTACTTTATTTAGCCTTCCAAAAGAGGACACAGTTAGAAAACAACACTGTTCCAGAACAGTACAAGCCAAATATTTGACTGTTTGCTGCGCATTTTCGGAAAAAAAAAATTGGGCAATTCCATCTTTGCAAGTACAGTCTGGCACTTCTGACTCACAGACACTGCCTGTAAGTATGTTTTCATATTTTAAGAATTTGTTACTGACGCGAGTTTTGAGCAGTATAGAGTAGCGCTTGTTTGTCATTTCTACGATCACAAATGCAGACATGATTTTATGTTTGCATAGTGTTCTCCCCCGTAGCGCGGCGTGTAAAAATGGATGCAACAAATGCTTCATTTAATAATTAGTTATACTGACTTTGTCTCGTCTCTCTAGGACATGGCGTCAAATCTTTATAACACAGTATATGAAAGGTAAAATAGTTATCTATAGTTAGGTATTTTTTAAACTTAATAGTTTTTGGTAAAATAATACCAGTCTGATATGTTCTGGTCCAGTCGCACTGGCAAAGTTGATCGATCAGCTTGGTCATGTGCATTTTCCATATCAGATTCGGGCACCTGTCAATATTGCTTTGGGAGCTAATGTTCCAAATATGGTAAGGGGTGTGGCATTTCCATCACACGCTTAAAGTATTCGGGCCAATCACAATGCACTGGATTGCTGGCCAATCAGAGCACACTGCGCTTTTCAAAATGATGAGCTTTGTAAAAATCGATGTGATTCAGAAAGGCAGGGCATAGACAAGCAACAATAATGTATGTGTAAAAAAAAATACTTTTTTGAACCTAAAACCATGTAAACACATTGCAGTAAACCAAATACACAAAATGATGTTCATTTTAGAACCGTCATATAACCCATTTAATTAATTAATTTGATAAGGACAGAGCTCATCAATCACCAGTCGGACACTGCAAATATTTATACAGATCAAATCTGAACCTCATGATCTGTGCGCAGACACAATCGAGGCTGCCCTGATGATTTAAATCTGAATGATTATGACTATGATTAGGCTACATCAGTACTTTCACAATATCCAATGAGAGGCACGTCTATAAGGAGACGAAGGTGAAGCATGAAACATCCTGCCATACAGCTCCGCTGGACAGTGGAGATGAAGGATCGGCTCGTGAAAGTGTGGCAACAACACAAATACCTCTAAAACCTGTCTTCGAAAATGTACTACAACAGTACAGACAAAAAAGAAGAGCTGAGAAGAAACTGCCTCAGCTTTTTGAACCAGCTGAGTCTAGAAAGTTGCTAATGTGCTAATGGTGTTGCCAAGCAACGGTAAACATTTTAGCCCTTGAGAAGACAATACTTTCATTATTCAGCTCAATTCAGTTCAATGACAGTCAATGTGGCCAAGTTCATCAACTATGAAATGATTTCAAAAGCAGCTCTACAGAAGACAATGGTGTAATTATATCCAGTTTAATTCAGTTCAAGTTTTTGTGTTCAGTAGTCAGATCAATATTATTGTCTAAATATTATATTATTTTCAAAAGTGATTTATGCAAATCTCACACAGACATCACTTACAATCCATGCAGTATGCTTACTGTCTGTGCGGTGAATCCGCTGCGAAATCTTTTGCAAAATAACGATAATGTCACGTTAAGTAACCATGTCAAGCCAAAAAAGCTAAAGTTAAATTAAAGTTGTTTAATAGATGTATCAAAACACCCAGGGATGCAAAAATGATTGTATTCAACATGTGCACTATATAGGGGTTGCAACTCATAGAGGAGTTTTTGTGTTTGCTTACCCCCTAAAAACTAGGCTATTGTGCCCCTCTTATTGACAATAATGAAGGGAGAAAATTGTTTACTCAAAAAGGGTTAAAATAGTGTAGTTATTAATTACAAATTTTTTATTAAAATGTAAAAAAAAAAAAAAAATTGACTGATAATATTATTAAATGTTTTATTACATTTAATAAGTAAAAACAAAATAAGGTGATATTGCGCAGTAATATATGTAAGCAATACGAGAGGCTGTGCTGTATCGTGAATAAGCCACTAGCCTTGAGTACCTTATTGCTTTTATAAAACAGTTACCACACAATACTAAATATTAAAGCCAATAATAACTTTCATGAATTAAACTTTCACCAAAAGCCTTCCTTTCACCAGAAAAAAATAATCCCTGACCGTGAACAGCAACAGACGTTACATAATAACGCCATTAGATGGCGGCAAAGACTGTCTTTATGAGTGTATCAGTCAGTAGCGAAGACTTTTATATTGAAAAGACTGAATTGTTGTGAACACGGAACAAGACGCAACTGACAAATTATTTGACTAGCGCTGTCAGTCATGGGACAACCCCTTAACTGTTAAAAGGACAAGATAATACATTGGACATTTAAACAGATTTGTTATTATGAACATAGGACTGACGTGAAGGAAAATTCTAAATCTGAATGCAGGTAAATCTCTCTCACAATACTCTTCTATATAATAAGCTTTAATGAACAAAATCAATTGAGAGCAAACATATGTTTACATTGCTAAGAGTGGTTGCTAAGACACTCAGTGGCGCAGCGATACATGTGATGTTGTCAGCTGTATGTTTTCGGGAATTTTACAAAGGCCTCAACCAATCAGAATCACGGGCCGGAACAATCCGTTTTATAAATTCTACTACATTTGGACCATAAAAATGAACAACAAGAATTGTTATTTCCAAAACAAAACAAAATTGCTCTAGGTTTTACAAGTCATTACCTAATGACCCGCAGCAGAATCAGTAAAATAGCTTTGGCAGAAGTCGCAACAAAAAAGTGGAAGAAAACAGCCAGACACCAAACAAAACCACAGCAGAAGAGGAACAGAACTCAGCAGTGCTTTACATTTTATCTCACTTTTCCCCCTCCATCTTCCTGACCCGGGGCATTGTTGAAAATCACACTTGAAAACGCTGCAGGCTTTTACACCCCTGCACCCGGAGCCACTGGAGAGATTCAGGGAAGGGGGCGGCTGGTGAATGCGGCTATAATACCGAGGGAGACCCACTAATGCATCATATAAATAATATGAATAATGAAATATGATAAAAGCCACAGTCAGGCAAGAGGTACAGCGGTAGTCTCTCCATGCCTGCTGCATATTTATTCCGTCCTCATCCTGAGCGCGCACACACAGCGCCCAAGGACTAAAGAGATGTTTCATTTGGATGAACGTTCATCATCTAACACTCACTTTCTGTCTCTGCAGACAGCCATGAGGGTGTGGTTTTTCCAGAGTAAATGAAAAAAGAAAAAAAAAGGGAAATAAAAAGAAAAAATGAATGTCTATTTGGAATTCCTTTCTTCAACACCATGACTATGACCCATGATGGATTACGCTTAGCTATTTCCTGACTGCTTTGGTGGGTAGCTTCTGTACTTAAGCACAGTACATTTTAAATTAAACTAATTACCGTGTACAATATGGAGATTTTATTACACTTTCAACCATTAAATCATATTTTACAAAGCATAAAACAGTTGGGTGGGCTGAGCGCTGGAGTCGCCATTTAATACACCTGAAAATAACAGTGTGCCTTTGCCTCAGGCAATAAACCCTTGTGCAAAACCCCCTGGGGTTGCTTCATTGCTTATATATAGACTTGTACCACATGGGTCTGTTTCTCAACCTGCATTCATTTGTTCTTTGTGGACACAGATAGCAAATGCCTAAAATACCCAAACCACACCATGCTGACCATAATGGATCACATTCTAGCCATGGATTGCTTTGAAAATAGATCCTTTCGGATTTTTTTTTTTTGTGCTATAATAGTGTATACGTGCTTGAAGATGTTGACCAGTTTAACTCTGCTTTCCACCATCTGTTACAATCTGAACTCAACAACTGCATCAGACAAGCTACATCCTCTCCAGTTTGCCTAACCATAAGTGCTTCCAGCTGGTTTCATCCCATCCTGAGGGCCTTCTGGGAAGACGAGGTCCTATATAACAAATGCTTCTCACATGCTATCCTGTTAGAAATGTGTATGGAGTGCAATATCCAAAGAATAGAGGATAGACTAGACATACTGTATAGCCACAGACCTTCCTTAAAGAGATAGTTCAGCTGACAATATTTGCAAACCTGTAAATATTTTCTTTACTAAATAGAAAAGCAGAATGTCTGAAGAATCATTACATAGCTCTCAAAGTCAGTATACAGTACGTTACCTGTTTTAAAAAAAAATTCTCTCACTCTCTATAAAAAAAAATGGCAAAAAATGACCTGTTTGAGGTCGACAGAAAATTTTGACAAAAATCAAGTTAAAGTTTTCTGAAGGTTCCAAAACAAAATCACCTAGCAACCAAGCCTTAAAATCCCTGGTAATAGCACCAAATTTGTCACAAAGTCAAAACCCATATTTATAGAAAAAAAATATATATTCAACTTTTTTTCCATGATTCTACAATTGTTTGATTAACATTAATGAAACAGGCAGCCTATATATTAAGACCTGCTATACCAAATACATCTAATACAATGTTACACATCAGATGTTTTTCCCCAAAAGTTAACCAAACGTTCACTTAAGACATAACAGATAATGTTTGTGTGAATACTCACCAAGACAGATTTTTTTAAATACTGTAATTCTGTGTATAATGTGTTTATCGGGATCACGCACTGTCTGAGGCGTCTTTGTGCGGGTGCTTCGGATCTGTCAGTCAGCGCGAGAAAGATCATTTTGTTTACATCAGCATGAGTTTTAAAATCACACATTATTGGTTCAGACTCATGCCATAGAGAATTCGCTATGAATATTCACAAAGTTGGAATGCTGCATTTAACAACGATACCAAACTTGTTCTGAGGGGAAGCACCAGTCGTCGAGAAGCAAGCAGAGAATAACTGCATTTTTCATGGACAAAGGAAAGGTACTCTCAGAAAACGTGCAAATAAAGATACTTTTTGATGTTTAATTGCTATCTGGAGCATTGGAATCGCTAGACGAGGGTTTAAGGAACTCATTTTTGTGAAAACCTAAATTTTTTTACTAGTTTCGCCTGTAGCTCGAAATTAGCCGTGCACATTCCAACTCATTTTGCCAGCACGGGTCACATATACTGACTAAGGGACAAAAAACACACAAAAACATAAAAGTACCAACAGCACTTCAACATACCTTTTTTTGTTGTTGTTTTTTTATGCCAATTCCCAATACGATGATGCCCTTGTGTGGGACTTGCTTATACAATGTGAGATTTGGCTCATTTAATTTTCAGAATTAAATAATTCACTGTTAAACTGACACTGGACTAAAGCCAAGGCAAATTATTATAATTGTATGCAGAAAATATCTACTTAAGTCAACAGTGATCTTTTTTCCCACTCATTTATTAAAATGTTTAGAAAATAACAATAAAAAAAACAACTACATGTAAATTAAACAAGTTTTTATTTCCTATTCTAAAAAAACTAGGGTTGTCAACAGTTGTCTGACAAGTTTTTAGAAAAAATATATTTACCAATAATATCATCAAACTCAATAAAAGTGTTAAAATATTTGCATTAAACATATTTAATGTCTTAAATTTACAAGATAACTTTAAATGCACCACAAATACATTAAGTAAAAAAAAAATAAAAATCCTCTTAATTCTCCCAAGGACCCCCAAGCACCCACTGTGTTTGAAAACCACAGGACCAATGAAGTTCCAGGCATCTTAAGTCTTTTGAAGACTTTTGACAAGTGAACAGACTACAATTACATTTGTGAATTTACAAATGATGTGTTGTTTGAATGATGTGCCTCCTTTTTCCATCACTGGTGTCAAAATTACATGACATGATGAGACATGAAGTTCAGCTAAACCCAACATCAATAAATATCTTATATTTCAGATTGTTTCTTACTCATATAACATCAGAAGACTTCAAAAATAGTGCTTGAGTTGCATTGGACTACTTTTAAGTTGTTTTATGCACTTTAGGAGTTTGACAGCCTCTTATCAGTATGAACTGCTTCTACAGAAAAGAAAAAAAAAGAGAGAAAAAACAATAACGATATACAGGTTTGGAGTGACATGAGGGTGAGTAAATACATTTCATTTTTGAGCGAATTATCCCTTTAAAAATCAAGCTTCAGATAAATGACAGCAAACATCACATCAGATGCTAGAATAAACATGAAATAACATCCGTGAAGGCACAAGAAGATGCTCACAAGCTGTATAGAAGACAAAAAGATTCCCTATAAGAAGGTCATCCCACCTACTCTGCAATGCACAGATGTACATTGACAGAGACTGGCACTCCTATATCAGTCACTGTCAAACCACAGACCACCTAGAACACACAACATCGATTGACAATTGCCCTAAGGAGACTAAGTGTGTGTGTTCTTGCATGGTTACCCAAGAGCGTGATGGGAGATGCCAGCTTGAGTATTTAGTATGCATATGATGTGTGTGAGTGGAAACATGCCAGTAGAGGGCTGTGTGTCTCCTGTTACAGTACACTGATTGCAGACTGACTGACTTACTTTGAACACTTCTCCTCAAATGGGAAAAGAGCCACGAGTCATGGCTCAGCTTCTCAAGACACTTCACTTTGCTGTATGTGCATGTACAGAGAAAGACTTGCAGTCTTTAATCTGTCTTGAAATACTACAGAGTGAACGATGCAAGGTTGAGTGTGTGGAAAGTGAATTTGTGCATGTTGGTGGAAAGAAAACAATGTTGCAGGTGCAGATGTGAGTGCCTTCTTCTGTTCGATACATGTAATTTGCAGGTGTACATTTGTAGACTTGTGTGGGCCCTTATGGATGAAGATGAACAATGTGTGCACTGACAGTGATACAGCTGCGATAGCATGTGTGTGTGAGGGGTTTGAGCGAACCGTCTTTCCCCACCAGCTCCTCTCCTCTGAGTTTCCAGCTCTTCCATTATCAAATACAGAAGAAAATTGTGTTATTAATTATTTCATGGTCAATTAATTATTTATGTAAGCTCTTTTAAAAGCTGGAGGAACTGCAACGGCTGTTGATATTGAGCTGAGTAAAAGTGCAGTGGGGAGTACATAAAAAAAAAAAAAAAAAAATTAAAAGGAAAACGAAAAAACGATAGTCGATTTGAGGCCTCAAATAGGATTGACGCCAATACTGAGGCCTTCAGGAAGCAGGCACTTAGTAAAACTGAGGCCGACTGCTCCATACACACTCCCTCACACACATTTTGAACTCGTACTGGGAAACGAGGGAGACCTTGAACAGTCCATGAATGAAAATCATTTCAAAGCCTCATTAATGTAAATTAACAAAGATATTGGTAACTTGTTTAAGCATATATTCATTTTCTACTCGTCTAGGCCAATATTTCCCAACCTTTTTTGGTCTTGTGTATCCCCACAACCCCATCTCTCCAATATGATTGTAAAATAATACAAAATAATCTAAAAAAATAAATGAATATAATATAATATAATATAATATAATATAATATAATATAATATAATATAATATAATATAATATAATATAATATAATATAATATAAAAAAATAAAAATATAATATAAAATAAAAATATAATATACAAATAAATATATTAACTAAATTACATTGTTACTATATTGAAACATTTGTCATTTAAAATATATATACTAAAATGTATATTAAAATATTATATTTAATAAATATAATTATTAATACATCTATTGTCAGGTTGGTGGAAGGGAAGGAGCGAGGACTCAATGATGCAGGGAAGGAATATACAACATTCAGTGACAACGAACCAGCACAGGACTGCAAACACAAGGAGAATAAATAGGAGAGCAAACAAGGCAGGTAATGAGGGAGGAGAGGTGGGGCAAATCAACCAATAATGAGGTAACAAGGTGGGCGGGGTCAATACAATAGACATGAGAGCACATGGCACAAAGAAACACATGACAAGCCATGTGCTCACACCAAACAAAACAAAGACACAAGCACATGGCCAATGAAGACAAATCACAAGCCATGTGCTTACACAAGACGAGACATTAACACGTGACTATGAAAACTCATAAGCCACGTGTTCACACAAAACGACACAACATGAAAGCACGCAGCCCGTGAAACACAGACTGCGTGCTACATAACACAAGACAAAAACAGAACATGAAAGCACGTGGCAGGTGGAAATAACCGCTTGCTACACAAAACATGAGACAAGAGCGCACGGCAAGTGAAAGTACACACAAACCGTGCGCTCACAATAAGGACAGGACTGGGAGCACCAGTCTCCGAATCCCGACACGAAACCGAAACCAAACTAGACATGAGTGCCGGGATCTTAACGCCACGCTCCCAACATGAAACAAGGCACTTAGACAAGAGAGCGCACGGCCCGAGAACACTCGAGACTGTACGCTCACACAAAAACACGACAAGAATGGGAGTGTCAGAGCTCTGTCACAAAACCAAGAACGCAGAGAACGGACTTGCGTTCTCGTGGAGTCCGGTCTTGCCAGGCGACCTTGAAAGAACGATCTCGGAAGGACGCGAGGACAGAGAACGCATCATTTGAGAATTGAGATGTGCTGCGATCTTGTTGCTCAACTGACCAACTGACCGTCCCAGCATATTATAAGTGGCTAATGCACAGTAAATACAACATAACATCACAAACAAATGTCATAACCTGTTCAAAAAAAAATATTTCATATAATTATAGAAATTGTTTTCATATAATTATCTTTTTATTTCACCACATGTATTTATGAAAATGAGTAGCCTTTGGCTGTTATGCTTTGTCAATGTTAAGATTATTTTTTATATGTCAATAAAAATACTGCAGGCTTTCTTCAGGTTATCATTTTATTAAAATTAAGCAAAACAAACAGTTTACTTTCACGAGCCGTCACGTATTTGCGAGCTTGTAGCTGGAATCTCACGAGAACTTCAAAGCTTACAGGCTTCCGTACGTCGACCACCGCAGCGTCTTCTGGGATTTTTAACGGTTCGATTCCCTCAAGTTTGCATTCGATGCATCCTCGATATCAAGAACACATCCGGGTACTTTCATGCGTCCTCCGTTCTTGCGTTCTTGAGTACTGGAATGAACTTCGACGGTTGATGATGACGTAAAGCAAGAACACAAGGACGCAAGATCGCTGAAGAACGCATATTGAGAAACAGCCATAAACTAGAACGAAGTGACAGAACCCTGACATCTATACTTTCCAAACAATAGATATTTTAAAACTGTCATGACAACTCTTGGAGTGTTTGGCATGGTAATGGGTATAACAATGTTGATATATTTAAATATACAAATATTCATATACACTAACCCAAAAAACTTTGAGGTTAGTCATATTTATTAACCCTCTGGAGTCTGAGGCTGATTTGGGGCCTGGAGAAGTTTTGACATGCCCTGACATTTGTGCTTTTTTCAGTTGTTCATAAACATATTAATGACAAAAGTGTCATTACACTGTATTCAGCACAAACTAGGCTACAATAATATGTGAGGAACATGTATGTACATGAAAAAGAAAAAAATAAATGAATATTTTTATTCATCAAGGAGAGATTAAATTGATCAAAAGTGACAGTAAAAACATTTATAATGTTACAAAAGTTAAAAGCTGTTCTACTGTTACAGTTATGAACTTTATTGATATTCTGTTTTGTTTAGTTCCTGTTTCCATGCTCTGTTTAGTTTCGGTTTCCTGGGTTATTGATTATGTCCTAGTTTGTATCTGTGGTTACTTTTGTTTTGCACCTCTCTGTCACTATGTTTGCCTGGTACAGTATTTATACTCCCTGCTATGTTCAGTTCTGTTGTCGGTTCCCGTTTATCAGTTAAGTGGTTAGTTTTTATTCCTATGTGAGTTCCTGTGTTTGTTGGAATTAAATAAAGATTGTTCAATTGTATCTTAATGTTTGTGCGTGCTCACCACACTGTTAAAAAGCACAACAGTTGATAACATTTATAAAAATAAGAAATGTTTCTTGAGCACCACATCAGCATTAGAATGATTTCTGAAGGAACATACGCTGAAGACTGGAGTAATGGCTACTGAAAATTCAGCTTTGCCATCAAAGAAATTAATTACATTTTAAAATATATTCAAATAGAAAGTTATTTTAAACTGTAAAACTATTTCACAATATTACTGTATTTTTGATCAAATAAATGCAGCCTAAGTGAGTATTAGAGAATTTAAAAAACAACAAAACTTTTGTACATTTCCTTTCCTGGGGGAAAAAAAAAAAATCTGATTAATTATTCAAAATGTACATCTGTCAAACAGGATAAGCAACCTACCACCTGAAACCTGCACTGATCTAGACTATGAACTCAGCAGTGCTGAAAAGACTTGCAATGTCATAA
Organism: Chanodichthys erythropterus; assembly: GCF_024489055.1. Lineage (NCBI taxonomy): Eukaryota > Metazoa > Chordata > Actinopteri > Cypriniformes > Xenocyprididae > Chanodichthys > Chanodichthys erythropterus. The sequence continues at coordinate 19,014,778 of NC_090229.1, forward strand.
CGGCAACAGGCGGCTTAACAAGCACAGTCACAATGTTATGAACAGAGTGATGGAGTGCCATGTTTACACTGTGGGGCCTTTCATCTTTTTTGCTCAAATCAACATTCTTCTTGACATCACCAGTCAGCAACAAGGTCCAAACAGAAGGTGTCTAAACCTCCGGCTTCCCGCATCTCTATTTCCTGCCTGTTGTCAATGGTGATTCATCAAGCAAGTGGAGGGCTATTATGGGCTGGCACCCATGGGCCCCCTCCTCTCTGTGCACATCACTGCTAAATGGCAGACTCCAGCCCACCGCCCACCGCCCACATTGATTGGTCCTGACAGATGCTGAGGGATCTTCGCCAGCCCCTGCCCCTCCAAGTCCCTGGGCAGGTGTGTGGCATTGTCTGTCATTTTCTCTAGTTCTCATCCCCTGTCTATGGCCAGGGGCGTGAGTAGACTCTGCCAACATCAAGCTCTGATTCCACGGGCCATTTTTGACATCAGAAGCGTATGAACTGTGGTTCAACTGAAACATTTTTATTTGTTGTTCGAGCTTCCTGGTCATGATCGACACTGCAACACTGACTCAACCCATGTTTTGAGTTTGGGGTAGGGCTACATTTTGTCTAACCAATAGAAGTTGGAGGAAGTAAATGAAGAATTTTTTGGTGTAGAAACTACATGCTTCACCTTTAACATTTGCATTTGTTCTCAGATGTTTAATTCAGCTGTTTTTTTTCTTTCTCTTTGATTATTAAAATTTAAATAAAATTAAATCTAGAAAAAAAATGGAGCATAGAAATAAAAACAGAGAATTTGGGCCCTGTATAGTCTATAGTCAATGACTCTCACCTTACAAAGCTGACACTGAAGCTTTGAACTGAATGCATCACTACACAATGGAATGAAATTATACTCTATTTGAAGTAGCATAACAAGGAACCGCTGTATCCAGGTCAGGTGAGAAATATTCAGAAAGGCACCAGATCAGATCAGAACAGTATGACCTTGACATCAGCCCCGCCTTAATTTCCATGCAGAAAGCCAAAAATTAGGGGGAAAATGCAAATGAATCAATGTGCCTCTAAGATCCAACACAGAATCTTTGCACTGATTGTAAGGAAAGTTGTTAAATGCTAGCTGCAAGCGATATTAAATTAGCTTTATTAGCATTTTTAAATATCATTAAATGTTTATATTTATATAGACATTTTGAATTACATTACAATGAAAAAAGGTGATTTATTTTTGTAAAAAAAAAAAAAAAGGGAATGGGGGACATTGGAATTCTAGGGAAATCTCCAGGGTTTTCTGTGAAACTCCACAGACAAAAATTTCAGGCAGGCCAACTCATAAGTGCAGGTTATAGAACAAAATATCCATCCTCTCCACTTCTTCTTGCATCATTGCTGCTTGAAGGGCAAATACAATTCCTTCGCTCATCTTGTCAAAGCACGGGGAGTGAAGTCCTCTCTATTCATGTCAGCAGACACAAGAGATCTGAATTTGAATGTGCACATCAAACATGCCCAGGAGAGCTGTACAGTGCCCTGTAATTTCAGCTTCCTTCACGAAAAATCAGTAAGTAGACAGATCAGTTTTTATCCCTTCTAGAGCTCAGAAGCAGATGTGCACATAGCAGATTTGGTCATCCAAGACCAAATACATTACAGAATCGAGAAATCAACTTTCCCTTAAGCTTTTTATATATAAGAGGTCATCGTACTATAAGAACATCAAGTTTCAGAACTGAAGACTATCTTGTTAGTCCAATAAAAGCCTTTATTGACACCATCCCCAGCGAATGACTGATCCTGGAATGTGCCTGTCATAGTTGAAACCCCGCCTCCGCGGAAGAAATTAAGGACAACTTCATCATTGCAGAGTTTTACTCTGCCTACTGGCGTGTTAGTGAAATGACGAGGAAAGAAGAGCGATATTGGACTAAAAATAACATTACCTTTCAAAGGATCCTAATGCTAGGAATATGGTTATTTATTTTTACCAATGTAAATGTCTCAGTTGAGCTTTATTTATTTATATTCGGTACATTTCACTGTGGATTCTTTGGTAAATCAATCGCATTTCAGTGGAAGCTTTGCAAACAGACTTTTACAATATGGACTCAACAGTAATAAACAACATGCAAGTAACTGTGTTAATTTTAATGCCTGATCTGATATGTAATGATTCATGTACAGTACAGTCAGATTTTCTTTGTCTATGTGTCAGTAAATCAAACCAGTGACTAAACGGTTAAAATAATCTGTTATTTAAACTTTGATTAAATTATATATAGAAAGTAATCAAGGAACGCTCCCTTTACAATCGCTGGAGCTGTCAATCAAACAGCACAAGTTTATCAGTGACTGAGTTCTGGACACGTGCCAAAACTCCTGTTTTATTCAACAAATCTTCTTGCTCTCAACAACATGTCTGTGACTGGCTACAATGTTCATCACTGCAACCTTTCATGCCACAATCTAAATATAATGGCATACATTTAAGTGTAATGCTATAATCAACAAATTTCACGATTAGTTAACCTTGAGAGCTGAATGAGTAAAAACTTTGAGAGAGCAATACTTAGCTATTTCATTTGCAAAGATGTTAGCCAATCACAGCAGTGGGCGTTTACACTGAAGTCTCACAGCAGACACACCCCTTAAAAATTCAAATAAGAGGGCTAAAATCAGGGTAGGAAAAATGCCCTTTATTTCTAAATTATGATGTAAATTGTGATGTAAAATGCATACTAACATTATAAATGCACCCCTAGTAAACATTTTATAAATAGAAAAACGCAGTTCATGACCCTTTTAACATTGTCATATCTACACTCTAAAAAATGCTGGGTTAAAAACAACCCAAGTTGGGTTGAAAATGGACAAACCTGGTGATTGGGTTGTTTTGACCCAGTGGTTGGGTTAAATGTTTGCCCAACCTGCTGGGTTGTTTTATTTAACCCAAATATTGTTCAAAATTACTGTATTGCTCGCTTAAAATGAACCCAAATTATGTTGGAAATTATTAATGTTTAATAAATGAACATTTATTAATATGTTTATTGAATAATAATCAAACAATAAACATTTTTTTTAAATTGCTTATCAATAAATGTTCACCTTTTGATTATTATTGTTGCCTCTAGTAATTATGTGTCTGATTTTTAATTTCCAACCTATTTTGGGTTCATTTTAAGTTAGCCATATAGTCATTTTTAAACAATAGTCGAGTTAAATAAAACTACCCAGCACGTTGGGCAAACATTTAACCCAACTGCTGGGTTAAAACAACCCAATCGCTGGGATGTCCATTTTCAACCCAACATGGGTTGTTTTTAACCCAGCATTTTTAGAGTGTATTAATATTTATGACCAAAAAATAAATAATGTATATAAATTAAAAAATATATATATTAAATAAATAAACAAATAAATCACCCTAAGCTGGTGTACATCACAGTCTCACAGTCTGACCAGCTCAAAACCTCTAAAACCAGCAACAGACCAGTCTGTCCAGGCAAGTCCAGCTCTTGCCCAACTAAGGCCAGCAAACCAACTTGGGCTGTTTTAAGCTGGTCTATTTAACAGGATTAAAAAGTATAGGTTTGTGACATCCGCAGAAAAGAAAGTAGGAGAAAAACTACTGCATTATAACATGCAGTATAAGGCCAATTTAGACTTCACATTGACTCTAAATAAACTGAAGCTTTATCTAACTATCTAACAAAACAGGAAACCTCCCTCTCACTGCCTTTTCTTCTTATTTCAAAGCTTGTTCACATGACTGCCGCTGTTCAGAGAGCTGCACAGAGACCATCTCTGGTCTGTCTTTAAATGATCGCATTAGCCAGTTCACCACGCAATTTTCAGCCATGTGCCTCAGTGATAGAGGACACAAAAAGCTCTGCTCATGTTCCCGTTCCAGACATTTCATGTCTGCTCCACTGGCTTTCATCTCTGTCACATGTAGAACTACTTTCCACTAAGTCTGAGGCTGGTCCAGGGGTGTCTGCCTGGAAAGTGCCAGACAAGGATGAGCTCAAACCACAGGAGGGTGAGCCAGGCTAAATGTGGTGTGGCAGAGAGCCCTCTCCTCAGCTTAGATAGCTTGCTCCATTAACATCACATGAGAGAACTGTAAAGGCCCCTTGCGCTTACTGTCTCTTGCCATGGACTGCGGAAAGCTCTCGGATGTGTGTTGCCAGGAAACCACATCTTACAGACTGCATGGCACCCAGCTGGGGAATGGGCACACAGAGCTGAAACACATCTGGATGCACCTGACAGACAGTGGAAGATCTGGGGACAGCTAGTCTGCGCCTGTTGGGAGGTAGTGTGTTGTGTTGTTTTCGCAAACAGATGAACCATGCATGGGTGAGCGAAGGCATCAACACGGGTACAATATGAATAAAGTGAAAATAAAGAAAAATGAAATTTTTGGCATTATTTTCTCCAGTCCCCTGTGATTTGTTTCTGTGAAAAAAATTCAACACATCAATCCTTTCCATACATCGATGGTTTATTGGACTTGGGCTCAACAAAAAAAGGAAAAAAAAAAAAAAAAAAAAAACTAAAAAAAATAATAATAAAAAATAAAGGTGGTCCAATGACATGAACCTCATTTTTGTCCCACCTATTTATTTATTCACAAATATATAAAAAATTAAATTCATATGTACAATGGCTTGAATACACTTCTTCTATCATGAGCATGTTTTCAATTTCTGAATTAAAAAATTATAATAATAGATTTTTGAGATTGTGAAAAGTCATGTGGTGCAACTTAATAAATTAATAATTAATCATAATGTATTTATTAAAAATACTTTTTACTTTAAAAAATATACATATTTAAAGCCTTTTTTTTAAATAATCATCAAGATGTTTACACTTACATGGATTCAAGTTGTAAAGAAAATATATTACTTATGTTTACACCACATACATGAGTCATTAAATTAAAACTTTTCTTGAAAGTTTTTCTAAACCATAATAACTTTATGTGTTATGTACAAGATTTTCCATTTCTTTTAAAATATTTTTTTCTTTTCTTCATCGTGATCCTCATTCAACTTATATATGTCATTCAACTTATGTATATTCCAACAATTGCAAGCCTTCGGTAGCCATATGATAGCTTTATGTGATGACCAGTCCAAAATTATTTTCAAATTCATATAATTTTCCCCCCTGCAGCTTTCAAATCAAATATGGTGCCCAATGTCAGCAACATCAAAAGTCATTGGTGAGCAATTCAGTCAGATCATCAGACAAAGCTAATATATTGCTTTTGAAGACTTGGAATTGAATGCATGAGTCATATGGACAATGTTTAAGGTGGCTTTGAAGCTATATATATATATATATATATATATATATATATATATATATATATATATATATATATATATATATATATATATATATACACTGTTAAAAATAAATGTAAATTTACAGGTATTGCTCTGTATTTTTTTACAGATTTTTTCTGTTTTCTCATTATACATTGAAATACCTGTTGTTTTACAGATATTTGCTGTAATTTAATTTTCAGCTATTAAATTTACAGGGAATTGCATGTATTTTAGCATTACATTAAATTTCTGTTTTTTAAAAGAAATGTTCTGTATTCTTTACAGAAAAATGAGTAATTTTACATAAAATGTTGATTAATATTTTACAGATTTTTTTCTGTAAAAATAGAAAAAAGGGAATGAATGTATAACTACAGAAATATGCAGTCATTCAACATGTTTTTTTCTTCTTTCATTTAAGAGTAGCTAATGTGTTGGTTAAAGTTAGTTTTTTAAGGTTCAGTTATAGTATTGGTACATACAGTAGGTGTGTAGGCCTTCTATATATTATGCATTGTATTTACTAAAATTTTAACCTCATCTTGCAAATATGCTTATTTTGAAACTGCTGATTGGCCTTGACTTATTCTCCCCAGCTTTGTGTGTGTGTGTGTGTGTGTGTGTGTGTGTGTGTGTGTGTGTGTGTGTGTGTGTGTGTGTGTGTGTGTGCGTGTGTACGTGTGTACGTGCGTCTGCGAGCACGCGCGACGCAGATTCAAATTTGCCGCCGATAACTTTTCCGTTAGTCCCGCCTACAACAGTTCCTGGAGTAGTGCAGTGATGCAGTGATGGAAGGGCGAGCGCGTTATTTGAATTTATTTCAGGCTACGCTTGTGTGTCGTGAGATTAAACAGTAGTGTAAAGCAATCCTAAAGAGCAGTCGTGAGCAGGAGTATTTATTTGAACTCATCCGTCAATCCATTCTTCGGGAACAGTGTGAGGAAAAACTATCACGTCCTTTCAGCGAGAAGACCACAGTGAACATCATACCAACCGATCACTGGCTGAGGTAAGAGTTTCATTCTAACGTTACATGTGTGTGATATTTTATGTAGTATTGTTTATAGTTTCGAAGCTAATATAAGTATTTCTAAACGGTGTTCACACAAAAGATGTAAGGTAACTGCCGTTGAAAGCAAAACAACTGCAGCAGGCATCTGTCAATTTTCCATCTGTTTTAAACCAAGAAAGATTAACGTTAGTTATTAATAAAGTCTATTCAGTGTTTATGTCTTCGTTCAGATGTGGTAGTACCGCCATTATTTAAATCTCTTTTTATAAACTCTGCAGCCTGTATACTCATACTATAGGCCTATACAGGAAAGCAGATAAGAGTACAATATGAACAACATAATAAATATTATGAGTGCATCTGCTTGCAAACGCGAATAGTATGCATATATTAGTGTAATAATAAAGTATAATAATAAAAAAAATCTTACATGACCTGAGTAAATTGTCATTACTGAATCATAAGATACACTGGATAGTTGGATATAAAAATTTCAGATCAAAGAAGGTTGAGGTTTTGCATTGTCTCAGTAAAACATATGCTGGCATTTTTGAATGAATGTAATAGCCAACTAATTTTTATTTCTTTATGATTTCAGGTAATGTGGAAAGACTGGAGATCTACAGCAGCATTACAGTACAGGTGTGGAAAGATTACTATTCTTATACAACAAATTCGTTGCTTCCATTGTACTCCTTGTAGTCACATATATGTAAGAGTCATCATATATGCATAAAATAACAGCAATATTACAGTACAGAAGTATACAGTAATTGTCTTTTAATGTAGATGTTCTATATACTACGCTTGTATTTCCTATAATTTAAGTAAGTTGACATACAATGTCTTATATACAATGACTAATACTGTATGTGCATGCTTTGATTAAATGTATTCTGTACTATATTTTGTTAATTTAACAGAAATTGGTTGTAAAGGTTGCTATTATGCATTTCTAAGTAATTAATTCTTAGATTGAAGTTGTGAGTGGTTCTGTAAAAATAAAGATTAATACTGTAAATTGCAAACATTTGTTTTGAATTTATGTGCTAATTTCATTTTTATAAATAATTTCTTAGTTATTTTACATGGAAAATCTATTTTTTAAAAGTAAATAACTGTAGATGGACAGAGCAGCTTGATAAAATAACTCATAAAAACCTTCAATTTGCAGAGATTAACCTGAAAATTAGTTGTTTTCTATGTAATCTGACATAATTTATCATTTTTTTCATGGTTTAATAAACGATTATCAACAGTAAAATACTGTAATTTTATGAATTTTGACTGTAAAGTCTGTTCTGTATTTTTACAGTTTTTGCATGTAATTTTGTGAAATGGTTATTTGCTGTAATTTTATGGGATTTCTCTGGAAACTCTGCTGCCAGACTTTTTACCGTTTTTTTTACAGTGTATATATATATATATATATATATATATATATATATATATATATATATATATATATATATATATATATATATATATATACACACACTTTCACTTTTATTGCTGAACTATAAGTTATAAGATCATTTTTATGTCTTCAATTCAAAACAAGTGTAGACAGCAATGTGTTACTCTAGTTCACAGTCTCTGCTGAGAACACAAACACTTTAAAAATATCCTGACTGACAGCTATCAAGGGCTCAACAGAGCATTCCCCCTGTACCGTCGCTATGCTCTATAGGTATGTAGCTTTTAGCAGTTCTAAGTGAGGTGGTCTTCATGTTGGTCACGAGTCCCGTGGGGTTCCGATACCAGAGAATAACAGAAATTAACACGCTGAAATCCCATTTGGTGCAGGAAATGAAAAGAGCCGAGGCTTATATTCTCTCAAGTGTACTGCATACACTCAAATGTCTCACTCACTATCTGCCTTTCAAAGTCTCTTTCCATCTCACTATGTCCTTGGCAGTGAGTTCTGTTGGTGGGGTGGGATTTCAACTTGAGACCATGCTCTTGATTAGCAACATCATTCTTGGCTCTCAAAACTTCATAAGCATTTCATCACAGAGGAGCCTGGGGGACAAAAAGGTTTGTTAAGGGAAACAAATGGTGGTGTGTATTCAAAGTGTGCATTGTTCATTCAGGCAACAGCCCAGGGACGTGCTATGCTAGCCATCCTTCAGAATTCAGCATTAGGTTTATGGATCCAACTGGGAGGATCTGCTAAACAATTAGCATTGTTGCCGTTAGCAAGAGCTGGAGCCATGAGGCACACACCAGTCAGTGATTATGCAGATCACACGAAAAAAAACAACAACATTGTTAGTCACTTAAAGCTGTCTTAGGCTACTCTTACAAGGACACCTGAATCAAGGAATAGAGATATTTTTGTCTAACAATAAACATATTTTAATATTGAGAATTTTACATGTCCAGTTGTAATATCATGAAATCAGAATACCTGCCATATTTCACATTCACGCACCAACCCGTGTTGGTTTGGTTTAGTTAGGCTGAGATTACTACAATTAGAACAGCACAGAATTAGTCTAACACCTTGTACCATTTTTAAATCAATTTCTGCAAAATTTCACAGATTTTACCACAATATCAAATGCTAAAAATGTCAACAGATTCCTAATGAACCTGGTCATGAAAACACAACTCTGGCGGCAAAAACAGTAGCACTGTTTTTGACATGTCACCATAGTAATAGTAATACCTAGGTAAGAAGGATAATGCAAATGTTAAAGGTGCCCAAGAATGCTTTTTCACAAGATGTAATATAAGGTGTCTCCTGAATGTGTCTGTGAAGTTTCAGCTCAAAATACCCCATAGATTTTTTTTTATTATTTTTTTTAACTGCCTATTTTGGAGCATCATTAACTATACACTGATTTTGGCAGCGCCGCCCCTTTAAATGACATGCTCCCTGCCACACGAGCTCTCGACTATATTACAGTGCATTTACAAAGTTCACACAGCTAATATAACCCTCAAACTGATCTTTACAAGATGTTCGTCATGTATGCTGTATGCATGCTTCGAATTATGTGAGTAAAGTATTTATTTTGATGTTTACGTTTGATTCTGTATGAGTTTGAGGCTGTACTCTGTGGCTAACGGCTAATTCTACACTGTTGGAGAGATTTATAAAGAATGAAGTTGTGTTTAAGCATCATACAGGCTGCACATGTTTAAAAATGAAAATAGCGACGACTCTCTTGTCTCCGTGAGAAACGATGGTAACTTTAACCACATTTAACAGTACATTAGCAACATGCTAATGAAACATTTAGAAAGACAATTTACAAATATCACTAAAAATATCATGCTATCATGGATCATGTCAGTTACTGTTGCTCCATCTGCCATTTTTCGCTGTTGTTCTTGCTGGCTTACCTTGTCTGTGCACAGATGCAGACATTAATACAGCCTTTCCTTGTCTAATGCCTTGAACATGGGCTGGCATATATGAAATATTGGGGGTGTACATATTAATGATCCTGACTTTTATGTAACAGTCGGTGTTATGTTGAGATCCGCGTGTTTTCCGGAAGTCTTTCAAACAAATGAGATTTATATAAGAAGGAGGAAGCAATGGGGTTTGAAACTCAATGTATGTCTTTTCCATGTACTGAACTCTTGTTATTTAACTATGCCAATATAAATTCAATTTTTGATTCTAGGGCACCTTTAATGTGTATAGAAGTGTATAATAGAGTACTATACCTTCTAATACCATTACCACAATACTTTTGCCATATCAACATCAAAGGCCAATGGTAAATCAATCAATCAAATAAACATGCTCCAGCCAATAACTGACCAGGATGATTTTAAATGCACGTTCATGACTGTTTCAGGAAGCACGGAGGGGAGGGAGAGGAGGAGGAGGAGGAGGAGGGAGGGTCTAGCTAGCCTCTGTTTTGTTTGACAACACTTCGAACGTCAACAGGAAGTTACTCTGCCCAGGATCGCTTAGAGAAACTTTAAACTTAACAATTGAAATGATGCCCTAGCAGGCTGGCAGCTAACCGAAGTGTGTGTGTGTGTGTGCGTGCGTGTGTGTGTGCGTGTGTGTGTGTGTGTGCGTGTGTGTGTGTGTGTGTGTGTGTGTGTGTGTGTGTGTGTGTGTGTGTGTGTGTGTCTAATAAAAAAGACAAAAGCATGTAACAAAATCAATACAACTAAAATGAAACAGAAAGCTGAAAATATTAAAATAAAAACTAATTCAAAATATTAATAAATGCTATAATAGTATCATACTAAAACCATGGTAACCCAACATATCAATGTGGCCATAAAACACACTGAACGGTCATCATGCCAATGAAGAAGCGGTAATAAAAGAGATACTATGATGCATACTGAGCTGTGTCTCAACTGCAAATATGTGAGTTATAAGCCCACCAGAACTGATTGATATGAAGCTGGAAAAGTTGTCAAGTCTTTTTACTCCGAACTCTCTGACTTCTTCTCATCCGGCTGATGAATCACTCTCTGCCCCGTCCTGTACTTATCCACTCGTTTATACTTCATGACTACATCTTTGCATTCCACCAGACACCAGAGCAGAACGCTCTGCTGAACCCAGCAGGAGTTTTTCTACTTCTACTCACATTTGGTGGAAGCAGTAATATGTAGCAACAGCAAGTTAACCTTGTGAGTGTTTTTAAGGGCTGCTCCTGTGGTGCCAATGGTCAAAATAACAGTAACCCATAAAGTTCCCCAGCCATTTCATTGACATAATGAAATGTGCAAATCTTATAACTGCTCAGGGGTGGAAAGTGTGTTAAAAATATACTCAAGTAGAAGTACTATTATTTTCCAAAAAACTACTTGAGTAAGAGTAAAAGAGTAGCTTTTTTTAAAAGTACTCATGAGTAGTGAGAAGTGAGTACTGAGCTACAGATTCTACCCCCTTACTAACCCCCTAATTTCTACCCCCCAATTCACATTCTCTTTTCCTGTTTGTCAGAAAGAATTAAGAATATCTATATTCTCCAACAGCTTTGACAGCAAACTTCCAAAATTAGCGGAATAATTAAATGCTGCTATCGCAATTGAATTGATGCCTGCAGCGCTTTCTTTTGTTGTGGTTGAAGTTTTCTATGTGCATTTTAATTTGACGGGAGTCATGACACTCATCACTCTCTCCCTAGCCAATCATGTTGATGGAGCATGTAACAAGCATGTAACAAAAAAATGGAGGGAAAATACCGGAGTAAAAGTACAGTTTCATCACTTAAAATGTATTCAAGTAAAGTAAACAATTTTTAAACTACTTAAAAAGTGCAAATTCTGATCAAAACTACTTAATTACAGTAATGTGAGTATTTGTAATTTGTTACTTCACACCCCTGTAACTTATGCACGTCTTGGCAAGCTGACAAAAGGAGTTTGGGCATCCAGAATGAATCACCAGTCTGGAGCTCACCATAACCCACTTCATTTTTGTTCTCCAGCATAGAAAAAAAATGGTTAAACATCATTCCGTATGTTGCTTTTAAATGAAACACAGACCCGTTTTCATCTGAACTACTGTATTCACATTGTATGTGTGGGATGAGCAGCAAGCAAGTAAATTTCTCTCTTACCTGTTTTCAAAAGTTGGCAGCACAGCAACATCAACCCGAGAAAGCAAGAGAGAGACAAAGAAATAGAGAAAGAAACAGTCAGGATATAAACTTCAAAAATCCACAATAAACCATCAGAAACAAGCACACAACTTATTCTACAAAATGGGTGCCACGTAATACTCATGTGGTTATATTAGCAAATATGCACATTTTAATGAAAACAAGATCTATGAAATAAAAGCTTTTTTGTCTTCATTCTCTCAGTTTTTTTTTTAATTGACGTTTCACAAAACAAAAAAAAAAAAACGTTGAAGCCAAGATTGTGTTACCATCACATTTTTCCTCTTTTATATGAATATCTTACTCCATTAACAACAACAACAACAATATTATCATACATTCAAAAAGTGAACTTCATGGACCTCCTTGTATTTTAATATTTCATTGCCATCAACCCTTTTACCTTTCTAATTATAATTACACTACCATTCATAAGTTTGGTGTCTGTAAGATTTTTGATGATGTTTTTAAAAGAACTATATATTTTAACATATTTTAAAATGTTGTTTATTCCTGCAATGGCAAAGCCGGATTTTCAGCATCACTAATCCAGTCTTCAGTGTCACATTATCCTTCAGAAATCATTCTAATATGCTGATTAGGTTCCTTATTATTATCCATGTTGAAATGATATATTCTTTGGTGAATAGAAATTTCAAAAGAACAGCATTTATTTGAAATAGAAATATTTTGTAGCATTATACTGTCACTTTCAATCAAGTAATCCATCCTTGAATTCCATCCTTGGTTGAATAAAATGACAGGCTTTTCAATAGAGGGTATGCATCGACGTCACTTTCCCGCCGGAACGCGCTCCCTCAGCTGGACTGAGTGGCAAAAGAACCTGCTGCATGACTGGATTTAATAGGGGAAACTTCGAGTAAAACAAATGGTTACACTAAAGGTTGGGCTCGAAAGTGTTCCTTACAACTTGTCAAATAAACCTAATCCATGGATATTGACATGCAGCCAGGAATCGTGTTTCCTGACATTTATATGTCCCTGATTTCAACGCCGGGGAAATACATAAAGCAAATCTGCCTGTGAATGCTTTATATAACTACAACAATATAGGTAGGTTTAAATCAAAGTAATCTCTTATATCAATTATATATATATATATGTCATATTGTCCAGCCCTAAAATTTGTATATTTTTTGTCAGTGTTTATTTAAAAACACCCAATTATGCAGAATATAAGATGGTAAATATTTAATTGATGAGTTGTCAACACAATATATAACAATGATGAAAGGTATGATTTTACCTTAAAATCCAACATTTTGAAACAAAATGATAACTGCAAATCCATGTTTCTTTAACTGGAGTCCAGTTGTTTCTGTGAATTGCAACAATCCATTTGCTTCTTTTTTCTGTAGCTTTCGGCACTCTTTAAATATATACCTCAGATTTTGGGTCAAATCTATTTGTACAGTCAAAACTCATTCCAGTTTTGGATGTGTTTAGTGTGTTTTTCACTGTATTCACGATGAAAACCAATGCTGCTGCTCAGTTGTTGTGCCACTCAGTTGGCATAACCGCAGTCTTAACAGTCGATGGTGACGTCACGTGTATTCTAGGGGTGTAAGAAAATATCGATACACGTGAATATCACAATATTATGTTTGGCGATACTGTATCGATTCACAAAAACACTGTAACGATATTTATTTATTTATTTATTTTCATCAAAGATTTGTGGCTTTATGTTCGTTTTAAACCACAGACTGTATAAAACACAACCGCTAGATGATATCAGTGTTATCTCAGAACGTAAACTGACGAGGCGCATCAATAGCGTTAGCATTAGCAAACCCAGCTCACAAGACGATAGAATTATTCCACTCCCGCGGTATACAGAGCTGAAGTGACTCATTTTGGCTTCAACTATAAAGAAACCATTAAGGAGATCGAAAAGAGTCCGTTGTTTGCAAAATAGGCCATGTAAAAATCCAAAACTCGGGAAACGCATTGAATCTGAGAGCTCACTTAATATCCCGATGCCATCCGCGCTGCTGAGAGAGGCGTTCGACAGAATATGTAGTAACGTTACGTACTGCACATTTTCCTCTTAGTAACAAAATAAACACAGCAAAAATGACAGAGGAGACAGCAGAAAGAAAGCATCTGATCATAGCGATGTGGATATGTTTGCAACAGCTCTGGAGTTCATCACTTCAGTGAAGGCACATTTATTTAAATAAAACTTTATACAAGTTGTTAAATAGTTTAGAAATTAAAAAGTGCTGTACTGTGAACCTTTAAACCTTTTTATGCATGAGGTTTGTTCTGTATGACCGTCTTTTCTAAAATTACATCCTTCTTCTAAAAAAAAACAAGAAATATCGCAATATGTCGCCTTTCTTACAGTATCGCAATGTATCATAATATAATGTATTGTAACCCCTGTATTGTGATACGCATCATATCGCCAGATTCTTGGCAATAAACAGCCCTAGTACCCTCTATAATGTAAGGTAGGCCTATATAGGCCCAGCATATATATTATAATTTATTAATTTAGCTTGAAGTGCAATGAAACTAATTAACACTAAAAATACAACTTGATAAATACGTAGAATGTTTAAAATAAAAAAAATCCCCTTATCACCTATTTAACAGGAAGATCCAGATCCTGTACGTAAAGTTCACACACACACGCACTGTACAAACTCTATATCCCCTAACCCAGCACAATTACAAAGCATGTTCTTGAAAGTCCTTCAATGAAAAAGTGTTTTCTTCAAAGACAGCGTACGTTGATTGACTAAGTAAATGTGAGGTGTGTCTTTGCAAACGTTTCGAAATGCAAAACCAATCAAAAGAATTGCTGTCAGTCTTTGATCAGATTCAAAATCAGCTTAAAACAGTCTTAGTTGGTTCAACCTGGTCTGCCTAGCAAGTTTTAGCTGGTCAGTCAACTGATTCCTCAGTCAGACCAGTTAAAAAGTTTTAGTATGGTTTCAGGTGTTAAGTAGGGAATTCATATTCTATGAATGTTTTTAAAGGCTGACTGCTTAGTCTATCAATAACAACAGTTGGGCCGAAGACAGCACCTTGTTTGTGCATGATGCACTCCAGAATTCATACTGATTTGAAGAAAATGCCACAGTCTGATGATTTTCCCATTTGGAGGAGCGAATAAAACCTAGATTATTTCCATAATTTGCAATATCCAAAAGAATGCTGCATGAAATTAACTTCTGTGCAGATTTCACCTACAGCAGAGGAAAGAGACATATAAACTTTAGTTCCCTTTGATATACAGGAAAGCTGCTCCATTTAATCTAGATAAAAAGCTGAATTTTTATATGGTGAGTCATACAGTCATGTGGGTTAATGCTGTACCATATTCTATAAAGTCAAAAACAGCACCAAGGCTGTGTTAATATAATTTTTTAAAGATCTACTATAAATTTGTCTGCTCTATAGCGGAAAGCCAAGCCCAGGCATTTCCCTTGCTTGGATGAAAAAAGAAACAAATCTCATATTTGCTGCAGTGCTACATTGCAAATTTCATGGAACCATGTTAGAATCATTGACATTTATTTAATTATGTTGGGTAGGTAATTGAAAGTTGAATCCCATGCAAATAAGGAAAACATTAAACAATCAGTGTACGTGCTCAAATTGTGGATGCCTCAAAAGGGATGTGGGCCTTCAGGTTTAGAAAGCAATTCAAATAGTCTTTCTCTCTGAATAGGACATTCTAAAGTTCATTAGTCCCAAAGAAACAAGCAATTGCAATCTAAATCTTCTTTTCTAGTGCATAAATGCTGCAGTTCTTTCCAGCATGTTGTCTGTATGCAGAGCTTTTAGAAATTGTCAGAAGAATCATATCTTTGTCAAACCGCATTTGACATACTGTTTCTCACCTCCATTAAAAAAAGATGGCCATATCAACCAGCTATCTTTGAGTGTGAGATAAGCTTTGAGGAATCAATATCCTTGGGGGTAATTGCAGTGACCCCAGATCTTACTATGTTAAATGACAGACGCAATGAAACGTTCAGTTCAAAATTCAGTGAGAAAGAAAGAAAGAAAGAAAGAAAGAAAGAAAGAAAGAAAGAAAGAAAGAAAGAAAGAAAGAAAGAAAGAAAGAAAAAGAATGCAGCATTCTTTTGGATATTGCAAATTATGGAAATAATCTAGGTTTTATTCGCTCCTCCAAATGGGAAAGAAAGAAAGAAAGAAAGAAAGAAAGAAAGAAAGAAAGAAAGAAAGAAAGAAAGAAAGAAAGAAAGAAAGAAAGAAAGAAAGAAAGAAAGAAAGAAAGAAAGAGAGAAAGAAAGAAAGAAAGAAAAAGAAAGACAACCCTACTTAGGGGCGGGAGTTTGAAGCATGCTGAAATCGATCAACAATGGTATATGTTACACAATATGCAACTCATTCCAGTTTTAGAAGGTGGGAAAAGGTTGAGCTCATGAATATTAATTAGTTATGAATATTAAAAGTACTCTCCAAGAAGTTGATGAATACATATCCTTGAGCCACTATCAACACAATCTTCTAGGTATATTATATATATATATATATATATATATATATATATATATATATATATATTTATATATATATATATATATTTATATATATATATATATATATATATATATATATATTAATGGCTCCTGAAAAATTAGCTTTGCAATCACAGCTTTAAATTATATTTTAAAATATATTAAAATAGAAGTTATTTAAAAAAATATATATATAAAAAAAAAATCAGTCATTTTAAATAAATGTAGCATGGGTTAGCATACTTCAGACTCAAGATTTAAAATTAATTTTAAAATTGTATCTCAAACTTTTAAAAAGTACTGTATAAAATAATTTAAAAGTGTTCCACAGTTAATAGAACATTAATTTAATATTTCTCAACAAAAATATAAGTTACATCTCTTGAAACCAATTATTAGTGTAGCATTTGTTCTTTTCACTCAATTCACAAGCACAAACAGGCATTTATTTTTGGTCTCCATGATTATACCTGCCAGGACATGCACACTCAAGTATAAAGTCAATGTTGATCTCTGAACTATTCACTCTGACTGTGTACTCTGAGAATTTAGTAGGTCTATGAGTAAATCTGCCTTTTTTTTTTTCTTTTTTTTTCCTCTCAGGGAAAAGGCAATTTTTACCTGTTTGAAATAATATTAAAAGCTAAAATAATAGAACTTCATAGTCTACATGTAACATACCGCAATATCAGCCAACTAAGTTTGGGAGAGCAGGCTAAAACATAACCATGTCACCCCAGCACTCTGGCATAAAGGGACTGCAAGAAAAAAAATCAAGAAAAGGAAAGAAAGGAAAAAGAATACAAGTTACAAATGCACAAGTCGAATCAAACAGTACTTGAGAAGACATTTTTCTATCTTGCAAACACATACAGATTGTAATATAGATGGAGGAAAACTGTCAAGAGTTTTCAGATTGTGTGGCTGTACTGTAAGATTGTAAATAATATGATCTAGTGATAAACAGTAGGCCTTCAGTCAGACATTGACATATTGTTTCACATTTGCCCAGTATAAGGCAATCATTGTAAAGTTTATGCATTTGAATGACAGTGATTAATACAGCTAAAGGGTTAACTTAGCATGTGCCACTCAAATAATACAAAGAGGCCATGCTGTAATCAATCTTCAAACTGTCACTCAGATAATAGAGGATGGCTTCCAGCCAAACGTCAGTAAAACTGAGGTACATGTATTTTGTTCCTGACAAAGCGAAACATTTAATTGACAGGGTAAATGTTGCCTGTAACCATGAAAAAACACAATTGAATAACACACAGAAGAGGTTATCAAAAACAAGTGCTGGGTTGAATTAATGAACCCTGATGAAAGCTAAAATAAATGTATTTAATTTTTTTATTTATTTATTTTTAAAGGAGGAGGTGGTAGTCTTTTATTTTTGTGAAGTGTTACATTTTAATGTTTACATGGCCTGCAGTAGACAGACTGACATTATTATTTGTTTTTCTTAATTATTAATTGGTCTAAAAGTCAGACCATGAAATTATTGAACAAACTCAAAAAAAGAAGACATTTGTTGAATGCAGTCAAGAGCTTTTTTCTTCTTCTTGCTTAATCAGACGTAAAAGTGAAGCATGTCATTTTTATGTTAAAATACTTTCTCCTGTCAATGCTTAAAGCAATCAAACATTGCTCTTTTTGTTTTAACATCCCGATCAGCCTGACACAGTAACATTTGCTTAACCAACATTATGAGTTTGCAGTGGGACTATCTGTTTGTCTGACCAGTAGAAAACATGGGGAGTGCTCTGGAAACCTGTTTGAAAACAATCATTATATTTTGTATTATCCTGCTAGATAAACAGAAAGACATGCTTCAGCTTTGATATTAAAGTGGTACTCAAAGGAAGTGGTGCTGAGCTCTTTCTTTCTTTCTTTCTTTCTTTCTTTCTTTCTTTCTTTCTTTCTTTCTTTCTTTCTTTCTTTCTTTCTTTCTTTCTTTCTTTGTCTTATCAAACCTTTCCTCACTTCCTGCTAAATTCCAGTTTAAGTGTTCTAAAAGTGTTCCTCCAAAGCACAGCAATAAATGTTTAATTAAGCCTATAAGGTCAGGTTTTGATCACTGTCAAGGTCTTGCCCAGTGAAAATCACTAATGTTACAACATGAATGAATACTTAACATTGTAAAGTTGCAATACACTTCCACAACAAACACTGTTTCTTGAAAGCAGAAATTCAATTCTAGTGTTTGATCATACCTAAATGTTTACCCTTATAACCTGTTTAGAAATTCTATATAGTAACTAAATATATAGTGTTACAGGTTAAGTACATAATTTCCATACCTAGTTGCAAGAATAATAATGCTTACCGAACAATTGAAAAAAAAAAAAAAAAAAATCCACCCATCCATGTTTGGCAAAAAACAGGTAGTCACACTCATGCTATTGTTTGAGCCAGAAGTTGACTTGTTCTGCCAATCATGGTCAGCATGACAGGATGCTAAGCCACTGCAGTTGAGATTAATGGGAATGCTATCTAGAGATAGATAGATAGATAGATAGATAGATAGATAGATAGATAGATAGATAGATAGATAGATAGATAGATAGATAGATAGATAGATAGATAGATAGATAGATAGATAGATAGATAGATAGATAGATAGATAGATAGATAGATAGATAGATAGATAGATAGATAGATAGATAGATAGATAGATAGATCGATCTACATCTGGCCATGGTTGATATGAATTGTAATAATATATTACAATATTACTGTTTGTACTCTATTTTTGATCAAATAAATGCAGCCATGGTGAGCATAAAAATCTTACCGACAACAAACATTGAAACAGTAGTGAATGTTTATCCTTCTCTGGGAAGTCAGCCTATAATGGTTTACTTACGGTTCTTTCTCAATATAAAAATAATGCTGTATTGAAAAAGTGACACGCTTCACCTTAAAAGGTGCTCTATGTAAGTTTTTGACTGTACAAAAGCATAAAAATACCATAATATGCTTGCAGATATTTATTAAATATGCTGAGTTCACATATTAGTTTCTCTGAAAACCACAGCTACAGCCAGTTATTCTACTTTGAAATTTGCGTTCCGTGTCAGAATTTCTGTTTTTGTTTCGGTCTGTGCAAGACCGCACATTGCCAATTTACCAAATAGTATTTCGCCACCCTGGGTTGCCAGTTGGCGGAAAACAGATGCAGCGAATTGCAGCCATGGAAGCCAGCGAACAAACTGGGTCAGAGATCGCACATTCTACCCAGCCTAAAAAGCCTCAGCTTCTATCTAAAAATCTCTATGAACTGGAGCATATTAAAACACGATATCAATAAATCAATAAATCAACTAATTATCTTACAGTGTGTAAGTCTCCTCGCCTTGCGATGTCAATTGATCTCGCTCCTGTTGCCTGTCTTCAAACTGCCAACCCGTGAGAGCGTCGAGTCTAAGAAGGAGTGGGCGGAGCAAACAATATTTTGAATTTGGACTGCAGCACCTATTTCAACCACTAGCTGTCATTCTTACATAGAGCACCTTTAAGTTGTAAAAGACTGCTTTTATGATGATCAGATATGAGAAAATGCCACACAAGGAATATCTTATCTGCTGTCAATAGTAGTGACTATAGTGACTATGTTCTTTTATATAAATCTTCATAATTACAGGCAAATTAAAATCAGAGCAAATCTCAGCAACACAGCCGAGTTCTAATTCTGCATGCACAAGCAAAGCAAATTGCATCTACATGCATTCAACACCCTCCTTCAATCAAAAATTATATCTCTCCATGGCTTTGCTAAGGGAGACATCAACTAGAACAAGGTGCGAGGAGGGTGGGATGCTATTGGTAATACTGTATTTGAGTCAGGGTCTATTTATGATGTTGTTTTGTTTATCCGTTTAATTAAGTAATTATCCAGTTTTTTTTTATTATTGGAGAAAGGTAATGAGTTTGAAAGTAAAGTGAAGCACTCCATTAGCAAGCCTCAGAAATGTTTCTCCTGTTGTAGCTTATGAGGTCCGCTCACCTTTAGACCCCACAGCTTTCCCACCATCCCAGTAGTGCGCAAGCATCGTCTCCCCATTCGTAACGCTCATTAGGCCAATCCAAACAGCCTTAAGCTGGAACGAAAGCGTTTGGGGTACTAGGCCATTATTCTGTTTACTGTCAGCCACTCTCAAGGGTTCATTATAGGAAGTACAAATGCCTTTTGTGGTGCTAATAAACACCATTGATCTTCAAGGTTTCAGCATAAGGCGCTGACATACAAAAAAAAAAAAAAAAAAAACACTTAATGGGACTTCTGAGAGAACATTCATGTGTGCTGGGTCAAAATGCAACCCAGAACATAATTTCTTCTCTTTAAAAGTGAAGTAATTATGTTTAAATGGAAGGAATGGCTTAGTACTTACATAACATAAGGTTTAAAAGTCTACATTCACACTCAAAATTCTGGAATTCAAAATCTAATTTAACTTTTAAATAGGATTGTTAAAAATGTTATAAAAATTTTGTAACATTCTGCACTTTTTCTAGGACGCTAATCAAATAAGCAAACAATATGTGACATCGACCATGTAAACTAAAAAAAAAGGTTAGATTTCCAGTTCAACTTTTCAATTTTTCTCTTAATAAATTTTGTAATGAGATAATCTATTAAAAATAAATAAGAATAAAAAAGTCACACAGCCCTGTACATGTTGTGCATACAAAAATAATGCCTGTGTAGTTAAAGGTGGTTATAATGGCACTTTCATTCACTCCCCTTGTATCTGCTTGTGTTGCATCTGCATTAATACCATGGTACCAGCACTGCGCTAAGGCTTTTACTGCGCTTAAGCCAAAGATATAGGGCTGTAAGTTGACAGAGAGCACATCAAAGAAAATTACCCAGACTCTCTCTCACTCTCTGTTTGTACATTTAGTGGCTGGTACGCATTGGCGAATCCATTTTTAGTCGACATTCATGACCTGTCTCTTCATAATGTCTTTTCTCACACAGGCCTGTCGTAAAGTCATCAGTAAGCTATAAAGTATGGACACTGAGTAAATAGGAAATTCATGCATGGCAGTGAAGCGGTGGAATCCCAGTCCAAAACTAATGAATTAAAATTAGAATGGTGAAATGCATTTTAATGGTATTGACAGAAGCATTAATTTTTTAGGACTGAGCTTTTACATAGCTAAGTAATAATATAACCACAACTAATAATAAAGGTAACGCTGAAAATGGGCACAGAGAATAATGCTTATGTAAGGGATAATCCTTGGCTAGCTGTGCTAGTTTTAATGCACAACGTGGAGACAAAGAACCACCCAATGCGAAGCATCCATTCAAATTGTTTAATGCACAGCTAGCCATGGATTATCCCACTTATAGCATGGTCATTTGCCAGAATTGATAACTTAAAACTGTTATTGATGTTTGCAGTGCAATATTTGACCGGAAAGGTAAAAATGACTCTTAATTTTGTCAGTTACAGCTCGTTAGATCTAGCATTCTGTCCACTTTAAATCAGTTTTAGCCCTGACGAAGGCCAGTTTGCCGAAACGTGTTGGCAAAATAAAGTTGATACTTAGCTCCAGCTTCATAGTTTTTTGTTTATATTTTTGACCCCTCCGTGCCACAAGTGCTGCTGGTTTTCTTTCCTATACTACATATTTACCATTGCCATTGTTGGATGTGAAGTTGCACCAGACTAATTATATTACTCACTTTAAATCAGACACAGAGACAAAGTAGAGCATAAAGGGGCTCACACACCGGACGCGAAGCGCAGCGCCGTGACATGTCTCTAAAATTCGAACACACTGTTTTCTATTGTTTTCCGAGTCGTAGATGGGCACTGCGGACAGGCGGCGAATGTCGCCATCGGTGTACGTAAACTCATAGAAAACAAAACGTTAGAATTTTAAAGACGTGTCGTGGCACTGAGCTTCACGTCCAGTGTGCGAGCCCCTTTAGATTATATTTATTTCAATTAATGAATTATAGCATTTATTTGAATTCATTATCGAGAGAGAGAGAGAGAGAGAGAGAGAGAGAGAGAGAGAGAGATGAGAGATGAGTGTGTGAATTACCTGTGTCTGTTCAGGGTCTGAAAAATTTGCCCCAGGAAAAATAATCCATACAGCTCCAGGGGTTAACCCAGGGGTTAAAGGCCTTCTGAAGCAAAGCAATAGGCTTTTGTAAGAAAAATATCCATATTCAAAACTTTATTATAATAACTAGCTTCATGTCTCTGGACCGGAGCAGAACTTTGCTCATTACGCATCGGAAGAGTAACCCCTGACCTGACGCATGACACAATGATGAATGCAGAAGCTCAGAGGATAGAGCAAAACAAAACACCGGTCACGAATTAGAAGTCTAAAATGAGAAATTTTAAAAAGGCTATGTTGGAGGATATGTAAGAGAAGAGGAGCTTGAGTATGTTGCACATCTAAGGCATCTAAGCTTATGCGACTCTTACATCCTACGTCATACAACGTTTCAGGGGTTACTCTTGTGGTGCAAGTCAACTTGCGCAGTATGCGTACAAGGCAACATTTTAGTATAAAGTTTTAAATATGGATATTTTACTTACAAAAACCCATCGCCTCGCTTCAGAAGGCGTTTATTAAAGGAACGCGCAGCATTATTCAATGTGTTGGCGTAATTTCAGTTGAAACAGGAAGATAGGGCGGGATATATCTATAATGATGGGTCGACAGGATGTGGATCCATTTGCAGCTTTTATTAAAAGGACTTACAATGCAGACAGGGCAAAGGCAGAGGCATAAACAGGGACAGGCAATGGTCGTGGCAGGCGGCAGACAAACAGAATCAGGTCACAGGTAACCATTCTCTCCAATCTCTAACCATTTCTCCTCGTAATCTCCTCTATATCGCTTTAAAATACAGCATTCTGTGCAGAATTAAAATGGGTCCAATACATTTTGTGGTCTGTACCGACTCGCGCACATGATCCGCTCTGTGCTCTCATGTCTCTGGATCAGAGCAGAACTTTGCTCATTAGTGGTTCAACGGATCACAAAACTCATGGTTTGGATCATATCACGGTTATTAAGTCACGGATCGGATCATTTTTTTGGATCAGCACAAAAAAACAAAAAAAATTGGGGTGTGGAGGGTAACTTTGCATTTATTACTAAGCCCACTTTAACTACTCCGATACCACAGCAGAAACTACTAGCCTAACTAATACATTATTAAAGGTAAGTGAACAGACTGTAAAAAGAACAAATACTGTACACCAATTACAAGAATAGATAAATACAATATAAAGTTACAAATAAAGTATAAGGTCCAACTGTAGTATTAATTTTCATGTACAGAAATGTAATAATTAAATATAAAATGACACTGTTCACTGTATAAATTTAATATAGATTCATCTTTGTTAAAGCTGTGTTTTGTTGTTTGATTTACATGATAGACAACAGCAGGTATTTATAGGTTGCTGTCACTTTAAGACCCCATGCACGCACAAATCCGATAGATACACATCCGAATTCTCACCTCATTCAATTAAGACATAACCGAATGTGTTTACGAGAATACTTGCCGAGAGGGGTATTTTGACTGACATAATGCGTGTATGTGTCCATCCAAGTGCATTGAGGATGCAAAAGAAAAATCTATTTGGAATCCGCGAGCTATCTGAAACGCGCCTCTCTCTCTCTCTCTCCATTTATATAGCGCTTTCCTATGTACAACTGTACACCCAAAGCACTTTACAATCATATCAGGGGTCTCTCCTCATCCACCACCAGTGTGCAGCATCCACTTGGATGATGCGACAGCAGCCACAGTACAGCGGCGCCAGTACGCTCACCACGCACCAGCTGTAGGTGGAGAGGAGAAAGAGTGAAAGAGCCAATTCAATGGATTGGAAGCTTGGAAGAGCTCTGACTGTGTTCATCGGAAAGAAGATAGTCATACACATCTAGGATGGCTTGAGGGTGAATAAATCATGGGATAATTTTTTGGGTGAACTATCCCTCTAACAATGAAACTGAGTTTAATTACTTTAGCAATTGTTGCAACCTTGTTGCTGAGAAATATAATGTAGCGATTCAGTAGCTAATCTATTTAATAAATAAAAGCCATGGGGCAGCGTTGATAAGTTTCTGCACTCCTGAATGTTTCTGTGTGTGCACAGTGCAACCTCAGAGTGATGTATGCGTGTGTGCTTCAATGAAAACATCATAAATGACGTATGTGTCTGTGTGCTACAGTGAAAACAGAACATTAATATAGAACAAGATTAAACTGACTACCTGTGCATTAAATGATTTTATTGCAAACCTTCCAACCAAATCAGATTCAACTATTCAGACAGACCATGGTATAAAAACTGCATTATGCATGCAACATGTTATGTGAGTCATAAATATGCCATGGAAAGACTTTTAAATTTTGCGTAAAGGTCACCAGTGTGAAACTATAAACTTATTTGTAATTAACAGCAACATTAAGCACATTAAAGACTAATTAATATAAACAAATCTGTTAGTTGTTGAATGAATGTTTTAAAAATAGCATGCTAATTTTCTGTTAAGAATAAATAAATGAATACTTTACTCCATTTTTATGTAATGTAGTATTTTTAGATGCTTGCAATGAACAATTATTTATGGCACACCTTAAGAACAATGATTGACAGGGTTAGCGATAGAGTACTTTCCCGCAGGTGCCTCTTTCCCGTATGTGCAGTCCTTACAATAGCAGGTAAATAGGGAAAACACAGTCTCTGTTATCATGCCGTCTTCCCACAGGGACTCTTGTACAACCTTAATAGCCAAGAAAACTATTGTTTTCAGCCACAATAAAAGCCACATAAAACAATTTTCAAGGCTGGATGCATTTGTCTTTTTCAAAACAACATTATCTGATCAAAAATATGTGGCCTCACTCCGATAAAAACGCGGAGGGAAGAAACCAACCTGGAGATAAAGAAAACTGTTTTAAAGCTTTGGTTTGGCTCTGGGCTTTCATCTAACCGATTTGGTGTGGTGAAGAGTTGTGGCAGTCCCAGGTCCCTTTGAAATGACCTGCGCTAAACGCATGCTTAATGTGGAGGTGGATGCTTCTGGAAAATAATCAGATAGAAAATGCCAAAACAGACTAAAACTTAGAGTCCAGACATAGGCTGGGGGTGGGGTGGGGTGACAGACTCATTTGGTCCCGTTTCAGTGGTGATATTATCCATGTGTCAAAGCAGATCTGTGGGTATTAGGAGAGCTGAGATGTGATGAGGGATAGATAATCCTTTCACTGGTAAGGGAGAACTCTGGCCCAGATTTCACACAATAGCTTCCCCCCACCGGAATTATTTGGAGTGGAGAACAAATTCCATCATGTTGGGGGAGAAACTATGTTATTGTAGTGTCACATCGATTTATTCCCAATACGAAAAACCCATTAAACACATTTGATGTCTTAAGACTCCAAAAAGCACCATTAAATTCACTCGAGAAGCTTCTAATCAGTCACAGCCTGTTTATAAACCACTGTAGGCTGTGAGAGTGTATGACTTTTAAGAGAAAATTACATACAATGTGCTGTTATTATGTAGAGGGAGCAAAAGTTACATAATTATTTTAACTGTGTTTAGTACCTGTTACAATAATGCCTTAAGGGGAAAAAATATAAAACTTCATGGGCCACACACATATTTCTATGGTCAGCACTGGGTATTGAACCTTGGAAGTTAATTTCACCATGAAAATAGGCAGCCGGAGGCAGAAACTGTAAAAAAAAAAAAAAAGTGCTGTTTGGAGTCTTACGTGTTTTTGACCGTAGATTCCACCAATATTCCTGCAATCTTCTGCTGAACAGATACACTATGTAGCAAAATCACATTTGACATCTCAGTCCAAATGATTTGCACAGTCAGTCAAAATTCTATTTATTGACATCGCCATGGCCCCATATTTTAATATTCATGAGGGGCTGCCTTCACAAAAGTAAGGCAGGAACTCATGCCTTGACTTAATTTTCAAAATGTTGAAGTATATGACCAAGCAGTTGAATTAATATATATTATTATTATTATTATTGTTTAATTGTAAATATATGTATAATGTTACAAAAAGATTTATATTTCAAATAAATGCCCTTCTTTTGAAATCCTAAAACAAGTATATAATGCTTTTCATAAAATATTAGGCAGCAAAAATTACTGTTTTACTGTATTTTACTGTTTTTGATTTTTTTTTTAAAAATGCAGCCTTGGTGAGCATAATGCTGCGTTCACACCGAACGTGTCTGGGGCGTCAAATTCGCGTCAGACGCATCTAGTTGGACGCTTGAATATTTTGAAGTCAGACACTTCAGATGCGCGTCAAATTCGCTCTATTCGCGCGTCTAAACAAATTGTGTTCAGTTGCGAATTCGCGTCATGGGAGGGGCTTCCATCTCTTTCTGCACAGATCCTCTGAACAAACACATCATCTTGTCAGTTGGAAACTAGTAGCGGCAATTTAATTCTGTTATGCCGGCTGGCTTTTACTAACAAGCAGGTGGGCTATGATCAACGGCTAAAATCATGCAAAGCGTTTTACAACTAACCAGATTGTCCGATTTCTTCGCTTACCCTCTTCCAGGCAAGGTCCTTTTTATTCCTGTCTCGATAAAAATATGATGACACATCATAGGTGGCCACACACAGACTATAAGTATCAAAATTCCAGTAGTCGGTACCGATACCATGAAAATTGTACGGTTCTCTGTACCAATTTCGGTACAGCAGCAAAATCTGTTGGAATTATTTTACTATTTTATATAGCCTATTTATATTAAATATGATTTGGAGTGTGTGTGGTTGTGTGTGTATATAGGCTACCTCAATTAAATAAATTTTGAAATATAAAAATAAATAAATAAATAAATAAATGCTCAAACATCCACTGTTGAAAAAAAAACAGCATATGCTGGTAAGGTAGGTTTTGAAGCTGTATCCTGGTCAAATGCTGGTCCTAAACTGGTCCTGCTGGTCCATGTTAGTCCTAAACTGGTCCTGGACCAGCATAAACCAGCATACCAGCTTCAAAACCTACCTTACCAGCATATGCTGGTTTTTTCAACAGGGGTAACATGCGTGTTTAATTTAGTTATTCCGTCAGTGAAACAACACACTATAGCCTGTAAAACTATAAAATAAATATCGGTAAATAATGGTAACCTAAATAATAAGAAAGTTAAATATTACTTAAAAAAGCATTTGTTTTTTATTTCCACTCAAAGACGTGTCATATAGACAAGTCCCGTTATTATAGTCTTTGATATAGACTGCTTTGCACTTTGAGAGGGATGTGGAACACGAGCAGGAAAGAGACCATTTTTCTTTAATAATATCTTCGTTATCTCCTGATGTTACAAACAACTGACACTTGTTGTAAAAGGTCTGAAGAGCGAGTTTTATCTTCAGACATTTAGGCTATGTTTGATTTAGCGCTGCCAGAGAAAACAAAAGTAAAAATCACCGGCGTGTGAAACGCGCTATACAAATAAACTTGACACGCCTTATAAAGTCTAATAACAAGCACAAACTGTGTTAAACAGAAATTGATGTGCAAGCAAAAAGGTTTCTGTCCTACTGTGTTTTTTCTACTTTACCACAGTAAAGAATAGCCTATAATAGGCCTCAATGCGAACAAAAGAAACGTTTATAATCCCCTGCGTGAGTGAAGATTTGGGGGAAAAAAACAGATGTTCAGTGGAATAACTAATGGAATATTGTTAAATTCTCTGCTAATCAGGTGACCCGATCGCGATTCGGAAAACAGAATAGGAAGCTTAAATGTATGGACTTGCGTACCTGTCTCATTCGGCATTAACCAAAATGTTTCCATGGCTACGATGTCACATTCAATTGCTAACTGTGACGAGCAGGGCGGGCGAGAGCCGTGAGGGAACGGCGCGAGGCCGGTGACGCGAGTGATAATGAGCGCCACCTGCGAGGCGTGCCTGCCTCGAGTCTCTCACGGAGGAGCTCCGGAGGCATAAAAGGAGGAGCGACTACAATGAAGGGCGAGAGAGGACCAGGCCTGGACTTTATGTTATGTTTTATTATGTTTGTGTGGCCGGCAGACGTCCGTGAGGGTCTGCCGGCATTACTTTCGTTTTGTTCTTTGTTTATTTTGAATTAAAGTTTGTTGAATGTTCGCCGGTTCCCGCCTCCTTCTTCCCACATTTACGAACTGTGTTACATTGGTGCCGAAACCCGGGAGGAAGGAGGGACATGCTGTCGGAGAGCCCTCGCTGCTGAGGGGGATCGCGGTGCTGCGGAGTTCGGGCAGTGCGGGAGTGTGTGTAGACCGCGAGAGGCTGCCCGAGGCGGTGGTGCTGGAGCCAAGTGAAAGGTGGGACGGAGACCCGGATGCCGTGCTCCTGGGACGAGGTGGGGTGGCTGCCGTCCTGGACCTGGAAGGAGGCGGGAACCGGCGAACATTCAACAAACTTTAATTCAAAATAAACAAAGAACAAAACGAAAGTAATGCCGGCAGACCCTCACGGACGTCTGCCGGCCACACAAACATAATAAAACATAAAATAAAGTCCAGGCCTGGTCCTCTCTCGCCTTTCATTGTAGTCGCTCCTCCTTTTATGCCTCCGGAGCTCCTCCGTGAGAGACTCGAGGCCGGCACGCCTCGCAGGTGACGCTCATTATCACTCGCGTCACCGGCCTCGCGCCGTTCCCTCACGGCTCTCGCCCGCCCTGCTCGTCACACTAACCTATTATTTCTTCTGTAAACAAAGCTTTGTGCTTCACTCGTATCATATTTACGTAAATACTGCCACATTCCTATCAGTGGGTACCGAATATACCCGGATTCCCGGTACTACCGGTACTACAGAAATGCTGGTATCGTCACATTTTCAAAATTTCAGTACCGACTTGAACCGAAGTACCGGTACTTTTGACAACACTACAGACTATTATCTTTGTTCTTGTCTTCACCGCTAATCACGTCATAAACACGTTACCAAAGCAGAGTCCCTGATTGGTTAACGCGCCGTGAATTTTCACCCAAGTTCAGATTTTTCAACTCGGGCATTCTGGGTCGTCAGACGCTCAATTCGCGCGTCAGGCGCGTGAACGCTCAATTCGCGCGTCAGGCGCGTGAACGCTCAATTCGTGCCACGCCATTCGTGCCGCAGGATGACTAGACGCGCGTTTACATTGACTTAACATGTAAATCAGATGCCCCAGGCACGTTCGGTGTGAACGCAGCACTTCTTTACCAACCTCAAAGTTTTAAACAAACTTTTTTGTATATACACACATATAAGCACCTCCAAAAATTCTATAGGTTCACAGGTTTATAGAGTTCGAAATAAAAGCAGAGATCAGCATAAAGAATAACAGGGTGTGCTATATTTGTCGCCTAACTGAGAAAAGACTGTAAAAATATGACATACAAAAAAATAACTTCTGTATGGAGCTTCTGTGAGCAGAAAGTACAGCATATTTTTAGGAGACATAATAAAACTATTCTAAGGGTTATCATTGTTTTGTAGCTGAACAATATTTACAGGAAAAATGATGAGAGAGAATATCTTGCATGTTTTTCTTTGTTGGAAGTTCACAATGCACACCCAGAGCACTGCATACATAAAAACCACCAGGAAAGCAGAAAGCAGTGTGCTTCTGAGTAAACAAATACACTATATTTACACATTTAAAAACAGTTTCCACCCACCATACACAAGACAAACACAAATGAACACCCATAATGTATTATCTTGTATGTAAGAAAAGTCCTGATGCTTCAAATTATCTTCGCCTCCTTATTCCCTTTCCATCATCAATACAATTCCCTCAACAGACCCACAATTGTTTACTTCCACCTTTCTAGCCCTTAGAAAGATAACCTCTCATGACACAGAACCACAGTCTGGACAGTTATATGAACTGTAACAGGGCTGAATAACATCCTTATTGACAAAAAAATAAAAAAAAATCTTTTCAAAAGCAACCGTGTCTGTGGTTATCTATCCAAGTAATAGCAAGACTGCTATTGTTTCGAAAAATCAGCATGAATCTTGTGGTATTGCTTTTATACAACAGTTCAATAAGTAAGAATCTTATAGCAAGTAACTTACATTTTGTTGTTGATATTTCTTTGTCTACTTTTGCTCTGCCAAACAAAAATATTACCAAATAAAGCCAATCAACATAGTAGTAGCATTTAATTTCTGAATTTTGAACGAATTGAGTGTGAGATTCAATAATTTCCCTAATTTTTCCTGAATAATTGTTGTTTTTTTCAGTCATTTAGCCTACTTAACCGATTCGTTGAATGACTCACTCATAAAGGTAGACATTACATTACATTATATATGTATATGATTAAGCATCAGTTCAAGAATATCAAGAATAGCACTTCATCTTACCTACTGATTGAAAGTAAATGGAAAGTCAAAATGTAACACTAATTCAAAGTAATTCAACACTACATACAAGTGACTGCTATAGACTTGAAAGCCCCCATTCATCTAAAGGTTTTACTCCACCAAGGTGTTACGGTACTGCCCAGAGATAATAGCTGTTTGGAGAGATTCAGTTGCCCGGACTCAATCCCTCTGTAATGGCTGATAAGAGGGACTGGTCTGCTGGGTGAAGCATGTTTCTGCTGTGTATGATATTACAGCATTTGGATTTGGGTCCTAGTTTTCGAAATTAAGACACATTATAGAAAGTCTCATCCCCATCCGTTACAGTAGAGCTGTCAGGATAACCACAATATCGTAATACCGTAATAAAAATGAGGAGAAAACCACAGAGGAATGCACGAAACGCAGCAATATTTTCGGAAGGTTCTCGTTTTACACCATGCATGTGTACTAAAAATTAAATTAGTAATGATAACATAATGTGTACCATGGTGATTTGTACAGAGGCTCCATAGCAATGTACTTAACAAGCCTAAACAGACAGTAAATGTTATGTGAAAGAGATCGAATGAGCGTGTGCAATTACCTGCATCTGCCCTTTAGGCCGAGACATATATATTCGTAAAAAAAAAAGTTGAATGTCCAAGAAAAGTGAAATCTGTCTTAGCATTGACACATTGCTGGTCGGCTGAGCCTTCTAAAGTGATGCTCAAAGTTAAAGGTGCCATCGAACGTTTTTTTACAAGATGTAATATAAGTCTAAGGTGTCCCCTGAATGTGTCTGTGAAGTTGCAGCTCAAAATCCCCATACAGATTTTTTTTTAATTAATTTTTTTAACTGCCTATTTTGAGGCATACTTAGAAATGCACCGATTCATGCTGCAGCCCCTTTAAATCGCGCGCTCTCCGCCCCCTCCCGAGCTCTCGACTCTATCACTGCAGAAACAAAGTTCACACAGCTAATATAATCTTCAAAATGGATCTTTACAAAGTGTTCGTCATGCAGCATGTCTAATCATGCAAGTACAGTGTTTATTTGGATGTTTACATGTGATTCTGAATGAGTTTGATAGTGCTCTGTGGCTAACGGCTAATGCTACACTGTTGGAGAGATTTATAAAGAATGAAGATGTGTTTATGCATTATACAGACTGCAAGTGTTTAAAAATGAAAATAGCGACGGCTCTTGTCTCCGTGAATACAGTAAGAAAGGATGGTAACTTTAACCACATTTAACAGTACATTAGCAACATGCTAACGAAACATTTAGAAAGACAATTTACAAATATCACTAAAAATATCATGTTATCATGTCAGTTATTATCACTCCATCTGCCATTTTTCACTGTTGTCCTTGCTTGCTTACCTAGTCTGATGATTCAGCTGTGCACATCCAGATGTTAATACTGGCTGCCCTTGTGTAATGCCTCGATCATGGGCTGGCATATGCAAATATTGGGGGCGCACACCCTGACTGTTAACCTGTCGGTGACCCTTTCGGTGTTATGTTGAGATTCGCCTGTTTTTTGGAGGTCTTTTAAACAAATGAGATTTATATAAGAAGGAAGAAACAATGGAGTTTCAGACTCACTGTATGTCATTTCCATGTACTGAACTCGTTATTTAACTATGCTGAGGTAAATTCAATTTTCAATTCGATGGCACCTTTAAAATGATTTCAACAGCTTGTTTCATTACACCTCTCTTTGAATGAATCGGAATTTTGGATGTGTAGTTGAATGAACGGTTTAAAGACTCACTCAAAGACACTCCCTTGCCGCCACCTTGTGGCTTACCAATGTAACTGCACTAACTGACAGCCTGTCTAGAATGCGCAGAGATGAGTAGTTCTGCAATATGGGTGAAATATTAGCAGACAGTCTCTTGTCCAGTGAGATTCGAGGATCAGAACTAACTGTTAGACATATAACAATAGCCATACGATCCTATTGTCAGGTTTATGTTACGTGGACCCTTATTTTGACATTCTCTTCTGTTTACTTCACTTCCAGTTTCAATGCTCTATTTAGTTTAGGTTTCATTGGTAAAACATGCAGATTAAAATAATCATTCTCGTGTTTTACACTACATGTCTGAGATTTGTTCTTGTGAGTCAAGCTGGTTCGGTTGAGCTTCGGTTTATGTTCGATTTTTTATTAACTTTTTGAAGCGTCAAAGTGGTAGTTGCGTAGCTGTCTATAGAGGGACAGAAAGCTCTCAGATTTGATCAAAAAGATCCTCATTTGATTTCTGAAGATGACCGAAAGTCTTTAGACTCGTTTACACTGCACGCGTGTGCGGCGCGTTATGGCTCCGGCAAGGTTTTGTTCCGTCCTCTGAGTGGTGTCAACTCACACCAGAAGCATTTCAGAAGCAGCGGGTGGATTCACGAGAGCACTAGATTTGCCTGTCCAACGCTGATTTTTTCATGTTTCTGGAGTCTGAGGCTGATTTGGGGCCCTGGATAAGTTTTGACATTCCCTGACATTTGTGCTTTTTTCAGTTGTGCATAAACATAGTAATGGAAAAAGTGTCATTACACTGTATTCAGCACAAACTAGGCTACAATAATATGTGAGGAACATGTACATATTTGTATTTTTGAAGCGTGGTTATTGAAAAAACAAAAAACTTAAGTCACTGAAATAAGGCCAAAAAAAATAATATTATATATGTGTTCACAAGACTTCTGGGTATTGAAGATTGTAGACTAGAGTTTTTGCTTCAAATGATGTAAAAATTATCCTATCTACTCGTTCATATAAAACAATAGAGAGATTTAAATTTTGTAAGACACTTTTTGTCAAGAAACAGTATGCATGGAGGTGTGAATCTTCATGAATAATCCTGTAATTCACACCTGAGAAGACAAAAAAATCGCATAATGAGTGGTAATGACCTGCATATTAATGAGGCTTTTCAGTCATGTAGGCTGTGAAAAAACCCTCTGTGATCATGTCTCAAGCTCATCATGGTGTATAGCAAACACACCGAAAAAACAGCAATACTGTGAAATATTACTATTTAAAATAATAGTATTATATTATATACTTTTAAATATAATGTATTTCTGTGATGCAAAGTGTCTGAACAATTATGTTACCTCTATGGCATTTCATATAGCCTTTTAGCTTAAAAGCATGCACATTTTGAGAAATATTGATGGATTCTCACATGTTTATTTCAATTTTCTATACAGAGGAGTGATATTTATTCAATATTTTTTTGTCATTACTATGAGCGCTGGATACTGTGTTTTCAATTCATACTTGCAGCCGGAGGGCGCTCTGTGCACATTTAGTCCACAAATGCCTCCTAAAGAAGAATAGGCCATGTGACAACTAATCACATGGAACTAATCGAACTAACAGATGCTTCAAGAGATCGCTAACTATGGCTATGCAAAACACTTTTGAAGACAATAAATACAAGATTGAGACGATGTATGCATGTATTGCCTCAGAATTTCCATCTGAATAGCGCTGGCTCCGTGGGTGTGGCCGCATTAGCGGATAATGAGCTGAATCATGGGTGTCTGACATGTCTCTTTTCATATAAATTACATAAACAGAGAATATTTGTTTTTGATTTGACTTACACGATTTAAAACCTGACATTTCAACTTTTTTTATACATAAGTCTCATTTTTGTGTCATTAGTATTCACTAAGTTACATTTCATTTTCTGTGAACTATTAACACTCTGAGGTCTGAAAACATGCCGGCGCGTTTTGCAGGTTTTTTTTCACATTGCAGCAAAACAGACTTAAAATACTCTGTCATTTTTTGTCATAGAGACATAAGTAATATATCAATTGAAACTATAGAATATCTTCTTTTATTTGTATACACTCAGAGTAAAAACAAAATGTTGTGCTTTTTGTAAAATAAAGAAAACATGATGCGTGATTTCTCCTCTCCCTCTGAACGAAGTCCAATCTGATAGTTCTCAGAAAATTAACTGTAACTTAGTGAATACTAATCACAGAAAAATTACACTTATGTCTAAAAAAACGTTAAGATGTCAGGTTTTAAATCATGTAAGTCAAATCAAAAACAAACCTTCTGTGTTTATGTAATCTGTATGAAAAGAGAGCCATGTCAGAAGTCCATGATTCAGCTCATTATCCGCTAATGCGGCCACGCCCACGGAGCCAGCGCTATTCAGACGCAAATTCAGAGGCAATACATGCATTCATCATCTCAATCGTGTATTTATTGTCTTGAAAAGTGTTTATCTGGATGTAAAAGTCATGGTTAGCGAGCTCTAGAAGACATGCAGTTAGTTCCTGTTTTCTTTTCTTCTATAGATGCATTTTAGATGAGTTTTTGTTTCTTTAGCGCCCTCCTGCTGCTGTATGAATTGGAAACTCCATTCATGGAATATCCTCTTCTTTTAGATGAATTTGTGAACTAAAAAAGCACAGAGCGCCCTCTGACTTCAAGGATGAATTGAAAACACCAGCGCTCGTAGTAAAGACAGTGAATATTAAATAAAAATAACTCCTCTGTATAGAAAATTGACATAAACATATGAGAATCCAATATTTCTCCAAATGTGCATGCTTTTAAACTAAAAGCCTATATTCAGACTCTTTGCATCACAGAAATACATTATATTTTAAAGTATAATATAAAACCATTACTTTATATTGTAATAATATTTTTCTGTATGTTTCATATATCATGATGAGCTTGAGACATCACAGAAGGTTTTTTTCACAGCCTACCTGACTAAAATGCCTCATTAATATGCAAGTCATTTCAACTCAATTTTTTTGTCTTCTCAGGTGAGAATGGCCCATTTTCAGTGGTGATTCAAGCCTCCTCGCATACTGTGTTTCTTGGCAAAACGTGTCTTACAAAAACTAAATCAATATATTGTTTTATATGAAGGAATAGGCAGCATAATGTTTACATAATTTTGAAGCAAAAACTCTAGTCTACAACCTCCAATACCCAGAAGTCTTGTAAACACAGATTTACTATACTTTTTTTGGCCTTATTTCAGTGACTTAAGTTTTTGGTTTTTTCAATAACCATGCATAAATGTTATTCCTTCAAAAACACAAACATGTACATACATGTTCCTCACATATTATTGTAGCCTAGTTTGTGCTGAATACAGTGTAATGACACTTTTGTCATTAATATGTTTATGAACAACTGAAAAAAGCACAAATGTCAGGGCATGTCAAAACTTCTCCAAGCCCCAAATCAGCCTCAGACTCCAGAGGGTTAAATTGGACTTTGTTCAGAAGGAGACGAGAGATCATGCATCATGTTAGTTTTCTTTATTTTGCAAAAAGCACAACATTTTGTTTTTACTCTGAGTGTACACAAATAAAAGAAGATATTCAACAGATTAAAATGGTGTATAACTCTTAATTGTATGTGCAACATTGAGTATTTTGAGTTTCTTTCACACCGGTAAGAAAAAAACCGAGGTGGTATCACCTCGATACCTCAGACTCCAGAGTGTTAATGGCTAAATTGTTATATTTTGTCCTGTTTTATTGTTTTTATTGCTATGCCATACTTTATTTTGCTGTAGTCTACAGATGAAGTTAATACACTTAAAAGTCCAGTTATGGACAACAAAAACAAAGAAATTTCAAGTTTTTCAACTTCGAATCTCTTGTCACTTTCTGGCATCCTAGTCATGTAAAATATGAGCGGGAGTTTACAAAGGGTGATTATTTTTACTTTATTTTGTAATTGAGCTGTGCATCTTGGACGTGGTGTTCGTCAAAAATAGGAGATCATTAGCAAAGCGGTGCAGCGAGCTGCTTCTGGGACGTTTCTAAAACGCACCGCGGCGCACACGCGTGCAGTGTAAACAAGGCTTTACGGGTTTGGAGCGACATGAGGGTGAGTAATTAATGACAGAATTTTCATTTTGGGGTGAAAACAAATCAATGCATTACAGCAGTCCAAACTTTTGCATTGCCTTGAAAAGTTTTTAAGTTAGGTAAATCAATAGCTCAATCATTGATATTTATAAAAAAATAAATAAATAAAAAACATTACTAATAAAAAATAAAACAAAAATGCAGAATATCTGTGCAAAATGTCTGTCTCACCTCTAGATGTATTTGTCAAATTGTGTGTCAGTATTACGTCAGACAAAATGTATCAACCAATCACAAAATCAATAGGCCTACTCCTAGACGTTCCTCTCCACAGACATGTAAAGATCCCAACAACAGGCAGTCCTTGCCTTAAAGAAAAGACACTCTTTCTTTCTTGACTGGCCTAATCACAAAATATGGCAGTGTGAAAACATAGAGTGCTTGAGTAGGAAACAATGTCTTATGTAGACAGTGCCAGATGAAGATGTTTACCAGCTCTGTAGCGATATGTTCGTTCTGATGAATGTTTCCTAACCTCAAATCTCTACGTGCCCTTGCAATTTAAAAAGGTAAAATAAATAAATAAATAAATAAATAAAAGGCATAAGAAGAAAAAAACACATCTGCTTTAGCCAAGCTTGGCAGTTTCATCCCCATGGAAACACCACATCTGCAGGCAAGGAAGCTGTCCATTGAGACAGCTCATCAGTAATGTTATTCACACAGTATTAAACCATCAGTTGTGGTTTCAGTCCTTCTGACCAGGCGAGTTGCAAACAGTGTGTGTTTGGTGAGAAATAAATCATGTTTTCCTCATAAAAAGAACACGCTGAGGTATAGTGGTGTACAAACATTGAGATGAGACACGGCCAGGGGCATCAGTACTGGTTCAATCTGGCCGACCAATAAAAAGTGTATATTCCCAACCTTTAAAAGTGAGTGGAATAAATTATTTTTTATATTGCTAGAGTGTTTCTATATCTGCTTTGTGATGGCTGCCTTCATGCCAATGACATCTTGCCAGTGACTACTGATGACATCTTCTAGCATTTGTACTGTGACACATATGCAAGCTGTCTTTGTGTTATTTTCTATTCATGAACTGTCTGCAAGGCAATTGGCCCCCTGACAGAAGAAAGACTGGGAAGCTGAAGAAAGAAGAAATGTTGAGCGTACAGTTTTAAAACGAATGAGTAATGCTGTATGTGGACGTACGTTGCTTCTTTTGCTCATTTTGTAATAATGACACATAACTTCTGAATAGATGATAAATATTTTATAGCAGTATTCCATTAACCGGGACATATCATGAAAATCTGATTTTTCCATGTGTAAGGGCTATAATCGGATCCCCGGTGCATTAAACCAGACCAGAAAACGTGAAAAAGGACAACCCAGTAATTTTGTTCTAGTAAGCCTTTCTCTGCAAGCATGTGAAAAAACAAGACGTTCAGATTTCGCTCCCCTAGTGACGTAAGAAGGGTATCTTATAACATTTACGCCCCCTGAATCTGTATGTTTCCACCCATGACGCCGCCATTTGGTTTTTGCAAGCGACAATGGTGTACCAGTAACACTGGTCCTGGAGTGCAGCTGCCCTGCACAGTTTAGTTGCAACCCTGATCAAACACACTTGAATGTCTCCAGGATTACTAAAGCTACATGAAGGAAAGGGAGTTGGGTTGGCGCAAAACTCTGCAGGACAGCAGCACTCAAGAACGATCGTCCCTGAGCTTGTGATATGCTTCAGCTATGTAAACATTATCACTGATCTGTTAACGGCTATATTAGTAAAGATATGAGTCTCCATAAACTCCTGGCATCTGAGCCACTAATGCAGATAAAGTGGAGTAATTTTATTTATGAAGGCAATGTGTCCAGATAAATTCATATGTGCAAGTCATTTTTCACCAGACTGTTTTGCACACAAGGGTCAGTAAAACAGAATTTGCACAGAAGTTGATTCTCAAAGATGAATCGATACCAACTCTTCATGATCCAATTTCATATATATTTCGTGATGTTTGCAAATGGTCTTTCTGAATGTGTTTAGTTAGCACATTGCTAATGTACTGTTAAATTTGGCTAAAGTTACTACCATGTCGGTATTTTCATTTTTAACCTGAAAATGATTGCAGTCTGTATAATTCATAAACGCATCTTCATTCTTGAGTCTCTCCAACAGTGTGTCGCTTTAGCCACGTTAGCTGTGCAGCACACTATCAAACTCATTCAGAATAGAATGTTAGCAAACATCCACATACATGCCATACCTATGTGATCTGATATGTTGCATCACAAACAGTTTGTAATGATCCATTTGGAGAGTTATATGTGCTGTGTGAGATTCTCCTGTATTATTTATAACTCAGTGTATTGGATTCGTGAACTTGGGGGTGGGGAGCACAAGCTCGTTTGTATTTAAAGGTACATGCACCAAATCAGTGCATTTTTTCTCCAAAAATATATATTAAAAAAGTTCGGATGGAGCGCTTTCAAATGACCAATCTAATCATCATGTCATTCCAACCAGCAGACAGCAATCAGTAAATAAACATGTCTACCCAATCAGCATAAGTGGAAGACATCACAAATGCGCAGTCGACTCATCTATGTTCCTCGACAGTTTTCAGCATCCCTCCATCACCCCGTCTCCTCCCACTCACCTGGTTATCTTCCAAACCAGAACACAGGGGAAGTACTCTGGGTTCGGGCCAAATACGAGCTTGGAGCCCTCTCCTCGGACAGCACGCCAAATATGAATACCATTCAGTGCTTCCCACAGGTTTGAAATATACTTGCGGTGGTAGCCAGGTGAAAAATCCTTTTACCCACAGCAGAAAAATGGTCTACTACATGTGACAAACAAATAATGTGTGACTTTTAACAGTATTTTTATTTATTGAAATTAATTTGAATTACATAGCATACTATTATATTTAATTACATTGTAAATTATGCAAAATTACAGCATTTAAATGGTTCTCTTTTTCCTATGTTCTTCTTGCTGTCATATAGTGTCTCTCTCAGTGAATGGGACACAGATTTTACTAGTAAAATTTATATAATGAATAATATGTGTCAAATAATGTGGAGACTACAATAATTAACTATGAGTTAAATGGAAATAAAATTAAATACAATTTATTGTGTAACCAAAATACCAAGAATGGCCAAAAGAAAAAGAAAAAACCTAGCATGTGACTTTTAATTATAAACAACCCCGAAATACATCGGGACTCTTATTTTGAAGTGTTTGTACTATTGCAGGCTGATCCTTCAGATTCTTACAACCGTCTAAAACATTTTATATAAAGGCCATAAAGTAGACATTGTAATAATTCATCAATTTGAGTTCATTAGCAGTTGCTTGGCATAAATCTGCACTTTTCATTGATTCAGAATCACTTTGAAGCAGTCAAGTGCGAGCTTGTAGAACATGCAACAGCGCCGCCTTTGACTTTGCAAAATGCAGCGCCCGTGGGAATGTTAGCGGGAGTAAACAGTTCTGACACACACATAACGAGCAGGTGCGAAACTAATAGTTAATCAATCGCGGATGGTTTCATTATCTTGGGCGGATATAAAAATATAAGGAAAAAAATAATAAAAGCAAAAATGTGTCTCCAAATATACTTGGGCGGCGGTTAATATACCTGGGCGGCCCGCCCAAGTAAAGTCTATGTGTGGGAAGCACTGCCATTTACTTATCCGATTTATTTGTAAGTGTGAACTCGTGAAATAGGCAGTTAAAACATGGTATAAAAAATCCATGGAGTATATTTGATATGTCTGGCAAATTCAGATATTAGCCTATTTCTTCCTAAGAAGTGAATATTGTATCAACCCAGTACTCTGTAAACAAAACTTTGTTACCAAGCGGATTGATAATTTTTTTAAAAAAAAAAACCCAAAAAACCAGCCAATCAGATTAGAGCTTGGCAGTTCAAGCGAGTGCTTTCTAGTTTTTGTGAAATATGCATTAGGCAGACAGCGGGAGTGCTGTCTGAGGCTGAAACTAGGATTTACATAGGCCGATTGGGCCTTTAGAATGAGCCATAATCGAGTATACCCCTAAGAGAGACAGAACCAAAATAGATCAGATTGAGCTAGAGTGAGTCGTTCTATCTTTGGCTCACAACGTGATGTAAGGTCAGTCTGCTTGGCCACAGTGCAAGAGTCGCAATGATATACAGAGGTAGTGGGAGAACTTTGTTGGCTCGCAAATTACTCTGACAAACACTCTGGAGAGAGCCAGCAGACTCTTGCCCATCACTAGTCCAAACAAAGTTGCACAAAAAGCTCACATCCTTCAGTCTAACAGATTTCTGTGGGGAGGAACTGATGGAACGATAGCAGAAAGAGGGGAATAAAGAAAATATCCTTTCAAAAAGCTCAAAGCTTTATAGCATTGTGATGTCCCTTGCCACAAATGGTTTACACAGCTTTCGTTGAGGGGATTACCCATCACCTCATGCTTATCTGTACCTTCTTTGCAGTAAAGTTAATCCTTCAAAATCTATATGCTCAACCCATAACCAGCAATTACAGTCGGCTGAGATAAACTTCAGAGGTGTTTTCAACAGCATATAAAATAGGGAGTTAAATACTTCCGAAATAGCATGACGGCATTATACTGTAACAGAAAGGGGGTGGTGGTGGAGGGGTTAGCCCTTATATCTTGAGAAAAAAGCTGCATAGCAATGGCTTTGTGTTTTTAAACAGAAGAGAGAGCTCTGTAAGCAGACAGGTCCCCATTGCAGCAAGATTTCAGCAGACTCCTCTTGCTGTTTTATTTATTGGATTTTATTTCTTGTCTGACTGTTTGTGCTACTATTTGTTTTTCACGTCAAATTCGGCTAAGATATTCACAAAGACGCCCAGCACAAACACACAAAAAGCACACACTGACTTATGGGCACTACATCACACGTAATGTAATTTTCTTTCAGTAATCCATAGCTATGTGCCTACAAAATCATATTTCTAAACAGCCGCATCAGATTCCCGGCCGATGACCTCACTTCCTGGCAGGCAGCGAACCTTGAGCCCATCAGGTCGCATTAAAGACGAAGTCGTCCTTTGATCTCTGGCAAAAATTTAATTCTGGCTTGGGCACTAAGTGAGACGAAGGAGGAAATTGAGGCAGAATGCTCATTTCGAGCTTCCTTTTTAATTAGAGACTGACATTGCTGTTTATTAGCTACACAGTACATTACACCCATGGCAATGCATTACTCTCCCCGTTGCATGTTGCAGGATGTTCAGCATGCCGTCCTGAATTATGCTGTTCCATTAAGAGCATATATCCGCAGAGTAATGTCTTAAGAGGCCGTGCTCCATTCTTCATTTATGCATCCTCAGGCCAGCCTTCTCCCAGGCCATCTCTGACGAGGAAGACGATAAAGAAGGTCGTGCAAGGCAATCGCAGGTCTGCTGTTTAACAGGATGAATGCTACAAAATAATCCATTATTCATGGAGTAAGACTGATATGAATATTGCATAAGTGGGGCTTGAAAAAATAAAGTGAGAGACATGGCGGTCAGTCTTAAACATGAATAGTGAATCAGGATGTGTGCCTCGTAGACTGAGTGACGGTGCCTGGAGGATGGTGAAAAAATTGAAGAAATTTAAAACCTGGACTTTATTATAAACATTAAGCATGTAGCATGTAGAATATAGTTCTCAAGTAAATTGTACAAATATACACAATCAGTGTTGTGAAAAATTACTTTTAAAAGTAATTAAATATTGCGTTACTCCCTAACAAAGTAACTAATTCTTTGTTCATTTTTATGAAAAGTTATGCGTTACATTACTTTTGCGTTACTTGTCCTTACCTGCGCTAGGCTTGCTTGTTTGTTTTTTAATAACTTGTTCTGTTTTTTTGCAAATGTTAACACTCTGAGGTCTGAGGGTATCGCTGTCGATACCACCGCGTTTTTTTTTCTTACCAGTGTGAAAGAGACTCAAAATACTCTGTTAATGTTGCACATACAATTAAGAGTTATACACCATTTTAATCTGTGGAATATCTTCTTTTATTTGTGTATACTCAGAGTAAAAACAAAATGTTTTGCTTTTTGTAAAATAAAGAAAACTAACATGATGCATGATCTCTCGTCTCCCTCTGAAGGAAGTCCAATCTGATAGTTCTCAGAAAATGAACTGTAACTTAGTGAATACTAAATCACAAAAAAATAGACTTATGTCTAAAAAAACGAAATGTCAGGTATTAAATTGTGTAAGTGAAATCGAAAACAAACATTCTGTGTTTATGTAATCTGTATGAAAAGAGAGCCATGTCAGAAATCCATGATTCAGCTCATTATCCGCTAATGCGGCCACGCCCACGGAGCCAGCGCTATTCAGACACAAATTCTGAGTCAATACATGCATTCATCGTCTCAATCGTGTATTTATTGTCTTGAAAAGTGTTTTGAATAGCCATAGTTAGCGATCTCTGTCCTCTGTTAGTTCGTTAGTTCCTGGATTGCCTATTCTTCTTTAGTGCTCAGGCATTTGTGGACTAAAGGTGTACAGAGCGCCCTCCGGCTACAAGTATGAATTGAAAACACAGTATTCAGCACTCATAGTAATGACAATAAATCCTGAATAAATATTACTCTTCTGTATAGAAAATTGACAAAAATATGAGAATCCATCAATATTTCCCCAAAT
Source organism: Chanodichthys erythropterus (assembly GCF_024489055.1). Taxonomy (NCBI): domain Eukaryota; kingdom Metazoa; phylum Chordata; class Actinopteri; order Cypriniformes; family Xenocyprididae; genus Chanodichthys; species Chanodichthys erythropterus. The sequence goes on from NC_090229.1 coordinate 19,058,167, forward strand.
GTGCATGCTTTCAAGCTAAAAGCCTATATGAAATGCCATAGAGGTAACATAATTGTTCAGACACTTTGCATCACAGAAATACATTCTATTTTAAAGAATATAATAGAATACCATTATTTTAAATTGTAATGATATTTCATAGTATTGCTGTTTTTTTCTGTATGTTTGATTTACACCATGATGAGATTTGAATCATGATCACAGAGGGTTTTTTTCACAGCCTACCTGAATGAAAGAGCTCATTAATATGCAAGTAATTTCAGGTGATTATTATGTGATTCTTTTGTCTTCTCAGGTGAGAATCACCCATTATACATGAGGATTCACGCCTCCACGCATACTGTGTTTCTTGACCAAAGATGTTTTAGAAAATTTAAATCTCTCTATTGTTTTATATGAACAAGCAGGCAGCATAATTTTTACCTCATTTTGAAGCAAAAACTCTAGTCTACAACCTCAAATACCCAGAAGTCTTGTGAACACAGATTTAATATATATTGTTTGGCTTTATTTCAGTGACTTAAGTTTTTTGTTTTTTCAATAACCACGAATAAACATTATTCCTTCAAAAACACAAACATGTACATACATGTTCCTCACATATTATTGTAGCCTAGTTTGTGCTGAATACAGTGTAATGACACTTTTTCCATTAATATGTTTATGAACAACTGAAAAAAGCACAGATGTCAGGGCATGTCAAAACTTCTCCAGGGTCCCAAAAATCCTCAGACCCCTGAGGCTTAAGGCACTTTCACATCAAATGTGAAATGAAGGCTGAAGGAAATGCATATTTACTCCTGTTCAGGAGAGGGCGTAGCTCAAACAAACCTTTCAGCTGTGCTGCCATTCTGGATCAAAGAAGAATAGGATACAGGAGAAGGAAATTCAACACACTTCTAAATGTAAATACATTTTTGCTCATTAGTAAAGTGGAATTGAATCAATTAAGGTTAGCCGCAAAGACAATGGTTACTAAAGTATATTGGTTTGAATTAATATAGTTAATTATTACAGGTTTGAATACAATTCTGAGATTGCATTTCACCGTTTTTATTAATTTTAAGGAATACTAAATGTTTTTTGTGCAAGTGAGATGAGTAAATGTGTTCACATTTAGTCTAGAACTACAATAACCATCATGTTCACACAACACCTCTGCACTTTATTTCTCTCAACATGGGGACAGGAGAGGTGTCAGTCAATAAATGTGAAACAGTAACAGCGTTACTTATTTGAAAAAGTAACTTAAATATTTTGTTGTAAATTGAAAAAGTAATGCTTTACTTTACTAGTTACTTGAAAAAGTAATCTGATTACGTAACCCAAGTTACTTGTAATGCATTACCCCTAACACTGTACACAACCATTCAAAAGTTTGGGTTTGTAAAGATTTTGTAATGTTTTTGAAATAAGTGGTCACCAAGGCTGCATTTATTTGATAAAAATGTAAAAAATTACATTTTAAAATGTAAAGAAGTGTAGCTTTAGTTCTGGCAGGTCACATCAGTCAAGCTTGCATCAGCTGCCTCACAGCCTATAGCAGCATCCATATATAAGGTCCATCGATATTATCAGCAGCTTATTGCATTGCTCAGGAGCTAATTACACTCCTCCATCCCCAGCTCCTCCAGTCAGGACTTGGCCTTCTGATTCCCCTTCAAATCAGACTAATTTCTTAAATTATGTACATTCAATTATCAAAAATTAATGATTTCTGCAATACAATTATGTTGGTTCTGTTCTGGGGTTTATCGCTGCTCTCCCTGCTCTTATCCATGCTAGGCTGCATGCATGGGCAGGGAGTTCTTGCCCAGAACAGAACCATACAGCCAATCCAAACTGTATGCTAATTGTCAATCATCTTTGACAATAGTGATCCTGACAGAAATGTATTCCTGTGATGGCAGTGCTGAATTTTCAGCATCATTACTCCAGTGTCACATGATCCTCCAAAAATCACTTTAATATACTGATTTGCTTCTCAAGAAACATTTTTTTATTATTATTATTAAAAATGTTGAAAACAGTTCTGCTTTATATTTTGTGGAAACAGCAATACATTATTATTATTTTTTTCCTCAGGATTCTTTGATGACTAGAAACAAGAATATATTTTTTTGTTTTTAACTGAAATATTCAGTAACAATGTAAATGTTTTAACTGTAACTTTTCAATTTAATGCATCCTTGCTGAATAAAGGTTTTCATTTCTTTTACTGACCCTAACATTTTCAACAGTATACTCTATACAGTATATCCCACAGGCTCACAAAAATGTAGCCTCACATCTATTACTGGGTCTGTAAACAAAGACAACTATCATCCCCCACTACTGTATATAGAAAACAACTTTGAGAAATGTCGCAAGCTATACACTGCCTCTGAGCCGATGTGATTAGTTTTCTACCGCTCTCCTTTCTCACCCGAGAGAGTAACATCTAGTCTCTTTTGTAAGAGTGAACATTGAAATTAGTAATTACATGAGCTAGTAAACAAATACATGAACAGTCTTTGTGCCTAAAGAACCAGTATAATGGTTTTATAAAAATACAGCTTTCAAATAGAAAAAGGTAGAGTGGGAGACAGTGACTGAGAGTTGAAAAACATGCATGAACAGAAACAGAACAAATAGGCTACTTTAATGAAGGCATGATGGGGAGGTTTTCTGACCCAAACAGAAATCTGATTTACATTCACATCACACTCGTTTAAGACCAAAACAGGCTCAAAGTTTAAGCTGAAAATGCTGTCTAGCAGCCAGCAGTAATTAGCAAAGCTGTTGGGGGGTGAACCGTGCTATTTTATAAACTGTCCTAATGATATAAGAGATAGTTTCCCGCTGAGATTCTGAATGATACAAGGACCAGATTTAGAACAGGTGATTTTATGGTGCAAGTATCTTTTAAAGTTACATGAAGTGCTGCAGTAGGTGGTGCATGTGCTTGTGACACAAAGAGTTGTTGTGCTAATAGGATTTGAGTATGATGTATTTTTTATGCTTTCTTTTTCAATGGATGGATGGATGGATGGATTCTTTAGCTTATTTTATGGATGGATGGATGGATGGAGTATTTTGCTTGCTTTATGGATGGATGGATTCTTTTGCTTTTTATGGATGGATTGATGAATTTGTTTGCTTACTAGATAGATAGATAGATAGATTTTATGCTTTGGTATTTCTCACAGTATAACATGTGACGGAACACAAAGACAAAGACAGGGGTGCACATTCCAAAAATTAATTATAAGGAACACTTTATCATTATATATATATATATATATATAAATATATATATATATATATATATATATATATATATATATATATATATAGTTTTTTTTTTTTTTGTGGAATGATTAGGGTCATAACAGAACAATTTTGTAGCATTTAAGAAGACAGTCAGATGACTCAAAGCTTAAAAAGAACTATTCATGGTTTCAACTTCTTTGAAATCCATGCTATTGACAAATTTAGCAGCCCATGACTGATGCTCATAGATAAGTAGTGGCAAGCAAATTGTATGGTCAATAGCTACAGCAAGAGTCAGAGCCAAATCTTTCAATTCCCAATCATGCCTAAAGGTCCTTAAATATACAAACCATGACCTTAATTTGATATGAGACCGTTTCATCTACTGTATACGTGAGGGGCATTGCGCTGGTCCTCCGGGTGGGATGTGTGGGTGTCTGCTTTGTGTTGGCATGTATATGTGCATATACTACCATCTGTGGCCCTATCGATTTTACTGTCACAGTTATATATAGTGACTCAGTGTCTAGGCAGAAGTCTCTGTGGTGAATAACAAGAAAATGCTGAATAATGAAACAGTCAGTGAAGGAGTTTGAGGTTTAGGACTGGAACACACAGTTGCCTGAGGTTACAAGGGTAAAGACAATTCTAGGCTGTTAGGATGGCGGAAGGTCAGAGGGGCAATAACACAAATACTCATTGCCTCATATATGCACATACAGGTGGGCGGCTGCAGGATTCTCATCTATTGTGTGCAAACCACAGCAAAACAGCCAATAGTTTACAGTACATTTGGCCACCTTAAATTAAAAGTAAATGCCGCGCTTAAAGACGCCGCTGTCAGAGTTCCTACTGCCGGTGTGAATGCAACTACAAAAATGGCCCGGGAGAGAAATTAGTCCTCTGGGAACTATCCTAGTGGCTAGTTCCTAAAACTACCTGGTGTAAAAGCCCAGAAGTTCTCATTTTCACTGAAAGGTTTTATTATTACCACATCAGCTTAAATCAATGACAGTTTTGAATATTACAGACTGACAGGCACCTATACCAACTGGAACAGATACTGTTCAAAAGCAGACTATATAAAGTTTTTACGTTTTGATTTTGTGTTACATTGCTGCTTTTAAATTGCTGACTTTAAATTCTATAACAACATGCACTAGACTGTCGTCTGTGACCATTGCACTGTGTTTTCAGCATCATGTTAGTTTAAAATGATGTGTCAAAGAAGTTCAACTTTTAAAAAATGCATTTTAAGACTGCACTGCACTGCATCTCCGTTTTTTTTTAAAGCAAAAAAGCATTCTGTGTGAACTGCGTTCATTCAGCTTACTGGATTACTTTCTGTTTGAACACCTGACCTAAAAACGCTAAATCTACCACAGCCAGCCAGCGCCTACAACTATCACGGACAGACGACTAGTAGACAGACTGCATTTTTAAATGGGGACTGTCACAAAACGTTATTACATCCTCACTGAACCGCAGGAAAAACAACCATTGCAAGGGAAAAGTCACCCACAGTTTTCCAAAAAATAATCGACATTCATGATTTAAACTGACGTTACACAATACGTATTGAAATGCTGATAAAGTCAGGGTACGCAGTGTGTGTACTTTGCGTACGGGCAGGGGCGCCACTACATTCAAACACACAGGGTCTGACTCAAACCATCACTCACCCTTCTATTGACTGTTTATGTGGTTGCAGGGTACATTATCGATTCGTCTTAATCAGATTTAAATGAACAATTATTACACTGAGCTCTAGACAACAAGTAAATGTCACGGTCTGAAGCATGCAGTTCCGTAATAATGATTGCATTTATTTATGGCACTACCTAGAGGCCATTCCGTAAACACTGTGCCTTTCCCCCTCGTTTCTTTCCCTGTTAGGTACAGTCTTACTCAAGCGAGGCATCTATTTTCTGTATCACCCCATACCGACGAGGCATCTATTTTCTGTATCACCCCATACCGACGAGTCACTCTATGTGTGATCATCATGCTGACAGTGACTTAATTACCTATTAATTTTCCATGTACACAATTATTAAATTATATCTTAACTGAACCCCTGGTATCAGCCAACAATAAACAGCTAAGTGTGGGGGGGAGGTGCATTGTCAGTGGTGTTGGAACCTAAAAATAAGGCATTTTTTTGTTGCAACCCACAGGGCATTTCTATTTCAGTATCACGGAGAGCTCCTATTTCCAATAAGGCCTCAGCAGACCAAGTTGGGGGAGATTGAGTGTGATTGGGCCTTGTTTTTCCTGTTTCTCTGCATTACAGTTACACAGCAAAGCACACATAACCTGACATATGAGGCTCTATGGGGAACCAGGAATTGGCTGAGAAGAACTGCTATGGGACAGTGTAGGATAGAAACAGATAGTAAAAGGTATGTAGTTTACAACACTGTTGACCCAAGGGGTTTGTATGGTCTGAGGATGTCATATGTGTGGAACAATATAGTATCTTATTACACAGCACTCTAGAATTATTGATTCTGATTGGACAATCACAGAATTCACAGGTCAAGTACAGTCAGGCAGTCATTATCACAAAACAAACACAGCAGAATGATGCAAAGTGTCAAATTGAAATGTTATATTCAATTATTGTACAAACCCATAGGAAAGAAAAATCCAAAGTAAGATCTCTTTAACATCTCAAATGTTTCTCCTAGACATTTCTTCCACCACTCTCTCAGTTTTGACTTTTTTTTTTCTCTCAGATTTTTCTCAAGTCTCATTTCTGCCTACTCTTATTTCTCCTAAGGAATTTTAGGAGACACATCTGAAACACTGTTGATACTAAAATGAGGGGTATAGGAGAATCACAACTAAGTCTCATGAGCTTAGGAAAAGCAACAACTGAGCAATACATTTTGTCCTATGGGAAACAACTGACTTAGCAACAAGACTTTAGACAATAGATAACTAAGATGAAAAATGGCATAAAACTATTGATTCAAAGATGTTGATTGAAAAAATATGCATAATATGCATACAAATATTTAAGTATTTTTAGAAGAATTGGGAAACAGACTCAATTTCATTCTCAGTGCTTGTCATGGGAGTGGATGGGTGCTAAGGTTTCGTTTGACACATTTTGTTTACATTTTTGCAGAATTATGGGTAGTGTAGTTTTTCACCAGGAATTCCACTGTTGAAGTTTAACATTATTATTTAAAAAAAAGTAATGTGGACTGAGAGCTTAAAAAAAAAAAAAAAAAAATAGCATTTACTATCAATTAGCAACCTCGTAGCTCACAGCAGGTCTGCCTTTAAAGGTTTATAGTTCAAAATCAGTTACCCTATGGAGAAAATGAAAGGCATTTGAACTTCCGGAACCTGACTGCTGCACTCTATTACAAAACCACTGAATGGCATGATTGACCATTGTGGCGACCAGGGCGGGCGAGAGCCGTGAGGGACTCAAGGTGCGCCTCCCAGGTGAAGCTCATTAGCACTCGCGCCACCGGCCTCGCGCCGTTCCCTCACGGCTCTCACCCGCCCTGGTCGCCACAACCATGAAACCTGTTTCCTAGCTGTGCTTGTCTCTTCGTGGTCTCAGTTAATAAAAGTGCACAAAATATTCACCTTCATTCCCTTAAGTTAGTTAATGGCCGGATGAAAGTACTATATCTACTATTTATAAAACAGTTAGTTCCTGTCCTTGATTCTGATTGGTCAATATCTGTGCTTTATTCACGATAAAACACGGCTATACCGCTTCACCCAATGCTTGTGTATCACTTCACAACACCCTTAGCAACCACTCTTACGTAAACAGTTTGTTCTCAATTGATATTGTTCATTGAAGCTTACTGTGTTTGAGAAAGAGATCTTATCTTAGAGTGAGTGAATTTACAGTATTACCTGCATTCAGATTTAGCATTTTCCTTCAGATCAGTCCTATGTTCATAATAAAAAAATCTGTTTAAATGTCTGATGTATTATCTTGTCCTTTTAACAGTTAAGGGTTTTTTCTGTGACTGACAGTACTAGTCAAAGCATTTGTTCCGTGTTCACAACAATTCAGATTTTTTTAATGTAAAAGTCTTGCTACTGACTGACACACTCATAAAGACAGTCTTTGCTGCCATCTAATGGCATAATAATGCAACTTCTGTTGTTGTTTAGGATCAGGGACTATTTTTTTCCTGTGGAAGGAATGCTTTTAGTTAAAGTTTACTTCATGATAGTTGCATTAATACATATTTCTGGCTTTAATATTTGTATTGTGTGGTAACCGTTTTATAAAAGCAATGAGGTACTCGAGGCTAGTGCTGTATCGTGAATAAGTCATGGCTGAAGGGGTTGCAGGCACTCCACTTCGCGTCGTGCCTAACAGCGCCCTCCTGTACATAAAGATACAATATAAAGAAAGAGTCAAAAACTATAAAATGCAATCAAATGTAAATAAATATATGTATAAATTCAACAAATATATCAAAGTACCATAGAATCTGATACATCTCTTCCATTGTGCACTCAAGTAAGGGTAAAATAAATACTTTTATACACATTTAATGATCTAATGATCTGTTTCCCTGCTGGTGTTGGTCTGGGAACATTATGGTATTGTGAATATTTCACCAAATGGGGTAATTTTTCTCAGTAATGTTCATATTCATGTATAGTATCATGTACTGTAGCTATTAGCCTGTATGAGTAATGCTGACCCCCTTCTGCACAGGAGCAGAAGCTCATTAATTGCACATAAATGTCTGGCAACATATGAGATGCTCCAGTCACTGCAGTGCCTGCCAATGAAAAACAGTAGAACCGTATCAGAGAGGTTATTAAAACCATTTGTAATTCATGCCATCAGATATTGTAAAGATCCTAAACTATTTTTCACGCCCAAGGAGAATAGAAAGAATACTCATTCATGGTTTACGTCCATGGATGACATTATGGACAGTTGCTTGACATAAAAAAAGTCATTTTTCACCATTAAAGTGATCCTTATGAATGTGACATCTTGCATATGACAGCGTTAATTCAATGCATTTAGATGCTAATGACTTTACAAGACATCTCAAATTAGGACAAGAGTATTATGAAGCATGGTTCCGGATAAAATCCTAATCTGCTGCAAATCTAATCTCAAAATAACTGCTGTTTAATTATCCTGGTTAAGTAAGGCAGAATTAGCACTGTAGCAACCGAACACTAGCAATCCGCCGCTCTTTTAAGTTGAGTCATCTGAGTGTAGGCGCCCGCTACATGTAGGTGGCCCCTTTGAAGTTAGTTATCCTGAGACAATATGAAGCGCCCATGGATTCCTCAATGAAAGGTTCAATAGACAGTAAGTGCAATCCATCACCATTAGAAGCTTCACAGAAAGGCTCAGGGCAAAGTGGTTGCATTATTATTTTCTAAGCAGCCATCATTCCTGAAGCCCAGTGTGCTCAGACAAACACTACTATCCATTAGAGGTACCAGCCTATTCTTGGGATTCAACTCCCTAGGAGACTGTATATGTCTAATTGTGCCTGGTGAGGCCAGGCTGGACTGGACTGAGCTTGTCATTTGAACAGAACAAGAAAAGGAAACAAGTACAACTTCAAGTACAACTTGGAAACTTGAAATTGGACTCAGGCCATTTGTGAATGATTCTTCAACAATAGACACTTTTGGCCCTGTGGACTTCTACAAAATAAACTTTAAAAGTACACTTCTTACTCTCTTATTAGTTTGTTTAAATGTCTACAATTATTACAAAACATGAAAAATAGAATGATTTTTGTGTCAGTTTTTCTTAAATTCATAAACATTTCAACTACACACACTTTTTTGTCCTTAAATAGAACAGGAACAATGTTGTCATTGTTAACTAAAGCAAAAACTAAAACTATTGAAAACCATTTATTTTAAATGAAATAAAGCTGAAATTAAATAAAATTAGATAAACTAAACAGAAATACAGAAGAACATATATATATATATATATATATAAAATCCTATTTTTGTATTCCAGAGAAGAAAGAAAATCAGGGAGGTTGAGTAAATGCTAAAAGAATTTTCATTTTTGGGTGAACCCTTTAACATTTTGCGCATATAACCTCATATGGCCTTGCAACACTAGTCTCAAACAAAACTTTCACTTTTTCTAAGGATATAAACACTCCTAGAGCTAAAGAACTATGAAGAATTGCTTGGCACTGTGGGGTTCACTTTGACTGCTAAAATTATCACCTAATTTGAATAATCTGTCTGTATCTTCCTTATAATTGTATGATGTTGTGTTTTTTGCCGTCTTGACAACAAATGCTCTCCAAATAAAAAGCTATAAACATTTTCAAAATAGCAAAAAAGGACCATGGACTATGTGAGAAGATTGTACTGAAAATAGTGCTAAAATCTTTCATTGTCAACGTGTGGACCTTAGCTGAGAAAAATGTTGAGAAATACAGATTAAATGTTAAACGTAACCAGCCAAACAAGATGGTAGGCGATAAAACAAGTGTGGGGGGTAATAAGAATAAAACAAATCCAGCCGGAAGAAACGAGAAGTCGAGGATTACAGGAAGAATAAAGAAAAGCAGCCAGCAATGAGGGAATGCAGGGCCATTCAGTTGTCAGCCAGGATTGTGAAGCATTTGATGGAGAACCTGTATTGTGCATTAATGGATCTCTGTGGAGCCATGGAACAAAAATACCTCTCAGAAAACAGACAGAGGAAATGAAAAAGTCTAATTTGCTATTGAAATGAGGAGCGAGGAGGTTCAGCTCCTGTCTTACCTTTGAATATTAGCAATCACATTTCAGACCAATGCTTTTAGCACCCAATGAGTGCTGGATGAGTAATGCAAAACCACTATAAATATTTGCTACATTGCGAGATTAAAAAAAATGCATTTCCAAATGAATAAATGCATTTCCCCTAAAACTGATGGTTTTAAAATGGATGCAAATCCTTCCGCATACTTACAGAATAATTCCATCCCTTTCTTTTTCACAGCTGTTGTTTTCTCACATTCTGTCACTTCAAGAACTCCCTCAAATCTGTATTTAGTTGCCATATTTTCTTCAAGCAATTATTGTGTATTGCCTGTAACAGACTGTATTCAATTAATACTAGAAACTTGAGTATGCAAAACCCTTTAAACCACCTGATGACTGACAGTATCTTTTCGATTTGCTCTTGATCTTGCAATCTTTCCATTTCAATTGCTTTGCTTATTTATTATTTTCCTTCATTAAATGCCTTTAGCAGATCTATGCACTTAGCTATTCCTGTACACAAGCTAATCTTTTCATGTCAATAATAGTGCACTGTTTTTACTCTGCTATGGAAACCAGAATTCTGTTCTTCTGTATTTCTCATACTCTTTTTTTTTTTTTTTCATATCATATCGTGACTTCATCAGAAATAGCCCTCTCATTTTATGCCTTATTGGTTTAACATTTCAGAGGGCAATGAGGCATTCACAGTCGCTGGAAGGGAACTGGTGACCTGGTAAAGACATGCTTTCACAAGCCAATCAGTCACTCGGACGAGGCCCTAAACCTATGAACCCACAGGAGTACTCCAGCACTAGCGTGGCGGGGCCCTGTGGGGCTCAAGCTAATATCTGGCTGCCTACCAGACCTTCCCACATTGGGTCCTCATTTGCCTTCCACCCCCTCTCACCGCCTACTGCAAAACATAAACAATCCCAGAGAAACTCTGCAAATTATTCCCCACAATGCCTCGGTGCGCACTATGATTTCTGTGCTCGCTTGTGCCCCCCTGCTTTATCTGCATAAGCAATATTATATCCCTCCTGCTCCCTTTCTTTCCAGCTTTCATTTAGAGGGCATGCGAAGTGATTCATGCTATTGCAGGCTGCTTCTGTATTTTTGCCCTTACTGTTCAGATCACTGGAGACTCCAGAGACAACACAGGCAATTCCTCCTCGTAAAGAGAATTTATGAGTTTAGAAAAGATAGGCACTATCCTGCTGACCACATAACCTCTCTGAAAACAAAACACACAAACAAAATAGTCTTTAATTACTGTTAAGTGTAAGTGATATATCCTCTTAAGGTGATGTTGAGTGTGTTGTGGCCTCTGAAGGATGTTTAGTTTTGATTAGGTTGAGATTGTAGAACCCGTTCCATTAAAAAAAAAAAAAAAAAGAATTTTTATAAGCTGGTTCTTCTTAGTGTTAAAAACATACTATACAGCAAAACTAATGAAGTCTAATTCTCAAGTGAATGACTCTTTTTAGTGAATCAAAACCATACAGCATGACTGTAGGAGTCCAATTCCCAAGCTAACAGACTCTTTAGCCCGGGACACACCAAGCCGACGTCAAAGAAGTAGTGGCGATGAAAGCTGACTGTGTTGTTGCCTCTTGTCGGCTGAATCTCGGCCAAAACACACCAAAAGGACTAAAGGTGAATGTAAACTAGCATGTGCGTTCTGCGCCTGTGTGTAAGTAAATATCTGTCTATATCCGTAGGTGTAAGTAGTCTATTTTCATCATTCAAAAAGGGAAACCAAAACTAGGACTGCAGATGTACAAACTGTAAACAATTTTGAACATTTTGAATATCAATAACACTGATCACTTTCTATATTCCAGTCGGATTATGTTATTATGAAAATATTTGCACATTCAAATGTTCAGGTAAGATTATGTCAAATTAACAGCCTTCTGTCTGTACCATCTTGACTTCTTTGCTCACGTTCATCACTTTAGCTTTTATTCTCGTGCACTGACTCATTCGCTAAGCTGGCAAATAGCCAATCAGAGTTCTCTCTCTCACCGATGGCCCAATGCTGATTCAACATGATGAATCGCCCCCAAAACCCCAACGGCGTCCGACATACATCATGACAGTTGAAATCTAACTGCCAATCCCCAAGCCAATAGACTCTGCATGAGATTATTCTTTTCAGTGAATCAAAATCATACAGTACAACTGTTGGAGTCCAATTCCCAAGCTAATAGACTATTTTTCATGAATCTAAAACATACAGTGTGACTGTTGAAATCTAATTCCCAAGCTAATAGACTCTTGCGAGATGATTTTTTTTCAATAAATCACAAGCACTTTTATTTGGAGCAGTTTCTTAATTAATCCAACTAACTTCTGACTCACAAAAAGTTATTCATTTTGTCATGTCAGAATCAAGAACTAATGCTGTGTTAAGTTGTACCTAAGGCTCATGAAATATATCATGAGCCTTAGGTACAAAAGCAGGCCATGTTGGGCTAAAGCAGGCCATGTTGGGCTAAAGCAGGCCATGTTGGGCTGCTTTAGAGGAGAGGAAGAGTTGTTGTAGTAGAGTGTTGTTACCATAAGGTAATTTTATGCCGGACTGCTTCACAAACGAGGGTCAATTCAACACTGGATTTGCACAAAAGATTAACATGATGGCACATGCTAGTCGATGAGTTGAATCAACTACACAGCAACTTCATAAATTTATCCACTAACCGTTCAGAAACATCCAGATGCATTCTTCCTAAGTCTCTCCATCTGTGTCCGACTCCGGTTTGAACAATGTAAGGCTGAATACCATTACTGACAATCGTCATTTTGGCTGCGTGAGATTCTCCAGCTTTGTTGTTGTTGAGCAACCGAAGCGTGAACTGTTAAAGCTCCGCTCTCTTCTGGAAAGGGGGCCGGGAGCAGCAGCTGATTTGCATTTAAAGGGACATACACAAAAACGGCGTGTTTTTGCTCACACCCAAATAGGGCAAAATTTGACAAGCTATAATAAATGATCTGTGGGGTATTTTGAGCTGAAACTTCACACAGACACATTCTGGGGACAGTAGAGACTTATATTACATCTTGTAAAAGGGGCATTGTAGGTCCCCTTTAAAAAAAGGAATGAATGAAATATGTTGCCATATTTTGTGTTCTTTGTTTTACGTTTATTATTGAAATGATGACCAATTGTCAACAGAATTGTATTTCTTTTTCCCAATATTTCTTTTTCAAAGAATCATTAATGGAACTATAAAGGAAAAATTCTTTAAATTCTTTACAATTCCCATCCCATGTTTTGATAGATTAGTCAGGTTAATGTTTGAACAATGGCAATACGTCAGAAAGGTTCAATTTGGGTGTCTTGAATTCTTAATTGACCGCAGACATAATACCATTAAGTGGCACAACAAGCCATCTTCTGTTCACACATCAACACCTTAAGAGGATTTATCACTGAAATCAGTCATTAAAGACCCCGTATCTAATAGCCCCTGAAGAGTTGACATAAGGATAGAAGGATTAAGCCATCAGCAGCTGTCGTGAGTATGTAGCTTCAGCCAACACTTCGCATTGACTTTATATGTGTCATTTAAATGTCAGGAGATAAAGCAGGAGTTTAATACCTAACAGGAAGTCAATAAAGGTTAATTAACAGTGAGAGAGAAATACATGTCAAAGGTTTATAATAAAATGGCAGATGAAGAAACAAGTGACTGAGAAACCAATCTCAAGACAGAATATGCAGACTTTTTTTTTGCAATTTCTTTTCTGATTTGGAGGGAAAGCCTGTGAAATTCTGTGGAATGGGTTTAAACATGGTCAAATGTGTTAAACGGAGCTGAGAGTACTAAGCTCTTTGGTTGTTGAAAGCATCATCAAAGCATCAAACATTTAAAGAAATGTACATTCAAGAGGCGGAGGACATGTAGAACTGTGTGAATACTGGATATTCCAACTCTACGGAATTCTGTAGAGATTTATACAGAGTTCTGTGGGCCTTATAAATGGCAGTGTGTGGTTAAAATGTGCAACCTGATAAAATAAGACAAATGAATAAGTAAATGCAAAATATCTGACCAGCCACATTTTGTTTTTTTTTTTACAATATTGGGCAATTTTTTTAAATGACTAAAACAATAATAAAATAATTGAATTCCTTTGAAGAAAAGAGCTGTCTGTGAGCCTCAAGGTCAAAGCAGAAAGAAATAACTGTTGAAGAACTATAATTATGTAATGCTTTCAATCAATGAAATCATCTTACAATAGGGATGTCTTAAACCCTCAGCATGTCCCTTCCACCCATCTTGCCTTGCTGACTTGATTGCATTATTCTGTGCATTTCACATCACACAGAGACATGGATGCACAGTGTTATTTTAACCCTGGACCACTTCCACCGAAGTCAAGTCTTTAAGAACCCAAGTGCAGTTTATTTAAATGAATCCAAACATGAACAAAAGACACAAAGGCTTGACTTGGCTTGGCATAACAAAACACATGGAACTCACCAATCAGCGGTACAGGGACAATGCATGACAAATACACATGGCAACAGGGACATGAAACATGACAATGACTAACAAAATAAGAGACATGAAACTATAAACATGAAACAAAACCCAACACAATCTGTGACAAAGGGTGAGATACAATTTTGATTTGGCACTATTTTTTTGTCAATTAATGGTAACCTATTAAATACTATTAGAATACTGTACTTTTAGACTATTAGAATGCTATTTATGTCATTTCTTAGCTAATGGTCTGAATTTTTTTTCTGCCCTCATAGTTCACTGACAAGGTTTGTACTGTAAATATGATCGACTATTAAAGGTGGGATATTTTTTCCTATTGAAAGAGCGATCTGACATCATAGCTCACTATCAGCAGTTATTTTATCTATGGTTTGTAACATTTCTTACAGATTTCTGCTCGTTGTAAATCATATACAGATAAATTAGCACAGTACCAGTACGAGTGATTGCGTGTGTGAATTAGTCATACTGTCTATTAATTTTGAAGCTGTGGGTTGTAAATGGTTCCTTCTAAAGTAGAAAAATATATGCTATAATAACTTTTGAGTTTCAAAGCTACTTTAGTGATAAATCACAGGACAGCGCTGACAACTAGTTTCTGTGTTCCTCTCAGTGCGCGCGATCTTCACGTTTTGTGCAGCTACTGTTTGTATGAGTTTTCGTGCCATAATGCAGCTGTGTGAGCACACTAGCTCGATATAATAATACACATCCAATCGTCTAAAATCGCTTGAATGTCCAAACCATAAAACAAATACAACTGACAAAGTTTAGTGCAGACATAAGGCTCACAGCTCGCACGCCATCACTATGTGTTGAACCGGTGTTCACCTCCATGTTGCTTTTATGCCACTGACTGGACGGGGCAGAGTCATGTGGCTACACACGTGGTAGTATGTTTTTAAGGGGGAAGTATTGACAAGACTAAAAAACTAAATAACCGACGTGGGAAAATTACGTCGGTTAGAGGTTCTGAATTTCGGTTTTGGTTACTTTTCGATTAATCGTCCAGCCCTATTAGCTAAACTGTCCTTGTTGTCTACTGTAAGATAACAGGTCTGCCACTAGAGCCGGCAAGGCCTCAAAAGATGCACTGCCATTCAAAAGACTTAATAGGGTCAATTTAATTTAATTTAATTCAAATTTAAATTAAATTAATTTTGTAGGGTTTTTATTTGTTTTATTTTTAAGAAATATTTTTTTTCTTTTTCTTTTTCCTTTTTAATAACTTTTATTCAACAAGGACACATTAACTAAATGCTGTTCTTTTAAAATTTCTATTGATCCAACAACACCTGTAATATAAGATGTAATATAAGCCTAAGGTGTCCCCTGAATCTGTCTGTGAAGTTTCAGCTCAAAATACGCCATAGATTTTTTTTTTATGAATTTTTTTTAACTGCCTATTTTGGGGCATCATTAACTATGCACCAATTCAGGCTGCGGCCCCTTTAAATCTTGTGCCATTTTTCTCTATTTTTCTTGCTTGCTTACCTAGTCTGATGATTCAGCTGTGCACAGATCCAGACGTTAATACTGGCTGCCCTTGTCTAATGCTTGAACATGAGCTGGCATATGCAAATATTGGGGGCGTACATATTAATGATCCCGACTGTTACGTAGCAGTCGGTGTTATGTTGAGATTCGCCTGTTATTCGGAGGTCTTTTAAACAAATGAGATTTACATAAGAAGGAGGAAGCAATGGAGTTTGAAACTCAGTGTATGTCTTTTCCATGTACTGAACTCTTGTTAATCAACTATGCCAAGGTAAATTCAATTTTTGATTCTATGGCACCTTTAAATTTTAAAAATATTCCACAAAATAACTATTTGACTATATTTAATAAATATAAAATAAATGCAGCCTTGGTGTGCATAAGAGACTTCTTTTAAAAAAACGTTATTTAAAATTGTTATGGACACCAACGTTTTAATGGTAGTGTGTTCCCTGGTGCCTTCAAATTATCACTCTACACATGGCCATTTTGAATAAATTCAGAACATAAGAGCATGTGCTTGCTACTAAAAAGATGTAGTCATGTGGAGTGTTTTAGAGTTTTACTTCAGTTAAACATTTTCAGTTCTGTCCAATCACTAAGATGTTCTCCATGTGTTACAGCCTCATTAGGAGGACTGTGGCAGAGTACTTGTTTGATTCACAGGTTTGAAAAGGCCTTTCATGTCACTATGGAAAAAGACGCAAACAATTGGAGTTAATTGGATGCTATTTGGGTGCTGAAGCAGGTAACTATGGTGTTCTGTGGAAGTGAGATCTGAAAGTGTTCTGTGAATAATGAGCTGAAAGGATGTATCGGCAAACATCCCCAACCCCCCCAAAAATTCAACAGTACTGCAAAAAAAAGGTAAACATCTAACCATGACAGTGCAACATCCTGCCCCCGCAAACTGTTATTAATCTTCATTCACGGTTTGAGTCGTAGCGAGACTATGAGGAAACCAACCCTGCTACATTTGTCCTTGAGCACAGATATGTGCTCAAATGCAGAGCAGAAATAAATAAATAATAGAAAGCCAGACTATAGAGACTTTAACAAAAACAGACAAGTGACCCCAGGCCTTGGCACATTGAATCTGAACCTGAGGTTTGTAGACTTCTGTCTCAGGTCCAGTGTTTTTCATTTGACATGATATGAATGTATTTTGCCATGCATTGAGGGTACATGTCCCTGGACATTTACCAATCCTTGGGTTGTCTGACCCAAATCTGTGTTAAAATGATTCATATTCCTCAGGAGATTCTTCCCACCATGTTAACACGGGCATTTCATCACTATGCAATAGTCACCACCCTGTATGTGTGAGGCCGCACGCTCCATTGCACTCTCGCGCTCGGATTAAGTATGCACACTGCGTCTCCTGAAAGAGGACAAGGATCAATACCCCTGCTATCTTTTCTCTCTCTATTTCCTACGACCCACCGTTCACTCCCTTTAAACACACCTGAATCACGGCACGGAGCTGTCATATCGAGAAAGCTTTGTACATGTTAAAAGCATAGCGTTGTGTTCAAACCCATGTAACTGATAAAACAGGGTCTGATTGTTGGTTCCAGTTGACTTTTAGCACAGGCTGCCATAATAGCAGATGACTCATCGCAGTTTCCGTACCCTGATAATCATGGGTAGCCCATTAGAGCGGACAAGATGAGAGCAGCCTCCGGACTGAGAAAACATCATTAGTGCTCAGCAGCATCACACAGATGTGCTGGCCTACTGATCTCCTTCACTGAATCCTCTGATAGCGCAACTCTTTTTGCCCTTTAATGTTTCTGAGGGTCACAAGGGTTGCCCACAATAAGCTCACAGGAGAATAACGATGCGTCTTTCTCTCCGCACCCTAATGTCTTTATTTGAATGACCTCCTTGGCCTGTTTATTGGCTTGTTTAAGGTTAGGGATGGATGAGATGGTCAACAAGTTGACTAGTAGAACACTAACTGACATTTTAAATTTTTACTAACTTCTTGTTTAAGCGATTATATATACAGCAGTGCACATAAGCGGTGCACAGGTGTGAGTATACATAACCAAAATAAAAAATGCGCTGGATAAATAAGTTCAAACTGCTCATTTGCATACATACATGGTTGACAGCTGTTAATGCACAATCACCGTTTTATATCGACTAACTGTAATACTGTATAAGATTTCCTTTTGAACTGAATGCATAAAAAAATCTACCAGTTTCAGAGCAAAACGCAAAGCTGTGACATTCACTGACGCGCTTCACTTGGCAGCGCTAAAACCAGCAGTGCATATACTTACTTCTTGGCAACCCACCAAAATAAAATCTTAAATGATTTTAGGTTTAAAAATGTTGAAAATTCATATACAAATCAAATAAAGGAGAAAAGAAAAAAATTTAAATATTAGCATTGTAATTTTACAGTACACTTAGTATTTTTATTTAATACTCATTTTTTTTATTTTAAAATATAATATTACTGTAGGTGTAATCATGGCAGTACGACTGATACTTAGATTTTGAAAAGATATTCAATGTCCTTCACTTAAAGCTGCTGTCCGCGATTTTTGGCCCTCTAGCATTTAATAAACAGAACTGCACGCGTCTTGTGGAGGAACATTCTAGCCAGAGCTACTTTTCTCCGTGTATGTCTATGGCGAGTCACGCAGTTACTGTGATACTCTGCGGCGAGTCCTGGTCCGAATATAAACACTTATTATAAGTGTACCATAATGATTCAGGGTAAGACAAAAACATGGTTTGGAAAATGGATTCATGTTGTATATTCTCATTATAACATTTTTGTAAATTTTTAACACAAAAAAAGTTGCGGACTGCAGCTTTAAAATGTGGATTGAATCTATGATAGATAAAGTATCATATGAAAAACTGTTAGCTAAATTAAATGGAAATCACATGGATGTTGACATGTGGGAGAATTCAGGCACGGATCTAGTATCAGTCATCCTTTGCTTACCTAGTTGTGCATTTAAATGTAATTATTATTATTATTATTATTATTATTATTTACAATTACTTTTGTTTGTTTTGTTTTGTTTTGTATATAGTGTATTTATTTATTTAATTTTGTACTGGTATGTTTTATGTATAAAGAAAACCAATAAAAACTATAAAATATAATATTATTGTACGTTTATTATTTTGTTTATTTTATTAAAAAAAACTAACTAAAAGTGCAATAATACTATTACTAATTATTTTATAGTTCTATTTAATGGGTCACACTATGTGCAGCGTGACCAACAAACAATATATAACAAATAATAACAATATAACAAATAATAATTACAAAAATACAAAGGTAATTTAGGGGTGTCCACAGAAACAATATTTTATATATATATATATATATATATATATATATATATATATATATATATATATATATATATATATATATATATGGGCAACATTTGACTCTCGAAATGGGGGGGCAAGAATTTTTTTTTTTTTTTTTGCAAGTACAAAACATTTTCTGTACCTGCATGAGCTAATTATTCGCAGAAATTTTAAGCAAACAACTTTAAATTTGCTTGTTGTTTATTTACTCATTTATTTAATAATTCACTTAATTTTATTATCACTGAAAAATGACGTGGACGATATGTGAATCAGTGTCCATCATTTTGAGCAATATTGAAAATATTACCATTTTAAACCATGAAGGCGAGCCAGTTGATATGTGAACAATGTGCAAACTTTGCATGAGAGTTATGCAGATGAAGAAGTCTCAAACTCCAGTCAATTAGGCCCATTCACTACAGAAACTGAAAGAAAAAACGGACTGAGCTTTTGGCTCATTTTTTATGAAAAATAATGTTAAAATGTATGTTCTGAAACTGAACAAAGGTCTTACTGGTGTGGGACGACATGAGGGTGAGTAATTAATTACAGAATTTTCATTTTTGGGTGAACTAACCCTTTAATATTCATTATTCTGTATAATGAGTGTGTTGTTGGTCTGTGTTTTATTGGTTGTTGTCTCCCCCACCCCCCCCTTTACACTCCCACTTTTCCACAGCTTTACATGCCCATTTTTTGAGACTTTTTCCAGCTCTGAAGTGTAAACAACAGGGCTAAAACAGAGGGGGTTCCATGACACTTTAAATGTTTGTAAATATTCCCTGATCTGCCTGAGACACTCCGACGGCTGTATAAAAGCAGATAGTTATTCATTAATGTGGGACAGATTGGCTTTTTCGAATTTGGAAGGATGAGATCAAAAGATCCTTTGAAAATGAGACTGCACTTTAAAAAAAAGCAAAGAAAAAGGCTATGCGGCCGTCTACCTTTGTGTTATTAAAGCTGATAATGAAATGACACGGCATTGTGGCTCCAGAGCAGAGGCATTTAAAGAGCACTGCTACTTGACATGCTGTAGCACCCTTATTTGGGCTTAAAAAAGGCGGTAATGATTGACGCGCGGGAGGAGGGGTGATTGCAGTGCAAGAACAGCTCCCTTTCACAGACAGATAATTAGGATTTAGACTCCGTCAGGCCTCTGCCATGGATGATAATGGCTTGAACTGTGCAGAGCCATGAATGTTTGCCACATTCATCACTGCTGCCTCACCGTTGCCAGATCAGCCTGATATATTAAACAGTGACACCTATAGACTCAGATAAGTAACTGCACGACTGAAAAATAATGGGTGCACAGGGTTTCCTCGGCACAGACAGCTGAAAAGCCCTTAACATATGGGCTCCCCCGGCTTGATATGGGCTGATAACCTTCGTCCACTGCCAAGCATTGCGGTTGGGGTGCAGTTGAGGTGTTTTTATGATGACCGTGGGTGTTTTTTAATGAGCTGTGCTCAGCCGCCGGGCCCTTGAATGCAGTATATGTAGTATCTGACGCTTGAGCACAACCATGTCCACAAACGGCATTAAGAGGAGAGCTATTTGAAGCGCGGCCAGAAATCACAGGCATCCATGTGCACAAAGCATTTTCGAGAGAATCCCAGGACAATTGCAGTTGCTTCAGCTGCCTATATTTGAGAGCAGGCCAACTCAGAGGAATTGTGTCTGTGTGTTAAGAGAACGACAAGGCTTTTAAAAAGTCAGCTCTTTTGTTCGAGACATCATTTTGTGCATTACAGACGCTTAATCTTATATGGTCAGTGCGTATGATGATTTATTCATTCTGTCAGTCACAGGGAATCCTTTTTGTTGGTGAGTTGTGGAAAATACAACTGAAGACAAACTGTTTTTATTAAACTTCTTGCCATAAAAGTTTAAAGCCTGATGCTTTTTTTTTTCTTTCTTTCTTTCTTTCTTTGTAAGGGATAAGAAAAACAGATAAAGTGCAAGTAAAAAAACAGGTTTTACATTGAGCTTTGCACGTATGACTGTTTGCGGTCAATGGAGGCTTCAAACAACCTGCTCCTTATCTGCCCACAAGCAACACAGACATTTGAACCTCTGCAAAAGAATGATACCATTATGGTGAAAGTTTACGTGCTAAACACCTCGCTTTGCTGGCTATGGTGGAATACAATTTGTTCCTTTACTTCCCCCAAAGAAGAAATGATAGATTACTATCGTATCTTATAGACTGCTCTCTTAAAAAGATCTTAAGAAGAGCTTTATAGTAAATGTAGAATATCTGTCATTCTGCTGGTCATTTCTGTTCAGAAAAGGAAATAATGACTTAAAATGCAATGAACAGCACAATGACTAATAAAGTGTTACACATCACATGATAATGTAGAGCAAGGGTTTACAAACTGGGGTTCATGAGATTAATAATATTTATTTTATCCTATTAAAAGCTTTTAAATGTAACAAATAAAAGCTTACATCTAATTTTGTGATAATATAATATAAGTAAGCAATAAGGTATGAAAGGCTGTGCAGCACTAGCCTCGAGTACCTTATTGCTTTTATAAAACGGTTATCAAACAATACAAATATTAAAGCCAAAAATACGTATTAATGCAACTTTCATGAAGTAAACTTTAACTAAAAGCCTTCCTGCTGCCGAAAAAAATAGTCCCCGACTGTGAACAGCAACAGAAGTTACATTATAACGCCATTAGATGGCAGCAAAGACTGTGTTTATGAGTGTGTCAGTCAATAGCGAAGACTTTTACACTGAAAAGACTGAATTGCTGTGAACACGAAACAAGACGCAACTAACAAATGTCAGTCACGGGAAAACCCCTTAACTGTTAAAAGTACAAGATAATACATCAGACATTTAAACAGACTTTTTATTATGAACATAGGACTGACCTGAAGAAAAATGCTAAATCTGAATGCAGGTAAAAAAACTCGCTCACTCGATCTCTTTCTCACAATACTCTTCTACATGATACAGTAAGCTTCAATGAACAATATCAATTAAGAACCAACAGTTTACGTTGCTAAGAATGGTTGCTAAGGGTGTTGTGTAGTGATACACAGAAGCGTTGGGTGAAGCAGTCATAGCCATGTTGTATCGTGAATATCAGAATCAAAGACAGGAACTAACCGTTTTATAATTATATATTGATAATAATGTAACATCACACATCACATGTAAACACAAATATAATATAATATAATATAATATAATATAATATAATATAATATAATATAATATAATATAATATAATATAATATAATATAATATAATATAATATAATATAATATAATATAATATAATAGTGGCGACCAGGGCGGGCGAGAGCCGTGAGGGAACGGCGCGAGGCCAGTGGCGCGAGAGTTAACGAGCTACACCTGAGGCGCACCAGCCTTGAGTCTCTCACCGAGGAGTGAAGACCATGAAGGATGAGAGAGGATCAGGCCTGGATTTTATTTTATGTTTTATTATGTTTGTGTGGCCGGCAGACGTCCGCGAGGGTCTGCTGGCATTACTTTTGTTTTGTTCTTTGTTTATTTGGAATTAAAGTTTTGTTTGAATGTTCGCCGGTTCCCGCCTCCTTCTTCCCGTATATACGAACTGTGTTACAATAATATAATAGTTTTAATTTTTATGTTTTATCGTTTTGCCTTGCTTTTGTTGCCACTGGGTGTTGAAAGGCATTATTCTCTGTAAAACTGTATAAAACATTAATTGTGAAAAGTTCGATACAAACAAAGTTGAACTGAATTTATAAAGGTTTCTTAGGTTTATCAAACATTACATTCCTACAACAGAGTATAGTATTACTTGATATAACTCAATGAAAGAGCTTATAGATAATATTGAAAAAAGTTGCTTGGGCTTTGGAATGATAATCTAAAATCCAATTATATTCTTATTTTTCAGAGACTTTTTTCTAATAGTTTAATTTCTAATACAGTCGGTGCGCATGAAAATATATAGTTGCCTTAGTATTTGGGGGTATCATCGTATTGGGGGTCCTTGGCATCGAAAAATTTGAAAACAAAACATTCACACATACATACATATTTCAGAAACTAGAATATCTAAACTAGACAGCTGCATGTTAAGCCTAGCAGTTAAACCATGTATGCCCTTATGACCACACAATGAGATTCAAAGTTAATCACATTCAAAGGAGTTCTATCTTTAACTTAGTACACATTATATTCTACAATGTTAGCGCTCACCCTCTAGCATATTTTCAGCTCCTGGAAGAATTCCTTTGCTTACTTTACTGAGCTCTCTGCACAGGCTTACAGCTGTTACCACTCACCTCTGGCACATGGATATTTATAATCACAAACCTTCATAATGAAATCAAATGGACACATGACCTAGTTCTTACAGCTAAAGCACATCATCCTTCATGACTTTTGAAACAGATGACTGCTATTGCTGCCAAGATCTGCAGGCCCTAACATATCTCTGAGGATTATGGAAATTCTCTTTACAAACATTTCGTTTGACGCCAAATGTCTTTCAATTCACAAAACACTTACTGTTTCATTGAAGAATCAATGAGAGTTGTGTATCTAAAGTCTTTTCTTAGTAGGAAAAGCGCAGGCTAGCGTTAGCTAGACAAAGCGGTCTTGACACTTGTTAAGCGCTAACCTCTTAGGCTGAGAGGCCTGAGGCGGTAAGCCCTCTGTAACATCTGGATGTGAGGGGTATTGCACCTTCGGAGATCCCTGGAGCGGTTGAACAAATCTTTCTATTCACAATTCAAACATTTCTTGCAGAACCAAGATGCTTAGTTCAGACCACTGAGCATTGCATGAGTGCTTGCTGGGGATGCTAACCCATAAATCATAAATGAAGTCTTAGCATTAGCTTCCTCCAAAAATAGATGGATTCCTACAAAAACAGATGCACCTTTCTCTCCCCACAGTAAAAGTAAGGTGCTAACCTAGAGGACCTGTACTATAACGGGCCTGTCTGTGTTGATAGCTGGCTATAATGTTTATATTTAGCGCTGCGCCACAGGCTTGCGTTTAGACTCTGAATGCATGTCAGAGGCGATGAGAAAGTTGAGCTATGATTCCTCGTGATTGATCCGTTCTTGTCCATGCCCCACATAGCCAGCTGCTGGCGTGTGTGGGTGCACATTGGCATCCCTTGAGAAAAAGGAAGTACACTCTAGCATATTTTAAAAAGAGTACTTACTACAGAAATAATATAAACAAATAATACTGTAAACTGAATGTAATGCTTTTGAACACTGAAATGCATGTTATTTGCAATTAAATGAAAATATATTATAGTTTAAATTTACATAAAAAGAAATCAGTTAGTCACTTAAGAGTGCATTTTTGACTCCCTTAAGCAGGATTTAAGTACATCTATATGTAATTTCATTATTGCTTCTATTGTCTTTGAAATATGGTTAAAGTATACTGCTAAATGTGCTGACAAGCACTTTTTGTAAACTAAAATGTAAGCTTTAATGTCATTTCTATTTAAACTTGTATTTCAAGTATTTAAATATATATACTGCGATTTACAACCCGAATTCTGGAAATGTTGGGACGTTTTTTAAATTCAAATTCAAATCACATGAGCTAATAGAACATAGCCAATACAGCCAAGATTCACAATAGAACATAGATAACATAACAAAAATTTAAACAGAGAAATTTTACACTTTTATCCACTAAATGCATAAGTGCATACGGTATGGGCAGCTTGCATGTTTTGGAAGGCACTATGAATGCTGAAAGGTATATGGAGGTTTTAGAGCAACATATGCTCCCCTCCAGACGAAGTCTATTTCAGGGAAGGCCTTGTGTATTTCAGCAGGACAATGCAAAACCACATACTGCAGCTATTACAACAGCGTGGCTTCGTTGTAGAAGTGTCTGGGAGCTGAATTGGCCTGCATGCAGTCCAGATCTTTCACCTATAGAGAAAAATACGTCAAAGACAACCACAAACTCTTTCAACTGGAAACCTATATCAGGCAAGAATGAGACCAAATTTCAACACCAAAACTCCAGAAACTCATAACCTTGATGCCCAGACGTCTTCACACTGTTTTGAAAAGAAGAGGAGATGCTACACCATGGTAAACATGCCCCCGTCCCAACTAATTTGAGTCCTGTAGCAGGCATCAAATTTGAAATTAGCTAATTTTGTGCATAAAATTGTAAAATTTCTTAGTTTAAACATTTGTTATGTTATCTATGTTCTATTGTGAATAAAATATTGGCTCATGTGATTTGAAAGTCTTTTAGTTTAATTTAAAAATTGTTCTACAGTTAAATTATAATCAAGTAGCTTACTTGACATGTTCTTTAGTATGTTAGTCAACAAATATAAAAAGTGTTCTTCATCAAAGCATGATTAAAGATTATTAAAACATAATGATTTAAAATGTTCTTTAAGGTAAAACCATTAATTAAAGTATACTCTATAAAGTAAGAAAGTGTACTCTCTCTATGAAAGTATGCACTCATTAAAGCTTCTTTTTCCACAAGGGATTTCCAATTCCAACCATCTGACAATGTAGTCACTGCTGTTATACATGTATAAATAAATCAATACAGATTGACCAATTAGCAGGTTTAATGCATGTGAGGCATTTCAGAGCACCTTGTTGTGTTGCCGCATGTGGTCATGGCCATCAGCTGATGCTGTTTTTCAACAAGATGACATGATGTATTACCCTTTAAGTGGATATAAAGGTGTAATGTTGGTGTGAACCACAGCAGGGTGCCAAACTTGGAAAGTGTCGCTAAGCTGACATAATTTCCTAACAAATCTTTGGACGCACAGAGTGTACATTAATGTAAACGACATGAAATAAGATCTACAACGTACGCGACGCAGGGAGCCCATTAGTCTCCAGTTAACTGTACGTGCGAAACACTCAGTAGAAGTAATGTTGTTCAACACTGCTACATGGAAAGTATGAGCAGTGCTTTAATGCAAGCACTGACATTGTTAGTCTTTGCACTGTCAGTTCGGGTTTACATATCATCAAGCAAAAGAGACCAACTATCCACAAGGGTGCCGAAATGTTGGTCAGGCCCTAACCTAAGGCGGTACTCAATGTCAAAATGCTTATCTGAGGAATAAAGTGAGTTGGACTTGTCCTACTGGTTCTCGGTATTGCCATCGCTGCAGCAAAAGAAATGCCATTTAGTGCTGGAGAGGTGTGAGATCTCAGCCCAGCAGGCTCAAGAGATCAGTAGAGATCCACAGATGTGATACTCTATCATTACTCCACAGAGTATCTTCTGTCTCGCAGACAAGACTTTCGAGACTTGGCATCCTTGTATGTGTGTTGATGACACAAGGAGCTCCAGGAACACTGGAAAGATCTTTCTGTACAGACACAAGGATTGTGTTATTAATATCCACAGTTTTTAACTCAAAGCAAGGGGTCAGTTTTGCTAGTTAGCATAGCAGTCCCTTTTTTGGCCCATTGGAATCTTAACACACCTTTCACACTCTCACTAGCAATACCCAGTAAATATATTTACATATATATTACATATACATATATACATATATATATATATATATATATATATATATATATATATATATATATATATATATATATATATATATATATATATATATATATATATATATATATATATATAATTCGCACAACAGCATCATTTTCATCATTTCAAATAATGTTTTGGGTTTTTATTACATTTTATGAAAAAAGTTATGGTGGTGAAATTTACATTTTTAAATTTTTTAAATAAAATGCCAGACTATTCAAGTTACAGCTTGATACACACACACACACACACACACTCACACACACACACGCATGCAGACACACATTATGTCTCAAATTGTCTATCTCAAGCATGCTCTTCACTGAGAAAACAGTACACTATTAAAAAAATAAAAAAATAAAATTTAAAATTGTTTTTAGTCTGCAATCATTTTTAGTGTGGTGGACGTGAATATATAATTTTCGAAAAGAAAAAAACATCAGTATTAATCATATATATCTTTTTTTTTTAAATGCATAAAACATTTTCAAACTATAAATTAAATTTATTTTTATTTTATTTCATTCACTGTCTGTTTAGATTATCATAGTTATAAACAATTTCATATTTGTATGATGGATTTTCATACTTGAAGATTAAAAGTCTAAGTTTGGGACATAGGTATTTTAAAATATATACATAAAATGCCTTTGAAAAGTAGCAAAAATTAATGATGAAGGCATGAAAATAAGTTTACAATACCATTCTAAAAATATTCATATAAGAAAAATAAAAATCTTTAAAAATTTATAAAAATATAAACAGCTTGTGTGAACTTGACATCTGCTGCCTCAGGATAGTCAGGATAGTGAAACTGTTCATTTTCCTGTGGCTCAGGTGATTGGCTCAAAATGAAAACGCGAATGCTAACAGATAGCTTTCAGGTATCATAGACCCCTTTGGTTAAAAGTAAGCATTTGAATCATGCCAGAATGGTGTATAATAAAACGTTCTGAAGAACATAAGCAGACAGAAAAGCGAACCAGCAGCTGTGGCACTGGACCCCCAGGGCTGGTGGCTCCTTTTAATGGACATTAATTGTGCCTGCCTGCCAAGGGAGAGGGCAGTCTGGGCGAGACCCATCACACGGCTGCACTAATGAGGACAAGGAGTAAATCACAGCTATTGTCCTTACAGGGGTGCCCTCCCTCTTTTCATATTTCTCTCACAGTGGCCTCACTCATTTTCACACAGACCTGAAGGGCCACGCACACAGATACCATCAAGATGATTAATCTGTTTATTAATTATTGTCGCTGACAATATTAACGCCACGTCTAACAAGCTGTTTAAAGGTTGCTGTGTGTGCGTGTTTGTATGTGAAAGAAAGAAAGAGGGTCTCGTCTCTTTATTGGGAGAAAAGTGAATCAGTGTCCAGGTGCAATGCTCATATGGTCTCATTTCTCTTTTTTTGGCTTTTATTACTCACATTGTCTTCTTCAGTCACACAACAGCTCCTTTGAACACAGAATTTTTCTCTTTGGAGAAAGATTTGAAGCTTTGTTTTGTTGAATTATGAGCCAGCTTTATAATGTTTGAAAGGATTATCCAGATTTCTCAGGTCAAGGATTAGTATTTCAGCAAACTGTATTGCTTTGCTCTAAAAATAATTCACCGTCTGCAAATAATACTTGACATTGCCAACTAACTAACTAACAGAAACAAACAAGAGCTAGTTGTTTTAATTAGTTAACCTGTCACCATTGAATTTCAAAGTAAGTATTACTTTATACATGTATTACATTTTAAAGCTCAAAATTCAAAATTTAGCTTCAAATCTTTCTCCAAAAAAAGGAGCTGATTCAAAAACATGTGTGAAATGAGTCCAAATATATGTAATACATATATGTATTTCTTTTATAATTTTCATATTCAAATATAAATTTAAATTTATGATTTTTTTATTTGAATATAAAATAAATAAATATAAAATAATACATTATTTATATTTATTTTATATAAATATAAATAACAATGCTGCTCTGTGGGCCTCTGCACAACCTGACCTTCAATTCACCCACCTATGAACATGTTATTTCGGCCCTTTTATATGTAATGTGCCTCTGGGGTGTGACACCATGTTTCCCACGGTGTCTATCCTCACTACCTGCCACATGGAAGAAAAATGCAGGCTGAATGAGTGGACAAAGCACAGTTGGGAATGTCCAATGCAGACTCTTTACCCACCAAGGAACCTAGAGCAGAGACGGACCACACACTGGAAAAGTTCGTGACAGCCTCTTGGCTGTCGTGAGCAAAGCACAACAGGTTCAAATCTAAACACTAGGACACAATGTAAATCACTGCCCTCACAAACTGTCTTCTAAGTAGGAAAATGCACACAGGAAACAACCCCTCTGGTAGGGTAAATTAAAGGGTAAATGATTGGACAAATTTGTCCTTACCAAGTCCAAATGATCTGTAGATCTGTAGGTCATAATCTGCTATGGGTACAGCAAGTACCCATAAATAAGTTGTCTCAGCCAATGGAAGGACTTTGGGGAGGAAGGGCGATATGATTTGTGCAAGCAATTCATTGCAGATACACCAAAAAAGAATGCCTATACTCACTGTTTGCTATTGCTCCACTGTTTGATTCCGGGCACAGACTAATGCTTTATTTTTTACAATCTATGTGGGTCATCACTTTTGCTGGTTTGCTTTTTCTGTTTTGGCCAAATACAGAGTAAATAATTTTGTTGAGCAGAGGAGATTGTAGTTTTACAATAGTTATCTGAGACCTGATCTAAGTATTCCCCTCTAGTATAGTATATGAAAATGAGTCAGCTCTCTTCTGACAGGTAATTAAGTTCTCTTATCTCAGAAACTAGAACAAATTTCCCACTATAAATCCAAATGCTTTTCAAACTTCACATTAAGTCAAACTCTTATTTTTTCAAGGCTTAATGTATAGGGCTAAATATCTCTAGCAGATTTTGATAATGCACACAGTCTTAACAAAGTAAAGGAATATGATAAAAGAATCAGCAAAAGAATCATATTGTGCTCAAGATGTGAAATGTGAGTTTGCAGTCTGAATGAAATGTGATAAAAAGAGACAAAGAGACCATGTATGCACCACAAAATAATGGCAAGAAAAACTCTTTCTACTGAGTTGTAGCCACTGTCGTCCAATTCACATACAAATGTTTCTAATGAGATGGTTCTTTTTAGTGAATCAAACCATGCAGCACCACCAGTGCAGTCCAATTTATAAACAAATGACTCTCATGAACTGTATGAACCAATGAGTCATTTAAAAAGATTCAAAAACAAACATATTACTGCTTTGAATCGGTCTATCAGTCTATCTGCACTATATATATCATTTACTGACCTGAAGTTATGAAACAAAGCAATTTTTTTAATTAAATGAGTATCCTTATTGATTGATTGTCGCTAATACATGTATGATACAAATCACACACACACACTTTTTGTGTCCCTTTTGTTGCCAAAACAGCCCTGATCCATTGAGGCAAGGACTCCACTAGACCCCTGAAGGTATGCTGTGGTATCTGGCACCAAAATGTCAGCAGCAGATCCTTTAAGTCCTCTAAGTTGTGAGGTGGGGTGTCCATGGATCGGACTTGTTTGTTCAGCACATCCTACAGATACTCGATTGGATTGAGATCTGGGGAATTTGGAGGCCATTCCTGAACCATTTTTGCTTTGTGGCAGGGCACATTATCCAGCTGAGGGAGGCCGCAGCCAACAGGGAATATCGTTTTCTGAAAGGGTGTACATAGTCTGCAACAGTGCTTGGGTAGGTGGTACGTGTCAAAGTAACATCCACATGGATGGCAGGACCCGAGGTTTCCCAGCAGAACATTGCCCAAAGCATCACACTGCCTCTGCCAGCTTGCCTTTTACCCATAGTGCATCCTGATGGGTTCCCAGGTAAGCGACGCACACACACCGGCCATCCACATGATGTAAAAGAAAATCATCCATTGCTCCATGGTCCAGTTCTGATGCTCACATGCCCACTGTTGGTGCTTTCGGCGGTGGACGGGGTCAGCATTAGCACCCTGACTGGTCTGAGACTATGCAGCCCCATGCGCAACAAACTGTGATGCACTGTGTTTTCTGACACCTTTCTATCAGAACCAGCATTAACTTCTTGAGCAATTTGAGCTACAGTATCTCGTCTGTTGGATCGGACCACACGGGCCAGCCTTTGCTCCCCACGTGCATCAATGAGCCTTGGCCGCCCATGACCCTGTCGCCGGTTCACCATTGTTTCAAACATACATACAAACATGTATTATCGACAAAAGTGGTTTTTTTTTTTTTTGGTCTGTGTGCAACCCAAATGCAGTGCACTACACTCAGTTAAAAATAAATAAAGTATTTAAAGCCACTGTCAAAAAGATTTGACAAATGAACTCATGTCCTACTTGTTTATTAAATTACATTGTGTCAATTGTGATAAGACTCTCCAGTGTTATGGAAGTTGCCATATTTGAAATTACTTTATTCGCTGTCACTATGATTAAAGGCTTTTTTTTACATCTACATTATACTGCTATGTGGTAAATTCCCCAGAGATTTTTAGGGTAACAAGTGTACTTTGCTTTTTTAAGCAATCTCCATTGCCGCTATGCTCGGGCATCATATGGCGTTGTGTTTTTTTTTTTGCATGACTGACCCCATCAGTGACTAAACCAGCTGCTGTTTGACGGGAGTTCTCTGGAGCTGAGCTGCTCTACTCTGGCCTCAGTCCTGACCAACCGTATAGCAACCTGTCAAAAAATGTATGCACACACATACACACAAGTACTCAGATACTAGGAGCTTGTCACACATGAGGTGACCCACTTCACCGGCAATTCTATTTCAACTTTTGAACTCTCACACCAGTCACATATTTTACGCTATGCTCACACATACAGTACACATGCTTGTTTTTCACAATGAAAACTGAAGACTCCCATTGCATATGTGTGGATTTATCGGTGAGTTATGCGTGTTTGTGCTATACTTTGGGGCTCTAAATAAACACAATTTCGGCATGTCCTCATTTTAAAAAGTGCATAACATACACACACATACACACATACACACACATATATATATATATATATATATATATATATATATATATATATATATATATATATATATATATATATATATATATATATATATATATATATATATATATATATGTATAGTGTTGTCTACTATTTTTGAAAGTGTTGTGTTCTTATGTAATGTGTGAGAATGGAAGTGAAAAATACCAGATTAAGTTTACTACTCCTGTCTCGTGTGCTTTATTGTTTACTAACTTGTGTGCTTTATTGTTTACTAACCCCCCCACCCACTCACACACACAACAGTAAGCAAGCATGGATTCACATATACCCTGACCTTTAACAGGCCAAAGGCAACAGCATTATAGACCTGTTGGCTGAGCCCTGTAAATACAAAGCATTTATATATGTCAAAAGTCAATCTCTGCTTAATTAAATTTATTGCAAGGTCAATTTCTTGGCAGAGTTAACAGTTCTTACTGTACTGTGAAATAGCAGGGAGGGGGGATTTATGACAACAATTTACTGTCAGCGTAATTTGCATAGAATTCCATTTCCTGATCTGCACAGAATGCTAATGTCAAACCGTTTCTCTTACTTACTAGAAGCAGTTGAGCGAGGCTGTGTGGTGTCAGTTCAAGGCGTGATCAGTATTCATGCAGACCTCTGGGTTATGATGTGCTCCTGCTCAATAGCAATAGCAGGAGAAAGGAAGGAGGAAACTGTACCTTTGTGATGCTAATAGAAAGAAGATTACAGAAGTGATGACCAAAGTTCACTGGTAAGAATGAAAGCGTTTCACTCAGGGTCAAAAGAGCAGGAAAGACAGAAAGGAAGGCGAATAAAGCAAAGGGAATATCGACCTGGCAAAGCTGTAAGGTCAAGAAAGTCTTTCTGGTTTACATATACTGATGACTTGTTATGGTAGTATTTTCAGCAGAGGTGTTTCAGGATTTGAAATGGTCTTTTTCAGCAGCTAATCATCGTGAATTATGTTATACACACCTACACATGCTAAATATGATGAAAAGCAGGACAGCTGGATCACATAAATGCCAGGACAAAATAAAAACAGACTGATCTTTAGAATCTGTAATTTGTTCAACTAAACACGGATATTAAAGACTGCTTTAAGTGAGTGCCAGATAGCTGTGATATTCTCCTGTGGTATGCTCAAAAATAGCAATAACAGCAAAATGTGTACATACAGATTACATTTGAGGTACATCTCCCATGACACTTTCCACTCTGCCTCCCACTTACCGCTTTCAGAGG
This sequence comes from Chanodichthys erythropterus, assembly GCF_024489055.1. Lineage (NCBI taxonomy): Eukaryota > Metazoa > Chordata > Actinopteri > Cypriniformes > Xenocyprididae > Chanodichthys > Chanodichthys erythropterus. Next base: position 19,091,378 of record NC_090229.1, read on the forward strand.
AGATGCTCGCCATGTGATTTTCACATGTCCCAGCCAACAAAGTTTAATCAGTCAACACCAGAGCATGGGCCTCAATCATGTCTTGTTTATAATAAACTAGCTGTAGCCCCTGGGGGCAGTAAAAAATAACTTATTTTGATGTTATGACCTTGTAGCAAGCCAGTGGCCAGATGTTAAAAAAGCAACATGAACATGAAATATCTCATAGTCCAGCACTGTGAGAGTGAATTGTCAAACAGTAAATTATCTACACTACTTCAAAAACTAGGCAGTTTTAATAATTATCAGCCAAAACTACTTTACTTAATCCCTGTCCCTATGGACATTTTTGTCTTTTTCAGGTGTTTTTTTTTTTTTTTAATGATCTTTTTGCCTGTGATAATGCCAACTGCATAAATTTTGGCTCAGGTGTTTTTTATTGGAATTTTATTATTTTACCCCCATTTTCTTTAATAAATCTATTTTACGCTAGGTACACAAAATAATTCCACTCAGGACCTTAAGGACAAAAATGTCCCCTTTGAATCCCATTAAAGGGTCATTTAAATATAAAATGATGCAATCTTTGTTAATAGGCTTTTATTCTGTTGGCAAAGCTTCAAATTAACATTTTTATTGTTTTTTTACCAAATGGTGCCATTATAGGTTTGGCCTATAAAGCAAATACTCACTTTATTCCTGTTTTCTGCTTCTAGATATTATAGAGCCAAGTGGATAAATTATGAAAGGAATAATTGATGACGGGCCTTTGACGGGAGTCATTATAGAAAATAATGCACACCCAAGGTGGTAATGTGGCCACGACGCAAAGTGTATTATATTATAATATAACATAATTTAATCACTTTACATCCTTTTAGTTTTTTTATATGCCTTGAATATTAATAATATTCAGTGTTAACTAACTCTCAATCCCTCACTGTGCTGTGGTTATCTTTAGATCTTTATTTACATCCTGTTTTATTCCATCCTGTTAAGCATCCTGTTTTCTCGCCATTGTGTAAATAATCAATTTATAATTACTAAAGTGTCTGAGCTTGAGTGTGGTAAACCCTTTTATAGAAAGCTGAATTACCACACAAGCATATATATTTTTTAAAGCTACAGAGCTCAGAAGGTACTGCCTGACAGGAAGCACAATTTAGACAACTTTAGCAATAAAATAATAATACATATTTTTTACACTGAATAATTCAAAGTGTTTTAACAAAAAAAAAAAAGACATGGGTAGAAAGACACAGGCTACTTATGATTCTGCACCACAATTTCAACATCTTTTACACACATCTATTTCTCCGTTTCAAAATCTACATACTACAGCCATATACCTATGGCATCTCCAAAGACAAAGCTGAGACACTGACAAAAAAATGGTGATTTGGGGAAGCTGAGCATTCAGACATATCTAATGCTTGGCATGAGGAATCCATTTAGGAAACAGGAAAAAGAAAATGTCTGCTGTGGAATTTGAGGCCACTCTTTTGAATATAACCTGACAGGAGAGAAACGATGCTTTCTGAGTCAGACATTAAAAAGGCTGTGCTGGGAATTTGAACCCGCTTGGTGACCACCTATGACTGCGCATTAGGATAATGTAGCTACAGGGAGAATGTCCCATCTTTACCTCGATGGCCCAAGAGAAAGGATTGTGACTCAGCTGTTAATATAAGGCTGGTGACATTTTTTAGAGAAAGTTATTTCAAAGCATATATAATCTTGAGAGACATGTAGATGAGACGCACACCAACACAGCAAGTACGCTGCCGGATATGTCAACAACCCAAAGTTGAATCTTGCTGTGTCATCTCAACATCACTGCAACTCAATGACCAGAAATGACCCAATATATCCAGTCAGAGCCCGTTAACGCAAGAGTGGAATCTCCATCATTTACCAAATAAGAAAGAAACACTGACAGATCATCCAAAATATTTAATAAAGCATTTGGTCTTTTGCTTTTGCCTACTTTAGAAACATTCCCACAGTAAAGTATGCTAATAAGGATTAGAAGTGAAGAAATGGGGAGAAAATAAAGTTTTAAAGTACCCCCTTGGAAACAGACTGAGAGAGATATATGAGTAAGGATTTGGGGAGAGAAAAGAGACATTTTAAGTGTAGTCCAGTGGAATAATTCATGAATTATTGTTCATTAAATCAGGTGAACAGATCGCATGACTGCAGCATCTGCTGCCTTTTCCACATTGCCAGAGTATAATAAAAAGGAAAAAGGCAAGCATCTGCAACACAGCACTTGGTGAGAGTAAAACAAACCCTGGCCACAGAAGTTCTCTTGATATCAATGTCACATTAAAAATACCAAATGTTACAATAACTTACTGGAGGATGAAAGAGCAGAAATTGTCAATTTCAATATCTATGCAAACTAGTGCAACCTCTGTTTTACATATTACATATTTAAATAAATAAATAAATAAATAAACCTCTCTCTTGATGGTGCACTTTTTTAAATTTTAAAATAAATATTTAAAAAATAAAAATCCAATGTATCAAATTAAATATAGAATATAAAAAATATTAAAAATTATATCATTAAACACTTATTTGTACATTTTCAACTTTTTTCCATATCATAAATTCTACTAAATATAACATTTATATAATATATTATACATTTTATACTATATATACCTTTATATTATATATTCTTTATTAGTATGTTTTATATATTACATAACTAGTATATCATATATTATATACTAGTATATGTACTGTATAATATATTATATTATAGTATACACTAAAAAATGCTGGGTTAAAAACAACCCAAGTTGGCTTGAAAATGAACAAACCCAGCAACTGGGTTGTTTTAACAACTATTGTTTAAAAATTAATGTATCTCTCGCTTAAAATTAACCTAAAGTATGTTAGAAATGAACATTTATTAATATGTTTAATAAATGAATATTTATTAATACATTTAATAAATAATAAATAATAAATAAACAATACGCATTTATTAAATTGCTTATTAATAAATGTTCACCTTTTGATTATTATTGTTGCCTCTAGTAACTGTGTGTCTGATTTTTAATTTCCAACCTATTTTGGGTTCATTTTAAGCCAGCCTTAAAGAAATTTTTAAATTTTATAGTGGGTTAAATAAAACAACCCAACTGCTGGGTTTGTCCATTTTCAACCCAACATTTTTTAGAGTGTATTATATTACTTTTATAAATTTTATAATTTTATATTTAAAATACAATAAAATATTATATTAAATTAAATATTATCTATCATTTTTCCAAGTGTTGTCATCATTTAAGTGTTATCTAAAAAAATAATAATAAGCTAACAGTTGTAAAAGAGACCCATGAGCCACCTGAATAGACTATCAGAACTGGTTCAAAATTTATGAGTTATTCATTCATTAAAAGAGATTTAGTGATTTATCTCATCCAATCAGAACAGATCCTATTAAAACTGTAGAATATATTCATGCAATGCAAAAGTCACTTACTCAGCCCTGTATCAAAACACAGGATACTACAAACCAATCTGTGTAATTGCATTTCAAAGAATTTCTTATAAGTAATCCTGTGTAATGTCAATAAAGCCACTGTATCTGTCAATGCCATCTATCTCTTCCAGATGAATGACAATTGTGTCTCATCCAGCAAGCCCTCAAATTAGAGCACTTTCAAGGATGTGATGGGGTCTGGTGTGTGATTGATGTCTTTAATTATCTTGTGATGTAAAAGTGGGAAGATTACACTCACATTTCAGGACTTTAAACGTTGCCTCTGTCACACTAACATTAGTCACCACTCTCTCGAAACTTCCAGCACTGCATTAAACTCATAATAAACTCTGTAATCGGACCCAACATATGTAGTGATGTACGGATGAGAGGATATTACGCATTGCAAAAGTTAGTTAGCTAGGACTGCCGTAGCTAAGAAAGCCTGTGCTAATGTCGCCTGCTAAGAAACAAGATGGCAATTAGTGTCCCGTGGAAGCTGGCGGCATCAACACAAACATGAAATACTATAGTCTCAGCATATATTTACCTATTGTGACAGTTGTAATTATATTATGTTAGCTGCAATGGGACATATATTCTGTAGAGTTTGTCTTTGGAGTCAAACTGTTCATTAGGATCAGATGGCTCTGTGAATCACTCGTTGAGTTTCCCATTTGTCATTCCTAAAGGCTTGAGTTTGAACCCCTGCAAGAACAAATCTAGGGAAAAGTATTAAATAGCCTCAATTACAGTACAGTAGGGAACAGTTTGACCATTCAGCTGGGAAATTTTAGCTTCAAAGCTCCGGGTTTTAACAAATAGCATTAACTAATAAAGCTGAAATGGCATCTTTACAATGTCATATACAGGGGTTATAAAGCCTTGCCATGCAGTCCCAAGCCAATAAATCTATAGGATGTGTGACCATAAAGAGCTTGCTGCACTATTCTCAGTGAGACGCTGGTATTTCTAGAAAAAAAGCTGAATATGGCTAAAAAGGAAGCTATTTTTTATTTAAATGTGCTTAATGAAAGTCTAAATGCTTGTTTAAATTAATGTCTGGCATATTATGACATGGATCACCATAAACGATCAGAACACAACAATATACAGTGATTTCAGGAATTAAACTTATTATACTGTACTAATCCATACAGTTTATATAGCACAAACATAAAACTTAGCTGACAAAGCTGATTGATATGTTGATTTGTATACAAATATATAAAATCAATATGATATATACAGAGGTTGGACAATGAAACTGAAGCACTGGTCAATATAGTGTTGAAGGTTTCATGCCTATTCTACTGTATATATGCACGGCCTGCTGGCCGATCTTCACTGATTTTACATTGTGTGAAGGTTGTGTGAGTGTGAAGGTTGAATTAGCAGAGTAATAGCACAGTTGTGCATAAAATATTGCAATCGGCACAACATAATGTGAGACGCACCAGTTCAAAAGAGGACAAATTGTTGGTGTGTTTCTCGCTGGCTGATCTATGACCAGGACAGCAAGTCTTTGTGTACCGAGATCTGTGGTATCCAGTGTAATGTCGACATACCACCACATAGGACGAACCACGTCCAACAGGAGTAACTGTCAACGTAAGAGGAAGCTGTATGAAAGAGATGTCCAGGTACTAACCTGGATTGTATCCAAACAACATAAAACCACAGCTGCCTAACTCAGTGCAGAATTAAATGTGCACCTCGACTTTCCTGTTTCCACCAAAACTGTTCCACAGTCAATATTCATGGATGGGCTGCTATAGCCAAACCGTTGGTCGCTCGTGCGAATGACAAATGTTGATTTAAGTGGTGCCAACATTGAAAATCTTGGGCTGTGAACAATGAGAAGGATATATTGTTCTCTGATGAGTCCACCTTCACTGTCTTTCCCAGACTGTGGGAGTTGCAGTGTGGAGAAGCCACAAAGAGGCTTAACTCCTGGACTATTGCTGCCCGGAGTGAACAGGGGTGGATCAGTGATGGTTTGGGCTGCAATGTCATGGCGTTCCCTACTGTGCTTGATGGGCACATCACTGCCAAGGACTACCGAACCATTCTGGAGGACCATGTGCAACATAATGGTTCAAACATTGTACCCTGAAGTTGGGGCTGTGCATGAGCATGATGATGTACCAATATACACCGCAAGACTTGTGACAAAATGGTTTGATAAACATAAAAGTGAAGTTGAACATCTCCCATGGCCTGCACAGTCACCAGATCTAAATATTTTGAGCCACGGATTGGGGTGTTGATTGAGAGGCGTGGCTTTGTAAACTGGAAGAAAAGCGCCAAGTTTTAATTTAGAAAACATAACAGAATCCTCCATTAATTATAATGCATTATAATTGCCCCAAATCCTTGTTAATGTAGGCTACATAAAGTTTGAAATGAATGAATAAAGACTTTCGTTCAGAGTTTTTGAACAAATTTTTTTCAAATTTGAACACTCACTGGTCGCCACCTACAGGCTAAACATTTTAATAGATACAATCTTTATTATGCGTAACATTAGATACATTTTGATTGCGGTTGCCACACCATCTGTGTTTATATCTGGACTACAAACCTTTAGCCCAATATTTTCCTATGTTTGCAACAAAGGAATAGCAATACTGTCAGCTGAAAACACTGTTTGTGAAGAAATTTCAGACACATATCTTACACGAGCGCTGAGTTCTCTGGATCAGCTGCAGTGCGAAAGCAGTGCATATATATACAGTGTTTCCCATACATTGACTAGACTGTGGCGGCCCGCCACATTCTAATTTGTCCCGCCACAGTCTCAGAATGAAACGGAAATTAGGTTTGTCGCGTTATATAAATTACCGTCTGATAATTGCACTCTTTTATAAGGCAAAAGTGGGAGACATAGAGCAAAATAAGTAGACTAGCACCAATTAAGTTTTCGTGCACTATATTCAAAGTCATCTGAAGCCATTCCATAGCTTCTTGTGAGGGACAGAAGAATATACAAGTTCACGGTCAGAAACTCGTCTTCCCTCTGCTGCAGCTTTCAATCATTCAGCACTCAAACAGCGCGTCGCGTTCGGTAACGACAGTTCGGTAAAACTCTCCAATATGATATATTCCCATTATTAATACTTGATATGTAGATAAAGGGTTGTGGATTTGCATAAAATCACTATCTTGCTGCCGTTTCTGAACGATATCATCATACTGGCTACAGGATGTCTGTTAGATCACACAACACAAGGACTATGAATTTGCGTCACACGCACAATAACGAATTTAAAAATGAGAAGAAACATATGATTAATAAACTGCTATATGCAGATATACACAGGGATTCTCTTTGTACAGTGAACTTTTCAATGTGCAGCACAACTGCGCGCTCTGACTCGATATTGCTTCAAGCGCATCATTCTGCACCCGGGATGCGCATTAGCGTTTTTTTTGCTGTTGTTTTGAAGCGTTTCATATTATCATGGTTTTGCACACTGAAAGATTATTAATAGCCTATTTTGTTCTGTCGTATCTATCATATCTTGTTGCCCCATTAAAAAGCTGCACAATAAATTTAAAATAAGCGTCTTTTAATGTTACATTAATATAAATACATATAATTATTTACATATAAATCTAATATAAATCGTTTTTTCATTTCATAAGAATACAAATAGTAATTTTAAACTTTTTATTAACATTTGGATTCATAAAATTACTGTGAAAAGTTTTTAGGCTAGAATAATTTTTGCTGCTGAATTATATACTCGCCTAGTTTACTTATTTATTTATTGGTCAGCTTATGAATATATTTTTATTCATTTGTTATTTTTTCTCTATAATGAGATGGTGTGTTTAGTGCATTCTGGATTGGTTAACAAATCAAAGATACAGGCTCCCACTAATAAATTAATTCAACAAAGGTAACCTCTTTTGCTACATATTTTTAAAGGTTTAAATGTTTACTCTACATGTTTGACCACTTATGAACAATCATTTAGCCTACTATATGTTGTGTACATGACTAATGTGCCCTACCATCACCAATAAATAAATTACTTTTAGAGCACAAAATTGTTTACAAGAGAACAAATTTCTTTATTGATCTAGTCATGTAATTTTGCTCTCAGAATGCACCAGATTTATGCATTTAAATTTAAAATGTACAAAATTTTTCCGATGTCCACCCACCACAATCTCACAAAATCCTGTGGGAAACACTATATATATATATATATATATATATATATATATATATATATATATATATATATATATATATATATATATATATATATATATATATATATATATATACACGAAATACCAAATACCATGAATAACTTCTATTAATTGTTAAAAATTTGCATCAAATATATTAAAGCACACATCTTTCACATGTGCAGGCATTGGACCTTATGAAATTTCTTCAGACGTGCATTTTTTAACTCATATGGATTATGCATGCTTTTCACAGGGCCAATTTGAGGGTGACTGGCTGAATGTTTTTTATGGCCTCTAAAAATCAATGGTTGCATACAAACGTTGCCTTGCTAGACAAGTACAAATTGATCTTCATTTATCAAAAAGTGTTTTTATGTCTAAACATTGGTGTATAAATTGACAGCTCCTCTTTGCACAACTGAACCTGACTGACTAGCAGCGATTTATCAATCTCATGCATCTGTTTGGATCACATGACAACTACACAAATGAGATTGGGGGAGTTAGTAAGTTTGATTGGATGTATTAATTTATTTACAAAATAACTCAACATTTATTATAACACCTACATTATATGCATATTCACTTTTGACAATATAATTTATTTGTAAAACTATATAGTATCATCTTTCAGTCGCAAAAGGGTTGTGTTGTGACTAAATAACTACAAAACATTTCATTCTTGTTTGTTTTTTTTTTGTTTTTGTTTTTTTGGTGGTCATATTGTGCAAGTAGCTTTACAAAAGAGCAATCAAAGAAATTTTCAAACAAGCTTTAGTAAATCATTTATACAGCTTTTCATATGTTTTTATCTCTTATTTTATATAAAATATATTTATTTTAATATTTACCTACATACTGTGGTTCAGCACATATTTTTAGTATAAATTTATCTATCCAAACAGGGTTGATACTGTATTATTTTTCTCTGATTAAAATACAAATTAAATAGTCTTGATATTGACATTTTAAATAGTTTTAAATTAATCAACTTTTTCAAACAGGTAACATTTTAGTTAAATTAAAACTAGCTTGCTGCAGTATAAAATATCCTCCACATCACTGACTGCACATAAACATAGATATAAAATACAATAATTAAGATTGCAATTACAACAAAAAACAACAACAACAACAACAACAACAAAAATAGATAATGTAAGAGAATGGCAAAAATACCCAGAGCATCCACATGCTATTTAACAAATATCAAAATACATTTATATTTTTGAGTGAATTGTGTGCTATTATGGCCTTTAATGTTGACTGATGGAAAACATTTACAAAACTGTGACATGGCAAAATGATGGAGCCCGCTCTTGTCACTCTATTTGATTTATGCTTGCCATTTTATGTAGCTAATCTTTCATTTTCATTGCCCCGATGTGCACCAAAACAGCCAGTTCTGAATAAAACATGTTCAATTTACAAGCTCCAGAAATATGGATGAATATTAAACAGCACCTCCATTTTTATGAGCCACTATGCATCTGTGAAATATAGATTCCTGCTCTTAAAAGAAGAAGGTGATGTCATAACCCTCTGCCCTCTGCTGCCCCTCTCCCCCCACCACAGATCTGACACATCTTAACAGGCAAAAATAGATGCTAAATTGAGTCATTGATTAAAGCAGTCATCGGCTTTGCCCTAATGTCACGTTGTCACAAGGATGTGAATAAACTATTGTTATGATGATTCACAAAGAGCTGCACTACAGTCGAGCTGACTTTCATTTTTCAGAGGACTTGAGCCTTCAGGGCAGAATACAGTAGAGTTCACTGGAATTGTACAGCTGTGGCGAATACAGCTAATATTCAGACTGATAATTATTTACATGCTATAACAAATGCAGATAACTGAGTGACCCAGTTATTGATGGCATATAAATGTATTAATCTCAGAGACTTTATTTTTTTTTTAAATTCACCTTCGTTAACAGGAACACTGGCAAACTTCACTGGCGACACATACCAAATTCTTTAGGGTAAGGTTGTAAAACATTGATCGGACCATATGGGTTATTAAAATATAACACTTTTCTTTGTGCTATAAACCAAATAGCCAGATTTTCAGGGATGAATAAAGCAAGACACCAGAATTTCCTCAAGCAAGGAACCCAGGAACAGCAGGTAGGTCCAGCTTCAGCTCCTCAGGGGTTGAGATGTTCCAGAATGTTCTCCTGTAACCCTCAGTTCTGTTAAAAACGTAACCAGTGCATGTTGTTATGGTCAAAAAGTTTGAACAGCAGTGTTTTACCACACTGTAAAAAGTGTTAACCTGCAAAGTAGTTTCCTTAAAAGCTATTTCTACCTGATTTAATAGAAATTTGTTTTGTTGGTATAACTTTTTTATGTATTTAAGTTGATTCAGTGGTGTAAAATAGTTTATAAAACGGTTAGTTCCTGTCCTTGATTCTGATTGGTCAATAGCTGTGTTTTATTCACTATGACCGCTTCACCCAAAGGTTCTGTGTATCACTACACAACACCCTTAGCAACCATTCTTAGCAACGTAAACTGTATGTTCTCAATTGATATTATTCATTGAAAATTACTGTATCATGTAGAAGAGTATTGTGATAAAGAGATTGAGTGAGCGAGTTTATTACCTGCATTCAGATTCAGCATTTTCCTTCAGGCCAGTCCTGTGTTCATAATAAAAAATCTGTTTAAATGTCCGATGTATTATCTTGTCCTTACAACAGTTAAGGGGTTTTCCCGTGACTGAAAGCGCTAGTCAAATCATTTGTCAGTCGCGTCTTGTTCCGTGTTGATAATTCAGTCTTTTCAATATAAAAATCTTCACTACTGATTGACACACTCATAAAGACAGTCTTTGCCGCCATCTAAGGGCGTAATAATGTAACTTTTGTTGCTGTTCACGGTCAGGGACCATTTTTTTCCGGTGGAAGGAAGGCTTTTAGTGAAAGCTTACTTCATGAAAGTTGCATTGACACATATTGTTCAGGTTGTAAAATCACATTTTCGGAAAACAATGCTTAAGACGTATGCACTCACATGTAATAGAAATATGTTATTGATATTTATTTAATGGTTTTACTCAATGGTAAGAAGCCCCTGAAAGGACATGGTGATGGAAAAAATATATATTTCAATGCTTTTGCATTCTCTCTTAAAAGTTTTCATTCCCCAGAGAAACTCTGCATTTGCTCACAAAGAATTCAAGACGTTTGCGGGGTGAACGCAAAGGTTTTGCGAGTAAACGCAAAGTTTCTCAGAGGAATTTAAATATATTTTTTTCCATCACTATGTCCCTTTAGGGGCTCTATACAATGGACATTACTCAATAGACATTAAAAGGAAACCTTTCTTCAAGATGGTTTCAAAACCATAAACCCATATGAATACACAGAGAACTTCACTGATGTGTTTTAAAGTATATTTTTCCTTTTCTTTATCGTGAACAATCTTATACGTAACTGACCCATGAATAAGCTGCTGGCTCAGAGGGACTCGGGTTCAAGTCCATTCTTCCTCTCTCACCACTACTTTCCTTTCTACACCACACAGTACTTTCATTTTTCTATAATAAAGGCCAAAAGCAAAAAAAAAAAAAAAAAAAAAAAAAAATCCCTTCTACACAGGAACTTGTTTAGCATCATAATATGGTTTTAGTGCAGACAGCAGAATAAAAATGAGCATGCACCAGAACATTCCCACTGGAAGGCTTTATCACACTTTGAAAATCTTTATGTTGATTTATCTGCAAGTGCTGAGACTGGGAGACAGTCAGTCTGACACCCTGCCTTCAGCCAAAGAACCAGGGAGTGCATGAGGGTGCCTGCTAATGAAGAAATTACCTCTGGGATACACTTAGGTCAGCACTGCACAATCACAGGCAGCTCCAGCAATAATAATCACTCAGTAAAAGCAACGGCTCCCCTGCAACATGCCATTTGCCTTCCAGACAATTATTTGGATTAATTTATTAGCCGCACAGTCGCGCAGAAACTCACCACTGCTTTAACAACCCTAACAGAGCATCTCCACAAATCACCTAAATAACAAAAGATCTCTTCCACAGATTTGCACTATTACCAACTTTAATCTTAACCAGTCAGCTGAATTAGCCGAGCAAAGCCACAGCCTGTCAGGTTAGTGCTAGCTTTATAAATGCTGGTTCAAACGCTGGAGCTGACTCCTGTGCAAAGTTCAATGAGGAGATGTTGACTGTGCCAGAATATGGCTATAGGCAAGGCACCCTGTCTCTTGGGATCTCCTCTTTCTAAAAAGCTTGAATAAACAAGCACCACAAAGCGAAAAAGTACAAACAACACTAGAAAAAAAGTAGTAAGTGGAGGAAAAATGCTGATATAGACTTTGGTAGAGAGGAGAAAGAGAAACGTCAGACTCTGATGGGGAAGTGGAAAAATTTTACGTGCATAGGCAGCTGGAGTTTCTTTTTTACTCTTTTGACTGACAAAGTCCATTTCGGTTCTGCTGTTCATTTCAGGAGTTTGGAGATGTTCTGAATGATAGTCTGACATATTGACCTTTCCCATCACAACAGCTATGGTCTTCTTTGCTCACAACTCTGAAACCATAAATCATACAGCAAGGGAGATATCTATCAGTGAAGAGGGGCAGATCTGGATATGTTTGCACCAGCCTTACTGAGATTTGGACAAAAAAAAAAAACTCACACTGAAGATTTAGCAAATAGTGGCTATTTTTTACTTATTTTCGTTGAATTATTTTTTAAAGGGGTCATGAACTGAGAAATTAATTTTTCCTTGAGCTTCTGATATATAAGAGGCCATCATACTATAGAATATCTTATTAGTTTCAGAACTGAAAACTTCCTTGTAACTCCAAAAACAGCTTTTAATGTTACCAAGCACAGCGAACGACTTGTCCTGTAATGTGTCTATTTATGATGTAATAGATAAGTGTAAGACTACCTCTGCAGAAGAAAATCAACACCTACTTCACCATTGCAACTTTGGACCAAGCCCACTGGCGTTACTGAGATGAGGAAGAGAGAAGAGCACAGGATTACTCACTGGGGACTAACACTAACACCTTCCAAAGGATCCTAATGGTAGAAATGAGGTTATTTTATTTATTTTCAACAATGTGACTGTCTCAGCTGAGCATTATTTATTTTTTATGAAAATTATTTATAAATTATGAATGGTTATGAATTATGAATTATGAAAATGATTTTATGAATTATGATTTATAAATCAGTCATAATTTTGGAGCAGGCTTTGCAAACAGATTTTTACAATATGGACTCAACAATTATGCGATAACATGACCGTGTTAATTCTAATGCCTGATCTGTGACCAGTGATCAAGTTCACATTGTTTCTCTTAGTAGAATGAAAATAATCTGTTATTTAAACTGTGATTAAATTATAAATAGGAAGCAATCAAAGAATGCTCCCTTTGCAATCGCTGGAGCTGTCAATCAAACAGCACAAGTTTATCAGTGGACTTGCACCAAAACTCCCGTAATAATCAAATAATCTATTATTTACAGCAGCACTTCTCAAAGTCCGGACTCCGGTCCGGATCCGGACCCGGAGGGAATTCAATCCGGACCCGCCTCCATTTCATATTTCAACAGCAGTAACTGTGTGTAAGGGATTAAAAATCTGGATTTCCTACTTTGAAAAACACATGTAAAAATCATTTGTTTAGTGTTTTATGTCTTTTTGGAGATGGTCCGAAATTAAAGCGAAGGCGAGATATTTAAAGTTTCCTCCGTGATTCGGTTGCCATGACATCCAGTGAGCATATACTTTTGATGTAAATGGATATGAGTCGCGCGACGCAGCGAGCGTTTGAATGGGTGTGGGGCAGTGGTTTTCAACCTGCGGCCCGTCACAAATGTAAATGAGGCCCGCGATATGCCGACCACAATAATAATAATAATAATAATAATAAAAAAATAGCATACAATTTATTTTTGTTTTAAAAATTAAATTAAAGTGAATTAAATAAATAAAAATTAGCTATAATGCTTTATTTGACATATAAAATAATTTTGGTGAGCATGTATTATTTTCAGACATCAGGCAACGTAGGCTAATGACGCAATCACTCAGTTAACGAAACAAACACAAGTGCGCGCTTAGGAAGAATTCAAACAGTAGTTAGGCTAATTTTGTAAATTTAAGCCTCAAAATGGTCAAATTTGTTATTAAAGGAGAAAAGCTAAATGTGGAAGATAAAATGAAGGAACACATGCAAACAAGAAGAGTCACAGCATCAGCAGCAAAGGTAAGAAGAATGGAAGAATCAGTTTTCTGTAAGGCCTAATGAGCGAGATGGGCAGCCTTTGCTCTGTAGTAAAGTACTTGACAAGCAAAACCTACAATTTCAGAAGACTGAACTGTGAATTCGATGTGTTTGTTTGATGTATTTTAAATCAGTAAAATAACCGCATCAGCGCACCCGCGGCTGGATGAGCCCAACTCTGCGCGCGCTCGCGGATTCGATGCTGCGCGAGGGATTGCGACGTGACAGAATGCTTGATAGCGTCAGAGATTGTAATTAGCCTACAGTGCGCTCAGTGTTGTTTGTAAAAAGAGCTGAGTAACATTTGCTTATTAAGGCGTTTATGTGATTGTTTGGTGACTATTGCGATGCTGTTGAAGAGAGTCATACAGTCATAAAGAATTAAATAGCAACTTAAAGTGATTGTATATACAGTTTGTGTGTTCATTGAGCATTACTGATTATTATTGTAAAGCTAATGACAGTAAGTTAGTTTTTATTTGTTATTTATTGTGTGCAACATCTTAGTATAATAATAGTATTATCTGCTAATACCATAACATTAAATCTGATTGGTTTGCATTGGTGACATCATATGCAAATTATATGCGGACCTTGAGACTTGCACTTGGACCATTGTGCGGCCCACTGGGAAAAAAGTTTGAGAACCACTGATTTACAGTGTGTTTGCACTGTTAGTTACGACAGCATTTGTTGCAGAAATCGAGTTGCAATGACAAGATTGCTGCATTCATGTTTTCAACATGCCTGTGATTGGCTACAAGCACATCACTGCAACATTTTATGCCACAATCTAAATATGCCATAGATCTAAATATAATAAACACTTAACATGATTAGTTAACCTTGAGAGCTGTAAGTAAAAACGTGCTAGAAGTTTTCGAGAGAGTTAAACATGTAATACTTACCTATTTCATATGCAAAGATGTTAGCCAATCACAGCAGTGGGTGTTTACACTAAAGTCTCGCAGCAGACACACCCCTTAAAACAGAGCATTCAATTGAGAAGACTAAAATCAGGGTAGGAAAATTGCCTTTTATTTTCTACATTTTTTATGTAAAAAAACAGTATAAGTGCACCACAGGAAACATTCTAAATCAATAAAAAAACACAGTTCATGACCCCTTTAATGGGTAGATTAAACCTCTTTTACAGTGGCCAGCACAGCAAAGGAAAACAATAAGAAGCAACATAAAACTGTTACAACTTGCTCTTAAAATGATAGTTCATCGAAAAATAAAAATTCTCTCAGTTTACTCTCCCTCAAGTCATTGTGTATGACTTTCTTCTGCAGAACACAGAAAATATGTTGAAGAATGTTTTTTTTGTTTGTTTTTTTTTTTGTCTATAAAATGGAAGTCCACTGTATGGACAAAAACAGTTGAAACTCCTTTCCAAAATACCATTGTTCGCCACATATAATGTCAATATGAAAAATGTAATTGCTTATATACACAGAAAATATGATAATTAATCATCGAATATAATACAGTGCACAGTGCATGAGTACACCCCCTTTGAAAAGTAACATTTTAAACAACATCTCAATGAACACAAAAACAATTTCCAATATGTTGACAAGACTAAGTTTAATATAACATCTGTTTAACTTGTAACATGAAGAAAGGTTATTAACATAACTTGGAGAACAAAATTTTCAGTTTTACTCAAATTAGGGTGTAAATGTTTTGTCATCATTTTGGAAACTGTTTTTGTGTTCATTGAGATGAGAGATTGTTTAAAATGTTACTTTCAAAGGGGGTGTACTCATTTATGCTGAGCACTGTAAATATTATATTTAAATAAGCAAATTATAAATATTCAGGAACTCTACCTAAAACTAATTAAGGACAATACAAATATTAAAATAGGATATTATAATGTTATAAAATAAGGTCTCAAATATTTAGTAGAGCTTATCATTTCTGATCACTACACTTTCCTGTCCATACTCAATTTTTCAATATATATTTATATATTAAAAAATAAAACCGTCACTGCAATATAGCAGCTCCAACCAGCACTCTTTTAGGAATCATGCAAAACAGCTCAATCCTTTTAAAGTTCCCTGCTAGTATAATATCAGCTCATTTGGTTTCCCTTTCATTACCTTAACCTGGCAAATCTCTTGAGCCAGCTGAGGGAGCACACCAGCAGCCCCTTTCACTTCCCTTTAGTCAAAATTTCAAACTTAGAGAATACAGGCACCTGGCTGAAATGTGAGTCTGCGTTTGCAGTGGAAAGGGAGAGTGAAGCACTAGGAGGGGTAGGCGGCATAGTATCCCATGAGAGCTTACACGGTATCTTTTATTCAGCGAAAGTGAGTGAACTCGGCTTGCTCCATTCATCAGAAAGCAACACAGAGGAAAGGGTCAATTCAGGAGGGATTCCTCCCTATAGGTCCGTAACCCCACAACAAAAACGCTCCATTGTGGAGCCACGCCGGCACATTGTCCCTAATGTAAGGGGGTTAAAGTAGTGATTAGCTGATGTTGTGGCTCTGAGGGCCTAATGAGCTGTTGGACTCTAAATGGATCGCACACTTGAAGCAAATCAATATCTCGTCCACCAGACCAGCCGAGGAAGGGATTTCCTCAGGGAAGCTGAGGTGGGTGTGTTTACCACATACATTTCAAAATCATTGCTATCAGCTTGGTTACATGGATCACAAAAGCGTCATTCACGATTGCCACACGTCGAGATCAATATCATAGAATAAGGTTAAAATCAGCAGGAATTTCTACTCATTGAAATGGCAGCGAGCAGGCCAGCTTGTCTCCAATATAAGGCTATTCTCGTTTGTTTGTTGTCTTTCCCAAAGCTGCTTGGACAGGAAATTGAATAGGGGAGAGGGAGGAAACAAAGTAGAATGGATGTTCTTGTTGGCGACAGTGACCCTTGCGCTTCCCTTTCAGTCCTCCAGCCCAGTTTCTACCACACTGTAACGCGTTCATGTGGCTATCATTGGCAAGCGCATTTATTTTCTCTCAATTTTTATTTTCCTGCTAATCTGTTAAGTCTCTGTGCCTCACTCGCTCAAAACATTTATTAGAGCATTCAAAGCGCATAGCTGACAGAAAATCTGCTCTCCTGTCTTACTGGGATATATAACGGATAAAAAGTGATTTCTATGTCTGAATTGTTTCAGAGACAAGGTTTGTTTAATGGTCCAACGGTGATCTAAGCATGTTTCTTTTTAAGCTTAGTTTTTGGCATTGCTTTTTGTTTTTTAGTTTTTTGTGCCACATGTCACTGGTTGAGCAAGGTAGTTAGAAATACCTGACAGATACCTGGTATCAGCCTGATCTTATTAGTATCTAAAGATATTTATACATAACATTTGGATATTTGATGAAACTCAAAACATACACTACACTTTTTTAAGAAGAAAAAATGTATACTTTATTTTGCAAGTACTGTCAGTCAAATCTAACAGTAAAGATTTTTATATCATTAGAAAACATTTCCACAAAAAATATTAGGCAGTACAACTGTTTTAAACGTTGATAACAGAAAAGATATGTTTCTTGAGCACCAAATCAGCATATTAGAATGATTTCTGAAGGATCATGTGACACTGAAGACTGGAAATTCAGCTTTGCCATCACAGGAATGAAAAACAATTAAAAAATATTAAAATATATTATATTGTACATATATTACATTTTAAGATTTGAGTCTTGCCTAAAGAACGGAATCCTTGTAAATGGCTTGAATATGCCACCAGAAATCACAGAGAACACAATGAAATCATTGATACTGTCAAATTAGGTAAATAAATTATTGTAAATAAATATGAGGATATTGACCATGTTTACTGTAGTTGATTAAATACGATAAAATAAACCTATTAATTCCTTGAATTAAATATTCTAGTGTTGTCAAAAGTACCGACTTCCATACCTAGTCGGTACTGAAATTTTTAAAATGTGACTCTTTGAGTGCTGTTGAATGGATTCTAAAACACGTCTGATTGGCCGTTGTGTTCACACGCTCAATATGTATGTCTGTGATTGGCTACAATGATCAACACACAGGAGCATTTGAAAGCACCAAGGAAGTGTTTGAATTTGAAAGTGTTTTGAAAGCGGGAGTGTTTGAAAACAGGCTTATAAACTCTGCCGTGTGTATCTGTGTAAGCACTCGATGAAGAGTGTCACTGATGTCTATTTACAACATGTTTTTGAAGCATTGATCATTGTAGCCAATCACAGACATATCTGATGAACACAATGGACAATCGGAGGTGTTTACGAATCCACGAAACAGAGCTGAAACCGTCACATTTTTTTTATATTTCAGTACCGACTTGGTACTTTTGACAACACTAATTATAAGAACCTAAAAATTGTACAGACATAAAAATGCTTATGTTTTAGATGCTGTCAATATGTTATTAATGCAAACTTGTGAAAAAATTACAAACAAACAAAGAATGCATCTTCACCAATCAGCTTCTATCAGACCACCTTGTTCTGATGTGCACTTGGACGCTTTTTCTTCTGCGTAATGTTTTAATCAGTCATCTGTGTATAATAGCTGACTTGCCTGGTTAATGCAAACCATGAGTCTATGTCAGAGAATGATCCAGCGAAACGTGCCACCACATAACAGGACAGGCCAATCCATCAAATTCCTTCCCAGCATGCATCTGTACATCTCTTTAAAATGCATAAGGTAGCTTCGGTGTAACTCGTAGAATGTATATAGAAAACATGATATCAAGCTCAGTCAAATTAGAAAAATCAGCTGTTTGTCTCGACTAACTGAATCTTATTTGTGATGGTTCTTACCTGAGAAAGACAGTGAAGTTAATTGGACAAGGACTACAAGAGGTGGAGGCTGTAGATCCGTAATCACCTCCATGAAAATGCCTTTCTCTGAAGAAAAACTTCATTCCTCTGTCTTCCTCCAATGAATCATTTCAGCCCAATGTCAATGTCAGTTTGTCGGATGCTTTGAAACACCAAACATGACTTTTCTTACACAGAGCTCAAAGGAAACCCTGGTTGCAGGACTGTCTCCTGGAATACAAATTTCAGTCTTTTGCAGAAAAGTGGAAATGTGCACAGTTCTTTCAGCTCTCTTGTTATGAGTCACAAATCATAGCGTACAGCAAACAAAAATAGAAAATACTGACAAAATACTGTTTCTTGGAGAAAAATGGGAATTTATAAAACTGAAAAGCCAAACATGGTACAAACACAAAGCTATTTAGCTATTAAATGTCATGTGAATAATCACTTTGAAGTCCAAAAATGATGCCATATCAATGCTGACTGCTGATGGGACCAGAAGAACACACACAGTAACAAACACTTTTCTAGTGAATATAGTGAGATGGCAGCAGACAGGGGAAGGGGGAAAAAAGAGAAAAAAGAAAAAAGAAAAAAAAAATCACACTTTTAAAAATATCTCAAATATTAAATAAAACTATTTGTATATATTTAGCTAATTTAAATGGCTACTTTTGAATGGTCGTCAATGGAGAAAGATGGTTTCCAGAACCAGATAGTGTAGTTCCAACATCTACCAGCTAACTGGGCAGTGCTAATTAGCCAAACCTTGATCCCTTTATTCTTCCCAACTGTATTTAGAGGGCATTACCCAATTTTGAACATTACACTCTCTATGAAATCTTATTTAAAAAGAGCTTAAGCTTAATTCAATGTCATTCTTTGGGACAAAACACAGCCATCTAGTGAGTCTTACTATCGGCTTAAGTGTATCATTTTGCAATTCCAGTAGATACTTAAAGTATTTCTTGTCCTCTCACACAACTTAATTACTATAATAAAAGAGTCATGGACAGTTTGGCATAGAACATCTATGGAAATGTGCCATGTTTAATTGTTGGAAAAATTGCTGTTAGAAAAAATTGCCTTTTACAATAATTTTAGTCATTACAGAGCATCTTCTGCCAATAGATTTAAACATGAGTCATCTTTATCGAACTGAAAAAAATGTTGCTTCTGTTGTCTTGAGAAATAAATTGTAAAAAAAAAAAAAAAAAAAAAAAACAATAATACTTGAGGGGAAATAATTTTCGACAGTGTACTGAATTGGACATTGTATAGTTCAATTCTGTTCACACCTCCATTATATTTGTCCTGCACCTTTCCTGTTTTCATGCTGCTGAAAAGACAGTAATTACTGCAAACAGGATCTCTAAATCCATATTGTGTAGCTGGAATTGTTTTCTTACTTTGCTCAGCACTGTATAATCATCGGAAGGTAATTTTAAAGTCAATGACAGAAACAGTGTTGAGCAGAACCCATCACAACAAATATAAATGTACAAAAGCAATTCAATTCTCATTATTAAAAATTATCAATTTCAAGTTTGACGCATGTTAAAGTCATGCTTCAGGTAATAGCGAGCACATGTGGGCAGCAATTTCAAGCATGAATATGATTTTCTAACACAAAGCAATATGACACAAATAGAAGCAAGAATGAGTCATTCAAAAAAATGCAAAACCTGAACAATTAAAAGTGAAATAAAACATAAGATGATTTGATCTGAATCTTTGAATCTTTTCTATTATCACTAAAGGTACAAACGTAATGTTCGTGTGTTGATTAAAGCTACAGAGAAGTGTTTTGTTGTAGCAGGTCAAGCTGAGAAAACAGTAATTTTAGCTCTTATTTAGCTCTGGCCTTATATTTATTTCACAGCAAGCATTCCATCCAACTGAGGAGTTGCTGCCTCATTGGATTTTAAAACTTCATAAAAATTACACAGCTATTTCTTTTATAAAATTTACTAACCCCTGTAACTCTAAATGGCACTTTGTTCGCTCAACTGTGCTGGGTCGCCTCTAGTTCCTGAAGCCAAATGATCTTCAATCCTTTAATTTCTCAGTTGTATGGGCAAATGAAAGAAGGATGGTGGAATTGAGTCAAAGAGAAAGCTTGAGTTTGAGGAGGAGAGCGAGACGAGAGACGAGAGACAAGAGAGATGTCACACCAGTCAGAAACGCCTCCACACTTCTCTATTACACACTGGAAGGGGTCACTACAAATCAATAGCACACAAAAGAAAGGTAAATTATGAATTATATGATCACATAACACAGAGGACTCCTTTTATTGATTATTTACCTCAGGTAGACCCTAACTGTGCTTTAGCTGTATCAATAAAAAGAAGAAAAAAGGAATATTTTACCTAAAACTGAAAATAATTACTATGTTATTGCTTCAAAATACAGAATATACTGCACTTTTATGCTGCTTTTATGGTACTTTTGAGTTTTTGACTGTCATAAATAAAACATTTTATAAAGAAAGCCCTCGATGCATGGAACAGTACAAGAGAAATATTGTACGAGTTGGGAACGATATGAGGGTGAGTAAATACAGAAATACAGAATAAAAGAGAGAATTTTAATTTTGGCTGAAATATTCCCTTTAAGTAGTCCCCAGATCCCCAACTCGGTCAAAAGGTCTCACGTGTGAAACCAGAAAGCTTTGAGGTCATCATGAATATGAAATGCCAAAAAAAAAAATTTTTTTTTAAAAAAACACCTTTCACCAGGAATCAAATCTGCATATGCCTGCAGTATGTCTCAGTGCAGACCTTATGAATACTCACTGACAGCCAATCATCATCTAACAATTCCTCATCACTTAACAATACACATTAACAAGCTAGTTACCTTGGATACCATGTCCTTTAAGGCCAGTGAGGAGGAATTACAGAAGATTGACAAAAATAAATAAAAGCAAGCATACTGACCACCTCTATGAGAACGGCAGACATTTGAACAGAAATCCAGGTAGGCTTAATGGTAAAACGTCTGTCTCAGGAAGCAATTCTTGTCCTTGACTTTGGCTGACTCCCACTGTATGAATTAGTTTGGCCATTCGCCTCAGAAAAGAATGTGTGCTTGATCCTTAGGCGCATAAAAACATGAGCCAAATTTATAAGTTGCAGTCCACATATGCTGTACTTGGAAAATGCATTGCTTTACAACACTATATAATATATATAAAATGATTTAGTAACAAATTATATTAGAATCAAATAATCCATTCTTTATATGAAAGGAGTGACTATGCGGAAACATATACAAAGACTTGTTAAAAACGTCATTAAAACAAAATGGACCACAGGGAGGACAGGAGCTGATGTTATTAATGTACCAAAGCTTCCCCACTAATGTTTTAAGTGTTCTTAAACGCCGAGATTCTGGGAGAAAAGCCAGCGCAGCCAGTCTGATACTATGACAATGGATTCACACAGGAAAATTAGTGCGGACAACAGTATCCTGAACTGTAAGCCCTCAAAGGCACAATGATACATTTAGTAGGTACTATGACCCAGCCATGGACAATTACTTTGGATCCCAGGAGATGTTTTCCAACTGTGTGTCTGCAATTTACAGCTATAGATCTGTAGCACGCTGAAAAAAGTATTATGTGTAGAATGTGTCACCATCAGAGCCGGCCCTCCCTATAAGCGAATTAACCGGCTGCTTAGGGCCCCGCCGCCACCAGGGGGCCCCCAAGAGCAAATTAAATGACAGCTTGATTTTGACATTGAGCATTCTATCAGTTGCAGTTCTGGCGCATCCGTCTCAATTAGGGCTGCACCATTAATCGCATGCGATTGTCACGCGCATTTCTTCAGTAAAGCCGGTTCCCTGATTACCGCTAAGTCGCCATCACCTGCTTTCAAATGGAGCGGCATTTAATAGACAGAGCCGTAGATCACTGACAAGCCACGCAATATCGCGCTCATATCACAGATGAATCGCCTTCGATAATGAACGGCTCTGTCTATTAAATGCCGCTCCATTTGAAAGCAGGTGATGGAGATTTAGCGGTAATCAGGGAACCGGCTTTACTGACGAAATGCGCGTGACAATCTCATGCGATTAATCGGGCAGCCCTAGTCTCAATACTGTAAAACTTGACGTTCATTTGCATCAGATGTTACACTCACCGACGATACCACCACGGTTTTTTTCTTACCAGTGTTAAAGAGACTTAAAATACTCCGTTAATGTTGCACATACAATTAAGAGTTATTCACCATTTTATTCACCACAATCTGTGGAATATCTTCATTTATTTGTGTACACTTAGAGTAAAAACAAAATGTTGTGCTTTTTGTAAAATAAAGAAAACTAACATGATGCATGATCTCTCGTCTCCCTCTGAAGGAAGTCCAATCTGATAGTTCTCAGAACTGTAACTTAGTGAATACTAATCACAAAAAAAATTAGACTTATGTCTAAAAAAAAGTTGAAATGTCAGGTTTTAAATCGTGTAAGTCAAATCGAAAACAAACATTCTGTGTTTATGTAATCTGTATGAAAAGATAGCCATGTCAGAAATCCGTGATTCAGCTCATTATCCGCTAATGCGGCCACGCCCACGGAGCCAGCGCTATTCAGACGCAAATTCTGAGTCAATACATGCATTCATCGTCTCAATTGTGTATTTATTGTCTTGAAAAGTGTTTTGAATAGCCATAGTTAGCGATCTCTGTCCTCTGTTAGTTCAGTTATTTCCTAGATTGCCTATTCTTCTTTAGCATTGGCATTTGTGGACTAAAAGTGCACAGAGCGCCATCCGGCTGCAAGTATAAATTGTAAACACAGTATCCAGCACTCATAGTAATGACAATAAATCCTGAATAAATATACTCTTCTGTATAGAAAATTGACATAAACATATGAGAATCCATCAATATTTCTCCAAATGTGCATGCTTTTAAGCTAAAAGCCTATATGAAATGCCATAGAGGTAACATAATTGTTCAGACACTTTGCATCACTGAAATACATTATATTTTAAAGTTTATAACAGAATACCATTATTTTAAATTGTATAATATTTCACAGTATTGCTGTTTTTTCTGTATGTCTGATTTACACCATGATGAGCTTGAGACATGATCACAGAGGGGTTTTTTCACAGCCTACCTGACTGAAAGGCCTCATTAATATGTAGGTCATTACAATTCATTATGCGATTCTTTTGTCTTCTCAGGTGAGAATCACAGCATGATTCATGAAGATTCAAACCTCCACGGATACTGTGTGTTATATTATTTTTTGGCCTTATTTCAGTGACTTTTTTCAATAACCATGCATAAACATTATTCCTTCAAAAACACAAACATGTACATACATGTTCCTCGCATATTATTGTAGCCTAGTTTGTGCTGAATACAGTGTAATGACACTTTTTCCATTAATATGTTTATGAACAACTGAAAATTGCACAAATGTCAGGGCATGTCAAAACTTCTCCAGGCCTCAAATCAGCCTCAAACTCCAGAGGGTTAAAGCCACTTGTTTTTAAATTATAAGCTTCCGTAACCACTCAGCACAGCAACGTCACGTGAGCGTAACCGCTATAAGAGATGATAGTCCAAAATCTCTACCGGTTGACAACAATTTCAACCGGTTAATCATGTCTACGGGTATATCGCCCAAAACCTAATTGCATTTATTATTACATTACATGTATTAGTCCAGGTTGATTTTAATTTACAAATATACTATTATTCCCTGTTAAATCATGTATAAAATGTAGTCGTAGTGGTAACACTTTAGTATAGGAAACAATTCTCACGATTATTAGCTTGCATATTGGCTGTTTATTTGTACTTATAAAGGACATTTATTAATACCTTATTTTGGGTGACCATATTCTACTTTCCTAAATTCTACTCCATACCTAAACTTAAACGCTACAACTAAGGAAAAACCACCGATACCAGAAAAAATTCTAGCATCGGTATCGGCGAGTAATTAAACTCATGTACCAATCCGATACCATTTTCTTAAACAATATCTAGTTGTGCCCGCTATCTTTGCTTAACGCAGCAAATCGGAAATCAATTCTTCTTTGCGGCTCAGAACGCAAACACAGGAAGTTGTGTTATATAAGCAACCACTGTTTAGAGCAGCGAAGAAGTGAAAAACAGGGTTATTTATTAGAAATAAAACTAAATAAGATGCTAAACGAATTAATTTAAAGTGAATCTGAAGCATACCTTTCTCATTCGGCACTGTTTCCATTTTCGAGACGAATGCCAAACTATTAGGCTATTTATTATGTAAGCTTTGTACTTCACTGGCATTATCGAAATCATTCTTCACATAACAGCACAGTCAGGCGGTGGTCACGGGACGGCACATTGTATTACAGAATTGAATTGAGCAGTTTAAAGTTTTATATGTTTGGTTGATTGTATTTTATTTTAATATTTAACAGCTGCGATATCGAGTAAGCAATGCAAGAATTTGTGTGCGCGCGCATGAGGTGCCGGTGCGACCACTGAAACGTTTCTTTCCTAAACTGTACTCCGTAATTTATGGTTTATGGTTGTAATTTAAAAGCCAGACATAATTCATACATTTACAAAAGGCATTTAAATAACGAAAACAAGCAGAATGTCTGTTTCCTTTCCTAGATCGTTGAAGTTCGCCACAATGAACCACTTTCGTTTTGTTAATCTGTAGACCTAATTATATGGTGAAATATTTCGTATAGCCTATAGGCCCAAATATTCCCTTTTATTGTATATGTGTTATGTAAGCCTATAGTTTTATTCAGTTTTCTCCGTTCACCGAACCGCTGCATGTGCGTGATGTGGCGTTGTGTGCATGTTCTACATATCCTGTGGTTTCAAAATGCACAACAAGCTGCATATTAGCCTACTTGACATTCATTTTCACTTAAATGTAGGCCTAATGCTTGAAGGTTAGTGACATATTTCATCGGAAAAACTAATGCCAGGGCATTTCCATTGTGACTTACCTAACCTATGATGACTTGACAGCTGAGATGAGCGCGTCAGCGTGGGTATCTCACACTTTAGAAAGTGAGCATGGGCATTTCACTCACGTTGGCTGCATCAGCATCACATTTGCATAGCCTGTACTATTTGAATTTGTTATTGGTTGACTGCCAAATCAAAATATTATATAGAAAAAATTAAGTTTTTAACCGGTTAATGACCATTTCAAATGAGCGTTTCTGTTCAAAACTATTTTTAAATTTGATTCAGTTTCCGTTTCTGGTTATGTTCCGGTCAAAATTTCATTCGTTTCCGGTTTTCGTTTTCGTTCCTTGAACCGGTTCAGAGCCCTGCACCCAGGTATCAGATCAGTACTCGGTATCGGCCAATACCCTGAGCTCAGGTATCGGAATCGGTATCAGGAATGGAAAAGGAGTATCGGAACATCTCTAGCTACAATTACCTTACAAACTATAAGCAGTAAATTAAGAGTTTATTGAAGCAAAAGTCATAGTTAATAGTGAATATGTGCTCCCCATACCAAAATGTTACCATAGTAGTAGTATATGCAGAAATTGTCATTAACCTCAGTGTTTCCAAGACTGACTAGACTGTGGCGGCCCGCCACATTCTAATTTGTCCCGCCACAGTCTCAGAATGAAACGGAAATTAGGTTTGTCGCGATATATAAATTACCGTCTGATAATTGCGCTCTTTTATATGGCAAAAGTGGGAGACATAGAGCAAAATAAGTAGACTAGCACCAATTAAGTTTTCGTGCACTATATTCAAAGTCATCTGAAGCCATTCCATAGCTTCATGTGAGGGACAGAAGAAATATACATCGATAAGTTCACGGTCAGAAACTCGTCTTCCCTCCGCTACAGCTGTCAATCATTTAGCACTCAAACAGCGCGTCACGTTCGGTAACGACAGTCAGCACGGTAAAACTCTCCAATATGATATATTCCCATTATAATACTTGATATGTATATAAAGAGCTGTGGATTTGAATAAAATGACTTTATCTTGCTGGAGTTTATTGCTGTTTCTGAACGATGTCATCATACTGGCTACAGGATGTCTGTTAGATCGCACAACACAAGGACTATGAATTCGTGTCACACGCACAATAACTGGCATTTAAAAATGAAAGAACCATATGATTAATAAACTGTTAGATACAGTCAGATGTACACAGGGATTCTCTTTGTACCGTGAACTTTTCAATGCGCAGCACAACTGCGTGCTCTGACTCGATATTGCTTCAAGCGCATCATTCTGCACCCGGGATGCGCATTAGCGGTTTTTTTCTGCTGTTTTGAAGTGTTTCATATTATCATGGTTTTGCACACTGAAAGATTATTAATAACCTATTTTGTTCTGTCGTATCTATAGCTTGTTGCCCCATTAAAAAGCTGCACAATACATTTAAAATAAGCGCCTTTTAATGTTACATTAATATAAATACATTTAATTATTTACATATAAATCTAATATAAATCGTTTTTTAAATTTCAGAATACAAATAGTAATTTTAAACTTTTTATTAACATTTGGATTTATAAAATTACTGTGCAAAGTTTTTAGGCTAGAATATTTTTTTGCTGCTGAATTATATACTCGCCTAGTTTACTTATTTATTTATTGGTCAGCTTATGAATATATTTTTATTCATTTGTTATTTTTCTCTATAATGAGATGGTGTGTTTAGTGCATTCTGGATTGGTTAACAAATCAAAGATACAGGCTCCCACTAATAAATTAATTCAACAAAGGTAACCTCTTTTGCTACATATTTTTAATGGTTTAAATGTGTGCTCTACATGTTTGACCACTTATGAACTATCATTTAGCCTACTATATGTTGTGTACATGACTAATGTGCCTTACCATCACCAATAAATAAATTACTTTTAGAGCACAAAATTGTTTACAAGAGAACAAATTTCTTTATTGATCTAGTCACGTAATTTTGCTCTCAGAATACACCAGATTTATGCATTTAAATTTAAAATGTACAAAATTTTCCGCCAGGGGGGCATGCCCCCGGACCCCCCTAGAGGAACCGATGTCCACCCACCACAGTCTCACAAACTCCTGTGGGAAACACTGAACCTGGAATAATAAATGCTGAATAACTATAGTTCATCAATAGTTCATGATACCCCTAAAGTGAACAACTGGAAATTTTGTATAAAATCAGCGTGAATACACTGAAAAAATGAGACCGCGTGACTATAATAATTATGCAAAAAAAACTCTTATAAACAACATTTCATTGTGAAACTTCCTCCATAGAAAATTTCACAGCATGAACTATATATTTGTGTCAGAGACTCCAGAGACTGCTTTAATACACAAAGTATAAAAACCATAAAGTCAATATGAATAGAACTTAAGGGTTAAGCATAATCTTCAACATTTTCAATGTCAGCTCTGTATTTCTTTGATGAAATACAGGTACACATCTACCTGTATAATTCATACCTCAAACATAAACCATCCTTTTATTAAAAAAGGCCTTTATTTCTCTCTCTCTCTCTATATTTCTCTCTAAATTTTGGCACATTATCATGTGGGGGAGAACATTTGCTTAAATTCTTCCATTTATATAACATTTAAAAAAAAATCATCTGTGTGGGTTAGAAAAGTAAATTTGCTAAAAAAAAACACACTCTGCGAGTGTTCAGAAGTCTACTGCATAGGCTTAAGTGACGGCACTTGAGAACACGTCTAGCAAAGAGTCCAATCCAATAAACGAACTAAGTATTACGGTCCCTATCCTCCCCGCCCAGCCCTCCAGCGCATCCACGCCAGAAGGAGAAATCAAATAAAGGAATTTGAGTCGGAGCGAGTGGACTTTAAAGCTGCCAAACAATCATTTGCAGTCGCCTTGGCAGACAGCAGGCCAATATACTGAGCTCATATGCTGTCTGTCTCTCTCCAACCCATGGCTGTGTTCTGCTGTTGAGATGCATGGCTGCCTGACTTAATAGCCTACATAAGCACTGATGCCTCCATGCCTGCTGGACGTTTACTGAGATGCAGGTCTGACAGCACGGGCCTCTTCATCATTCTGACACTTCATAAACACAATGTTGCCTTTAATTGACAAACGAATGGATTCTGGGTGTGTCAACCCATCTGACAGTTCTGATAGAAGGGGGTGAGACAAGTCTCTGTGTGTATGAATGTGTGGAACCGTGGGGGTGTTAGTGCACGTAGCCAAAGCAATTTAGGACAAACAGCAAAAGCCATCATTCATTTAAAGGTAATTTATGGATACTTTCCTTCAGATAATTAATTAACCTCATTCTTTCATAGTGAGTACTGCTCGTCACCAGAGCCATTATGAACCTACCAGTGCATTATGACTTCAGGATAACTGGAACTGGATAAAAGGTTACGAAAAACATGACAGATTATTTTTTCATGTTTTTGAAAGTCTCTTATGCTCACCAAAAGCTGCATTTATTTGATGAAAATACTGGCAAAAATGTTAATATTGTAAAATATGTATAAAAAAAGTTTTCTATTTGAATACATTTTAAAATGTAATTTATTTCTGTGAAGGCAAAGCTGAATTTTCAGCATCATTACTCTAGTCTTCAGTGTCATTTTTCAGAAATCATAATAATATGCTGATTTGGTGCTTAAGAAACATTTCTGATTAGTATCAATGTTGAAAAAGTTGTGCTGCTTAATAATTTTGTGGAAAATCATGATACTTTTTATTTGTAATCTTGATTAATAAAAAGTTCAAAATAACAACATTTATTTTAAACAGATTTTTTTTACTACTTTTTTATTTTACTGTGAATTTGATCAATATAATGCATCTTTGCTGAATTAAATTATTAATTTATTAAAAAATAAAATAAATCTTTCTAACTTCAAACTTTGATGGTAGCATATTTAAAATTTGTACTTTTAATTTGTATTTTAAATGTTCAAAGATATATAAAATATTTTAAAACTCTAAAATGTACATAAAAAAAAAAAAATCTGAAATCTCATAAAATATTGTCCTTGGGACGACTGAACACACCTGGGAAATGTAATTACTGGAGGAAATATAAAACAAAATAAAGGAATACACCTTTGTAAATGAATAGAAAAAGTCAAAACGTGAAGTCATTTTTGTTCTGCTCATTATTCAAGATGTTTCCCAAAGTGATTTTTGTCTCATTCTTTCAGTTTTTGAGTGAAAGGAGAGAGGCAGCGAGAATAGAAGACAGGATGAATGGCGTGAGTCATGAGGCATTTGTTCTTGGTTTCCTTTTCGCTCAACTTCTATCTGACTGCATGGAGCTGAGCCACCGTGACAAAGGCCTGCTGAATGCGAAGACTGAGAGAGGAAGCTGGGGCACAGTGGCTTGTATTGCTGGGCCTGAATAAGCCTGCGTGTCTCTGCTGGACGCTGTTCTACAGGATCTGTTGCCTTGGAAACCTGTGTGTCACAATCATAGACTGGAGTGAAGGCTGAAGAGCACCACAATGCTCTCGTCTCTATGCCCAAGAGGGTCGCTAGATTAAGTCACCTATGACATTATCGTCACGCTGTATCAGGCACTAAGGCCTCAGAGCTCGTAAAGCCATACTACAAATGCACAACAGCATAAACTAACAGGATGCAGCAAATAACCCTGTTAATAAGAATCTACATTGAATATATTCATTGATCAGCATTATAGGTGAAGAGACACCTGGTCTTGACAATAGCTATTAGGGATGGGTTTTCTCTGTACTAACCATATAATATGTAGACAACACATTTAAAGATAATGAGCTTGGCACTTTCTCTGCGAATAGTGTAGAAAAAAGGGACCTGAAATTCGTTAAAAATAATAATAATAATAATAATAACAACAAATGGTCAGTGAAAGGATATGCTTAAACTGTGTTCAATGTTGATCACACTTAAGATGTGAAACTAAATATTTAATGATAGATAGATAGATAGATAGATAGATAGATAGATAGATAGATAGATAGATAGATAGATAGATAGATAGATAGATAGATAGATAGATAGATAGATAGATAGATAGATAGATAGATAGATAGATAGATAGATAGATAGATAGATAGATAGATAGATAGATAGATAGATAGATAGACTTTGCTTCATGACCATGTGGTCCTTTACAGGTGTCTGAATTATGTCACATCCTGTCACATGATAAAGACTGCATGACTTGATCCAAAATGGTCGCTTTATATCGATTACTCCGAATAACAATGAAATAAATTTTTCCAGACATTCTTTCTCATTACAAAGCAATGACTTCTACACATTATTTTAATACTATTTTGCACTATGTTGATATATGATGTTATAAAATCATGCCAGAATAAAAAATATATATACATTTATTACATTTTAAGATATTTTAATCACAAATGAAATGGATATATTGGCCTTTGGACAGTTAAACCGAATTACCTTGTGACACTTAAAAATCTGTAAAATACATATATTTTTGTATAAATTATATGTTGCAAAATATAATAAAAACCTTTTGAATTTAAAAAAAAGGGATCTAGTTGTACTACCTTACTTACTTTGGATGTCATATCTTTGTTTTTGTTTTTTTATTATTATTATTATTATTATTATTAAGGCCTTTGGACAAAAAATGACATGTCACGTTTTTGGTATAATCTAAATAAATAAATATGACCTGATTGCAATATTTTAAAAGGGTTAGAATGTTTACATTCTGACATTATCTGCAATATCTTCTAGTTCTCGAAAGCAAAAAACGCCATACTGTACTGAAACCAAGCACTTTATCTCACCTTTAGATGCTGATCTGCATATATTCTGAAGGCCCTCAGACTGTAGCTCAGGGCTTTCTCTCTACAAATGTGCCGGAGGCTCTGGTTCGGTGCGTAGCTAATGGTCAGTGAGCCTCACTGCTTTCTTTAACAGCTCTAAATGAGATCAAATGTTTTGTTTCTCTGAAAGGCATAATCCAAGACTGCTCCAGTGACTCCAACTAATTAAGCCTCTGTTTAAAAAGGGAATTAAACACAGGAGGAATATGCAAATGGAGGTGGGGGGAGGAATGACAAATCAACCCGCAGGGACTCCAGATGTCAGACGTTCCTTGAAATATGATGATCAATATTCAGACTCGTATCCAAAAATCCTTAAAAACCGAATCCAGTGGGTGAAGCACCTTGTAGCCATCGATTTGGGAATTACTTAATAGCTGTCATAAGTCTGGAAGAACTCATGTGGGAGACCACACAGCCATCACACATGCACATCTATCAACCAAACGAAAGGCAGCTAATTGAGCTGAGAAGAAAAAAAACAAAAAAAACAAAGTAGCATGACCCATGACAGACGAGGAGAGACAGAAAAGAAGATAGTACCTATGGACCTCCTCATTGACTGATTTTGTATTGTACTGTTTAGTTTATAATGCTGATCCTTTGGGAAGAAAAAAGCCCTGCAATTCTTTTCTGAGGCCACTTTATCCTTACTAGTAATCAATGTAAATGTGTCATTCACAATAAATTATTTTGTTATCTCCCTACTGGTTGATAGCCATCAGAAAACTCTATTTAATATCTAATGATCGTTTATGTATGTATACTGGGAGAGCGCTTTGATGAGAGAGACCACCAACCATAATGATACTCATGTCACAAATACGCCTAGGGCCAGATGGGTTGTGCAGCAATTCACTCCTCAGAGAGACCAAACACTGGGCATGAGTGGGAATTTATTTGCGTTGTTGACATTTTAAATTTGTCAGGTACTGCAACTGCAGT
Organism: Chanodichthys erythropterus; assembly: GCF_024489055.1. NCBI lineage: Eukaryota > Metazoa > Chordata > Actinopteri > Cypriniformes > Xenocyprididae > Chanodichthys > Chanodichthys erythropterus. Next base: position 19,123,876 of record NC_090229.1, read on the forward strand.
TCTACGGCTATAAACCACAAGTAAGACAACAAATAATGTTATAGAATGGATATCACTCACATTGTTTTGGTTTTAGATCATAAAATGCAACATGACACATTACTGTATGTCATCTGATCCTACTGCTTGGACAGGAGGGCAGGAGGTGAATCATCATGCTCTAAACAGGAAGGAAAGCTATGCTATTTGTATCCCTCATCCTCATCTGCTCTTTACTAGAGGTGAAGGTTAACATTTTAAGCTGGGAGAGTTTGAGGACATTTAGGTCTAGTGAAAGCAACTTTGTATTCTTGGTTCACTTGCTTGTCTAATTTTGCTCTAGGCAGTGAGTGATCCAATTGAACAAGCCATAATGGAAAACAAACAAGCTACATTTCTGAACATTCTATATTAAAAAAAATAAAAAATAAATAAATAAAAAATGTTGTCAAAGCTCATCTCCCTCCTGTGACTTAGATATGAAATTCCATCATTTCTGCATCCTAAAAGTCCTTCAGGCACATAATTCTACTTTAAATGCACAATATGTTCAAAATCGCAAGATGTCACACAGTATCACACTGCAAAATGTCACAATATATGGTTATCATATAAATTCTAATATTTAAAAAAATATAAATAATAAATGGTATTTTATCATTTATTATTTAAGCAATATCACACACACACAAGAGTAATATATGAGTATTTACAATTATTAAGATATATCTCTTTCCATCTCCCTCTTTTACATTTCAAAACTAGATAAAATGCAAATAATACAATTTTTCTATAAGTGTTTGAGTTTGAATTGAAGATGTTCCAGGTTTCTTGCCATTATATGATTGTTTTTGATGAGAAACGAGAAAGACTGTTCTAATACAAGTGTGGCATCCCACACTCATAAACTTTAATTTGATATTCACTGTAGGAGTGATTTTTTTTAGAGAAATATGAACTTCTCAGTTGGATAAAGAACACCTTAGAATATGTTTCACATCAGAATATGCAGTCAAAACAGAAATATATCTTTGGGTCACTGAAATATGTGTTTGTAAGTGGTCAAAATGACTGCTAAACTCCTGCTATTGGCTATAGCTCAGGGCAGGTAGCTGCAACCATAAATCTTACATCACCATTGTGTCCTTGAGCAAAGCACTTAACCACAGGTTACTCAATGTTTTTTTGTTTGTTTGTTTGTTTTTTTGTTTTGTTTTTTTGGATAAAAGCATTTACTGAATGACTATTTACTTACTAAGAACATTTTTTTTATTATTACTTGGCACAGTGCCATATGTACAACATCAGAATACAGTGTTAGGGCCTGGCTGCTGTTATAAAGAACACAGCTAAATGTCTAATAAATGTTTTTAACAATAATGAAGTTGTTTATCTCAACCATTTTTCATTTGATTTGACTTAGAAGGCTGTATGTCATATTACTGTGCTACATTGTCTGGGCTCTTTGGCCTAGACAGAGAAATAATGTATAAAGACTCTTCAACCAAAGTAATGAGAATATTCAAGGTGCTTTGGCAAATATAGTGAAAATCTTTTGACATTCCTGCAGTGGATCAAGCAATTTTTAGATTTTATTAACCTGAGCGATCAGTCCCGCTGGGAATAATAAAGTGGAAGATGTTGTGCTGCATTAATCTATGGGTTGTGACCTTAGAGTGAATGATGCTTTACACTCTTACAATATCATCTGGATATTTTCTATTTTTGTAAGCAGTAGAACATTAGTATTTCCTGAACATTTCATGCACAAGGAGACTACAGTGTGTACAGTAGATGTTTTTTCCTCCCTCATCAACATACTTCCAAGCACCTATTACACACAGACACACACAGAATCTAACAACCACTTGACATCATTCACTACAGGGGTGCTAAGAATGAGACAGGAACACAATCTCCTCTTTCTGACTGGGCGACAGACGAAGTGGCAGTGGGTGAAGGCTAATTGATGAAGATCTGCAGCTATTCTAGTGCAAATGTAAATAATTAGAGCCCAAAAGGTAGCAGTGTTGATGGAAGATGCATGCTCATGTCAAACTAATTCCACACTGCTGGATGATTTGACCCCGGTCAAGCAGAGGCTTGTTTCCTATTGCAGTCTGGTAGTGTATGAAAACAATATCCCCCCAGGACATCTCCTAGGACAGGGATGGATATTTTATATATCTCTTGGCTTCACCTATTCATCCCGTGGTGTCTCTACTGTCCCTGGGGCTGAGACAGTGACTATGGGAAAGCAGGTGCATCTTCATCTGTTGAGGAGACACACAATCCCATTTTGTCATGAATCCATCCTACCAGAGCTCCTTCTGGTGATATCTCTAGCTTTTTATCCTCTATTTCAACCCTAGGTGTAGTGACCAGGTGCATTTGCCAACTCGTCTACGTTGCCCTGGCAACAATACGCCAAAGAGTGTTGCCTAGTTGTCAAACTCTAGAGAACAATTTCAGTAATTAATTAGCACAAAATTCATTAGCAAACATCTCTTTAATACTGATCTAATTGCATCTGTTTTAGACTCTCTGGTAATTGCAAACCATCTATTAGATACAAATTGATACTAAATGTGCATCATCAACAAGTGGCAGTAATGTGTGAAATCAATGATAGACAATCTGTAGACAACTTTACACATCAGATGTTTTTCCCCTAACAGTTAATCAAACCTTCACTTAAGTCATAACAGATAATATTTGCGTAAATACTCACCAAAACAGATTTTTTGTGACTGTATATGTAATACTGTATATGTTTGACTATATATGTAATACTGTAATTCTGTGTATATGTGCATATCGGGATTGCGTGCTGTCTGAGGCGTCTTTGTGCGCACGCTTCGGATCTGTCAGTCAGCACGAGTAAGATCGTTTTGTTTACATCAGCATGAGTTTGAAAATCACATTTCATTCTTTCAGACTCATGCCATTGAGTATTTGCTATGAATATTCATAAAGTTGGAATGCTGCGCTTTACAATGATACCAAGCGTATGCTGAGGGAAGCTCCAGTATTTGAAAAGCGAGCAGAGGAAAAACGCCATTTTCCATGGTCATAGGAAAGGTACTCTCAGAAAACGTACAAATAAAAGATACTTTTAGATGTTTAATTGCTATTTGAAGCATTGGGATCACTAGATGAGGGCTTAATGAACTCATTTTCGTGAAAATTTCAATTTGAACCAAAATTGACATGTTTTACTAGTTTTGCCTGTAGCTCAAAATTAGCCTGTGCGCATTCCGACTCATTTTGTCAGCATGGGTCACATATATTGGAATTGGTCCTATTGCAGAAACAGCACTATATTATAACATTTAAAAGAGGAGGTACAAATTAACATATAAAACAATGTAAGATACAACAAAGAAATGAAAATAAAAGTAAAAGTCTCTCTCTCAAAAAAAAAAAAATAAATAAAAATAAATAAATATATATATATATATATATATATATATATATATATAAATAATTTTTATGAAGAAGAGGTACAAAGGACACAGGAAATCAGCAAATGATTGGAGAGAAAAAATAAAATCAGGGCACAACACAGGGCAGAATCTACAACTCAAAGTGCATGTGCACTAACTGGAGCTTTGTACTTTTTTTCTTTTCTTTTCTTTTTTTTTGTCCTGAGAACACACAGCGCTAATACTTACTTCCAGTAAAAGCTAAGACCCAATAAGACCTTTAAAGGCCTAATCTTTGTGGGACCATATGTAATGCTGAACTCCTGCAGATGAGTACTTTTAGCATTTCCAGAATTTATTACAGTTGCTACCATGTGCCATGAGAAAGTGCACAATACAAACCAGTTCTTATAGAATATGTCTTCAACCTCTTACAATACATTAGCTGCACAAATTGCCTTTCCTCGGATAACCTCCGCTTCAGTTTCCTGCTTTGAGGTTAACACTCTGAGGTCTAAAAACGCGCCGGCGCGTTTTGCAGTTTTTTTTTCACATTGCAGCAAAACAGACTTAAAATACTCCGTCATTTTTTGTCATAGAGACATAAGTAATATATCAATTGAAACTATAGAATGTCTTCTTTTTTTTGTGTACACTCACAATCAAAATAAAACTTTGTGCTTTTTAAAAATAAATAAAATATACAGGGTGTGCTGTCCTGCCGTCTCCGTCTCTGCAAACATCGTTCTAAAACGTCACTAAAAGTAACTAAAATAGATGGCTTATACATGCTACATGGACATGAGAGATATGTCTTTGGAAAGCTTTAAGTGTCTACTTTTAAACAAAACAAATAAATTCTAAAACAAATATTCTCCCTTTATGTAATCAGTATAAAAGTAAAGAGAGGTACTGTTTCTCCTGTCTGACCTAATTATCTTTAATGTGTGCCCGCCCACGCGCAGAGCGCTCTATTCATAAGATAATGTGCTGAGGCGATTTATGCAAACTGTAAACGCCCCTAACAGCGTCTTAAAAAGCATCAAGTTTCATCAGATTCATTCGCTGTCCTTCGCGTTTGGAAGATGGCACACTACACAGGTGAGCAGGCTCTTCAGATGGTCCTGGACAGTGAGGAAGTTCACTCTTTCCTCGGAAGAAGAACACGACTCTGACGATGAACGTCTGCATTTTGAAGAGCGACTTGATCCAGCTGAAGATACAGTTTCTGATGAGTAAGTGATTTAGTTTTACTTAAATTATTTGACGTGTTTTTTTTTCTATATAAGCGTACATATATTTGCCTTATATTTACATCTATCTATATAACTATATATATAACTTTATCTCATAAAAACGCTTATAAATAGAATGCTTTTCTGTTGATATAGGGCCTACTTAAATTATTTATATAAGCGTACATCTATATTTGCCTTATATTTACTTCTATCTATCTATCTATCTATCTATCTATCTATATATATATATATATCTCTATATATATATATATATATATATATATATATATATATATATATAACTTTATCTCATAAAAATGCTTATAAATAGAATGCTTTTCTGTTGATATACTCAAATTATTTGACGTGTTTTTTTTTTATATACAAGCGTACATCTATATTTGCCTTATATTTACATCTATCTATAAATATATATATAGCGTATCTAAGTACCGTATATGATAGGCGTGAATGTGCTAAAATATGCTTGGTTGTGAAATGCGCGAACATGTTGCTATTTGCTAAATGTGCTAACTGATATAGCAGACTGTAAACGTTTACACATTCGCACACTTTGTCCGGTAATGGCCAATTGACAGACATATACAGCATGCTTGTATACCTGTTACTTTCCTGTCAGTTATGCATAGCTAATGGTATGAGAGTATTATCTTATATGCTAATAATAACAGGGTTTTTTTTTTTACATTTTTTTAGGAATGTGGATCCATCACTCTCACATTCACCTGCAATTCCCACTAGGAGGGCACGCAGCAACACAGTTGAGTAAGTACACTTTTACCCACTATATGGTAGGCCTATATTGAAATCTGTAAGATTTTTCATGTTTTTAAAATAAGTTTCGTCTGCTCACCAAGGCTGCATTTATTCAATTAAAAATACAGTAAAAACAGTAATATTGTGAAATATTATTACAATTTAAAATAACTGTTTTCTATTTGAATATATTTCACAAAGTCGTTTATTCTTGTGATGTCCAGCATCATTACTCCAGTCTTCAGTGTCGCATGATCCTTCAGAAATCATTCTAATATGATGATTTGCAGCTCAAGAAACATTTATTGTTTACAATTGTTCAGAAATGTTTCATAAGTAGCAAATCATCATATTTGATGATAATATTTGATGATAATATTAATAAGATTCATATTTGATGATAATATATTTGCAGAGCTCTGTGGTGTGTCGTCACAGAAAGCAGCTCCAAAACGGACCAAAAGTGACCATGTACCGGTTCCAGGAGCAGAGCTGACATCAGATGCAAGGAATAATGCCACCGCTGGTCATCGGAACTGCATGCTTTGCAAAGTACAGCTTGGTAAAAGGCAAGACACACCTTGGAAATGCCAGGCATGTGACATTTACTTGTGTCTTCAGTTGAACTGTTTTCAAAAATGGCACACAGATGTGTGACTGTTCAGATTCTCTGTTCACCACCTCTCACTGACCATTGGGCTGCAAAGATTATCTATATGTGATCAAGCAGGTTATGTATAGGGTGTAAAAGTGGGCTTTTTTTTTATAAACCTTACCTTTATTTGCCTGTATACACAAAAAATGTGCCTTTGACCCTAGTTTATATGTGGATTATATTGTTAACTTTATTTTAAATAAAAAAGAAAAAAAAACAATGATATGTCTTGTCTTTGCATTTTCTTAGTTGACTCAGTCACATTCCTGACTGAATGGCTCATTATGCGGCTCATTAGGGGCAGGGTCTTAATCTCCCCAGGTGTAAATCACTTCATTATTCATGAAGAGTCACACCTCTTCGCATATGGCCTACCTAAACAAAAAGTGTCTTAGAAATTTAAAATCAATACAATGTTTTATGTGTCAGAGTAGGGAGGATCATTTCCACATCATTTTGAAGCAAAAACTCTACACTAAAATATACAATTCTCAAAAGTCTTGTGAAAAAACATTTAGTATGCATTTTTAGGTATTGTTTCAGTTACTTTTTTTTTTTGTTTTTTCAATAACCACGCATAAACATTATTCCTTTAAAAACACAAACATGTACATACATGTTCCTCACATATTATGGTAGCCTAGTTTGTGCTGAATACAGTGTAATGACACTTTTGTCATTAATATGTTTATAACCAACTGATAAAAGCACAAATGTCAGGGCATGTCAAAACTTCTCCAGGGCCCAAAATCAGCCTCAGACTCCAGAGGGTTAAGACCAAATGGCCATTAACATCAACTGATGTTGTCAGCATGTGTTGGATGCTTGATGACTCAGGGGCAGTTGATAATGAGCTCAATTGTGGTGTTTTCGCCTCAGGTGGGGCAAAGGTGAGAAATGTGACAGTTATGCTAATTCAGGCCAAGATCCCGATTCTGGTACTCAGTGAGGGTTATGAGGCCATGCCCCCTCAGGGACTCCCATCTCCACCTCAGCGTGCAAAACTGATGGGATCGTCAGATTTGCACCCAGACAGAGACAAGATGGAGCATCTGGGTCTTGGATGAGCATAGGTGGCAATCAACATCCTCAGATGACTATACCAAGATCAGTAGAGCATGCTCCGTTCAGTCAGTTTGACAGAAATCATGTTGATCTCAAGTGTCGTTAGGGACTTCACTTAAATAAATGGAGTCAATAGTCATTCTGGAGGCAGCGAAATCAATAGGCTCAAGACCGGCATGGAAGGATGTGCTCCAACTGAGCCTTCAACATCAATCTGCCATCTGAACCATACAAAGCATCACTGCAAAGTGCTTTAAAGGAGACAAAGATTGAAAACAACTACATAGAACGTTTAATCCACACTTTTTTCACTTCATCTCCTGTTAAGTCTAGCTTAAAGTACATAAAGTTCACACCCGCATGCCTCGCTAGTAATTAAGCCTAGCATACTTAAATCACATTCAGTTCAACTAACAATATCCTATTGGCTTAATTTTCTGGCTTAGCAGAAGTAGCATGGTTTTAATTACAAAATAAAGGTCACTCTTATTATTGCAGTGTTGAGGGCTAAACATCTCTAGAGTATTGTTTATTGCTCTGTGCTAAAGTGTTCCCAGTGGAGCTGAAGGTCAGGTGTCTGCCTCCCAGTCAGGATGTCACCCAGCTCACATCGACCTACTACTGCTGCTTGTGCAACACCATCAGATCTGCCTGAGGAGGGAAATACTCTGGCAACCCATTTTTGCTAACACTTGCTTATTTTCTTGAAATTGTTGCTACATGAAGTTGAACACCCAAGGCATGATGTAGGCACAGATTCTCAAAGTCGGCATAAAATGAAAATTCAATCTATCTATTTTACAATTTAAATTTTATAGATCTTGTTTTGAACAATTCATCCAGGTTAAAAAAAAAATTACCTAAATTTTTAATCAAAATATCATAAATCAAGCATTGTGTTAGTTAAGGCAGGCTATGTCAGGCAAGCTCAGGTAGACCGATTAGTCAGCTGATGCTGACGTGTACCAAAGCAGTTTCGACACCTATCGTAGCGGGCCATTTATATTCCCACGCCTTCTCTCTTCTATTGACTTGCTGCTCTCCCCGCTCTGTCCAAGCATTGCTACATGGACAGGCGTGGGGAATTTTGCACAGAACAGAACCATACCGCCAACAGTAACTCTATGCTATAATGTAATAAATTATATACTTGACGAAGTGGTCCTGACTGAACTGGATGTTTAAGTTAAAATGGCAGACTTCTCTCTGATGATGTATGCAGGAATTCTCCAATCATTAACTGCTTAAACCACTGCAAGCTTGCGGCATTTGCCTTCATTTTTAACAACCGACACATAGAACCATATTCCCCGCTCTTGAAGTTACACTCAAACATGTGTCACAAAAAAGAAAAGATCTGTTGCTACTTCTATTTCATCACAACTTTAAGTTCCATTTATTCCAATAAAGGAATACATATTTGGAAATAAGAAATGCAATTTTAATACCAAATGATAAGAATTTAAATAATAAATACATTTAAAACAATTGTTAAAGACTTTTTAATGGCTTCTTACAGTTGGTGGCATAAATGTAATCACTTAATTGGCCTTAACAATAATACTACATGGTAAAAAAAAAACAACTGTTGGTTTAACTTAAAGTAAGTTACTTGGTTGCCTTAAAATTTTGAGTTCATTTAAATGAAACATTTGAGTTAATACAATGAAGGTGATTGGTTTAATCAACAGAAACTCAAAATATTATGTTATCTGAGCCACATTAATTATCCAAGTTGATTTGGAAAAAGAAAAAATGTGATAAATTGTGAAAGTATTTTTTTACAGTGAAATCAAAATTATTATATATAACTATAAAATGTTAATGACAAAATTCATAATGTGCATGTCTTACAGTTTTTTGATAGGTGTGTTGCTAGGTATTCGCTAAAAAAAAAAACATTTCAACAATCTGACTACACTTGTGCTGTATGTATATGCTTGATTCACTAAAAAGAATTCTTCAGCAAATCAGACTGCACTACACTGTATTTGATTCACTACAAAGGACCAAATCATTAGAATCATTTGTTTGCGAATTAGACTCCATTGGTCAAACTGCATGTGTTTGATTCACTAAAAAGAACCAAGTCATACTGTATAAGTCATTCATTATGAAATCAGACCTGCACTGTATTGTTTTTATACAATAAAAGAGCCAGCACACAAGTGTCTTTCATTTGGGAATCACACTTCACTGGCTGCACTGTCCTGTTTCATGCCATAGTTTCAGTATTGGTGTTGCGGTGCCTCTGATAAGTAGTGCGGGAAACTCTGTCAGAGTATTTTAGAACGGTCTTCCATTCGCATCAGTGTGTATGAGAATTTCTTTGATGAATGTGATGCACATTCACTTTCATTTATAAATATGAATGCAGAACTGTATTGCTTTTGTCAGAGAGCATCTAGTCTGTTGTTTTACAGGACCCATCTGAATCCTTTTTTTTTTTTTTTTTTTGGGATAAAAGGCCTAGATACACAGACTCCATTTTGAGGAGAACCAGGTAGACACTTATACTAGCCAAAACTCTGGCAGTAGGCATACATTTTTTCCCCTTTCACAAAGAGACAGCAAATTATTTTGTGCTTTAATGCACTTTAATGGCTGCATTTGTGCCGTGCCTCAGAGAAAAAATGAGAGAGACCCTTTCATTTCAATGTAGAGCAGCAGAGCCGAGGTGAGCAGGACTCCATCAGCAACATGTGGAGTAAGGAGCGACGAGAGGAAAGATACGGGAAGATTGAGGAGAGCGTGGCATTGCTTTGTAATGCGATCAGAAACAGTTCTTTTATAACCTCTCGTCACTTACATTTCATCAAACTCCTTTCTCTTATTTCATTTCACTTTTATTACTTGTCTGCAGAGACTGTTTTCGCCCTCACTACGGATGGATGTAATATTTATACCTGTCACACACACAAGGGCCAGAAAAATGAGAATATCTCCCCAGCAGAAGAGAAGCAATGGGGCTACAACGTTCGGTGGCAGCTGTCAGCAAAACCCCAGCGCAATGTGATTCCTGACCCTCTCCAAATCTCCTCATATCTTCAAACCGGCACAAGAATGAATGCTGGCAGATAGCAATCTCATTACTGACCTCTGTTCAGTGTGGAAAAGAACACACACACACACACACAGTTCGGTTTTCATGCTTAATAGCCTTCCATGAAAACACACACGCACATTCACCCACACACAATCGCCACATGCAGAAATCGATTAGTGTGCAGGAAATCTCACTGCAAACCACGCCAAAGTCAGTGCCTAGCGACAGTGACACAATGATGATGACATTGCCATGGCAACATACTCCTCAGGTCTCCCGTAGCAGTGGAGTGAGCTCTTTGAATGCCCTGGACGGTATTTTTAAGTGATGGAAACCTTTTGGAAAACAAAGTATCAGCTGGGTCACACTCTTACTTCCTGCTGTTCTGCCAAGTTGAACGGATTGACAGATCGCTCTCCAAAAAATTTGGTCTAACAAAATGCAATTACAGGAATATTCAATACAAGTTAAATTCAATCGACTGCATTTGTGGCATAATGTCAAAAAAAGCAAAATTGGAGGTTACATAAAGACACATTGGAAGTGAATGGACCAAATTTCTGGAGGGTTTTAAAGGCAAAAAATGACGCTTATAATTTTACAAAAGCACTTACATAAATTATTATTTTTAAATGAGTATTATTCGAGCTGTAAAAGTTATTTAAAGGGCACCTATTATGCAAAATTCACTTTTACATGGTGTTTGATCATAAATGTGTGTTGGCAGTGTGTGAGCAAAACCACCCTAGAATGAGAAAAATCCACCCAGTGTTTTTTTTACAATCTCAATAATTCATAAGCACTGTCTCAGAACGCCCTGTTCTAAGATTGCTCTCACTGTGACGTAGAATTGCGCTAAGCACCACCCACGTGGTTTGATTGACAATCTGGTTTTGGCATAGACCCCGCCGTCGGTGATCTGTCAACCATCCTCTATTGTTTCAACGACAGCCGGTAATGTCTCCTAAGAAACATAAGTGTTCTGTTGTGGGATGTAATAATGAACATAGTAGTTTTCACTTACTTCCGACATCAGAGCCACTTAAAACGCAGTGGATGGATTTTATTTACGAAGGAAAGGCGCCACTCAAAATTCCAAAATACGTTTATGTTTGCGCGAATCATTTTTTGACTGACTGTTTTGAGAAAGAGGGTCAATTCAAAGCAGGTCTTGCTTCAAAGTTAATCCTCAAGTGTGGATCGTTGCCTACTGTTCGCGATCCAACGTCACCTCCAGAAGAAGTAAGTGTATTTAATGTTTTTTGAATAGTCATTTCAGTCGATGTCAGCCAATTCAATAACAAATGCGTCTAAAGTTGCTGTCGTCGTCGTAGAATGTCTGTGTATATAATTTAAACCTTGTTTGTATAGTGTGTATCTAACGTACTTAGCAAACGTTATCACAGTATTTGTGTTTGTAGTTTCAAAAAATTGCGCGAACGTTATCACAATGTGTGTGTGTGTTGCACATCCATAATTGCAAAGGGGACACGATTAAAACTCTATAAGTACATAAATGTATCAAATAACCATTCAGAGACGTCCTGCTCCATTCTCAATTGTGTTTCTTCAGCCGGAGTCTCTTCATCATCTGGGTCTGATTCCGGTTCAAACATGTACGGCTGAATGCCATACAAAACAGCGGGTCTCTCATTCTCAGCCATTCTGTTTCTACTGACTGTTTATTGCCATAGGTATGCAAGTTACGCCCTCATCCAAAGGCAGGGCGGGAATATGCAGCTCATATATTTTTAAGGTGGTACACACCAAAACAGCTCTTTTTAAAACAGGCCCCCAAAATGACATTTTCAAATGGTTATAATAAATTAACTGTGGGGTATTTTGTGCTGAAACTTCACAAATACATTCTGGGGACACCCAAGAGCAATATTACATCTTGTAAAAAGCGGCATAATAGGTGCCCTTTAAACCATTGTTTTGTGGAATTATAGGGCTTATGCTGTTATACCTAAATTTTCACAGAGAAAGTTAGAAAGCAATTTTTGTACACTAAAGTCACAACATAGGCTCATTGGAAAAACGTGACTCTACCTACATTTTTTCCAAAACTATTCCAAAAGCAAACATATACATAAAGTTCATTGCAATTTCCAAGTGAAATCAACATTAGAGGCTGTGAAACACTAACAACTTTTATTCCTTTTTCATACAAATTATGATTGAAGCAGGAGATCGATTATTATTATTTATTGATTAATAAAGACCTATTTCCGCAAACAGTTTTATCATAGTGGGTGATTTGTAAACTAATACATGTTGATGTTTCAGTAAATGTGTTTTTATGTCATGTTTGCTTTTGTTAAAACTATCATTTAGGGTTTAGTCTACAGTTTACCACCATTCAATGGACATTTCAATTCCAAAATTCCATAATAAGGACAACAAACAACATAATAAAATGTTGCCAGATTCACATTCAATTTTTTAAAAATTCTGTTTAAAATAAAATCTGTTTAACATAAAACTGAACACGCTTTTAGCGCCACTCACAGACATTTCACTCTGAAAATGCCACAAAATGTACAAGAAGCAATGCAATGTAATTTTGCAGAAAGGTAATCACAGGCACGTTTTTCCAATGAGCATCTGTTGTAAAATTATCTTAAAGGGTTAGTTCACCCAAAAATGAAAATTCTGTCATTAATTACTCACCCCCATGTTGTTCTAAACCCATAAGACTTTTGTTCATCTTCGGAACACAAATGAAGATTTTTTTCATGAAATTTGAGAGCTTTAATAGCGAACATAAACAGAAACTCAACCGAACCTGAATGAAGCGTGAAAACAAACTTCTGCATAATAGGGCTGGGACAATACATCGATTCTTGAAGCGCGATACAAAGAATCTGGAGCATTCTGAGATTTTCAGATGTATTGCGATTCTCTCTCGAAACGATTCTGAGCTTAGTTTTTAACAGCAGATGGCACAACGTGATTTAGAAACACCCGTACTCTGCTTGCTTCCAGTCCCTTTGCACACACCACTTAAACCTAAAATAATCATTCATAAAATTAGAAAAGGTTAAAGCGAATTACAAGGGTGTTCGCAGTGGGCTGTTTACATTAATCTTGTATCATAAAAGCATTCTGAGCCACAGTGCAAGTATATTTAACCACTTACATTACTTGGCAGAACACACAAGACCTCTTCAGCATTCTTCTTCATGAGCGTTTGAGTGTGAGGTTAAAAACTAGCCTAGAGCAGGGGTTCCCAACCACGTTCCTGAAACGTGTTGAAACAGTGAGAATATTAATGCTTACGTATTGGCCCAATTCCATTGTAAGTGCATCATTGTAACCCAGATTTTTGCCCTTTTTTTTAAGAAAAAGGAGGAACAAGTCAATTTTGGACATTTTAAAAACAATGTCATAAACACTACTGATTTAGCTTACCTAGTATTGAACCTGGAATACAGGCCACATAAATATCTCAGTATCAACGACAACATTTTATCTATCTTGACAAGATACCGGGTCAAGATACTCATCTGTTTTCTTTTTCACGCCGTGCTCCGTCACAGGCACTTCATAGTGGCACTATCCCACTCCTGGCTGTCACATGGAGAGAAGTTAATTCAATTAAGTGATGTGAAAGAGTTTTTTTATGATCCAAGCCCAGGGAGCTTTTTATCGCATCTAACAAAAGCCAAGGAAGCCTCTGGACTGCATCTCCTATAATATTAAAAAACATCCTGACATTAAAACTCAACAAAGCAATCATCTCTCTCCAGAGACACTCTCCTGAGAAGCAGAGAGCCAGCCAGTAACATGGGCCCTGGCATTTAGAGTCCTCAACCGCTGCTGTGGCGTGAGCAGTGCTCGAGCATTTTTAATTAAATAAACTCAGGCTGGGTTGATATGCTGCGTTTTGAAAAGTCACCTCATTAGTTTCAGCAGGAAGAGGCAGGACTGAGGTAGAGCCTGATTATAAACACTTTACGCAGCCTGGGATCAATTGAGATAAGATGAGAAGAGCAGACGCTAGCAGTTAGGAGTATTTTTAATGGTTGCCATACCTGTGTTCATTCCCTATTCACATGTGAAGGCTTTAACTGTATGAGTGCTATATATAGAGTCAGTTTTGAGTAGTAAGAGAACTGACATGCTTCTAGGAATGAACAATGTCTGACGTGGATGGTGCCAGAAGGTTCGAGGGAAGAGAGAAATGGTCAGAGGTCACTGGCTTTGTGTCATAGTAGCAGGATATGCCAAAAAGAAATGTGCAATAAAAAAATACATACAGGTAGTCATGGAACCAGGTCATCAAGTGACAGACCAAAGGAATGAATAGCATTGCTTAGGACTGCATTTCTGAGACAAATATGAGATTACAAAGCACCTGAAGCCCCACTGCAAATAAAAACCGTTGTCAAATTGTTTGAATATACAGGTTCAGTACTGATCCTCATATGGTGAGTGCATCTACTGTGAAAAATGCTGTTTAACTTTTATGCACACAAATCCTAAACTGTGGTAAAAACTGCATTTTATAGAGGTTTTTTAGTGTGGTACATGTGGCCAGGGGCGATTCTAGGATTTTAGCCTCAGGGTCTTGAGTCCCATACAAGACTTGTGAGTTGCATTGGTCTGGAATGACAGGATGTTTCTAGCCTTCAGTGTTAGAAACTGTGGGTTCAACTAAAAAAATAAATAAATAAACCAGTCAAAATGACATATGGTTTGTTAATGGATGTATATCGGGGTGCATTTACTCGCGATTCAAGTGGAATGGAGAACTGGCTGCTGATGAGTGATGGATAAGGGCTGGGTTTGTCCCACCCCTACTGCCCTAGAGAACATTGCTGCCCTTGGTCTGCCACTGAGGGGTGGATAATAAAAAAATATAATGAACTTTACAACTTTTACAAAATGACTGTTTGGGGGAGGATTCAGAGTGATATAATCCCAGAAGCTGCTTTTTTTTTCTTTAAACAAAGAGAGAGATTGCACAGTCACAGATAGACCTACTGTGTGGTGGCACTGTGCTCCATTTTCTAGCAACATCACATAATGAATTCACAAAGTCTAACAATGAAAATGAATAAATAAGGCTGTACACAGTATAAATGCTATTTCTCATGAAAGGACATTTAAATAATGTGCTTAACCTTGACTTTAAATGCTTCAGCCCCCATGTCTAACCTCGAATTTCACATCTCTTAACCTTCAACTGTAAGCTAAGAGCTTATCAGAGGACTTACAGTAACATAGGCTGTATTCACTGCCATTAAGCAATGATGAATATGAAAGTTCACAATCCGAGGTTCAGCATCTTTTTAAGGATCGGTGGGGTTATTAGCTGTTAATTTATGTTCTTTGAGAGGGAAAACAAAAGACATTTCAGTTAAACAATATATGTTGACATCATACTAGGTGAGTGAAAGCGTTAAAAAATAATAATAAAAAATAATAATAAAAATCAACAGATAGACAGTCAAGAATCACCTATACCTATGATTATCATTACCATTTCCTTAAAGTCCCCCTATAATCAATAATTTTATCCCTTAAAACTCATCTTTAATCACCAAAATGACAAGTTTTTCCTGTGAAAATAAATTAGCCCCACCTCCACTTGCTCACACCAGCTGAGTGATGAACTCACTCAACTTGCTGAGGTAAACGCTGCACAATGGTATTGTGTCAATGACGTGACTGGTCTCTATTTTTTTTTGTCCAAAGGCCTTAATAATATAAAAAACGAAGATATGACATCCAAAGTATGTAAGGTAGTACAACTTGATCTCTATTATGGAATCCAAAAGGTTTTAATTATATTTTGCTACATATAAAGGTGTTTTAAAGATTTTAAAGTGTCAAAAGGTCATTCGAAGACCAATACAACTAATTTCATTTGTGATTAAAATATTTTAAAATGTAATAAATGTATATATTTTTTATTCTGGCATGATTTTATAACATCATATATCAACATAGTGCAAAATGGTATTAAATTTATGAGTAGAAGTCATTGCTTTGTCATGAGAAAGAATATCCGGAAAAATGAATTTCAGTGATGTCATTCTAACTAACCAATATAAAGGGACCATTTTGGATCAAGTCATGCAGTCAATACCATGTGACAGGATGTGACATCATTCAGACACCTGCAAAGGACCACACAGTTGTGAAGCAAAGTAATTAACTCTCTCTTAACTATTTGAAAATTTCATATTTTCACTTGATCATATGCATGTCCCGATATATCAGGTCTT
This sequence comes from Chanodichthys erythropterus, assembly GCF_024489055.1. Lineage (NCBI taxonomy): Eukaryota > Metazoa > Chordata > Actinopteri > Cypriniformes > Xenocyprididae > Chanodichthys > Chanodichthys erythropterus. Next base: position 19,140,297 of record NC_090229.1, read on the forward strand.
TCGGTACAACCGCTATAAAGTTAGCATTGTTTGAAAATATCATCATTCGGTGTAACCAAAAGAGTCATTTGGTAAAACCAAAATTTTGGTTATATAGTGAATGACTTTTTTGATGACAAATTTTGTCCATCTTGTAATAAATGACAAAAGCAGCGTTAATTGATTATAGGAACCACATAATCTCATTGTTAACACTTAATAAAACTTAATTAATTATATCTCCATTATATTTTTGGACACCATTTTTGCCAATGACCCTATCGCTCTTTACAACATCGGACACATAACTAGGGATGTCCCGATCACGTTTTTTTGCCCTTGAGTCCGAGTCATTTGATTTTGAGTATCTACCGATACCGAGTCCCGATCCGATACTTTTATAATACATAAAAAAGAATAAAGAAGAGAGAAAAAACAGATGCAGGATCCAGGAACAGTGCTTTTCAGGTTTTTCAGGTATCTAACAGTAGTTTTCAAGTACAGAAAATGGATAAAGTAATCAAATATAAAATATCACTGCATCTTTACTGTATAAAATAAATAAAGATTAATCATTATTGAAGTTACAAAAACTATTCAGTCAACAGCAGTAAGTGATTTCTTTGTTATTTGATTTAACATTAAAAACAGGCAGCAGGAATAGTTTTTCTCCCTTTAAGACATGCACAAACCAGTACATATACTGTTACACATGCGCTGTCTTTCTCGACTAATATACGTTCACTTAAGACATAACCGACTATGTTTTCTAGGATACTCGCTAAGACGGGCATGTTGACATAATTTTTGTATGAATTTGTCCGCTGAAGCGCAAGACTTGAAGGAGAACTCAGTATTTGCACGCTGACTGAAATAAGCGTGTGCGCGCTTCGGATGAGCGCACACAAATCTTCTCACAGCGCGCAAGCTCTCTTTCGCATCTTGTTCTTGAAGGTTTAAATCAGCAAGGCTTAAATGAGTTAGTTTAAACACAGATAGCAACGTGTGCTGTTCAGGTCTCACCTGCGCTCGCGCGCTATCAACACCTGGGTGACGACGGCGACTGGACATTAGAGCATACAGCACTCGCAGTTAACAGTTTACAAAGAGTGAATGTTTTGTCCACGCTTTCTGACTATTGTTGTTAAAACGTTTTGTGCATCCATCGACTGAAACATACATTATCTGAACTCTGTCTGTCTGTTTTTCCACGATGCTATTTTAAACAAACCATATTAACCAATAGATGCGTCGTCATTCGAGATGGACCGCGGTGCAAGTGTGTACCGAACCGTAAGTGGAGAACCGTTGCACCCCTAATACATATATATCCGAGTCCTGATCGGGAGGTAACGTCCGATTCCGATCGAGTCTGAAACAGCGTGATCAGGCCCGATTTCCGATCACATGATCGGATCTGGACATCCCTACACATAACGTGTTATTAATATGATTAGCTTTTTGCTTGACTATATTATCAAACAGCTAATAATGTGTTGCTAATGTAACACAAACCATGTTCCATTCAAAATCAGAAAGCTGCCTTCTAACAATCAGTATCCTTACAAACGCTTTGAACAACTCAGAAAGTCAGTGGAGAAATTTCATCATAACAACATGAACAAAAAGTTCATCATAGCATCATAATATACATCATACACCCGCTATATTGCTTAATCTACATGATTTTCCATATCAACAGAAAAATATACCGGGATAACCTGGCTTCTCGAGACTCCCCTGCTAGTTCGCTGTTAATGATATGCTAAAACCCGCTGGCACGTTGGTGTTGATATATGAATTTGCACATGGTTTGTTTTAAAGCATATTAAAAACACCACATATACATATAAACAACATTAAAAACTAGATTTTCACCACAGGGGGTCTTTAAACATATCTGACAGACATGTCCTTATTCACAATCAAATCTCCTTGAATTATTTCCTGCTGCCTGAAGACTTCTGACTCATACCTTTACCTTGAGGCCTGGTGGGCAGTAATTATAAAGATAAAGACTGAAACTATGCAGAATTCATTCTCTGATTAATTATTGAGGTCCTGATTTATACCACCAGTGTCTGAGAAGATCACTAACTCAGTCAGCTGACTGACAGCCTATTCCAGATGCCAACAGCTGCGAATTCTAATCACTGGCAGAGTGATGAACGACACTTGTGTGTTGGCAAACAGGGCCTTACAGCTGCCAAAAGAGGTGGGGAGACGTGAAGATTATATGAGGGACAGTGTAGGGATAAGAGAGTGTCTTTCTCCTGGATCTACACTGAATAGCTGTTGGTGACAACACACGGTGTCACATTTCAGTACAAAACCCAGATCATCCCAGGATCATCCACTGACATCCAAATGCTCAAATGAGACTTAAATACGGGGCCTTTGGAGCTGTAAATTCTTCAGTACATGCATGCTGCTAGAGGATTGTGAGAGGATCGAGGCCAACATAACCCTTGCAAACCTTCTTTCCTTGTCTAAGGAACTCTTGACAGTGGAGATCAATAGAAAAACAGTAAAGTAAAAGAGCTAAGGTCAGCCATGACTTCTGAAGACAATGTCTGACCTCCAGAGGTGGACAAATCAATGGACGATTTATTGAGTGATGCTTAACCTTATAACAATGCGGTACAATCTGATGTGAACTTTTTGGTGAGGGAACATTTGGCCAATTCAGTGGAATGGCTATGTTAATCAATTGATCAATCAATCAATCAATCAATCAATGTTTTGCCACATTAATGGTAGGCCAAAATTTCCTAGCAATCTCCACCTGTTACTAAAAGGTTCTTAACCAGTCCATTCAAAAAGGAATAAGAATGTGTGCCTAAAATCTATCCCAGACATGAGCAGTGGTGGTGGACACACGCATGACTTGCACTAATGAATCAATACTACCTTTCATAAGCCCCGGGTCATTATAATTCTCTGAGTGATTCAAATCACTATGAAGGGAACTGCAGGCTTATTTGTATTCCGTTTCTGTGCTAGAGGGGGAAGGAAGGCCAGTCGGCAGTTTGCACAATCAGGTTCCCAGCAGAGTGGAGGCGGTCTGGTCAGGAGAACCTAATTCTCTCTCTCACAACGGCTCAGGGGGATCAGGCATGAGAAGTGTCATTACGGTGACAGAGTCCAATGGAATGATTTGAAAAGAGTGCGATTGAGGTTGAGAAGGAAATCTGTGAAATAAATGAGAGTTATTATTTCTGCTGTAGCTGTGTATGGAGAGAAAGACAGAGCGGGGAAAAAAAAGAGATGGAAGGAGGCAGGCTGCTTAGTGAGAGCAAGAAGCAACCGCTTTAGCCCCAGGGTGATTGGACCTCTCTTTTCAGACAACTGAAAGCTGTGTCTATGCTTTGGACAATCACAGCATGGGAGAGTTAGCGCACGCACACATAAACGTTCAAGTCAGAATGATGTGAACAGCGTGAATAACGTTACTGCTCAAAATATGCTACAAAATCATGTCTCACAGAAATGTGGAATGCACTTTCTGCCAAGTTGTTTGTTGTGTTGAATTAGTTATTGCCGAGAACTCCATGTGGAGTCTATGAAATCATAATATTGAAAAAGAAACTTTCACTTTTTTAGATTCGACCAATGCTTTTCCCTCATTTGACTTTTTTTTTTCTTGTGTGGAAAACAAAAGAAGATATTCCAAAAAGCTTTTTTTGTCAATGCAATGACAGTCATTGACATTCTTTGTACGGACAAAATCAGTTCTTTAAAATATCTTCTTTTGTGCTCCACAGGAGAATAAAATGCAGGTTTGGAACAACATGATTGTAAGTAAATGATAACAGAATTTTCATTATTGGGTGAACTGTCCCTTTAAGCCATAGAATGCACATTTATTGCCTTGGTCTTAAAGTATAACATCCTCAAATATGAATTTAAATTTCATGATTTTTGTTTTCCAATTAAAACGAAAACCAATTAACTTGCATAACACTGGTGTTTGAGACCATCAAGTGCTTGACTCCTCTTACAATAATCTGTGCAGTAATCATTTCCATAATTCGAGCCAAATTCACACTCACAGCTCAGACGGACGGCTCTCAGCAGGAGTAGGAAGCTGGCTACCCCTCCTGCGATGTCCAATAGAGACGTTCCGCCAGCTACTGTTTTCCTATTTTCCGAAAGCGCAAAGAAATGTCCGTCCATCATTCATGGGAAACTTTGAAAGTGCCAGTTTCCCCATTGAAGAAGTGCCAAACTTCACATTTGGAAGGCCAAGTTCCTCTGAGATGCCACCAAAACACAGTGGCGGGGTTTTACCCAGCTGTCAGCTGTAGAATGCCATCATATCATCGCTTTATTACAAATGTCAGACTCACTGCTGGAAACACCCCCCACTGATTAGAGGCTGGATAATTGGATTGTGGCTCTACCTCAGAAACACTGGCTAGGGGCAATTAGAGGGTGAAGACCATGAAAGGCAATATGAGGATGTGTATATAGAAGAACCGGACGAGAGAACCAAGAATAAAAGGTGTGGACATGACCTTGAAGAAAGCTCCGGTTAAGAACACTGCATTCTAATGTAAATAAATAAATAAATACTATACCATTATAAAATAATACATATTTTCACTCTTTACCAGCCAGAAGACCGGTACATAACAATGTACAACGTACATAAGCAATGCTTTTATCACTTGTTTCTGCTCCTTTTTTGCCTTTGTTTTGATCCGAAGATTCTCTTTCAGAAGAGAATCTTTCCCCCCCACTGTGTAACAATGAAAACACGGAAAGCCAGAAAAGGTAAAGGGGAAGCGTTGTGTAATAAATGGAAAATTCAGTCAATGATGGTGAAAGAGTTAATATAATATCATTATATAAAAAATGAAAAAGTAGTAAATCTATCCTGTATATATTTCTGCAGACATGAGTGCAATAATAATCTGGCATGTGTTTAAGTCACTTACAATCATTGTATTGCATTCGGAGATGACATTTCAGTTTTAGTAGTATTTTGAGATGCTTGAGGCTTTCTTTGAAAAACCTGCCAAAGCCTGAATCCCTCTCTTGTAGTTTGAGATATTAGTAGTGTTTTAAAACTAAATGCTTTTTTTTTTTTTCTGTAAAAGTAATTTGAAATAGCCTAAGGCAAATTTTAACAGCTGTAACTCCCATAAGTGTTATTGACTTACTTGATTTATGGGGTAAGTGATAAAAAAAGCAAAGCAAACTGTTCTTAAATATCAACAAATTTGCAGCAGCTCCCAACAACAGAGGAGGGTCAGCCTGAAAGTAAGCTTACTTTGCTATCTGTCATCAATAGGGGTGTAATGATATATCGCAGTACGATATTTCGCGATGCAAAAATGTTATGATGTGTATCGCAGAGTGATGTCGGTACTTTTGCGATATGACGGCAGTCTAATCTTATTGGTTGAGCTGCCGACGTGACCTACTCTGCAACATGGAAGAAGCAGTGAGAGAAGCCGGCTTGTCACTGCATGTTAAGGGTGTGTCTCAATCAGCTCTCTAGTTCAGTAAGTGTTTCGCGCACGCATCGAATTTTGCGCATTGTATCTTGCAAGCAGGTTTAAACGTTTCTCGCGTCAGTCTCTTGCTTGGTTGCGTGAGTCGTGGTTTTCTTTCACCGCAGTGCCACAGCAACAGCTGAGCTCACAGAAAAACAAAAGATGCTTGCGATGCTTTGCTTTAAGAAGTTCTGCGGTTCACATATTGCGTCTTTTCCGCGTGCAAGTCAGTTATTTCAAATGTAGCCATGCAGCAGGCGCACTCACAATGGAAGCAATGCGGTCGTGACACGCATGCGGTGCGTTTTCCAGGTGCATCGAGATGAAAATTCATAACTTTTCAGAATGCCTCAAGCGCACCGCAGGCCATATGACAAGAACCAACCGATCAGCTTCGGCCTTTCTTTAACAAAACATCGAAATCTCAGCCGAACAGCTGATTATAGCTGTACAAGGTGTTTTTATATCTTATCTTTTTTTTAGACGTGATATGTGAACTGTCCCTTAGGATTCTGAATTCTAAGTTCATGTTAATTAAAAAAAAAAAATTCAGTGACAGACAGACCTATTCAGCTGTTAATCTGAATACAGAAGGTTTTTAATAAACCTTGAAATGTGATTTTGTATGTACAACAAGGAAAATTATTGAAATTTGTTAATGTTTTTTAAATAAATCTTATTTGAATTTCAGTTTCATTTTGTTCAAAATATCGTGATACGTATCGTGAACTCCGTATCGTGAACTCCGTATCGAGATACGTACCGTATCGTGACCTGAGCATGTCGTTACACACGTAGTCATCAATAACGAAAAGTAGAGATGCACCATCGACTCCCGATATCCCGATATTTATTGGGCGATTTTTTATAAATTAAAATCATTTGCATATTGGCTATAGCATGAAAAAGTCAGATACAGATGGTTTTGATTAATTAACTGTGTTAAGGCACTTAGTTGCATCATGTCTGTTGCATAATTAAACATTTTTCTCTGGGTAAAATAATTAAATACTTAACAAAACAAAATGAAACTTGTGTAAAATATAGCAGGGCTTGACAAAACGGACTGCCTGGTGCCAGCGTGAATGACGTTCAGGACAATTGATGGAAATGTCACTGTCCAAATCGGGCCAGTGCTGCATCGTCATGAAAGGTTGTCCTTTGCACATGTTTTTAAGCCTTACCAATTTAAATATTCAAGGGCAATAAGATGCAAATAAGAACTCAATTTGTTACTCGCTGTGTGATAAATTTTGTGTGCGCACACATCCAAAGCGCGTGCCCAGAAAGCTACGTCTCAGACAAGGCACGAATACTGAATTTAGTTCTCTTCTACTTCTTTTTGCGCTTCAGCAGACAAAATTATATCAAAATCTTGGCTAGTATCCTAGTATACACAGTTTTACACAGGTTATGGCTTAAGTGAATGTAAACAGTTTTGAATTAAGGAAATTGGATCCGTGCAGCACTTAAAGTGACAGCAGCCTAATATTCCTGCTGAGCTGCTGTCTGTGTTTTAATGTTAATCAAACAACAACAACAACAACAACAACAAAAATCGCTCACTGCTCTTGACTAAACTTTTGTAACTTTAATGAGGATTAATATATATTTCATTCAACAGCAGTGTTATCTTACATTTGATATTTTATTCAGTCTATGTACCTGAAAACTACAGTTAGACCTACCTGAAAAGCAATGTTTATTTCATATCTATGTTCTGTTGTATTTAGATATTTATGTTGGCCTGTTGAATGTTAAATTAATTCAATCCATGTCCAATGGAGATGATTTGGCGATGCAGCAATAAGCTAAGCAATAATGTGTGCGTTTTTGAACTTTGCTAATTTAAAACATGATAAAAATAATAACAAAAAAATGTAATCTATTTTAATGGCAAAAGTTATATTGTATTGGAATTAACCAATAGTTGTGAGTTAAAATAGGTATCAGCCAAAAAAAAAAAAAAAATCCTATTGGTGCATCCTTGATGAAAAGCCTCAATTCAAAGGAGATTCAAATTCATGAAATTAATAACTGTTAGGCTGTTCTTGAAAAATGTTCTTGAATCATCTAGAACAACTTTAACTCTGAAAAGTTAATAACAATAGAAATTACCTTTTCAGGTTGTTAAATTCTAATTTAAATTTCCAATTTTCCTATTCTGCTTCAGAATTGCCCTCATTTTTAGAAAAGTTTGAAGTGATGCAATAAACATACGTTGAGTATTTTCAAATGTAAAATGCATGATTTGTTGAGATTAAATAGCTTGAAATCTTCACTCATCATTATAATCAGTCCCTTTATCTTTCTCTTGAGAATATATTTCTATATATAAACTGGTGAAAATGACACCTATAATGTAGGGTCATTGTTTATAAAGAATTGTAAAACCTCCCACAATGCACCACACTTCATCACAATGTCAAACACTTGACAAACGGTATATGTACTATAATAAGTATCAAGCAGAAATATTTAAAAGAAATACCAGTTTTATCACAAAGAACCAGATTGCATTTTAACAGCAATGTCACGATGCCAGGAAGCTTCAGTACACAATTATGTGAAAAACATATGGGGGTCTTCATTGTAATGCGTCCTCAGGGCTCAAATTTAACTTTTTTACTTTGTAACACTGGTGCTCCCAACTTCAAAAAGTTAGGAGCACCAGCAAAAATTTAGGAGCACCACAACTAAAAAGCTTTGTCATTCGTTTGACCAAATAAAAAAAGTTGCTTGTCTGGAAAAAATTGGATTTTTGTGTTGTAATATAATTTACTGAAGCAATATTCTCATCAGTGTTCACTCAGCTTTGACATTTAAATCTACATATTTGTGGTATTTACCCCGAGGGTATTTACCCCTTTATAAAAGGGCTTTTTCCCTTAATCTTATTAAATGCTTCATCTTTCATTTTAAATTCTTAAATTTGATCAATAAATGCAATTAGAATAAGATACTATAGGGCTGTTACCAGTAAAATTAAATAATTTACAATGAAAAATTACAACTGCATTAAATAATGTTATGAGATTGTTTTATTTATTGTTTTATTTATTTAATTAATATACAAATAAGAAATGTTGGAAAGAATGATTACTTTTAAACATGAAACTAAACTGCCAGTAGGTGGCGGCAGGTGACCGTGTAAATGAGTGAGTAATCGAGTCATTCATTGAAACGATATGTTCGAACGCATGAGTCATTCGATAATGATGCAGTTGTTTCTGAATAGGTCAACCGATTCGTTCAAAATGCTGAATCATTCAGTAATGAAAGAAAACACGATTGTGTTGTCATGAAATGCACAATTGTTCTGCTGTGATCTTTGTTTGGAACTATTTTCGCTGCTGAAACAGAACAAAAACAGTCACTATTGCATCTAAAATGTAAGTGATTTAATTTTAACTACTTTTTACAGTTCATTAAACTGTTGTATGAAATCAGTTTTACATGTTCAATCATGATGTTTTATTCAGGATATTCAGGAAAACTGTAGGCTTACTCTTGGTCATGTAATGTTGCTTAACTGTATCATATGTTTTAAATATAAAAACTCAAGTGTTAATGTCAAGTTGTGTGTAAAGGTTCTTTTCATCTTCTCTCTTCAGCTCTTTATATTTTGCGCGCTAGCTCCCTGTCACGTGACAATGAAGCACAGTGAAAGGGAGTGATTGATGGCTAATATTGACCAACCTAAAATCTGCTTTAAACTTAACAACATAAAGATGAATTTTAGTTGGTTGTGTGATAGAATGGTGGACCGGTCACTGTACGCATATACTGTGCTGTGATTAGCAAACGTTTTGTAGAGAAATGAAAACAGGTCGCACCTCAACAATTATTTGCACTCACACAAATGCTCCAAAATATATTTTAAGGTCGCAAACATTAAATTAAGGGAGCATATGCGACTAAAATTGTCGCATTTTCGAGCCTTGTTCCTGGAAAAATGTTTTCACAAATTCAGTGTCCATAGTGATAGGCTGTTTTAGGCTCATGGTACTAACACATACACAACAGACTTCTGAGCACACTGTGTATAAAAAAAATTAGGCAGTGCAGTAAGAGAAAATACACTTGCATAAAAGATGTGTTTTTACAATGTTGTTTTTTCAGTAATTATAGAAAAAAATAATGAGTCAAGGGTGTAACCAAATATTCAAGACTGGGGAGGACCAAAATTCTTAAAAGTTTAAGAATGTGTCACTGAAACACCCATACTGATCGACTACTAAATGTGGACATTTGTGTTACCAGTGTTGGGGAAAGTTACTTTTAAAAGTAATGTGTTACAATATTGCGTTACACCCCCCAAAAGTAACTAATTCCGTTACTTAGTTACTTTTTTATGAAAAAAAATGTGTTACATTGCTTTTGCGTTACTTTTTCTCATCTGGGCTGGGCTTGCTTGTTTGTTTTTTAATAACAACAAAAAAAGTAATTTTTTGTCAAATGTTAAGGCCCTTTCACACCAAAAGTGAAATGAATAAGCCTCAGACTGAATGCATTTCTGAAGGAAATGCATATTTACACCAGTACAGTAGAGGGCGCAGCTCAAACAAACCTTGCAGATGTGCAGCTATTCTGGATTTAAGAAGAACAGGATACAGGAGATCGAAGTTCAACACTCTTATTTCTAAATCTAATATGAAGTAATTTTTGCTTATTAGTATATGGTTGAATTGGATCATTGAAGGTCAGCAGCAAAGACACAAGTTAATAAAGTGAGATTATATACATAAAGATAAACATCAGCTGTGGAAAAAAAAAAAGAAAAGCCTGGAAATATATTTGTAATGAATTCTATATAAAAATATGATTTATATATATATATATATATATATATATATATAATATATATATATAATATATATATATATATAATATATATAATATATATATATATATATATATATATATATATATATATATATATATATATATATATATATATATATTAGGGATGCTCATTTCGGTTAAATTTCTCGACCGACAACCGACGCTCGTTATCCGATTATTAACCATTAACTGATAAGATTATAATATTGCATAGCCTATATGATGATAATATGACATATATAGGCTATGACATTAAATAAAAAATACAATTGACGAGTGTCTGTGTCTTCCACGGGTTTATTTTAACATGCAAACAGCAACATAGAACAGATAAACAACAGAACCTGGATTCACATTATCAAATTGTCACACACCTGCAGCGTTTCTGACAACAGAAAAAAATAATTTAAATAAAAGGCATAAAATAAATAGGCCTACACTAAATATTTTTCACTTAAATGTTTAACAAATTAAGATGACAAAACAAAAACACGGTGAATCCATTGAAGCTTTGAACAACCGGTATTTTAGACATTTTTTCCGTCAAATAAAAATAGCAGGCCTACCTCAAGGATTGTTATTGTTATGACCACGGACGGTGCACGTGTGCATACCGAACACGTCTTTCCGCGCTCATGGGCAAAGGAGTTTCTTTGAAAGGCTCGCGCACGAGACTGAGCGGAATGTGGGAAATGAAGTATACCAGGGCCCTAAATTGTAATGGACTGGAGCTCACGGTTCACATCGAGAGAAATGGGTACGCGGGGGCACCGCGATGCGACCGCAAAAGGCACTTTCACTTTTGTGATCAAAGTGCATGCCACTGATAAGCTTTGTAAATGCAGTATTACAGTAGCTATACACATTCCAATTAAACGCGCAGGTCTCCTCTCGTGCGTCCTCCCCACTGTGTCGCCGGTCGAGGCAATAATTTTCGTTTCGCTTTTAGATATCTCTTTCATAGATGCCATCAATGCTTTTAACTCAAAACAGTCCATAAACTACAAATCCTCACGAAAACTTCAGTCAAGCCAGCTCGCGCGTCAATCTGAGAGCCTCTTACCTTAAAGTGTCAAATTTCTCGGTTTCTGAATGGACGGTTTTGCTTGATTGACAAACGCTAACGTTCGGCCACGATTTATATACCATCGACCTGTCCTAAAACGTTAGCACACTGTGATCGATTGCTTGGAGATCGTGTTTTTCTCTGTTCGAGGGCGCATTTCCACTTCTTCACATCTGCGACAAAACAGTTGATTATTTATGAACGAAAGCTCACAGAAACCTGAAAATGGTCTCATTTGAAAGAAAATATCCTAAGCTAAAAGATGATATATTGTGACTGATTGAAGCAGCCCTTATCAAAAGTGCGGGGGTCAATTTCTGTCTTTTCAAAACTGCGGGGGTCCTGACCCCCCTGTCCCCCGTGCCAACGGCACGCTTGACCCTTTCTATCGAAATGGTCAGTACTTCTTTTCGCTCGCTTCATTTTGCTTGTTGCTTAGCGAAATATGTCTGGCACGTGTGAAACGCCCCGCGAGTTATAGGTATATTATATATATATATATAATATACCTATAACTCGCGGGGCGTTTCACACGTGCCAGACATATTCTCTCTCTCTCTCTATAGAGAGAGAGAGAGAGAGAGAGAGAGGTATATATAGCATTTCTTTAACCATGCAGCAAACGGCAAAAAAAAAAAAAAAAAAAAAAAAAAAACCTTTAACTGATAGTATTAATCGGTTACAATTTTTACTTTCGGTTAACGGTTAAACGGTTAATATGAGCATCCCTAATACATACATATATATATATATCTATATATATATATATATATATATCTATATATATATATATATATATATATAGGCTACACAGTAAATATAAAAAAAAGTCTAAAATACCCGCGCTGTCACGGGGCATTTTTTTCTCTCCTCTTTACACTCTCCTGCAGCGTGAGCTGATTTTTCTTCTGCTGGGTTGCCTGGGTAAACACGCTGTATTGTGTCGGGTGTTTGTTTTTGAGGTGCCGTATCAGGTTTATTGTGTTAAATGTAGCCTTTTCCCTTCCACCTCTTGCAATCCAAAGTTTACATATCTCACAGTTTGTTATGGCAATGTTGTTTTCATCAACTTTATAATACCTCCAGACCGCAGACATACTCGCGCTTTCTGCTTCAAGCTGCTTCCGTGTTCTACTTTGCCGGCATTTAACCAATAGCGTCTCTGCAACAAAGTGATGTCATGCCGCACGCGTTGCTGTTTCTGTGTGGAGTCAAAAGGGTCTAACTCTGTGCCACCGTCAAAAAATAATGAGAATATATATACTTATATATCCGAGTCCTGATCGGTAGGTAACGTCCGATTCCGATAGAGTCTGAAACAACGTGATCAGGCCCGATTTCCGATCACGTGATCGGATCTGGACATCCCTGAATTTAATTCTCAATTTAGTCCTGGAGTAGGTCTAATATTCCTCCAGGAAATCAGCTTATTAAACTCTGGACTAGACTAAGTCTAGGACTATTTTAAACCATGACAGAGAAAGCAGATTTCTGTTAATCTGGTTTAAAGGGCCATTTTATTCTAGGACTAGGCTAAATCTCTGTCCGGGAAACCGCCCCTTAATGTTTAATTATTACTTACTCTATTGCTCTCAACATGGGGACAGGAAAGCTGTCAGTCAATAAATGTGAAAAAAAAAGTAACAAGCTTTACCTATATGAAAAAGTAACAGGTATTTTATTGTAAATTGAAAAATGAATGCATTACTTTACTAGTTACTTGAAAAAGTAATCGGATTACGTACAGTAATTCAAGTTACTTGAAATGCCTTACCACCAACACTGGTGGTTACAGCCCTGGTTTGTGTGTGTTCTTCTGGTGTTCACAATGCATATTAGCAGTGGTTTATGGTGATTGGAATTCAAAATAAATATATAAAAATAAATCAATACTGCATTGGGCACATGGCTTTTATTTTCTAAATCTAAATGTATGTGAAGGGCCTGTGGATTCAACATTCATCCTTCAGTGCTTATGACCTTTCATACAGACACACTCCCTGGTGAGCCTGATGATGCTTCAAGAAAAGGACAAAACAAGATACATCTATGTAAGAGCATACTGTAATTACTGATGTGAGTTCAAAGAGAATCTGTCAGTCTTATTTGCCAGATCAGACAAGCCGCTGTTAGTTAAGAAACCTGCTGCAAACAGGAAACTAGATAAACATAGCACTCTATGTGCACACATACACATATACATACAAACGCAAACAGAGAAGTTTGCAAGCAGTTAAGATACAGGGGATTAGAAGACAGAAATTTCTGACTTGATGTAACTGATTTTTGATATAACTCTCACCAATAACTCCAAACTTCTTCAACTGTAATGTGCATGTTGCAGCATGTGTAAATGCTGATCTCCATGAATGTGAATTCCTGGAATTCTGCCTAATTTACATTTAATAAAAAAGAGCTATAGGAAACAGATGCAATATGAGCTTGATCTACACATTAGAGAGTCTATTAAATCTGTCAAATCTTGGGCTTATTCTACGACAAAAGTTAGTTTTTATCTGTAAAAAAGTTCCAAGCTAGAACAGATTGTACATGAGAGACAAGCTTTTCTGGATGCATTTCATCTAATCACATAGCAGGCAGCTGAGTTTGAGGATATAAACAGATGTTTAAACAAATGAGGTATACATAACGAGGTCCAGAATCATACATCCATAAGAAGCAGAATCGTCTGCGCTCATGCTGAACCATAACACATGTGCACCTGTAATTAGACTCCCTCACTGAGAATCTTCAAACAAGCAAAACAAAGGATAGCAAAGCATACAAACAGAGCAGAGGAGCGCTTTATGTTAGCGAGAAGACCCATCAAAAGCAGAGCGTGTAGTTAGCTAATGCATGCCTCTCCATTAGATAACTACAACAAGTCCCACTCTGCCCTTCACCTCCAAGACTCCATGTGGCTAAAAGGATGGCGGCGCCACTGAATTCATCTACACTCAGATGCGAAGGAGAACAAAAAGCTGAGATGCTTGCCAACCAGCTTGCTATCACAGAAAAATAATTGAGAGGAATGAGAGTCAGAAAAATGTCAGCCATGTTTACATTAACATATCTTAACAGAGTTAACAGGGGATGTTAACTAATGAGCAGAAGTCAAGCAGGCATGTAATTTTATGTTGTTTTGAGTTGTTTTTTATGTTTTATTTTTGTATGCGTTCATATGAAAGCCACGTATCATTAAAGGGTTAGTTCACCCAAAAAATGAAAATTCTGTCATTAATTACTCACCCTCATGTCGTTCCACACCCATAAGACCTTCGTTCATCTTCGGAACACAAATTAAGATATTTTTTATAAAATCTGATGGCTCAGTGAGGCCTCCATTGCCAGCAAGATCATTAACATTTTCAGATGCCCAGAAAGCTACTAAAGACGTATTTAAATCAGTTCATGTGACTACAGTGGTTCAACCTTAATGTTATGAAGTGACGAGAATGCTTTTTGTGCACCAAAAAACCTAAATAACGACTTTATTTCAAAACTATTTCAAAACACTGCTTCATGAAGCCTTTGTTTATCAAACTGCCAAAGTCACGTGATTTCAGTAAACGAGGCTTTGTTATGCCATAGGTGTTTCAAAATTTCAATGGTTTACCACCAAGGGACATGACTTTGGCACTTTGATACACGCTCCGAGCCACTGATTCAAAACAAAAGATTCATAAAGCTTCGAAGCTTCATGAAGCAGTGTTATGAAATTGCCCATCACTAGATATTGTTGAATAAAGTCATTATTTAGTTTTTTTGGCACACAAAAAATATTCTCGTCACTTCATAACATTAAGGTTGAACCACTGTAGTCACATGAACTGTTTTAAAGTCCCTGTAAAGTCATTTTAAAGTATGTGTTCTGAGTTTGTCACACCACAGAAAAATTTGTTATTAACAACCCAGCCAAATTTGAATGATTAAAAAAATCTGCAAGTAAATGAAATAAGTTATCAAAATCTCGAAAAAATAGGCAGCGCTCTCTGCTCTCAAACGCTGGGGGCGTGTCCGCTGTCGGCGCTGAAACCACACCCACTCACGAGATTATAACATAAGCACACACGACAACTTACACTCATTGGGCACGTACTGCCGGGACGGGAGAAACTCTGTCCGGCCCCATATATCATCGGTTATAGTCGGGGCGGTAAGAAGGCAGAGGTGGGAGGGGGGGCTGAGGTCTGTTCAGTCACATTCACCAAAAACAGCGGATTATCTGTGAATCCCAGCTGTCTGATGAAAGTTTGTAAAATTATCCGGTGTAAAACGATCACTTTAGAATCCTTCATATCATTGTTTTAGGAAATTTAAATAAGGAGACCGAGCATATTGTATATTATAACAACCATGTAATATGCATTTGCGTGACGAAGGCATTACTAGCTAAATGTGCAAAGGGCTGTATATAACTGTAATGACACTCCAGATTGAGCGAGTGAACCGCTGTAGAGGCGGCGCCACGCTCGGTGCGTCATCAACAGTTATATAGTGTTAGGGGAGGGGCTATGCTCGGGGTACGATGTGTGTCATTAGACCCCCGTTTTAGCTCCGCCCAAAAAATCCTGAGCAGAGACTTGGTGAAAATTTTTTTTTTTTACTTTAAATACGTCTTTAGTAGCTTTCTTGGAATCTGAAAGTGTTAGTTATCTTACTGGCAATGCAGACCTCACTGAGCCATCAGATTTTATAAAAAATATCTTAATTTGTGTTCCGAAGATGAACGAAGGTCTTACAGGTGTGGAACGACATGAGGGTGAGTAATTAATGACAGAATTTTTTTATTTTTGGGTTAACTAACCCTTTAAATGTGAGATACTTAAAAAAAAAAAACCTTTAATCCAGAATAAAGCTGACAAAATGTGGTATATAACATCAATCACTCACACTACATAAAATTCCTCTAAACAGTAACATGGCATTTTATCTATTTTATCTAACCATCTGCAGTCCAACTTAACTAGCCTCTATTTATAATGCCATTGTCATTCTTCTCATTCGGTGCTATTTGCTTAGTGCAATTATTGTTGTGCTATTACCGCCCATGCTAAGCCAGCGGTAAACAGACTTTTATTGAAAAGAGAGGCGTTTGTGCACATTTTCTGTTGATCATGGCAGCAGTAATTCATCAAAATGATGGTCAAATAATGGACTTATATTCATGCATGTTGTAGTCAAGCACTTTTTAATGATCCTATTTAGATCCTACACAACCTGGCACTAGAAGCGGCCTGTAAGATGGAGAATTGTTTAACACAATTAGCATGAGAAATCTTTTTTTGTTTTGCCTTTTGCACTATTATTCTATCCTTCAGGGAATCTTGTGCCAAAAACAACGGAGACAGTGCATGCAAATAAACAACATACCAATATAATCACATTTAGTGAATGTGTAACGTATCACACATTGTCTGAGTTTAGTTCCTGGTCTGTTTGAAACAATTTAGCAGATAAATCCAATATTGTGCCATTGTTAAATATAGTGAAACAGGATATATCAAAATACCTTGAAACAAATAAGAACAAGCATATAAAACTTTCTATTAGGAGAGAGCAAGAAACAGCGGAAGATGCCAAAGTTAGATTAAGTGCTAGTTAACTGATCTTTGCAATTGTATAGAACACAGTGAACTTGCTGATGCATTAATGGCAACATTCCAAGAGCCTTGTACCTGTCCTCTTTTCTCGCAGGATAACAGAAAATGGCCCTGCTCCAGGAACTAACAGCACTAATTTGAGGAAACCACAGCATCATGGTATTATTAGATCATTCCACTGATCTTAAATCAAATATTAGGGGCTGAGATAATGCTGACCTCTGAATGCTATGAAAGTGTTGGATCCAGACAATTGCATAACATCAAGCCGAGTAAGCATATTAAGTGGAGGACTGAGGCAAGACTTTATTCTAATGATTAAAAGAGGCACCTAATTTAGCCACACTTACCCTTTAAGTCAAGGAATTTTAAGTAAAATTCATGAACTGAGGATCAGACTACAAATAAAGGCTTCATAGGGTCACCCAAACTATTTATATCATAATACATATATTTTTAACACCAAGTAAACAAATGCAGGCAATTCATGTCTTTTGTCTTATGCAAACATTATTTGACTCTCAGAAGGTAGTGGCTCAAAGCAGAATGGTGTCTGACTTAATAAACATCATGAACAATGTCTCCAACCCTCTCCAAGGCATGTTTGCTGAAATGAAGAGTGCATTCAACAACAGAGTGATCCGTCCACGGTGTAAGAGAGGGTGCCACAGAAGGTCATTCCTGCCTACTGCTATAAGACTCTATGATTCTTCCGCTGTGTGCCTGAAACATTGACTTGTTTTGACTCCTCTGCCTACAACTGTTTGTTTCAACAAACTGCTTTACATTTGCTCTGTTTACAACATTTAGCGTCCTCCAGTTTTTTTGGTATTTTTGTATGTTACAGTTACACTACAATCTATACACCAATTCATTTAACCTACAGTATCTACCAACCCAGTGATCTATCTATTTACGCACCCACCTATCTAACCTACAGTACATATCTATCTGCCCACCCATTTATCTATCTACCCACCAAGTGATCTATCTAACCTATCTATCGACCCACCGAAACATTGTTCTATCTAACCTACAGTAGATATCTACCTACTCACCCATTGATCTATCTAACCTATCAACCCATCCACCGATTTATCTAACCTATCTATACCCACCAAACAACCTATCTACCCACAGACCCACCAATCTATCTAAACTACAGTACATGTCTACAATATCTACTCACCCACTGATCTATCTAACCTACAGTACTGTGCAAAAGTCTTAGGCATGTCAGTATTTTCACCCCCAAAAAATCTCACAGAATTTCCCAGTGAGATTTTTGTATGCACAGGGAGTCTGTCAACAGCCAGTGTTCCACACGGAGATCTGATCTCACCATCATTAAATCCGTCTGTGATTACATGAAGAAACAGATGAAACTGAGACAAACTAAATCCAGAAGAACTGTGGCCGTATCTCCAAGACATTTTAAGAAACCTGCAAAAGTTACCTGAAAAACGTTGCGCAAGTGTACCTGTACAAAAACTGTTTTAAAAGCAAAGGGTGGTCACATCAAATATTGATTTGATTTGGTTAATAGAAGTTAATTGATAAATAAAATCTATTTATGACAGTATTTTTGAAAGCATCCTCACTTTACAGCATTTTTACACAAGTGCCTAAAACTTCTCACCGTACTGTAGCTTTGCAAATGGGTTTCTTCAAGCGTCATAGAGACATGGCCACAGTTCTTCTGGATTTAGTTTGTCTCAGTTTCATCAGTTTCTTCATGTAATCACAGACAGACTCGATGTCAGACTGTTGTGCATACAAAAATCTCACTGGGACTATTACAATTAATGGCAAAATGAATGTTTGGAAATGTAAACTGATATTTCCTACTGTACACTGCAGCAAAAAAAACATTTTTGGGGGGTGAAAATACTGATGTGCCTAAGACCATTGCACAGTAGTTTATCTGCCTACTTTCTCACTGGTCGAGCGAGCGAGCGAGCGAGCGAGCGAGCGAGCGATCTATCTATCTATCTATCTATCTATCTATCTATCTATCTATCTATCTATCTATCTATCTATCTATCTATCTATCTATCTATCTATCTATCTATCTATCTATCTATCTATCCACCTGCCAATGTATCCACCTATCTGTCTGTCTATCTTTCCAGCCACTCACTTTATCTTGTTCTATTCTAATTATCATTTAGATTGAATTAAGGATGCACATATTGAATTATCAGCATTTTTTGGAATTGCTTTTCATTGCAATTCCATAGAGGCTCACATTAAAGGGGATGAGTCCAGAAAGGTGCACAAGTATGTTCTCAAAACAGATTTAAATAATCAAATGACTTACCTTCCTGCACTGCCTGGAAAGGGTTGTTTCCATCTACAAACTCCACGGACACAGTGATCTTCTCTGTCTCCAGGATCTCGTTGTTGAGGTTGAGATCTGCCACCGCCATGCGGAACACCTCATCATCCTTTTTGGCAGACTCATCAAAAATGGCCCCTAAGGCAAGATAACATATTAATATTATTATTAAGATTTATATTATTATTAAGATTTATCATATGGTTGATAACTAAACACAGAAATAGACACTTGAAATGAACAGAATCCAAACTGCTCCATAATATTTTTAACCCATTTCTGACCAATACAAACTCTCTTGTGAGATAAGCTCTAAAGGTGTTTAGAAGTAATATTTTAAGTAATCTCTAACAGTAAAAGTATTCAGTTAATGACCAAACTCAGCTCAGGTGAAAACATAATGCAAACAATAGGATAAAAAAAGATTAGAAAAGTGTTATCAAAATGTCTTTAAAACAACAAATGATAAATGACTATGTACACTGTACAAAAAAGTTAAAAACAGCCTAGCACAGCACAAACATCATCACTATATACAATGTAAAATGAGTTCCAGACAGTAGCTCTGTGCCAAAAAATCAATGCTTTATTATTATTACTCTGTCTGGCTTCATTTAGCGCCTTACTTTATTAATTCAATAAATTAATCCTACATGAGGCAAAACAATATATACCAGCTTTTAAGTAAAAAGGTTTTTGTAGACTGCCAATTATTTGAGCTTTAGACAAAGTCTTCAAACATATATAAATAAACACGCAATGATCTCCACATATGCGCATGTCAGGCTTCGAAAAGTGCAGGCAGAGTGAAAATGTTTCTTTAAGCAATTTCATCTACACTTGTTGGTCTCCACAGATCCGGCTACAATGGAAAACAGTATTTCAGGGCCTAAAATTGATTCTTGTATATATATGTACAAGGAAATTGAATCTTGTCGACCTGTATACATGAGAGTAACGTCAAAAAATTGTCAACCCTCAGAGGTATGTAGGAAGTAGGATGAAGCGGAGTATTTTCAGTTCACAGTATGTGGGGACAAATTGGTGATCTTTCAACGAGTGGCACACAGGAGACAGTCAATGTACCGATATCACATTAGAGTCTATGGTCAGTTGTGAACAGGCCAAGTCAAGACACTACCTGCAGGGCCCTGTGAAACTGTCAAGCCTTTAACAAGACAAACCTCAGAAAAAAAAAACACTTATTTTGTCCTCTGCTAAACATCATAATGGGTCTTTTATCTAAGGACAGAATAGAGTTGCCATAGAAACAAAACTCAAGGTGGAAGCTTCTTTAAAGCCGCATATATCATCCATCGCATAGGGAATGCCGTAGAGGGATATTATTCTCAAGTCCATGTGCATCTGCCTTGATTTGCTTTGCCACTTTAAAGCTGCAGTCCGTAACTTTTTTGGTTAAAAATTATCCAAAATCAATTTGAGCAAGTACATAACCAGCCAGTGTTCAAAACTATCTCATTATCTTATCTCAATTCACAATGGTAAGCTTGTAATAATGTTTTATAAGAGCGACATGGTGGATTTCTGCGGGAAATTCAAGCACGCAGCAGTTTGTCTGTGCGTCATTACATCATGTCCGTAAACAGAAAGGAAGGAGTCCCGTCCAGGCTAGTCAGTTTTATCACGTGAGGATGCTGCTTGTAGCGGATCATTTATAGCCTGTTCTCACAGCAGCTGAAATAATTAAACTTATCATTTTGATGGTGGATTGTAATCCAGAAAGATCCAAATGACAATCATCAGTGACAACTGGAGATTCACTTGTAGTCAAAAAGCAAAAGACTTTGGACTGTGGTAGGGCTGGACGATATGGCCAAAATTTATATCACGATATAATTCTTAATTTCGGTCGATACGATATAATTCCGATATCGATATGAAATATATAATAGCCTCAGAAAAACTGCCAAGAACGGCCACAACGTCTGAAAAATGAATTTGCCAAATCTATGAAATCTCTTCCTATAAAACTATATAATATTTAAGAAATAAAAACAGTACAAATAAATTTATGTTCAGCTTTTATTTGTATTTAGCCTTCATACAAACATAAAAAATAAACATAAGACTCACTCACTTTTGTAATATTAATATCTTTAACATTAAACTATAACGTAGGCTGATTTTATTATCCTTAATATAGATTAAAACAAAAGTGCTTCAGCCAGATAAAGATTATGAAAAGTAAACAGAAAAAAAAAACAGTGAGAAACAACAAAAACACATTGCTGGGGCAGGAACATTGTTGAGTGTTGATGACACTAGGGGTGCAATGGTTCAAATTGCTCATGGTTCGGTTCGTATCACGGTTTTAGGGTCACGGTTTTGGTACAGTTCGGTATGTGCTATTAGCACGTACCGAAACCGTGACCCTAAAAACTACTGTTTATTTGACTACTGTCAAATAAAAATAAAGAAAATAAGAACAAACGATCAAACTACAAGCAAATAAGTACATCACAAATAAGTACAATAAAGCAAATATTCAAATAAAATAAACAGTGCTTTTCAGGTATCTAACAGCAGTTTTCAGGTACAGAATGGATAAAGTAATCAAATATAAAATAACACTGCATATTATCTTTACTGTATAAAATAAATAATATTAATCATTATTGAAGTTACAAAAACTATTCAGTCAAGAGCAATGAGTGATTTCTTTGTTATTTGTTGTTTGATTTAACATTAAAAACAGGCAGCAGGAATATTTTTTTTCCCTTTTAAGACATGCACGATCCAGTAGCTACATATACTGTTACACATGCATGTCTTTCTCGACTGTTATACGTTCACTTAAGACATAACCGACTATGTTTGCTAGGATACTCGCCAAGACGGGCATGTTGACGTAATTTTTGTATGAATTTGTCCGCCGAAGCGCAAGACGTGAAAGAGAAGTCAGTATTTGCGCGCTGACTGAAATAAGCGTGTGCGCGCGTCGCATGAGCGCACACAAATCTTCTCACAGCGCGTGCGAGTTCTCTTTCGCGTCTTGTTCTTGAAGGTTTAAATCAGCAAAGCTTTTAATGAGTTTAGTTTAAACAGATAGCATCGTGTGCTGTTCAGGTCTCACCTGCGCTCGCGCGCTATCAACACCCGGGTGATGACGGCGTAAATGACTGGACATTAGAGCATACGGCACTCGCTGTTAACAGTTTACAAAGAGTTACTGTTTTGTCCACGCTTTCTGATTATCGTTGTTGTAACGTTTTGTGCATCCATCGACTGAAACATACATTATCTGAACTCTGTCTGTCTGTTTTCCACGTTGCTATTTTAAACAAACCATATTAACCAATAGATACGCTGATGGCAGAGTGTCTGTGGTGTACGTCATCACTCAAATAGCCAATCGCGTTCTGCTCTTTCTAACGGCTGCGCCTCAAGTAAGTGAGAAATGTTGTAATGTATATATCGAAATACCGGAAATGTGTTTAAAAATCATATCACCGTTATCGAAAAAAATTATATCGCGATATATATTGATATTGAATTATTGTCCAGCCCTAGACTGTGGAGTGAAATTGAAATCTACAGGTAACGCTAATACACACTAAATACACATAGTCACGCAATGATGTTGTTAACATTAACGATTTGAGAACAAAGTATAACAGTAATAAAAATTTGCAAGGTTTGACGTGATCCAAGCTAAGCGATCATTAGATTTAATCATCATTGGCAGCGCGATTTATTGTAGGCCTAATGCTTTTTCCTCAGTTGGAAAAAAGCATTAGGCCTAAGTTACACACAAAAGTCGCAGAAATGTTACTTACTGGTTCAGATGATATTTTCCAGTGAAAATTCTTATATTGGTCATACTTTCACGACGTAGAATCTGTGATTCTGAAGTACAGTATCCACCGGTGCAGTGATTGACAGCAAACATTAGAGGCACAACACACGTACAGATAACTATTCCTCGTATGACTGCAACTGCAGGTTTCAAACAGAAATGGCGACAAAGAAGAAAAATGGCAGACTGCACCTTTAACTAAAACCAATATCAAACAATTAGTTTCTTTTTCAGTATATACAATCAGTATTTTTTAGTCTTGTCTTCCAGTAATAATACTAAAATATTCTTAAAACTAGATACATTTAAATGATAAGAAAAACCTGCATGTAATATTACACATATTATATTATATTATATAGGGTGCGATTTGTGAAAAACCCAGAGGGGGGGGATGTTTTGAAAAGTTTTTTTGTTTGTTTGTTTGTTTAGGACTGGACAATATGACGATATATATATATATATATATATATATATATATATATATATATATATATATATATATATATATATATATATCTCATCACTCCAATATAGACTTACCTATATTGTAGTTATAAAGCGTAACATTACACAGGTAGATTTGCTTTATGTATTTCCCCGGCGTCAGGCACATATAAATGTCAGGAAACACGATTCCTGGCTGCTGCATGCCAATATCCATGGATTAGGTTTATTTGACATGTCATAAGGAACACTTTCGAGCCCAACCTTTAGTGTGATTCGTTAGTTTTACTCGAGTTTTCGCAGTTTCCCCTATTAAATCCAGTCATGCAGCAGGTTCTTTTGCCACTCAGTCCAGCTGAGGAAGCGCGTTCCGGTGGGAAATGCACGTGACGTCACCGTCGACCGTTGACTGCGATGGTGTTTAAAAGTGGTTAGGCTACAAACATAACCTGTGTCTCAATCAGCTCCCTAGTTCCCTAGGTCGTGAATCAGTATGTCATGCAAGTGAATGTGGCTGATTCCCTGATCAGTGCCCTGAGTCTGACTACTGAACTAGGGAGCTGATTGAGACCAGATTGAGACACACGGATAGACTGTAAAAGGCTAAAAAGCATTGTGCGCGCGCCCTTTTGGATTGGAGTGTGGAATGGATCGCCTGTGAAGTCGCTTGTGGGCGTTCCTAGTGCTGTCGCTCTAATTTCATTGGTAGACTGCACGTCTGAGCGGCTCTGGTCCAGAGCCATAGAAAACAGCAGACTGTAAAAGGCTAAAAAGCATTAATGTGCGCACGCCCTTTTGGATTGGAGTGTGGATTTCTTTTACTGTCTATGCGTGGATCGTTTATGAAGTCGCTTGTGGGCGTTCCTAGTGCTGTCGCTCTAATTTCATTGGTAGGCTGCACGTCTGACCGGCTCTGGTCGACCTTATGTAGCCCCGCCCCTTTCCAGCGCTGCGCTCGTTGTCTTTTGACTTCCGGCTTGTATTTCCACAGCGATTTTATGTATTTATGAATGTACTGCTCATTTTAAAATCCTCCCGTTCTACTGACATTTGTTAAGACACCCGCTTTAAACATTACAATGCTCATGATAATTTTTGTTAACTCTACAACACGTAAATCCACTTCACCAGCTAATTATTCTTCAACAGCGATGCCATTGAAATATACAAAGCTACCGCGAAAACGGAAGTTCAAAGACAATTCTAAAGATGGCGGCGCGCATGTTTCTCTGGAAAATAAGGTCTATAGAAAATGCAATCCCAAATGATATATAAAACTAAGAAATTCTAATTTGACTAAGAATTAGGTTTAAAATAATTAAAAGTAACATGTTGTAGAGTGTTGTGACTGCAGAGCTCAGTGCATTAAATCATTAACTAGATTAACGATCGTTCTATCAACAAATTAAACTCACTCATACTGTCAAGAAATACTAAAACGTTATTCAGATTTGACAAATAATATTTTTTTCTTGTCCCTAATAATCAACACAATGCAGGGGAAACTGTAAAATGAACTGCAGCAGTGCTAAACTGCTCACAGCATCATATAATTAACAACAAAAACTATCAATGTATGAATCAAACTCACGAGAACGTGAAGAAATTCGAAATTTGTCCTATTTTTTACATAGCACATACCGAACTGTACCGAAACCATGACGCTAAAACCGTGAGAAATCTGGACCATCCCACCCCATACCGAACTGTACCGAAACCATGATATATATATATATATATATATATATATATATATATATATATATATATATATATATATATATATATACTGTATATATTCCACAAGAAGAAGTTTTACTGAGTTTTATGGAGGGGGAAAAACATTTTGCAATTCAAAATATATACTCTGAAAACAAGCCTTCAAAATGCACTTGCCTCTCAAGTAATTTTACCTTGTTGTAAGGATGTTTACATATTTGAATGAAAAACAAGAAAAATACTCATTAAGAAATTATGTTTGTTGAGAACTTGCATGTCAATAACAAGCACCTTGCTACCGTTTCATTATGTATAAAAAACAAAATAAAAAAAGAGAGATGGCTCAGGGCGCTTGGGGAAAAAAATCAAAATATTGAAAGGGCACGGATGCTTGTTCAAACTGCGGCAAAGACTACCTCAAGCACTTAGGTAGTGTGATTGAGAACAACACATAATTCCACAATAAAGTGCTCAAGAGCTTGTGGCAAGTCCTCATAAGCAACACTGGCCAGATTAATATCCTGCAGCCACTCTCAAGAGGAATAAAGCAACAGGAATCAAATTCTTGCCTGTCTTAATCAGTCCCACTCACTATCCCAAGGGGGCTTCTCTTCTTCGGATGAGCAAGAGAGTGTAAGTGTGCACAAGTATGAGAGGGTAGCTGCGAATCCTGATTTACAAGCTGCTGGATTGTGGCTCTAAACAGGCAGAGAGGCTGCAGCTCTTGGGCAATTGAGTTGCGAGGCAAAAGAGAACTTCATCAAATAAATCAAAGAGCAAAGCAATAGCACTGAGTCTGGCTCAACTGGACATGCCAAGGACAACTGGATTCCATCATAGAGTTCTTTGTCACTTTAACAACAACTGGTCACAATAACATGGATGTGTGTCCAGATGGGTGATCCCTAGCCAGGTGGTCCAACTTTGATTCGCTCTCTCCCAAGAGACGAGACCTTTGATAAAATCTAATAAATCCTCTTGGATTAAATTGGAAGCAGCGCAAAGAAACGGCAGCTAATCACGTGATATTTTTCTCAGCTTTGGCTATCCAAAAAAAATAAAAATATGACAACACAAACTGATTACTTTTTGCCATTGGAGCAAATTATCTACATGTATATTTTTAGCTACAAGTAACCAGCTTTGGTTTGATAACATTATTACTGTAGCTAATTAATACCAGCTCACTTCAATGCTACAAAATGATTAGCATAAAAATTGAGATTTATTTTTAGTGTGATAAAATCAGCTTATTGTTACTAACTAACCTTAAAATGATAGTTCACCCAAAAATGAATCACTTACTCTCAAGTTCAAAACCTGTATGAGTTTCTTTCTTCTGTTGAACACAAAAAAAAGATATTCTGAAGAATGTTAGTAATCAAACAGTAGCCATAGTAGGAAAAAAATATATGGAAGTCAATGGCTACCGTCAACTGTTAGGTTACAAACATTCTTTAAAATGTCTTCTTATGTGTTCAACAGAAGAAAGCAACTCATACAGGTTTGGAACAACATTAGGGTGAGTAAATGATGACGATTTAAAATTTTTTTAACCGGTTAATGTTGCTATCAGTCAGCGGAACATTGTAAAATTTGCTATTCACCTTCTTTTTCAATGCGGAAGTAAGCTATTTCCTATGAATGTGCAAGATTTCTCACAATAACTAGAGGAATAACAGTGCAGTAAAACTATTTGTGCTACAAACCAATGTGTTTATGATAAATGTATAATAATATGGTAACAAATATCAGTATGCAACATCAAACAGCATAACAGACTGTTTTTGTATAGCTAAAATAACTGGAAGCTGCTGACACTGGGAGCCTTTCACATTTAAATTAAAAATGGCTGCGTCCGCTCTTATGTTAAACATAAATTGGATATTATCTGTGTAAATTAACTGCAAAGCATTTTGGGTGTAAGAAAAGCACATTTCTGAAAAGCACAGTCATATGATTTTGGGGGGGGGGTTGCATTTCTGAATAAGTCTTTGTCCACTAGTCAAAGTAGTCTGGACACGCCGCTAATCAAATAATAGTAATTTGTTACTTTAATTAATAATTTTCAACTAAGGACACAGGACAATCAAAATACAAAAAGTCTTTGAGAATCAATTGAGGTTATAAAAAAAGATTATGAACATGGAACAAAGCCACAATAATTCTGTCACGCTGATGACAATAACACACTGGTCTTCTCAAACAATGTCAAATTCATTGGAAGAAGAGCTTAGATAATTGGCCTTAAGCGGGTATTACAATGTGTTCTCTCTCAGTGAACGGCCACAACCTGAAGAAAACGAAAGACGACTTCCCTCCTACACTTTATTCAGAGCGGCTAGAGGGTCTATACTGGTGCACACTGTCAAGCCTGTCACTGTTAGACAGTTTGAGAGGACAGCAGCTAGGTGAAAAGTCTCTGTAGTTCAACCTTTCAAACCTTAGTAAGTAGGGTGGGCAGTGTAATGGAGCTAAGACACATGTTGAATTTACAAGCAAATTGCTATTTGGAAACTCTCTTTGCTATGTCGTGGGAGGTCTAAAATACCTGGAGAGAGCTATCCGTTAGCATTCATCTCAAAGGCACAGCTCAAATAGCCTGGGACCCCCTGGAAGTATGCAATTTGAACTTTTTCTCATGGGCGACTATCCTGAGCTGTGATATAAAAAGCTGCCAATTGGAAAAAAACATAAGTCCATTTCAGAATACTAAAACATCTCCTCTAACATAATAAAGATACTTTTGTTTGGCCATCAACAGAGAAAGATCAGAGGGACTGAAAAGGACCATATTAACCAGCCAAAGCTTGACCTCTTGGGTCAAACAGATCAATACTGTTCAGTATGGCAGTTAGGATAACGTACACAAGGATAAAGTACTTGCAACCCCAATCCCCCTGCGGCCACTGGTGATGATGAAGGCAACTCAGTCGTTGGCACGGCCTGATGATGATGATGTATTAGTTAGCGATAGCATGAGGATTTTTGCATCTTAGGCGCAGATTTACGGTCACAGGGGCGCATCTCTAAAAGGACGGCGGGTTTGCGGTGACACCTCTGAGACAAGGCGGATTAATGAGCTTTGCAGACCACTGAGTGCAGTAATGGCTTGATATAATATGTGTTATAAAAACAGCAACACCGAGCACTGTTTATCATACTGGCAGTGGCCCGCCACGCACTGTCAGCCATTAATAACTCTCAATTTTTGCTTTGCAGTCGTCCGGACCTCTTGTCGTCTGCCAGCATGCAAACAAACAGTGCAGTTCTGGCTTTTGTTTGAGGATGTATGGTGGTCTACCCTCAAGCATGTGCCTGCATTTATTGGGCCGTGGGTGAAATTTAATTAAACTGTCATGAACGACTGGCAACCCGCTGTGGTTATTTGCAGTTATTTTTAACAAAGCCCATCATGACCGTATTAAAACAACGATGACACCCCAGCTGGAAAGATCTGCATAAATAAGCTGTGGTTTGGATGCTGATGCCCAGCATGGGATGTCGGTGTGCTGGTGTCTCGACCACGCTGCTTCACTAGCTTAACAAGGGAGGCTATGTTAAGGCACAAAGTATCATATATGTTCTAAATGAGAAAATGATTTACATTCTATAAACACAGACTTTTATGTGGCCGTTTTCTTAATGTATTTGTCATGTGTTAGGACCTCAGAAAAACACTTGATTAAACAATAATAACAATTTCAATTGTGATTTGTGGTTTTGCCTTTGCTGAAGAAAGAAAGAAAGAAAGAAAGAAAGAAAGAAAGAAAGAAAGAAAGAAAGAAAGAAAGAAAGAAAGAAAGAAAGAAAGAAAGAAAGAAAGAAAGAAAGAAGATGCAGCAGCATGGATCAGATCCGATCTTGACAATGTCTAGCCAGTTCTTCAGTGATAAGCTCTTTGGTTACTGTCAAGCCTGAGTGATAAAGTTCCTTTAGGGCAAATCAGTCCCTGGGACATGTGAGCTTAACTTGATTAGGGAAAGACCAAAATCTCTGCTGCTTGTAGAAATTGTACTTCTCAAATATATGTAAAATTAAATACTATCATATTCTCTTAATGAGTTTTAAACTCTTCTCTCTTTTTTGACCCATTTTCAAGGTATATGACTATCTTGTTTCAGATGAACACAATCAGAGATATCCTTGCTCTCCAAAGATTTATAAAGGTAGTGAATGGGGGGGAGGCTGTTTTGAAGCCAAAAATAAATGCATCTGTCCATCATAAATATACTCCACACAGCTCCAGGGGGCTAAATAAAGGCCTTCTGAAGCGAGGCGATGGGTCTTTGTAAGAAAAATATCCACATTTAGAACTTTATATTCTAAAATAACTAGCTTCCGCAAGATGATTGATAACTGTGCAAGTCGACTTGCACCAAATGAGTAACCCCCTGATGCGATGCATGATGCAGGAAGTAGGAGTATTGTAAACTTGGATGCCTCTCGCGGTTCAAACAAATAGGGCTCCTCTTCTCTTATATCGAAATCCTCTGACATTTCTCATTAAAATGTCTCGTTTGAGACTTCTAATTCGTGACCGGTGTTTTGTCTTGCTCTCTCCTCTGCGTGTCCACGTTCATCATTGCGCAAGCTTCAGGTCAGTATTCACTCTTCCACAGTAAATCGATGCGTACGGACGTCTGCTGGAAGCTATAAAGTTTTAAATATGGATATTTTTCTTACAAAAGTTTTTTTTTTTTTTTTTTTTTTTTTTTAATTTATGAACCCACTAGAGCTGTATAGATCATTTTTATGATGGATAGATGGATGCATTTATTTTGGGCTTCAAAACTGCCCCCCATTTCACTACCATTATAAATCTTTGTAGAGTCAAGATATTTTTAAATATCTCAGATTGCGTTTGTCTGAAAGAAGATAGTCATATACACCAAGGATGGCTTGAGGGTGAGTAAATCATGGGATAATTTTCATTTTTGGGTGAACTAACCCCTTTAATGATCAATAACAAAAACCTTACTGAAAAAAAAAACTTAAACCAGCCTTTTGGACATTTGGTGGTCTACCCGCTTAGTAAGCTGGTTTCAGCCTTAACAACAATGTTATAAGATTATATTGTTTAGCTGCAATCACACTAAAAACGGTATTTTCAGGTGGACCAGCTTTCACATGCATTCTAAAGTAAAGTAACTACAACAAAATGTCAATTGCCTCTTTTAACTGAAAGCCTGGACTCGCGTCATATGAAACCAAAGTATACAATGAATCAAGGAGTAGAACAGTTTTCATGCATAGAAGTCGCTGTGGGTTAACTGAGTGTAACAGAAGTACAAACAGGACTATGATAGTCACTGTTAATTTGTGTTTGTTAGTCTTACAATCCAGCTGTTACAAGACAAGGAGCTGTGATTGAGCCACAGGTGGTTAAAACTGTTACACCAAGGCCCATTCTCATTTAGGCGAGTACATGATGGCCATATTAAAGGACTTTGGCAGAAGAAGAAAAAAAAAAAAAAACAGCAGTGAATGCTTTCCCTATTGACGGCTTGACACGACCTGTGCGTGCAATGAGACACCTGCTGCGCATTATCCTTTTTGAGAGCGATTAGAAAAATATTCCCCATGATGCTATTTCTCCTGCAAAAGACACTGCATGCTTCCTTCCCTCTGGCTCCGACGCACTTTCATTATTACAATGTAAATTAATTTCCCTTCATCATTAATGCATTGAGCTGCCAGCTTCCCCTGCCCCTCAAAAGCAATTTCCATCCTGCATTGCTGTCCTTCACCTTTTCCTTTTGCACACATCTTTGCTTCTGACATTTAATCAAACCTGGCTTAAATGGGGCTGCTAAGTCTTCAGACAGATGGGCACGTGAAGGCATGACTCCTGTTAGAGAAGGACCCTTTGACATCATTAAGAGAGTGACAGTCCAACAATGAGTCACGCTGTCCACCAGATAGATAGGCGCAGAAGAAATGAGAGGAGAAGCAGGGAAAGTGGGGCAAGCCAAGATATTATCACCTCTGTGTACAGCTTGAGGATTGTTGCTCTGGCTCCTGGCTGTCTGTTTTCCGAAGGGCTCACATAAAAAAGTCCCAAGGGGCTGGAAAGTTCCCTCACCTGAATCAGGAAAGCAAGTTTGCTCTGTGGTCTGAAACCTAAGAGTGTCTGTAAGTCACCATCAGTGCTTTTACATGCCTTCCCTAAGGAAACTGGTTTCAGACAGGCTTTAAGGCACCATAATGCATGCCTAATGATCTAGGACAAATTCAAGAGCGCTTTACACAACCAACCAAATATTTAATGACTATAATGCCTATTTCTCAGCTGAAATGCAGTCAGACATTGACAATAAACTGTACATTTAAATTTAATTTACTTAACCACTCCATCAGACCCAGACTGTGGATCTAGATCTAGACTGTGTATTCACATATGTATAGTAGATTTTCCTATTTTACAATGAAAAGCTTGAATCTTTGCTGGGATGCTGATTCTTTGTTAATTAAAATTTACTCATTGGCCCAAATGTCAATATTCAGCATTCATCAGAGCTGCAGTGTGACAAGGCTGAATCTAGTTACATATTGACGCTTTTCTTTCCACCTTAAATAATGCCATGCTTCATTAACCCATCCATATCTATAGCTTTGTCCCCATAAAGGTTTTTTAAAGTGCTGTTTGTCGTCATATTCAAGGGTGCGTTTAATATAACACAGAGCCTTCATACATAGTATAACGGGCTATAAAAATGCAAAGTTTGAACGTTTTTACTGTACCATAATTTTTTTATGGACACTTGAACTTGACATATGTGACAATATAGATGAATGAGCCAGACTGAGTCATATTGCACCTTCTGCCCATTCCCGGGCAGCCTTTCTTGGCATTGCATTATATATGACTACAGGGGTCAGAACCTTCATGCCTTTGTGGGCTGCACTCTGCCATTTTTTTGCACTTCAGGCCACCCAAATGTCCCAGCGCATGGTCCTTTCAGATCCTGTACCCCATCTTTGTTGCCCATGGCTTCCTGTCTACTCTATTCTGTCCCATAAGAGTAAATGCAAAACTCAAAAAGATAAATCTATAGACCCTTTTAACATGTCCGGGTTTCTCGAAGCGGAAGTCGTCATAGTTGGGTAAAATTCTATGGCGGTGAATGAGAGAATACAATAAATATATTTTTTGTGTCCCATTTTATCAAATAGCAAAAGAAAAACTCAACAACAGTATTTTCACAACTTTCACAAAGAGGGAAAAAATAGAGAGAGATTAAAAATGGCAGACAGAAGAGAGAAAGATTTTACTTTACTGTTACTCCCACAGCTGCTGTATTAGTAATACCTAATAAGTTTTTTTGTAATTTGATGAAAAGGTAATACAATAGGTATAGTGTTATTAATGTACATACATGTTTTGTTTTTTGTTTTTTTTAAAAAAAAGAGAAAAATATAAAAACTTTGTAAGATTTACGATGCTGATGAATATTAAAATGCGTCATTACAGTCTGTGAAAAGAGTCCATTGGGGATGATAGTCTAAGAATATAAAAAAAATATATAGTTTGAAAATTTGCTACAGTACAAATCTTTTTTATTTATTTATTTATTTTATTTTTATTGACCCATAAACTTAACATATGGGACAATACATTTACATGTTCAAGTCAACAGACATAATAATAATAGCCGTTATATATATGAATAAATTGCAAGCAGGCTCATTGGAAAATATACCTTCGTCAACATTTTTGCTAAACGCAAAGTACATACCAATACATACATATCACTGCAGTTTCTAACAGAAATTAACTCTAGTGGCATTAAAACATAAAGCACTTTTAATCGTTTTCACACATTACAGGGGCAGATTATGGATTAATAAAGACGTGGCTCCTTGCACAATTATGTTATGACCTCAAAACACGTTTTACCATAGTGCCTGATTTGTAAACAAATATATTCAGGAGTTTGCATCACTTAACCAGCTCCATATGTACAGTTTTACTGACATGATAAGCTTGCTCGGTAGCTCAGCTGGTACAGAATTGCACTTGTGATGCAAAGAGCTCGGTACAAATCCCGTGAATGAGCTGTATCTCATTTCGGAGGCTGTATCCTTTGTAGATTGCATTTAAAGATTGCAAACGTCATCAAGGATGTCTTATTTAAGAAAAATAACCATAATAAAATTGACTGTTATTCCATGTGAGGTGTAAAATACTGTCATTTCTTTCATACTTCTCAATCTAATGGATATGAAAGAACACAACTTGCGTCGTGTCAGCTAAACTTTTTCCGTAAGTTGTTGAATTGAAGGCGTAAACATAGCGTAAGCATTTTTAACTGTGAGAGGCGTTACGCTTACTCCATAAGTTGAATACAGAAGACAGTATGGCGGAAGCTAGATATTATACTTCATAATTTGTTAAATATGGATATTTTTTCTTACACAAACACATCGCTTCACTTCAGAAGACCTTTATTAACCCCCTGAAGTCGTGGGGAGTATATTTATGCTGGATGGATGTAGATGGATGCACTTTCTTCAGCTTCATACTCTTTCGCTCACTGCAATTATATAGCTCAGATGCATCAGGATATTTATTAACATATATCTCCGATTGTGTTCATCAGAAAGAAGAAAGTCATATTCACCTAGGATGGCTTGAGGGTGAGTAAAGTTTGGGCTAATTTTCATTTGAAAGTGAACTAATCCTTTAAGCTTTCAGCGCCACTCACTGGACATTTTGTGGCGACCAGGGCGGGCGAGAGCCGTGAGGGAACGGCGCGAGGCCGGTGACGCGAGTGATAATGAGCTTCACCTGGGAGGCGCACCGGCCTTAAGTCCCTCACGGAGGAGCTCCGGGAGCATAAAAGGAGGAGCGACTACAGTGTAGGACGAGAGAGGACCAGGCCTGGACTTTATTTTATGTTTTATTATGTTTGTGTGGCCGGCAGACGTCCGCGAGGGTCTGCCGGCATTACTTTCGTTTTGTTCTTTGTTTATTTTATATTAAAGTTTTGTTGAATGTTCGCCGGTTCCCACCTCCTTCTTCCCACATTTACGAAGTACGTTACACATTTCAATTCAGAACTGCGGTAATACGTACAAACTCCAACGTAATAAAATGTTGCCATATTCGCATTCATCTTTTCCGGGAAAAAAACTAAAAGAGCTTTTAGCGCCACTCACTGGACATATAACTTTGAAACTGTAGTGAAACGTGCACAATGCAACATATTTTGCATTTTGCAAAAAGTTTGACACAGGTACGTTTTTCTAACATGCAAGTAAATACATGACAATAATGCACCTTTTTTTCTTTCCTACCTTTAGATTTTCAGCATTCAAACACAGCTGGTGTATGAAAACGCACAGGTGGTCTTGGTAATGAGGTAGAAATACTGCTTTTTTACAGTGACGCTAAGTACCGAGGCCCTCAAGTGAATCCCAACATAAGCCCTGAATCCCATCTCTGAAAAGGCCAATCTATTATGAATGAATGTTTCTACTGCAGGTCTGTATGAAAATCAACCAGAATTACAGGTTAGAAGACTCTGACATTCTCTGTAAACCAAGACAAACCAGTGATTTTTCAAACGGAGTTGCTAAGCACAAGCTTTCGCTGTGAAAGTGCATTTAGCTTGTTGTGACATTTTTAAGCAGATAGCCACACTCTCTGAAACTTAGGCAGATGATGATAAACAAAGCTTGTGACACTTTAAGTAGGTGTCTGCGCTCAGTTAGGCATCTTTAACAGTTCTTTAGGCTATTTTGAATAAGGCAGCATCACAGACTGGCAATATTCCCTTATTTATAATGCAAATCCATCTCAGCTGAGAGGTAAATTATCTGGAAGCGTTCGCCTGCTTGACACTGATGTAATTCGCTGAAAAATTCTGCATGAGAAGACACAGACTTGCCCCACTCATTCTGAGGTGTCAAAGAATGGAGGACGATGAGGAAGAGAGAGAGAGATGGGATAGATTAATTTAAAAGTAGGTTGGTCAGCTCCTGACAAGCTTGGCTGAAGATATGCAAGATCTAACACAATGCACCCAGGTCCATCATCCATCATCACTGAGCACATCAGGCGTGAGCAGAAATGAAGCAGGAAATGGGTTCAAAATTAAAAGGTCCACCGACAGCATCCACCCACCCATGGTGACTCTCTCTCTCTCTCTCTCTCTCTCTCTCTCTCTCTTCCATACCATGTACCTCAGGTTACAATCCTTATCTAGTACCAAGGGTCTGTTTAAGGCATGGAATCTTTTCAATGAAGCGAAGTATTCAAAAGCCGTTTAACCTTCCCCTGGTGACCTACCCACGAGTATGTGTTTTACGAAGCAAGGCGCTACTTGTAAGCGTAGCCGCGCTTGTCTGCTGCTTCATTTAAAACACAGAGAGTCAGCAAAAACGCAACAAACCCGCGTCTGTTGTTTTATTCATCACTGCAGTAGAAGTGGGTGGCCTGGAGGACAAGAGAGTGGGGGAGCAGAGGAGATGAAAAAAGCAAGTTCTCCCAGAAAGAAGGCAATACGCAGCCCTGACTTCTCCACTCGCCCACAGTCTAACAGCTTTGGAGCGCCACATATAATATTCAGAGCAATCCACTGGAATTGAAGTCCTCACATTTGATTAATAATTGCATGATGTATTAAAAATTATTATAAACGGTAATATATAAATATATTCAACTTGCCAAGGAGCGAAGATAAATAAACTGCATACCGTTCAAAAGTTTGGGGTTGAAAATATATATTTTTTAAGTTAATTTGAATGAATACGCTACATTTGATTAAGTAATATGTTTAAATCATCCACTAAATTATCATCTCTGAGAGTTAACAGCAATGCCACAAATTAGTAAAACATTTGGCTGTTAGTAAAACACATAAAAATGTACCTTATTTATATAATTATTTGTTTAATGTTAAAATTCAGCTATATAACATTGTCTCTCTATATTTTAAAATGTTTCAATCAAGTAATGAATACAAATAATAAAAAATAAAAAAGGTAAAAACCAGTATGAAATAAATGTTAAAGCAGAAATAAGAAAGGTGCAAACTGCATCTCTCATTCAAAAACTCACTTGCATGCTCTCTCAGTCCTCTACGCGTTGGATTTTGGTAAATAGTGCTACAGCAAGTGTATATTGGATGTATGTTCCAAATCAGAGTGCAT
Source organism: Chanodichthys erythropterus (assembly GCF_024489055.1). Taxonomy (NCBI): domain Eukaryota; kingdom Metazoa; phylum Chordata; class Actinopteri; order Cypriniformes; family Xenocyprididae; genus Chanodichthys; species Chanodichthys erythropterus. The sequence goes on from NC_090229.1 coordinate 19,176,769, forward strand.
TGTGGGTATAAACCAGTGAATGAATGTAGAGAATGAAGTTGTTCAGTCAGAATTTGGGCACCACTACAAAATGGCAGACACCCGATATAATGCACTATTTAGTAGATAGGGAGCGGTTTTGGACACAGCCGGTTCGCTCCGAACAGCGATTTACAGGGTCCCCGCGCAGTGTTCAATGCTCCCTACTGCCTGAGCATCTGATATCCGTTAAAGTGGACTACACTTACACTTGGATTACATCTTGTAAAAAGGGGCATAATAGATCCTCTTTAATGATGTTTACATATATTTTTACCGGAAAACGCAAACAATACTGAAATACCCCTCAATTACCTTTCTGAATCATTTGTTGACACACTGAAAAAGCATACTCTGATAGAAGAGCACTTCATTTGACAATATATTTAACAGAAGGCTAAATCAGTTCAACTGCTCTTGCTCACATCTAAAGTGAGAATGATTTTGCTTTTATCCAACCGATCTTGGTTTTTCTCAGCTTTCCTCAACAAAACATCATTGGAAAAAATGAACGGTTCACCCTATTTCACATTGCATATTTCACAAGCAATCATCATGTATTAGTGGTTCAAATTGCATGTAAAGTTGTAATCTGGAACGTTAATCACTTGTTCTTCCAAGGATTTTTCCTAAATTAGCTTTTGTGACCTATATCTCAGCTAAACTATGGCACGAATGAGGTAAACAGGGTTTGGAGGAGGTTTAAGGCTCAGGGTGTCAAATCCTGAGAGATTCTCCATTTTGTTCCTGCGGTTAAGTCAGAGAATTTAGCCCAAATCAAAATTAAATTACTGCCACGGAATTGATTTTGGGAAAGTTCTACCTGTTATCTATTTCCATTAAAGTTACAAAGAACAATTCATTGTCTCAATACTGGCATTTAAAAAGCCTACAATGAATTTGCTACAACCATTGGATAAGGATCTTCACACAAACATGTCTGCACCAAAATACAGAGAGAAATTAATTACTTGCCTTGTTATGAGAAACAAAGTCAAGGGAAAAAAATCAAACATTTAATTAAAGGACAAAAAAGGCACAGTATTTTTGTTTAGCCTAATGTCTTTTGTATAGGTCAGCATACTCTTTAAATGTCCTTTTCCTCATCTGTTTAAAGGTCCATTTACATACTTTTCTTTTATCCATGAGAAATTTTATTCGTGCCTGTGAAAGCTTGCTTCATTGCAGCCAGCAACAATGCTTGCTAAACACAAAGGCAAAATTCAAGTTGCACTGAACGTATACTATATTGTTAACAATGAATATAAACATTCAGGTGAAGTTGCTTTAGCAGCCAGCCAAGAACTGGAAAAAATGATGAAAGGGACGGAGTGCTTAGCATAACAACAGTCAAGCATTTACATAAGCACACAGTGCATCTGTACGGGGCTATTTCTGTGTAAACAAGGAACAAAAACATCAGTGTGATGAGGAATGACATTGTCGGCTCAAAGAAAAAAACACTGATCCTTGCCAATGCAACTTTAGTTTTGAGTGAGTCATACTGAAAGAATAATTCCTGGACTGATATGTTGAGATCAAAGAATTGTCATGAAGTTTGGAAACTTCTGGACAACATTTTGATCTAGAAAATGCTACTGTATAAGCATATAAAGCAGTGGTTTCAAACTTAATTCCTGGAGGGCCACAGCTCTGCACAGTTTTGCTCCAACCCTAATCAAACACACCTGATCCAGCTAATCAAGTTCTTCAGGATTACTAGAAACTTCCAAACAGGTGTGAACTGGAGCTGGTTGGAGCTAAATTGTGCAGAGCTGTGTCCCTCCAGGAATTGACTTTGAGACCACTGATATAAAGTGACTGAATTTGTCATCCTTTAAAACATATACTTTTTATTTACATCTTTACTCAAAACTCAAAATAGAACTAATAAAGATTTCTGTGCTTACAGATTCCATGTTGCTGTACTTATAATTAATTCTTTCAGTCCAGAAAAATCTCCATTTATTAATAATCCAACTAACTAAAAAAAAAAAAAAAAAAAAAAAAATCAGTGTATAATCAGTGCAAATCACTTATTGCCATTACAAGTGTCAGATTTGTTCATTGTTTAATCCAGTCTCAAATTCACCTTCCTGCAGCTAACTTTCTGATTGGGTGGTGCTTGTGCCAACAGATGATGCTGAGGAAATCTCTTGTGTATGCATTGGATGCCTTCCGAGCAAAATTTGTGCAAACGTATGCGTGCTGGTTTTCCCTTTGAAGAATATGTAATCCTTGAATGATTAAAATACCGTTGTGAGCTTCAATAACAAAGACGTTAATGGGGGAGAGGCTTTTGTAAGAGGAGGGGATAAGCATGCTCTCATCTTCTGTACTGATGTATCCATACAGTGTGTTGTACTATTGTACTGTTTTCCCCGAGCTGTCAGGAAACCTGAATCCAGGCTTGTCTGTCTTGCAGACAAGCAAGGTCCCACAGTTCTCCAGCACTGTTACTTTGGAGGGGGAAAAAATGTAATCTGTTTGTTGTTTTACTTTGGCACACCACCTAATGAGAAACAAGTTTATTAATTAATCTACAGAACAGCACAATGAAAGAAATGAACATCTATCAACATTGAATTAAAACTTGAGCTAGCTACACTACAAGTTAACAAAAAGTGTGTGTGTGTGTGTGTGTGTGTGTGTGTGTATACACAGTGATATGACTTTAAGAACTGTAAAACCAAAACAATCAAATTCACTTGATTCACTAGAATGAATCAAACTTTTTAACATTAAAAAATGAGAAAAAGAGGACCGTTCAGAACGAATTGGACTTCCCAACACTAAATAAAAGGGTTCGTTCACTAGAATACTTCAATTTTTAATCGCTACATATGTGAGAGAAGAGAGCCGTATAGAACAAATCGATCCACCAGACTTTCCAGCATTACATATGAAGAGGATCGTTTAGGATAAACCGATTCATTAGAATCAACAGGACTTTTCAGCCATTTAGGACAAACTAATTCTCTAGCATGAACCTGACTTACCAACACTATATGAAAGAGAGGATCATTTAGGATGAACTGTTTCACTAAAATAATCAAATTTTCCAAAATGAGAGGGTACCTTTTAGAACAAACTGACTCTGTCAGATTTTTCAACACTACATACGTTAAAAAACATATGGTATTTGGTCGTTTTGAAAAAGTATAACTTGCTCCTGTTACTTGTTACTGAAAAAGTTACTCCATTTTGAAAGCACATAAAAGCAAAATCAACTTGCTGCTCACACAAGCAACAGTGTTGTGTCTTTTTACCAGTAAAGCTGAGTTCAGACTGCACGGTTTTACCCCCGATTTTGGCTCGCCGACAAATTTTGAGAAATCACCGACAAATGCCCGAAATCACAAGCAAATCGGAGCTCGTTCATGCGAGTGACAATCACGCAGTGTAAATGAGCAAAGACGCGATCTGAGAGAATCGCAGATGAGTCGCCGACACCCGTGAGATATTTGGCATGCTAAATATCTGGACCTGTCGGCAAAATCATGCAGTGTGAAAAGTGTTCTGACTGAAAACTACACCAGCAATGACCGACAGCCAATGAGAGAGCAAGATACAGAGCAGTGGGGAGTTCGGGGAGGAGTTATAGACCAAAATATCAGCAAGCATGGCTTTGTTTCAGGTAAACATTACAATTCTATCAAACAAAAACAATGCACAAACCTTTGCTTGACCATCCGCAACAGCAGCACATTGAAAAGTTATGTATTTACCTCCAACTCTCATTGCTGAACACACAATCCACAGTCTCCCCAACCATTCCTCCTCCATATTCTTCTTTTCTTTTTCTTGTTTTCTCTGCAAATCAGCGCACTGGCAATTGCAAGCTTCATATAGCAAGCTTCTTGCCGGCTACCGTTTTTAATAATAATAACAACTCAGGTCTTGCGTGATATCGCGTTGTTTCCTTGTCACATCTTGCGTGTGTTTGGTTGTGAAACGTAGTTTGCGTGCCAGACAGAGTTGTCGGCAATTCTTCATATTGTAAAGTCATGCAGTGTGAAACCTTCTGTCGCCGATCCATCATGCAGTGTGAACACAACAGCGACTGAATGCTGGCCAAGATAGTCATGCAGTGTGAAAAGAACAGTGACCTGACTGCTTTGAAAATCATGCAGTCTGAACTCAGCTTTAGATACCATTCAAACTAGAGGTCTACAGAGAAGACCTGAGACCCAAGGACCCGGGACCCGACCTTGCACATTCGCATTTAAATAACATAGCCTATTTTCAAATCATTAACAAAATATGAACTATCACACGTTTTCTGTGACACTTAAAGCTTATGTTTCAGGTTGCTCCAGTTTTTATAATAACATTATTATCCACTTTCTTTCTCCTGTTTTTATAATAACATTATGCCGTCTTGTTATATCTAAAGTTTTGGTCAGACTCGGCTCAGAAAGCACAGAAATGACCGCAAATAAGTAATGCTTACGTCAGCGGCCATGTCACTAAACAAGCAATCGTTATTATAGTTCAAAAGGGCAAACAGTCAAAGTTATTTATTATGTGAGTTGACTCGAGTCTCGAGATACAACGAAATAGGCCTAATGCAAAACTGCAAAGTCGCATTTGTCATCGTGACAGCAAGTGAACTTTTAAAGCTGGAATAATGAGTGGATTAAGCATTTCAATCGGCAAGAGAGGAATAACGGATGAACTTTCTTGGCAAGTGCATCACAGTCAGGTACAAGGGAGAAAGCTATAGCCTACTAATTTTAGGTAAGACAACACGTTTTATTTTCGCAACTTGTTTATTGACTTATTAATAGCAATTTGCTGTGGAATAGACCTACAGTATGTGCCGACAGGGTCCGGTCGGGTTCGGGTCCAGCTTAGACGGGTCCGGGTAGTACATTTAGCTATGGCATTTCTCGGTTCTGCACGGGTTCGGGTCCAACTTTCAAAATAATAGTCGGGCCGGGTCGGTTCCGTGTAGCACATTTATGGGTCTCTTCGGGTTCGGGTATGAATTTTTGGACCCGTGAAGACCTCTAATTCAAACATCAGTAAGTACACTGTGATGTCAATAATTGGAAATTACCTTTAAACCAGGATGAAGAATCTGTCCAATTTGGCAACTTTTTTTTTTTTTTTTTTACTTCTGAGTGATAGGCGTAAGGGGATGATCACACAGAACATGTTTTTGCTCTTAAAAACAGGATGAATGAAAAAGAACTCGCATGGCACAGCAGTCACGCATCTGTCTAGCTCATGTTTAGATACTCAGACGTAGCTTTATGATTGGCCCAAAGCAGACTTCTTACATCAGTGTGTTCTGACCTCATGCTCATACCTGTAATCTTATTCTTTGTTCACACATAGCAACATACCAGTAATTCATGAGTTCTCATACCGGGTAATTGCCAGAACTGATTTACCGTTACTTCTGAAAAGTCCATGATTTCTTAAAGGGTTAGTTCACCCAAAAAAAAAAATTCTGTCATTTATTACTCACCCTCATGTCATTCCAAAACCGTAAGGCCTTTGTTCATCTTCAGAACACAAATTCAGAGCGCCAAACCACTGATTCGAAACAAAAGATTTGTAAAGCTTCATGAAGCAATGTTTTGAAATCAGCTAGATTTGAACTAGATATTGTTGAAAAGTTGTTATTTTGTTTTGTATTTTGGCGCACAAAAGTATTTTTTTCGTCGCTTTATATAATATTAAGGTTGAACCACTATACTCATGAACTGTTGAACATGAACTGTTTTAAATATGTCTATAGTAACTTTCTGGGCATCTGAAAGCGACAATACGTTCTTGACTTAGCACGTTTCCTCAGTATTTTTTTAGACTGAATAAGATCAGATGTGCAAAAGTGTCTGCAAGAGAAAAATTACAGCACAAAAACCACAAAACACACATATTTTTAGTTTGAGCTTCAACTGTCAGACTCTAAACGTACACAAAAAGCTTAAAGCTCTGACTTTGCCCAAGGCACCTGAGGCTGTTTGTGCTGAAGTGAGCCATCAGGGCAGAGTTCATCCTTCCGCTGAAATGCCTGAAAGCCGTACGCCAGAAGTGTTCAATAATGAACACATTGTGGGTTGTAGCACTATAGTTTAGTCTCTACCACTCTCTATTTCTGTCTCCACCAAATGTCAGTCAGGCTGTTCGTAGATGGGGTTATTTCTTGATTCGCACCTAAGAATAAACAAATAAAAATGCAATAATCAAATCGCAGAGCTTCCGCCCACATTTAAACACCCTTTTCTGACTTTCAATAACAAGTTGACGTGTTTTGCAGCGAAGCACATATCTGTGGCGCAATACATCCGTGATATATGGGAAATGTCATGTCGTTCTGAAAAACGAGGGAGGATGAAAGGAAGTCGGAGAGTTTTGTGCTCCTCTGAAAAGCAGAACCCACCGGAGCAGGTTTGTTCTCATCTCAGGTGGGAGTGAATTCAAACCGCTGAATAAAGGCTCTATCTGCCATTGACAGGCGTGATAGAATACTGCTGAGTGTCTCACCTCCAAATGGTGTCGGCTCACGCTTTTTATCCGACACTGTTAGCATGGTGAGATTTACACATACGGTGCAGCGCTCCTTAAAGATTCTCTATGAAACAGATGGAGCAAGATTGCCCTTGGTCTCTCAGCCTTCCACTTTGAGGTCTCCCATCTCGCTTTAATCATATCCAGCTCGAGATCAAATGGTGCACATGGATAGCAACAACTAAGTCACACTGTAAAGCACTGGCAGAGCGTCAGGACAGACATGATCCTCATTAGAGTAACTAATACTCGCAAATTATTCCTATATCCCTCCATTGCACTGAATGTATTTGCACTGCGTTGTAAAGAGCAAACATGTTCCAAAGCCTGACAAACAGCGCATGTGATTATATAGAATGGGTAATATCAGACTCAAAAAGCGAGCTTGCTAGAGCTTATGCATCCATCACTTCTACAGGGAATCACACATGCTTTGGCCTGGAGGAGACAATTCAGATGGAGAGACATGGAGAAGAATTTCACAACTTAATATTCCGTGTGAGAAATGCGCTCTACATCGCACCCACAGAGGAATTTTACAATCAAGCCCACTTTCCCGCATCCTCAACAGCGCTAAGTATCTGTTAATGCATCTATCAGCGTAATATGAGGTTAATGAGGTTTCTGTATCACAAAGACATTATAAATATCTGCCTCATCATTCAAAGGAAACCAGCATGGAGAGTTGCATTCTGATATCCACGCAAGCGACTTTAAATTTAGTTGTGACGAATGCCCAGGAGATCTTAAGTCTTTAGAGAAATGAGTGAGATTCTGCAGTGTTAAAATCTAATGATATAAAGAAGCTGATTCATTTCATCATTCCATCATGCTATAGAGACTGTGACCCAGTTTTGGAAATTTAAATGGGGATTTGATATGAAGGGGCACATTAATTGGAACAGATGCCTTCTCAATTATTAACATCTCACACAGTATGCTTGTATGAGCTAAATCCACCCGTTGTACGTCTCTTTCTATGCACAAGATGAGGTCTTAATCATGGTCCAAGCATATCACATCTTATTAAATGGTAATGTGAGCAGAGCAAATTTCCATTGAACATTCTACTGAAGGTCCCTCTGGCTGCAGACAATCAAGAGAAGCCTTCAGCAATGCAGTATTAAAGCAACACCACTACATGGAGGAGCGGAGAACAATTCCAACAGAGGAAACTTGGCAGACTGTATGAGTTGTCGGACTATACAATATCAGTGTATTCTCTAGAATGGTAGAACACTTCTGTAAAGTTAAAGTGAGACATGGCCAAAACAAAACTTTTTTTTTTTTCCCCCAACAACTCAATAATATGTGAGTGAGCAGAGTGAACTTTTTTTCTGGTTAAAAAATTTATAGTGAAAAGTAAAAGAAATACTGGTGCCCAGTAATGGAATAGTACACAATACAGTAGTACACTAACTTTTAATTTCATAAATATGATCACAATTTGATTAGATTCTCTGTTCAATCCTTGTCAAATGTCTTAAACATTAAGACTATACATGCATCCAATGCTAAGGGTGTGACAATAAATCTATGCTTCTCGATTTGTGGATTGATTCTGAGATTTTCTGAATGCATAGTGATTCTCTATTGAATCAATTCTGGGCTTAGTTAAGAGCAGATGGAGCTCTAGGCTAGTTTTTAACCGCACGCTCAAATGCTCATGAAGAAGAACGCTCGTGCATTCAGCGGAGTCTGAGAATGTACTTGCACCTAAGAATGCTTTTATGACACGAGATTCATGTAAACAGCCCACTGCAAATAAACTTGTAATTCGCTTCAACCTTTTCAAACTATATGAATGATTATTTTATAGAAGGTTCAAGTGGTGTGTAAGGAATTGGAAGCAAGCAGAGTACGGCTGTTTCTAAAGCACGCAGTCCCATCTGCTGTTAAAAACAGTGGTGTAGTCGGGGCCATACGCACATATAAGCTGTATACTTGCCCAGGGCTGTTTGCGTGTTACAACTTTTACGGATCAGTATTTGCGTATATTGTATTTTTTTGCTTTGAAAATCCAAAATCTATTGTCATGTTAACTTGCCCTTTAACTCGTGTCCAATGCTGTTGTGTAAACTATCTTTCTACCTTTTCCCGCCCATCATCGACTAAAAAAAAAACAGGCTTCACTGCGTGTTCGCGCTACAGTGAGAGAACTCCGATCAAAGCTGCTCTGTTTTTTGAGCTGTGCATTGAGCGCAGTTCTCTCACTGCAGTGGACACAATGTGAGAAATATGGTGGTGAACGAATAAGACTATTGATTAATTATATACACCGGAGCACTTCCCGTACAAACTGAAAAGACAACGCATCCCGGTTTATTTAATGCATCAGTGGTATGCAATTCACCCTATAGCTATAGGCCTAATCTGAATCTTATCACACTCCAAAAATGTGATAAGATTTCAACGAGCCATTCCTATCGTGACACTGATGAAAAATGTGCAATCCATCTGAATTCTATTGAGAGTTTATTGAAGTTTGCAGTCACCATTGCGGTGACAAGTGTATGCTTTAGTTGGGCTCTTGACTCTTTAACATTAGCGTTCTCTGGCTGCTGTAACTGAATGTTTATAAAACACATTTGTTATGGCAGGAAAAAGCCGGCATGAAGTTGATCAGGTTTTTTGGCTGTTGTGATGATGCTGTAATCATCTTGGATTTGTCTAATTTATTGATCTCTGTCTGTGTCTAGTCTTTGATTTAATGGGTATTATATGTTTCTTGATTATACTATGTCTGTGATTCAATAGCATAAGAAGCAGCAATGTTTCAGTTATTTAGAAGAATATTGTCATATAGTCATATAGTGCATAAAATATTTTGAGCTCCTGCATAACTTGGACAGCAGAGACATAAACAATCAGAATATGAATCAAAAGTTTCAATGTTGCAATTCAAAAGTTTAATGTTGCAATGCATGCTGGGTACCAGCATAGTACAAAACTCCCAACATGCACTGTAGCATGAATAAATTATGCAGTCCTTTTTTGAGATTGATGTGTTGTTGTTTTTTTATATCTGTGTGTCTAAATAATGCTGCAGCTGTTTTTTGTGAATGGTGTTTAAAAAATCTTTTGATTTTCTGATTGTTGTTGGAAATGTTGCTGTAGTTTCACAGTGGTAATAATGTAAGATTTTACTGTATTAATAATGTAACAAGGGATTAAACAGTATGAGTTCAGTGAATCAAGAGATTATTTTTTTCTCCACATTTGTGTCTGCCATAACAAATGTGGTTTGCTGAGATAGCTTAAGCAGCCAAAGAAAAACGAATAAATAAAAAGACAAGGGTCAAGAGCTCAACTAAAGCAAACACTGATCTCCTCAACGGTGACACCAAACCATACATTTTCGATAAAACATCAACATCTAAACTTCTGTTAATTCTTAAGATCTTCTGTAGAAATAAAGTTGAACTGGTCAGTAATAAGTGTAAAAATGTGTAATGGCTGGAAGACAGGGTTGTGACTGGGTAACAGTACACCACTTCTTTTTTTAGGACTACATCACTGGTTAAAAACTAAGCTCAGAATCGATTCGAGAGAGAATTGCAATACATTCCGAAAATCTCAGAATCGATTCAGAATCATTTCTCATTTGTTGTATTTGTTGTATTTCTCAATCATTTGTTGTTCAAAAAATATTATTTTATATAAATATGTTGTATTTGGTATTGGGAAAGAATCCATTAATGCGTAATATGGATTGAGTGAAATTTACATTAAGAGACTTTCACAAGAGACTTTTAAATTGAAACACACTTTTGTAAACAAAAGATGTTGTTTTAACGCTCTAATGGAGAATTCCTTTAACTGTAAAAAGGACAAGATCACTTTCCCCAGAGGACATTCAAACAGATTTTTATAATAGATATAATATTATGGACATCGGCCTGAAGAATGAATGTTATATCAGACAGGTAATGCCAGTCTCTCTAATACTGTACAAAATACAATTAGTTTCAATGGAGGGACTCAACATTCCTTTGTTACTAGTTCTACAGTGATGTTTTAGAATTTGCAATGGAGACCTGGTCAAACTGTCAACTTGAGATTTGAATCTGTGGCAGAAGAAAGTAGTTTTGCACAAAGGAGTTAATGATACCCCATTGTTATTTCTTATTTATTACCAACACTCGTGCCTTCTAACTGTTGTATAAACACAATATCACATTCTTACAAACTCTCTGCGGCCAAATCACAGCCGTGCTGATATACAGCCATATCGCACGGCCACGAGTGTGATATTGCTTATACACACACACACACACACACACACACACACACACACACACACACACAGAAACATTTAAACCATTAATTTTAAAAAAAGAGCAAAAAAAAAATAAATAAATAAATACAGTACACTGATTAGGAATGGAGAATCATCTGTTCTGCTTTGCAGGTAGAAAAAAAAAAAACATCATCTGCTATGAATGAAAATTCCCCATACATGACTCATGGGTCATCAAAATGTCTTCTCATTCCATTTTCTACAATCCAAAGCATCACAATGTGCACAGCTGTCACTGTTGGGAAGCAAACCACTTGAGTGGTGAATGGTGGAGACGTGAGAAGGTAACTGCTGTCTTTATGTCTCCATTGACTTTGGAAGTTTAACACACAGACAATTTCTTGAAAAAGAAACATTGCAAAGTTTGCAACCTTACAGGTCAACAAGAGCCAAAATCTATTAGAAAATGGATACTTTGCCCTTCAGCCATACTGTGCTTGTGGTAGCAATGCAAAACAACATATGGATATCTGTTATGGAAACCCAACACAATGCTTCTCCTTGACCTCTGAGCCCAAGCCCACTGATTCTTCTCCAAATCAAACTGCTCTCTCTTTCCGATCCCTTATGCTCCCGCTGTTTCTTTCTGATTCACGAGCTCTCGCATTTGGACGGGCTAAAGGGGTGTTGTCCGTATATCAGAGCCCAACTCCAGGGCTGAGTGGCAGGGTGGTAAATTTCCTTTATGTTGTCATTACTTATGGTGAAGAGCTTCTCGTATCAGCCACACCAGCTGCGTGTGAGTTACTGCCATAGATCAAACTCCATGACTTCTTCTTGGGAGTGAAATAGCCGGCATAATAACATGTTAAAGCAAGGCGAGACCGCTCAACAAAGAGTACTCCACCTAGATGCTATTACTTATTGTCTGGAGTCTGGATGTCCTTGAGACTGAGAGTTTATCACCTAGCCTTGGGCAGCTCCCCATAAAAACATATGGCAGAACACATTAAAGTGTCACAGAAAATGTACCTAAAGTGGTCCTGTCTCTAAAGAGGGTCACTGGCAAATCAACAAACTTCCACAAGTGCCTTTTTCTTTTTTTGGTACAGTTTTTTTTTTTTTTTTTTTTTTTTTTTAACTTTCATACAATGAAAGTTAATGGGTCCAGGTTTGGAACAACACGAGAGTGAGTAAATACAATAATTTAGTTTTTTTTTTTTTTTTAAGGGAACTATCCCTTTAAGTACTATAGGAATTCATAAAATGTTCTTTGGGAAATTTAAAAGGCTGCTCATTTCCAATATTGTGACAAAACACCTGCTGTGAATTCCCCCTTCCAACAACACTCAACCTTCTCCTAGCACCTCTCATACCCCCCGTCCACGTCCGATTTCCCACTGTGTGCTCCCTTCATTCTTTCCCCTCGCTCCTTCCATTTCCTCTCCTTGTTCTTACAATGAGGACTCTTATCATTTGCAGTTTGGCACCCACTGAGAGTGTGAAGGTCAGGTAGACATAAACGTCTCTCGATTTCCCCACACAACCCTGCAGGAATCATGTTGGTTTCTCTCCCCCAAGTAAGGGTTATTCTAGATATGATCAAACAGAACAAAATGAGCCAAATGTAAAATCCTATATGCATTACAAAATGGAATAGATTAAGAGATATTTTTCTTTCTTAAAATGTACTGTACTGTATATCACATCTTGTGAGTCCATAACAACCTGAATTTTACCTATTTGAGAAGTGTTGATTGGACTGCTAAGTTATGAATGCATTTAATTGTTGCACTGGAATATCAAGAGGGAGAAGACAGATACAAATACAAGTATACAAAATAAATCTGTTTAAGTTAATCAAATAAATGTAAAGAAAGCTATTGGGGACTTGTTAGTCACTTTTTATTAGTGAATATTTCAGAGATATTTAAAAGGTAGTTTTGGTATGAGCACAACAGGCAAGTTGTCACCTAGACAGAAAAAAAACCAACAACTTCAGTAGTATGTTTAATAGCATGTCATCACACACTACATGGGTTAAAGGGATAGTTCACCCAAAAATTCACATTCTGTCATAATTTACTCACCCTCATGTCATTCCAAAGCTGTATGACTTTCTTCCATAAAACACAAAAGATATTTTGATGAATTTTGGTAACCAACCAAGACATTTCTCAAAATAGCTTCTTTTGTGTTTCATATTAGAAAGTAAGTCATACATAGGGTAAGAAAATCAGGTTATATTTTATATCTCTGTAAGTTGTCACCCCCTGAGTGTTTAATATAGAATGACATTAAACAGGTACTTACAGTATAGGCTTTTCCTTAAACCTAATTAAATAATTATGAATGAAAACAATTCAGCAAAAAAGGTAACACAAAAAAAACAAAAAAACAAAAAACATGTTTTTTATTAAATTTGTAATAGTTAAAAGATGTGAGAACTTGCTGGGAAATTCCAGCGTTATGGACGTGACATTTGGAGTCAAAACTTGAAATATAAAAGCTCAAAGAATGCATTTAATAGCAATATATTGAACCGTCTATTTATAAATTCATAATCCCTTACTAAAGCAGTCCAGACATTAGAAAAATGTCAGTCTATTCAACTGTTTTTTATTTTAGATGAGGGAAATATACAGCGTTACGGACGTGACAAAAAAAAATCACTAAGTTTTGGGTGACAACATATACAAAAGTAATACCGCCCACCGAATGAAGAAGGGTTGGCTCTCCACAGAGCATAAAATAATAATTTTATTTCATTTTTTGTGTTCGCATTAATGAGGAAAAAACAACGTAACAGATGTGACAGTTTTCCGTTACGGATATGACCGGTCTGAAAGCGGCACAAAAGACTGCTTTAAAACTTTCACAGAGACTTCAAGCAGGCATTTAAACCAAATATTGAAATCTGGGATACCAGTATGGTAAGACTCCACAATTCATCAACTTTTTACTAAACTTTATACAAATGTATACTCTGTAGTGCAAAAGGTTATGGATTCTCATGTTGACAAGCATGTGCTTTGTTCAATAATCAATTAAGAGACCATGATTTTCCTTCTTACAGAATTGCTTGCTAAAATACATTGACAAATATTAATTTTGATCATAAAGCAGTTTAAAATCGCATGTTTTCCCCACAGTCAGGTGAACCGATTGACACTATTGCCAATCGCAATCAAATTTTTTGTTTTGTGTATGAATGACCACACAGTTTTTTTTTTTTTTTCGGCTAGTTTTCAGAGTTTAAAGTTTTCAGAGTCTTGAGTCAAAATGATCAAACTTCATTTCAAGTCAAAATTATTGCAATCTTATTATTTTCATTTTGTCAGCTTGATCGCGCGGATTGTGATCAATATAGGCTAGGCTATTAATTTTTAACCAACAGGTAACGCGACACCCCAATTCCCGAGGGAAGTGTCCTATGAGACACAATGCTCTTCTATAAGTTGTACTGTATCATATAGGCCTACCTTTTGATATTCATTTCGTTCTCTGGCAAGTGGAAGAGAATATCAGTTCATGTGTGCCTGATCGACATCTATTGTTTAAATTTTGTTATAAAATCGACTGAATTTTAAAGTAAAACCTTTTTCATATTAAAACTAACAAAGCACAAAGAGTATTGCGATTATTGGATATGTTCTGATATGGTAAGCCTGAAACAGATGATAGCAATATAAAGAAGCAAACTCATAGGATTTAATATGAAGCGTCCGTAACGGTCACGTCCATAACGCTTATTATGGTTGTTCAGAGCAACGTAGTGAAATGAATTGTTGATCCTAATAAGCATAAACATAATTTAGCAAGTTATTTGCATTTATAATTGTTATATGACATAAACTTAATCTTTAAAACGTTACGGACGTGACAGAGCACTGAAGCGTCCTGACCCCTTTATTCCAGCCCTTATAAATTCATCAGGCAGTGCTGTTATGACTAAATGAGTGTATTTATTTATCAGGCATGTCTCCATGTTTCTACACAATGCTTACTGTTAAAATAAAGTTTAAAAAAATGGGGTCTTTGATCCCTTTTTTGAAAGCATACAATATGGTTGGTTGAAAATTTAATTTAAGCATTGTTGCTTACCACATATATTGTGGATAAACAAGGCAATTTTCTTAAAATTTCTGTTAGAGCACATTAATACAGTATATTACAGATCTAAATGGACAATTTAAAAAGGGTTTTGTTCTTTTGGTTAAAACTTTTTTTTTTCATGGTAAAGATGACCTTTTGCGTGGAATTGCCCTGCTCAGAATGTACATTACTATTGCATTGAAGACAAATCAATCTTTCAGTTATTATTTAGTTAATCTGCAGAGTTAATCTGCAACTACATTCCCAAAAAGGACAGAGATTCAGTATTTCTAATATCTATTTTGATCTGCTGTATTTATTGTTTCATAGGGAAGAGGAGCTTTTGCAAGTAATACACTATCAAAAGGGATCCGAACGATTGGTATTACTGGGTAATACAAATATAAAGTGGGATTTAGTCTCTGTGTTTGTGTTTTTTTCTGACCGCACAGACTTTCTGTGTGACAACTCATGGAAAACAGAGTTTGAGTATAATAGAGATATTCCGCAAATATCAGCGGTTTGCAGAGATCCAATCTCCCATGTTACCGGTGCTTAATCTTACCCCTATCTGGACGCTTGTCAATACAAAACAGTTTTGCCGTTAGACAGCGAGCACAAAACCCCTTTCAATTATGCAGCAACCTCTGGAGCTTCAGGACCATTGATACGAGGAGATAATCCTTAAAAATCTTTAGCCACTTGACTATCGTTTGTTCCTTCAGAAAGACAGAGGCTGGTCCGAATGGTCTGTGATAAAAAATTCACTACCCGTTTACTCGAAAAATCTCTCGTCATGCATTATGTAGGACAGTGAGATTTCCACGCCTGCAGCCTCCCACCATGTCGCCAAGGCTGAGAAGAGAGCATCTGCTGCTGGGAAACTGCTGGCTACAGCCGCTGGAAAACTCTTCGCCCCAGTGCTCCTCATTAACCTTCAACAGTTCTTATACACTCTGAGGAGTGAGATCAGACGGATGCTGAGGAAATCTCCCAAAACTGACTGATTGGGTTTTTGAAGCAGCTATAAAAGAATTGGTCACAGACAAAACTCTTAATACAACAAGGGTGTCAGAAGTCAAGACGTTCATCATAAATAAATAAGCGTTTCAACGTTTCAAGCAGGACATGAATATCCTTTTCCTGAGGTTAAATGAAAAGACCAATGAGATTCAGCGAGGTCACCACCGAAGCACTCGAATGCGAATTTCCATTCGAGGGAGCATGACTTGAGGGTGTGAACATGTTTGGGAACATGAGGACTTAAGTTCAACGTGGCTGAACTTAAGTCCTCTCAAGAGTTCGGCCCAGGTGTCTTCCACCCCCTCCTGTTTGTCATTTCAGAATCCCACGCTGTAACCTCTGTCGGAGGGCTCCATTTGGCCTGACAGCGAAATAAGAAAAATGGGAAACTCTCAACCAAAGTGCATATGTGAAAACACCACCGCTGATGTGAAGGTATTACGTTTTCTCATTTTTTCATTTATTAAAGTCTTGGCTTCCACACCAATGAGATATGAGGTAGGCATGGGGGAGGACAACAGGAAATCATTCCTCAGGGAAGAGAAAATATGAGCCAGGACTGTAGTTACAACCATTTGTAGTATTATGAGATATGTGAATGCAAGAGAAGATGAGAACACACATCCATATACAGCATATTAGTTATGTATGAATGTCAGATTGGAAAAAGTACACTTTGAAACTTTTTAAAGGGTTGTACATAGATGTGAGGTACAGAAAGAACTACAGAGAGACCAAAGAACTCTTCATTTTCCATTACCAGTGTTGAATTTCTTTGAATTTCAATTCTTCCTGTCATCCCAATTAAATGTCCTGTGGAGTGTGACCAATTAAATTCAGAGTAATAAATTAAATTGTTCTTCAATTCTGAATTTTGTCCATATATTATATTATATTATATTATACATATATATACAGTATATATATATACAGTATATATATATATATATATATATATATATATACATATATATATAGTACAGTCCAAAAGAAGTTTCATCTGCTCACCAAGGCTACATTTATTTAATTAAAAATACAGTAAAAACAGTAATATTGTGAAATATTATTACAATTTAAAATAACTGTTTTCTATTTGAATATATTTCACAAAGTAATTTATTCCTGTGATGGCAAAGCTGAATTTTCAGCATCGTTACTCCAGTCTTCAGTGTCACATGATCCTTCAGAAATCATTCTAATATGCTGATCTGCTGCTCAAACATTTAATGTGTACAATTGTACAAAATATTTGTGTACAATATGTTTTTTCAGGATTATTTGATGAATAGAAAGTTCAAAAGAACAGTGTTTATCTGAAATCTAATCTTTTGTAACATTATAAATGTCTTTACTGACACTTTTGATTGATTTAATGCATCCTTGCTGAATAAAAGTATTAATTTCTTTTCAAAAAAATAAAAATAAAAATTCTTACTGACCCCAAACTTTTGAACGGTAGTGTATAATGCTACAGAAGCTTTGTATTTCAGATAAATGCTGTTCTTTTGAACTTTCTATTCATCAAGGAATGCTGAAAAAAAAGTACACAACTGTTTTCAACATTGAAAATAATCATAAATGTTTATTGAGCAGCAAATCAGCATATTAGAATGATTTCTGAAGGATCATGTGACATGTGACGTGTTTATATATATATATATATATATATATATATATATATATATATATATATATATATATATATATATATATATATATAAACACACACACACACACACACACACACACACACTCCCATATACATATACATATGTAGAAGCAAAACTGCAATACATATGCTTGAAAAAGCAGGAAACATGTAAAAATGAAAAAAGATGCATCTTGTTTCATTTTTCCATATTAATCCTCCATCATAATCCTCACTAAATTTGGTAAGGTCTAGCAAGAATGTTTAGATGTTGTCCCGGAAAACAAGACAAAGATTATAATTGTTTTTGCACAACAATGCAATGCAATTTATGTGAAGGACCAGACTCACAATATTCAAAGGCATCCGTTTCATTAGAATTTATTGCTATCTTCTGTGATTGTTCAATATAGCGAAATCTCACATACAGTTTGCCTCTCTGCTTGGATTATATAACATATATCAATATGCACTGCCTCTGTAGCGTACCTAAAAATAAAACACTGTGTACACTCACATGCCTCTTTATATCACAACCTATAAAATATCTACATAAACATTCTGTCTGTGCATGTATGCATCAACTTCTTGGGAGGAAGTCCAGAATATACACTTAATTTCAGCTACAAGGGTGAAATTGCTTTTTATGATGGTGTGGCAGGCAGTGAATCTTCTTTATATGTTTTCTATAAGATATGTAAATGAAGTCAGAGGACAGTATGATGGCACTACTGTGTCTTAAAAGAAGTATGGGGGATGTCCTCAGCCACAGCACAGCAATTTCACACCTGTCATTTACAACACGGCCTCTCTAGAGAACCTCAAGGCCCCAAGAGAAACTCTTCATAGGGACTTCCTGTTCCTCCACTCCTCTACTAGCAGGTAGATTCGACACATGGCACTTTAATTTCACCCTCCGAGTGATTTTCAATCAGTCGCGATGTGGAATGCGATGAGGAGATATTCATATCAGCGAGTCAAAGAAACAAACATGCAAAGACCTTTGGAAATACATTTCACATCATCATGAATCCATTTCCTCTACTAGTTTTCAACAGGAAGATTCTAATTAAAGGATTAGTTCACTTCAGAATTAAAATTTCCTGTTAATTTACTCACGCCCATGTTATCCAAGATATTTGTGTCTTTCTTTCTTTAGTTGAAAAGAAATTAAGGTTTTTGAGGAAAATATTCCAGGATGTTTTTTCTTCATATAGTGGACTTCAGGTTGAAGGTCAAAATTGCTGTTTCAATGCAGCTTCAAAGGGCTCTACACGATCCCAGCCTAGTAACAAGAGTCTTATCTAGTGAAATGATTGGTCATTTTCTAAAAATAAATAAATAAAAATGTATGTATTTTTGTAACTACAAATGCTCGTCTTGCACTGCTCTGCGATCAGCCACACATTAATCATGTTGGAAAGGTCACGCGTGACGTAGGCGAAAATACTGATCCACTGTCTACAAAGCAAACATGCAGAGACTAAGTCAAACGGCCTTTACAAAAAAGGTAAAACAATGATGTTGGACGATTTTGAAGCCCTACTGCGGTACTTCAGCATACGTGTGACCTTTCCAATGTGATTACGTAATGCATGGCGGATCGCAGAGCAGTGCAAGACGAGCATTTATGGTTAAAATGTATATACATTTTTATTTATTTTTTTGAAAATGACTGATCGTATCACTAGACAAGACCCTTATTCCTAGGCTGGGACCGTGCAGAGCCGTTTGAAGCTGCATTGAAACTGCAATTTGGACCTCAGTGAAGTCCACTAGGCCTACATGAACAAAAATCCTGGAATGTATTCCTCAAAAACCTTAATTTAATTTCGACTGAAGAAAGAAAGACAAACATCTTGGATAACATGGGGGTGAGTAAATTATCAGGAAATTTTAATTCTGAAGTGAACTAATCCTAAAAACATGTTAAACTCATGATCACTTGACCTTCAGCTGCTCTCCAGGAGAAATTCATTCATCAAATTCATCAAACCGAATAGGACGACTAGTCCTGCCAGTCGGACAAGTGCACTGAAACATGAGGGCAATTAAAGAACTACGCCCTACAAATTAACATTCCGCTGTGACAAACCAATAAGGGACCGTTGTAAAGTCAACCGTTTATGTTATTGGATTTACAGCAGTGGCACAGATAACTGCCATTTTACAACTGCAGTAAATAAAGAACTAAATGTGAAAATCTACAAGCATAAATGCCATTAACTACAGTCCCGGGCTTCTGACAATAAAATCCCTAATTATACATCAACACCGTGATGACTTTTCGCTCACAAAAACAAATAAAGGATGGTGGCTGTATCAAACCCAGTTTTTTTTTTTTTTAAAAGAAGAGAGAAAATGCATTATAAAAAGCATTCTTAATGCATCTGTGTGTGCACCTGAATTATTCAATGGATGATGGCATTTAAGGAGTTGTGATTTTCATTAATATCAAGGTCGTGCTCCAAAGCGATTCCGCCATAAAAGACCTTCCATAGCTGGGGAGCCGCGCTCAAGGATACTATAAGCGGCATATTTTCAGACAAAACTGCATTTGCATCACAAAAGGAGAGGATGTGAGCACCGTCCTTCTTCTGAAGTGTGAAAAAAAGCACACAGAAATAATTCCCCGTGGCTGGGGCTCGCAGTTGATGCACCGCCACCTACATGCCAACACTCAATCCACATCAGCATCGCTCAGGCTGCAACAATGTCTTTGCATTTCTCTGACCAGAATAGAATTCAGTACAATTCCACCAAGCTTTCAAGACCTACTGAGGGCGGTAAGGAAAAATAGACAGAGAAAAATGTGGGAGGGTTAAAATGAGCACACGTGTAGGCAGACGTGATATTAAGCGCTACATATCATCCTTCAGTTACTCTTCTCATAATGCAAATCCATTACACATGAATACAAAGTATATAGTTTTGTATTTGTACTAAGCTATTCCTCGCAAAGCGGTTGAGCTTCACTGGATCAATACAGTAATCTGCTCCCCTTTTGTTCCTATGCCAAGACTTTAATCAAATGAAGCAGAGCTAGACTGGCACAGCGCTGGTGTAAATCTGCAGTCCTCGTGTAGCTTTGCTGTAGGGCAGCAGTGAGTGACAGAGTGCACGCAAGAGGTCACGTCTCGCCGGCGTCTCGGGTGAATCAAAGTACACGAGGCTGAGATAGCCGAACCTGAGCTTCACGCAGGCGTGCGGGGGTTGAGGTGAGCCCTCTGGGTGACAGCTGTGAGATAATCGCCAGAGTTTTGTTTCTCTCTGAATCAGCTCAACACACACACACACACACACCTTATGGTGGAAATCTCTTCTGATGATGCATCTGCGGTCCTTACCAAAGCTTGTATATTTTCATTTACCATCAATCTGTGAAGGTGGTTTTATTTTTATATGAGACAAGTTGTGTAGGATTGATAATAAAATAAAATATAATTAATATAATTAATATAATATAATATAATATTAAATAATTGAACGATGCATGATGTTTATATAGGCCTTTTCAAATAGCAGCTATTTATGGCTCAAAAGTTTGGGCTCAGTAAGATTTTGAAAGAAATTAATACTTTTATTCAGCAAGGATGCTATAATTGATCAAAAGTGCAATATAAATGCAAAATGTAATAAAAATGTATCACAGTTTCCACAAAAGAGATATTAGGCAGCACAACTGTTTTCAAGATTGATTTTGAAGAAAAAAAACTTCTTGAGTAGCAAATTAGAATTTCTGATGTATCATGTGACACTGAAGACTGTAGTGTAATGATGTTACTTTTTTTTTTTTTTTTTACTGTATTTTTCATCAATTAAATGCAGCCTTGGTGAGTATATGAAACTTCTTTAAAAACATTAAAAAAAAAAAAAAATTCTTATGATCAGTAATGTACCATCCAATTCATGTTTAGAATAGTTGGATTTAAAGGTACCCTAGGATTAAAAATTAAATTTATCTTAGCATAGTTAAAAAACAAGAGTTCAGTACATGGAAATGACATACAGTGAGTCTCAAACTCCATTGTTTCCTCCTTCTTATATAAATCTCATTTGTTTAAAAGACCTCAGATGAAGAGGCGAATCTCAACGTAATTCATTAATATGTACGCCCCTAATATTTGCATATGCCAGCCCATGTTCAAGGCATTAGACAAGGGCAGGACGTCTGGATCTGTGCACAGCTGAATCATCAGACTAGGTAAGCAAGCAAGAACAATAGCGAAAAATGGCAGATGGAGCAATAATAACTGACATGATCTATGATTACATGATAGTTTTAGTGATATTTGTAAATTGTCTTTCTAAATGTTTCTTTAGCATGTTGCTAATGTACTTTTAAATGTGGTTAAAGTTACCATCGTTTCTTACTGTATTCACGGAGACAAGAACCGTCGTTATTTTCATTTTTTAAACTCTTGCAGTCTGTATAATTCATAAACACAACTTCATTCTTTATAAATCTCTTCAACAGTGTGTAATGTTAGCTTTAGCCACGGAGCACCATTAAACTCATTCAGAATCAAAGTTAAACATCCAAATAAATAGTATACTTATGCGATTAAACATGCTGCATGACGAATACTTTGTAAAGATCCATTTTGAGGGTTATATTAGCTGTGTGAACTTTGTTTATGCTGTTAAAGGCAAGCGTGAGCTCCGTGGG
Source organism: Chanodichthys erythropterus (assembly GCF_024489055.1). NCBI lineage: Eukaryota > Metazoa > Chordata > Actinopteri > Cypriniformes > Xenocyprididae > Chanodichthys > Chanodichthys erythropterus. The sequence goes on from NC_090229.1 coordinate 19,198,984, forward strand.
CGGGAAGTGTGAGCATTTAAAGGAGCCGCAGCCTAAATCGGCTCATAGTTAATGATGCCCCAAAATAGGCCGTTAAAAAAATGAATAAAAATAAAAAAAAAAATCGATGGGGTATTTTGAGCTGAAACTTCACAGACACATTCAGGGGACACCTTAGACTTACATCTTTGTAAAAAAACGCTCTACGGCACCTTTAAGTGTGAATGGATTTGTGAAACTTTGTCCTGTTTTCTTTTTCTTTTCTTTTTTTTTTTTTTTGAAAGAAAAAAAGCAACAACAAACGCTTCTCCTTCATGGAAATCAAAAGCACTCTCTTTCTTACAAACAACATTAGCCATTCAAGCATTCAGTCCCATGCCTGCTAGATCATTCAGATGAAAAGAAATTGCCTTTAATTGTAAACAAATAAACTCTGATGGAAAAGACAAGCATTTCAAGCTGGTTACTTATAATATGATGTCATTGATCTGTCACTGAGAATGTTATGCTTTCATCTATGCTTTTTTCTTTTTCTTGACAGCAAAGAGAGTGGTTTCTCAAACTCAAAACTCATGTCTAACTTTCATTAACTTCATATCATATATTAAAGTTTTGACAGGTTGCATCCAACCCACTCATTAGTTGTCATGAAATGTATTATGTTAATTGTATTGTCAAGACAATAATATGAAAAAAAAAAAAAAAAGTAAAAATGTAAGCTTCAATGGTAAGACTCTGTTCTCGGAAAATTTGATTATGAGTAATTAACTTAGAGAGACACTTATTATTTATGGCTCAATGTGACAGACCATTCTTGTGACAATAGCAAAAATGATTAAATTGAATCTGGTGCTAGTTAGTGTGAAAAATTAACAAGCAAATATGTTTTAATGCGTTAAATCACTTAACATGTAAAACAGCTTAAAATGTCAGTTGCATTTAAGCCATAATTCGACTTAATGTATATGCTTCTATTACTGTAAGTATGGCAGGCAAATCATTACAGATACTGTAGGGGTTTTTTTTTGTAACTAAATCATCAATCGTTTCACACATGACAAAAACTTTCGATAAGTAATTAATATTTGTGGATTTAGTGCTGTATTGTATGTACTGCAGCCTGTGAATAAATATATTGTTCTTTTAGTCACATAAATGTGTTCGGTTCTATATAAGGGTCAACACTGCTATTCAACAACCACTACACAGAACAAGACCTCAGACCCTCATCCTGTCATGGTCCCTAAAGCAGTCAAATTTCAAGGCACAGAAGCTCAATCACAGCAAATAGTGACTCAACACATGCACTCTACTGTAGATCCAGATCTCTCCGGTGGTTTCTCATGGCAATCTCATCAGATGACATCTCATTAATCTATGCTCTGCTTACTGTAGATCGTCACCTCAGTAGGGAAAAAAGATAAACAAACAAGTCCCAGATTACACGTCGTGCGAGCCCGGGCTCAGCCATTAGCGCTCATCATCCCTCAGATACCACAGGCGATGTCATAATTAAATCAGTCTGTTTGCTTTTTCTCGGTGCTCCATCAGAACGTATTGTTTTCATATTTATTTTTGAGATGCGTCTCAGAGCCGAGGCCTGCTAAAACTGCCCGTTTGGCATTTCTGAAATTGATTTGGGGAGAAAAACAAATGGTTTTTGTGACTTGTGTTTACGTTCTATCTCTCTCCATTTATCAAACCCAGTCTCTGTCCTCCAGATTAACTTTGTTCTTTGAAGGAAGAATCAAGCATTTCTTCATACTCAGGTACAGGAGCCCACCAAGACTGAAATTAGCTAACTATGTTTTTATAACTGATTTATATGTACTGATGGAGGGACAGACTTTAAGTAAGGCCACTTTAAGTCTCTAAGTTGAGCTATTTATCTCATCCTCATACCTAGCATGTTGTTCTGCATGCTTAGAGGATTAATGATGCCTGAGATTGTTTTCCTTGAGAACTGCAATTTATTTACTTGTAGAACAGGTAGATTAAGAGAAAGAAAACATCACGAACTATAAGGAATAAAAATACTTAATTCACACACAGAGATCCTCCAGTACAGATAGTTCCACTTATTAGAATAAAACTGATCTAATTTTTCCATCCCTCTGGCTATAGATTAATATACATCTTGCTGACCATTCAAAAGTTTGGACTTTATGTATCTTTAATTCAGCAAGGATACATTAAATGGTAGCACTTTAATTTACAGTACCGTTCCCCATGTACATACTATGTACTTATCCAGGCCATAACCATGTCCTGAAAGTAATCAGTTTAAACCATTTGCAAATAATATTTTAAAAAATATCTATATATTAACTCTTATTTGTATGTACTGTATAATATTTAAAAAACGCAAAACTTTTCTTGTCTCATCACATTCAGTTATGAATTACATTTCATTCAAAAAGTAGTTTGCATCACTGGATATTACTGTCGGTCACTGAATATTTCAATCATAAAACAGTCATCAAGTATTAAATATTTAGCTACTTACTCTTTCAGAAAGCATCGCATTGGAATTTGCACTCATCTTCTGTGAACAGTAAGCCTGGCCTTCTTTGATTTGATTGGCCAGCTCACTCCCCAGTTCATGTGAATACAGTGGTTCAAGCTTAATGTTATGAAGCGACGAGAATACTTTTTAGTATGCAAAAAAAAACAAAAACAAAATAACGACTTTATTCAACAATATCGAGTGATGGGTGATTTCAAAACACTGCTTCATGAAGCTTCGAAGCTTTACAAATCTTTTGTTTGGAATCAATGGTTTGGAGTGTATCAAACTGCCAAAGTCATGTCCCCCAGTGGTGAACCACTGAAATTTCAAAACGCTTATGATGTAACAAAGCCTTGTTTACTGAAATCACGTGACTTTCACGCTCCGAACCACTGATGTTAATTGTCTTGTTGGCAATGGAGGCCTCACTGAGCCATCAAATTTGATCAAAAATATCTTAGTTTGTGTTCTGAAGGTGAACTAAGATCTTACGGATTTGGAACGACATGAGGGTGAGTAATTAATGACAGAATTTTCATTTTTGGGTGAAGTGACCCTTTAAGAATCACAACTGTTTTCAACAGTGATTTCTTGGGCACCAAATCAACATATTAGAATGATTTCTGAAGGACCATGTACCACTGAAGACTGTAGTAATGGATTCTGAAAATTACATTTTAAAATACTTTAAAATAGAAAATTATAATGGCCGATGAAAAAATGGCTTTGCCTATAGGGAACAGAATGATTTATGCTGCTGCTGTTCAGAGAGCTGAATGTTTTCTTGGTTTAATATTTATTTAATTTTAAAAGGACAAAACACAAATCATTGTTATTGTAATATTCCACTGTTAAGCTCAGGTGATTTGCAAAAGCATCATGTTTCCTTTATGAGAACATAACACCTGAGATAATGAAGACTTGTTACAACCACAAAGGTTAATGACTATTCGACCAGACACTCAATCATCTTTGAAGGTAGCTAGAAAATGAAGGTCTATGACTGGGCCTTATTTACTTGGTCAACAAGCACAATTTCAGTGCTGGAATAAGAAAGATGAGCACTGCAGTCGGGCATGCTTGCAAACAGCACATGCACATCATTTTTACTGCTGCTCTGTTATAAAAATGCACCACATATTGTGCTCTTGCGCTCATTTTATTACTCATACAGACCAACACACACCTTCTATGAACCATAAGCTCAGCATCAACATTGAAATGCACAGCAGCACATCGTAGCGACAGATATGACAACCCACCGGGTGTCTCTCGTGACACATTTCCTTTGGAAATCGGTACATTTGACAACATCAAAATCACTGTGTGACAATCATTTTAATTGAATTTTGATTGCTGTGGAATTCTCACCCTGTGTGGAGGCTAGGAGACGAGCACTATGAAATAAGCTGGCAAAGCTAATTATTTCTGAGCAATATAGAGGAAGTTAGATTAAAACTGCATCTTGTCAAGCTACAAGTAACGCACAATTTATATAACTTCAGCTATAACAAGTAAAACACCAATAACAATTTATGATTAGGGGGCAGATTATTGATTAATAAATACTTTTTTATGGGTTCTTGCACAATACTATGCTATGATTAGGGTTGGGAATTGTAAGAAATTTTCCGGTTCCGATTCCGGTTCTGCTTAATGATTTCGGTTCCAATTCGGGTTCTATTAAAGCAATTAAATAACCCATAAAAAAATAGTAGTAAGGGGAAAAATGCACAATACTCAACTCAAACGGTACTGCTAATCTCAACAAATTTGCTAGCACTTTACAATAAAGTTCATTAGTTGCATTATTAAAATCAAGAGTTGTATTTGTTAACATTAGTTAATGCACTGTAAACTAACATGAACATAAACAGCTGGATTTTTATTAACTAATGATAAGAAAGATGAACAAATACAGTAGCAAATGTATTACTCATGGTTAGTCCATAACAAATTAACCTTATTGCAAAGTGTTACCACAGATTCAACACAAATAAGATGCTTGAACACATGTAAGATTCAGACAGGTGTAACAGAATATTTTTGTAAGTTGGATTCATAAAGTCTTCACTTGTTTCTGAAAGAATGATTCAGTAATAGATACATTTTAAACAGTAATTTGTCGCCACTTAGTGGCATAATAATGCAGTCATTATTTGAAGTCCAGTTACTTTCAGATGGTGATTTATTCTATTTTGATAACATCAGCGTTTCTATCTGAAAAATAAACTTTTGTATACTTCTGTGATAATAATTTCCAGCTCCAAATGTATAGCTTTACCGACATAGTAAACTTGCTCAATAGCTCACCTGGTACAGCAATGCACTTGCACTCTGTGAAACAACTCATGATAAAAGAGACTTGTAGAAGCAAGCTAAAATGGCATAGTTGCTTCAGCAAATGCATTTTTTTTAAATGTTTGTATCTCTCTTTTGCTTTTGTTATCATTATCGGGTAGGGTTTAGCGTAGGAGATTAGTTATTTTGGAATGTGATAGAGCATTAACATTTAATCTCCGAACTGACACAATGCATCAAACAACCAAAGTAGAAAAAAAAAACAGATCACAGTTTACCTGTTTCAGGGAAAAATTAAACACTCCACTAACATGCAAGAAGTAATGCAAAATGTGCAAGAAGCAACATCATTTTTCAGAAATGTTTTTCCAATGATGTTACAAATTGGACAAATTGGGTTACAAATTGGACTTCATACTCAAGCTACAGTAGCCTATTGTATGAGATAGAAAAGGTTTTTAAATAGAGTGTCTCAGTTCATTCGATGAGACAGCAATATACCATGTTGTCACGCTACAGTGCTACTTGTAGGATAAAGTAGCTTGTTATTGGAAAAGCTGAGCTACTGTCACGCTAATGAAAATGTAGTTAAGGTAGTAGTGCTTCTACTTTTTTTAGCTACGCCCCCAACACTGAAGCCGAGTTTGATTTGCTAATAAGCAGCTCTACTGCAAGTGTCCTGATATATTTCAGCTACAGTATTCATTTAGCAGAATTTGGATAGTGCAGAACTGGAACGACTCAATCTTTTGATCTTAGAACTACTAGAAAATTCCAAGTTTCTATTTCCACTACTGAGGGATTACGAGGCATTAACCATGCAACTGCTACAGTCCTGACAAAGCTAGCTTCTAATCTTATTAGCATCCTGTGCTTTTACTCTCTACACAGCTTGAACTAGCTGATGTTTTTCATGTCTGATTAAAAGACGGATACAAATATAGTTAAGAATTATCAAAATGTTTGAATTATTAAACCACAGTACACAAAAATGCATTTAAAGATCTAAACTTAGCATATGTCAGATATAGCTCAGATGAACAGATACATTGAAATGCCATTACATATGAAATTAATGCCAACAGATCAGGTCAAATTCTACTCTCAAACTTCTAGAAATATTCCTATATTAAAGTCATTTTTGAAGTATGAATATTTCATCCACTCACACAGTGCTGAAATGCAATATTGAAGCGCACTGGAATCCCATGTTCTGATTTAGAAAGCTATGTAAAGTAGTTTCTGACTGAGCTTTTTCCAGGATCCAATTATCAGTGGAAGGATGGGTGGTCAGAGAGCATGGCAAAAGGGTTGGGGAATTTCTGTGATGCACTCGGAGAATGAAAAGTGTATTTCGAGGCTTTGCATCAACCCGTGGGTTTCCCCGTTTAAAGTGACGGACAAAAACTCTGCTTCCAGCAATCAATACAAATGAACTTATATTCAAATTCCGATTAGCTAGTGACTCAACGAGTCATTGTGGGAAGAGGAGAGACCGCAAACTTTGACTATCCATTAAAGATGAAGCAGACGGTGCATTTTGTTATGAGGAAGCAACCTTATTTCATTCCTCTAAAGCAATTTTAAGGCCTGTGATCAGACTCTCTCTAGGGAGTTCAGACCACATCAGTGTCCTCCCAGCTGGACAGAAAAACACAAGTAGCACAATTTGAACTGACCAGAGGAAACAAGGGACAAACTGTCCGTCGAAAATGCCACCGCTTTGGAAAGGGCAACAACCGCTAACAGCGACAGTCTCCAATCTGTTGTTTTCCCTCTGCGATTCCATATGGAAATTACATTACGCCCACATCCTCCTGCAGGCCATCGGCGTGTAACGGTTGTTAAAGCCAATATTTAATATTTATGTTGTCAAAATGTATATTATTAAAACAAGGAGATCTACAACACCTTGAAAAGGCTATCTGTTAGCATTCCCTTTCATCTCAATGGCACTTGCTTGGCTGGTGAAGGACCCCTCAGAAGTAAGTGTTCTGAAAAATCTGCCATCTTTAATCATGGGACAAAAGAACTACCAATTACCTGAGCCATAAACACCATGTGACTAATTACTCAGGAGCTGCAGAAAAAGGATTGCTGATTGGCTGAAGCAGAATATAGACAGCCCCCTTCATTAATGGCAGCGGCTATTTGCAATAGGTGCTATTTACACCAAGTGCAAATAGCCATAGATACTATTTACATTAAGTGCAAATATCATTATATTCTGACAGATACACTAAATTATACACTATTTACACTAATAGCAGCATTTTCTTAGCGATATACACTAGGTGAAAATAGCAATAGATTATTTACACCATGTAAATGTATCAATTCTTTGCAATAAGAATAAATAGTAATTAGATGCTATCTATACTTTATAGTGGCAGATACTATTTGCACCTCAGTATTTTTGTACATTAAAAGGGATAGTTCACCCAAAAATGACAATTTGATGTTTATCTGCTTACCCCCAGCGTATCCGAGATGTAGGTGACTTTGTTTCTTCAGTAGAACACAAATGATGATTTGCCGTCTGTCAGTCAAATTATGGGAGTGAATGGGAATTTGGATCAATAAAAGTCGAAAAACCTTGCATAGACAAATCCAAATTAAACCCAGCGGCTCGTGACGACACATTGATGTCCTAAGTCACTGCCTCAGACTGTCAGAGCGCGATCAGACCTCACTTGTCTATGCAAGGTTTTTCAACTCTTATTGATAGAGTTCCCATTCACTCCCATTATTTGACTGACAGACTGCAACGGTTGGAGTTAAAAATCCTTATTTGTGTTCTACTGAAGGAACAAAGTCACCTACATCTTGGTCATAGAGTGTAAATGATTATATTTGTTAAAATTATTAAATGGATGCTGCCTTATTAGGAGAATAAAAACCCTCCCTACACCTTCCCCCAACTCTACCCAATAAACATTTTTGATATTATTAAACACTCGTTAGCAGTTTATTAGCAGTTTTAGAATATTATTTAAATTTTTATTGAAACTAAATGTGAGCTCGGCAAAAGGCAGATTCTACTCCGCGTCATTGCATTAATAGCCAGGTTTGTGAGCCTTATTTGCTACCGCTGCGCCACTGAAGATGTTGAATTCAATAAATCCTTTTTAAAGCTTGAGTGGCCAACGCGGAGCTAGTGTAAATAACATTTGCCAACAAGGGATGCTATTTGCACTTAGTGTAAATAGACACTCCATTCATTAATCATGAGCTATGATATAAATTGTCTATTTAATAGCTCCTCAAAATTAAGATAAAATAAAAAAGCAGCAATAAAACATCTACTACAATATAATTAAATATATATGATATACACTGGCGTTCAAAAGTTTGAAGTCGGTAGGATTTATTACAATATATTATTATGATTTAAAATTTAAAACGTTTTTTGAACAGCAGTGTATACATTATTTTTTATCAGAATAAAACACTGAACATTATTACCTTCAAATGGCTGTGAATGAACAAAGTTTTTTCGAACCAGATAGAACAGTTACAGCATTGGGAGCAAATTGGGCCATGCTAACCAGCAAAACCTTGACCTCCAGGTATAAACAGCAAGAGTCCCATCAAGAGAATAGCTTTGAACATATTTTTTACATAATCATCTGTATGCATGTCTAATACAGTATCAGTGATGGAGAATCATGAAAGAATGCTACAATCTCAGTTGATGCCCAAAATCATTTATAATGTGAACAATGATACTTTTCCCCCCACTTTTTTTTTTTTTTTGCCTCTTGCCACAATAATTGTAACATACAGGCATAATAATAACCCCAGTGTAATCTTAAAGCTGGTATGATAAATACACTGGACTATTTTCAGTGAGCGTGAGCGCCTATGCCGAGCTTCGCGTGAAGAGCGATATCCGATAACAAGAAAAGCAATTTCCCTGTCAGATGACATGAATGTGAGCAGAATGGGGAAACTCTCTAAATGAGAGCTGAGTAGATGGTGGCTCAACATGTTGGCAAATTGCACAGCGGACTGGCTGTGTGACAGACTGACAGGCCATTGCAAGCAGATCAAACAATCCACAAAACACAGCTAATTTCGTTCCAAAAGAAAAGCAATGCGTCATTCCATCCCCATTTGCCCATTTTCGGCTACTCTCTCCTTACACTTCCTCTTCAGTTAGATTGCAACCCAGCTCTCAAATTGCCCTTATAATAGCACAGGTTTGGTGCTGGAAGCCAATTATCAGACTACAACATGATGGGAAAAAAGGTTTATAGACCTGAACTCTGCAGGGACGTTATATTTTTCCTTTTCACCAGCACAATAACTAGGAGACATTTTTAGCTTGAGTGAAAAAGTATGGTTTTGTGAAATGTTTGAGCAGCTAAAATATCCAATATGGACACAAATTAATATTGCAAGTGTATATAGGTCATTGCGCTTCATTGACCATATGGCGTTGTCGACGCCATGTCATCCGAGTGCTTCACAAGCAACGCTTTGCATGTGTGAATCACATAAACACAGCAACGCTTAGCCACAACATAACTGTTTGTAGGTTGTCAGCCAAGGAAAACCTCTAAGGACACTGCATTTTCACACAGATCAAATGCTAGAGGAGTTAAAGATGCACAGGGATGAAGTGACATTCACTGAGTTATGGGAAATCAACATGAGATCCAAACTAGCCAGCCAAAGCGCTGATGGCCAGACTGGGTGGTCACACGGCATTAAACAGTCCAAATGAGAGAGATGCTCAAGGCTCCAGGAGGATAAGAAGGGATGATGGAGTAGGTCAAAGGGGCGGTTTGAAGCTCTGAAACTTGAGTGCGGAGCTAAGGGGCACGGTGTGAGAAAGCAGGTAAAGGTACAGATTCAGCAAGCAAGGATGCATTAAATCGATAAAAATGTTGATAATAAAGACATTTATAATGTTACAAAAATTATATTTCAAATAAATAGTGTTCAAATTTCTATTCATCAAAGAGTTCTATAAAAATGCACCATGGTCTCCATCATTGATAATAATAAACAATGTTTCTTGAGCTCCAAATCAGCAAATTAGAATGATTTCTGAAGGATCATGTGACACTGAAGACAAAAAGTTACTTTAAATTGTAATAATGTTTCAAAATATTAAAGGTGCCCTAGATTGTTTATTTACAAGATGTAATATAAGTCCTAGGTGTCCCCTGAATGTGTCTGAAGTTTCAGCGTGAAGTGTCTGAAAATACCCCATTGATTTTTTTTAATTAATTTTTTTAACTGCCTATTTTGGGGCATCATTAACTATGCACTGATTTTTTTCAGCACGGCCCCTTTAAGAGATGCGTTCCCTCTGCCCCACGAGCTCTCGACTATACATTGCATTAACAAAGTTCACACAGCTAATATAACCCTCAAATGGATCTTTACAAGATGTTCGTCATGCATGCTGTATGCATGCTTCGAATTATGTGAGTAAAGTATTTATTTAGATGGTTACGTTTGATTCTGTGTGAGTTTGAGGCTGTACTCTGTGGCTAACGTCTAATTCTACACTGTTGGAGAGATTTATAAAGAATGAAGTTGTGTTTATGAATTATACAGACTGCACGTGTTTAAAAATGAATGAAAATAGCGACGACTCTCTTGTCTCCGTGAGAAACGATGGTAACCTTAACCACATTTAACAGTATTAGCAACATGCTAATGAAACATTTAGAAAGACAATTTACAAATATCACTAAAAATATCATGATATCATGGATCATGTCAGTTATTATTGCTCCATCTGCCATTTTTCGCTGTTGTTCTTGCTTGCTTACCTTGTCTGTGCACAGATGCAGCCGTTAATACTGCCTTTCATTGTCTAATGCGTCAAATGGGCTGGCATTATGCAAATATTGGGGTCATACATATTAATGATCCCGACTGTTGCGTAACAGTCGGTGTTACGTTGAGATCCGAGTGTTTTCCGGAAGTCTTTTAAACAAATGAGATTTACATAAGAAGGAGGAAACAATGGAGTTTGAGACTCACTGTATGTCTTTTCCATGTACTGAACTCTTGTTATTCAACTATGCCGAGGTAAATTCAAATTCTGATTCTAGGGCACCTTTAATGTATTTACTGTTTAAAGGTAGCCTTGGTGGGCATAACAGACAAAAGACAAAAAAGACAATCTTACTGATGCTAAACTTTTGAACAGTAGTGTAGTCTAACGGATCTATTTGTTTGGCTGACCAATGACAGGCGAGGGAGTGTGCAGGAAATCTGCCATTATTTTTTATATTCCATTTGGTGATGCTAGCGACACAGAAATTACACACTTAACCTTTATCAACAGATGCAGAAGACGTTGAATAACCTCTAAACACATAACCTTTTTCACAAACAAGTAATCGACAAGTATCACATTAATTTAAACATGGCATTTTTAAGTAAAAAGACTTAAAAAGTACTAAAATGTACTAAACTGTGTTTTATTTACAACTTTGAAAAATCATTTGTACAGTGTAGAATAGTAGTTCTCAACCGGGGGGCTCAGCAAACCTCCAAGGGGGAGTTCAACATGACTTAACCATAAAACAAAAGTATTAAACTAAATCGTTGGACAATGACAGGCCTTGAAATAAAAAAGGTTGAGAACTACTGGTCTAGAAAGTTCTAGAAATGATCTTTCTACAGAATCTAGTATACTCTCATGAGTCCTTAGTATATAAACACACATACATAGGATTATTACAATATTCTACAATGTACCACCAAGTGGGTTGAGCTGGTGATTGCTTTTGTGAGATTAACATGAAATGCATTTCGTTTTTGTCTAGTTTTCCTGCATCATCTAATTCAACGCTGAAGTAAAGCTTTATTCTTGCCTCACACTATAATAATCAAATAAAATGTGCAAACGTAAGTTTTGTGTTAAATACTGTCCAATTCTAGCAAAAAGTAGGATAGGATCTGACTGGTTGCCGTGAGTGTTTGAGTGTCCGGTCGTATCCAGTGTTAAACGCTCACAGGTGGCCGTCCATTCAACACGCCCTTTTAGCCAGCATATGATGAGGAACCCTGTTTGACACAAGTAACAGGAAGCTTAAACTTGCCAATAAGTACATTAAAGCAGATGCAGCTAGGGACCGAGTCTGAGTCTGAATCATGTTACCACACGGTCGCCTCAAAGTAAACACCACAACAGACTTTTCCTCCTCTCTCGTACCCTAAAGGGAAGGGTTTATCCTCTTTTCATGGTGCATTAAATCCAAATGGAGGTTGTCCCAAGAGTAACATTACATAGCAACAAAATGCAGAATCTCTAGCAAGAGCCTGAGATCAGTGTTTTAGCCTTGCACTTCCCTGGCTGGGATCCGAGCCTTGAAGCTGATGCAGTCTTGCCTATTGGAACAAAGCCCTATTATCCAGCAGCAGTGTCTAGAAGTAACGTCCCACTGACTTCTATTTTCTCAGCATGGATGTACAGTTATTTCACTGCCTTTGCTACTATAGAAACAACACAGGACAGCGCTGCAGAAAACAACTACACTTTTAAACAACTCCATTCTCTGTTATTGTTGTTGCTCTACATCCTGATTTTCATTTCCTGTTTGCTTCAGATAAACACACCTGATTTAATACCGGAAAGACACAATCACATCCTCATAACTAAATTGCATCTCTCCGTCTTATTCGACCCGCTCTCTACACAGTTACCTTGGAGCTGCTATTGTTTCCAATCATTAAAATGGCATTATGTGTTTGTGTGTTGTCATTTTGTTACCTTTATTGACCTAAGTGGAGGTCTCAAAAATAATGAGGCAGTGGAGTAAGTGGGGAATTGACTTTTACGGAGAACAAAGGCAGATGCATCATTTCAGGGTCAGGAAAAATCAGAGGAATTAGTGAGTCCAAACAACAATATCCACACGATTTACAGCAAGCTTTCTCCAAAGAGGATTTAAAGATTAACTTTTTAAGATTTACAAGACTTATGCTTAGAACAGAGTAATTGAATAAGGTATTTGCATAAGTATTGCTTCACAATTCATAAATTGTGTTATTTAACATGCACAAACATATCTATAGCGACCATGTGATACCATCAGAACACTGAAGTATCCTGTTTCCTTAAAGAAGACTTTTCATTTTAATATAAAAACTATTATAAACAACATCTGCACAGTTACGATGCTCAAAGTTCAATGCAAAGGGAGATATTTTCTTTTAAAGAATTCTCTGTTTAAGAACTACAACAAATGGTTGGTAGGGACTACAACTGACACCACTAACCCAAAAATTTACATGAAACCTGCCCGCGAGGTCACGCAACAAAGGGGCGAGGCCATGTTGGGCTGCTTTAGAGAAGCAGAAGAGTTGTTGTAGTAGAGTGTTGTTGCCATGCCATCATTTTACGCCAGACTGCTTCACAAATGAGGGTCAATTCAACACTGGATTTGCACAAAAGATTAACATGACGGCACATGCTAGTCAATGAGTTGAATCAACTCCACAGCAACTACATAAATTTATCCACTAACCGTTCATCCAGATGCATTCTAAAAGTTCTCACCAGCAGTGTCCGACTCCGGTTTGAACAATGTAAGGCTGAATACCGTTACTGACAATCGTCATTTTGGCTGCGTGAGATTCTCCAGCGCTGTTGTTGTTGAGCAACCGAAGTGCGAGCTGTTAAAGCTCCGCCCTCTTCTGGTAAGCAGGCGGGGAGCAGCATCTCATTTGCATTTAAAGGAACACACAAAAACAGCTTGTTTTGCTCACACCCAAATAGAGGCAAATTTGAAGAGCTATAATAAATGATCTGTGAGGTATTTTGAGCTGAAACTTCAGAGACACATTCTGGGGACACTAGAGACTTATATTACATCTTGTAAAAGGGGCATTGTAGGTTCCCTTTAATTCTGACTATTTCTCATAATCGCAACTTTATATCTCACAACTGAGACTTCATAGATTCAGATTTTTTATTATTTTTAATCTCACAATCATGACTTTCTCATACAGTGATTGCAACTTTATTTCTCATAATTGTGACTTTATTCCTAAATAATTATTACATTTATTTCTAATTATTTAAGTTTTATATCTCACAATTGTGACTACTCATGCTTACAGCTTTATATCCAATAATTACGACTTTATGTTTCACAATATGACTATTGTTTTAAAAATCATAGGACATTTACTTGTTTTACCGTGAGGCAAAATCAGACTTCCACCACAGATTTGCAGAGTAAAAAGGCAAAACCATTCTATGCAAATGAGAAACAGCTTTTTTTCTTCTTTAAAGTACAAGGAAAAGTGCACCAGTTTAATCAGGGGAGCATGTGCAAGAGAGAGTGGGAGAGACGGATGGTGAAAGATAGAAAGAGAAAAAGCTTGTCATGAGAAGGCAAGGAAATCAAAAGTGTAAGAAAAGAAAAATATGTTTTCTGCGGTACAGATGAAGCACTTTCTTCCTCAGCAACCAGCTACCTGCAAATGACTGTGATTCACAATTCAATGACAGTAAACAAGCATATGAGAGCACTGCATTACACACATCCAGCCTCACTACTGCCACCTACAGGGGAGTGACTGCATAAGAAATACAGCCCTAAAACTTAACTTGTATGCTTTCAAATCAGATCAGAGCAGAAAGCTATTGAAGTGGACCAGGTGGGAAGAAAGAGAAAGCTACAGACAGAGTGAGAAAAGAGAGAAAGCGACAGACAGAGAAGGAAAATAGAGAAAGTTACAGACAGAGAGAGAAAAGTCAAAAGGAGGAGGCCCAAGGCTCCATGTGAAAGAGCTCGCAATGATCAGAGACACAAGTTCTCAAAGGGGACTCGCTCCCTTTAGAGCGGTGCTTGAAAGGTGGCTACACGGTATTACAGCATGCTTGTTTACAGCAAGACTGACATCTCACTTCATCTGCACACATTCTAGGAGTTTTATAAATCTTACAAAAGATGAAACATCTTTCCTGGAGTAACAGCATTTGTTAGTCAGAAACCACCCATACTTTTGTGTTGTTTTTGTGTTCAGCCAACATTATTACAATACAAGCATCACATTTGCATGAGGATATTATGGACGACCGAGTAGCGGTTATTGAGGCGAAACACTCTTTTCAAGCGCATGTATTGTAATTGCAACACTGTAACAAACCATAACGCCCGCAGAAAGCCTTGATTGACGTGTTCAGCGTAGCTCTGCATTGCAATCGACTGGGAGTCTGTGGACTAAACACACATGAAATCACTCAAAGTCTTGGTGTCATTAATTCAACAAGACAATAGATGAAAAACACGTCCCTCACGTTCTCAAAATTTCATGACAGCGGGTAGATCCACGCCAAACTTCAAAAGTAATGTGGAAGATTGAAACAAATGAGAGCACACAAAGATGGACGCATTCAAGCAAACTTTCATCTCTTTTGTTCTGCTAATGTAATAACTCCTCATTAACCCTCGTGTTCTGTTTGGGATTTGAAAGACTAAAACAAAATAAAATAAAAAAGGTCTCTGCTGAACATGAGAACGAAGCAGAAAATCAATTGTAAATAAAATTCATCACACATCCCCAATAAAATTAGCCGGTTATGTTAAAAAACATGAATAAAAATGTTTCAATTTTTGTGTTTTTCTATTCTATTGTGTACACACACACAAAGGCAAGTGGGAAGTGAAGCAAATGTAATATATATTAGTATATCAAAAGTTTGTGGTCAGTAAAGCCAGTAAGGTTTTAAAGAAATTAATATATTTATTTAGCAAGGATGCATTACATGATAATCTTTAGAATTAGGAAAATGCACAATTAGTTCAAAAATACGAGGGAAACTGAAGAGGTGCCAGAGAACCATTTCGCAGAATTAATCTAAAAGTCCAAATTATTTTTGCAGGGTTTCTCTAAACCACAGATTAGTGATTTAGAAGCATAAAAGATCAAGAGTTCCCTAATGGGTCTGGGAAAAATTCCAGAGTAAGAAATGCTAATGTTACAAGTGTACCCCTAGAGGACAACCTTTATTTTGTCACACCTTTGCTGGCCTTTCAATACAATTACTCTTTCATCAGCTGAGAGAAACTAAAGTTTAATTATTCAAGCTCTTTTTAATTACTCATGCCCTTACATAAAATAACAAAACTTCTTTCAGGATAAAAGGTGCATTTCTGTCCATGCATAAAAGTATGTACAATATCAGGCAGCTTTATAATGGGAGTGAATGGGGGATGTGTTTTGAAGCCCCCCAAAAATGCATCCATCCGTCATAAATATAATCAATATGGCTCCAGGGGGTTAATAAAGGTCTTCTGAAGTGAATCAAAAGGTTTTTGTAAGAAAAATATCCATATTTAGAACTTTATTAACTATAGCTTCTGGCAGACGGCCGTATGCATCGATTTGCGGCGGAAGACTAACCTCTGACCAGACACGTGACGTAATGACGAACGCGGAAGCTCAGAGGAGAGAGCAAAACAAAACACCGGTCTCGAATTAGAAACCTAAAATGAGAAATTTTAAACCACGAGAGGTGTCTATGTTTACTATACTACTACTTTAAGCGTCATACATCACTTCAGGAGTTACTCATTTGGCACAAATCGACTTGCGCAGTCTGCATATGGTAGTCTGGCGGAAGCTAGTTATTTTAGTTTGTATAGTTTTAAATATGGATATTTTTCTTACAAAAATCCATCGCTTTGCTTCATATGGCCTTTATTAACCCACTGAAGTCGTGTGGATTATATTTATGACGGATGGATGCATTTTTGGGGGGGCTTGAAAACACGCCCCCCATTCACTACCATTATATAACCAGGATGGGAGAGCCAGGATATTTTTTAATCTCCGATTGTGTTCATCTGAAAGAACATAGTCATATACACCTAGAATGGATTGACGGTGAGTAAATCATTTTTGGGTGAACTATCCCTTTAAAGAATTATTGAACTTATGCTTCTGCTTTCAACCAGAAGTCAGAATGTAGCACAGTGTGCCAGTTAATTGAGAACATTTCCACTAGAACATAAGAAATGCTTCTGCTAATGCCACAATAATAACCCTAGCCTAAAACTAATCACCTCATCATTTTCGGAAAAGCCTTCTATATCTAGCGTTTCAACTTTTCATTATCCGTTACAACACCTGAGCAGGCACAATTTAACCATCCAATCAAAACAAACACATCTTCATGCACTGCTTGTAATTACAAGACCTTTACAAGCATCGCTCCTCATTACCTCAACTTTATATTGCAGGACAACAAAAGGAGGACGCAGTGAGAGAGCTTAAGCAACACTATATGAAGGGTAGTCTCCAGGCTAGCACATCTCATTATCACTATGTTCTTGGGATGGAGGCAGTTCGGTCCAGAAATACACCAACGAAATGGCACTACCCATCTGTCCCACCTACAATGCAATGCTCGGGATTATATTCTACAATTTCCTCTGCAGACTTTAACGTGTAACCAAGCATGACTGTGCAGAGGAAAAGGATAATGATTTGATTCCCCCACCAGCTTTGTTCTCTTCAGTTGCGCAATAAAAATCATAAACGCAACCTACATTACAAGGAAGCTTCAGCCAGTCTGAAAACACATACTGTCAGTGGAGAGTATTGTGATATCCCCTAAGAGCCCCAGACGTGCTCTCAATATGTCAAATCTTCCTGAGAACGAGGGCGATCCATACCATTAAAACTGTCACAGACAAAATCTAGTCCATGCTCAACATCTATTGTGAAAAGACAGCGGTGAGTAGACTTCATCTGAACGAAACGGGTACTGCAAGAATCATACTGTGCTCGCAACAAATTAGACATCTCAAATGTACAAATAATTAATATTACATGTCACTATATAGCTGAAACATAAAATGAAGAATGCAAATATCCTTCAAAAAGCATTTTAAGATGAACAAAGAGCAACCTAGAACAGGGGTCTACAACAGGGGGTCTACCGTTGGTGCGGCAGGGGGTCTGCCAATTATTGTTTGATCTCAAAATAACTTGAAGTAAAATAAATTTTTTAATGTTAGAGCTCAAACAATGATTGGGATATAATTTATTTATGAATAATATTTAACAATATATATATATATATATATATATACCTATGTGACAATGGTCTCGCGATCCACCAAGGGACCTGAAAAAGTTTGATGAATTTCAAGTTTGGGAAGAGAATCGAAGCCACTAGGTGGCGATAGAGGAACCTCATCAAAATTCCATAAGGATAAGTGGCCAAAGCAAACCAGACGTTGTGTTGTGATAATTACCTAATTATCAATATTTAGGCTGGAAGCAACTTCAAAGCTGGCCTATGCCGTCTCCTGGCACTTCTTGGTCGTTACTAAAGGGCACATTTGGAGGTGCACGCGCATACTGCTGGACACTCTGGTCTTTGCACACACATAAATCACTGTGACTTTCTCAATGGGCTCCTAAAGGAGCTGCAGCATTGCGATGCAGCGCACGGCGCGCGAGATACTTCTCTTGGTGTGCGCATCATTAGGAGGCTCCTCTGCAATCAAGTAAAGCGCGTGTGATAAAATGTCTTCATCAGTCGTCTCGCCGAAAACAAACGATGTCGTTTTCGCATTCAAATGACGTCACGTTTTCACTGAGGTATTGCAGAGAACAGATTATGAGGGAATTTAATGACAAGCAAAACTGTCTAAGCCATCCTCAATGCAGTAGAGTCCCTCTGAAACACGCAGAAGCATTGCACGGTGTAAAAAAAAAAAAAAAAAAGAAGGCATAAACGTATATTCATTTGATTCTGTATGCTTTTAATCTTATTTATTGTTTCATATTAAGGTAGACCGCTGTGAAAAGAACCGTAGCGAAAATCAATTCTGGATTGAGGTGAAATATGGTCCACCTGTTTGCTATGGTAGATTGCTTATGCACCACTCGTTTTACAACTTTCATCGATAAAAGGTGTAAGATACGAACACAGTATAAAAAAGAAGTAAAATTTACTGTAAAACTGGCTGCTGCGTTAGGCATATCTTTGCCGTAAATAGTAGGATAATACAAGATAGAAAAAAATAAAAAATAAGATGTTGCGCGCATTACAAGATGATTTTTCAATATATGGTGTCGTCTTAATGTATAGGCTACCATTAAATTGTATAAATGTTTCTTAAGAGAGTCCACAGGTGGTACAATGGAAGGTCACATGATGACTTAAGAGATAATAATCACAACTGGCCTCTCCAGCAACTGACCAATCATAACAAATGCAGAGCACAGTGCAAATAACACTGAAAAAAAAGATGTAACTTTTTAAATACAATTCAAACCATCAGCGAATTCCACTTTCAAATTATAAGGTAATTCAAAGTTTTATTTAACAATTTTAACATTATTTTATTGTAAAATTACGTAAACCGCAATTTACATTTTACAGTGTATTATATATATATATATATATATATATATATATATATATATATATATATGTATGCAGCCATTTCCAGAACCTATGTAGCGTAATGGATCATTTGGGGATGTTTTATTCATGCCAGGGATAACGCGTGACTTATTTAACCAACTTTCAGGCATGCACCGCGTCATCTCGCCAACACATGCACTACAATATTTATTTGTTTAGTGCATCAAGCTTTAATTAAATTAAACACGCGCATGCTCCCACGCCAAATTCCCTCCTGCCAAATCCCCAGCACCCCGGCCTCCACCTCCACACAGTGGCCCCTCGGAGGAACCCTCTCTTTTACAGCTCTGATTTAAGACCTCTCTTGGACCCTATCCGATCTCGCGCGCAGTGCCAATCCTTGTACCCATCGCTAAAACATGCACGCGCACGTGCGCGTTCGCTCAATCCTTTTACAAAGAGTATTGCCAACACTCTTGCTCTTTGCAAATCCAAGTTTATGTTTTTTTTTTACGATGTCATAATGTGGCGTGCATACAATGCGGCGTCGCGAGGAATCGTTTCCAGTCAAACCACCTGTTCTCACCCACCGTATATAGGCTACATAATGGACGCATTGATGAGGACAGATGAAGATGTTCATCTCTGATATTGCAGCCACAACCTTAATTCAGCGCGAAGCTCAGTTATAACTCGCTAAACGGACGTTAATCTGGCCTCAGTGTCTCAACGAATTGCACGACAATGCATAGCTTTTCTCAACGTGGGTTGAGTCCGTGTACTGAGGATCGATGGTGTGATCTGAACTTACCAATGTGAATAATTGAATCGGGGAGCACGGGTTCCCACTCCAGACTCCAAAATGTGATCAGAAACAATACTGCTGGAAAAACTTTCATCTCTCCCTCTGTCAAAATCTATCCTCCTTAGGTTCAGAAAGATGTCGAAGCGACGGTAGTTTTAAATCCTGTGCAGAAAGGCTGCTTGTCCTCCTTTCAAACTGTCAGCCGATGCTTTTTTGCCTCGGATGTGCTTCTGTTGAAGGCGAAATCTTCAGTAACCCGGTAAGAAGAGCACCCGTCAAAACATCCTGATGCTCAAGATCTCCAAGCAAATCCGAATCAATATCAGGCAAAGTTAAAATGTGCTTCATACACTGTTGGGTTTTCTATTCTCCCGTCTAGGCGAATAAATCGGGGTTCCGTGCGCTAAACACGACGCATCTCACAGAATCACCCACCGCACGACTGAACAGAACTTCCTTTGCGCTGATGTAGAAAAGCGCCACACTCACAACCACGAATACAGTTGAATTTGTTTTTGCACTGAGCCCTTATTCCGATGCAGTACTGCGGAGACTTTTCTGCGACAGAGAACGAACGGCTCTACATGCGGATTCTCGAGCTGTGATGAGTGGGAGGAGGCCCCCAGGATACATGCGACTACATGGGCAGCAGCATCAGTACCCGGCGCTGTCCAGAACTGAATTAACAGAGGAAAGAGAGACTAGGGGGGAGAGAGAGAGCGAGAGCGAGAGAGAGATCCACAGTGGGGTGGGAGGAGGTAGTTTATGATAATGGAGAGGACTCCTCTGTAAGACTGTGGCTCCTCCCTTGTCCAGCAACTGCCAATCATTTAGTCTGCAACTACCCGTTTTCTAAAACGTTTTTAAGTACGTTACTGATAACGGTAGGTTTGGTGAAAAATATTACTAAGAATGCAATGTTCTTTTTTTTAAATATAATTTTGATTATATTTCTAGACTTCCGTTTCATCAGTCCTCTTAAAAATATGCAATTAATCTTTAAGCCCCCTTAAAAATCTCCGATTATGCAACAGGACTCCAAACAAAAAAAAAACAAAAAAATGAATAGGCAGCTACTGGCTCCTAAAATGAAACACAGAAGGGAGATTTAGTATACAAAAAAAAAAAAAAAAAAAGACTAGCCTATTTAACTTTTTGTAATGTATTAAATTGCCTATAATAAATTGGGGGGAGGGGTGGATTTTACGAAAGGGGGGAGTAACAAGCTTAATGGTTTTAACATGTTATCAGCTAAACAAAGTTACAACCTTATACGTTGAAGTATACATAAACTAACCAGTGTTGGGGGTAACGCATTACAAGTAACTTGAGTTATGTAATCAGATTACTCTTTCAAGTAACTAACGCATTACTTTTTCAATTTACAACAAATTAGTTACTTTTTCACATTTATTGACTGACAGCTCTCCTGTCCCAATGTTGAGAGAAATCAGGTAAGTGCAGAGGCGTTGTGTGCGCTGTTTGAACGTTATTGTAGTTCTAGACTAAATGCGAACATGCATTAACTCATCTCACTTGAAGGGTTTGGGTTTACTCAAAATGAATAAAAACACTGAAATGCCATCTCAGAAATTTACACAAACCTGTATATAACCTGTACAAAAATTATATATATATATATATATATATATATATATATATATATATATATATATATATATATATATATATATATATATATATATATATATATTAAATTACACAAATATACTTTATTTAATAACACTTTATTAACATGTGTCTTTGCTGCTGACCTTCTATGATCTAAATGTAATTGAAAGGTGTGTTTGAGCTGTGCCCTCTACTGTACAGGCGTAAATATGCATTTCCTTCAACTTGAGGTTTATTCATTTCACTTTTGGTGCAAAGGGGCTTTAACATTAGCCAAAAATAAAACTTGTTTGCTGTTATTAAAAAACAAACAAACAAACAAGCTCAGCCAAAGACTATAGATATAGAAAGATGGTTCACTCCTATTAGTTATGAATGGGAGAAACTGCAATGTGCAATATGGCGGAATCATAGACTTGTAAAAAAAAAAAAAGGGCGGAATACTTCCCGCCTTCTAAGTCAAAGAGCCAATCGCTGATTGATAAAGTCACTGCAGCTGCCATTAGAGGCGCCGTTTCCCATAGAAACCTATAGAGACTCGCGCATAAGACTGTACATGCGCAGACTGTACAAAAATAGGCTTTTTAACGCTATTTAAGCATAAGAAGCAACATTTATGGGACGATTCATGTTAGATTTTGTGGCTGATTTGAAATATGTAATTTAATTGAGAGTTCGCCAAGCAGTTTAGAGATTTCATGATTCCCCCATTCAAATAGATAGGACTTTCAGTGCGTTCCAAACAGGATATATCGCCCTTCGAAGGGCACTTCGGAGTGAAAATAATCATGGCCGCCATGTTGAAGGTTCGTTCCAAACCGAAGTGCTCAAAACTGGCCACTTCAAAGGGCCATTCGGAATGAAGGATTTCAAAGGGTAACTGATGGACACTTTGGGCCCCCATGATCCTTTGCACAGGAGGTTAGGAGTTTGATTTTAACTATTATGCATGCATAATATTTTTCTATAGGCTACTACTGTAATATTTATATGAGTTAGATTTGGTACATTATTATGGTCGAAACGGCATTGTACTTCAACAAAAATACTTTACACCTCCCTATATCAGTCCATTCAAATGTTTAAAATACATAGATACAATATATGCGATAAACCTAAAATAAATAAATAAACTAACGTTAAACAAAGGACGCAGCTTGCACAATCTGCTCTTTGATTGTCTCGTTAAGATGATGCAGAAGTGCATTCCAAGCTCTCACTCTGGAGGGTAAACCCTTTTAAGGGATTAGGGCATAGGGATGAGCCCTTCCCCAACCTTCCCTAATGGTTCCTGGTTCAAAATGCAATCTGATGCAACTGCACATGAAGAAATAATGCTTTCCTAATTAGATTGTAAATTGTTTTTACTCTTTGTTGTAGTTGCGACAATTTTGGGTAACCCGAACATGTGATGAATACAGCGTCTGAAGTACGCTGAGGTTTCACTATGGCAGTAACAAAAAACATTACATTCTAAAAAAAAACACTCAAAGCAAGATTCAAACTTACAATCACTCTTACAGCAAGACACATTGCTCCAAGACACAGTAGCTTTGGATATGGGTTTGAGCCCCCCAAAGGCTGAAATCCTAGAATCACCACTGATGACAGTCACAAACTGGATTTGCACTGCTCATTGAGCACAGAAGTATTAAGACTACCTTCCATATCCATCAAACGCACCCTGCTCCGTTGGGATAATTTGTGTCTGCTTAATAGCACTGTGTCATGGGCCGTCTCCACATTGCAAGATAAAACAAAGTAGTTTAGAGTTCAATCTGTACTTGTAGCCACCACATTAAATCCTCTTGTTTATTTATCCGTGACCTTCAGGTGACGCGCTGACTGTTCTACCTCAAAGAGACTTCCATGAGCTTGCAGTCTTGAAGACAAAGTAAAGATCAGACAGGCACACTGAGAGTTGTCAAACAACACTGCCTGATACAAAGTCAACATACTAAATGATTGTTTCACTCAACATTTGCCACAACTTGCAACCTATAAAATGACGACTTTGTGTAGTTTGACTCCAATGACCTGTTTATCCATTCAATGACACTGTTGATTTTGGTGTGACCCAGGGAACCCAGAGGATTATGGGAGACAGGAACACACAGCTATTGTCTGTACACTTTCAAAATCCAGAGAGTGAGAGCAACGGCTCATTAAACACGGAGATTGGATCAGGCGTGTGACAAAAGGGGAGGAGCAGAATATCAATGTACCCCAGTGGAACAGTACAGAGGTCAATCATAGCAAAGCTTCAGTCTAAAACAGATACAAACAGTCAGCCACTTGATATGCCATTTACTTAATTTATACTAAGGCACCAAAGCTTTCCATTAGAGATGCATGTAATGGCATGAGGGATTCAACTTGATGGGTGTCGATTCACCTTTGACTCCCCATTCTCTTTTCTTTTAGCTCCAGACGTGTATAAATATTGATAAGCCACTTAATAGATGCCACATGAACTGCATGGGAATGTAAGTGGTCATGCGAAGGCTACCTTGACTAAACAGGTGCAGAATTCAGTCAAATCTTTCTTCGGCAACTACAAAATGTCGTCTTTTATGCAAAAAACGAACAAGCAAACACCCCGAGTAACTCATTTCCATTCTTTTAGACTTTCCACCTGGGCTCATTTCTCTTGCAGCTCACCAATACAGTGTTTTCTGAAAATGAATTATGTATCAGCAAACAAAAACAGAATGGGCACGAGGTTATCTGCGCACAATGTCACGGCCCGAGTTTGACTGAGCAAAGTTCGGGTTGAGAGTCAGATGTGGGGCGCTTTAGAAGATGTTGTGTAGCTTGTTTTGGCAACAGCGGCTGTCCTGATATCCTCACCAAAATATTTATAGGTCTCCCGGCATCAGAGGATTCATTTTTAGATTTGTGCGTAAGAGAAGAGACCCAAAGTTTTCAAAGTTTCATTAATAATAAAACGCCTTTTAACTCGAAAATATCGCAAAGCTCCAGGGGACTTCCGAAATAGATTCAAACAACAGCTCGAGCGAATAAGGTGGGGACGATGTAAATTGCGAAGATTATTAAATATGATAGTTCCTTCAAACACTAGCTTTATGGCAACAGCTTTACTTTGCCATTCATAATAAGTGCAACAGACTTTAATATTTGAACTGAAACCCAGACAGAGCTGGCTCGAACACACTATGAATACTAATTTAGAAACAGATTATTGTAACATTAAGTTGAGACCTTCAAGTTTGATAGACTGCATAAAAATCAGTTTCAAAAGCCACTGTCAGAATGAAAAGAGAGCACTCCAACTTCTATATGTTACAGTCCATGCATTATTTATAACACCACCTGTGCGCGAGACGTCAGGCCGCCTAATAGCTGATCACTGGCTCAAATAAAGGCAAAGAAATAAAACACACAATTGCAACTTTTATTCTGCACACTTGGCTGAAATTCGCTCCCATTACCAAATAGCATTAACTGCTCATAAATGGAGCGAAATAGCTTTGTGATTTGTGGCTGTTATGTGTAATTTGCTGCCTGGGCATAAAAGTTGGTGGATCAATTTTTAGCTAGCCGCTCCTTTCAGAAAATTTGATTCCATTGACAAAACCTGCAAGCCAAAGCCTGGTCTTTGCTGGACTACGATGACAAGTGTTTCAAAAGACATCATAAAGTAAGCTGCGCTCTATAAATAAGAGCCTATTCACTCACAGTGGTAAAGGAGCTGTCTGCTGGACTGGGGGAGGGCTGCTAAAAGAGAGTGCTGATCTGCTGCACATTACTCAGGGAGCTGTTCCTGTTATGATGGTGCTGAATTCCAGGAAGCCAGTTTAGATGGTATGGTATGTTAAAAGTCAACGCTTTGGTCAAGACCTGCATCTGCTGAAACATACATCCATTTTTAAGCGATAACTGACACTAAACTGCATAGCTGACTAACTGTTGTTATCTGTTGTTGCAAGAGAAAAAGCTCATAGGTAGCAGAGCAGTACCTCTTGACAAACAGCAGAGGGCTCCCTTCTATTTGAGCTGCCTGACATTTCACTTGAATAAAAGAAGGCTTTGAAGTAAGTGAAGATTTGCAGGGGAAAATGAAAGTAATGAGACTTTCAGGATGCAATGTGCAGATTTGCTCTAAACATAAAAGCATGCCGTCGACTCCCAGGTAATTGACTTGCCCCATGGGAAGAGAGGTCACATTTTAGATAATAATGTCATTACTGAAATATTGACAGGTTTGCTCGTACAGGGATTCAGCATGTCCATAAAGGGATGGTGTTGCAGTGCTCGGTTTTGTGCTGCGCTTGGGTCAATACAAAGTTGAGAGGACTGAATATAGATGAGTTTCGGGTTATTTACAGTTGCCGCACCAGGACTCAGACACTCTTTAGATCAATCACTCTCTGTCCTCAGAGAACGGGAGAGAAAGACCCCAATCACACAATGTCACGGCAGCTTCTTCCCCCGCCCCACACGAACAGGAGCACATCCCCAGGTCAAAAAAAATTATCTGCGCAAGCCAATGATAAGTTATGGCCTGTGACATGAAAGCAAAGGCTTTTGTTTCACTGGAAACAACAGCGTTGGTTAAGTCTCCTCAAGCGCACGATCAATCTAAGCTTTGAGATTTAGCCTTCCTGCCGTATATTAAACAAAATTTCTCCCGTCACAAAGTTGGCTTGCATTTTTCAAGGGCACCAAGAAGTGTGTTTAAGTGCTGAGCTAGGACATAACGCAGCCCCTTTGTGACAGACTCGTCTCCCCCATGGGGTTTGCCAACCGCCGGGCCAAAGGGGGCCAAACAGACGCAATCCACCTCCTTGGCACTGCCCTTCAGTGGAGCTGTGTCGTATGATTAATGGAACACCTTGCACATGGTCGAATCCGGTCGTTGTGTAAGCTGCCTGGAGTTAGGCTTCGACTCAGTGCGGTAATCTCGCACGTATGTCGCGGAAGCCCAGCATAATGAAGCTGGCGAGACTCGAGAAAACAAAAAGAAAGTAAACTATCAAACTAGCAGCAAGCAAAAGATGGCCATTTCCTTTCACGTCGAAGATGCGGGAGGGAAAATCACAATGTCCAATTTCCATTTTACCCGTGAGAATAATTGACTATTCCGCCTCTGAGTGTATAAATCCATCAATCCCCTCGTGATCTTGGAGCTAAGGCAGGCGTTTTTGCTGAGCTGAGTTTTCTCCGAATTGTGTCTTGCCACTGTGTCTCTCACAGTCAAAACGTTTCACCCTCCCCTTCAGCAGGGTGACAGAGTACTTGGAGAAATTGGGTCACACATTCACAGATCCGAAATTGCAGCATTTTTTGAGGAATAAAGACGCAAATGCAGTGATGATTTATTTTGGCTCTTCAACAGGATGAAGACAGTAACCGATACAGCGATTCTATGTTTACAGGCCATTGCGGGAGGTGAGGTTTGATGCGGCGTTACCAAAAAAAGGACTCTAGGGTTGCTGGAGTGAGACTATAGTATCACTGCAGGCCTTAACCCCTCTCCCTTTCATTCAGGTGATAAAGGGAGGCTGAATAATTGGTTTTCTGGCTGACTGACCCTGAAAACAGAAAAAAAAAGTGAGTTGAAATGAAGTGAACTGTCTGGGGGTGGATGGATTGAAATGCTGAGTACTCGAGAGTTGATAAGAGCCATTTGCATGGACAAAATGTCCATGGAGGATTGAAGTGAGACAGCTGAGCAAGAAAGAGAGAAAGGGGTCTGAAATGGGAAGAAAGAGCCTGGAGTCTTCAGCAGTCTTTCAAGACGGCCTCTGGTACTGTGAGGGTGGCAGAGAAGAAAGAGGACAGATTCGGCAAACTTAAGGAAGTTCTCTGCTGCCGTGAGGCTGGAAAGAGTTAGATGTGTTTGTTACTATAGAGCAAACAAGTTTAAGGGACCTTCTCAGGGAAATGATTAGTAGTAGGGACTTAATTGAAGCAGGTGGGCACCAGCGTGATGCCATTTGCTTTATCACAGCGATGCAGATCACAAGTAAACACAAGAGTCCACGGGTCATTATTATCAACAAAATGCACAGGTGCTCTCTGCCGCGATGTCTCTCTGGAAACTTGCGCAACTGCTTGGCACCTGAGAGGCACTGTGCTGCATTAAAAAGTCAGTAAAGAACTCACCCACTTAGATATCACCACTTTATGTGACTTGAAAAGACCTGAACACATGATGAGTGTTTTTTTTTTGTTTTTTTTAATCAGCTTGGTGAAATTAAAGGGATAGTTCACCTAAAAATGAAAATTCTGTCATAATTTATTCCCCCTCAAGTTGTTCCAAACGTGTATGAATTTCTTTGTTCTGCTGAACACAAAGGAAGATATTTGGAAGAATGTCAGTAACCAAACAGATCGTAGTGGGAAAAATAAATACTATGGTAAATCAATCTGCTTGGTTACTGACATTCTTCCAAATATTTTCCTTTGTGTTCAGCAGAACAAAGAAATTCATACAGGTTTGGAACTTCTTGAGGGTGAGTAAATGATGACAGAATTTTTTATCTTTTTTTAGGTGAACTATCCCTTTACAGATACATCTTCGTGTCTATGACAGTGTGACTGATGATCCGAAATAAAAAAGAACAGCTGAACATCAATACACAAAATATATATTAAATTGTTACTGCCTTTAGTTATTATTTTGAAATAAATATAAAAATGCTTAAATTTTTATAACGTTAAGAGTAACAGACATAAATTTACATTTGATTTATAGAAAATAAATCAAACTGTGAGGACTTTGCCTCCTCATTTCAGAATATCACTGCACGTCACTGATACATATAAGAAAATCTAGAAAGAATGTGACTGTTTCAAATAATCCAATCATTATCAGTGTCAGGAACTGAACCACTTGAGCTGAACAGTGAATAAACACTGATAAAATGACGCATTTTGCTAGCAGGCTAATTAACTGCATCTTATACATATGAGATTATATATACATACAAGATTAATAAGATGTATAACAAACTTAATATTACATCTTATACTATTGTTTAAAACTTATTGGGTCAGTAAGTTGTTTTTTTTAATGTTTTTGAAAGAAGTCTGTCCAATAAAAAGGTACGGTGCTTGTCACTGCAGTAAAAGGTACATCTTTGTACCTTACATAACCCTAAATAGTCCATATTAGTGCCTTTTTACCTTTGCACCTTACACTCAAAAAAAAAAAAAAGATTTTTTGATGCTGTTCAGTTTATTTAAACAATTTATTTTGATTCAACACCATTGTATCAGGTTTCTGGTTTAAATGTGATTGATTCATGTTAAATTGACTTGAAACAATTACTCTTTGACTTAACTTGATGTTTTCATATTGGAATAACATGTTTCAATCAAGTAAACCCAACCAGGACTCAATCAGATAGGATTTTCACTTCCCATCATGCTTTGCAAAGGGGCTGAACTAGGAGTGTAAATGTTGATATAAAGTGTTATTTTAAGCAGTTTTTAGGAAGATGAGAAAATGGAAAGTCTTTTAATGTTTACTGTTCTATTATGTTGGTATTTAAAAGTTTCTGTTAATTAATAGTTTTAGGGTTACCATTGTGGTGAATTGTTCCACTTGTGCTTGGGTTGAGGACCTGCTAACAAACTTTCAAATTACTTTAATAAGAAAGTAATCACTGTGGTAGTGCTCTTGGTTGTATTTCCCAAAAGCATTGTAAGCCTATGTCGATTGTAGAACCATTGCCACCAATGGACTTCTGATCAATTTAGGCTTTACAATATTTTTGGTTAAAGGCAATTTAGGATGAATCCAGTATCACATCTAGGTTTCTAACACAGAATATCACAAAAGTTATATAAATCACAAAATTAAACAAGAAGAATTAATTGTAAAAATCAATGTATATGAAAACAATTTACTTTTTATTTATTTATTTCTTGCTTTTTATTTATTCTCCAAACATTGCAAATTAGTTGGGCTGACACAATTAAATTAAGCTGTGCCCAACCATAGTAAATAAGCTGAATCAACCTTAATAAATTAAGTTGACCCAACGTAAGTACATTAAAATGGAATAACAGAATTGCATAATGCTGAAATAAAGCAACTTAATCATGTGGAAATCCTTTCCATGATTTTTTTTATGTTCTTTCGCTATTTTTTATTTTTTTATTTTCTGACAGTGAACGCTTACCAAGGCTGCATTTATTTGATCAAAAATGCCATAAAAACAGTAATATTGTGAAATATTATTACAATTTAAAATCAAATATAACTTTGTTGGCAAAAGTTTTCAGCAGCTATTACTTCAGTGTCATGTTCCTTCAGAAATCATTCTAATACTGATTTGGTGCTAAAGAAACGTTTATTTTAAACAAATTTGAAAATGATTGTTCTGCTCAATATTTTCATGGAAACTGAGATACATTTTTTTTTAGGTCTCTTTGATGAACAGAAAGTTCAAAAGAACAGCATTTATTTGAAGTCAAAATCATTTGTAACTTTATAAATATCTTTACAGTCACTTTTGATAAACTGAATGCATTTTTGCTAAATAAATGTTCTCATTTCTTATTAATAAAAGAATCATTTAAAAAATAAAGTACTAACTCCAAACTTTTGAACGATAGTGTACATCTGCACAAAATGGCACAAATGAACATGAAGTTATGTGCTAGCCAGAATATGTTCTGTACACGATGTTATGTAACAACACACTAAAATACGAACAATGAATAATTGCATTAAAAATTTTCAATATTGTATTATAATGATATAATATATTATTGTGTAATTTCATTTCAAGAGATAACATTTTCACAACAAGTACAGATTTCACATTGTTATTAAATAAATAAGTCACATTTAATATAAATTTTGAATATTTGGTTTAATTCTGCACTTTATAAACAAAATTATTAGTTATTTTCGCTGACTAAAATCAGATGCCATTTAGTAAAATAGCCTAAACTGATCTATTGACCTGAAACTCTCACAACATCACCACAGTGCCCTGCAGTCTGCAGTTTGGGGTAATATGTAATGCAGCTTTGCAGGTGTTAAGAAGGTTGCCGACTCACTGTGTTCATGTTGCTGCAGGCACTGGTTTTATGAGTCCTCAATGTAAGCAAAACCAAGAAAGGCATATTCACAGCTGAAGCATGTTGCTGATGAAAGATGTAAATGAATGTGGTGCCACGGGTGGGAAAACAACTCACAAATGTATCCCAACATGCACCTCTATGCATAAGTATGCTCATACTTTCAGAGTTATTGAAATCACCGCTCAATGTGCTTCTCCAATGCGGTTATCTGATATGAGAATACTTTAGCATCTCAGTGTGACAAGGCCCTGGACCGCAAAATTGATAAACACAAAGTAAATTAATGGGGGCGAATGGAGAACAAAAAAAATGTCAGCTGCACATCGGGGAAGGAACGAAAGACAGATAGAGAGAATGAGAGTCATTTGACTCTCTTGCTCTCGATGAGAAACCTGCTGATAACCGCTGAGAGCAAATGAGCCCCAAGTCCCCGCTGTCCTCCCATGACGGAACAGTGGCGGCTGTGCCGGTGCTACACGTCTGATTATTCTTTATATCCCTGGGTCATTTCCAATTTAAGAAGCACGCTATCAAAGCAAGTCGATATTACACGCCGTACCCCCATGAAAATCACTGAATTCCTGTTAGAGGAAGAAGCTGACGATAACAAGAATCTTTAGTCGCTCTCTTTGCCTCATCCGGGAAGGAAAGGAATAACAACCCCATTTATCCATCATTACCGGCACCCTCCATTTGTTTTAGATGAGTTTGTGCAGAGAAATGTTGGAACATGGAGTGAATGAGGGATTGTAGACTAGCCGAGGTGACTGAGAAAAGGGGGAAAAAAAAGAACATTTGATCAACAAGCCACATGATGTGTCACAGCAGATGATGCTAATAATGATTGAGAAGCTGCTTGCCAACCATGGCAACATACCGTAGAAAGGAACGGCACTGCCTTTACCACCCAGGAGCTGTGTGGGCTGCTCTCGCTCATCTCCCACTGCTTTGTTTCATTCCACAGTTGTTGGAGAGAAAGCAACACCCTGTGGGAAAAGTAAGCTGGCAAGCCTTTCTCTTCTTGCTTCCAAGAATGGCTCAGCATGCCAGTGTGTCTGGGCAGGGTGAAAGTAGAGGGCATCGCTCCGGGCACCATTGGGAGATGGGCATGCCAGTGGGGTGCAGCGGGCAGCAGTAACAGTTGTTGGCCCACTACGACCTTCCGTGAGTTTGGGGGGCATCATCTCAGCGTGGGTACTCTCACTGGCAGGCCACGGGCCCCAAGCGTTTTGGACATAGACAAGTTCAACAATATCAAAAGTAGCATCTGGTCATTCTCAAACCAACACATATGACGTTCTTTCTTCTGTGGAATACAAAAGGAGAAATTGTGAGGAACGTATGTCGTTCTTTTCCACAAAACGAACGTGAATAGGGGCTGATGTTACAACGTCAAACGAGCTGGATGGAAATAGACACTGAAGGACAAATAAAGCCTTGATCAAATAAATGCAGCCTTGGTGAGCGTAAGAGACTTCTTTCAAAAACATTAAGAAAAGGTGCCCTCGAACGCTTTTTCACGAGATGTAATATAAGTCTAATGTGTCTGTGAAGTTTCAGCTTAAAATACCCCATAGATTTTTTTTTTGTTCATTTTTTTAACTGCCTATTTTGGGGCATCATTAAATATGCACCGATTCAGGCTGCGGCCCCTTTAAATGCTCACGCTCCCCGCCCCAAAGCTTGCGACTCTATAATACATGGCATAAACAAAGTTCACACAGCTAATATAACTCACAAAGTGGATTTTTACAAAGACTTCATCATGCAGCATAACCGATTATGTAAGTATGGTATTTATTTGGATGTTTACATTTGATTCTGAATGAGTTTCGTAGTGCTCCGTGGCTAACGGCTAAAGCTAACATTACACACTGTTGGAGAGATTTATAAAGAATTAAGTTTTTATGCTTTATACAGACTGCAAGTGTTTAATAATGAAAATAACGACATGACTCTGATCTCAGTGAATACAGTAAAAAACGATGGTAACTTTAACCACATTTAACAGTACATTAGCAACATGCTAACGAAACATTTAGAAAGACTATTTACAAATATCACTAAAAATATCATGATATCATGGATCATGTCAGTTATTAATGCTCCATCTGCCATTTTTCGCTATTGTTCTTGCTTGCTTACCTAGTCTGATGATTCAGCTGTGCACAGATCCAGACGTTAATACTGGCTTGTGTAATGCCTTGAACATGGGCTGGTATATGCAAAATTTGGGGGCGTACATATTAATGAGTGTTATGTTGAGATTCGCCTGTTCTTCAGAGGTCTTTTAAACAAATGGTGAAACCATGGTGTTTCAAACTCACTGTATGTCATTTCCATGTACTGAACTCTTGTTATTCAACTATGCCAAGGTAAATTCAATTTTAAATTCTATGGCACCTTTAAAAAAGAACTTTTGAATGATAGTGTACAGTATGTATATGGAGATGAAATCTGTGGGTTTGCACTAGTGTTGTAGTCAAGACCACCAAATCCAAGACCAAGTCGAAAACCAATACCAATGTGTGTTGAGACCAAGACAAGACCAAGACCAAGGCAGGACGAGACCAAGTCAAGACCAAGACAAGACTAGCACTCCCCCTTTACTGCCTGAGAAATGTCTTATTTTTAATTATTAAATACAATTAGAATAGTAAGACACTATAAGTGACCTGTGCTGGCAAAATGAGTCTGAATGTGCACGGGCTACAGCCAAAACAAGTCCAAAACTCGATTTTGGTAGATTTTTGAGGTTTTCTCAAAAATTAGTTCCTTAAGCCTTCATCTAGCAATCTAAATGCTTCAAATAGCAATTAAACATCTAAAAACATCTTTATTTGTATGTTTCTGAGAGGAGTACCTTTCCTTTGCCAATGAAAAATGCCATTTTCACATGTACATCTCTGAGACATCTATTTGATTTTATTTTCCATTTTATTTTACGTCTGGAAGATGTATTTTTTAAGGGTGTTTGCTCATCTGCAATACATCTATAGGATGTGTCCTGTCAGAAGATAAATAGATGTTTAGAAGATGTCTTTAAGATGTTTATGATTTAGAATGTATGTAAAACTGACATCTTAAAGATGCTATCAGATATTTGTAAACAGCAGATGCTTTCCAGATGAAGTGATCTATAACAGACACCTTGCAGATGTACATGTGCTCGCACTTCCCATCAGCAACTTCCTCATTAGTCCAAGTTTGGTATCATTTTAAAGCGCAGCATTCGAACTTTGTGAATATTCCTAGAGAATGAACCAATGAAATGTGATTTTCAAACTGATGTAAACAAATGGATCTTACTCACGCTGACAGATCAGCGCAAGGACAAAAACATCTCAGACAGCACGCAATCTCAATATACACATAAAATTTGTCATGCTGCGGATGCAAGTGTGACTGCCATTTTAATTCTGTACATGCCTACATGAAAACACACCAGGTTCCGAATCAATTGCTCCAAGGTATGAAAACACCCTAAATTATGACATGAATTTTCAATTATTGGGTGAACTATCCCATTAAGTCACACCGAGTCAGACTGATTGACCAAAATAAACATAAAAAAAGAGGAAAATTTAAAAAGAACCATGGAAAATCAGCCCTGGCAACAGTGGAAACAAACGATCCTGGAGAATATTTCTGAGAATTTCTCACGTAGATGTCATACATAACTGCATCAAATTTATGAAGACACAGATGTACAGTGACAGAAAAATACACCTTTGTGCATCAAAGTCAGCCCACTCCCACATCAAGACAACAAACACTTGTCATTCCAAGAGTTCTACGGTACCAGTTTTCCTCCCTGCGGAGCTTTGCAATTACTTTTGCCCAGAAGTTGGCAGTCTCCCTCTGCTCTCCTTTTAGCTGGAAAAAAAAATGGTTATGGATGACAAAGAGGTGCAACGATATGTGCTGTGAAACCTGGACAGCTGAATTGGACTGTGAAGCCTGAACAGAAATCAGACAAAGAGAGTGATTTAGACAGGGACTATGTGAGGTTCACACAGCCTTTTGAGTCATATAATCTGATGCAATACACTAAAGCAAACACAATAACCAATTTCCAGAGGACGTTTTGAGAAGGATGACATCCATTTTACCTTTTCACCAAGAAGCAAGGGCAGGCCACAGAAAGGGTTCGCTTTAGACCGCTGCAGGCCATCAAAGCAATAGCTTTTTCCTGCCTGGTTTCCAGAGACTATGATTGTAAACAGAAATATTGCTTACAGTGTACTCTCCTCTTCCATTAAAAATGATGTCAAACATCATGGAGCAGGTGTACTGATGGTGCACTGCTGGCAAATCAGTTGATGAAAAGCATAAACGTGAAAAACATCCTACTAATAACAAAAGCTAGGTCTTACATGTATCAAAACTCTTCTTTTTCTTTTTAAATATCTGTCTTTAATGAGTGAATATATTACATTCAGTGAAAAACAGAACTTTATAACGAAAACCACCAATGAGAGAAAAGATACAGATAAAGTTTTTTTCAAATCTTATTATGGTTTAAATCTCTTAAAAGTGCCATTGTTATGCAAACCCTGTACATACTGAGAAAAAAAAAAAAAAAAAAAAAATGAAAATGATGATGATGAAAGAGATGATTTCGGCATATCATCAGAATCCGTAACAAAGAATTTTATATGCATCGATACAGAGTCCAGACAGACAAATAAAAGCCTAAGATGATAGTCGTTTCACAATATCACATAATAAATAAGGCCAAATAAATATCTACTCAACGTTAAAAGGATTCAGTTCAGAAATGTGATGGCACATAGTCATGTTAATGATTGAGTCACTTGAGATCCATGAGTTCCCGCTCTTGCGCACTCAACCCATGATCTCGCATATTCAAGTCCGTTTAAATGTCCGTCCTTCAAGCATCATGGCTCAAACGTGTAGTTTAAAGTCATGTGTCAAACACGCAAGGGAGGCTCAAGAAGGAACAAGGACAATTCCTGCCTCTGGGAACACGCATTTAACATTCACCAGTCACAAACTGGCACCCACACAGAATTTAAACAGTATTGCTGACCGCAGTTATCGAGGGCTGAATTGTCTCAAATTGGCTGTCTAACAGCAGTCTGCTCTCCTAAGGTCACTCTGAAATACAGGGTCCAGAATTAACCCAAGGATGAATGAATTAAGCAGATTCACTGGCAATAAACTTCTCCACCATTTTTGATTTTTTTGCATTTTTCTTTTAATAATAAAAAAAGGTAATAAATGCATATTATAATTGTAATATTTTATAAAAATAATAGTAATAATACCAGTAATAATAATAATAATTATATTAATATTAATAAATAATTATTAATAATTTAATAACTACCTGATGGTTTATTTCCATCAGTATTTTCATTTTGGATGCTCAACCCTAATAATCATTTCCTAATAAAATTACCATTGTCACCAACACCAACTTTTTTATCAAAGCCAATTTTAAGTCACATTTAACACTTGTTTACTTAATGCTAATTTTGGACCCTGAACACAAACACTTTTCAGTTTTTGGAGTGTATTTTCAGTACTGGAGCATGTAGTAGTGAGACCATACTAAAGCCTTTCTCTCCCTGAGCCTGAGAGCTGGAAGTAGGTCTGGGAGGAAGAAGGAGACAGAGAGAGAGGAAGCGATGATGCTCCCAACAGATTGCTGAAATTGGAGCAGTGGACCTAAGGGAGCAGACCTGCTGGATGGATGGGACTGCGTTTCTTCAGGGTTTCCTTCTCCTCCATGCGTCCTTGCTTGAGCTCCTGATCCGCAAAGCCGGGTCAACACTGTCCCAACGTTACCTCAACGTTGTCCCAACGCTGCCAAAACGAGGCCATTCCTCGTTTCAACCGCATCCGTATGAGGCAGTCTATGGCAGTTCTACATTTATTGAAGTTATCGACATGTTTAATTCAATTTATCTGCCATCTATTTTTTGTTTAAAAAAAAAAATCATCAAAGTCTCACCTATGTCAAATGTAATAATGTAGTTCATTTCTCTGCAAGGAGGTCTCTATTTCTTTTTGACAAATGAAGGGCATTTCTTTCTTAAAGTCCATCTGTGTTTACAACTCGGGGCTCTTGCTGAATCTTTCCGCCAAGACTGTCAAATCTATTTTATCTTAGATCCAGTGCAGAAAAATGCTTTTTAGCTTTCATCTTCTTTTTTTCTGTTTGCAGCAAAAGGATTGTAGAAAAAAAGTGAAAGATTAGCTTGCAATTAGAAGAGGCTAATGAGTGTTAAACCCCCTAAAAGGGGTCTGACAACACGTGGGTAAGTCTCAATGCCCTCTCTTCCACTGAGGATTGATTTGGCAATATATGCATGGGTCTTCAGTGTCATGTTTGCAGGTGCAAAACAACATTCTGGGCTATTAGTGTGAAATACTATTATAAACATCACTACTAATTGTGGCATAATCTGACAAGTCAGTCTATAATCGTGAGTCTTGAAGAAAAATGGTTTTGAAAACTTAATGTTTAATAAGGTTTCTACAAGGTCCAAAATTAACTTTTTGAATCGCATCTTCACACAAGATGTTGTTCATCATATTTTGATTATGCTGGTTTAATATGACTTTATTTAATATGACCCAGACTATTTATTCCATGTTATTTAATATTCAGTCCCAGGCTGAAATGCATGTTTGAGCTGTTTTTAACTGAAAGCATCTTGCAATGACAGATTTAAAAGGGTTAGTTCGCCCCAAAACGAAAATTCTGTCATTAATTACTGACCCTCATGTTGTTACATTAGACTTTAGTTAATCTTTGATTAACACAAATTAATATATTTTTGATTAAATCTGAGAGCTTTCTGGTCCTCCATTGACAGTCTACGCAACTTCCACTATCAAGCCTCTCTGCTCTGGCATCAACACAACACGTAGTATGCCTCGTGGTGCTTTTGTGAACGAATAAAGTGGTAAATTATGTTTTTTTGCACAAACAAAGCACTTGCGTCGCTTCATAAAATTAAGGTTAAACCATTGGACTTACAATGATTGCTTTTATGATGTCTTTACTACTTTTTTGGGGCTTGGAATTGGTAGTTGCGTAGACTGTCAATGGAGGGACAGAAAGCTCACAGATTTCATTAAAAAGAAATTAATTTGTGTTCCGAAGATAAATGAAAGTCTTACGGGTTTTGAATGACATGGAGGTAAGTAATTAATAACCGAATTTTCATTTTTGGGTGAACTAACCCTTTAAAATACGTCAGTGCCATTGTTTTCTCTCAAGATGCACACCAGTCATGTTTTTTTTCTAAGGCATGTTCATAAAAACTACTTAAATGTCATAATTGAACTAAGGCCTAATCCTGGCTTAATCTAAACTCTGTCTGTGGAACCAGGCCATAATGCTATAGTTCCCAATAGAGTTTCCGGCCAACTGGTTAAATTACCTTGCCAAAACCAATTTTAACTTGAATTTGGGGCTTGGTGAATGTTAATGTTGGACCCTGAATTGATTTCAAAGATACAAGGGAACGCAAAAATGGTGACATCCTCTCTAGCATATTAGCAGAACTGTACAATGTGCTAGTGTTGCGGATGAAACTCTCACATTAGTGGACCATCAATCTAAAGTACTTATCGGAGCAGCATACAGTATATTATTTCTTCAGAAGGCTCAAGTAGTGCAGACAACGGATTGGTTTTGACACTTAATATAGATGACGAGTTCAACTCCACAAAGTATAAGCGTCTCGGTGTGCGGTTCAAGTTCGTTTGAGGTTTTAGAGGAAAAATAGCCTTGAATGTGGGTTTGAAGGTACTCGCGGTCACTGAGGAACTGCACCAAGAGTTCATATCCATCTGAGGCATGTGTCACTATGCATGTGTGTATGTGTGTATGTTTTCAACCGTCCTGCTGAGCAAGAGCCTGCAGTTCAGCTGTATGGATAGAGTGCTGTAAGAAGACGTTCTTTCGGCTGTACATGTGTAAAGACAGAGGCCCACGGGGCGGCTGACCCAGACGGCCAGTAAAGGAG
This sequence comes from Chanodichthys erythropterus, assembly GCF_024489055.1. Lineage (NCBI taxonomy): Eukaryota > Metazoa > Chordata > Actinopteri > Cypriniformes > Xenocyprididae > Chanodichthys > Chanodichthys erythropterus. Next base: position 19,237,644 of record NC_090229.1, read on the forward strand.
GACTGAAGCCTGGGAATAGGCCCTCGCTCGCTTCGCGGCCCCCGCTCGCTGTCTGAAGACAGGCTGCGTGTGGGACTGGCTTTGCTGGGGAGGCTCACACTGCTCCCGGCCACCGCCCGAGGGATCTGAGACGGCCCCGTGTGCTCCGCCTTCCGTGGCCCCGGTACCTCGCACATGGACTGCCCACTTTCAGCTCTTCGTACCAGTTCCCGAACGCCTCCTCCGCCATTGCTGCAAGGCCTCTCTTCACATGGTCGACTGTGCTGGTCTGCAGCGAGCGATCGCGCTGCCCTTCGCTCCCTTGTGAGGCTGCTGCTGGGAATGTTGCTGTTTTGGCCTGTGGGTCGACTTGGATGGATTGCCTGTTAAAACAAAAGATGGGAAAGTGAGAGAAAATTAAGCTACTTAATTCGTTGACATTTTGACAAAGCTTCCTTGGCGGTCTAGAACCTTTTCTAATTGTTTCCCGACCAACTGGAACTTTGCCTTTTTTTAGAAAGACGAGGCCAAAGGCACACATTGTGGGGAGGTGGCACGAGAAAAAGCCTGTGCTGAGGAGTTTGAGCCACCTGTTCATTTTGCACACAACACTGCCTCTTCCTTACATAACTGGCCCTCTATTACTCACAATGTTGAATGAATACAGGGGAAATATTGTGCATGAAAAAGAAATTAGCTGCAAACTCAAGAGTGATTGTTTGATTCATGCTGTAACTCAACGTGTAACTCCGACTGAGCTGGCAGCCAGAAAGTAATACTTGATGCTAATCGGCATTTCACAAAGTGAGGAAACCTAATTAAGTGTGATGTGGCTAATGTGGGAACTTCAGCTGTGACGTGAAATTGAATTTAAAATAGAAGCTGTAATTGAATTTGTATATTATGGGGCAGAATCCATGCGAGGCGTTGAGACTCACATGCCAATGCAGGTGAGAAAGAGGACATGCATCTCACATGTCCTAATCTTATTTTATCATTTACTGCGTGAAATGTCTTTGTTTACCTTCGTACTACATTTCCTTAAAACAAGCACACAAACAATCCAATCTGCAGTTCCGGTTCACAAACTGCACAACCGAAGCCAACATCTGATTCAAACTGTTTTTAAAGCAACAAGATTTGCATTCTTTCATATGTTAGATGGTGCGATTATAATAGGACATTTTCCTTAAATGTTAACTGGCAAGTATTCTATCAGTTATAAATCACATTGTCTGTCTGAATAATTTTTGTCTTAAGCAGTATATTCCATTGAATATTTAATTTATTTCATTTCATTTTTCATTTCTTCCATTTTTTATGTATTTCTTTTAATTTTTGGCCTTGGACTTGTTTTTTGTTATGTTTATTGTTAATTTATATTAAAGGTGATAAAGAGGATCTTTTCGTCGACTGAGAAACCAAAGACTGTTACTGAGTTTTTAAAATGAGCGCATGCGTAAGAACAACTCCCCCTCCTTTCGAGGGAACGCCTCCCAAAACTAGCCACGAGTATTGGAACACCACGAGTATTGTTTACCACCGGAATTCGCTGTATCGTAACTCACAATCTGCAGTTGTTACTCCTGTCTCCGGACAAAAACATCGCATGCGGCGCCTGTGGAGTGTGGAAAGTTACTGGAGCGCGCAGCCGCGCTCGTCTCTCACAAGGAACGTCATGGCAGTGATTGACAAGCCAGAGGGCCAATCGCTTACGCGATGATCGCGTAACGATTGGCTGATGTTTTTAAGGCCCTACCTCGTGCACAGATGATGTATATTAATATTATTCCTTTCAGTGCACCTAATAAATAGTCTTTTATCAGTTAGTAAAGACAGTTTCAAGTAATAGTGCAAAAATGTATAAAACAAAACATCCTCTTTAGCACCTTTAAGGGGTGGTTGATTATGATTTCACTTTTTTAACTTTCTTTAGTGTGTGTGTAATGTTGCTGTTTGAGCATAAACAACATCTACAAAGTTACGACGCTCAAAGTTCAATGCAAAGGGAGAAATTTTCTTTCAAAGAATACGCTGTTTAAGGACTACAACAAACGGCTGGTAGGAACTACAACCGGTTTAGTGACATCACTAACCCTAAATTTACATAAACCCAGCCCCGAGAACATGCAAAAAAGGGGGCGAGGCCATGTTGGGCTGCTTAAGAGAAGAGGAAGAGTTGTTGTAGTAGTGTCTTGTTACCATGTCGTCATTTTACGCCGGACTACTATACAAACGAGGGTCAATTCAACACTGGATTTGCACGAAAGACTAAAATGACGGCACATGCTAGTCGATGCTAGTTGAATCAACTCCACAGTACTACATAACTACATACATTTATCCAGTAACCATTCAGAAACGTCCAGTTGCATTATAAAAGTTGTAACTTTTTCCTGAGTCATTCCATCATTCTCCGACCCCGGTTTGGACAATGTAAGGCTGAACACGTTACTGACAATCATCATTTTGGCTGCGTGAGATTCTACGCGAACAGTTAAAGCTTCGCCCCCTTATGGAAAGTGGGCCAGGAAAAGCAGCTCATTTGAATTTAAAGGGACAGACACAAAAATGGCATGTTTTTACTCACACCCAAATAGGGGCAAATTTGACAAGATATAATAAATGATCTGTGGGGTATTTTGAGCTGAAAATTCACAGACACATTCTGGGCACACCAGAGACTTATAAAAGGAGCATAATAGATCTCCTTTAAATAAATAAATAAAATGTTATTGCCATCATTTTTACTTATCCCATTGCTTTCAATATTTATTTTATTTACCGTTCTTTAGGTTCAATATTTTTTCTATTATTGAACAGCACGTACGGTTTACAAACAATTTTCCAGTTTTTATTTATACCTCCAGCCATTATTCACTTAATATAATATTCTGAACCACTTATTTGTACCTACGAAAAACACACCTTTTCATCTGTCATTTTAAGCATCCATCCAATGGGCAAGTTTGCAGACACCATGCTAATAAGCGGGTGTTTGGGAACCGCAGCTTGGATTTACAATGTCTGTGTCCTCTCAAGTACACGCTCTGCGGCATTCATAGTACAAATTCAAGCCCTAGCAGACATAAATGCATCAGATGGTGACACAGAGAGGGAGAAGTTTGGTACCTGCACTGGAAAAAGGCCAGAAATGCATACACACACACACACACACACACACACACACACACACACACACACACACACACACACACACACACACACACACACACACACACACACACACACACACACACACACACACACACACACACACACACACACAACTACAGAGTCATCCGGTGGAAAAACAGCAACCGGAGTATATCAGACTGATTTAACGGTCGTAATCCATTTGGGTCTTTATTAGCCTGTGAAGAAGCTGGTCCTGTGCTAATGGCACGCTTCTGTTAAAAGCCCTCCGGCTGATTATATGCAGTAGGCTGGAAGTAGCAGGATTCAGCCTACTCATTTTCCACACTTCAGCACACCTACAAACACACACATACACGCTCACGCACGCGTGCGCAACGAGCAACTGTTGCGAAGAGCCACACTGTCTAAGCCGCAGGCAACGGACAGTAATCCTTGTGTATTATGTATAGTACTGGACTGATAACTGAGCACAGAGTACAGATATCTGGCTATGTATTACATGAAAAAAATCCACTCAAGCAAGCAAGGCTCACTCTCATATTCTCCGAAAAAAATAATATGTTTGGGGAGAGAAAACAATTTCACAGCACTTCTCGTCAGTCTCGACAGACAAGAATGTATTTCTTTGTTGTTTATTTTTTTTCCTCCAGAATCATGTAAAATAAATAGACAAGATGAATCTCAGAGGTTTTCTCAAATAAACATGATAAAAAAGAAACACTCCAGTTTCAACTCTGAATTTGTGTGTTGAAACCGTATTTAGAAGAGTATACTCGTCTATTCATCTTTCCGAAGAAAACTAGTGTTAAATACACTGAAACGCACCTTTGTAATCACTCTCAATCAGACAACAACAAAGCGATGGTAAATGATTAAACGCATTTTGGAACACAGCAAGCTGCTATCTTTTGTCACTGTCTTCCAGGTTCTACGTATATTCAGCCAATGAGGGGCAGAGGCACATGTTGACTGCCCGTACTTCCTGAAACTCCATCCGTTTGAGCCTATGTTAAGATGATGAAGAGTGGCTTTCAGAAAGAGAGAGAAAGAGAAAGCGAGAGAGGATGAAGTGCCACAGTCTGAGGGTGCTTAAAGATAAATGGCTGTCCTCCTCGCCAGTGGCTGATTACAAACCGCCCCTGAATGCTTTTAATGAGCTCATGGGCTACCAAGACTGCCACTCTTCCTTAGCACCCCGTGCCATGCTTTGACACATGAGCTCTTTACGGATGTGCAAAAATACATAAACAATTCATAATTTAAAACAAATCAATTATTAAAGACAATGGAGCTTTCTATACGATCTAGTTGATTTGATTTGCTTGTTTGTAGTAAAAAAAAATAAATAAAAATAGTGTTACTACATTGGCCGCAGGTTTCCAGGGTGAATGAATTTCTAAATGTCTATTGATATCAGAATCGTTCAAAAAAAGAGTGCAATGCTGTACAGGAAACAATGTCCATAAAATCCATTTGCATACAGTATGCATGCTGCTGTTCAAAAGATTGGAGTCAGTTAGATTTTTGAAATGTTTTTAAATGTCTCTTACGCTCACCAGGACTGAATTTAAGTTTTTTTTTAAAAGTATTACCATTAAAAAAAAAACTTTTATATTTTAATTAAATTTATTCTTGTGATGTCAAAAGCTGAATTTTCAGTATCATTACCCCAGTCTTCAGTGTCACATGATCCTTCACAAATCACTTTATTATGCAGATTTGGTGATCAAGAGACATTTCTTCTTCTTCTTCTTATTATTATTATAACTGTTATTAAACATCATTATTATTAACCATTTTTTGTGGAAACCATGAGATTTTTGTTTCAGCATTCTTGGATAAATAGTAATTTTAATAGAACTGTATTAAGTTGAAATCAAAATCTTTTTAATAACATTGTAAATGTCTTTACGGTCACTTTTGATCAATTTAATGCATCAGTGAATAAAAATGTTCATTTTCTTGAATGGTAGTGTATATGGACTAATAGTTAAATATATATATACACACACACACACACACACACACACACACATATACATTATATAGTCATTAATTAAAGACCCCCTGTGGTGAAAATCAAGTTTTTAATGTTGTTTATATCAGTGGTTCTCAACTCCTCGGGACCCACTGCTCTGCACATTTTGTATGTATCCCTTATTTAACGCACCTGATTTAGATCATCAGCTCATTGGGAGAGTCTGCATGAACTGAATTGAGTGCGTCAGATAAGAGAGACATACAAAATGTGCAGAGCAGTGGGTCCCGAGGACAGAAGTTGAGAACCACTGGTTTATATATATGTAATGTTTTTAAAATGCTTTAAGACAAACCATCTGAAAATTCATAAGTCAACACCATTGCTGAGTATTTTATGTTTGAAACTACAGTAAACCAAAGACACTAAAACCTGCGATTTTAAATTAGGTTGTGTTTGTGACGTCACAGACTACCTTGTAACCAATCACAAAAACGTGCCAGCAGGCTTTAGCATATCATTAACTATGACCAATCTGAAGCAGGAATGTCTCGAGAGAAGCCAGGTTAACCCCGGTATATTTTCTGGTGATATGAAAAATTGTGTAGATTTAGCAATATAGCGAGTCTATTACGATGTTATGATGAACTATAAGCCTTTCTCCACTGACGTTCTGAGTTGTTCAAAGCGTTTGTAAGGATACTGATTGTTAGAAGGCAGCTGTCTGTCTCTGAGGTGAGGAACAGGAACATGGTTTGTGTAACATTAGCAACACATTATTAGCTGTTTGATAACGTAGTCAAACAAAAGGCTAATCATATTAATTCATATTAATTAATGACAGAACCGTCGCAAGGGCTGTGCCAAGTGTCCGAGCGCATAGGGGCTCGCTCCAAAGTAAAGTGACAGCTGACTTGAAGTAAAGCAAATAAAGTTCATGTTTTTGTCCTTTGAAATATTTTAATACTATAAAGCATAGCTATGACAATATTACTGAGCGTGACCGTGATTCATGTGCATATGTCAGTCAGAGTGTCCTTGCACGTCAAGTTCTGAGAGAGTTATTCAGTCCATTATAAATTCTGATTTTGGCCACCTCTAGAATGGATTAAACCATAGATATTAGCCTACCTGATAACTTCAAGTAAATACGCTGGAAATCCGCGCTCATTCAAGGATGTGCATTTATTTCATGTACGGAGAAGGCACGGGATTTCATCTGAACGTTTTTTTTTTTAAATCGGAACTCCAAAAAGCAACAAAATTGTCAAACATCCATTTAGCGCATGTTCACAGAGGAAAACGGCTGCTTGTTCTCTCGATATTGTCCGGTAAAACTGAGAAATCGCTTCAGGTGATTCAGTGAGAGAGCAGTCCAAACAAATGCAAATGGATTCAAACCGTTTTGCAAAGACGTTTTACCAATTCATCATTTAAAACACAATTTAAGCTTTTTCTTAAATATCCACAACACAAACAACAAACTGCTCATCACTACGGCAACAGTAGACTCTCCGAGCTAGCGTGAGCGAGTGGAGGCGGGGCTAATTTGTATATTCATTGATTCATTGAGAGTTACATTCAAGCTATTTTAAGGCATGAAGAAATTTTTTTCACTTGAATTTTTTTTAAAAGTATGTCATTTTGGTGATCAAAGATGAGTTTTAAGGGATAAATTATTGACTACAGGGGAACTTTAATATGGTCACAATACACTGTGTATCTCTATTAAAAACAGAGAAGTTTGAATCTAAAAATGGAAAGAACTAACAGATTTATAAAAAAATAAAAAACTCAGGCTAAACAACCTAATATTGTACATTATCATAAAAAATTACCCATGACTTATGCATAATAGAACAAATACAGCAGATTATCTGTATTCTGTCAATATAGCTGCCCTAAAAGCTCTTGTTCAAGTTGATAGATTTATTACATAAGCATTTTTGACAGGCCTTTTGACAGCACATTAAAGCATAAGGCGCTCTCAGCATGCTAAAAATCCCCTCTGAGAAGTTGCAACTCCTTGCTTATCCCCTTGCCAAAAAACAAAACGAAACAAAAAAAATCTCTATAACCAAGTTAAACTCATGAACTGACTAATCGTTCAGAGGGCGATTAGCAGAGCATCCTGACCCATCCATAGAGCACCACTCCTCTGTGATGAGATTAAGAGACGGAAATCGGAAGGAAAGTTACAAAAGAGAGGAAAACGTTTATGTGCGCTGAAACGGTGATCGATTGAGAAAGACTGATCAATATTTGAGGGCTGAAAAAGAGGCTCCCGAAAAATATAAAAACAAAATGGATGGTGGCACATAGGAAAAAAAACTGAGACCGTGAAGATGTGAAAGAGAAACAAGAGGAGTTGAAAGACAATGTAAGAGCGGGCGTGCGGGGTGGGGCGCTCTCTTCAGCGAGATTCGTGTGAGCCTTGTTCCTAGATGATGAGGCATGATGGAGGCTGGATTTGATGTGTGGAGTAACTGAGCACACTTCAAAGACTTTCCCCCCTATTGAGCCCCTCCAACAGCTGTCAGCTTTAGGGAAGATAAGATTCTTTACAGTCCTTGTCTTGTTCTCTCTGACAGCACAGGACCTGGATAAACAATAACGGGAAATATATATCAAGATGCGGAGGGGGGAAAAATCCAAGTGAGAGTGAAAGAGATGAAGGGAGGAAAGAGACAAAAAAAAAAAATCATAAATTGAGTTTCTATCAGATAAGGTGGCAGATGTCTTCAGAAGCTGATGAGATTGTTGCAACTGCCTGGGTGTCATCGTAAAGCCGCAGCTGCCTGTTTAAGGACCGTCAGCTTCATGAAGTAAGTTTGTGTGTGGCTTTCCACAACAACATGTGTCACATAACTTAAGTGTCATGAGCTGACTTTGAATCAACATGACGAAACATAAAGCAATGGAGTAAACCTACCCTCACCTTACGTTCCAGCTAGTTCTATTTAACCAGCCTCTCCAGACCAAAACTTTCACAGAGATTTGCTGTCCCCAAGTGCGACGGACAAAAATAACAGTCTTTTGTAAGGCTTTCTGAGCCGAGCAGCCCATAAGCAACCTGGCATGATGCATAATTTTCACTCCATCTGGGGCGATGGTGGCGTGGAGGCTGAACATGATTCATGGTGCCAAAGGTTTGAGAGCCCTCAGGGTGGATTGTTTTCTGTATCTTGTCCGCTGGCGTCCATTTGGTTCGGTGTCACTCTGTGGAGAGTTGAACTGTCATCCTCTCATGGCTGCTAATGTTGAGCCAGGCTGAGGACTCGAGCTAAAATCGATGTGATGACCTGTTCTGCATGGCTCAGTCCCAGACTTTTATGTCAGGTGTGAAAGTATATGAGGACACATGTCCTCGAGCCAAATAAGTCACCTGTGTTGACACGGCAGAAGAAGTCCTATCACATTAACAGAACTTAATATGTGTGTGTCAACATCTGCACCTAGGTGAGAAGATTCCACATAAAAAACGGAAAATTTCAAACAAACGATGCAGAAACAACATTTAGGGCCAGATTTGCTAAACTGGGCAAATTAGCGCGGGAACGCACTTCCACAAAAAAGTGAGATATTTTACATAAAAGATACTGAGTGAGATATTATTATATTACATAAAAGATGTTTATATATGGTCAACAAGAAAAAAAAAATTGCTGAAATTATTAAAATGGCCCCGTTCAAAAAGGGGGAATTTGAATATCAGTGTAAACTGTACTTAATTTGTCTTCTGGGAAACATGCAAGTATCTTCTGTTGCTTCTGAAAGGCAGTACAAAATGAAAAAATAAATATATATATATATATACATACATACATACATACATACATACATACATAGGGTATGGAAAGTTCAGACCCCCTTAAATTTTTCACTCTTTGTTATATTGCAGCCATTTGCTAAAATCATTTAAGTTCATGTTTTTTCCTCATTAATATACACACAGCACCCCATATTGACAGAAAAACACAGAATTGTTGACATTTTTGCAGATTTATTAAAAGAGAAAAACTGAAATATCACATGGTCCTAAGTATTCAGACCCTTTGCTGTGACACTCATATATTTAACTCAGGTGCTGTCCATTTCTTCTGATCATCCTTGAGATGGTTCTACACCTTCATTTGAGTGCAGCTGTGTTTGATTATACTGATTGGACTTGATTAGGAAAGCCACACACCTGTCTATATAAGACCTTACAGCTCACAGTGCGTGTCAGAGCAAATGAGAATCATGAGGTCAAAGGAACTGCCTGAAAAGCTCAGAGACAGAATTGTGGCAAGGCACAGATCTGGCCAAGGTTACAAAAAAAATTCTGTTGCACTTAAGGTTCGTAAGAGCACAGTGGCTTCCATAATCCTTAAATGGAAGATGTTTGGGACGACCAGAACCCTTCCTAGAGCTGGCCGTCCGGCCAAACTGAGCTATCGGGGGAGAAGAGCCTTGTTGAGAGAGGTAAAGAAGAACCCAAAGATCACTGTGGCTGAGCTCCAGAGATGCAGTCGGGAGATGGGAGAAAGTTGTAGAAAGTCAACCATCACTGCAGCCCTCCACCAGTCGGGGCTTTATGGCAGAGTGGCCCGATGGAAGCCACTCCTCAGTGCAAGACACATGAAAGCCCGCATGGAGTTTACCAAGATGGTGAGAAATAAGATTCTCTGGTCTGATGAGACCAAGATAGAACTTTTTGGCCTTAATTCTAAGCGATATGTGTGGAGAAAACCAGGCACTGCTCATCACCTGTCCAATACAGTCCCAACAGTGAAGCATGGTGGTGGCAGCATCATGCTGTGGGGGTGTTTTTCAGCTGCAGGGACAGGACGACTGATTGCAATCGAGGGAAAGATGAATGCGGCCAAGTACAGGGATATCCTGGATGAAAACCTTCTCCAGAGTGCTCAGGACCTCAGACTGGGCCGAAGGTTTACCTTCCAACAAGACAATGACCCTAAGCACACAGCTAAAATAATGAAGGAGTGGCTTCACAACAACTCCGTGACTGTTCTGGCCCAGCCAGAACCCTGACTTAAACCCAATTGAGCATCACTGGAGAGACCTAAAAATGGCTGTCCACCAATGTTTACCATCCAACCTGACAGAACTGGAGAGGATCTGCAAGGAGGAATGGCAGAGGATCCCCAAATCCAGGTGTGAAAAACTTGTTGCATCTTTCCCAAAAAAGACTCATGGCTGTATTAGATCAAAAGGGTGCTTCTACTAAATACTGAGCAAAGGGTCTGAATACTTGGGACTATGTGATATTTCAGTTTTTCTTTTTTAATAAATCAGCAAAAATGTCAACAATTCAATCTCTGTCAATATGGGGTGCTGTGTGTACATTAATGAGGGGAAAAAAATTAACTTAAATGATTTTAGCAAATGGCTGCAATATAACAAAGAGTGAAAAATTTAAGGGGGTCTGAATACTTTCCGTACCCACTGTATATACTGTAGGCCAACATGGCTTGGCAAATTATGTGTTCAGATAATGTCTTCCTCTGGAAAATATTTTCTCCCTTCTACCACACACTCTGTTCTCTGTGGTGTCTCCTCCTAGCAGCAACAATTGCAGCCTTGTCGAAAAAATGGGTTAAGATGTGCTTTTTGGGGGCATTGAATAATGGCGCAAACAGTATCAGTAAATTGACTAGCGCAATCATTAGTAAATCATGCAAAATTAAATCGCGCATAAATTTTGCATCTGAGAGGGAAACTCCTACAAATGCTTATGCAACAAGGTCAGCCGCAAAAACAACTCTGTCCTTTTCAGTGCTAATTTTGCACTGCGTCTTTAGTAAATTTTGACAGTAGTTTTTTAACGCCAAAAGAGGGTTTGCGTTGGTGCAAGCTGTAAGTAAATCTGGCCCATACATGCAAATTACATGAAAGTTATGGTTCCTCTAATCAGATTGGCTGAACAGCATTCCAAGAGTGCTGATGTTTAGACCAACAGCACTAGGACATTGCATCATCACTGTTTAAATCACACCATTCCTAATCACGGCATTCTGGACCAGAGTATTGAGTGGTACCGAATGGAAGCAGTGAGAAGTACAGCAACTGACTGGCCTTTTTTTTTTTTTCTGAAATGCAAATTATTCAATATTAATTTGTTTTTGAAATGTATGAAAGAATCACATTGAAGAATTGAGAATGCCTTGAGTTTCCAAAGCCACCTATAGAGACTTGTATTGAGTTCATACATTTAATCAAATTTAATGAAATAACTTTTGTGAACCAGGGTGGAAGAACACTGCATTTCTCAGAATGAAAAACCTATTATGAATTTCTTTGAATTATGGGTTCCAGAAGTAAAAATCCCATTCATTCTCTCCATAGGGGAAATTAACTTTTAAGATGTTAAAGAAAGATCTACTGTGAGCGGCAAGGTTGCTTAGTTTTTAAATAATCGTATTTAACAGTGGAATTCCTGGTGAAAAACTACATTACCTATGATTCCACAAATAAATCTGCACCAATCAGAGAATAGAAAAGAAGCAAATCACTCCAAACATTTTTTTAGCACACTCTCACTTTTAGGACACTTTGCAAATAGTGTAATAGTCAGTCTCCCTACAATCTCAAACTACTATATGCATTTTTTTTAAAAATAAAATATACTGTTTACATTTTTATCAAAATCTTTAAATCAACATTTTATGCATTTCTCCAATTATATTTTTGTCAGATATTCAAATCCTTTTTTGCTTCAAATCAAAGCTTGTAATGTTGGGATTCACCCCATGGTTGGTTGGTTTGGTTCATGGATTATAACTTTTTAACAAAGGATTACTGGTGTGATACTGACCAAAAAATACTGAAAGGAAAAAAAGAAGAAGAAGAAGAAGAAGAAAAAAAGGACAAATCAATGGAAATTATACTTCTGGAACCAAGGCCACAGAAAAAGTGGATGGGCACTGTCACTGTTTATACAGTCAGTTCATTTAAATTCGCCTGTAGGTCAATTCAAATTCCAAGCCAATTATTTGATTCTGAATTATGCCCAAACCTGACCAAAATACATTCATATTTAGTATTGAATATCAAAGTATACTGAGTTATTGAATGCAACAGCTTGCTGGTGTGATACTGTTTAATTCGAAAGTTTCACAACATCATCATCATCCTTTACTCTTCAAATCTTCTTCCTCAAAGTGGAAGTTATTCAAGTTTGCCAAAGCAGACAACTGTAATTATTTTTTAATGAGGCAATTCAAGTTTGAATATTTCATGAAGAAAGATAAATGTTCTCAGTACCATCTCTATTTACCAATGTTTTTTTGGATGAGTGCCGTGTTTGGATACAGGATTGAATAAAAGCCACTTCATGGTAAGCATTACTGGAGGGTGGGCTTGTGCTTTCCCCCCAAAACACCTGTGAAAACTGTTGTCTGACCCACTGCATTTCCCTGAGGCCCTCATCTCTTATCAGTAGTACACGGACTGCTGGAGGGCTTGCCTACTTCAGAGCACCTCATTTCTCACACCAGTACATCCTACATCCGCGTCAGACACACACACACTCGTTCCTTCTTTCTATCTTTAAGGGCCTTAGGGCCATCACAAAGCCTACACAGACTGGACGAAAATGCATCTTTAAAATCCAGTCCTAAATTCAGACTGTCTTTTATTGTTTACTCTTCCTGTGGCAATTTTGAAGAAAGCTTTCCTTCCTGTTCATCTGCAACAGGGGAACATGCTACAAGAAACATTTTCAAAAAGTTTTCAGATTTCATTGTGCAGTTTGAGTCATCATTATAGTACTCTGTGAGCTGAAACGACTTTAGCCAAATTAGCTTTTGTTATATTATTTTTAACTAAAAATTAAAAAAAAAAAAATTGCTGGAATAAAGTTTCCATTAAGCAATTTCACAAAAGCAATAGTGCTGTCGTTCTAAATATGAAGATTTAATATGAAGAGTTAATAACGACTTGCATTTCAGACAAAATCTGAATCTTTTTTTCTCTCTGCCAATAAAAATGTTCCAAAAAAAGCCAAAACATTACGTTTTTTGCATGGTGCCAAACGCTCGATATAGGAAAGCAGAGAACACTCTGTCCTTCGTGGGTCTCCTGAGCAGGGCTGTCAAATGTCACTCGCCGTCAGGTGACTCTGTGAGTGAAGGGAAGGATGGCCCTGTGGACGCCCGTCTCATATCCAACTCACCTTGAGGGCTCTACAGTCAGAGCCCCTGCCGCCGGCTACACACACACACACACACACACACACACACACACACACACACACACACACACACACACACACACACACACACACACACACACACACACACACACACACACACACACACACACACACACACACACACACACACACACACACACACACACACACACACACGTCAGTCTGGTTCTACACGCGGCACTTATTAATTACCACTAGTGTACCTACTGACAGACCATTGAGAGGTGCAGGACAGAGAAAAAGAAATGAGGACAGGTGTTCCTCGAGCATTTGCATGCACTTCACCTCATCTCTGATCAGGTTAAACCGCATTAAAAATTTAAAGCAATTCTACTGAAAAATTCAACAACAATTTGGTGAAGTAAAAAATTAAAAATGTAGACATTAATTTAATTCAAAATTTAAATAAGTATAGTAAATACTTTCTACAATTTTTAATAAAAAGTACAAATGAAGAGTTCAGATGCAAAAGCCTCTAAGTGCCATCTGAAATTTTCTTCTTAAATTAGCATTTTTTGGTTCAGTTATTTTACTTTCATGGCAATTAATAGGTCCTTTTCATTGCAATTAAAGTGAAATAACTGAACATAAACATACAAGCTTGATAAAAATGCTAATTTTAGAAGAAAATTTCAGATGGCACTTAGAGGCTTTTGCATCTGAACTCTTCAAATATAAAACTATTGTTACACTGGTTTCAAATTAAAAACCAAATTTAACAAAAGCAACAATGCAATGTTGCTTATGAATTTATTCTTACATCATATATACAGTATATACAATGGTCTGGGGTCAGCAGGATTTTTTTGTATTTTGGAAGAAATTAAAGGGATAGTTCACCCAAAAATGAAAATTTGATGTTTATCTGCTTACCCCCAGTGCATCCAAGATGTAGGTGACTTTTTTTCTTCAGTCGAACGCAAATTATGATTTTTAACTGCATCCGCTGCCGTCTGTCAGTCAAATAATAGCAGTAGATGGGAACTTCAACTATAACAGTAAATAAAACTTGCTTAGACAAATCAAAATTAAAACCTGCGGCTCGTGACGACACATTAATGTCCTAAGACACGAAACGATCGGTTTGTGCGAGAAACCGAACAGTATTTATATAATTTTTTACCTCTAATACACCACTATGTCCAACTTCGTTCAGCTTCCTGTTAGTGAGGTCAAAAAATGCGTTCTGAAGACGGAAGTGATGTCTCCCATATACTTCAATGAGCGCGAGACATCACTTCCGTTGTCAGAGCGCGATCAGACCTTACTAACCGGAAGTTGAACGAAGTTGGACATAGTGGTGTATTAGAGGTAAAAAATTATATAAATACTGTTCGGTTTCTCGCACAAACCGATCGTTTCGTGTCTTAGGACATCAATGTGCCGTCACGAGCCGCAGGGTTTAATTTGGATTTGTCTATGGAAGTTTTTTCGACTCTTATTGTTCAAGTTCCCATCTACTGCTATTATTTGACTGACAGACGGTAGCGGTTGCAGTTAAAAATCATAATTTGCGTTCGACTGAAGAAAAAAAGTCACCTACATCTCGGATGCACTGGGGGTAAGCAGATAAACATCAAATTTTCATTTTTGGGTGAACTATCCCTTTAATACGTCAATTCAGAAAGGATGCATTAAATTGATTAAATGACAGTAAATTTGTTACAAAAAAAAAATAATTTCAAATAAATTCTGTTCTTTTGAACTTCCTATTTATCAAAGAATCTTAAAAAAATGTATCATGGTTGCCACAAAACATTATGCAGCACAACTGTTTTTGTTTTGTTACACAAATGTTGATAATAAGAATAAGAAATGCACCAACTCAGCATATTAGAATGATTTCTGAAGGATCATGTGACACTGAAGACTGGAGTAATGGCTGCAGAAAATTTGTCTTTGCCAATAAGTTGCATTTTAAAATATATTAAAATATAAAGGAGTTATTTTAAATTAAAACAGTATTTCACATTTCACAAGGCTCGCTTACTTTCGGTTTGCTTTTCCACTGCAGTTTAGTACCGCTTCAAAGTGGGTGTGATTATAGACTGATCATTATAGTTGTGCCACCTTTACTACTGTGGATCTGCTCCTCGGCTACAAACGAGTCATCTCAACCATGATTTCTTTTTTCAAGTTGCCTGCGACGGTCGTTTAAAAATAAAGTTGTGCGAACAATTGATACTGTGGTGGCTGTTACTGACCATTTAAATCTAGCGGGTTTGGTGTCGCGTGTTTGAAATCCAACAATGCTGGTAGTGACGTTTCTGACCAATCAGTGATCTGCAGTGCTTACATGTCACATTTAGTATCGGTTCAGCTTGCTTGGAACCTCCACTGAGGTGGTACTATTTAAGCGAGCCGTACCGTTCCGTACCGAGCTGTCCCATGCAGTGGGGGAAGAAAAAAATCTTACTGACAAAAAAAATCTAACAAAAATGTTTTAAACGGTGGTGATAATGCCAACACAAACCTAATAGAAAAATTAGTATCATTCTATAAAATCCATGAAAGCTTATAAATGCATTTTATATGAATTCAGAAAAGAACGCTTTTGAATTAAATTGAAGACCAATGAATCAAAATCGCTGTCAATCCAAAGATTCACAACAGATTACTCCGTGTAGTACGAGTGTATTTTAATGAGAAAGTGTGTGGGTGGCTTGTCTCATTGAAGACGCTCCACATTAAAAACAAAGACAATTTCTTCTTATCAGATTTTCCTGTTCTGCATATTAATTCTCCGTGTTTGTCGGCAAAACATTGCAACTATGCACCTCGAGGCATTTGTGAATGTGCAGATTGCAAAGGACTTGTTCATTAATATTTATGCTTTAGCTTTTTTCATTAACGCTGCAGTAAATTGTTATATGAGATTCAGAGGGCTTTGGCCCTCAGTATCTAAGAGCTGATATATTCACAGAACACAGCAGAAGAACCCCAACGCTTATCTGCCGGGGTCCCATCGCATTGAGCTAGAGAGCAGGAAAGACCCTGGCCTATACAGAAGTGGTGCTTGTGGTGTGTGAGTGTGTCACGCCTCACCCTGAGCCTCTGATGGATCCAGGAGAGGCAACTCACACTGCACCTGCCCTACTTTGGTGTGACTAATGAACCTGAGGTGTCCTGAATCTGTCCACTGATGGGGGGAGGGGAGGAGAGGTGCAGATCTGGTCTCTTAGCTGGCCATGGCCGCTCACTATAGAGTGGTGATGGATATGCAGTCTCATATCTGGGCACAGAGCCAGGCCGAGCCTGGACACATGAGAGTGCACACAC
This sequence comes from Chanodichthys erythropterus, assembly GCF_024489055.1. Lineage (NCBI taxonomy): Eukaryota > Metazoa > Chordata > Actinopteri > Cypriniformes > Xenocyprididae > Chanodichthys > Chanodichthys erythropterus. The sequence continues at coordinate 19,254,254 of NC_090229.1, forward strand.
ACACACACACACACACACACACACACACACACACACACACACACACACACACACACACACACACACACACACACACACACACACACACACACACACACACACACACACACACACACACACACACACACACACACACACACACACACACACACACACACACACACACACACACACACACACACACACAGGTAACAGTCAGCAAGATGCTGCATCAATTAGCAATGCTGAGTGGGGGATGACCACAGATAGGGAGCTACATCTAACTATAGGGAAGGAGGCACACAGACGTCCTTCTCAACACGAAAGTGGTGTTCCTGGAAGCGTGCCTACAGCTTCATTTCCCATGACGGGAATATGCAAAGTTGATCAAATCATGCTGTATCAAAGGCTGACGTTCTTTTCAAATTTCTAATGATTGCCTTCATTTCACCCATTCCCTCAGAGACCCTCGACTGGTTCTCAAGGACATATTATGGAACGGGCCTCGGACTGCCAGTGGGCTTCAAGCCGAGATAAAATGCTGAAACAAGCCACTACAGATGTAAAATTGAGAAAGATAGATGAATGGTGTCTGAACGTGTGCTGGTGAAGGTTGGCACAATGTGAAATAAATGAAGAAATGTTCCTCACACTTCACCACCAGCATTAACCAGCACTGCGTTTTTCAAACGACAGCAGCATGACGAGGCACTGAGCGTCTATTTCACTCTGAGCACTTATTGCTCTGTGTTTTTTACCGGCCGCAGAGAGTTGAAGAACGTTCAACTTTGGGCAAAATGTAGCGCTCATCAACTGTCACTTTTTACCCAGCCATCCAATCACAGTGGAGGAGGGGCGGGACAAATACCACAACGATCAACCGCCACATTCTGCTTGTACAACTGCAACAGACAACAAGCAGCATAATAACGGGGGGAAAAAAATGAAATAAGAGCCAGAGCAAATACTTTAAATTGTATAGACATTTTTATAAAGACTATCTGTGAAATGAGATACTTCCAAGGATATATCGTATCATATCAAGCAAAGCATCTCAACTGAAACAAAAAACAAAAAAAAAAACAAGCCCCCATGGTCTCAAGCCCCTATGGCTAGGCGTGTTCAGCTGGCTAAAAACGCTTTGGTGGACACATAGCCTAAAAGTCTAAATGTAATGTTGAATTGATGGTAAGGGAAACTTTGTTTGGAAATAAAAAGATGAGACAAATCAACAAAATATTTGACTTCAGGGAGAAATATTCTAGCAAAAATAAGAGTCAATCAGAGATTCTGAGAATTGTTTCGGCAGTACGAGCCCACCAATGAGTGTAAGTTGCCGTGTGTGTTTATGTTATAATAAGTATTCCACAGTAACTCTACTAAAATTTGTAACCCTCTAACGTGATTCTTTTGTTTATATGCATCAGTATGTTGGACTCATTAGACAAATCAGTTGAGACGGCAGCTCTCGCGAGTGGGCGTGGTTTCAGCGCTGACAGCGGACACGCCCCTAGCGTTTGAGAGCAGAGAGCGCTGCCTATTTTTTCAAGATTTTGATAACTTATTTCATTTACGTGCCGATTTTTTTTTTAATCATTCAAATTTGGCTGGGTGGTTAATAACACATTTTTCTGCGGTGTGACAAACTCAGAACACATAGGTAAGAGTTTCCTCTTAAAACCTATTCACAAAGCTACCGAAACTAACTTTTACAAAAGAATAGAGAGAGATCTTAAACCAAGAGAAAGGGTGGGGTTGACCTTGTTGCTATGGATGATATCAACACGCTTACTAACTATGGAGACAGTGATTGGCTGATAGGGAATGGGTCTCTGTCAGTGATTTAATCATAGAAATATTGTTGAATGAGGTATCATGCTGCCATATTCAAATAAAGATTTTAAAATAAAAATGTTGCTATATTCATATAAAGATTTTAAAATAAAAATGTTGCTCTATTCATATAAAGATTTTAAAATAAAAATGCTGCCATATTCAAATAAAGATTTTAAAATGTACATTTACAAGATGTACATTTAAAATGTTGGCTAGTGTCACTAACTAAACAAGTACTTTATATGTTCAGCTAATTGTCAGCCTCTTACATGATTGCATCTCGTAAACAATTAGCTGATACGCATATAAAGCAGCCTTTTAATTAACAGACTAGAATAATCATGACTGATATAGCAAGACATTGTGCAAACGTAAAAGAAAATCAAACTTGATGCAAGAACAGCTGTTGCTTCTTGCCGAACTTATAAAGCAGAGATTGTAGAATTCAAGCGACAAACAACTGCCACTGGTAATAGGACATTATACTCAACTTGACTGCAATTGTTTATTCTCCATCATCCAATGCATTTTGCCAATATATATGAATCGTGCTATGTCATCGCAGATTAAAATCTATAAATAAAAATATTTATTGCACTCATGAGCAGGAGGCTCAGAACCCAAGGCTCTGTCACCTATTGCCTCAATGGTGTGTACAGTGTCCTTCCTTGGGCAATACTTTTCTAAAGGATTAGTTCACTTTCAAATTAAAATTTCCTGATAATTTACTCACCCCCATGTCATCCAAGATGTTCATGTCTTTCTTTCTTCAGTTGAAAAAAAATTACTTCAATGGACCCCAAACGGTCGAAGTTTCAGTTTCGCTGCAGCTTCAAAGCATTCGACGCGATCCCAGATGAGGAATAAGGGTCTTGTCTAGAGAAACCAATTGCTAATTTTCTAAAAAAAAATAAAAAATAAGTTAATAAAATAAAAATAATTATATTCGTTTTAACCATAAATGCTCATCTTGAACTAGCTCTCTTCTCTATTTGAATTCAGGCAGTGTAGACACTGCTAAGTGTATTACTGCCCTCCACAGGTCAAAGTCTGAACTAAATTGTCATATACAATATGCTAGTGCAAGTGTATAACAGTTAGTTCAAACTTTGACCTGTGGAGGGCAGTAATACACTTAGCAGTGTCTACACTGCTGGAATTCAAATAGAGAAGAAGAGGAGAGCTAGTTCAAGATGAGCATTTATGGTTAAAACGTATATCATTTTAAATTTTTTTAGAAAATGAGCGATGGTTTCTCATCTGGGATCGTGTAAAACGCTTTGAAGCTGCATTGAAACTGTAATTTTGACCATCATCCGTTTGGGGTCCATTGAAGTCCACTATATGGAGAAAAATCCTGGAATGTTTTAATCAAAAACCTTAATTTCTTTTTGACTGAAGAAAGACAGACATGAACATCTTGGATGACATGGGGGTGAGTAAATTATCAGGAAATTTTAATTTGAAAGTAATCCTTTAATTGCTCATTATTGTGAAATGTTTCTAAAATGTTCAAGTTCTGAAGCAGATTGCTGGAAATAGCCATTTTAGGAGTCTTTGTGATTTGGTCTTAGTGACTTTCACAGATTTAGGAGCTTATTTTAGCTCTAAAATGCTTTGTGAAATACTCTTAAAGCAAAAGCTTAGGAGTCCTAAAATAAGGACTGACACGCCCATTATTTTTAAGAGTTTCTCCTGAATCGGCAAGTTAGGAGTGTTTTTTATGTTGTGTGAATACGGTCCCTGACATCTTGCAATGGGCAAAAACAGGGCTTCCAGTGCAGTAGCCCCTGCAGAACACATGAGATCCAGGGAGCAGAGACAGGTAGGTTAAGGGATATGTAAAGTGGGAGGAGTTGGATCTGGATTCAACCTTGCCCCCTGGATCTCGTGTTCTGCAGTGTGGATCATCTCCTCCAGTAAGACTTGTTCTCCAGACCCTCACAGGACCTTGCATAATCCTGCCTTGCTTGTTCAAATCTGTAAACGTTCTGTCATTTCCTATAGTAAGCAGCAGAGGCATCCTGGGGTAAATAACTTTCTCAGAAGCTCTGCCCAATTCGACAAACAATGTTCTGCAGTGATATATTGGGCTAATGATGTGCTCGAGGGCAATGAATAAAATACTGACGCAATAAAACCTTACACATTCATTTACCTTCTTCGTGCATCTGTGTGAACTTAATAAGCAATTCTCCGTGAAGAAATAAATCCCAATTTTTTTTATTTTTTTTTTTTACTAGAAACATAATTAGAGGAAGAGTGTATCTAATATAGTCCAGATGAAAATAGGCCCTGAGCAGTTGGAGAACGAAGCTGAGACGAAATGTACAAACATTTTCTGTTTCAATGAGCATTGAGATCTACTTCTTGCATGCGGTGATTAAACACAGTGTAGGATGGTGCAGACATAAACCATTTGTCATTCTGTATCCCCTGACATAATCTCCCCTAAACATACCCACCATTAAATGACAATCAAGAATCTGATTTTCCATCTTCCATACTATGCATATACTGTGATGCTCCTTAATCTGTTTTTATCACACATCTATCATAACTACCAGGTTGTCTCCAAGATAATGTATTTGCTTTATTTTGATATATGCCCAAAATACTTCAATTGCTTTTGAACATTAGTGCTTTATGTGACACATCATGGCTCGGTTTCAAAACCTACTGAGCTTTCTCACTCACTACATAGGGAGCTGCCTTGTAAGGCAGAATCTTAGTAAGTGATGGATATGAAGCAAAATATCTAGCTTCCGCCAGACCACCTTCCGTATTCAACTTACAAAAAAGGGTAACTGACGTTGCGTCAGTTTGACTGGATGGATGCACTTGCTTTAACTTCATACTTGTTGGCCCCATTCACTGCCATTATAAAGATTGGACATGTCAGTATATTTATTAATATAACTCAGATTGTGTATCATCAACTGTGATACTCTAAGACACATTTAGCTTTGCCATGACAGAATATTTAAACATTTTAAAAATAAACTAATAATTTTACAATATTAGTGTTTATACAATATCTTAAATAGTCAAAATAAATTCAAAGTCAGTTTTTAATAATTTAAATATTTTTCTAAACCTTCTTATTTCTAAGTTGCATTATGGGTTTGTTTTCTCCACAAAGGATACATGTGATGCTGTCTAAAATTTGGCCAAAATAAGGTATCTTAATAGCCTGCCTGGAACTGTCTTTGATGCCAATTGAGGAAACTCACTAGGTTTTGAAACAGAAGTTATAATGTATTGTATACTGCCAGTAAATTTTTATTTTCAGCTACATAAACATTTAGACAGGATTGGTCCTCAAGTAAAGTCAATGAAACAACTCTTACACCTAATTTGATTTCCAATTAAAGTATAACTTTTGGAAAAATTGCTTTTTCATTCAATATTTAAGATTACAGTAAAGAAAAATTATGTAATTTCAAACTATATTAAATGACTAAGAAAATTAAGTTACTAACATTGATTATTCTGAACAGCTGCTTTTAATACAAGAACAACAATTAAGTAACTAAGACAAATTTTCTAAAGAACAACCATCTGAATTTATTTAAAAGTTACATATATTTCAACTATAAGTTGAGTTCTATGCAGAGTTTTTACAATATAATCAAAGCCAACTCAAAGGTAACTAGGCCAAGCACAAAGGCAAAGCAGAAAATGCTCCAGGTGTTATCCACAGCTGCAAATCTTTTTCTCCAGCCCAAAGTGTTCAGGGTGCCTACAGATAAAGCATACTGCAATACCTTGGACAGGTCAGTAAAAGCAGAGTTCTCACAGAGACACACAATTCGGCCACAATTACAGTCCGCTTCAAGCCCTGGACTGCTCAAGTCTCTCTCTCTCTCTCTCTCTCATTCAGCCACAGTGCTTTTCTTTGCTCTAGTCTCACTGCAGTCTGCAGTCTAGAAAATAATAGAGTGCTAATTAATTTCTAAATCCAGCCTATTCTCAGAGATGAACAAACCTAAAATCTTGCTTTTGATGAATGTGCCGATTGCAGTGGTTTTCAATTACGATCCTCAAAAGAAAAAAACCCATCATCAACGCATTGTCGTCAGTTAATCGGCACGTAAGTACTGTACGACAACTTTGTTCCACATTTCTGATTTGAACTAATGAGTTCTTGATTTCCCGAGTTATAAATAACAGTGATTAATTGAATATTTAATAGGAAAACAAAAAAAAAAAAAATCTGATGTGTTTTCATTTTTCATTCCAAAATTTCAATGGTGCAAATGAGCAGAAAATAATCTACTTTAGCCAACAAGTTTCTGAGAAAACAAACTGGCTTCTAAGAACATCATGCAAAAGCATAACTAACAATACAGAGATTTGTTTAAAAAGCTTATGCAAATCTGCGCTATTATAATGTAAAGGAGAATGGGGAGTGTAAGTTTTACCAATTACTTTTACCAATTACAAATTAAGTACAGGGGTGAATAATGTATAAATTATTTATATATGCTAATAAATAAGTGTTAAATAAAAATAAAAGTGAGAGTAAAGACTTTTACAGTACATTGTTTAAAAAAAAAAAAATGTTCTTAAACTTTCTATTCAAAGAATCCTTAAAAAAACTGACCATGGCTTCACAAGAATATTAAGCAGCACAACTGTTTTCAATATTGATGTTTCTTCAGCACCAAATGAGCATATTAGAATGATTTCTGAAGGATCATGTGATACCGATTTTATATTTCTGTTCATGCGTTCCTTCTGTAACATTAGCGTTCCGAAAAGGGTTTGATTAGAAAAAAATACTACCAGTTAACAGTAATTTCAAATAAGGGTTTCTGTTCAGAATGTTTAAACTTGGTTCTTTTATATAGTAATGATATTTCACAATAGTACTGTTTTTACTGTATCTTGATCAAATAAATAAATGCAGGCTTGGTGAACATTAAAAACTACGAGGCACACAGCGCGAAAACAGTTACAGATGTTGAAACAAAACGTCTTACAAAACTCCCCAGTCTCCCTTACATTTTTCAAAAGCACATCTGGGCACATAAACAAGTTCAGACTATGCAAATACTCCACCATCAGGGGGCAGTCTATCTTGAACCGCAATCAAATCAAGCTTCAATACACCTTGACATGTATGGGACTGTGGGCTCGAAAAAGGAAAAGGAGGAAAAAAAAAAAAAAGGCAGATGCACAGAGAAAACGTCGTGCGCATATCAGCAGTGCTTCATACATGACTGCTCTCGGAAGATACTGGCAAGCATTAAAAGCAGTATGGAGTGAGCAGCAGGTCGTGTTCTATAAATGGCAAGACTAGATTATGGTTGAAGGCAGGAACCAAGCACCCGCCATAATCCTTTAAACCTGACATGTAAATGTACAGTTCCTTCACAAGCTAATCAAAATTCACACGGGACGCAGAAGTGTTGCGATAGTAACAAGCAGCACCTCTCTGCACACAATGTAAACTGCAAAAGTATCACGGCTGTGCTCGGCTGCCAAGCTAGAGCAGAGCTGAGGGAAGCGGTTTGGAGATATCACAGCATGGTTAGGCTACAGATGGCTGCGTGAGGCTTTAATAGGATCCATATGGAGACAGGTATCCAACACAGACGTTTGTTTAAAACTCGGAGATGCACACTACAACTCTGGGCGAGAATGCACTTTTTGATGGACTGGCGAGGGAAAGAGAGAGATGGTGATGGTGGAAAGGCTCGTTTTTGTTGGAAAGGCAGCGTTAAAATGCTATAGAAAGTTGGAAACATGCTTGCGTGGTTTCAAGCATAGCCTCACTGATAAATAAATGAGCTACACAAGGGACCTACAAGGTGGGCTTGGCAATTTAGAACTAATGATAAAACAGTCCACAAAATGCTGAAGTCATAAATAAGAAGCATTAAAAAGTTTTGTGCAAGGATTGCACAAAGACAGAGACTAATAACTCAATGTAACCTGATTCGTTCCACATGCATGTGATTGCACAAGCAATTTCAGGGATCATCGGTGAGGAATTATTCCACTTCACGAGTCTTGTGAAGTTAAAGAGATAGTTCAGCCAAATATTAAAATTCCATCAGTATTTACTTACCTCATGTTGCTCAAAACTCTTATGCTGTTAATTTTCATTTTAGATTGAACTTTTCCTTTAAGCTCACCTTTCAGCCAAAAAGAGAAACTAAGAATATGGCAAAGTTCCAGGGCAAAACGGCTCATTTCACACTGTCCATCTCATGAGACTGTTATAGACTTCATTTAAAACAACCAATATGAAATCAGTTACATCTATGGCCATCCTTTGAATGATTTATGCAGGGGATTTCATTTCCTTCCCTTGAAAAAGAAACTACCGAGAACCACTTTGTAATTTTTTTTTTTTTTACTACAGCAGCGCAGGCCCTTGACGCTTCAATTGAGGGTTATTAAAAGTAATATCCCTGGTAAGACAATATGTACAATGTTGGTATGGAGAGTATAGAAACCCATCTGTCACTTGCTTCGTTTAAATTTAATGATAATATTCACTTTAATTCCTCCAGCAGCTGCCCAATAAACAGGTGCTGGTGGGAAAGATAAATTATTATTATTATAACAGATTTTTTTTAAACATTACTGTTTGGTATCACCTAGTTATTCTTTATTATTACTTTTTTCACCTATTTTAAAATAACGTAAATTAAAACTATGAAATAAAACATGCATAGAGATTATATTTAACGACCAAAAAAAAATTTATGAGCAAAAAAAGAAACAAATTCAGTCGTGTGCCCATATGCCCAAACATTTGACTGTGTGTATGTGTGTGTGAACAAAAAATAACCAAATATTAAATTAGTGTTTATACTCTATATCATTACTAGTAACAATATTTCTATTCAGCCTGTATCTGACACCAATAATGCATCATCACACACACAAAAAGAAGCTATTATCCAAGATGACTGATGCATGATATTTGATATAATGTATATATCTGATACCATTAGACTCAACAAACAGGCATTCATACTTCTGTCCAAACTCTTTTAAATATTCATTATGAAAGACTGCAAGTCACTTTTCTCCCTTTAAGTCAGCTATTACATCAATGCCACAATGATATTTGTCATGGTTTCACTTGGTTTGACAAAATCTGTCAGTCATCTTCACCAGGGCAACCCTCAAGATCATAGTTCATCTTTTTGATTCTCTTAGTACAGTACACAAACCGTTCAACCCCATATGTAATACCAAAAGCCAAGTTTTTGAAATCATAAAAGTAATTCCATTACATGTGCCCTTGAGCTTTGACAGCGGAAGTATCGTAAAAGTCTAAAGATCGTAAAGTATTTTAAGCAGCACTAATTTCACCGGTTTGGTATTTTACCTGTGGAGAAGGGGACATGCAGTGGATCAATACAGGCAAAACCTTGGCATCTCTCCTTAAAAGACTTCCTGAATTTATGGAACAGTCCTCGCATACCTTTCAAGCAAACTTTACAATACATCTTTCCATCCAGTGACACTTCATCACTCACCAAAACAACACTGACAGCGGATTTATGCACTTTACTGGTACCACAGAGCGCATTACGGCATTAGCTCGATTGTATTACGGGTACAAAATGTTCATATTTTCTCCGACTACCATTAACAGCTAAAATCACACATTAGGAGTAATGCAAAAGCAAAGCCGACAGGTCTGACTTTTTCCTGCACCTACTGTGCACCCACTACATGATGCAGATATAGCAGACAGAAATAAATATAGGTGTGATTTGCAGCTTATTGACATCTTTTCCTGTAGCAGCGTTGGAGGTTTGCTCTATAAATATGTATATGCAAGTCTTCCTCGATTTCACTCATATCGCACACAAATCTGGGGTTTAAATGACTGTCCGACGTCTCCTTCGGCGGATATTCGCATCCGCCGTTTTTCTACCTGTCATGTTTTACCGCAATGCTCAATGTCACGCTTACACTGCAGGTTTGTGATTTGCATTTTTTTGTGACAATCACAACAAAAAGAGCCAGTGCTGTCACGGCGAAAGCAGTTCCCACAAAAACGGCACCTGATTTGGGGGGGGGGGGGAGACAGAAGATTCTGCAAGCGTGGATTAAAATAAAGCAAGCAATCAACATGTCCCCAACAGAGACGATTAGGACAGAGCTGATAAGATTAGCACGCAACAATCACCGTAATTTCATATACAGCTCCACGGCAATTAAGACATTTGCGCGTGATTATTTGTTGATGCAATTTAAAAGCTCTGTGGTTTCCCTCAATTAGCCAAGGTGAGGATTGGTGGATGAAGCCGCCTGCCTTTGATTAGAGACAGCGCTGCTCTACACAGAAATACACCCTACCTGCATTGTGCTGCCGGCGCGGGCTGCTTCTGTTTACTGCACCCATGGGAAGAGAAAGGGGAGAGGGGAGAACAAAACAACATGGAGACAGATGAACATGATGTGTACAAATGACAGAAAGGAAAGTCAGTGAAGTGGAGAAAAAAAAAAAATCAAAAGCTTTACATACTAACAAAAAACAATGGCTTGTGGCAGTTTGCAGATATGATGCATTAGGGCTTATGTAGGTATAAACAGAAGATGAAAACATTATTTGGATAAAAATTAGACCGTGATGGTGGGCAGCGGGGGGTCTGGAATGGATATAATTCGGTCACGCTGTTTTCAGCACATTTCATTTAAACACTGAACAAAATGTCAGGTACAAGAGGTCAACAAAAACAGGCTTGAGCAATTTTCAGCAACCGTGCAGTAATTTACGATAAGATACCTGCAACACTAAAAGGTACTGAGTTGTGGAATTGAATTATGATAATTTGAAATGGCAAATATTTTAAAAGGGGACTCCAACAGCACTAATCTGCACTAAACAAAGGCAAATGCAATTTACCAATTTCCTTAGACCTAATTACGTGCTACAGGGAGCAAATTATGTTTAAATATATATGAGAGAGTGAAGCGAAAGAGAGCGAAATAAAATTGATAATTCCAACATTTGTTCATCTTGTTATCTAAATTGATTTACAGGTTAATAAAATAGTAATGAGCGAAAGCAGGAGTTTGGGAACGTGTTTGAAAACGTGTTACAGGAGAACAGGAGTCTGACAGCGAGATGGAGATGCTGGGAAGTGAGGCAGGAGATGCTAGAGGAGGCCGTGGGTGGGTGACTGTGTCACATTGTGGCATGGATGGAGAGAGAGAAACTTGAGAGAAAATATCACTGCCAAGAATAACAAGGGAACTTGTAACAACTGCAAAAATGGTAATCTGTCCCGAGCCTTAATAAAAGAACTCAGAGGTGAGGCTGGTCCATAAATTATTTCCCGTACTATCGCATGAAATCCAGATGAAGACAGTGTGAACCCTGCTACTCCAGTAAATTAATATATTCATTGATTTCTGGAGTCTGTAGGCAATGGTAAGGCCTGTATTGCAGCATTGCAGTGCAGGACTGAGTGTCCTTCAACCAATAACATATGCTGAACTCAACATGCGTGCAGAGGAATTAATTGAGGTTGTAACTAGTTCAGTCGATCTGGTCTGCAACAATTAAAATGGAAATAAACAATTAAAATAACTGGCAGTCAAGTTCACTGTTGATTATTGAAGTACTTGTTCTGTTCACAAAGAACCTCCACCAGTGACACTGCTTTAAACTAGCAATTCCAGTAGACATACACATTTACATTTTATCATTATATTCTTACAATACAAGGTGCATGGAAAGCGAGTAATCAAAGAAACCCAAAAATGAACATTCTGTCATCATTTACTCACCCTCATGTCCCTCCAAACCTGTATGAATTTCTTTGTTCTTTGGAACACAAACACAGATAAATTAATGAATATCCCATTTGTTGAATTCATTGGCTGTACATTGTGACTCACTTTAATATTTAAAAGAGCCGAGTACTCCAGCAAAAAAGTACATGCGGTTTACTGATAAATTTCCAAGTGCTTCAGTTGGTTTCAATTCTATACAACTCACAATATTTATCCTCAAAGGGCAATTTCAGTGAAAAGCAACCTGATATTAAAGCACTTTTGTAGTAAAATCATAGTGGGCTCTACGCAGAATTCAGCACATCAGACTCCAGGCCAATAGCTGGCAGAAATGAATAGTTTATATTGGTTTGCCATCTACCATTAAAATAACAGAATATACGTTACGGCTCATCCCTATGCCCTAATCCCTTCAAAGGGTTTACCCTCCGGTGTGAGGTTTATCACATGTAGGCTATATTGTATCTATGTATTTTAAACATTTGAATGGACTGATATAGGGAGCTGTAAAGTATTTTTGATGAAGTACAATGTCGTTTTGACCATAATAATGTACCAAATCTAACTCATATAAATATTACAGTAGTACAGAAAAATATTATACATAAATAATAGTTAAAATCGAACTCTGAGCCTCATGTACCCATTCTGTGACATCAAACAACTTCCCTGTGCAAAGGATCATGGGGGCCCGAAGTGTCCATCAGTTGTACCCTTCGAAATCCTTCATTCCGAAGGGCCCTTTGAAGTGGCCAGTTTTGAGCACTTCGGTTTGGAACGACCCTTCAACATGGCGGCCATGATTATTTTCACTCCGAAGTGCCCTTCGGAGGGTGATATATCCCGTTTGGAACACACCGTAAATGTTAAATACATTATTTCTCTTTGTGTTCCACGGAAAGAAAGTAAGTTTGGGATGACATGAGAGTGAGTAAATGATTTTCATTCTGATATGAACCATCAATTTAAATGTCACTGTCATCGTTTGACTACGAAAGAAAGAAAGAAAGAAAGAAAGAAAGAAAGAAAGAAAGAAAGAAAGAAAGAAAGAAAGAAAGAAAGAAAGAAAGAAAGAAAGAAAGAAAGAAAGAAAGAAAGAAAGAAAGAAAGAAAGAAAGAAAGAAAAAGAAAGAAAGAAATATTCACTGTCAAACATCAAATTTAGGTTTAAAGTTATAACATTAAATCAAATCAATTCATACAATTATAACTTTGGTTACTTACAAGGTTCTGCTGCTTTCAGTGCTTTAAATTGATCGAAATAGTTGTTAGCTGCAGCCTTAAATGTATCCTCAAATCAGCACACAATGGAGAGACTGCAAATCAGCCGTGTCATATTCATATTGCAAAGGGTTGGACATATAACCAGAGACTCATAAATATTCTGAAGGGGATTCGTGCAAAATCAAATCTGTTTCCTGGGCAGCCAGAGCAGAGGAATGTGACTTTTCTTCCTCTGACAGACAAATCAACGGCATGGTTGGAGAGCAACTTCGATAAAAATAAATGCGCGTTTCTAATCCCCATTACCGCTGAATGTCACCGTTTCTATAATTATTTATTAACTTCTTTATTGTGGCGCAACGTTCCTGCCTCTCCCGGCCATCTGTCCATAGTGAGGTGTTGCATGTGCATTCTATTATAGCAGCCCTGAAGGGGGCCGAATAGGCTGGACCTGCGCTCACCTTCTGCTAATGGCGGAGAACACCCTGCGGGCAGTCTCCAGTCGGCCCTGTCCACAGGGACTCAGACCTTCTGTCAGGGCTTAGGATCACAGTTTTTACCTTGACAAAGTTATCATGGACATGTTTATACAGGCCAGCGGAGCAAAAAACAACAAACTAAGAGGTCTGTACTTTAAAAAAAGCAGTAAGGACAGGAAAGGTGGCCTCCTTTCCACAGAAATCTAAAGAGAACATGTTTGAAAATAAGAGTAAAACATAGAGCTACACGATTCTGGATAAATTGAGAATTACGATTTTTTTGTTTGTTTGTTTTTCAAATAGAGATCACGATTCTCTCACGATTCTGTACAGACAACTACATAAACAAAATAACATGGAATTTACTAGAGGTTCTGACAAAATGTTAATTGCTGTAGTCAGTTGAATGAATTATTTAAAAAAAATAAATCGTTTTGAATGAATGATTCAATGACTCACTCACAAAGACTTCATTTGGTTCATGACTGGATGAATCAGCGTTTTTGAACAAATCTCTTGAATTAATGATTGAATGACAAATACATTTTTTTTAACAGTCACTTGTCACCAACTACTGGTGTGATGATGTAATGGATACAATCATTATTTGAAGCACCATGTTACTTTCGAAAGGTGATTTGCTCTAATTTGATCGCTAACGTAGACATCAGTGTTTTTATCCAAACTATAAACTTTTATCCTAGTACTTCTGAGATCATTTTAAAATTTGTAATAGAAATAATGATACTGTGTGGTTGAAAGGACTGTTTGTGAAGCTGTTTAATACCTACACATGCCAACTGCTCGCTCTGGCTCAGCGGCAAAGGTTTAATAGACAATAGATCTTTTAAACGATTAATCGTGCAGTGCTAACATTATGCAATTCAGACTTGCCTTGATGCTCTCTTACAACTTAATTTCTAACATTTCGGACACACCCACATCGTTCATGAGCTCCAACTACTTCCCGCTGATGAATGTTCTCATGCCACAGCAGCACCCACACACTCTCACTCCACCTGATGCTTCTTCAACAGAAAGCCCAGATGGATAGCCATTCTAATGACTGGCATGTGTTGCTATCTCTCTATTAACCTCAGAAGAACTCTAAATCTATATATCCCTTTTGTGTTACACCTAATCTATTCTCTTTTTGGCTGGCTTTCAAGCGCACCCCTCTTGCTCTCCCCACCACCCCTTCCCCCATTTCTTTTTCACACGATCCCTTTGTGACTATGGATTCTCTCTAGAGTTGAGACAGAAGAAGTGGTTTTTATTTGGTGCAACTTTATATATAAAAAAAAAAAAAAAAAAAAATACCAGGGTTTCACAGACAAGGCTTAGATTAAGCCAGGATTAGGCTTTAGGTTCAATTAAAGCATTTTTTCTTTAACCTTAGAAAAAAACATTACTGGTATGCATCTTGAGACGAAACAAGTTGCTTTCAGTTAAAACATCTCAAACATGCATTTTAGTCTGGGACTAGGCTTAACCCTTGCCTGTAAAACTGTGGCAGAAGTTAAAAATTTTGCGTTAAACAATTGTCTCAAATAGAGTTTATTTAATGAATCATCTGTGCAGTTGATGTTGTTATTGAATTAACATTTGACAACCAAAGAACCGCAATTTTTGGTCTCACTGAACCCTAAATAAACTGAGATAATGTAACTGTCTTATGTTGTACCTACAGTACAGTCCAAAAGTTTGGAACCACTAACATTTTTAATGTTTTTAAAATAAGTTTCGTCTGCTCACCAAGGCTACATTTATTTAATTAAAAATACAGTAAAAAACAGTAATATTGTGAAATATTATTACAATTTAAAATAACTGTGTACTATTTAAATATATTTGACAAAGTAATTTATTCCTGTGATGCAAAGCTGAATTTTCAGCATCGTTACTCCAGTCTTCAGTGTCACATGATCCTTCAGAAATCATTCTAATATGCTGATTTGCTGCTCAATAAACATTTACAGTTGTGTACTTTTTTTTTTTTTTTTTTTTTCAGGATTCCTTGATGAATAGAAAATTCAAAAGAACAGCATTTATCTGAAATACAAAGCTTCTGTAGCATTATACTCAACTGTTCAAAAGTTTGGGGTCAGTAATAATTTTTATTTTTTTGAAAAGAAATTAAAGAAATGAATACTTTTATTCAGCAAAAGTGGCAGTAAAGACATTTATAATCTTACAAAAGATTAGATTTCAGATAAACACTGTTCTTTTGAACTTTCTATTCATCAAATAATCCTGAAAAAAAATATTGTACACAAATATTTTGTACAATTGTACACATTAAATGTTTCTTGAGCAGCAGATCAGCATATTAGAATGATTTCTGAAGGATCATGTGACACTGAAGACTGGAGTAATGATGCTGAAAATTCAGCTTTGCATCACAGGAATAAATTACTTTGTTAAATATATTCAAATAGAAAACAGTTATTTTAAATTGTAATAATATTTCACAATATTACTATTTTTACTGTATTTTTAATTAAATAAATGTAGCCTTGGTGAGCAGACGAAACTTCTTTTAAAAACATTAAAAATCTTAGTGGTTCCAAACTTTTGGACTGTACTGTATGTTTATGAGACTTAAAGGTTCAGTGTGTAAAACTCGCTGTGAAGTTGCAATTTGCAACCAACGGCTCAGTCCACCGCTCACCCCCCCATTTTGAAGTACATAGGGAAGCTATGGTAGCCAACACAGGACAAAGATGTCGTCTTCTGAGACCACAGAGAGTAGCCAGTCAAACAATGAGCAGTTTGTCCATTTAGGGCTACTGTAGAAACAAGGCAGTGCAAAATGGCGACTTCCATGTAAGGGAACCCGTGGTGTAAGTAGATAGAAATGGCTCATTCTAAGGCAATAAAAACATAATGGTTCATTATGTAAGGTCTTTTCACACCACTGAAAACATAGTTATGTATATTATATTGCATTTCTGTCAATAGATCCTCCTAAATATTACACACTGGATCGTTAAAGAGGTAGTCTACCCAAAGGAAAATTTAGTTATCATTTACTTGGCTTCATGATGTTTCGAGCCTGTATGACTTTCTTTTCCATAAAATAAAAGTGTCGAGTCATTCTTCTCATGTCATTGTAACCTCCATAGAAGAAAAAAAATCATACAGGTTTAAAATATCATGAGGGTGAATAAAATAAGACAAAATTTGTTGTTTTTAATGTATTTAATTTTTTTAGTATTTAATGATGTAGTATTTAGTGGTAAACTAAGGGTACTAATTTCTCAAACAATACATGGCCATTTTTGTATATTTAAGCTACAAATCATTGTAAAATGTACAAGTAGCACTTGTTCAATTATATAAATGATATGACATTTTATCTACATTAATGAAAGACTATCACAATGTATGTACATGTTCATTATTTATAATATATAGTATAATGTAGTTAAAAACGGTCATGGAATCAGAATCTGAAACAAAACCATCAAATCCCTTACAATTCCCATCCCTAGTCTTCTTTTCACTGCTGAATTCACATCGCTCTACTTTTCCCCCGCAGGTGAGTTGAGTCTGGATACAGGATGTGACTAGCAACAAAGCTTTTCTGAGACTGTGCATCCTTCTGAAGGATGAGATCTCATTAGTCTGCACGAGAACCAGCAGAGAACGAGATGTGAGACCTCAGCCCACCTGACTACATCCTGGCCTCTGTCCAGCTCACTTATCTCAATCTCATCCTGTGCATAACGCCACAGAGCGGCACTTAATTACAAGTCGAACTGCGCTTCAAATGCTCGCCCACCATTGCAGGCACGGAAACTCCCAGGGGTGTTTATCACTGAAAGGAAACTACAACGCCTCGGTCTAGACACCACACACTTCAGATGACGGTCGGGGTAATGGCTAACGCAAACGAAAGCATGCTGAACTCATAAATAAAAGAAACAAACAAAGAAGGGAGGGGTTCTGGCAAAAACATAAAAGACCAAACTGGTAAGGGACAGTGTTCTGCTAATTAAACACTAACGCCAGAACAAAAGCATGAAACAACTCATTCCATGGCCTGCGGATCTCACACAGCCCGCATTCGCTGGAACAGCGTCAGTCATATCCCAGGAGTTCCTATTCCTGTTAACAAATAGGTCAATATTGCCTGGTAATTCAGAACAGATACTCTCTTCTCGTGCCATTTTTTTCCACTCTGTACGACTGACACAATTGTACACATCAATATAAACAGACAAAGAGGATCAAAGCGTCAGAGGCTCGCTGCTTCTCTGCAGAAAGCTTCTCCACCTGAGTAAACACAGAGCTTTCATCTTCCCATTCCGGTCGCCCTGGGCACATGGAGTGCCGGGTACCGTTCTTTCCACCGTCTAGGTGGATTACAATGCTGCACACACAGTCCACATACGCTCTGTGTGCTTCCTCAACTGTTACTTTAAAGCTTTGTGATTTAATAAGTTATGGATATCGAACAGGCAGACACAATAGGTTGAATTTGAAGTGCTGGCGCTGGCTGATACCGGAGATGAGTAATGCGTGATAGACAGTTAGAGAACTCCAACTAAAAAACACAAAGAGATAATATGCAAAACAAGTGTCGGTCGTACAGATGGTGTTTCAAAGCAATCTTCAAGTGTCATTTGTGAGCGTGGCCATCCAAAAGGGACGGTTGGTGCACTTCCAAGAGTAGAGAATGCAGTCGTGCACAATGATAACCTGTGTTGATTTTGTTTTTAGAAGAAAAGAAACTCGGATAAACAGACAAGAAGGGGATAAAACAAAGGGAGAGAGTGGCTGGTTACAGATTTACAGAGAGAAGGACCAGTTGCCCAAACCCTGGGTGGCAGAACAGCATGCCATGCTTCAGTGGAAACACCACGAACAACCACAACACACGGTGAGAAAACTCACATGGTCTCCTGCAAGAGGAAATGGCGGAGGCGCCGACTCGGGCTTGGCCCTGAAAGCAAAGCATATATCTTTGAAATCATACACCGGGACAATAGGCACCTTCTATCTGGGATCATTAATTCAGCTCACCTACTTACCATGTCTCATTAATGCACCGGCACAGAGTTTATCTGTTTATCTAACTCCTCACCGGGTCACTAAATAGACTGAAGATGCTTTACACCGCTGACAAAATCAGAGACAGATAAGGCAGTAAAAGTTGACAGGGTCAAGGTAAAAACATCATGAGGGATGACTTCCACTTTTCCGATGTCTAATCACCCCAGGCCATTTCCGCTCAGAGATATGAGGGCAGACCCAGACTGCAGGGTTCCCACAGTTTGCGTTGGCCTCAGCCATCACCGTAACATTCCTGTCCGGTGGCACTACTTCAGACAGAATTATGAGAGCTGCGGACTGGAAGTGGAAGATATTTCATGCAACTAAGCATGGATTTAAATGGCCTTCACAAAACGGTCAGAGAAATGGGAAAAACACCCAAAAATGACCATGAGAACCAAGGTGTGCACTGCATCAAAAAATGAAATGGAAGCCAGAATGGTTTACTGCATTAATAAATTTTCAACAAAACTGCAACAGGGGTTTGTCATTCAATGTCTAAAAGAAGGATGTCGATCAGGGGTGTCAAACATATGGCCCGCGGACCGAATATGGCCCACGACCGTTTCCAATCTGGCCCGGGGGATGATTTGAACAGTAATAGAAAAAAGGCCATAAATCGGAAACGTTTTTAAGTTTTATTTTGACCGAACTCTATACCGTACTTGCACACAAACTGCTTTGCAATCGCTTCCCAAAAAAAGTCATCTGTGTGGGAATATTACAAATACGAAGTCTTGTAAACAGGACGTTAAAACAGGCCAGACGGGGCACGTTGAAAACGGATGCAAAGAGAACACAGATGTGCCAGCAGAGCAAAAACTGTACCAGGCACAGAAGGCTCACTGTTCGCAAAATACAGGAAGAAAAATATAAATATTGAAATGAGGTATGGGGTTATTATGAATGTATCCATGAAGGGAATTGTCTTCAGAATAGTTTCGATGGCATCTCCTTGTCCTTTTATTAGTGCATGGCAATATGTATTTTTTGTTTAAGGCCAGTTTGACTGTTATAGAGAAAATAAACAAAAAACAAATTTGCTAAAAGAAAGAAAATAAAAAATTGGCAAACAGTATGGGAATAGGCCAATTTGCTTGCAAAAAATTGGAATCAGCCATAAAAAAAAAATCATAATAATCACTATGAAAAAGCATTTTTCACAGAACGTGTGTTTTTCTAGTTTTCTTGCCAATTCATTTGTAGTTTGTATGGTTATAGGCTAATAAATGTCAGCACACCTTAAAAAGGTAATTTGGCCCGCACATGATTTTTTCCCATCTGGTCCTCAACCTAAAATGAGTTTGACGCCCCTGAAGTAGATTATAGCTGCTATAGTCAGTAGGGTTAGATATCAATAAACATTCAATGCGATTCAAAGCTGTTGATTTGATTTATTTGATTAATTATGGTATATTTAAGTTTCAAAGTCCATTTGCTTATGTGAGATGATATTCTTTCTCAGCTATTGCTGTAAAAAATATAATAAAATATGAACTATTATTATTATTATTATAAATTACAATATAATTTTACATTATTTTAAAAATTAACAACAGAGCCCAAACTATGCAGTTCAATTGTTCTTTATTTGTTATAATAATTCAGATAAAACTCATTTGATCACTGACTCCTGTATTTGTGAGTCTTTTCGAACGATTTATTAAACCGACTGGCTCAGAAGAATCAGTACTGTTCCAATTAATGTAAAATTTCCTTAGAAATGTAATTTCCATAGCAGTCAGGCGACATGATTAATTGTTTCATTGGCTTGTTTTTTTCCGCAATCAAATCAAATTGAAACAAAAAAAAACCAGCAACAAATGGCAAACTAAATGTTTTTAAAATTCTTTGTTCACGTACAAAAGAAAGGAAATGATTACCACTCAGCAGGTGTGTCATTCTGTGAGGCTCGGTGCTCACACTCTGACCCATGCAGAGAGAAAAGCAAGCAGGCTTGAGCAATGAAGTTGGGAGTTTAGCATAACAGGTCCCCCACACAGAGCGATCAGATGGGCCACAGCATGACTCTATGAGACAGGACGACCCCCTCATGTGCAAATGAATCTAAATAAATAAATAAGCATACTAAAATGAATTGGGAAAATAAAGAGATGCCTGAAACGTTTTTGGTGCTCATGAAACAAGCTTCAAACGCAAAAAGCCTCTCAGCAGGGTTGGCTGGAGAGCTAAAAAACAGAGCTGTGGGAGATGTCCAGTATGTTCCATTAACAGGTGTCCTCCAGCTATACGGAGCTGACCACTGATCAATCTCCCTCGCTGTTATAGATCCAACTGTTTGGGCAAGGATCAAAAACGACTTATTCTGGCTGCAAGGGGTTTCCATTTGGCTAAATATTCAAGCATTTTAATAAGAACTGTCACTTCTATAAAAAAGATTTATGACTGGAAGGGAAATAACACAAAACAGAAGCTAATCCATAAAACTTCATATCTCGGCTACGGAAGGGAGGAATGCCAGACTAAATGAGCTCTTAAGTGCTTTTTCATTTAAATGGCTGAACGGCAGTGTGGAGGGCAGAGCTTAATATTAACAGGCTTAGACTGGCATAATAAAGCAAAGTAAACAGACATAACGGCGCAGTCAGGCTTCGAACAGACGGGAAAAGAATGGGCCTTTCATCAGGTTTCGATGTGACAATGACACAGGCTTATGAACAACAAAAACATTCTGAAGTGTTGCATTCAAAATCTTCACCCAAAAATGAAAATTCTGTCATTAATTACTCACCCTCATGTCATTCCAAACCCATAAGACTTTAATTCATCTTCGGAAGACAAATGAAGATCTTCTTGATGAAATCCAAGAGCTTTCTGTCCCTCTATACACAGCTATGCAACTGACACTTTGACGCTACTGTTCATAAAGAGATTATAAAAGTAATCCATATGAATTGAGTGTTTTAGTCCAAATTTTCTGAAGAGACTTGATTGCTTGGATGAATAGATTTAATTTAGGCTTTTATTCACATATAAATATGATCAGCGAACACAAACAGAAGCTCAACCGAACCTGCTTGATGCGTGAGAACAAACCTCTGCGAAACACACAAGATTGAACCTCATTGGTTTTTGCACACCAAGCAAACATGCTTGAGCTTCCGTTTGCCACAACTGATGTGCGAGTTGATGAATGTTTATACACTGCCCTCCAAAAGTTTGGAAACACCCCTGGCAAAGTGTGGTTTTGGACGATATCAGCATAAATCCTTATTTTTTGGTGCAAATACATTAAGTAACTTGACATTATCATTGAAGACCAGCAATAATGATTTTCATTTTGATTACATAATAATGGCAATATATACATGTCAAAGTCAGACATGCCCCTTTGCCAGCTGTGATGTCTGGTTTCTGGTTTAAACTCGGCCCAGGTTTGTAAAAGATTTTTGGGTCAGCACACCTTAATAGCTTCAACAATTGATTGCCAATTAAGATTAGAATACAATGAACCAATTAGAACCCAGTTTAGGTCAGATAGCTGCTAATGGTGGATATTTTGATGAATCAAAAATGTAAGTTTTTCTATGTATAAACAGTTCATGTAATAAAATATGTTTTCGTAGTTTGTGTTGTCCCTTATCAGTGCAAAATTATCACAAATTAAAAAGGAGTCATGCCAATATTGTCCAAAACCCCACTTTTTCTAAGACGTTTCCAAACTTTTGGAGGGCAGTGTATGTGAATAAAAGCCTAAATTAAAACTGCTCATTATATAAAGCGATCATGTCTTCAGAAAATTTGGAATAAACCACTCAATTCAAATGGACTAGTTTTACAATCTTTTTATGAATTTTTGAATTTGAATGAATTTTTCAAGTGGACGAGGGAGACACATACCTGTTTCCACCTAGTATTTTAATCCATCTCTTTTGTCTGCTTTCAACCACTTCTGTCCTGATTACTTCAAAGGGGAGGGTCTATGGGCAGGTAATTGTAAGGGTTTTTTCAAATCTTTCGATCTAATGAACAAAATAAGCTTGTGCAACTTACGCGTCCAGAGATAACGGAAAAACACATAGAGAGAAGCAGCTTTTGTTACTGCCCTGACAGCTGCAAGACTGGCCGAAATCTGTGAGTGCATGTTAGAAATCAGGAATGGTTAAGAACATTGTGCTTGGTACATTTTTCATCTTCAGCTGACAAGTTTTAAATCCCGTTTGGCAAGCGTGCTGCCACGCGCTTATGCATTAGTTCAGTAGGCGGAGAGTAGGCGGTCTTTTGTGGCCGTTTGAACACATTCAACCACGAGCTTTTCCACTACAAAAACAATCTGTTCGAACGCGTTTTCGACTACCTCTGGAAGTGGTCAAAAGTGGACAAGCTCAAAATGTTTTACACCCAGTTTACACCTGTATTTAACGTCATCCACTTGTGATCCAATCGCCCAAAACGCATCTTAATACCAGGTGTAAACAGGGTATAATACCAAGTGTCAGTTGCGTAATGGAGGGACAGAAAGCTCTCAGATTTCATTTCAAAAGATTTTCATTTGTGTTCCAAAGATGAACGAAAATCTTACGGGTTTGGAACGACATGTGGGTGAGTTATTAATGACATAACTATCATTTTTGGTGAACTAACCCTTTAATAGGGAAAAAACAAAAGTAAAAAAAAAAACTGTTACCATCATCATAAGAACTTTGAAATAATTGACCATTTTTTATTTGTCAAAATTAGGGCTGTCAAAATAATGCGTTAATTTCGATGAATTAATCTGAGAAAAAATAACGCGTTAAAAAAATTAACGCAGATTAATCTATTCCTTTGAACCTGGAGCCGTTCTCGTGCGCGCGAGCTCTCTCTCTGTCTTCAAAGTAAGCACCGTCTTTGCACTCTCTCTACCTCACACATAATAATCTAAATCAACTGACACACTGCTAAAAGTTCCTAAGACCAAATCCATGTTTCACGAGGCGCATTTGGAGAATGTTTTCCTGAATAACAGTTGGATGTGAATAGTGCTCAAAAGAACGTCACCTCATCTTCTCTGACAGGCGCCCTGCACGTGCAGCTGACATAAACCACACTTTCAGTAAACAAAAAGAAAATCCTATCCAGTGGTGAAGTGTTTTCTGTGTTGACAAATCTATTGCGATATCCTAATAACAGCCGCGATCCGCTAATGTCCAATTCGCGACCTAATGACTAATTTGAACAGATTCATTTTAATGAATCATGACAACAACAGATCTGTCCACACGGTCTATAATGAATCATTTACTCAAACAACTCTGAAATGAGAACATAAGTGTGCTTACCCCATTTAGCAAAAGTGGTTAGACGATTGACAGCCCTAGTCAAAATATCTATTTTCTTATAAATATGGTGCAGCTAAGAGTGACAGAGTAGCTATCAAACAAAAAAAGCTGTCTGTACAACTTTCATGACTATAAAGGTTGTAAGGACTACAGAAATTGAAAATTTTATATCAACGGTGTTTGCTTACACAAAAGAAAAATTTTAAAAGTAAAAGTAAAAAGTATGGGAATGAAAAAATAAAGGAACTTAACAGTGAAAATTTACCAGAAAATAAATGTACATCTACAGTAAAATGTTTATTCTATGAAAAAAAAGTACTTTATAATTTTATTAGCCATATACTTCAGTGCGTTTAATGTAACAGTTAATGTTTATGCCATTAAATTAGTGTCAACTGGGCTCAGTCTATACCTGATGACTAGCCAAAGATCATGGAATATGTGCTTCACATGAGCATTAAACATCACTCTGCCATTCTACACATCATTTCTCATGCTCTTTGGACAGATGAGCAAGCTGGCCCCTGTCCATCTACCCATGTCTCGTTGTCCTGACAGGAGCCCCTCCGCACAAACCTGCCACTTCCTGTAGCGCATCAGGCTAACAGAGGCAGGGAGGACTTTGAGAAGTTGCTGGCTGCGAGAACCACGTAGGAACGGTGTCCGGCGCTTCCGAAAGAGGCCAGTCTGGCCCCCTTGGTGCACTGTGACTCAACAGAGGGCACCAAAGCTTCTCTTCCTCTCACTTTCAGCTAATTAGCTCAGCTGGAGAGAGAAGCAGGGTGCTCCAGAAAAAAAGAGAGAAAGAACGTGGGTAAAAAAAAGAAACAGATGACCTCCTCCAGTTGAAGCAGCCTTCGAAATAGCTGACCCACTTGTAGACACACTTTCAGATATTTGCGTGTCCTCAATGCAGTAACCCATATAGCGGTGTAGTCTACATAGGGCAGGGTGGAAATGCAGAACTCATCTCTTGCCGAGCGGGGGGAAAGAATGATGGCGTGCTTTGCGTTCAGAAAGCCTGAGGGTCTCGTGCTCGTGCATGTGCAGTTCCTCTCTGCGCTCATCCATTGCCGGCACATCTGAGGTAGACAGGAAGAAGATTCTCCCACATCCTCCCACGCGACCATTTCCACGCTGGCTGTTTTTGGCACCGCAGCAAAAAGACGCAGGCTTACCGCGAAAATGACGCTTATCTAATGCAACAGCTCCATAATGAGCACTCTTTCTAATATTTCAGCTTTTTTACAGCACTTTTCATCAACGCAGAGGTCTGATGGAGCTGCGACGCATTAGCGCCGCGATAGCCGTGGAATGGATTGTCAAGCAATTTGAAAAAGCCATCCGAATTCACATCACATATGCATATTAACGGTAATACAAAGCACAAAATCTGGAGAGATGTTAAATGCCAGGGGGAAAATGGACCATGTCTCCACAGGAGTCCAACTGAAAGCTATTTCAGTGTAAAGGGACTAAAGGCATACAGATGCGGGCACTGCGAGGGCACAAAATATATGACAGAAATCTGTAAAGAAAATCTCGGTCATGCTTCTTAACCATCATTGAGCGATAACATGCTCGTCACAAATGCTGAAAAAAAAACAAACAAATTTGTAACGAGAAGGGCATCTCTCAAGAATGTGCCAACAGCTTTTAATCAAACTATCAAACGTCATTTGCTCTTCATTTGATTAAGTGTTGCAAGCGAAAGGAAGAAGACGGTTTAAAGGCTAGGTTTTGTCTCTGGCGCTTCTATATCTCTGTTGCATTAATCTCTGTTAATGAGTCATTTAAAGTTTGCAGCACTTGAACACAGTTTGCTGACTCACAGCAATATACATAACATCATCGTTTGTTGTGTGAGAGCCATTAAAAGGTGCCTCTGGGAACAAGAAAACACCTAGATTTCATCTAAAATTAATAACAAAAACAAATAAAAAGGAGGATGGCAATTATTGGATGGGTCGGGGGAAAGGAGGGCAGTCAAACTATTGAAAGGACAGCGGACGACCTGATTAAGCAAAAGTGTTGTTGAAATCCAAAACCACAATTGAAAATCAACTTTCAGTGCCCTTTACCATTAAAAGTCAGTGAAATAAAAAAGACAAATGTGGGGACCTGTATTCAATTAGAAAAACCAGACACAGCTCAGTGACCTCAGAACATTAGCAGTGTCGTCAGTAGCTTTCGTACGGTGCTTTAATGGGTACTCACCTCTGAGAGTAAGAAATCTGTCTGAGTGCTTTTGTCAGCTTTTTGGCAAAGAGATTTCTGAGCAGCACGGGTGGATTCCTGTTAAAAAGATGTATGTGTCAGAAAATTATACCATAGCATTATAGTTACGACATACATAAAAAAAAAAAAAAAAAAAAAAGTTCTCTGGAATACTTGATCCTGATTGGTCAATCTCAGCATGCAATGGTCAGTTATATATTGACTGCTTAACTATATCCAGAACTAGGAAAGCCACACAAAAAAAAAAAAAAAAAAAAATGTATTAAAAAAATTTAAAAAATGTAAAGAAATAAATTGACATAAGTAGATATTTAAAATTGTTGTTTTTATTTCAAAATGTTAGTTTAAAGGATTAATTCCCTTTAAAATGAAAATTACCCCAAGCTTTACTTACCCTCAAGCTATCCTAGGTGTATATGAGTTATATTAATAAATATGACGCATCCAAGCTTTATAATGGCAGTGAATGAGACAAACGAGTATGAAGCTCAAGAAAGTGCATCCGTCCATCATAAATGTACTATATAACAAGTATAACAAGTTATGATGTAAAATATCTAGCTTCCGCTAGACCGCCTTCGATCGCGTCAGTTAAGCTTTTTTCGTAAGCTGAATATGGAAGGAGTAAGCATTTTGAACTGCAAGAGGCATTACACATTCTTCATAATTTGAATACGGAAGGTGGTCTGGCGGAAGCTACTGTAGATATTTTACTTTATAATTTGTTAAATATGGATATTTTTATTACTTTTTATTATATTTAGTACTGTTCTGAGTAAGATATTTTACATAAAAGATGTTCATATATAGTCCACAAAACAAAAAAATAGCTGAATTTATTAAAATAACCCCGTTCATAAGTATATGAACCACTGATTCTCAATACTGTGTGTGGTTACCTGATGATCCACGACTGTTTGTTTGTTTTGTGATGGTTGTTCATGAGTCTCTTGTTTGATATGAGCAGTTAAACTGAGCTCTGTTCTTCAGCTCCTGCAGATTCATCAGTTTTCAAGCATTTTTTGCATATTTGAACCCTTTCCAGCAGTGATTGAATGATTTAGAGAGCCGTCTTTTCAGACTTAGGACAATTGAGGAACTCAAACACAACTATTAAAAAAGGTTCAAACATTCACTGTTGCTCCAGAAGGAAACATGATGCATTAATAGATGGGGGGGTGAAAACATTTGGAATTTGAAGATCAAGGTAAATTTTATTTAATCTTTCTTCCGGGAAACATGCAAGTATCTTCTGTTGCTTCTGAAGGGCAGTACTAAATAAAAAACAATGATATTTAAACGAAATAAGAAAAATTCATCCAGTTTTCACCCCCCGGCTCTTAATCCTTCTGGAGCATCAGTGAATGTTTGAACCTTTTTTAATAGTTGAGTTTGAGTCCCTCAGTTGTCCTCAGTATGAAAACACAGATCTCAAAATCCTACAGTCACTGCTGGAAAGGGTTCAAATATGCAATAGATGCTGGAAAACTGAAGAACTTTTGGGACCTGGAGAATTTTTCTGAAGAACAGAGCTCAGTTTAACTGCTCAGGACAAACAAGGGACTAAAGAACAACCATCACAAAAAATAAAAACAGTCGTAGATCATCCAGGTAACCACACACGGTATTACGAACCAATGGTTCACAAACTTTTGAAGTAGGTCATTTTAATAAATTCAGCTCTTTTTCTTGTCTTATGGATTATATTTAAACATCTTTTATGTAAAATATCTTACTCAGGAGAGTACTAAATAAAAAAATAACATGCATTTTGTATGATCTCTCTTATTTTTTTAAAAATGTTCACATTTAAAGATTCTGCAAGTGGTTCACATACTTTTTCTTGCAACTGTATTTATAATAAATGATTCATTAATTTTAAAAACTGATTTAATCATAAAGTGATTATTTTTAATTAATACAAAAAAAATTAGCCCTACATAAATGTACATTTGAATGAAATATATATATATATAAAAAAAAAAATTATGTTCTTTATACATTTCTTCAGTAGCCATGTAATAAGTTGAATATTGTACAGTCAGTTAGTCATTATCATGCAATATTATTAATAATGCTGGCTTACTGTATGATAATGACCCTCTGATTGAACTGATTCATATCGCCTACATCATCCAGTCTTGACTGGGAATATCAAACAGCCTTAATCCCTCTCTCAAACATGGCAGAATGGCAGACTAATAAAATAAGAAATATGGTGCAGCAAAATTTAGGGCAGCCATACTTCATAAATGACATTCAATAAAGACAGTAAAAATTGACAAAGACGAGCCTAGCCAGCAGGCTGCCAGTTTCACCAGTGAGTATTATTTTACGAGCTTTTGCCATGATTTATTAAGCCATTGTGGCCGCAGGTTCTTTTCCCACTAAAAATAGAGCGGAGGTCTCTGGGCGGCAGAATCTAGTTAAGTGATGATGTCAATGGCCAAGGATTTCGTTTATTCCGACACCGTCATCTGGATGCCACATTATGCATGCATTTACATATGATCAGTACACATGTTTTACAGGAGATAGAACAACCACTGCAGTTCTCAAGTGGAAACTCGCATCACACAGAGTTTGAGTCACTGGCTCTTATGGAGCAGAGAATCTGCAGTGAGCACTGTGGTATTTACCAACACACTGTTTTCTCTGAGAAAAAGACTGTGACCTTCAGAGACGTGCTTAACGCTACTGGGAGCACATTTTCTGAATTCAGTTCTCGAAGAGAAGACAGATAAGGACAACATCAATTCAAACCTCTACAGACTGAGCGAAAGTCAAACTTGCAATCTTTTCATTGAACATCTAGACAGCGATCAGCAAGTATGGAGAACGTTTAAACTAGTAATGCAGTCCTGCAGCTGAAAGAATAAAGGTGCATTCACTTCACACAATCTCACACTGAGATTAGCAGCACCAAAGCGTCCTGAAGTCATTAGTTTTCAATGAAAGCTGGAGATTTCCTAAGCTCCACATATTGCGATGCGGTGACTACAAATGGTAGTGTGGACAGGTTTAGGGAGGATTTAGGGCCCAGTGTTGCTTTAGTATTGCTAATATATACAGTTTTTATTGATATTTTGAATTAGAAAAGACCAGTCATAGATGATTTGAAGTATCATGTGCTTTGTTTGTCCTTTTGCTTTTACAGCCTCTTTACTGCCCTCTATTGTTTTTATTCGTCCTACCCCCTCCTCCGTGCCTATCATCTCATCCCTCTTTTCAGGACCACTAGTCTATAAATCTGAGATGGACCTGTCATACTTCTCCTTCACTCGTCTCTGCCCTAGCTGCTGGGACCGGGAACGTTATGTGTCTCACAGTGCATGTAAAGCATGCAACGAGCTGTTTACAGCACGTTAAGTGAGTCTATCAAATATCGTCCCAGTTCAAAGGAAAATGCAGAGCGGCATCTCCATAACTTCCTAACGCAAGCCTTGGGAGAAGCAAAGGACATGAAACCAACAGGATATTAACACAAACTGTCAAATAAACATACAAAATTAGGGTATTCCAGAGACAATAGATCAATGGAACCTGTTTTTGCAATCGTGACATTTTTTGAAGGTGGTTATGAAACTTGCAGTAATACACCGAATTCGAGTTTTCTCACCAATTCAGCCTGGAGTCGTACAATGAGCTCGTCTTTCTCCTTCAGCTGCTGTTGTAGGAACTGGTTCTCTTCTCTCCCAGGATCCTGCACACAAAGCACACACAAACACTGTTGGAAAAAAAAAAAAGTCAGTCTGTGTTATTCAAGCCATCGCCCCCAGTTTGAATCTGCAGCCTCGTGTGTGGGCGTAAAACTGCCGTGGTTGAGAGGTGGAGGTGTGTTTTCTATGCCTTGGTTTCACTCTCCTCCATAAACTTCACCTGAACTAGCAGGCACTTTCCCACGACCTTGTGCTGTCAGCATCCATTATGTGAGGCTGGGGGAGGGGAGGGAGGGACTGAAGCTTCAAGGGCATCAGAGGAGGACCGTGAGGGCCCAGGAGCAGAGTACGGCCTTCACGAATGACCGAAAAACGAAAGCTCTCCTCTAAAAGAAGCACTCGGTGGAGATTAGACGGCGCTGGCATTAGGAAGCTGGACACAATATGCATGAGTCGGAGCCCTTCATGAGAGATCAGGGAAGGGGATTATGTGCTTCAATGTCACGTACTTGGAGACATCGTTGTTCAAAGCTGTTTGGCTTTGGCTTGAATGCACTCCTTTTGTTGACATTACATAAACATCTCAAGGGAGCTGTTGTCAATCTTTGATGCTCCTCTGTAAAGGAAGCTAATTTCTGCCTGGAGATGATGATGACATACACATCGACTACCTAGAATCGCTCGCTTTGTACCTACAACATTTTTTTTGTCTTATAAACTGCTACGACGACCCCATCAGTAAGGCTCAAGTATCTCTTCACCGCTACCAAATTAGAATGCGTTCCTTTGAACTCAAATTATACTGGATTTCATTTAGCTTTGTAGTAATGGCCATTAAGTATCATTAATATGATTACAATATAATTAAAATGGCCATTATTACAATAAGTCACTTTAAAAACATTAATGTGATGAAAAAAGACTTTGGTCTGGTAGGCTACCATTCAAAGGTTTGGAATCACTTTGAAACTATCTTCTTGATTTGAAATGTATGCTTTTATTCATCAAGGATGCATTAAATAGATCAAAAAATTAAAGACAAAATAATTTTATGAAAATGTTCTTCAGAAAGAAGTTAGAATATTTCTTAAAATCAACTCTAATAAGTTCACACATTTGAGTCTTTTAGCAATTCTTGACAAAGACTCAACTCAATGAAATACACCTCAAAGTCAATCTTTCTCCTGCTGCCTGCAAATTATCATGATAACCATAAGTGCACACATTATTTTCCATCACGATTGACTTGGAGTTCAGCACTCAGTCACTTTTTTTTTTTTTTTTTTTTTTTTTTGTGTGTTGTTCGTCTATTTCAACCTTAAAGTCCCCCTGAAATCAAAATATACGTTTTTTTAGCTTTTAGTATGAATATGTTAGCCTTAAGGTTATGAATAAGCTGGTGTGTTCCAAAACAATGACAAAATTCGCATTTAGGAGACATAAGCATTCAAAACTTACAGTCTATCACTTCTGCTGGGGGCTCGTCCGGGATATTCCCACGAAACACAGGACTGAGAGGTCATCCTCCATCACAGGTAAGTTGTTTTTAACAATTTCCTGTGGTGGTGGATTGATTGATCTCATGATAGGTAGTGTTATCCTGGGATGGAGCTCTGAGAGAGTTAGTCAAGGAAGATGTGAGTGATTGGTTATCACTCTGGCGTGAGGAAGATCAGTGCAGAGTGTGCAAGCCTCGAATTTTTTTTGTGTTAGTGTTAGGGCTGCACTATTAATCGCATGCGATTGTCATGCGTGTCTCATCAGTAAAGCCGGTTCTGTGATTAGCGGTAAATGTCCATCACCTGCTTTCAAATGGAGCGGCACTTAATGCTGTATTTTAAAGTGATATAGAGGAGATTAGAAGGAAACTGAGGTTTTACAGAGTTTAATGGCACTGGCCAAGCTGTGGTATAAACAAAATGCTTGACTATTTTTAAAAGGGGCGGAGCTGTTTGATATGTCCTGCCCTGTCTTCTTGTTTCAGTTAAAATTATGTCTACACAATGAATATGCTGCCTGTTCCAATGCAATTCACTGAGCAGTCACAAAGTTACAAATATTTTGTTCTCCCAAACACATTTAAAGTTTAAACACATTTAGTTCACCCAAAACTGAAAATTCTGTCATTTATTGCTTACCCTCTTGTTGTTCCACACCCGTAAGACCTTCGTTAATCTTTGGAACACAAATTAAGATATTTTAGTTGAAATCCGATAGCTCCGTGAGGCCTCCATAGAGAGCAATGTCACTTCCTCTGTCAAGATCCATAAAGGTACTAAAGGTATATTTAAATATATTTAAATCAGTTCATGTGAGTACAATGGTTCAATATTCATATTATAAAGTGACGAGAATATTTTTGGTGCGGCAAAAAAACAAAATAACGACTTATTTAGTGATGGCCGATTTCAAAACACTGCTTCAGAAAGCATCGGAGCACAGTGAATCAGTGTGTCGAATCATGAATCGGATCGGGAGTCAAACCGCCAAACTGCTGAAATCACATGACTTTGGCGCTCCGAACTGCAGATTCGATACACAGATTCATCTGTGCTCTGATGCTTTCTGAAGCAGTGTTTTGAAATCCGCCATTATTAAATAAGTCGTTATTTTGTTTTTTTTTGGTGCACCAAAAATATTCTTATATAATTTATATTGAACCACTGTACTCACATGAACTGATTTAGATGTGTTTTAGTACCTTTATGGATCTTGACTGAGGAAGTGACATTGCTCCCTATGGAGGCCTCACGGAGCCATCAGATTTCAACTAAAATATCTTAATTTGTGTTCCGAAGATTAACGAAGGTCTTACGGGTGTGGAATGGCATGAGGGTGAGTAATAAATGACAGAATTTTAATTTTTGGGTGAACTAACCCTTTAAGTTATGTAAAAGGGTTAGTTCACCCAAAAATGAAAATTTTGTTATTATTTTACCCTCAGGTTATTCTAAATCTGTGTGAGTTTCGTGAGACTCTGGGTAACCAAAAAGTTGATGTAATAAAAAAAAAAATACTATGAAAGTCAGTGGGGTCCATCTACTGTTTGTTTACCGACATTCTTCAAAACATCTTCTTTTGTGTTCAGCAAAAAAAAAAAAAAAGAAATTCGTACAGGTTTGGAACCACTTGCGGGTGAGTAAATGGTGACAGATGGGTGAACTATCCCTTTAAGGCAAATTTTATTCTTAAGAATAATGGCAGACCTTTTGCCTTCCAACAATATGAAGCTTCATACCCCTCTTTCTCCCACAGAACTTAACATTCATTTCTATCCGTTTACCAGTGAATCTTTATTCTCTTTTGCCCATTCTACTTTTTCTTCTTATTTGCCAGTTTCAGATGTATGTTTTTCTTTGAAACTGTGCCTAAAGGCCATCAGCATCTAAGAGACTTGCCTTCACTGTTACAGCTGAAGATGGTGTTTAGTGAGCACTGTTCAATGAAGCATCCAGCTGAGCACCCAGTGAGGGGTTTGTTTCCCAAACAAGAGCCTCTGATGCACTTGTCCTCTTGTTGTTCTGGAGCAGGGATGTTCACTTCTATCTCTGTCCTGGTTAGATACTGTCTGCTTTCTTTTGCGAGACTATTGTACATGAAACAGCCTTCAACTCTCAAATAAATTAGATATTCTTTGTTTTGTTTAGACATTTTAAAAAACAACATTTGACACTTTCGAGTTGGTGTACACTTGCAAGAAAGAGTTAGGCAAATAAAGTCTTTGTATTGCAATTTCAATTGCAATTTGCAATTACACTTTATTAAACAGTGTCTTAAATACCAAAATGTATTTTTGACTGTATTTCAGATTATTTAAATGCTACATTGGCCAAACAGAAGCAGTTTCTTTCAAAAACATAAAAATGTCATTAACACTTTACAATAATGTTCTTTAGTTAACTACATTAGTTAACATGAACTAATAATGAACTGCACTTATTAATCTTTGTTAATGTTAATTTCGACGTTTACTAATACATTTTTAAAATCTTGTTAACATTAATGCACTGTGAACTAACATGAACAAACAACAAACCTCTATAATTTTATTAACTAACGTTAACGAAGATTAGTAAATACAGTAAGAAATGTATTGTTCATGGATAGTTCATATTAGTTATTACAATAACTAAAGTTAACTAATGAACCTTATTGTAAAGTGTTACCAAAATGTCTATATTATTTCAAACTTTTGAATGCCAGTCTAGGAATATACACTTTTATTAAAAAGTTTGAGGTCTATATTTAAAAAAAATAAAAAAATAAGTCTATTATGCTTACAAAGACTGCATTTATTTGATCAAAAATGCAGTAAAACCAGTAACACTGTGAAAACGGTTTTCTATTTGAATTTTAAAATGTAATTTATTTCTGTGATGGCAAAGCTTAATTTTCAGTGTCACAAGACCCAAATCATTCTAAAGCTGATTTGGTGCTCAAGAAAAATTTCTTATTATTATGAATGTTAAAAACAGCTGTACTGTTTAATATTTTTGAGGAAAACATGATCAACAGCGTTCATTTAAAGTATTTACAGTTTCAATTTAATGCAACCTAGCTGAATAAAACTATCAATTTCTTTAAAAACAAAAAATTGTAATGTACATATAACAATGAAGTATTTAAAAATTAATTATTCATAAAAAAAAATAAAAAAAAGGTCATGTACTGAGCAATGTATGCAGAAAACAGGCAGAATGTAACATCCTCCAAATCCCTGCCTGTGGGGAATATTTAATTATATCTTAATTATAGAGGTTTAACAAGAGGCACTTTATCTGTGCAGTGCCATGGAGGACCTCTAGAGAGGTGTTTGGTCACAGTTGCATACACAAACACACACAGATACACAACACACAGGACAGAGAGCTGGGTCTCTACCCCGTGCTGTAAAGCTGTATTTGAGTGGCTCCTCCATCTGTCTGTCCTAGATTAAACACTTG
This sequence comes from Chanodichthys erythropterus, assembly GCF_024489055.1. Lineage (NCBI taxonomy): Eukaryota > Metazoa > Chordata > Actinopteri > Cypriniformes > Xenocyprididae > Chanodichthys > Chanodichthys erythropterus. The sequence goes on from NC_090229.1 coordinate 19,288,726, forward strand.
AGGCAAGAAGGGGACGAAGGACCTAATAAATGAGAACGTCCTACTATCACAGAGCCCTGATCATAAAAGGCAACACTTAACATCATTGCAATCGATTCAGTCAAAGGTATCCAGGTGGTAGGTCTGGGCCAAAAATATTGAATATTCACTTTCCTAAAGACCATGTCATTAGATTAGTTTTGCTAACCTTCATAATACAGAGATGTTTCAAAAGCATCTAATTTTAATCAATTCAATACACTGAAGTAATTCAAATTAAATGGTTTCATAAATAAATAATAATAATAAATAATATTATGTAAATATTGCGTTTGTTACCATTCATCCATCTTTGCTGGGATGCTATATACTGGTTCATTATTCACTATTCATTAGATTATGCTGAAAAAATGTGCTTTATTTAGTTTCTAAATAAATATTAAGTAGCACTAATGTTTTCAACATTGATAAGAAATATTTCTTGAGCTGCAAATCAGAGTATTAGAATGTTGTGAAGGATCATGTGACTCTGAAGACTGGAATAATGACTGCTGAAAATTCGATTTGTCATCACAGGAATACATTACATTTAAAAACACATTCAAAATAGAAAAAATTTTCATTGGTAATATTTCACAATATTACTGTTTGTACTGTATTTCTGATCAAATAAAAACAGCCGTCTTTCAAAAACATATATATTAGTAAGTAATCACAAACTTTTGAAAGGCAGTGTACTGTTCAGTATATGATTATGACATTAAAAGGCTGAAGAGAAGAAGAAAAAACACAAGAATTTTTTTTTTTTGCTATATTGCCCAGTCCTACCTGCCTTTCACCTTTCATTACCAACAATGGTACAAGATTAGAGAAGCACAGAGTATTTCACAGATGTACTTTGAAGGGAGGCAAAAAAAGGAGTAAATGTGATAGATGTCCTCAATGATTTCTGTCTAAGGAGGTTTGTGATGTTATAAACTTCAAACAGGGCACCCTCAGAGTGGTGGCCGCACCTACACCCATTTAACAAGGAGTTATTAATGCGCAGCTGACAGGGACACCAGGACGAATGAGTTTGGAACCCCAGTCCGAACTCATTTTACCAAAATGCAGAGCAAGAGGCTCCATTATTCCCTTAACCGACGCCACGCTCTCGCCGCAGGAGAACTCTTTCTGCAGGCTCTAATTATTAAGAAGGTGGGGATAACAAATGTTTGGTGAGAGAAGTTTTCTGTTAAAAGTAGGACGAAAAGTGACACGGTTCCGTCTCAGGTGGGTTCTAGGGTTTTATTTTTAAAATCGGGAATATTTTCCTTTTTTTTTACGGAATGAATCAGGACAAGTCCCACCCCTCTCCTGTCAGCTGAACACAATGTCAGAATGCATGGCGTCCTATTCTAAGCATCTCCCTCTCCCGCTGCGTGGCGCTAGGCTACGGATGAGCCGTAATGTCACGTGAATCGCTGCCGCAACCGTCGCTTCTGTTAGCACTCCATGTAGGTCAGTAAGGAGGACAGAGAAAGACGCAGACCTCATTTCCACTTCGCAGTATTTTTGAGCCGTTCGGGGGAAAAAAAGTCCTGATGAAAAACAAAATCCTCTTCTACTAAGCAAAAGCTCCTCATACAAAATCATAAACCTCTCCCAATGACAGTCCTAGCCCATCTCCACAGGATCAGGGCACATCATCAAATAATCTCATCAATATAGTGGGAAAATTACTCAAATTGTATCAAAGAGAGAAGCCAGAATGAAAAGAGTAGAGTGTGTTTAGGAGAAGCACAATGGAGTGGGAAAATTAACTACATAAAACAGAGACCTCTGCCTCAATGCAGTCATTTAGCACCGTCATTATGTTTGATCTACGGGCTTTGAAATCTTCAGGGAAGAAAAAAAAAGGAAAGTGAGCTTTTTAAAATCAAAGTGTGACCCACCAATGATACCTCAGCAGCAAAGAATGTTCACATCCACATTATTAATAGAAAAGAAACACTTTCTGACAACACTGAATATGGACAATTACCTTAAAGGGGAGTGATTTCTCACTGCAGGGGCTTATGGGTAGAGAGTGAAGGCTGCTGGCAGGACTGATCTCAGTGCTCTGAAAGGCAAAGATCAGACATCTTAATATTTAATGAGCACATGAAAAGAAAATAACTATTAAAAAAAGCAGACTGTAAATAATATTCTGCTCATCTCACTCTGAATTAGTTGGCTCTGACTACACTTGCCAGTATTAAAAAGTTCATTTTAAACTTTCTGGCCAAGACATAGCTGAAGACTACATGTTCTCCAAAGCCTTCAAAATATCATTTGCACTTATAAAAGATTGCTTTACCAATTTCATGTACAAACTCCCACAACCCCATTCATTAGCTATTTTATAATATACTACTGTGAATTTTTAATTTATGCTTGTTCATGTTCATAACACATTTAATAAAGTTAATCTATACAATTTGTAATGTTAAAATGTATATGTAGAAATTAATATTAATTGTCAATAAATGCTTTAAAAGTGTTTTTCTTTGTCTTGATACCCAATATATAAAACACACTGTTATTACTCTAAAACTCATTAAAGAAACTCACTGAGAAATTAGCCAGTGTCGTACATATCATGTCATTATATCATCCAAACAGGGGAGAAGACAACCCCTTCTTCTCCAGGCTCTAGCCTCAAACCCTTTTCCCTTAAATTAATATGTGAGAAAGAGAGCTGTGACACTGTCAGAGACATGGAACACTTTATTCCGAGAAGAGAGGCCTGCAGGCAATATATTAAGCTATTTGGTTAGTTTAAAAAAAAAAAAAAAACACTGCACTGCTTACGAGGTTAATTTCTTCACATTTGGCCAAAATAAACACAACAAAATTAACCTTAAGCAAAAAAAATCAAGTAAGTTTTAGTTCTCTGTGATGTGCATCTCCATAGCAGTGCTTTCTTTTTAAGAACAAAACAGCAACAAAACAAAAACAAAAAAAACAAAACCAAAACAAAACCAAACAAAACAAAAACAAAACACACACTTACAAAAAATAGTAGCAGCTCTCTCTAACGTGCATCTCCATAGCAGCACTTTCTTTTTAAAAGCAGCAACAAAACAAAAAACAAAAACAAACAAACAAAAAACAAAGAAATAAAACAAAAAACAAAACAAAACTAAACAAAAACAAACCCAAAACAAAAACAAAACCAAACAAAGTTAACAAAAAACAAAAAACAGAAAATAGTAGCAGTTCTCTCTAATGTGCATCTCTGTAGCAATGCTTTCATAAAGAAGCAATATTTGTGGGTGGGTGTGGAGAGGGCCTATGACATGCAGCTACCCCACAGGCAGGGAAAATACAAAAAAATAAATAAAAAAGAGGAGACTATAATCAAGTAGTTTGAACGGGTCTATAAATTTCAAACAAGGTACAATATCACAACCATTACAATGTCATTTTGGTAAATGTTTCACAGCAAACGTGAATGAATTTTAAGCAGTATTTCAGACTCCATAATTACTAAAGGAATCGAGACTGATCCGACATGTGCTGCTTTTGATTAATGTGCTTTCTACAACTGCATTTTAAGCGCAAGGAGAGGACAAGAAAACTATAATGAAAAGTGCAAACATATTGAGGTAATCAAGAAGGTATAAAAAAGTAAAAGCAAGACAAACGTTTCACTAATGCTGATTCTTCCCAGTGCATTTCAAACAAAAACTGTTAAATGACAAAAGTCAAAATGATTTTCTTAAAAATGCTAAACAATTTAAGAATTTAACCTGTTTAATATTAAAATCTCTGCTCTGAATGTGAAGTGATTATAAAAATGTTTATATATGCACATCTGAACTGTTTTTTTTTTTTTTTTTTTTTCCTGGTAGGAAATGCAATAGTTATGTAAATGAACCAGGCAGGACGCAGAAAAAAAACAACAACAAAAAGCCAGTTTAAATCCACGAGGGATGCATTGCCAGGTTCTGAATGTCAATAGGCAATACAAAAACATAAAAGCTATTTGATTCAAGTCTAGGTAACATTCAAACAAAATCTATGTCTGAATGGTTAAACGCTTCTGAAACCAGTCTAGATCTTTTCTATTATAAGAACTAAGTGTGAGCAGACAATCTATGGTCCTTTCACATTTACTATTTAAAATCTGACTGAATCAAAATCTTTGAACATTTTGAACTCACTCCTCACTGCACTGCCCTGAATTAGTCAGAAACGAGGTTTTAAATGACCAAAAGCCCAAAAGACACACAAGAACAGGCTATGCTTAAAATCTGTGGTCAAGCAAATAAAACCAAATGCAAAAATGCATAAGTCATGGTGGTTCTTATTACACTGTAGTTTACAAAAGCTGAAGGAAGATGGCTAATTTGCATGTTAATGAGAGTCAGTAAAGAGGCCAAAGAATTTCCTCTTCAATATTCATGTTCCTCTGTTGTGTGGACCTTCACTGAGGAAAGTGATTGTTATTGTGAGGGAATGTAAAACTGAGTTCATGCAGCTATGACTTGGATGAATGTGGAATGGAAATTCAGGTTTTCTGCTCAGTAAATTAAGTTGGGTGAACATTACTATTATTAACAGTAAGGGATGACACCAAGAGCTTTTTTAATTATTGTGGTAACTTAAAGAGCATTCAATTAATTTGCATATTACTACCACAACAGAAGTAAAACACTTTATCACTGTTCTGAAAGTGTAGGGACACAGTTGAAAAGTTCTATACTATTTTGTCTAAATAAATTATAATTAAAAGGTACACTATGTAACTTTTGTCCCTCTAAGGGATAAAAAACAAAACTGCATGCATTTTGCAGAAGAACCCTCATGTCACGATTCGATATATATCATGATACTGACGATACAATATTATTGCGATACTTCAAGACATATGGTAAAAGGTTAACAAAAAAAATTTACTGTTGATGCTAAATGCTAAATTTGGCATTACATTGGGAGTGGAAATGAATAGGCTTGGACTTGGTGCTGGTAACCCAATGCACAGGACAATGGTGACACCAGAATAAAAATATTCATGTTTCTAACACTGAAACACAGATTTATTTCAGATGAATACTCTCTGTCACTGACTAGATATATTTAAAATAATGAAGGCCACTTTTTACTGGTAACATAAGACATTTGGCATTATCAGGACCCACAAATATTCCCCCATTGCATTATTATACATTATATTCAACATTATATATAGTAGCTTAATGTAGTACTGCCACTAAAACTCTGTAAATTTGAATTTTTGGTTAACTATGCACAACACATATTGTCAATATCCACGATAAGATATTGTTGCATTTTTGTATTGCGATATATTGTGACACACCCCTACTACTCCCACACCATTCATGCATCAAAGTAGCCAGAGCAAAATTTCTCTATCTATGGATATGACGAGACACGTACGGGTGAGTGACATATGTATGCAGTTTCGAGTCAAAACCATCCAGTCAGGTCTAAAATATAAACACTTATAAATAGGCTTAAATCAGGGTAAGACAAAAAAAAACATTTTGGAAGAATGATTGATTATGCATTTACTTAATTTACTTGTTCATTCTGAACAACAACAAAAAAAAGTTAGTTACATAGTGTACCTTTAAAGCCATAAAAAAAAATTCAGGCCTCACGATGAAAAATGTTCATTTTGAGATTTGATGAAAATTATATTTAAGAGTATCATATTAGTGTTTTTTTTTAATAAAAAATAAATTTAAATGAATCGCAAATATAATCTAAATGTAAAAAAGGGGGAAATGTCCATGTACTATTAAATACACCAAACGATACCGATCAAAAATATAAAAATTTCTATGAAAAACATTAAATTTAAGTGCATCCAAAATGTATTTAAATAATTTAGTTCACACACACACACACACACACACACACACAAAAAAACAAAAAACAAAAACAAATGATACTAGACCTGTACAGCAGTACTTACTGTAATGTTTCACTGGCAGAGCAAATCAACACTGTGGCACGCTTTTCTACCTCTCACAGTCTTGTTTTCATTCGTGTCACATCAAGTATGGTGTCTACTCTAACCAAGGTCTACTTACTGACTGAATGTGGCTCTTTTGAGTGTGATATCCTCCTGGTGTTCACCCTGAATGATGAGGCATGAAACTGGCAGGGCACGGAGAGCTCTTCTACCTGTTCTAATGTACCCGTGATGAAGGCCATAGCAGCTTCATGAATCAACTGTCAGTGTGGAACATTACCTCCTGCAGAGTCCTGCGTAACCGCAGCAGAAGAGTCTTTACCGCTGTGCAGTCCTGCTGCATCAGCCTGAACGGCAACGCCTCCAGCCCGGCCAAAGGTTCATCATCACGAGACAGACAGAGAGACATCGGCCGCTGCTCCCTGGAAGGAACATAAGAAAATTTCTGTGAGCAAGAAACGGTCTGAGTTTTGGGGTAATGATACAAGAAAATCTACAGAAAAATGGATTTCCAACATATATTGGCAAATTAATGTGCATGCAACGCAATATATCAGCATTTAATGCAATTTCAAACATGATTCAAACTAGAATCAAATGTAAATAACTTCATTTTAGTCTAATTATTGCATCCAGATTTCTGGGCAAATGAACAGATCAATCTTTTATGTAGAGAATGAGATTAAATTAAACTTGATTAGGAGTGCTTTTTGAAAAAGACAGAAAGGCAAAGGTTTAGAGTGGGAGAAAGACCCTCGAGAGATACTGGAAAGGAGTCATACCCTCTTCATCAGGCCTTTCATTCAGTCCAAGTGGATACTAATCTATATATAAACTCTGACAATTAGATGTTAAGAGGTTACAAAACATTATTCCAACCTGCTAAGATCTTGACTGAACAACATAAAGTTCAAATATGGGAGCAATATAAGGGTAATTATATGGGGGTTGAACGTCTTTTCCAAGGAATGACGTACACAAAATCAAACACTTGCCAACCAAGGGTAAGGCGATATCTATTTTCGAGAGAAAATCTCTTTCGCTCTTCATTTTTCAAAGAATAAAAGCCCACTGCATATCAATACTGGATATCAAAGATATCTTCAAAGGACGGACAGGGTATTTGGACAGATAGAAATTTCTTATTGAGAGTTCAACACAAAACACACTGGAAGACCTCTTCTTAATTACAGCACTTTGATTCTGCTCAAGAGAAAAATCACACTGCAGATCCAGACTTGTCTTTATACGTTTCTTCAAGCGTGTCAGAAATAATTAAGTATTTATGCTTTTTAAAAGTACAGCAATAACAGAAGATCAAAAGGAACCTCTGAGTTTTCGATTAGAATTAATCGAAAATTAAATTAATAGGATTCCCTGGAACCCCTCCAACGGGAGAGTCGACGAGTCCGTAAACACAGTGAGCCTTCCAAACAAACAACTGACACTTTTGTTGTCGTTTTTTATTTCCACACTGTTGATTTCAGGGCCTTTGTGGTGAGTGTCCTTGGAGCTGCAAGAAGAAAGTGAAATTTCACTTTGCACTTTGCAAGCTTTCCATCTCACACTTGTCAATTAATATCACCTTCTGAAACATCCTCTAAGAAAAATGGGAATAAGTTTTCTTTTTCCTCAATCCGTAGTGGTAAAAAACATACTATCCATTCTGAAGTACATATTCAATTGTTGCTGCTTGGTGAATTTACGAAAGACTTCATAAATGGCTTGTGTTGCTAAATGCCTCAAAAAACAGACAGAATCCTGACTTATTCATGATCCCCGTGCTGAGACATGGCATAGGAGAGGATGTGCTCATTCAACATACTCATTAAAATATTAGAGCCTGTATAACTCAGTATCTGCACAGAAAGCCAGCAGCAAAAGCACACTTCATTCTTTGTTTTTGCCTGTGAGAACTGACTATGGCACATAACAGATTCCTCTAATATTGTCTTTTACTGTGACACGAATCAACGGATGTATTTTGTCAAAGCACGGTATGGAAAATCGATCACTGCACACATGAATTACAAAAGCAGAAGTATGGAAACACAAGGTTTATTACTTTAAAAAAAGGAAATCGGAGTGAGCACTGCAGGAGTGATTGTATATTATTCCTTAACAACTCTAGATTTCCTTTAGCTTGGACGCCTGAGGCATTCAACACCATTCTGAAATGTTTTCCAGAAAAAAGGACTCAATTTTGCCATTTTCAAGCAGTTTCCAGACACATTAAAACACAGACCTGGTGTTAAATGCTGCCTCTTATAAACAGAACTGTCAGTGTTATTGTTCTATTTGAAAGGGGATGTTATTTACTTGACAGAAGCTCTACAGTATGTATCAGATAATTATCTATATTCAATCACTAATCACAATTTTAGATGTCAGGGCCTATATGATTCGGTTTAACAGGAATTGGGTTTGGCTACAATAACTAGAGTAATTTAAAGATGTGAGGTGAAGGTCACACTGTGACAACACTTAGCTGATGAACATGCTAACAGAAACTGAGCCTCGTGACTGACTTGAAGTAGTTATATGTAGGAAGTTCGTCATACAAATAGATATGCTCAGACTCACATTTAGAGTTTGGAGTTGGCATGTTGCTAAGGTAAAAGCATAATAGTCAAGTAAACAAAATTGCATACCATACACAAATGTAAGGTAAAACAGTCCAGTTTTAACCACATTGAACTGTTTGTTATACAAGTGCACTATTGTTCAAAAGTTTGGGGTCAGTAAAAAAATTTTTTTAATCAATCAAAAAAGTAATTACATTACATTTATGATGTTAAAAAATTTCTATTTCGAAATATCAGCTGTTCCTTTGAACTTTATATTCATTAAAGAATCCTGAAAAAAAAAAATATCCCATTGACCGATCTCAAACTTTTAAACAGTAGTGCACATTTATAATGAACATTTCTCCAAATTCCCTTGGAGATGTCAGTCCTCTCAGTGGCCATATTCATAACACTTCAAGGTGTGCTATTTCTAGTCATACAAGTTCAGCACAATTTGTACATGCCTGTATGTTAGTTCAAATGGTTCTTTTGACCTTTAGTCAGTAATTTAAATTCTACAAACCCCCTATTGAGCTCCACATCTATGAAAATATAATTAGCTCGGAAGGCAGGAGTACAGCTACCATATTTAGTGTTAGGATTTCTTCTTTTCATCTACTTATAAGTGGACGATCTTTATTGAAAGGTGAAGTAGGTGATCTGGGAAATGCTAACGTTAGCCTGCTAACATTGAAAGCATACAATCCCACCCTCCCTGGAAATCGCAGTCCAAAACCACACCTCCTCCAAAACACATGAACGCGCGCGCGCACACACACACACAGCTGCTCTCGGCAAAGTGTCACAAGAGACAGCGTTAAACTACCTCATGTCTCAAAGCACATAACATTACTATAATAATGAATGTAAACAACTTGTACTTGACTGCTGCAGACTAATTTCGGTGTTGATAACTGTTGATATGGAAACGCATAATTCCGAGAACAGCTCTGGTTAGAACGTCACGGGTTGCCATCTCTTAATTACGGTAGTTATGGCGTGAACATAGCATAAGCTTGTTGTTTTGATTCGGTTGGAACGCACTGATGATGTACGATGTCTGCACGAACAGTGTGCGTGAGAGCAAACATATGTTGACGGGCAGGTAGGACATCATATTTAATTCGTATTGAAAATAATAATATAAACATTTTATGGTCCTATGCCTTCCACAGATGATATACATTTATAAAAATACATTTAATATAGTGGTTGCTATCAGGATATGAGGAGACTTTCAACCAGAATAACAAAAAATGTTTCTGTAGAGAATCACCTATTGCACCTTAAATTTATAACGATAGAGCCTACGAGGTCTTAAAATGGCTGCCTACTGTACGTAGGTAGCTCACTAAGTTTTGGAGCAAAGCCTAAAGATAATTTATGAGATTGCACAGTCCATTTACATTTAGTAGAGGCAATTCTGCTACTAATCAAGTCTTGGAAAACACTTTGCCCCGAGATGTACCTAAAAACTGCTGACCTCAGGGTGTTTTCATTATGCTTTCATTATGCTCAACATTTAGAGTAACATCAAGAGTATCACCTACATATTCCACTTTAATCATTAAGCCACCTGCATCGCCCCACTAAATAATATCCATTATCACCTCATTTCCAGCCATGATCTGATTATGCTACTGAAAGACTGTCACCTACTTTGTTCTTTTAAACATATGACCTCTGCTTAGCAGGCTGACATCTCCCCTGCGTGAGCTCTCAGTTAGAGGCACTATGTTATTTAAAGTTGTTGAGAGGCAGAGCACTGGAGTTCTCTACTTGCATCTGTCAGAGGTAAAAGAGTCCCTCAGGTGAGTCGATGTTCTGTATTACATCTATTAGCGCCGTTTTCTCATTAGGCCATTAGCATCCTCATTAGCATTAGGGAAAGACTGGCCCTTTGTTCTTTTAATCACATATTAACTTTGCACTAGAGGAGAAGAATCCTGCCCATGTTCACGGTTGCATACACGTGTTGGAAAATACAAGTGATCTGAATGCCTGGCTGCAGGAGCAGTGTTCAGATCAGAGAAATGCTCACTGTCCTTGCTAAACAGTTATAGTAATGAGACAGATCCAAAAACTGTTGCCCTTTTTCTGCTGTGGAAACAAGGAAGATACAGAGAGGGACTGCTGTAAAAAAAAATGGAGTCTACAAGATGCATTCATCTTTGATTGAAAGAATGAACGAGACAGAAACAGAGAGTGAAAAGTGGTATTAAATGAATTTGCATGATCTTCCCTGCCAGCCAAAGAAAAATTTTCACACTAGGGGTGGGCGGTATGACCAAAATCTTATATCACAGTATGAGTAATTTTATATCATGGTAACAGTATCATTCACAAGAGTTATTTTTATTGGAATTTCAACCTCAAAATGCTTATACACTTTCATTAAAAAGTTTGGGGTTGGTAAGATTTTTAGTGTCTTATGCTCTTAAAGGCTACATTTATTTGATCAAAAATACACTAAAAACAGTAATATTCTGAAATATTACAATTTAAAATAACGTTTCTATTTTCATATATATGAAAATAGAGTGCTAATGTTTCCCTAATGCTAATGTTATTTTAAATTGTAATATTTCAGAACATTACTGTTTTTAGTGTATTTTTGATCAAATACATGTAGCCTTTGTAATTTATGGGAACATTTATTATGATTGATTGATTGATTGATTGATTGATTGATTGAAAATGGTTGTGGGGTTCTTTAATGAAAAGAAAGTTCCAAAGAGCAGCATTTATTCAGAATCAGTTTTGTTGTACTGTCACTTGATTGACTGAAAGCATCCTTATAAAGCTGTTAATAAAAGTATTAATTTACTCACTGACCCCAATATGCAAACTTTTTTTTTTTTTTAAAGATTATTCATAACAAACAAACAAATAAATAAACAAAGCAAACATTATATCTTGCTCTCTAATTATTATTTTGCTATAAGGACAACCTACATTGGTTGACTACTAGCATTGCATTTTTACAGACCACTCTTCCTATGCTCATTTCTTCATGCCACTGGCCATTTTGTTTATCTAAGAAAGACAATTTGACAAACACAACAGACTGCAACAAATTGCTCAAGTCCTATGAATGCAAGGATTTCTGGCAGCAATGGCAGAAGTCAACAGTTTTCACACTGCCATCAACCATCTTCCTCATCTCAACTCATTTTTGCACTTTTGACTCATTTTTATTACAACGACTAGCTTCAGGCCAGGATCAGCACCCTCAGCGATGACATCATCTCTGTTTGTTTGTTTATTCTGAACTTTTCAACCCTAAACATCAGAAAAGCTTAAATGTGTTGATTCTGCTCATTACGTGACGTCCCTTGTGGCTTAATTGTGATTTATTTATTTCTAGCAGGGAATTAAGCGATGATGTCAGAGAGGACGCGGTGATGGTTGCGGGCGGTTTGTTGACATTAAAGCAATGTTTCTGGTTGATCAAATATGTATGCGTTTGGAGGAATCATTTGTCACAAGTCTTACACATACTGGGTTCATTTAACACTAGAACAGCCGGGGGGTCGCTGTATACCTAAAACCGCCATGCGGGTAAATTTTACCCACGCACCTTAGACCCGTTTTTATATAGCTAAATAACATATTATTTCACTGTATTATGTCACCGTCTTCACAAAGAAGTGTCTAGAGTCATGAAATGATTGTGTTTTGTCATTAACTATATTTTTGTCCTGTTGTTTTATGTTCAAGCCTTTTTTTTTTATGCAGGCTACACTAATCACTTTTCATAACGGTCAAGATAAACAAGTCTGCACTGACAACGATAATTAGAAGGAAGTAAATGCATATTTGGGTGGTGTAATATTATAATTAATCATATATTAAGATAACCCATGTTATTTATATTACTAAAATAGCTTATAGACAATAATGAACAATAATAATTCACCACACTGCATAGGATGTATAATGCAATGACAAATTCAAGCGCGCAGCTTCACCTTAATTATTTATATCCAAAGTTTACTGATGTTGTCTCTCTGTAACTATTAACAATCCTGTCCTAAAGAACAGACTCAGTCTAATTTTTCTCGGAGGCTCTGGATCGCTGTCAGCCGTCCCAGGACGCATCACTGATCTCATCAGACTCTCCTTCTTTCATGGCAGTTAGGGCTTCTACCTCTTCGGCATCCATAAATCGCCGACTTTTACTCATTTTGACTTTATTTATGAACCGATGAGCGCTAATTCAGTGAGTGAAAGGGGTTGCCTAGCAATGTACAATGTTTAAACATAAGGGGATGCGAAAATGACAGCGCGAAAATACAGGCATTATATAGCGGGAATTTTTTTTTTTTTTCTGGTTTTATCTAAACAATTTTTAACACCAAGGGATTGTAAATTACACAATTTTAGTAAAAGTCAATGAGTGGGAGACTTGAAAGTTTTATTACATGTACATTTGAAAAATAGCCACGGGTAAAATTTATCCCGTGGCGGTTCTAGTGTTAAAATTGACAAATTCCATTGACATTTAATGTTAAATCTTTGTTTCTTCTCTCAAAAATATTAATAACTCAAGCTTTAATTGCTTTCTCCTTTAGGTAATGACTTCGTGTAGAGGACAATTACAGACAACATGTCATAAAGACCTCAAAAGAATTCATTCGCCATTTATGACTAAGAACCACTTGCGTTTCAACATTTCATGGCTTGTGGAAGCACATCATGTGAGAAGGCGGTCGGCCTCACATACACTGTGTCCAATCAGTGATGTCACAAGCTTCCTTGCTATACGTGTGACAATGGATTCTGTAACTGTGACTCAGCCAGATCCCCAGGAGACATTCCCCGAGCCAGATCTCACACACACACACACACACATGCTGACTGCAGAGAAATCAACATGACGCCACAACCGAGAGTGTGATCAAAGGTTAATAATCACACCCCAACTCCAGCTTCAGGAAAAAAAAAAAGAAAAAAAAAAATCCCCACATCTGACTGGATCACAGTAATTAGCTCAAACTAAAAGTATCCCGCTCCTTTTGTCACACCTGAGTTTTCTTGAACGTCCCCTCTTGCTCTCTTTCTTTGAATCACCTTGACAGACTTGGGTAAGGAGACTGGGGAAAGTAGCACAAGGCCAGACATGCTGCCTTCTGTTGTGGAGGACCACAGCTTGCAGAGAGCTGAGGATTCTGCCCCCTGCTGAAGCAAACCTGCTCCTGAAGGACACAAGGAAGAGAGAGGGAGCGAGAGCCCAGCTGGTCGTGAGTTTTGAGTCTTAATTTTTCAGTGCGTTTTCTCTCTGGGCTAAAGATGCACTCAGCAGTTTTTTTTTTGTTTTTTTTTTTTACATTTTGAAGGCTCTTCATTTCAATGTACTTTTATATTCATGCTTTAAACTCTTGAAAACCACTTTATAAAAAGTAAACTATTATTATTAACATTAATATGTATATATATATATATATATATATAATATATATATATATATAATAATAATAATAATATATGTTAGTAGTCGTTAAATATTAATAAATAATAAAATATATTATTATTACTATTATTATTATTATTATTATTAAATAATAATTTGATTTAACAATAATTATTAATTACAATTTAATAATAATAATTTAAATTTAACCATTTGAATAAATGCATTTATGATGACAAATTGTGATATAAATTATATTATTCACAGTAGTAGCAGTAGTATGTTTATATAGAGCTTTTCAGTTTAGTCCTAAACCTGGAAAAGAATCTGGATGTTCTCTAATTCATGAGTTGTGGGTTTTAAGAAATATAGTTTCAATTCACGAGTAAAATAAGATCTGTGATTTAAATGACTTTAAGAGATCTTCGCATATAGATCTACAACATAAATTACACATTGCTACACCTCAAATGGTGTTCAAAAATGGTGGGGGGCTTTTAAAAAGAGTTACAAACAACAACTTCAATGGTTGTTTGATTCATTGATCCATTATGAATTCTGTTGGGAACTTATGGTGAATTAGCTTTCTGTTTGGCCTACAAATCAAAATCATGGCAGTGCAGCTCTACAACAAACATACCTGTTCATGGCGGCCACCGAAAAGGGTGACCTTGTAGGTTAGAAGAGATTTTTTAGGTCTCACTTAAGTCTTCTAGTCATATTTTTCCAAAAAAGTTATTCATTTCTTTAAGTGTAAAACTTTTAATGAGGAAAAAATGACTGACTGAGTGCACCTCTAAAGAAAAGACGACCAAAATTCGATTTAGAGAAAGTGTACACGGAAACTGAATAGATCTTATGAACAATTAGATTTCTTTCTTCCTCAGACGACCTTGCTGATAGTTTAACTAAATCAGATCAAACTGCAATACAGACTTGGTCATTTTGTTCCTCACAAAATGGAGGAAAAAAAAAAAAAAAAAAAAAAGAGTTAGATTTGGGTTTCCTTTCATTTAAACTGTGACTCTCTCTGTGTGAAAGCTATATAAGAGAAAACCAATCATAAACCTTTACACTGTCTTTGGCAGCACTGTTAAGATGAACTGAGCCCTTTCTTCAGCTCGTCCTATAGCTTCATTTTTCTGCCTCTCTTCACAGAGCAAAACACTTCCTTCTGCCTCTCTTCAGAGCTGTAAAATGGGCTAGCGCTGCGTCGCTGAGCGAGAAAAACATAACACGAGCTGCCGTGCATCAGTCTAGCTGACGGTTGATGCGTTTTCCACACCAACAGCCCAGATTTCGCCTTGGGATAATATATCTTGTCACTTAGTCAGGGTGCAGGATTATAGCCCATCAAACAGTGCATCCTCAACTCTAGCTGAGCTGACTCACAGCAGAAAACAGGCCTCCCAGCCACTGTCCATTAAAGACATCTATACTAGCTGACACCTCCCCACCATAATGACACGATACCGCAATCCAATGCATCTTTCAAGTCCTCTGAATGACGAACTTGACGAACATGAGAAAAAGCCAACTACTTTACTTCTTTTGAGTTTCATTATTTTCTACGCTGGGTGAATTATTAGATGCCAAGAGCAAGAAAGAAGAAAAAAAAGAATCGTTCACCCAAAAATGAAAGTTTTGTGATTATTCACTCACTCTCATGTTGTTCCAAAGCAGTACGCTGCCTTTTTATGGAATACATTATTTTTCCATACAACAATAGTTCATGGTGATTATGGCATGCGGAGCTCCAGTGAATAAAAGAAAAATCCATGACTGGTGCGCTATATTCTTCAGAAACCATATCATAGCTTTGTGTGAGAAACAAATTTAAGTCATTATTCACACATTCAGAAGATGTGTGTCATACCCAAATATGAAATCAAATTGCACTACCGTTTAAAAGTTTGGGATATTTTTTTTTTCAAGTTTTTGAAATTAGAATTTATTTGATCAAACATGCAGTAAAAGTAGTAATATTGTGAAATATTTGTACAATTTAAAATAACTCTTTTCTATTTTAATGTACTTTAAAATGTAATTTATTCCTGTGATGGCAAAGCTGAATTTTTTAGCATTATTACTCCAGTGTTCAGTGTCACATGATCCTTCAGAAATCATTCTAATATGCTGATTTGGTGCTCAATAAACATTTCTTATTATTATGAATGTTAAAAACAGTTGTGCTGCATAATATTTTTGTGGAAACCATGTGATACATTTTTTCAGGATTCTTTGATGAATGATTAAAAAAAAAAACAAAAAAAAAAAAACAGTAAAGACATTCATAAAAAAAAAAATATATATCAGTCTCTTTTGATCAATTGGATGCATCCTTGCTTAATAAAATTATTAACTTCTTTCTAAAATAATTTTAAACTGTATTGCATGTGGAATGAGAAGTGAGAGACTAAGTTGCGTGGTGTTTTCCAGTAAATAATACCCTAAATTCGAGTCTACTTCTCTCATCATACAACTTCAGAAAACTCAATATATTGTGTACAAGTCATATGGACTACTTTTATCATTGTTTTATGCTGGTTTTTGGTACTTTTGTACTTTCTACAAAATATTGCTTTTGTTTTCCACACAAAAAGTAACATATAAGTAAATAAAAAGAATTTTCATTTTTGGTTGAACTATCAGTTTAAATGCTGTTATAAAATGGTTAGTTCCTGTCCTTGATTCTGATTGGTCAATAGCTGTGTTTTATTCACGATAAAACGCAGTTATGACCATTTCACCCAAAGGTTCTGTGTATCACTACACAACACCCTTAGCAACCACTCTTAGCAACGTAACGTTTTTTTCTCAATTGATATTGTTCATTGAAGCTTACTGTATCATGTGAATTGTGAGAAAGAGGGAGCGAGGGAGCGAGTTTATTACCTGCATTCAGATTTAGTATTTTATTTCAGGTCAGTCCTATGTATCATAAGAAAAAAAAATCTGTTTAAATGTCCACTGCAATATCTTGTCCTTTTAACAGTTAAGGGTTTTTCCCACGACTGACAGTGCTAGTCAAAGCATTTGTCAGTTGCATCTTATTCCAAGTTCACAACAGTTCAGTCTTTTCAATTTTAAAGTCTTCGCTACTGACTGATACACTCATAAAGACAGTCTTTGCCGCCATCTAACGGTGTAAGAATGTAACTTCTGTTGCTGTTCACGGTCAGGGACTACTTTTTCTGGAGGTAGGAAGGCTTTTAGTGATTTTACTTCATGAAAGTTTCAATGATACATATATTTTTTGGCTTTAATATTTGTATTGTGTGGTAACCGTTTTATAAAAGCAATAAGGTCCGCTTTGCATTGTGCCTAACAACGCCCTTCAGCCATGACTTATTCACGATACAGCACAGCCTCTCGTACCTTATTGCTTACTTAATACACCCTGTCAAGTCACAAATAATTACTAATGAAATTGGTTAGCACAGCATAAATAGCCTTAGCCTGGCTGACAATGAAAAAGGTCAGACAAGGTCAGACAATCATAGCACAAATTGTGAGATCTTTAACATGATGAGAACAGAAATGTCCTGGTGTGCCATAAATTTAGAAAATAAATACAGAACTTCCTCAGATGCAACATAAACCAAAATAAAACTGGCTTGCAGGGCTACTCAGTAAGAAATCTCATTCAAAAGTGTGTCAAAGATATCAAGACAAGGTCATTCAATCACCACCTGCTGACAAGGCGAAAATACGTTTTCTAGAAGCAGCACGCCTTTTATGAGGCATACGGTAGCTCAAATACTCTATAAAATGACATTTAATAGTGTAGGTTTGGAAAAGTACTTCTCATAACCTTTCAGCAATATAAGGTAATATTTGGCATTGCAGTGTTGCCTTTAAAAAGTAAATCTTGTACTTATTTAGAAAACAAATACAGCACTTATTACAAGTAATTGTGCATGTGGTGGTTTGGGTACATTCTGTAATAATTTCAAAATAAACCCCACTCTATTTTGGGGCATGTTCTAAAAACTGTACAAATAATTATAAGGTCAGGAAATGTATTCAAATTTCTAGGCTAATTTCCATGCTAATATAATTTGCTCTGTGGCCACATGGGATTCATCCAGTTTTGAAATGACTCTGCTGTCATTACGCACAAGGATGAAACTGCCAGTCAGAGTAGACTGAGAGTCTGAGAGAACGTTATCAAATCAAACAAACTGTCAGTGCAGTCAATGCCCTTGTCAATGCATCAGAGAAAGTTTGATAGTTTAGGGAACAAGATGCAGAGCAGTGGAGGAAGTAGGACTCACATCCGCTGAGAAAATAACTGTATAAATTAATCTCACGTCAACATGATAATGATTTGGTTTCTTGGCATGCTAGTTAGCGATCGATGTAGTTTACTTGGTGCTCTGTGAATTCATTTAATCAAAATCTGTCAAATCTATAATAAATCTATATATAATAACTGTCAGTTTCTGTTCACACTTTCAGGCAAGATTTACGGCTTTATCTGTAACATGCCTCTATATATATATATATATCAGAGGATGTTAATCGATAGTCTTTACGTTTGTTAAAGTAATCAGTTCGCATAATTTCAATTTATTTTTGAAAGAATAGCCTACTGATATTTTTATTTATTATAGTGTAAAAAATACTTCTGGCATACATTTAAATTGACGCCATGGTGTTTTTTATTTGTAGTGTCTGATTTAGATCTGTGTCGTAAACTGATACGTTTAAAGGTGAAGTATGTTGTTTCTATGACACTAGCGGCACCTAGTGGACTGATACAGCATATTTTGCAAACACACCTTTCGCATGCTGCGCCTCCGTCGACTCAAACATCACAAAAGCTTACGGTTGCTTGTGAAGGCACGTCTCAACAGGTAAATAGGCTACTCAATAACAGAGTAACATATTAGACATACTTTTCGCTGTGTTGCTATGTGTCATGAGTAAGCAGCTGATTAAGCGATTATTAGCTATAAACCCATTCAACGTAACTGAATCACATTTTTTTACATGACGCACCACCCAGCATACCCGGTTAAAAAGTCACTGCTCGCCACTGATATTATATTATATTATATTATATTATATTATATATTAAAAGTGTCCTTTAGTGAAAACACAAACATTTAAAAAATGGTGTCACAGATGTAAAAGTTAGAGGTTTGTACAACCTAAGGTTGAGTAAAGGATGACAAAGTTCATTTTTGTTTGAACTGTTCCTCTACATAGGATTAAACATAAAAAGTACTAAATATTTTCAATAAAAGAGCTGACTTAGAACAAAAATGAATTTAATAATGTTGCTACACTGCAGTGCTGACTAATTGTTTTCTGTTATTTTAGAACCACATCAAGGCCTCTATTACATTGAGGGATTAAAAATAAGAATGTCCCAAAGGTTTGGGCCCAATCTCAGAGATATTCAGATCTGTCACTTGCCCTTTTGCGCCAGTGCATATAATATACTGTACATCTTACTGCAAATAGGAAAAAAAACAAAAACAATTTAATTTAATTGTTATATATTAATTTTTTTTTAATTATTATTAAAAAGCATTTATAAAGGTAAAATAACACTAAATAAAAATAATTTCTTTTTTTTCTGACCTATATATACTTTTATGACCCAGTTTAATTTTTTTTTAAAAAACTTTTTATTCAGCAAGACACATTAAATTGGTCAAAATAAATAAATGTGGTTCTATGCTCTAAAATAGCATTACGACCCACGTTACTTGTATTTGTGTTGTTGCACTGTTTCTTCTCTCTCCCTTTTCTTTTTTGTTCTGTCTTTGACTTCTGATGATGGGGTGTACAACCATCACTGGCTGTTCAGTGGAGATGTGGTCTTTATAGGGATGCCGCAAGCACACGACGAAGAGCTAACTGTGATCCTGTTGAGAGCTCCTGGATCCCTCTTCTGGCTGTTGATCAAACTTGTGAAGTCCAAACAAAAGTTGTTTGGATTGTTACACATGTGGATCATGTTCAATTATGTTAAAAATATGTTAAAAGTTCTCGGAGCGTAGGGGTGTCCTGCCTCTCTATTTTGGTGAACTTGTTTGTACTTTGTTTTTGACAGGCAGTTAGGTAAGCCTACAGTATTTTATTTTACCATTTGATTAGGTTATTTAATTTATCCCATTTTCTTTTTACATTAGTTTTGTTTGTTATTTCAGCCTTTGGTCATCCTGAAGACATGCTCCTTATTCCATTGCTTATTTCTTAATTTAACAGTTTTATCTGCTTAGTTCCTGTGTACCTGTTTGGTTATTGACCGGAGTGATTCTTGTTGATTTCACTTCCACAATCTATTTTTTTTATTATGCCCTTTACAGTGTTTTGTCTATACCCCTAGATCAGGTGCATAATAATAAGGGTTCCTTAAATCTGGCTCTGAATCATCCCTAATCAAAACACCTGAACATGCTAATCAATGGCTGAATCTGAAATCACATACTTCCCTACTATATAGTGGGCAAAAAACAACATATGACAAAAGAAGTACATCTGAATTCACAGTACTCATAAAAGAGTAGGCAAAAAGTATCTGGATGACCTACTACTTCCGGTGAGATTCTGAAGTGCGCATACGATGGACACTTTACTATCCCGTTAGGCCACGGGAGAGGCTTTATGAATGGCAGTGAAGCGACACAACATACTTTTTTTAGTGGTCATGAAGTAATTCATTTATTCAAAATAAGTACCTACTACCTACTCAAGAGAGCATGCGATTTCGGATGCAGCCACTGTCTTTCAGAATAACAGGTAGGTGAGTTTGATCAGGGTTTCAGCAGGTCAGCAGCCCTTCAGGGCCAGGTTTGAGAAACCCTGTTCTAAACAATCATGGTTTCAATTTTTCATTACCGATAGAAATAAGAAATGTTATTTGTGCTGCAAATCAGCATATTAAAATGATTTCTAAAGTAACACTTAAGACTGGAATAATGGCTGCTGAAAATTCAGCTGTGCCATCACATGAATAAATTACGCTTTAAACTTGTTTGTTTATTTATTTATTTAAATAAATGCAGCCTTAGAGACATTAAGAGACTTTGACAGGTAAGTAACAATCTGAACTACAAATCTGACTGGGCCAGCAGAAAAATCCTTATTGTTGAGCTCTGCAAGTCTGTTTTGTTCATTAAGAAATTGGATGATCTTTGTGTGGTTTGCA
Organism: Chanodichthys erythropterus; assembly: GCF_024489055.1. Lineage (NCBI taxonomy): Eukaryota > Metazoa > Chordata > Actinopteri > Cypriniformes > Xenocyprididae > Chanodichthys > Chanodichthys erythropterus. The sequence goes on from NC_090229.1 coordinate 19,309,815, forward strand.
ACAAGGTAAACACCTTACTGAGTCAAAAAAGCGGGCATGTTGCATTATCCCCCCTGTCAAAGCAGTAATGTTTACAGTTTGTCTGTGAAACTGAAAGATTCACAGAGAAGCTCCAGTGAGGAAAACATACCTGAGGGAGGGCTCCCTGGGCTCTCTTCCAAGGGTCCGGTCAATAGAGGCCTCCAGGGGAGAGGGCAGCAGGTTGAGGCATGATGCAAGGGATTGACTGGAATCCTCCCGTGAGGCTATAATAGCAAATCAAGGGGGAAAAAAGCTTATGAATAAAAACACACTTCACCTTTCTTCATTTCCTTGAAATAAATGATTTATTTTTTATTTTGAAGACATTTTTGTACAACAAACAAAATGTAGTACTTTGTCTGGTCATCCCTTGTCCAATGTGTAATATGGGTCCTGAAGTAAAACCAGCTGGAAACCACTGATCTAGGGGAAGTTCATGCCAAAATGACTTCATGCACAGGCGCTGCAATATTTACTTCTCTTGCAAAAAAAAAAGCTTTAGCAAATATCAGCAATGACATCCGCAGTGTTTATCTGTCTACAGGCTTTGCCTGTGGTGCACGTTAACGTGTAGCGTCGTATGTGCTGATGTAACTCCCCCCGAAAAATATCAGAACATTTGGAAAATTAAGATGACTACATGACTAATCCACAATTGCATGCATGCATAACTTTATGGTGTAATATTTTACAAGGTATTAAAATCTGAAGTCTTATTCAGCTAAAGTTGGAGGCACGGGGAGGGGTAATAAGGTCTCGTCTTTTTTTTTTTATCTACGGCAAAAATCATTTCTTCAAGCGACGTAGCTATTATAAGAATGTGTAATCACTATAACAAGATATTCAGAGATTTAACAGCATGAATATGAATGAGAAACAAATGCCATAATACATGTTGCAGAGTCTGAAGTAAAATGAGAGAGCAACTGGAGTTTGGAAAAAAACATACCATGGTGAGGTCGCTGGTCATCAGAAAGGTCGAGATCCAGCATCAGGTCATCCTCATCCAACTCAGATGAGCCAAGGTTATTCAAAACATCCTGGAAAATTAGGGGGGGGAAAAAAAAGAAAAAACTATGATGCAAAGGTCAAAATATAACATTTTTGCTCTCAATGAGGATGGTCCAGTGTCTATTTTACATTGTATGCCATCTTTTTCCAACAAATGGTGTGATGTAGTTACAAATGTATTCATATATGTAATTAATTATACAGAATATAGTACATATACAATTAGAATGCATTATTTCTAGCAATTTTACAAAACTTAGATTTACTTAAATTTAAAAATATTATAATTGTAAATATATTTTATCAAAAATTGATACAGTATGCTTATATTTGTTCACTAAATTGTTCACCAAATTAGTTTCACTATATATAATTTAGTGAAAAAAATGCATATATATATATATATATATATATATATATATATATATATATATATATATATATATATATATATATATATATATATATATATATATTATATTATATTATATATATATGCATACTGTATCAATTTTTTGTGGTGAGGCCAGTGAAAATGTTAATATGAGGGCAAGTAAACATCTAATGAAAAAAAATCTTACTGTTGAGACCAATACAAGATTGGTATTTTACTAGTTATGATATTTAATGTATCTATTTTGCAGTAAGCAGTGACTAATGACATTCTTAAATTCAGTCCAAACCTCCAGCTGCGTGTCATGGTCTGTTTGTTAAAGCATGATGACAAAAGAGGATTTAATCTGATTCAAAGACGCCTCCACAGAAACTCTTCCTCACATCTGACTAAATGGCACCCAAAAAAACAACCACCAAAAAAACAACAAAAAACACTGCACTCAAGAAGCAGAAAACCTGGATATAACACAATCCAAAGTAGGCCTCCGGGTGATGCTTTTCAAAGTGTCATACTGCCATCTTGTGCCCAATATGAAGAAAACCTCTTAAGATTGAAAAAAACCCAAAACAAAACAACAACAAAAAATCAAGGTTGTTTATTCTATCAAACAAGCCGGACACGGAAAAGCTCTAATATGGAGTATTTGAGGATAATCTTATTTAAAAGTGTATGTAAAGGACAAAAAGGCAAAAGCACAGCTATTATGTCCTATTAAAGTGGAGAAGCGCAGCTCTGTGGTTAATTAAGAAGGACAGAACAAAGGACTGGATAGTGCATCAGAACAGAAAAGTGCCTTAACTTTGACTTTGCTAGAAATTAAAGGGTCACTGGGCACCTAATTAAGACTCTCAGGATATGAAATGGCATGGCCTCTGTGAAATATTACTATGCCAAATGACAAAATTAACATAATACATCACTACTGTAACAATCTCAGTGTAATACTGATGAAGTTAACGTCCTTAATCGGCAACCTGTTCAGACACTTATCTAGATATATTAAAGAAGAACAAGGTGTCAAGGTTCATAAATGTCCTTGTGAACATAAATGTTATTTTTGTGCATAATCATGTAAGCAGTCTCAATCAATGATCACTACCCATAGACACAGACATTGACAACAGGAGCTCAAAGGACAAAAACTTCCAGGGCTCAATAAAAATGGCCACATGAAAAGAAAAAAAGAAAATGATGAGATGGTCTTTTTTTTCCCAAGCGTTTATTTCTAAGGGATTGAGAAGGTGTCAGAGAGCTGACATTTGGTATGACTCACTCTCCATCTCCCGATGTTCAGATTGATTTTTCTGATCTTTTCATGTCAGTGTCAGAAGAAAACATGCTTTACTCATTAATGAAATATCCTGTGGCCCTTGACAAAAGGCTCAAAACAGTTCAATGCCAATGTAAACAACTTTTCCTCCCTTGGTATTTCAGAAACCGCTTTAAAAAAAGAATACATAAAAACACTATTTAAGGAGACAATCTAACAGGTTACACATTTGCAGGTTATGCAATGATACAGCCTCTAAGACACATTTAGAATCAATCTGTGCTGCTGCCAGAAAGTTTTAGGAGGTGTCAAATATATCCTAGGAAATTACCTGAGCAGACCTCGGGTCACCCGCACACAGGATCCAAAGTGAGACGCGTTAAGACCATGTGCCTCTTGACACAGTGATAAGATGGTAGGGAGAAATGGTAAGAATGATATTGAGATTCAAACCTATTTTTTCCAACATGAGCACCAAGACTCAATGTGTTGTCATGGCTCCAACGAGGTTCATCAAATCACGGGTTTATCAAATTAATCAATTGATGTATGAGCATCCTGAATTTATTCGTTGTTTAAGGGACACTTTACACAGAAGTAGCGATTTGATATTGTTTGTATATTTACATGTTAACCCTTTGATGCACAACATGGGTCAAAAATGACCCGGTTGAGTTTTTATTTTCTATATCTTTGCAAGAAATTATTTTAATCATTCAGTATTCCAGGTATTCCTCAATTAACTTGTTTTTGATCATCACAAATCCTCATTTTAATTTTTTCTTTCTTACTTTTTTAATAAAAATCATTTTTGTATCACTACCCTTCTAATGCGCAACATGGGTCAAAAATTACCCGTATTCATTTCCTATGTAATGTCATGACTGAGTGTTTCTTTGCTGAATCTTTAAAAGAAATGTATTTTATCATTCATTTATTCCAGGTATTCCTTAAAAATCTTGTTTTTGATTGTAAAAAATCATTATGTTCATTTTTTCTTTCTTACTTTATAAACAAACACAGTTTTTGTCTGTCTACATCAATTTTACACACATGGGTCAAAAATGACCCGTATTCATTTCCTATGTAATTTCAGTCATGACTGAGTGTTTCTTCTCTGAATCTTTGAGAGAAATTTATTTTATCATTTATTTATTTCAGGTATTACTTAAATATCTTGTTTTTGATTTTCTACAAATATTTATGTTTATTTTTCTTTCTTACTTTATAAACAAACACAGTTTCTACATCAATTTTACACACATGGGTCAAAAATGACCCATATAGAAATCTTTAAGATTTGCAAATTTTTGCAAGTAGGAACATATTTACTGCAGACAACTGTTCATCTGCCACACATTTTACATCTTAACAAGGCTACTTTTGTATATTTGATGGATGTAAGTCTTATTATATTTAATATATTAGGCTATATATTTCATAATTTTTAATTTTTTTGTCATAAATCAATGCAATTGGTCACCCTTTAAGTCTGTCAGTGTTCCTGAAATGTAACAGTTTTGGACAAATACAACATGTGTCAAAAGTGACCCGAATTAGTTATTTTCTATATCGCATATATTACAATAAATTAATTTTATCATTCATTATTCCATCTATTACTCAATAACCAAATCCTTATTTTAATTTAAAAAATTAATTTTAATTAATTCCTTTCTTTTTGAATGAATTTTTTTGAATGTGTGTGTCATTACCTTTCTAAAGGCCAACGTATACTTCACTTTTTATGTGTACGTGAGGGTCAGCATACAGATTTTTGTAACTTTTTATAATTTCCGCCGGATTTCTGTAACTGTGTATGTGCAACCCTGCACATACACATTTAAATTGCGTTTGACTGTTCGCAAAGTACACTTTCAGCTTTTTTTACAGTGATGTCATCATCCACCTCAGTTCTGTTGAGGACCAGCCATTAACACTCTAGATAAAGAAATTCAAAATCACTGTTGATCGATACACTTATTATATATTTTCACTGTTGGACAGAAACCTTGTTCAAAACTGTTACTTTTCAGGAACACTGATAGATGTAAAAGGTGACCAGTAGCATTGGTTTATGACAAAAAATACAAATTATGAAATATAATATACAGCCTATTATATGAAATATAATATGTCTTTCATCCATCAAATATACAAAAGCAGCCATGTTGAGACATGAAATGTGTGGCAGATGAACAGTTGTCTGCAGTAAATATGTTCCTTCTTGCGAAAATTTGCAAAGGTTTCTATATGGGTAATTTTTGACCCATGTGTGTAAAATTGATGTAGAAATACAAAACCTGTGTTTGTTTATGAAAAAAAGAAAGAAAAAATAAACACAATTATTTGTTAAAATCAAAAACAAGATTTTTAAGGAATACCTGGAATAAATAAATGACAAAATACATTTCTTTCAAAGATTCAGCGAAGAAACACTCAGTCATGACTGAAATTACATAGGAAATGAATACGGGTCATTTTTGACCCATGTGTGTAAAATTGATGTAGAAACTGTGTTTGTTTATAAAGTAAGAAAGAAAAATAAACAATTATTTGTAGAAAATCAAAAACAAGATATTTAAGGAATACCTGGAATAAATTAATGATAAAATACATTTCTTTCAAAGATTCAGCAAAGAAACACTCAACCATGATTGAAATTACATAGGAAATGAATACGGGTCATTTTTGACCCATGTGTGTAAAATTGATGTAGACAGACAAAAACTGTGTTTGTTTATAAAGTAAGAAAGAAAAAATGAACATAATAATTTTTGTCAATCAAAAACAAGATATTTAAGGAATACCTGGAATAAATGAATGATAAAATACATTTCTTTTAAAGATTCAGCAAAGAAACACTCAACCATGATTGAAATTACATAGGAAATGAATACGGGTCATTTTTGACCCATGTTGCGCATTAGAAGGGGTTTTCATAGCTTGTGCATCAAAGGGTTAATACTGATTATCATTTATGAAAGTGTTCATGCTATATTCACAATAGGGGCTTTCACACTGAATAGTTCTAGGAACTAGCCACTAGGATAGTTCCCCTGAGAACTAATTTCTCCCCCAGGCCATGTTCCTGGTTGCGTTCGCGCCGGAAATAGGAACTCTAAAGCGGCGTCTTTAAGAGTGGCATTTACAGACGCTAAAAACCGGTGGGTAGTTTGCCGGTGGATGCCGTGATCGGAGCTGTTTGTTGTGTGTTGAGGGTTTAGTGATAACAGAGATGGAATGTAAAAGCATAATTTATGCGACTGAAAGAGCAAAAATTGGGGCTAAGAGAAGAAATCTCCAATTCAACTTTCAATATTGCATATCACTGAGGCGGAGAAAAGAACACAAACCTGCAGACTGGTCTGAACTGGTCTGACTGGACCAATAGAAAAATATCCTTAGCGTTGAGCCCTATAGTAAAGACACAGCTAAATGTAACATTTATTATAATGGGTTTATGTGAAGACTGTTTTAAGTTTACTTAAATTAAAAGTTATTGTATTTTATAAAGCCTAATAAATTTAAAAATTAATAGCTTTCAATAATCTTTAATGGTTAAAGTTGAGGAAAAAAATTATTTCATACAGACATCAGTAGCAGTATTAGTGTCTGTAATACTGGCCTTCACTCATAAAAAGATGCCATTAAACAAATATTTAACAAACCATCTTTATGTTGTTTCTATGTCAATTTGGAGAACACATGTGAAACTGGCATCAGTTGTACAGCTGGTTTGTACTTGCAGGTTTCAATGAGATAACCTAAACAAATAATGGCTCATTTCAAGTCTGGGCCACTTAAGCAAAATAAGGCCTGATTCAATAAGGCAGCATTTCTCGTAGGTGAAACCCATGCAACGGCGTAATTCGCTGCTTAATCACCATAGTACGATGCATTGTTGGAGAAACTAGCTAGTCATGACCGTTATCCTAGTAACTCTGTCGCACCACGCCGGTTTGAGTAGTTACCGATGTCACACAGGTGGTGGAGTAAAAACGTCTATAATTAATTCGTTCTAGATCTAATTCATTTCAGATTATTGCTGTAAAAATGAACATGGCACCTGGAGACTACTTAGCAATTCTTCTTCTGTTGTTTTGCTTTATTTCCAGATTTTTTCTTGATTCAAATTGCAAATTCCTTCTTAGAGCACATATGCACTCTTCAAAAACAGTGCTTTCATTCTCTTGAGAAACTTAAAGTCGTAGAATGGATGTGATGTCCGATTTGTGAATTAATGAGTTAAAATCAATTTAGGCATGAATAAGTGAGTTTTTTTAAGTGTTCCATTTTGAGATATATTATATACATATACACACACACACACACACAGACACATATATACAGTACAGTCCAAAAGTTTGGAACCCCTAAGATTTTTAATGTTTTTAAAAGAAGTTTCATCTGCTCACCAAGGCTACATTTATTTAATTAAAAATACAGTAAAAAAACAGTAATATTGTGAAATATTATTACAATTTAAAATAACTGTGTACTACTTAAATATATTTGACAAAGTAATTTATTCCTGTGATGCAAAGCTGAACTTTCAGCATCATTACTCCAGTCTTCAGTGTCACATGATCCTTCAGAAATCCTTCAGAAATCATTCTAATATGCTGATCTGCTGCTCAATAAACATTTATGATTATTTTCAATGTTGAAAACAGTTGTGTACTTTTTTTTTTCAGCATTCCTTGATGAATAGAAAGTTCAAAAGAACAGCATTTATCTGAAATACAAAGCTTCTGTAGCATTATACACTACCGTTCAAAAGTTTGGGGTCAGTAAGAATTTTTATTTTTATTTTTTTGAAAAGAAATTAAAAGAAGTGAATACTTTTATTCAGCAAGGATGCATTAAATCAATCAAAAGTGGCAGTAAAGACATTTATAATGTTATAAAAGATTAGATTTCAGATAGAAAGTTCAAAAGAACAGTGTTTATTCATCAAATAATCCTGAAAAAAAATATTGTACACAAATATGTTGTACAATGGTACACATTAAATGTTTGTTGAGCAGCAGATCAGCATATAAGAATGATTTTTGAAGGATCATGTGACACTGAAGACTGTAACGATGCTGAAAATTCAGCTTTGCCATCACAGGAATAAATTACTTTGTGAAATATATTCAAATAGAAAACAGTTATTTTAAATTGTAATAATATTTCACAATATTACTGTTTTTACTGTATTTTTAATTTAATAAATGTAGCCTTGGTGAGCAGACGAAACTTCTTTTAAAAACATTAAAAATCTTAGTGGTTCCAAACTTTTGGACTGTACTGTACATACATGCGTACTTGGATTGAAAGATACAGAATGTACTGCATGTTGCTTGCTTATTTTTCTCAAGAGCATGATCTATCTATGCAAGTCCACATGTTATTCTAACAAGAAACTAAACTTCTAACCACAGGTCTAAAGCTGCAGTTCCAATCACACAACTTTGCGTGCCGTTTGCCAATGTTCGTTAGAACTATGGTTTTCAAGAAACACCAAATTTTTGAACCATGCTGGAAACAAACCATAATTAGCTACCAATGCTTTTGGGAAACACACTCCAGTACAGTTTATTCATCAGAAAGACCAAAGTCTCCTGCTATACCTTTGATGGTTTATTGGAAGCTAAATCAATTAGGCTGTATCAAACAAGTACCATCTTGATGCAAATGAAACTGCAGAAGGCAAGGCAAAATTACAGAACAACACTTGAGATTTACAAGCATGTTGGCCAAAGATTACAGAAATTGGAAACTACTGTAGTTCCTCAAATGTTAATGTTTGAAGAACATTAGAAGAGCAGTAAATGGCATGCTTCCCTTGTGAGCAGTAAGCATGACCACAAATTTTCACTGTGACAATAGAACACTTCCTTTTCCAGCATGTCCGTTTACTCAAAGTTATCCGTGTCTGCCTCATAAAAAAAAAAAAAAAAAAAGTTTATGCAAAAAACAAATGGGGATATAATCACTTAAAATAAAAATCAGTATGTAGCAACTGGATTTCAATATGGAACATTTTGACATGAATTTCAAAAAAAACAAACAAAAAAAAAACACCTCACTTATTCATGCTTAAACTTATTTTGAAAATGACTCACGGATCAGTGTGTGTGTCACTTATTAGACCAATTCATATTTCATACAAATAACTTGTGAGTTTAGGACATGGTTCGAGACATATTCATTAAAAAAAAGACCAATTCATTCATTCGCAAATCGGACATCACAGAATACAATGTTCATTCTTCCATGCAGCGAGCACAAATCAAAATGCTGCACTTTCTCTGAACTTTGACTGAAGCCGTCGATTGCAGAGCGATTGCACCGTAGGAGGGGATTTTCCTTCAACAAATCCGTCTCATCCTGCAATTAAAATGTGGACTTATATCCCTTTATCTTTATCTGGCACAGCATCGAAAATACAAGAAACAGGATCCTCAAAGTCACCCAAAACATGCAGCATGTTCCATACGATTTCCGATGTTTGTTGGCAAACCCTTGTTGGCAAACACTCGTCCAAGAACTACTGGCAAACAGGAAAATGTAAATGAAAAGGTCAGGTCAGCCCACAGCCACAGTGAAGGTAAACTTCTCTCACAGATTTTGCACAGCACATGATTTGATGACAAATTAGTAGTGGCACCTTAGCAAGCATTAAAGAACAATAACACAGGATGTGGCGTTTTCCTCCACCGCGCTAGAAAACAAGAGCAATTAGTTTGGCCTCAAGCTGTGCAGGTGCAGACTACATTATTCAGAAACAAAAAGGCTTTATGACTTTGTAGGAACTAGACAAAAGTATGAGTAATTGTTTTATGTTACTGACAGAAACAACGTTTTCCTGTAAGGGTTTTGTCTATGCAACATAAAATCCCACTGAAGCTTAATTGTTCTGATTTATCTGCTAGCTCTTTAACACCAATGACCGACACCAGCTAAAAATAACCACTTCTAATGTAAATACACTACCATTCAAAAGTTTGAGGTCAGTAAGTTTTTTTTTTTTTTTTTTTATAAATTCTTTTATTAAGCAAGGACACATTCAACTGATCAAAAGTGACAGTAAAGACATTTATAACATTACAAAAGATTTCTATTTCAAATAAATGCTGTTCTTTTGAACGTTCTAATCCTGAAAACATTTATATATCTGTTCTTTTACAAAAAAAACTAAATTAGCATATAAGAATGATTTATGAAGATTGGAGTAATGGCTGCTGAAAATTCGGCTTTGCCATCAATGAATAAAATAAATTTCAAAATATATTAAAAACAGAAAAATACTTTATTTTAAATTTAAAATTGATCGGCATATCCCTATTTTAAAGTAGCAAGCTACTTTTTCCAAGTGAATAGGCATGGGCCAGTATGGTCAAGTATCATGTCAGACATCTAATAACCAAATAGTTAATGTTTTCAGAATTGTTTTTAAATATTTGAAGATAAAATTTATTGAAAAAGTGGTTTAGCCTGCTTAAAATGTGCTGTACTTCAGCACACTAATAGTTAGCAGAGTATTTGTTCTCACTGAAAACCCCACCACTACAGGCTTGTTCTCCACCGCATTCAACAAACTTCAACAATATCTGTTGGACTTGCTGGCCTGCTGTGAGCAATGTTCATGTTATTATGCATAATCCACAGGTTTATTGTGAGGTCTTGTGGGGAGATTAATGGGCAGGATTTTTCTGGAGTCTGCTTTTAATAAACAAATGGTGGCTTTAATAAACTTGCTGTAGAAAAAAAAGGTTCAAACTGTTGGACACTGTGAACTATATGTTTCGCAACCACAGCATTTCTATTCAAACTGTTTGAACTTTTGAATGAGGAATGAGAATCCATGAGACCAAGTTATTAGGTTACAATGAAGGATCACACAAGACTTCTCGCACGGTCGTTTAGTTTCTTGAGGACAAGAGTCTGTTCTAGGTAGATTCACAGAAGTGCCATACTTTTTCATTTTGTAATTATTGATTTAACTACTTCACAGCATATTCAATGACTTGAAAATGTCCTTATATCCATCTCCTGCTTTGGGCTTTTTAAAATACTTCTCAGAGTTGATTCAACTGGGTTTTTTTTTCTTCAGGTAATCGTTCTGCCACAATGTGGGAAGATGAGTGATGCATTTTCCTAGCAATCTTTTGCGTCACAGAATGCAGTCTATAAGGCAACAGCAACATTAGAGAATTGTTTTCGTGTCGAGATAGAAATAGCTTCCAGAGCTTCAGACACAGACGATAAAGTCCCACCCTCAGCTGCACAGCCCATTGTTATTGGCTGAAGGCAGCACAATCATTGGCCAAGACTGCAGCCCAGAAATGTCCCGAGCACAGCAAATTAAAGAAGATAACAAGAAAATACAGGCACAGGTCAGTGTCTCTGTAGACAGAAACACCACCACACACTTCTGTTTGATCATTGGTAATGATTGAGAGGGTTTATGTTTGCTTCAGTCAATTCTGCAAAACAACACAACATGAAAATTCAGACGGTTGAACACATTTTAGAGGCAGTCTACATGCTCACATGTAAGTTCAGGGAAAGTGGCCAATGGACACTGGCCCTGCTGACCTGCTGGGTAAAATGGTGTGAGAGGATTTGTCTGTTTAATTAAGCACTGCGATTATATCGCTGGGTGGGAATTTAATCCCTCGGAAGACGCAGTGAGAGTCTACATCATTGGTTTTCAAAGACACTCATTTAGATCAAATAGACCAATTCAACTATTAGTAAATTTTTTTGAGCAGTGGAATCACATTCATACTTACCAGGCTGCCCAGTTTAGAAGATGAGGAACTGGTTCTCTGCTTGGATAAAGTGTTGCCCTCCATGCAGTGAGGATCCCTGAGGTTGAGATGAAGTCTGGGTCCTCCTGCGCCCTCAGAGGCCGACCGTAGACGTCTCTCCAAGCGCATCACCTCATGATATGGGCTCACGCTGCTGCACATGGACACTGTGAAGGATTCAACACAGATTAGAGATGGCAATCATCATATCCATCAAAACAAAGAGCTACTTGGCTGAAAGTTCTGAGTTATGGAGCAGTTTTGGAAAGTGTACAATACGAATGACAATACATTATCATTTACTATAACTCTTATTAGTAGGCACTAGGGGTGTAACGATTTTCTTGTTTCCTTAATGTATCGATTACGAATCCTGATGACACATATGCATCAATCTTGAAACTGATTTTTGAATCATGAATAGTTTAAATCAATAATCAATTTAAAATGCTAAGAATCGAATGAATCGCAATTCGATAGTGATTCAAATATATATACGTGAAATTACTACATGCGTGAATGTTACATCTGACAAAGCAGCTCCAACACCGCTCTCTTTTAAACTCGCACAAGGAATTTGGAAAGTAAAGCATGGGTTTAGAAAGTAGAGAACTTCAACCCTGCAAACAGAGGTGCCTGGAGTCTCATATCCCACTCAGAAACTTGAAAGTACAAGAAAAAAAACCCTCAGGTCAGGGGATACAATTAAAGCATAGTTTTATTTAGACATAACTTGACTAAGGGACCAACGAAAAGCTTCGGGAGGAGGAAAAGCCAAAACAATAAACAAAAGAAGTCATCTAACTAGTTTAACCTCTTACCTACACATTGAAAAGGACAAAATAATCAACTTAATCTTACCTCCCTGGCTAACCACAAAACAGGAGAAAAACTGGAAAAATAAACAAGCACTCTCCTACATGGGTCTCTGCAGTAAGACTTGTACACAAAATGAAAAAGGCAATGTTTACTTGATATGGAACACACAGAGCATTAGTTTACAACACAAACTCAATTTATCATTTGAGCTGGGAGAAGAGAACTTGTGGAATGAACCTCCAGATAACTTAAATACACACCGCGGGAACACCACCACCACCACCACCACGACGCGGGCTCTGACGACCGTAACTCACTGCACCTGTGCACTCTAACAGGCGCGATTAGAGGAGACAGATGAGAGAAGAAAACCAGGAAACAAAACAAAAACATGTGCACAACACAGCACTAAGCAACATCACATACATAAATGAAAATGTTACATAACAGTGAATTAATAGATCATGCTCTCAAAGTTCTCCCTCAAAGATATGCGCTGGATTCTTTACCGCCTTTCACTGGATTGTGATTGCGCTCCGTACATAGCTCTCATTGTTTAATATCTCCTTGGAATGGCCACTGCTATCACATTACCAGATATAACTCAAGTCAAACCACTCAAACCATTGATAAAGCTGCCAATTCATTGCGTGGCCACTACTGCTGAAATAAAATGCTCTCTGTGGCAAGCAGGCGGAGGGCCGTGAGAATGGAGTGAGGCCGGTGGCGTGACTGATAATGAGCACCACCTGCGCACCACACTGGTCTCGTATCTCACGGAGGAGCTTCAGAAGAATAAAAGTAGAAGCAACGATAGTAAAGGATGAGAAAGGAGGCCAGGAGGAGACCATTCGTACATGAGGGGCTGCTGCTTTTCCTTTAGTTGTGTTTATTTTATTATTTATATAATTATATATTAATATAATATTTATTAAGTGTGTTAATCATTCGCCGGTTTCCGCCTCCTTCGCTGAACGTTAAACCTCGTTACATTTTCATTGCGTGGAAACATCACCGTTATTTTCTATAAGACAAAATTCCAATGTTTTACAGAAATGGATCATACCATTGACATACCTAAGTAGTTGAAAAAAAAAAAAAAAAAAAAAAAAAAAACACTTAGGCCTATTCAAGGATGCACATTTATTGCCTGGACAGGGCAAACAAAATATAAGTGTCTAAAATGCATAATGTACAGTTCCGTTAAATGATAATTGAAATTTAACTTAATGTCGTTAAACCGGATGTACAAAGGAAACTGCTAAAAAAACATTAATGAACATTAACACAACACTGAAATAAGCATTTAAATAATCCTTAATCGAATCACATCGAATTTTATTGTGAATTGTCTCAAATTGAATTGTTCTAAATTTGCTAAAATCATTTTTGAATTTATTTGAAAACCTATGAATCATGAATCGAATCGATTCGCCATCTACCCAAAGATTCACAGCCCTAGTAGACACATAACCAACATTATATAATGCTTAATAAATGAGTAGTTAACTTAGCTTCAAATTTACGGCCTCTAATATTTTATATTATAACCAAGAAGAACCATATCTACATAATCTCACATAGCCAGACCTTCAGACTGATGGCAGTTTCATCTCAGCTTTCATTGGCCAAGGACCGCACAAGAGGATGTTTGACAAACAATCACAGTTTGTTTTGTTCCGCATCATGTTTAGGGGCATGAAAATGTAAAGTTGATGTCCCTACAATAACAGACTGGTGTGCATCTTAATAAATGATTAATTCGAGAATGTTTACTGCAACAATGGAGCCACGAACTTCACATGCTTCACATAGTTGTTTCTGGTAAGCACTCATTGTCACAGTTGTAAACACGACGGCGTTGTTCTTCCACGAAGGGGTTTTGCGTCATGATATTTGTTTCCCAGACATCCTGTAGAATTCAACCAACGACTTCAAAAACCTTGAAGTGTTTAGTTAAGTGAGCCATATGCATCAGATGTTCAGCCAACGGTCTGTGGGCGTGACGTCTGAGGCTGAGACTAATATCTACATAATAAACATTGTAACATTCAAAAGTTTGTTTTTAATACTTTTACTAAGCTTTTTTTCAGCAATAATGCATTAAACTGATCAAAATGTGACAGTAAAGGCATTTATAATGTTACAAAATTTTCTTGAGCATCAAATCAGCATATAAGAATGATTTCTGAAGGATCATGTGACAGACAGACTGAATTAATGGCTGCTGAAAATTCAGTTTTAAAATATATTAAAACAGAAAACATGAATTTTAAAAATTGTAATACCACTATTTCACAACATTAAAGCTTTTACCCTATTTTTAATCAAATAAATGCAGCTTTGGTCAGCATTAGAGACTTCTCTCATAAATAAAAAAAAAAATCTTACCAACCAAATTTTTTACTAACTTTTGAACAGTAGTGAATATAAGATATATATTTATTTAAGATATAAATTTTATATGTACGTTATTATAAAGTGTTACATAAAATACTTATGAATTGCTACTGCACATGATATGAATTGCACTTATATGGAAAACAATATTCAAATGCAGTGGAAAAAAAAAAAAATATGAAAACTACCTTGATACCAAGTTTCCTCCAACTTATTAAAATGTCTACAGTATTTTCTTGTATGTACAGATCTCAATTAGGCTGTAAGTCAATCGGAAGAATACGTAATGCATCTAGCAAAGATATTAAATATACAAAAAAGAAGTGTTAGCCTAAGCCTGGGGCACAAACTACAACTCACCCACTGCACCACATTTGCATAAAATGAATTTAGTTTCTCTCTAAAACAAGATAGCAAAGCTAAACAACATAGATAGGTAAAACAGTCCAGCAAAGCATCAGTAATTTTGTTTTAGTACAGTACAATATCACTTAAAAGCCTGGATCCTATTGACACAAATAAACACTGTGAAAGCCCAAAACCTAGAAAGCCCAAAACCAAGAAAAACTGAAGAAAAGGCCCAATAATACTGAATACCGTACATATACTGTATTCACAAGGAAACAATATGCAAAACACAAACAAAAAAAATCTAAATTAAACCAAAAGAACCAAAATAATCTGCTTTAAACATGGTAACAACAGACTGAGATCAATGCTGATAGCCTAGTGGTTAGCGTGCAGACATATGGCGCAAATGCGTTCACGGCGACCAGAGTTCGATTCCCGTCTCGAGGTCCTTTGCCGATCCCGGCCCCCTCTCTCCACCCAATTCTTTCCTGTCTGCTCTCTACGGTCCTCTCCAAATAAAGGCACAAAAAGCCCATAAATATAACTTTAAAAAAAAAAAAAGACTTCCAGATATTTTTCCTCCTATAAAAACAAGCAAGTATGACTAAAACATCCTAATAACCTTAAAAATAGCTTGATCATTGATATGAATATTAATGAATCACCCCAAGACAATATTGTAAATGAACACACTAAGTGTAGAGTTCACTCTCTCCTGCAAGAGGATCTGTAGTAAAGCCAATATCAAGTCACCACAAGAGGAAATTCAATACAGTGGAGCTGGTTAGTTTCCCATAAACTTAAGCCAAAGGCACTCTGCAGTGAAAGCACTCGCAACGTAAAACTATAACTTACGAAAGAGAAATCATGGGTCTTGAGAAAAATGCAGCCAAACTGAAGCATAATACATTATTTCAGTGGAGGGAACATTTCCCAGTTTTTGTGTGCATGTATAAAAGTAATAGTTTAAGCTTTCAGCAGTTCTCAGAACTGTGAGGATCAGTTACATGTTCAGTTTAAGGCTACATGTTATGCAGTGCATTTACAGCTCAATACATGAGGGCTTAAATGTAATTTTTAAAATCACAAATATGATCATATAATAATAAATGAGCCATTTATTGTATCAGATGTTTAATATCTCTCCAGCAGTAACCAACTTCTCAATTAGCATATTGCAATCTCTGAAATTCTTCATGTGTTTAAATATTTTGTATACACACTGAAAATGTAAGACGGTTGTTGCCACCAACTAAATTTCTACCTATAGCTGTGCTAGATTCATGCATGTCAGATCTCTCTGAGGTCCCTTCTTTTATAATAAATACATTTCAAGTCACAGCAATATTTCACGTCCATTTTTTATTTATTTAGAAAGTAGCCACGTATAAGCAGGAAAATGTACAGATAGCTGATCACGTCACTTTGCCCTATGATATACAACCAACAATCATGAAGACAAACAATTTAACCACAGGGAACAACTTTTTGGCTACCAGTAGTACCCTACCCTTTTTCTTTTGAAGCTGACAGTTTTTCAACACCCATTAAAGTGTCCATCAGATGAGCACTTCATAATCTTTGTGGAAGCAGAAAGTAGTCTAGGAAGCCCCAAAGTCATAATATCTTAACATGAAATCTTGTAGATTAGTGGAACCGGTTTGAAGATCAAAGATTAACTTGTTTTTGTCATGGAACAAGTATGTAAATAATTTCCCTCCGAACTTCTGTCCTAAACAAACTTTCTTTAAAACTTTCTTAAAAGAGAACAAAACAGCAACTGAATTTGCTGACATTACCTGTGTGTGGCTTTCTCAGATGACTTGGCCTGGTCTCCAGTTTGCTCAGGCCCGATGACCTTCCTGCCTGCTGGATGAGAACAGCGTTCCTTGACCACCTCTCACGGGTGTCTGGATTGGAGCTGCTGTCCTCACTCAATTCTGGAACTTGTTCAATCTCACTGGCCTCTGACTGGTCAGGGTTAGCGTTTGTATTAGGATTAGTGTTAGGGTTCAACTCTTTCACCGTTTGAAGCGTTACTGGTTCTGTATGAGCAGTTGTGCTCTCGCACTGTGTGTTGGCTGTTTGGCTGGTATCTGGCAGTAAGGGCTTTTCCGTGGTGGCCGGGGCTGGGCTAATGGACACCTGTGAGGTAGAAACTGCTTGGCTGAAGGTTTCGGGTGGAGCAGCTGGACTGGGGGCCAGCAAAGCGTCCACTTCTGAGACAGAGTCTTCGGTGACGTGAACGAAATCGGATGGTGTGATTGCAGTGGTGCGGTCTTCTGAGATCATGGGTGACTGTAGAGAACTCTCAGCCAATTCTCCAGGCCAGGAACCTGGGGTACCAGTTTTAGGAGGCTCTTCTGCACTATCCTGACCTTTACCCTGGTCCGGGACATTGGACGAGTTCTTGGAAAACCGTTGGTGAGCTGAGAAGGACTTGGGCAGCATCTTCTTATGCTTGGAAGACCTCTTGCTGCTCACGTCATCGAGGAACCCTGAATCATCTCCCTCATTCGTCCGTGAGCTGATGCAGTTAATGAACACGCTGCGATTGGCTGACGCTTTCTCAAGGTTTTCTGTCTGAGATCGGGGGATCTTCTTCTTGTGTCCACCGAATCCGAACGAATGCCGCGTCTTTGAGATGCAACTGTCTTGAAAGGCGACTTCAGACTCCTCGCTGCGATTGTCCAGGCTGAGCTGGGTCGGGTCGCTGTTCCTCTTGCTGTGGAAGCTGAGTGACGGAGTGCGGAACAGGCTGCGGCGTTTGCTCGTGCTGCTGGAGCTGGAGTTCGTGCTGGAGGGAGAGGAAGTGTGGACGCCATTGCCGACACCACCGGAGGAGGGCGAGGAGGGAAGCGAGTCCTGTCTCTTTCGCACACTGCGTCTGAAGATGGGAAGCCTGGAGACCAGGGTGGAGCGCCGTGTCCCTGATTCGCCCATGAAGATCGAGCACCAAATCAGACACTCTACAGACAAAAAAAAAAGAAAGAAAGACACAATCAGTATTAGCATGATGGCCTGAATAATCAGACACAATCAGGATTGGAAGTTACCACCAGCCAAATCATTTGGGTAATTCTGGATTCTTTACCAGGCAGCCACTATGGCTCATTTGACATAAATCCTGTTGTTTAGAAATAAAAACGAGTTCTTGTTGAACTAGCCAATTTGTTTATAGATTGATGAACAGGTGCATGGAAAGTTGGCGAGGCACATGATCTTCAGTGCTTTCTCAGAGCAGAATTTTGTCTTAAAAGTAAATAGTGTGTTATATCGGCCACCCTAAGATATCAGCTCAGCCATTTAAAAAAAAAAAAAAAACCTATATCGAATGGCCACTATTACAAAAACAAAAGCCTCCAAGGTTCACTTAATTTTGACATTTTGGATAATTCCAGATTATTTTAAATATGATCTATGACAAGATCTAAAATATGTCTAAAACAAATAAAGAACAAAGAAAAGAAGTCCCAAAAATTATATTTAATGAGAAAACAAAATTTCATTAATCAATGTTCTTGTATTATTCTTGTATTTTGGGGGGAAAGGAAAGGTAAAATAGCACAGCATCTTTATGGCTAACATAAAATGGATTGCAAAACACTTATAAGGTCAGCCACAGTGTCACTTTCTGATTCTCAAATATGGAAATAAATCTGAATTAAAATACTGTATCTCAATTAAATAATTCATTTTTTTAATTATGGCTGGTAAAAACTTTAATGGCTGGTAAAGTTCTGCATTCACTGTATCTGTCTGGTAGGCAAAACTATCCCACCCTAGACACAATGATTTAGATTCACAAGGTAAAAATCCAGGAGGGCTGCATTACTGTTTGCTAAGCACAATTAATTAGCCTACTGTGCATTAAGCACACTGTACTGACCAACTGAAATCACAGTGAATCAGTAAAAGTGATCCTTCTGACAAATTTACAAAACATGTACACACCCCATAACACAGTAGTGACAGTTGGAGATACACCCTTGACAGCATTGCTTAGCTTGATTGACATGATGTCTTTTAATGGGTAATGACAAAGACTAGAGCACACTTCATTATTTTTAGATACGTAACATAATCACCATGACAATGTAATAAACAACAAACCAATTCAGTGAACTTTTATGTAACTAAAAAAAAGGCACACAACCTATAATAATCAATGTTGTGTGGAGACAGGTGCATCACATGTATTTAGAGCCGTTATACGCTATAGCAAAAATAAAATAAATAGTTTAACGTTAACTGGCATAAAATCTGAGAAACGATGCCAAGAAAGCAAGAACATCCATAAAGTGCGATGATCAGTCAATCAAAGCAAAAAGGGCCCATAACCTACAACAAGAAGCTGATGTGAGCTGCCTCTCTAAACAAAATTTTTGGGCATCATTCGCGCGTTTATCATATTTGGGAATCGTAGCACTTTAAATGTTTCCCATTTAGGTAACTCGCTATGATTTTAGACTCAGCAATTGCGAAATGCAGACCTATTATTATATATACAGCCATCATATCATCTGCACTGATGGACACACGGCGTCAGGAACCACTGAATATCCAATAAAACAGCGACATTCAGCAGCCGCCTGCTGCTGCAAGCGCTCTGACCGCAGTACAGCTCCGCACACAAACATTACCTTGAGACGAATCCTCCGTTTACAACCCGCAGATATTCCTTTTGCTGTCAGTTTGAGCGTAAAGCCAAAACGCTCGTGGCATCACATCCGGCGAGTCTCACGTCAAAGCGTTTAATTCTCCTGTCGGAATCTTCGCTCGCTCGCGCTAAATCCACCTCAAGTGACGTGGAATGTTGCTTCCGCGTTTCCGCCTCTGCGCATGACGCAAGGTACCTGCGTGAGCGTCATTTAAAG
Organism: Chanodichthys erythropterus; assembly: GCF_024489055.1. Lineage (NCBI taxonomy): Eukaryota > Metazoa > Chordata > Actinopteri > Cypriniformes > Xenocyprididae > Chanodichthys > Chanodichthys erythropterus. The sequence goes on from NC_090229.1 coordinate 19,329,765, forward strand.
ACGGCACACAGGTGCAGTGGCCCTGGGACAGTAGAACTCAAGCGTATAGTTACAGCATTATCATCAGGTATATAAATATAGCCAGCTATATTTAAAAATGTTTCAATTTCTGAATAGCTTTACACAATGTTATTGAATTTTGTCAAGGATAAATGTTAGCTATCGATTGATAAGTGAGTGGCATCCTTTTCCTCTTTATTTGTTTTTTAATTTATTTTTATTAGACCTATACTCTGGCGCCTTTATATTGTAAGCTACTTACAAATTAAAATCTGTAACATATGATATTAATGTTGTTTGTGTGAATATGCATTGATAATCATCGTAATTCTATTTTTAAGGACACACCGACGACAGAGACCGCAATATCTTTGCTGTTTTTAGCTACTTATTATGTTATGTAGGCCTACATTGTACAGGATGTAACGAGTAGATTAAATATCGATTCGTTTCTCAAGTGTTTGAGCTGCAAAGGGACACCTTTAATCAATTGAAATCATGTTTTCCACGTCTATTGTCAGGTGTATTTTATTCTGTAAGAATTCAGTAAAACTATCTGATCCGGAAATACAAAAGTTTTTGAGTTAAATCACGCCTCGTTTTACAACGTAGAACAACAACTCGTGTTTATCCTCTCAAACCCAAAACATCACTGAGCAAAAATTCCCCCCTAGCCGTAATTCTTTTGAATTCCACGCGGTGTCCCTGTTGCCACAAAATCGAGGGTCTTAGAGCGCATGTTAATGGAAATGTAAACAAGCTATGTTTTATAAGCAGGCAGCTAATGTTTGTCATTTGACTTCGCTGGTTATTCATTTATCATAACAGTTTGTCTTAAAGGAATACTTCAGCCAAATATGAAAGTTCACTTATCATTTGTTAGGCAGAATGATGGACCATTTAATGTCATTATGTGAAAAAAAAGGTGAATTTAATTTGAATTTAATTAATATCAAGGAGCTAATCATTGTTTGTTCTGTGTAAACTGCGTAATCATATGCACAATGTGCAAGAGTGTCTGTATGTAATCAGTGCAAAGGCTTGCCAGGAAATATAGCCTGGACTTAAATAACTGAAGTGTCCAAAATGCCGTCCGTATAAATATATTTATGGTATACAAACATCTTGAAATGCTATGAAAAAAATCTACTCAGCTTTTATGAAGTGAATTTCAACATTATCTAAATGGAGTCTAAAATTAATGAATATATTTCTGAATGCAGTCTATGTTAGTGTCATCAATCTGCGTCATACCTGTGTCACTCACTGCTGCACTAATAAACCTCATCTGAATCAAGACTACTTGTGTGTCTGAAGGCTGATTCATTAAATTACCATTAAATTACTTTGATGTGAATTATAGCAAGCTCTTCCCACTCTGTATCCATTTTGTCATCACATAAAAGAAATCCAACATTGTTCTTGTTTTATACTTATTACATTTCTGGTGATATTTAGATGTACCCAAATAATTATAGGCTATTTACAGCATGTTGGGTGTATTGTTTGAGGGAATTGAAGTGTGTGGGTGATAGCTCTCAGAAACAATTAACTGTGCATTCTGCAATTATTTTTTAAAAGACAAGGCAGACAACTTACAAAAAAGAAGTATACTTCTTAAGTAATGTTCAAGTATATTTTTAAGTATACTTTATTTAATATACTAATATCAATTAGGCTAAACTACTAGAGTATACATATTAGTTCAGTAAAGTTGCAGTACACATGAGAAACCTAGTTTCAAGTTTACTACTAGTACACATTGATATTAGTATACTAAATAAAGTATAAAAAAAATTATTTAAGGGAACATAACATGAACAACATGATGCTTAGACTAATTTTATGTTCCAATTTAGGTAGGCTATTGATTTGTTATACTTGAAATATACATTTAAATGTACTTTAATTAAATAAACATTTTATTATAGCTTCATGCATCCTTTTGATCAACACTTGGATGTGGGTAAGTTTCATAAAGAAAGCCATCATTTTAAACAAAACGTTGAGAAAATTGCATTTTTGTCAAAGACTACGCCTGGATCAGATTCAGAACGATGATGCAGATTTCATTTCATTCAGTAACGTTAGGCAGTTTTGATTTACATGCTGTTTAATGTTTGATGATCAAGTTATTTTACATTAGCCTGAACAATCTTATATCACTTGTTTCTGCTTCTGTGTTTTGATCTGGCGATTCTGTATTCTTTTAAAGATGTGTAACAGCACCCCCTAATGTATAACAATGAAAACATGGATAGCTAAAAAAATACAGTCAATGATGGGGAAAGAGTAGATTTGAAGTAAATTATTTATTTGAAGTATATTGTTGTTACATTTTTAAGTATGTCTTGATCAAAAGACTACACAAGTATATTACAAGTATAGGTCAAAAAAACTTAGACTTTTCTGTGAGTAAAAGTCAAGTATTCTTGAGTGCAATTTTAAGTATATTTCTGAGAAGTACATAAAGTATATTTCTGAGAAGTATATAAAAAGTAGACTAAAAGTATACTTCCTTTTTATACTTCCTAGTATACTAATAGCACCCCAGATGGCAACTTTGTGCCGGCCCAAATCTGGCCCACATCTGCCAAGCATGGCGTGATGATTTGGGCCACATGTGACTTGGAATGATGGCACTTGGGCGGACCACTCCTGTTTGTCAGATCTAAGCCACAAGCAGGCCATAGCAATGCCACATGTCAGGCAAGAGCAAAGAAATAAATTAGAACTGGACCTTATCTGATCCACAAAATCTTTATATATTGTCATTGAAATCTGAAAACATAATCGTTAAAATATTGTTAAGAGACAAAGCTGAACGTCATTAAAATCTCATTAAGAAACAAAACCAATTAGGATTGAAATCTCATAATGGAAAAAAATAGCCATTATTTAAATCTCATAAAGGAACAAAACCAACCGTCATTGAAATCTTGTAACTGAACAAAACTGACTGACAATGAAAACCGACTGTAATTGAAATCTCTTAAAGGAACAAAACTTACCATCATTGAGTTCGCGTAACCGAACAATATCGGCCATCACTGAATTCTCATAACCGATTGAGATTGAGAACATACCGTATTGAGATCTTGTAACTGCACAAAACTGACTGACAATAAAAGCCGACTGTCACTGAAATCTCTTAAAGCAACAAAACTTACCATCATTGAGATCGCGTAACCAAACACAATCGGCCATCACTGAATTCTCATAACCGATTGAGATTGACAACTTACCGCATTGAGATCTCGTAACTGAATAATACTGACTGACAATGAAAAACTGACTGTCATTGAAGTCTCGTAAAGCAACAAAACTTACCATCATTGAGATCTCGTAACTGATCAAAACTGACTGACAATAAAAACTGACTGTCATGTAAATCTCTTAAAGCAACAAAATGTACCATCATTGAAATCACGTAACCGAACAAAATCGTCCATCACTGAAATCTCATAACTGATTGAGATTGAGAACATACTGTATTGAGATCTCCAAATTGATCAAAACTGACTGACAATAAAAACTGACTGTCATTGAAATCTCGTAAAGCAACAAAAGTTACCATCATTGAGATCTCGTAACTGATCAAAACTGACTGACAATCAAAACCGACTGTCATCTAAAAAATCTAAAAAAAAATAAATAAATTTACCATCATTGAGATTGCGTAACCGAACAAAATCGTCCGTCACTGAAATCTCATAACTGATTAAGACTGAGAACATACCGTATTGAGATCTCGTAACTGATCAAAACTGACTGACCATGAAAACTGACTGTCATTGAAATCTCGTAAAGCAACAAAACTTACCATCATTGAGATTACGTAACTGATCAAAACTGATCGACAATAACTGAATGAGATTGAAAACTTACGTAATCAAAACTGACAAATAAAACCGATGGACATGTAAATCTCTTAAAGCCACAAAGCTTACCATCATTGAGATCGCATAACCGAACAAAATCAGCTGTCACTGAAATCTCATAACTGATTGAGATTGCGAACATACTGTATTGAGATCTCGTAACTGAACAAAACTGACTGACAATGAAAACCGACTGTCATTGAAATCTCTTAAAGCTACAAAACTTACCATCATTGAGATCGCAATTGAGACCAAACGAAGTCAGTCGTCACTGAAATCTCATAACCGATTGAGATTAGTGATGGGATTTCATGCAATTATGTGAGTAAAGTATTTATTTGGATGTTAAAGTTTTATTTTGAGTTAATTTGAGGCTGTTCTTCGTGGCTAACGGCTAACACTACACTGTTGGGAGAGATTTATAAAGAATGAAGTTGTGTTTATGAATTATACAGACTGCAAGTGTTTAAAAAATGAAAATAGCGACGGCTCTTGTCTCCGTGAATACAGTAATTAACCAATGGTAACTTTAACCACATTTAACAGTACATTAGCAACATGCTAACAAAACATTTAGAAAGACAATTTACAAATATCAGTAAAAATATCATGATATCATGGATTATGTCAGTTATTATCGCTCCATCTGCCATTTTTCGCTGTTGTTCTTGTTTACGTAGTCTGATGATTCGGCTGTGTGCAGTTCCAGACGTTAACTGGCTGCCCTTGTCTAATGCCTTTCATCATGTTGGGAACATCATGGGCTGGTATTATGCAAATTTTGGGGCATACACCCCGACTGTTACGTAACAGTCGGTGTTATGTTGAGATTCACCTGTTCTTCAGAGGTCTTTTAAACAAATGAGATTTATATAAGAAGGAGGAAACAATGGTGTTTGAGACTCACTGTATGTCATTTCCATGTACTGAACTCTTGTTATTTGACTATGCCAAGATAAATTAAATTTTTTATTCGAGGGCACCTTTAAAGGAACAAAACTTACCATCATTGAGATTGCGTAACCGAACAAAATCGGCCATCACTGAAATCTCATAACCGAATGAGAACATACCGTATTGAGATCTTGTAACTGCACAAAACTGCCTGACAATGAAAACCGACTCTCATTGAAGTCTCATTAAGCGACAAAACTTACCATCATTGGGATTGCGGTTGTCAATTAAATCTCATAACTAAATAAAACTTAGAAGTGTCATAATGAATAAAACTAATCGTCATTGAAATCTCACAATGGAAAAAAAACAAATATCATTAAAATCTCATAAAAGAACAAACATACCATATTGAGATCTCGTAACCAAACAAAACCGTTCGTAACTGAAATCTCATAACTGAATGAAACAGACATCTTTGAAATCTCGAAAAAGAAGAAAGGAACAAAACGGACTGTCTTTGAAATCTCATAAGAGAACAAAACCGTCTGACACTGAAAATTGACCGTCATTGAAATCTCATAACCGAACAAAACCAACTGTTCTTAAAATTTTGTTAAGAGACAAAGCCGACCGTCATTAAAATCTCATTAGGAAACAAAACCAAGTGGCACTGAAATCTCATAATGGAAAAAATAGTCATTATTTAAATCTCATAAAGGAACAAAATCGACTGTCACTGAAATCTCATAACCGACTGAGATTGACAACATACTGTTTTGAGATCTTGTTACTGATTAAAACTGACTGACAATAAAAACAACTGTCATTGAAATCTCTTAAAGCTACAAAACTTACCATTATTGAGATCGCAATTGAGACCAAACGAAGTCAGTCGTCACTGAAATCTCATAACCGATTGAGATTGAGAACATACCACTTTGAGTTCTAATAAATTATCAAAACTGACTAACAATGAAAAGCGATTCTCATTGAAATCTCTTAAAGCAACAAAACTTACCATCATTGAGATTGTGTAACCAAACACAATCGGCCGTCACTGAAATCTCATAACAGATTGAGATTGAGAACTTTCCGCATTGAGATCTCGTAACTGAACAAAATTGCCTGACAATGAAAACCGACTGTTATTGAAGTCTTGTAAAGCAACAAAACTTACCATCATTGAGAGCACGTAACTGATCAAAACTGACTGACAATAAAAGCCGACTGTCACTGAAATCTCTTAAAGCAACAAAACTGACCATCATTGAGATTGTATAACCGAACAAAATTGGCCATCACTGAAATCTCATAACCGGTTGAGATTGAGAACATACCATACTGAGATCTCGTAACTAATCAAAACTGACTGACAATAAAAACCGACTGTCATTGAAATCTCTTAAAAGCAACAAAACTTACCATCATTAAGAGCACGTAACCGAACAAAATCGTCCATCACTGAAATCTCATAACCGATTGAGATTGAGAACATACTGTATTGAGATCTCTTAAGAGATCTCTTAATTGTCAGTCGCGTAACCAAACAAATTTGGCCATCACTGAAATCTCATAACCGAACAAAACTGATCATCATTGAAATCTCACAATGGATCAAAACCAAATGTCATTAAAATCTTGTAAAAGAACAAACATACCATATTGAGATCTCATAAACAAACAAAACCTTAACTGAAATCTCATAACTGAATAAAACAGACAACTTTGAAAACTTGAAAAAGAAGATAGAAAGCTGACCGTCTTTGCAAGTTCATGACACAACAAAACCAACTGACACTAAAAATTGACCATCATTGAGATCTCGTAACCAAACAAAACAACTGTCGTTAAAATCTTGTTAAGAGACAAAGCCGACCGTCATTAAAATTAGGCCATCATTGAAATCTCATTACAAAACAAAACCAAGTTTAAAATAATTTCAAACTCGACTGTCATTAAAATCTTATAACGGAACAAAACTGACCATCATTGAGATCTCAGAGTTGATCTGATTGTCTGAATATTTTGTTGTCACCCTTGTTGAGATTCATATGCTGATTGTTCATATCTGTGTTTGTCGTTGCAGTTTACAATTTAAAGTTTTTTTTTTTTTTGGTTTTTTTTTTAAATATTCAATCCTCTGACTCAGTGGTTCCCAACCTTTTTTACGGCAAGGCCCACCTCCTCTCTTAATCAACACGGTCCAACCCCCACCCCACAATTTTTTTTAATTCACAAAAACATTTGTATTTTAGTGGTATTGTTTCTTTAAAGAAACTTATGATGAAACATACTTTGCAGACATTCTTTACAACTTAAAAGTACTTACTTTGCTCAGTAATTCAGTCACTTAAATAAGCACTTAACCTGACATACCAAAAAAACTATGCGGATCCATTCAAAATGATTGACATATGTATAACATATAACACCACTGATCCTCTCAAACTTCTCCAAAACACTTTTGTTCAGCGAGCATGTACTGAACTCTTGTTATTTGACTATGCCAATATAAATTCAATATTTCATTCGAGGGCACCTTTAAAATCGTTTAGTGTGTTTCAGGCTAAGACTGTGGCTGAAGTCAGGTGTTGCTCTTGTGCATCTCTTTTTTCTGTTCTCTTCTTTTCTTCAGTGATTCTGCTTGGATTCTGCTAAGATGATTCTATAAATAATATATAAAGATTTTGTGGCTCAGATGAGGTCCAGTTTTGGTTTATTTCTTTGGTCTTGGCTGACATGAGGCTCAGATCTGGCAAACAGGAGCAGTCTGCTCCAAGTGCTACCGTTCCATGCCACATGTGGCCCAGATCATTGTACCATGCATGGCAGATGTAGGCTGGATTTGGGCCAGCACAAAGTTGCTATCTGGGTTGAATAAACTTCTTTTTCGTAAGGGATGGTAAAAAGAAAGCTACATGATGAATTGAATTGAATTGAATTGAATTGAAAGCATTTCTTGTCATTGCATTTATCGTATACAATGAAATTAGGAGCACTACTCCTGACTGGTATTGACAAACAAATATACAAATATGCAATATACACAGTAATTAACATATTATACCCCTTAGTGTATTAATCACATGGTTGTCTTGTTTTCAGAAGAAGTAAGTAAAAATTAAGTGAGTTTTTCCTTAAAACAAGCAAAATAATCTGCCAATGGGATAAGTCCTTAAATCTTATTTCAAACCAAAAACAAGACTTTTTGCTTACTTCCATTGGCAGATTATTTTGCTTGTTTTAAGAACTCACTTAATTTTGACTTATTTCTTCTGAAAACAAGACAATAATTTTTACTTATCTAGAAAATACTTCTTGATTTAAGAATTTTTAGATATTTGGACTGGAAACAAGACAACAAATCTAAGTAAGAAAAGCATTTTTTGCAGACTGAAATTTACCATGAAATCTTTGAATCTCCTTTCACGAACATACCAAGCATATTTCAAGATTTTCAGTTAAAGGGTTAATCCACCCAAAAATTAAAATTCTGTCATTTATTACTTACCCTCATGCCGTTCAATGACGTTCAATACCTTCTTTCTGTCATGATCACCAGTGAGAGTGCCCTTTCAGCCACTAGAGGGCACTCCATTCCGGACTCTCGTTTCCACCCATTGCATTCACTACATTACCCATAACGCACTCCCTGGACTCATTATCCCATGTTCATTGCACCAGCTGTTTTGTATCACATCATTAGTGTCTGTCTATTTATACCTGGTTTGTTTCTGCCTTTGTTTGTGGTTCTTTGTGTAATGTCACATACTTTTGTTCCCTGGTTTTCTGTTTTTGCTTTTTTACTGTTTTTGTATGGACTGACCTTCTGGATTTGGACATTTACCTGTTTTTGGACTTTGAGTTGGATAACCCATTAAAACGCCGCTGCAATTGGATCCGTCTGTTGTTTCTGTGTGTACCGTGACACTTTCATCTTCGGAACACAAATTAAGATATTTTAGATATTTGAAATCCGATGGCTCAGTGAGGCCTTCATAGGAATGCAATGACATTTCTTCTCTCAAGGTCCATAAAGGTACTAAAAACATATTTAAATCAGTTCATGTGAGTACAGTGGTTCATTATTAATATCATAAAGTGACAAAAATATTTTTGGTGCGCCAAAAAAAAAATAAAAATAATGACTTATAAAGTGATGGATGATTTCAAAACACTGCTTCATGAAGCATCGGAGCTTTATGAATTTGTGTATAGAATCTGCTGTTCGGAGCGCCAAAGTCACGTGATTTCAGCCGTTGGCAGTTTTTCACGCGATCCGAATCACGATTCGATAGGATGATTCATTTATGCTCCGAAGCTTCCTGAAGCAGTGTTTTGAAATCGGCCATCACTTTATAAGTCATTATTTTGTGAACTCACATGAACTGATTTAAATATGTTTTTAGTACCTTTATGGATCTTGAAAGAGGAAATGTCATTGCTCCCTATGAAGGCCTCACAGAGCCATCGGATTTCAACTAAAATATCTTAATTTTTTTGGGTGAACTAACCCTTTAATAACAACTTAAATTTCAAAATTGTATCTGAAACCTGAAATATAGCGTATATGTCGTATGGACAACTTTTATCACCATTTTATGGTAGTTTTGTATGCTTTTTGAAGCTTGAAAGCTGTCTCCATTCATTGCAACTGTACTTTAAAATTTCTCCTGTTGTGTTGGGTTTGGAGTGACATGATGTCATGGAGCGGACAGAGGACCCAAACGCAAAGGTACAGAAAACAAGGTTTATTTAGTTCAATAATAAACTCAGGCAGTCTGCCGTCCAAGGGCAGAAAAGACGTAGCTGGACGAAGATCTGGTAGTTAACTCTCTTGTAAAAAACATCGAATAAGAACTCGCAGCAGGCAGGTCATAGCGCGTAGACAGCCCCAGCAGAGACACACAGCACCGCGGCCAGCAGGTTACTGGACAGGAAAACAGGTGAGACACACTCGACAAGACAAACTTGACTTGACTAATGGATTTCTTGAAAATGAGTTTAACCAATGCTATCTCACAACCAATTTGTATATATTTCAAGAGGTGGCTAATTCGTACGATTTGTCTAAACCCCAGTGACGGATAGGTTTAGGGGCGGGGTTTGGGGTAGGTCATTCGTATGTATTCATACGAATTTATCAACTCATAAAATACGTACAATTTAGCAAAAACGTATGAAACAGGCCAGAAACAGGGTGACATTAAATAGCACAGGAGAAGAGAACAAAGAGAAATTGGTGCAATCACAATCAGCGAGCGCGCTGGCTGTGATTGCGAACAGGTGGACCAAGTGCAGGAACGAAGCAGGGGAAAGAGAGAGAGAGAGAGAGAGAGAGAGAGAGAGAAAACAAACCAAACTCATGACACATGAGGGTGAGTAAATAATGACATAATTTTCATTAGTTGGTGAACTATCCCTTTAATCAGAGTCTTTTGTTTATGCTTTACAGTGTTGATATATAATGTTCTCTGTTGTCCTGAAAGTGTACTTTTCAGAATCAGCTTCATTCATCTCTTCTTCATAATTGACCTCATCCTCATAATCACCATCTTCTGTGGAAGATTTTTTTTTCTTTCCTGCCTTTCATTTCTTGTTTTTGGTCTGCTCTGAGATGCTACACATTTCCATTATCATCTGTTATGCTTTAGATATCTCATCTCATTAAAGGGCTCTCGCTGGATTTTCTCCTAAGCATTTTAATGCTAATAATTACCTTTTTAAGATCTGCCTTTGAATTTATTTTTGTAGTTTCTTTGACTAATGCTTGCACTTTCTTTCCAAGAAAATGGTTTTTATCAGTGTATTAGCTTTAAAATGTCGTGGTGATGTGGACAGTACAAAGAGGCAGTTGCTATGAGACAGGTTATACTGCAGCAGAGCTCTTTATAAGTGTGCTGTGACAGGCAGGAATAATGCTGGGTTGAAAGTGTCCACTGAAGTTACCCCTGATGGAGTTGGACAAAGGTGCAAAGTAAGGGTTTTTATTCCTCTCCCACATGCGCTCTTTGATGGACTTGAATAAACTGTTCGTAAAAGTCCAGTTAAAGTGGCAGCCACTGTAGACATAAATCTTTATGCCAACTATTCGACCTCCTCAGATCACCTTTTGAGCCTTTGAAGTTTCCATCAGACATTTAGACAAAGAGTGATACAGATCGTGCCATTTTATCAGGCTCCAAAAGAAACAATGAAAGAGAAAATGAAAATAAAAATCAATAGATTCATAAATCATCATTCTTTTGACATCTTGATATGTGTTATGTTACTGAGTTGATTTCAGACTTTGAGTACATTATAGAGGAATTTAAGTCAGTGTGAGGAGATGCTTTGAGTTGACATGACATCATTGACACACATTGTCATTCTCTCTTAAAGGGTTAGTTCACCCAAAAATGAAAATTCTGTCATTAATTACTCACCCTCATGTCGTTCCACACCCGTAAGACCTTTATTCATCTTCAGTGTATCAAACAAACAAAGTCTCGTTTACTGAAATCATGTGACTTTGGCAGTTTGATACGTGCTTTGAACCATGGTTCAGAACGAAAGATTTGTAAAGCTTCATGAAGCAGTGTTTTGAAATTGCCCATCGCTAGATATTGTTGAATAAAGTCGTCATTTAGTTTGTTTGACACACAAAAAGTATTCTCGTCGCTTCATGACATTAAGATTGAACCACTGTAGTCACATGAACTGTTTTAAATACATCTTTTGTAGCTTTTTGGGCATCTGAAAGTGTTAGCTAATTGTCTTGTTGTCAATGCAGGCCACACTGAGCTATCGGATTTTATGAAAAATATCTTAATTCGTGTTCCGAAGATGAACAAAAGTGTGGAACGACATGAGGGTGAGTAATTAATGACAGAATGTTCAGTTTTGGGTGAACTAACACTTTAAACTAACAATCCTATCAGTATCAGTATAATCCTACTAGGGCATTCACACTGGCAGTTTAGTTCAAAACGGGGCACGGTTCGCATGAAAAATCGCTAACGTGAAAGCTGTCATGCGAACCCGGGTGCGCACTGGGGTACCGAACCCGAGACTACCTGAAGGAGGTGCACTGTAAAAAAATGACCGTGTTTTTAACGGAAATGCTACGGTGAAAAATGTTAATGGGTTTACAGAAAGTTTCCGTATATCCGGTGAATAACTGTAGATATAATGGTACATTTAATATAATTTTATGGTAAAATACCGTTAAATTTACAGTTTTTGAAAGTGAAAAATAACATTGTATAATTTACAGTGAAAAACCATAAACTGACATTCCCACAATTCCCTGCGTGACACTTCACATTTGATGTATTTTTGTTGAAATAACCGTTTCTTAGTTTTTTCTAATCAGTTATGGTACATTAGGGATTTATGTTACATCAAATGTGACATGTCACATTTTTGAAATTTCATATCTGTTATGATGGTGTTTAGCGTTTGAATAACACTGTGTGCACCTTATATATTTTAGTATTGTTCTCAGCTTGTGATGAACTTTGATTTATCATGTGACTCTCATCACGACTGTGATTGGTGGTTGTCAGAGTGTATTACAAAAGTACAAAACAGATTTAAGGTAAAGTTCTGGCAGCTGCTTTTTTTAACCGTACATTTTACAGGGATTTTTTTTTTACAGTGTGGTCTGAGTTCAGTTAAGCAACAAGGACTCAGGTGCACACTTGCACTTGCGTTTTAGCCAATTATAATATATTTACTAAAATAAAACACATGTAAGAAATGATAGTGTTGTTGATGATTTACCTTGGATTCGAGCAGAAGTGAGCCTGCAGTGCATTCGCGCTTTGCGAGTGCAATCAGAGTGGCAAATGAAAGGCAATCAGCTCTCTCTTCGAAATAGTCTGTTTGCAAACAGCGGGAAAACGTCTACATGCGACACACATACAGTGTCGTATACTCTGCTGCACACAATAGCAACAAAATTATATTAAAAAAAAACAACACAAAACCTGCGTTCTGTTTTCTATCATGCGCCGTGCACCTCTGCGATGATGACATAAGATGAACGCAAAAGCACCAGGGTTCGATAGAATCAGTTTGAGTGTAAACGTGTAAACACACTCTTAGCCCGGAATTTATATTTACTTAATATAAATATAATTACAATATACTTAAAATATTTAAGTTTGGTTGCATTACTTATAAAATATAAGTAAATTCTACTAATTTGTGGGTGTATTTGAATGTATTAATAAATGTAAGTTAAGTGCACTTAAATTATGAAGTTTTTCTCCTGACCACCCCTCCTACACACTGGTTTGCGGCAGGTAATGACGCCATTTTGTCGTGGTGTGTGTGAATTCAAGGAGCTGTTGATGAGCAGGAACATTTGTTTTGGCTGTTCTACAGACATTTTTTCCAAACATTTACCTTTTTATAGTTTTTCACCTAAGGAGAAAATCACAATTTTTAAGTGACCATCATCGAGGTCAGGGTTTGTATTAGTTGAGCACTTGACCCTTGACTTTTTAATATTAGATTTTGTTTGGGCAGTTTTAACTGCATTAAAACCAACCAGAAAAGCAAAGTTAAAAGATGATCAGGTGGTGTTGGTTATGTTTTCACATAATCATTATTTGATCTGAATCACTAAACACATTTAGAGCCCAATCTCTGAGTTAGATTTACATTATTTTTTTATTTATTTTTATTTTTATTTTTTTTTTTTACTTTATTTCGAGCCATAGAAATAAAAATATTGTACACAGAAAGATGAATATATTGTACAGTATTATACATTATACAGTATTATACATTATATTATTGATTTCAGCAGCACTGTGATTCTACAGCAGAAGATCAACTTTTACAATATAATTGTTTTTTCTTTAAAGTTGTCCTTATCACAATATATATATATATTTTAGGCACACACAGACATCAAGAATCAGCGTATGAATCTCAACAAGGTGACAAGCAACATATTCTGATAAACAGATCAACTCTGAACATTAGAAAACAAGCTACTAAAAAGTCAGCAAGAAAAACAGCAAAATTTAAATAGTGAGAATAAAGAAAATTACTAAGACAATTCAACTCATAATTTATTCATGAAGCAATGCATGATGGGAGGCATGGATGAATGAATTTTGATTGGTGGCAAGTTAACTTGCTTAGTACATTGAACTTAAATATACTATGTGTAATAACTACAAAGTAATTAATATTACAAAACATTTTAAGTTAAATGAACTTGAATTATTAAGTTCACATCACTTAATCATTACTTAATTTTTTTAGGGCAACCAGTTTCCTCAAATGTTTAAAGTAAATTCAACTTATTCGGGCTAACAGTGCAATTGTGCCCGGACTCGGACCACGGCAAATGAGCTCAGTGTGAAAGCCCCCCTCTATGACTTTCTTTCTCCTGTGAGAAAAAGCAAAACATTTTTCGACCTACCATTGTGCAATAAAACTCAGTTGGGTCCAAAACAACATTGAACCCACTGACTTTCATTCATCATATATGATGTCAGTGGGTTCAATGTTGTTTTGGACCCAACTGAGTTTTATATATATATACTTTTGTGTCAAATGAAAGTAAATGATAAAAGATTCTTCAGAAGAACAGTGCTATCCCAATTTAACCTCTTATTATCTACAAGTTATTTAACACACTGCAGCACCCTAAACATTTACTGTTTTTTTTTTCTGCCCTGTATGACCTTTTGATTTCCTGTCCATTGTCATTTTTCCATCATCCACTCCCTCCAGACTGAGCACTGTGCTGTATGTCACTAACATGGTGCCTTAATGGATTGTGAACATGAGGTAAAAGCTGAAAGCTGTTTTCGCTCTGTTAAACACTGAGGTCTTTTTAACCTTTTAAAGTGTCATAGGTCAGATCACATGCCCCTTAGAGCACAGAACAAATACACAAGAATTAAATATAAATTAAAAACATCAATAAAAACAAAACAAAAATAATGTAAAGTTGACAAAAAACAGAAGTTGCAATATTATTTATCTGTCATCCCAGAGACATATTCATCTTGATGTCTGGTTTCTATGAAGAAAACATTTTGTCTTTCTTTTTGTTTAGTTTGAATCTTCTTAATAAGGAATTCAACCCTTCTCTCCTCCTGCTGCTGGAAGAAAGAAGCTGCTACTTTCCTCCGAAGGCGTCGAGCGTAGATCTCCAGCGGCAACAGGGAGTAGCTGAACAGATAGAGGAACACCAGCGCCGTCACTACACTTGGGTTCAGCTTACTGGATTGGGCTTCACACACATTTGGATCAGAGTGAATGAGGGCTGCGTAATTTCTGTTGAAGTTGAACAATTCTTTCTGACAGTCTGAGCTAAAGATCTGGCAGATGCCATTCTCTGTTACAACCTGAGATGATTAAAAAGATAAAGGGGACAAAAAGAGAAGTGTTATTCATTTTCACAATAGTGGACATAACTAGGCTATTTACTTTCTTTAATGGAATATTTTCATTTTTGGAAACGTTTACTTAAAGGGTTAGTTCACCCAAAAATGAAAATAATGTCAGTAATTACTAACCCTCATGTCATTCTACACCTGTAAGACCTTCGTTAATCTTCAGAATACAAATTAAGATATTTTTGATTAAATCTGATGGCTCAGTGAGGCCTGCAGAGACAGCAGTGGTACTTTCTCTCTCAAGATCCATAAAGGTACTAAAAACATATTTAAATCAGTTCATGTGAGTTCAGTGGTTCTATCTTAATATTATAAAGTGATGAGAATATTTTTTGTGCGCCAAAAAAACAGAATTTCATAACTACGGAAGAGGATTAGGGCCAAGCAATAATAAAAAAATAAAACCATCTCGAGATTAAAGTTGTTAAATTACGAGAAAAAAAATCATTAAATTTTGAGAAAAAAGTCGAGATAAAATGTTGAGAATAAAGTCATTAAATTACGAGAAAAAAGTCGTTAAATTACAAGAACAATTTCGTTAACGAATTTGTTCTCATAATTTAACGACTTTTTTCTCGTAATTTAATGAGTTTATTCTCAACATTTTATCTCAAAATGTTGACTTTATTCTCAACATTTTATTTCGACCTTTTTCTCGAAATTTAACGAGTTTTTTCTCAAACTTTAATCTTGAGATGGTTTTATTTTTTTATTGCTTGGCCCTAATCCTCTTCCATACATAACACTGCTTCTTGAAACTTCTGAGCTTTACGAATCAAATCGGTGGACCGGAGCGCTAAAGTCACGTGATTTCAGAATTTCAGTTTGGCATTTTGATACGCAATCCGAATCACTGATTCAACTCAAAAGATTCATAATGCTCTGAAGCAGTGTTTTGAAATCTGCCATCACTAGATATTGTTAAAAAGTCATTTTTGTTTTGGCGCACAAAAAATATTCTCATTGCTTTATAATATAAAGATAGAACCACTGAACTCACATGAACTGATTTAAATATGTTTTTAGTACCTTTATGGATCTTGAGAGAGAAAGTACCACTGCTGTCTCTGCAGGCCTCACTGAGCCATAGGACTTAATCAAAAATATCTTAATTTGTGTTCCTAAGATGAACGAAGGCCTTACAGGTGTAGAACGACATGAGGGTGAGTAATTAATGACATTATTGTCATTTTTGGGTGAACTAACCCTTTAATTACATTTCAGAACAAACAAACAAAAACATTCAGTTACTCATCATTTTGTGAAAAAATCTAGACCTGCTCTGAAACGTATCTTTTGTTTCAAGTCAGTGATTCGCCAAGGTGAGTGCCAAGGTCACGTGATTTCAGCAGTTTGACAAACGATTCGAATCAAAAGATTCGAGCAGTGTTTTGAAATCGGCCATCACTAGATATTGTTGAAAAGTAATTATTTTGTTTTAGTTTTTTTGGTGCACAAAAAGTATTCTCATCGCTTTATAATATTAAGGTAGAACGACTGAACTCACATGAACTTTTAAATATGTTTTTAGTACCTTTATGGGCACTGAAAGTGTAAAATAACTTGCTGAGCCATCTGATTTCGTCAAAAATATCTTAATTTGTGTTCCAAAGATTAATGAAGGTCTTACGGGTGTGGAACGACATGAGGCTGAATAATAAATTACATTATTTTCATTTTTGGGCGAACTAACACTTTAAGCTTGAACGTTTACATAGCCTACCCCTTGCAGAATCTGCAAAATGTTAATTATTTTAACAAAATAAGAAGGATCATAAAAATTGCATGTTAATTTTTATTTAGTACTGTCCTGAATAAGCTATTTCACATAACTTAACAGATGTTTACATAAGACAAAAAAAAAAAAAAAAAAAAAAACCCAGCTGAATTTATAAAAATGACCCAGTTCAAAAGTTTACATTCCCTTGATGCTTAATACTGTGTGTCATTACCTGGATGATCCACGACTGTTTGTTTGTTTTTGTGATGGCTGTTCATGAGTCACTTGTTTGTTCTGAGCAGTTAAACTGAGCTCTGTTCTTCAGAAAAATCCTTCAGATCCTGCAGATTCTTTGATTTTTCAGCATCTTCTGCATATTTTAACCCTTTCCAGCAGTGACAACAGAACTATTAAAAAAGGTTCAAACATTCACTGATGCTCCAGAAGGAAACACGATCCATTAAGAGCCGGAGATGTAAACTTTTTTAATTGGATGAACAGGATAAATAGTACTTTTTTTTTCTTCTGGGAAACAGGTAAGCATCTTCTGTAGCTTTCAAAGGGCAGTACTAAATGAAAAAATATGATCTTTAAACAAAATAAGAAAAGCTTGCACATCATCCTCTTTTTCAAAAGTTTTCACCCCCCGACTCTTAATGCATCGTGTTTCCTTCTGGAGCATCAGTGAATGTTTGCAGATTTTGTAATAGTTGTGTTTGAGTCCCTCAGTTGTCCTCAATGTGAAAAGATCTCAAAATCATAAAGTCATTGTTGGAAAGGGTTCAAATATGTAGAAGATGCTGGAAAACCAAAGAATTTGCAGCACCTGGAGGATTTTTCTGAAGAACGTGATCAGTTTAACTGCTCAGGACAAACAAGGGAGAAAAAACATCACAAAAACAAGTAAACAGTCATGGATCATCCAGGTAATGACACACAGTATTAAGAATCAAGGGTAAGTAAACTTTTGAACTAGGTTATTTTTATAAATTCAGCTATTTTCTTCTTTTTGTCTTGTGGACTGAATCTGTTATGTGAAATAGCTTATTCAGGACAGTACTAAATAAAAAAATAACATGCACTTTTTATGATCCTTCTTATTTTGTTCAAACGATTAACATCTTTGCAGATTCTGCAAGGGGTATGTAAACTTTTGAGCTCAGCTGTACATGTTAGTAAGATGCTTATGTGCTTATGTTAATCAGTTAATGATAATAATTAATAAACATGGCAGAATAAGCTTGAATCTTCTAAATCCTATATGTTTAAGAGATTGTAAAATGCATTTTGAGCAGGAGCCTTGTTATCAAAATGCAATAAATAAATGAAGTAGGCTATTGATGAACAATATTGTCTTTATACACTAGTATTTAATTACTTCTTGTACATTTACACTAGTAGAAATTTAAAAGGAACGCATCTTTTCATTGGAGTTCTACTTCATCAGTATATCTGTATTATAAGGAGAAACTGGTGGAGTGCATTACCTTGAAGTTGACGTTGATGCTGATGTTGGTGGATGGCATGTTGGAAATCCAAGGACCACCTGATTTCACCAAGTAATACAAGAAATGATCCAGCACTATCAAAAAGATTGTTATTAACAGATACGAAGTGATCACCATGGCAGGAGGCAGACATTTGAAAAGTTCCCTTTTAGTTATTTTGAAACTGGTGGAGTTTACTCCATTTTTCACATCCTTTGCTTCAACCACAATCCCTTTTTCGACAGCTTTGCTCCTGAGCCCTCCTGTGATATACGTGTTGTCAAATCTTACAGATGTCAAATAAGAGCGAAGGTACATGACGGACTCTGTAAACAAATAGAGAACAAAAACAGCAGCAAAGATTCTGCTGAATAGCAGCTTCAGATCCTGTACTTGACTTTTAACTTCAGAGAAATCCTCCTGCACTCGCTGACTCAAGAAATGCAACTGTCCCTTCACTTCTGAGACATTAATATTTGTGGTGTGATCAAAATCACGTAGTGTTTGCATTAAACTGCTGTCCACTTGCTCCTCTGCGTTCCTGACTATATTGTCCTTGATGGTGTTGATAAGCTCTGAGCTGCTTAGAAGACTTTGAGAGAGTTTTTCTGATGCACATTTCACAACATGTGTTAGAGTTGCAATGTTGGCAGCCATGTTGGGTAGAACGTACAGCACTACAATCATCACAGATGTGGATAAGAGCAGTTTACGACCCTGTCGGGTAAACAGTGTCGGGAAGATTAGCGTGAAGGCACATCGGAACGGATGGATGAGAGATGACAGGATAAACACAGCTGTGGCATAGATACCAACTGCAACCAACGCCGTCTGGACGTCATATTTCAAAAGGTCTATGAGCCAGTGGAAAAGTAGTGAGGCTGTTACAGCAGCCATCAAGAGACAGAGAACAAGTAGAGAGAGCAGATGACGTGCACTCTGAGGAGTCGGAGAAGAGTAACACAACCAGAGCATCTCCATAATGCTCCTCGCTGAGGCTCTAACAAACACATAAAGAGATGGAAGGAAAGAGATTATCCATGAGTATATAAAGGATGGAAAATATTTATCTCTATATGAGAACTAAATTAGTCAGTATAGCATAATAACATATAGCCTGAAAGTGCATTTTTATGGAATGGTATGCAAAAAAAGATCCCTGAAAGATATCACTTAAATATTTGTCTGAAATATCATGCCGATCTTTGTGGCAGCGCTACAAACTGTAAAAAAAAAAGTGTTTGCAGGTCAGGGTTATTTGAAGTGCAAATCATGTTGTCAATCATTTTGTGTGTTGCTACATTTGTCTGTGTTAGGGGCTGCTGTTCACATTAATTTTTTGCATTCCACTGTCCCAGCTAACAGAATTTTGTTATAAGAACATTCTCTAAATATTCAGTGTTGGTTCTGGGAATGTAAAAAATGTCAAGTTTTCTTGACGTTAGAGGAATGTATTTTATAAGGTATAATGTTCCTCAAACGTCGTTTCAACTTCATTTTGATTAACAATTCAACATTCTGGGAACATTGATTTGTAACATTCCAAGAACATGAAAATGTCCAGTAATCTTGATGTTAGAATATTTTAATTATTTGTATTATTATTTTGTTATTTATTCATGAAACATTCTTTCAGTCATTAAAAAACCTGCTGTGAACAAGCACTTAAAAAAGAGAAATATGTGCACATATCACATGACTCCATATTTTCTTCATTGAAAGGTGCTTTTTTCACTTGTTTGTAACCATTTAATCTCCCACAAAAAAATATGAGTCACCATCACTGGCAAGTAAAGAAGTATTTTTAAGTAATTTATATATCATCAAATGTTTTAGAGAAAATAACAAAAAACTGTGTGTTGCCTCAAGGCAACATTGTACCATAATGGAATCGCATAAGGCCATACAGCCATAATAGGTTTCAATACAAATGTATCATATTTGTAAGGAAAAGAGTTAGAATTATGTAAATATGTTGGCATTTTCACATGATTTTGTAATGTACTTATAAGAATACTAATTCACATACTATATCTGCATATATTATGATCTGCACATTTTCTATAGCACTTCAGAAAGCTATAAAACACAGATAACACTGGCGGTGGATGAGGGTGATGATGAGGAGTTAATGAGGAAGATGAAATCATAGGGAAAATCCGTCAGGGAGAGACTGAGGGTGAGAGAGAAGATGGAGATGAGGATGAAGATGGATATGATAACTTAATATAATAACATAAAGATATGATGGTTTGGTAATACTTGCGTTCCACTATGGTACAATGTTGCCTGAGGGCAACAGCTGGATATAAAATGTTACTTTTTATTAAATATGAAACTTTTAATACATTAAAAGCTAGATAAATATGTTTGTTTAAGCGTCTAGTTAAATAAATGAATGTTTTAAATAAATATATTTCTTTTTTCTACATGAAAATGCCAAATGTTTAAATTTTTCCCTTGTGGTACAATGTTGCCTCAAGGCAACAAACTTATAAAAATTAAATAAATTAAAAAATTATGAAAATGTTTATTGATATTGTTAAAGTGTCCAATTTTAAGCAGGAAAAACAACACAAATATTTTTTTTCCGCATTGATATCATATTGCGTACCATAGAGGGTTAAGTTTAATTCAGTCATTTGTCTGTTATTAAAAGAGATACATTGATCTGCTTGATCAATGCAGAAATGTTTTCTGAAAACACATGCAATTGTTGAAAAAGAAGCACCTCAACAAAAGTAAAGGGTCAAGAGCCCAACTAAGTTAAATGCTGATCTCCATGGTGGTGACCTCATTTTCAATAAGACATCAAACCTCAGTTAACTCTCAATAAGAACTTCTGTAAACATCTTACAGAAATAAAGTCAGTCTGGTTAAGTACATTTCTGATTTTTTTTTTTGGCATAAAAGAAATATATAATTTTGACCCATACAATGTATTGTTTGCTATTGCTACAAATATACCCGTGTGACTTATGACTGGTTTTATGGTCCAGGGTTACATATTACATGATGTTGTAATGAATTGCTATAGCAAAATGCTAAAATGCTAAATTTAACAATAATACTATAATATACACACTGTAATATAAAGTGAACTGTAAACTAGTCTTTTTCCACTGTCATTTTCACAATATATGCTTCTCGCTTGATTATGGAGCCATATCTCTTTTATAATTGTAGAAAATATTGACATACCTGAGGGAAGACAAAGAGAGACTGTAGTATCTTAAGGGCATCATTACTGTTGTTTAAAAGGAAGCTTGAAGATGATCATGGATTTATCTCAACATTATAAGGTTGCTCATTACAAAGCAAAACTCATATTGAGCTGGGCACCAAATACACCCATATATATATGCACCCAATCCTATGACTCTGAGCTGGATGCTGAACACACATGCACACTGACTCATTCAGTTGCTCAGATTCACATGAGACCCAAACACAGATGACACTGCACAGCCTCCAACATCATATGACATGCAGAAAAAAACAAAACTGCTCTTTTAATGAACCTCAAAAGGAAGAAATACAAAAACAAAATTTGAAAAGGGAAGTATGTAAGTGCTTTGTTTGCTGGTTTCAGTTGGTTATCATGGAACATACTCGTATTCAAAAAAACAAAACAAAAACAAAAACAAAAAAGGGCTGGTGTTGGTCCTCTTTTACATTTCCCCACAATCCCAATTGTTTCTTCTCATGTACACTCTAAAAAAAAAAGTGGTTCTTCACTTTTGGTGCTATGTAGCAACATATCTTTATATGTAGATTACGGATTTATATGTATATACCTGTCAAATGGTGCTATGTAGAACCCATAAAAGGTGCCATATCAAATTTTAAAACAGCACCAACAGTGGTTCTTTGGCTCGTAAAGAACCTTTAACGGGGATTAACAGTTTCTTTGTACTGTAGCATTGCTATAGCACCTCAGTCATCCCAAAGAACCACTGAAGCACCAAGATGGTTCCATATGATTACGAGCCAAAGAACCACTTTTAGTACTATATAGCACCATTTTTTAGAGTACTGGCAATTGTCATATTTTCTTTCTATGAATTTATTGATTTTTGAGTGTTGAAGTTTTGTGTGTGTGCGTGTGTCAATAACTACATAATTTTGTTGCATCCAAGCTTTAATTTTTTGATTGATTTATGGATAAAGAACACAAACATTTAACATAGAAATGTTACATAATTATTAATTACTGCATACATTACATAAATACATTACATAAATACATTACATAAATACAAGAACTTTTATTATGCCACATTCGCCGCTTCTTCTGGTCAAGCGTTTGTGGGGTAAAGCATTGCTATTTTATCGTATTAGATACATTTGTGTGTTGAAAGTTGTTATTACTGTTCGTTCGCTCGGCAACTGCTATGAGACACTTGTTGCACATTGCAGTAAGCTAGATTAGGCATGGTAAAACATGGTACTCGCTGTAAATCAAGAAAACGAGATTTAAACAATAAGACTTACCGAGCTATATAATATGATTAGTTTTCTGTCGATGATTGTATACATCCAAACAGTTGCTCACCTGTCTAATAAAACACATAATATAAAGCGTCTTTGGTGTTTCCATGGTTTCTACAGAATAAAACCCGGGTAATGTGGGTATGATGGGATAATGTAAGTACACAATTTAACAAAATATATAACATTGTTTATTTTATATTTTTATTTTATATTATATTGTTATATTTTAATCCAAAAATCTTACATATTGTGCCTTTTAAATTCACTTACTACATAAGGTATACTTAAAAATATATTTGAAATTTACATATTCTTAATAAAATTAACTGGAAGTATTCTTATTTTTTGTATGGTTGTCCATATACATCTCTGTAGTTGTTCTCTAGCCAGTCATATTCATAGCTGATACAGTATGTGTAGCCACAGTTGCTAAGGAAACATTTAAAGGTCTTGCCCAATCAGGATACATGTGTAGATTGAACATATGAAGACCCCATGTGTTCACAGCAAGAGACACGCACATAATTCCCAGGATGTTCATCACAAACCCTGTCTTGACCTGTAAACATTACACACACGTCTTATTTTGCAACTGAAAACAACATCTGTGTGCTCTGATGTAATGATTTTAATGTGTTTTTGTAGCTGTCTTACCATATCCTTGACCATAAGGTGTCCGGAGGCAAATGCAATTGAGTTGGGAGGTGTGGACACCGGAAGCATGAAAGCGTAAGAGCAACCAGTCGTTGCTGGAATCATGAAGTACAGTGGGTTGACTTTCACACGGATAGCCTGGAAATGAAGTATTTGGTAGATGTGGTCACAATGCAATGCTATATTATATTTCCATTTTATAAAATTTGAAAACATAAAAGCTTATATGATTAATTGAAAATTTAAGTCGCAGATAATATCGAACCAAGTGGCATCTTCATTTTCAAAGCCATTTTTGCAATTGTTTTTAACTGACCCCAATGTAATTTTTAGTGAAGTAAAAATAAATGTCAGTTAGTAAGAATTATTATTTTTTTTTAATTAAATTAATTAATACTTTTACTAACAAGGATGCAATAAATTGATCAACAGTGACAGTAAAGGCATTTAGAAACTGTCTGTTCATCCAATATATATATATATATATATGTTTGTCTGTACCAGTTCAGCGATGACAGGGAGGAAGATGATTATGGTGGCCGTGTTACTGGCAAATTCAGTGAAGCAGGCAATGAAGGCTGTGATGAGCATGACTGCGACAGCGGGAGGGACCTGGGCAAGAGGCTGCAAGTGGTTTCCTATCCATACTGCTAACCCTGACTCCTATTGCCAAAAAAAAAAAAAAAAGTCTTCATGTTTAAAGTCAAGGTTAGGGTTTTCACTGACAGACAGGACGTTATGTTATGTTCAGATATTTCCATTTGTTCTAATTTCAACATTGCCTTCCAGTGTTCAATTATCAACAGATTGAATGCATTTGAATATTTTACACATTAATTACAATCTGAACCTTTAGTCATGTAATGTCAAGTTTCAGCTTGTAAATCAGTCCAAAGTTCAGATAATGAGGTACCTCACAGCCTTTGGCCATTGCAAATCCACCACCCAGCAGCAAAATAATATTCCATGGCACACACTCTTGAGCTTTTCTCCATGACAACAGAGGCACATATGGAGTATTTGAGGCTGGGGGACAAAGATAGAAATGAAAATTAATTATAAACTCAAGCCAGCTGACCATCTCTGCCACTGATATAAAACACTACATTGATTTTAAGACAGTTCTATTCTATAACTTGCTCAACATTCAAAACATCTATAGGAACTGCTGTATGCATTACTTCTGATTTTGATAACATCTATTGAACTGCACAAAGAAATAAAATTGATGGCTACATCTGGCAGCAGATGAAATGTAGACTTTTACTTCATTTGTAATATGGACTCCAGAATGTCTGATGCTGCCACTTTTGACAGCCTTGAAAGGGGTCCTTGATTATGATTTCACGTTTTTAACTTTAGTAGGTGTGTAATGTTGCTGTTCAAGCATAAACAACACCTGCAAAGTTACGATGCTCAAAGTTCAATGCAAAGAAAGATACTTTCTTTTACAGAACTCGCTTTTTAAGGACTACAACAAACGGCTGGTAGGAACTACAACAAGCTTCTTCTTTCACAATAGCATCATTAACATGATGGCACATGCTAGTCGATAAGTTGAATCAACTCCACAGCAGCTACATAAATTTATCCAGTGACCATTCAGAAATGTCCAGATGCATTCTATAAGATGTAACATCTTCCTGAGTCTCTCCATCAGTGTCCGAACAATGTAAGGTTGAACCCCGTTACTGACAATTGTAATTTTGACTGTGTGAGATTCTCCAGCGTTGTTGTTGTTGAGCAACCAAAGCATGAGCTATTAAAGCTCCGCCCTCTTCTGGAAAGGGGGCTGTGAGCAGCAGCTCATTTGCATTTAAAGGGACACACACAAAAACTGTGTGTTTTTATGCTTACACCCAAATAGGGGCAAATTTGACAAGCTATAATAAATGATCTGTGGGGTATTTTGAGCTGAAACTTCACAGACACATTCTGGGGACACCAGAGATGTATATTACATCTTGTAAAAGGGGCATACTAGGTCACATTTAGTAACAAAGGGATTTAAACCAGTACAATTTAGTATACAATCACAATATTCATGTTACATATGGTGTAAAATTAACTTGAAGTGCACTGTAAAAAAACGTGTTGACAATACAACGCATTGAAAAACTCAAAAATGAGTTTTATCAATCAATATTCATTTTATTATTACTACTATGTTGAGTCAACCTCTAAAGTTCGGCACAAAAATCTATACTCTGCAAACAACAGGGAAAATGCTGAATGTACTGAGCCAAAAACATGACGTTATAAAACTCTTTACAAATTCACTCTTCAGACGCCAAATAAACAGAAAGCCATGTAGAAGACATCACAGCAAAGCTGGTGACAACAATAGTGCTATAGTTTATTTCTGTTGCTCAAGTGGCCAAGCAAAGGCAAGGTCAATGGTTCAGTTCAGTGTTCAAGAAAACTACAATGATAAAATGAAAACATTGAATGTAACTTGCTCTGGGTAACAGCCTCTGCCATATGTATAAATGTACACTTTACACTGCTGTTCCACCTCCAGAAACAGCTTAGAAGTTGCAGACATACAAATATGTATTTGTATTTGAGCACACAAAATACCAATACTCAAATGTATTATTTTACAGAACTTTTAATAAGAAAACTAGAAATTTCAGATACAACCAGCCACTAAAAATATTTGACTAGAAAGGCCCTTTTTTTGCATAGTGGATTATTAAAAATGAGGAAATTGAATTTCCAAATATAGACTATAGAAATGCACACAGTGTAAAAGAAACAGTGATAAGTGGGGAGATTTGTGTGAGATTAATATAATCTCTCTGCACACAGTTCTCTGCTGGATCTCTCTAGACGCACTAATCCAAATCATTAACATTCCTCGTCTTATTCAACATTAACCACACTCACATGTGTTCTAGAAACCTTTCTGACTGGCAGAATAAACTGTGCTACTGGAAAGTTACTAAGGTAACTGAATGTAATGACAATGTTTGTGTCTGCCAAAAATACACAATAGAAAACAGTGTCCCAATTTACAAACTTCAAGCCTAATATAAGCTATGTCTTAGGGGCTTGATTTATTTATGAATATTAATAACATTGATTGATTGTTGAGTTTCTTCAATTTAAAGTTTATCATTTCGTAGTACATAGCTCATTCTCTCAGCTGACAAAACAGAAAATCAATAAACCACCCACTGACCTCTTGAATCGAACCACCAGCGGAGAGATGGTCGCTGGGATGGAAAGAAAAAGAGGATGGAGATGATGATGACTCCAGTAACAGCGTCAGATACATAGCTGAAGGGAAATAAACATGCAGGGAAACGCAGTTATACATCATTCAGTGTTGCTTATGTCAAGTCCCAGTTAGCAGCATTGGGCAAACTGAAATTATTCAGTATGACTTCAAGATAAATAAGCTCTTCTGTTTTTGAATCGTTCAACCAACTAGCTTCATTTTGGCTGCATCCATCATAAAATATTCATTGTGGATTATAAAAAGACATTACAGAACACATGAAGTCTTCCTTTTATAAATGTATATTAATCAACCTCCAAATGTCTTACTTACAGTTGTAAGTACTTTAAAATTCAGAGGAAATAAGATATGCCGTGTAAATGAAAATGTCAAAACAATTTTGCAGACAAGACATTAATGCCAGCAGCAATCCTGATTTCACATCTCAGCACATTAATATGAACCACTGAATCAATGTAATTGCCATAACCTAGCTAAGCAATTCATCATCTCATGTTCTGCTTTCAGTCACTTTCCTCTCATCTATATGTGTTGAATCACTCATGCACACATTATTATGTTCTCTCTGTTTCTATTTCTCTTTAAGCTGTGTTTTTATCTTGGCAACTCAGGGATGACTCAAGATGAACCGACGTCCTGCAGATAGAGAAAGGTTAGCTCAGTGGAGGGAGCAGATCAACTGGTCCATATTTTTGAATCTCTCTGTCTAAGTGCATTAGTGTAATGGACCACAAAAAAAAATAAAAAAAAAAATAAAAAAAAATAGAAGGAAAAAAAGGAAAGGAAAGGAGGAAGTCTTTATTGTTGGATTTTTATTTGTATTGACTAATTGTCTTCCTTCTGAGTGGAAGGTTCAGTGCTCTCAGTGCTTAAGGTTAAATATATTAATCTTTAATTTCACTGATTGACATTAATATAAACAGCACTATTTTTTTTATTTTTAAATTAAAGCAGTAAAATTCCTAATTGCATCACGAACAATAGATAAAATCCTACAAACCCTAATGGCACAGGTTTGTTTTAGCACACATTAAATGCATTTGACCTTTACATAATGGAGGGATAATTATAATGTTATTGTATAGTAGTGAAATGTATTAAATAATAAATTATGACAAACAACATTAAAATAAAATTTTGTTTTTATGGTCTTAAAAACTGAAGGGGAAAACAGTCCCTCAAGAATTGTGTTTTTTAGTGATAGATTTCAAAAAAGTTTATCTTTGAGGGTCAACCTAATCAAAACCTATGAATCGACACCCTATAAAACCTGAAAACCGCTATTCTAAAAACCTATACGTCAACAAAATGCTCATATTTGGTTCACGTTCAGTGTTTCAGAATATGACAATTTCGATATTGCATTCATCTCACATGCATCTAATGTTAAAATGTGACACTCATAATACATCCATAATTTTTCATAATTTATTTCTTTGTTACTGAGATGTCTGTCTTACCCTTTGGTGAAGAAAACCGACCATCCTGTAACAAACTTCGGATCTCGCGTGAACAGAAGGATGGCAAAAATAATGAAGAAGAAAGCGATAGATCCTTCTGCAAACCTAGGAGAGGAGAAGATATTTTAATTTAATGAATGTCGGAAAGCACAACACAGGGAAGTACAAGTGTTTATGATATGTTTTACAGGCTCCAAAACTTACTTTATTGGGCCCAATTTCCTGTAGTCTTCATCAATAACAGCTGTTGCTTTTGCTTCTGCGGCTGCTCGTTCATCATGTTTGCTAATACAAAGTCTGTGTAAAAAAAACAAAACAAACAAAAAAAAAAAAACAGACACACATTTGGAATATATGATATAGAACATGGGTTTCCAAACTGGGGTCCGGGGAATCTCAGGGAGTCTAAACAAGTTCAGAGAAAAACATGTAAACATGTATAAAAAATAAAATAAAATACATATTAAACTGAATATTTTGATTAAAATAAAATAAATAAATAAATCTAACAGTACAGTACTATAGCGAATAAGAAAAAAAAATAATATTGTAATGTGATAGAAATAATATTTTACACATTTATAATATTAATTCTCATGGTATAAATAGGGTCTTTATACATACAAATATATAGCTGCTATTTAATTTTAGGATTGGGTCCCTTGCATGAGGATATGGCATATAAAAGATTGAAAAACCCTGATTTAGTAGCCTAGACTTAGACTGCGTATTTACCGTGAATTAATCCCGCCATAGAGGAAAGCAATCCAGATCCAGCCCAGAATGAGGAAGAGGAACATGAGCGGGAAGGCAAAGACAAACCATGAGCCGAAGTTTATGAGGTCACATTCAGGAAAGTAGCTGCAGACACAAACATGAAAGATATAATTAGTTTGACTGTTTTTTGCACTGCCCATGAAAACAGTTTTAAAAACCACCAGTATCCAAGCAGCATGCAGGTGTTTACATTCCTGAATGAATCACTTTCATTTTCAAATGTCTCGTTTAAGTAAATGATTCAATAACTCATTCATAAAGGCTGCCATGCCCCAAACTGGCATATCAAAGTAACCTGCGAAAAGAATTGTCACCAATGCACTATACTTAAATGTTTATTAGTAGGCCTTTATACACATTATATACAACCCGAATTCTGGAAAAGTAGGGATGTTAAAACTAAAACTAAACTAAAACTAAAAGACTTTCAAATCACATGAGCCTATATTTTATTCACAATAGAACATAGATAACATAACGAATGTTTAAACTGAGAAATTTTACAATTTCATGCACAAAATGAGCTCATTTCAAATTTGATGTCTGCTACAGGTCTCAAAATAGTTGGGACGGGGGCATGTTTACCATGGTGACACAGGTTTCCAGCTGCTGAAGAGTTTGTGGTTGTCTTTGACGTATTTTTCGTCTAATGATGCGCCAAATGTTCTCTATAGGTCCATTTTAAATTCTTCTGGACCATGTTCAAATATGGCTTCCTTTTTTGCATGATAGAGCTTTAGTTGGCATCTGCAGATGGCACAGCGGATTGTGTTTACCGACAGTGTTTATTTCTTGGCCCATTTAGTAATGTAATTGGCACAATCATGCTGATGAGTGATGCAATGTCGTCTGAGGACCCGAAGACCACGGTCATCCAATAAAGGTGTTCGGCCTTGTCCCTTACGCACAGAGATTTCTCCAGTTTCTCTGAATCTTTTGATGATGTTATGCACTGTAGATGATGAGATTTGCAAAGCCTTTGCAATTTGAAGTTGAGGAACATTGTTTTCCACAATCTTTTCATGTACTCTTTTACAGACTGGAGAGCCTCTGCCCATTTTTACTTCTGAGAGACTCTGCCTCTCTAAGACTTCCCTTTTATAACTAATCATGTTACAGACCTGATATCAATTAACTTAATTAGTTGCTAGATGTTCTCCCAGCTAAATCTTTTTAAAATTGAATGCTTTTTCAGCCATTTGCTGCCTCAAATGTGTAGCAGGCATCACATTTGAAATGAGCTCATTTAGTGGATGAAAGTGTAAAATTTTCCCTTTAAACATTTATGTTATCTATGTTCTATTGTGAATAAAATATTGGCTTATGTGATTTGAAAGTCTTTTAGTTTTCATTTTATTCACTTTTTTTTTTTAAATCGGGTTGTATAAAGTATATAAATCTTTTGTGCTTCACTTTTTGTCTTTATTTGTCTTTTGTCTTTAACTTTAAGATAAGGCTGTCTAGAGAACATGATAACAGGAGTTTTAATTAGCTAGATATCCACTGTCATTCCTAAGATAAGGAGGAATAATTGAGTGTCAGCTGTTTTGTATCGATTAAGGGCTGCCTTGATCTATCTTTTCTTACAGAACCAGATTAATTACTATTTTAATTCTAATTCATTCTAATACATTTTTCATTTAAAGGCCAATGCAGAAGTAAAAAATGTACTGCTGATAATATTAGCTGTAAAGCATGTTTTGTGTAACCTCAGTTCTTCTTTTGTCTCTCCTTTTTGTCTAGTCATTATGAGCAAACATGTTCTTAGCCGATTAAACATCAGTGATGAAATATGGTAAATGATTGGAGGCTGTAGCCAAATGAGTAACTACATTACATTCACAAAACATAATCTAATCACATCTGAAGTATGCAAGAAAGTAAAACCAATATACACTGTATTAATCTCTCAGTGAGTAAGTTTCCATTTGAGATATATACAGCTCACCTTAAGGCTTTTTCACAGAGAATCTACCTCTTAAAGTGCTTAAGGTTGAACCACAACACTGTATTGTTTTTCATTCAACAAAACAGTACCTTTGATCTCTTACTTCATGGCATTTATGATGTAAGCCAAACTTAGGGACAATCAGTTCATTCTGATTTTAAATGAAGAAATGTAATGTCTATTTCAAATAATCTGATTCTAGACTCAGTTTTGTCTTACAATGAATAATTTACATGCAAGTCATGATCAAACTAGCTCAAGAGCTGCAATAAACTACATCCACTAAACTAGCTCTCCAGTCTTTCCCCACAGCAGGTGCTACACTTTCAGATTCATATGTGCTCAATCTTTATGTCCTAATGGCAGTGCATTTTTGAGACACTTTAGCTAAGTTTTGTGTAGATTATGTAGACAAAGTCTGTTTGTTTTTTTCTCCTTTAAACCTTTGAATAATGATTTTGAAATAAGTTATGAAAAAGACAAAGAACTAGAAGATTCTGTACTATTTCTTAGGTTATTTAGGTAAATCTGTGACACTGGTCATGTGAACTCCTTTGTAGAAAAGGTCAAACCAAAGCACACAAGATGCTCTTTGACCAAATCATGATAGGTAAGATGGGTCATTCGGTTTTTCACAAACTTTTATAGTGGCAGCATTTTGTATCAAATTAGAAAATTTCTAACACTTTCACTTATGGTCTTGAACCCAGCAGACATCTATTTTTAAAAGTTCCTTCATGAAAATTATTTGATCCTAGAATTATTTTTTTAATTTTAGTGAAAAGACCACAAAAATGTCCATTAAAATGTTTTCAATTTGATGTACAAAGCTAATAGTGTCACATCTTATGCAATGTCTTTGCTTGCTACCAAAGGTCAATTATTCTGGAAACTCAAATCATTTGTCTTGCCTGGGAAAACTGAAGCTGGGATTTCGGCCATCTCAAACGCTGTGGTAATCCTGAGTGGAAACCAAACTATGTTCCATTCTGGCTTGTTGTTGGTGACCTAATTGCTTGAATAAACAGCTTTTTCAAAGGCATGTGGCACCCTAAATTCTTGTTAGTACATTAGTTGAAACAGTGCAGTACATAAATTGCACAATCACTGCCAGATGACCAACAGTTTTGTGTCACATATTATACTATGTGTATGTACACACAGTAATACTCATATATGAAGGTAAACTACAAAACTAGAGTAAAAGACTAGAGTAAAAGTGAGCCAAGATTAGACCTTTGTACTACACATTTCAGTAGCACAAAACAAATGATGTCTATCTAGTGGCACTGAGAAATGAAATGTTATTCATGCTTATTATTTAATTAAAGCTAATGTACTCATTTGGATAGAACTGATTTAATTCTGTAAACTGAAGTCTGGCCTGAAAAAAGATTCTCATCTTTGACATTGTTTCATTGAGACAGTTAATGGAGATAACTGCAGATAATAACCGGGGGGGAAAAAAACAGCATTATGGTGTCGTTCAGCAAATCATATTATAGACATTGTGCTGTCAAAAGACTAATTTCCTGCCAATTAAATATTTTAGAGCTGAACATATTCATTATAGATATTTCCATAACTACACAAAATAACCACAACTGTTCCATGAGCATATTTTTCTTTTTAATCTTTTACTGTTCTTTCACTGTGAACTCTGTGTCTAGCCTGTACTCTTCAAAGCAATTTGGAACTTTGAATTTCAGCACTTTTTCATGAGCACTTTTCACTTTTAAGATTAATTGCTTATGTTGTATTCCTTTTATGCAAATCACCATGGATATAAGCATCTAGCAAATGAGTATAGACGAATAAAAGAATGAATGCAAAACAGTATTACTATGGTAATATACCATGGAAACCATGGAAAAATGGTATACCTCTTGAGCTGACCCACCAGGATCAGGTTGGGGGCTGTGCCAGTGAGGGTTGCAGTTCCTCCGATGCTTGCAGCATAAGGAATACAAATCAGAAATCCTTTCCACACTTTCATCTGGTATTGTGCCTCTCTTCTGACCTCTTCCAGATTCTTTTGCTCTGATCTGTCTGTCCAGTCAGGTCTGTGAGGTTACAGAGGGGACAGAATCTCCTAGTAATGACTCAGACTTTAATATTTAAGATTATGAAAGGAAGATCTAGTATGTTTTTACATGAGAACATTTATAAGCCAAAAAACTTTAACTGTAACAATGGATTCCAGATTACAATTACACAAATTTTGTTGCTGCAAGTCACATTATGCTGATGATGTTTAATTTTAATGGCAAATTTATTTAAATCATGGCAACTTTGATAATAGTTTTAGCATGTTACTGAATATGGCAATGTTAATGTATTTGGCCTTGGCTTAGTAGATCTGCTATACTGCTGCAGAGCAAGTATGGACTTGTTGCTTAAAAATGGGCGCTTTCAAAATGCTTTATGAAACTTCGAAACCTTTGCGAATCATTTGTTTCAAAGCAGTGATTCAGAGAGAGTCAAGATCAGTGGCATCAAACTGCCAAAGTCACATGATTTCAGTAAATGAGAGCGGCTTTCTTACGTCATAACTGTTTCGAAATGTTTCAAAATTTCAATAGTTTTCACCACTAGGGGGTGATGATCTCTGTGAACCCATGAGCTAGTGTCTCTGATTTTTACCTGATCTCATATCAGTTTTATACATTTGTAGACATTTAATGACGCATTTGTACAATAAAAAGGAAGAGTTGTAGTTAAAAGTTTATTACTGGTCTGATTAACAATAAACATTTGCAGTTGGTTTGTAAAAGGTGCTTTTATGGATGTTTAGGCTCAGTTTTCATTGATTTTACAATGTTCTGACCAGCAGGGGTCACCCGCATGTGCCGTTTCGAGCTTGAATCATTTTTTCGGAAGCAATTGGTTCAATTAAGTTCTGAAATGCTTTGTTTCCATTACTAGGTAACACAGAAATACAAGATATGCTGCTGCTGCATAAATAGATATACATAATTCCTATAGCAGATCTAGCAGGTGGAGCTGGGGGAGGTGGAGGGTTTCAGAGGTACTCTCATATTAACACAACAAACACTGAACCAGACTATTTAAATCTTGAGCAAGCAATCTCATTGGCTGGAGGATCAGCAGAGGCCAATCAGCTTGTGCCATGTGATTGCTTGCAGATTGCATATAAAGGACCTATCAGCCTGCGCCCTCTAGAGTTTCATGACTGAACTAGATATATCAAATCGTCAAGTTCTTGTGTTTGATGTTTAAAGGGGTGGTTCAGTGGTTTTTTTCTAGGCTTGACTGTGTTTTTGGGGTACAGTTTAACATGTCTTAATGCTTAGTTTTTTTGAAAATGCGGTATTTTTCATATATTTTACCTTTATTCTACACCTGTTTCCACTGTCATGACTTCCCCGCATCTATGAAGCCCCTCCGAAATACGCAATGTGCTCAGACTGGTTAGCTGGTTTTGTTGCTGGCCCAGTATATCATGATTCGCTGAAGCGTCCGGAAATGCCACGCCCCTTACCATCTGTTGCTTCAGTGAAAATGTAAATAATGGCTTCTATATTGCTGTATCAAACTGACCCTGAATCAGATCCAGATGAAGAGGGTCAAGCTGCAATTGCGGCTTTTAAAGGACGTTTATGAATGGTATTTCTTTTTTTTTTTATTTGTGTCAAAGTGTTTAGATGCAGTCACTGCTGTTTGTTAGCTTTCAATATACAGTTTTATCCTGATTAAAGCTTTACTGTAGCCAAATACTTGACTGAGCAGTAGCATTTTTGTAAAGGTAGCATTTAATTTATAGCATGAACAACCGTTTGTCTATGAACATAGATGTTTTTTGGAGAAGTAACAGAATTTAGCTAACTGGCTAGCAAAGCAAAAATGAGTTGTCCTTGATGCAACCAAAAATAACAACAGAACTATATATTTAAAAGACATGTACAAACAATAAAACGTACTTACAGTTTGAAGCCAATAAACAGCAGCTTCTGCTTTTAAAGTGGGAACTGCTCCATCTTTCAGTAAAAGCCTTTTTGCAAATCCAGCATTGAACTCATGTAGATTCTGGAAGCTGTCTTCCGCGCCACATCCAGTGTAGAAAATATCACGGATTATAATGGGTTATATTATCTTTTAACGCGTCACTCGCGTCTGGTGTACACAACTCTTCTGCATCCACATGGCCTCGCCCACTTTGTATCGTGTTCCCGGAGGTGTGTTTTGCAGGGTTTATGATGTCACCAACCCGGGAAGAAGCGCGTTGTAGTCCAAACCGGTCGTTTTTGTAGGCATTAAACTGCCATAACTTAAAAAGACAATATTTCTGTTTGCATTGAACTTTCAGTGCTGTAACTTTGTAGATATTGTTTATGCTCAAGCAGCAACATTACTAACTAAAGTTAAAAAAGTGAAATCGCATTGAACCACCCCTTTAAGTTTGCTTGTTCAAAGAAAGAAATGAATTCTTCTCACTCACCTGTCATCTGTGGTCAGTATCTGTTTTTCAAAAGGAAGCACGTGCATCTTCATCTGAGAATCACCTGCAATGGAATCTTTGTTTTTTAAATAGAAATACATTATAATACATGAATTTCAGTTTGTTTGTTTTTTTAAAAGCTTTTATCTGAATTTGTGAAAATAAATAAAGGCTTCTCATTATATTTTTTGCATTAAAGAAATCTTAACTGACAAGGAAAAAAAAAACTTTTCCAAAGTTTTCCATTTGGGTTGTAGGGTCTATATTATGTCATGTGTGCAGGTTAATTCCACACACAAAAAATAAAACCGATCAAATAAATCATTAATAGTATGCTGATGTCATGATTGCATAAAAACATTAAAAATAAGTAGGACTTTCATTTCCTAACTAGCTTGCAGCACACAGAATATGAATTTCTCCCCACTCTACTGACCCTCTGGGTCCCGTTTGTCCTTGCAGTTCTCTTTTAGAGTCTCCAGATTTCCAAACAGGCTTTCCAGTATGGCGTTAGCAATGGGCAGCATCATTGCAGTTGTGGCTGTATTACTCAACCACATTGACAGGAAAGAGGAAGTGATCATCATGCCTAAAATCAGCCTGGAAAGGAAAGAAAGGCAAGTAGAGTCACAGCTGCCAAACCTAATAAACTATTATGCAACCATTCCTACAATAACTAGTGCAATAAAATGTGACCATATAAACAGTACACACTGTGTACATTGTAAAGCAGGGTACAAAGAAATGTTAAATCTTTGTCAAATAATGAAGAATAAAATTATTAATCTGTTATCAACACATTACGTATCAAATGAATATCACGCTGTGAAATACTACCATTTATCCACAGAAATTCATTAAGTAATGAATAACATTTAAAACAAAGCACTGCAACAACCGAAAAGTTTTCGAATTTAAATAATACTTTAAAATTAATATTAAAAATAAAAGTTAACATTTTTCTTTCAAGACTTCAATCGAGGTGTTTCAGGGAGTTCAGAATCGGTTTTACTGATATAAAGAATAAGATTTTGTGCTTTGTGCTTCATGCTTAAACAGCAACATTATACTAAAGAAAGTTGGAAATGTAAAAAAGCATAATAGGTCCTCTTTAAGACAAAATCGTTCTCACCAGGCAGGTTTCACTCCTACAATCTTCAGCACTCTGAGTGCTATACGGCGATGGAGACCCCACTCCTCTATAGCAGATGCCATCACTAAACCACTCAGGAACAGAAAGTTAGTCTCCAGGAAATACTGCGGACAGACCTTCTTAGAAGGCAGGATTCCCATGGTGGGGAAGAGGCACACGGGAAGCATGGCAGTCACTGCCAGCGGGAGCGCTTCGGTACACCAGTACACCGCCATCAGGAGCACCACATACAAACATTTGCCCTCCTGACAAAGAAAAGGATGGATGTGTAGATGCAGTAATAAGGATTACTGTGACTGAATGGAAATTAATTTTCTGTGCGCAAGCAGATGTTATGTGTAAATGTTCATCAGCAAAATACAAGCCACATTCTCAGAGAGAGCAGCACTTTCATTTTATTGTAAGCCTGCCTGAGAGTTCAAGTCCTTAAGCATTATATGATAAATAAAGTGGGAGTATAAGATCTGCATTGTATTACAGATACATCATATACACTTTCTGACACATTTGGAAGGAATTATGAAATATGGCATTTGCATATAAATATAAATATGCATATAAATGATTCTAGACCTTTTCTCACAACTAATTTCACTTTTATGAGCCATTTTGCTTTTAAACAACTCATTCTTGTTTCTGATGTGTAGGGTGTAGTGTTAATAATCTCATTAACTATGAATATATTCAAAAAAAAGTATTACAAACAGAAAACTTTTGCCTTAATTTTTTAACAATATATTGCTTCATCATTAAAAACAAACTCTTTTTCTTAAATTTTCTGCTTCAAAAGTGCCTTTGTGTTGTCATTCCTAAATGTCAAAGGCAAAGACGGTTACACATTTTTATATAAATATGTGTTCAAATAATATTGGGGGCCTCTAATATATCACAGTCTGTGTATATATAAAGGCAACCAAAGAAGAAGAAGAATAATGCATTCGTGACTTTCACAAAAGAAGATATTTTGAGAAATATCTCACTGTTTTTCTTTTGCAATGGAAGTCAAAGGGCAAAACTGTTTTATTACCAACATTCTACAAAATATCTTTAGCATTCTACAGTAGAAAGAACACTCTCAAAAAATATGTAAAAATTGTACCTTTCGGGATACAACAGCTTGTCAGTACCCTTAAAAGGACATCTTTTTGCCATATTTACCCTTTAAAGGTTCATAGTAGTACTGGCATATTGCTAAGGTACTAATACGCACGTACTAATACCCCTTTAAGGGTACAAAGATGTCCTTTCAAGGGCTCTGCTCCAGTTTTCTGAGAGTGCAAGTCAAACAGGTTTGGAACAACATAAGCGTGAGGGTTGTAATTTTGGGGTGGACTATCCCTTTAAGAAACAGGTGCTCGTGCTCTTATATTAGTCTACTAAAATATTTTCTGGAACAGGTCAATACCTTAATATATTTACATTCTTTTAATCAACTGTTTGACATAATTCTGCTGCTGTAACGTATAATTAACAATCCTCTGTGTTCAAAAGGCCACGACAGAATGTTACTAATTTTAACAACTCTTTACCTTTGGCGGCACAACGAAGAGCAGCGGGAGCAGCAGTATCGGGACGAGTATCAGGATGAGCTCTCTGCGCGCGCACCACAGCTTCCTGGAAAACTTTGCCGGGTCCATTGCGGCATAAAACCTGTTTCCTTTCCTTGTCTTTGCACTGGCACAAGCTGCTGCTCTGGCGCTTGGTTTCCAACTTTATTACTTTTGCTTTATCATTTTTTTAGCACCGCAGGAGAAGATTAACTATTGGCTTACTCGTTAACTCCCTTAAAGACCCCTCGACTTTAGCCTCGGTCTACAGCGCCAAGAAAGATGAAGAGCAAAGTGTTCTGCTTCACACAGACTACAAAGCGAGAGTAAGCATTAAATGTATACTTTGCTAACTAAAGAGGTGTTTGACCCAGTTAGTGGGTCCCGCCTGGTGATGATGCTATTGACCTCGTGTTTCTTGAGATGTTTGCTGCCTGTAGTGCAGAGTCATTAGTTTTGAATATCAGTATTATTAATAACCAGACATTAATAACCAACCTAACATGTACTGGAAGCAGTTATAAAATTATATTTTGCTTACAGTGTTCCTCAAAAGCACTGATGCCAAGACCTCCCTTTTTCACTTGTACGGTTTGCCTGGGAAACAGATTGGAATATAGTGCAAGGGCCCTTCGTCCCCCGGGACAGGGGGGACAACTCGTTTTTTATTATTATAATTAATATCCCATGTTGGTTGTGCGCTTGTGTTTTGTTTTGTTTTTTCTCCCTCAAAATAAAGTTTGATAATTTCATCTTGATAAACATAATAATAGGGATCATGA
The DNA here is from genome assembly GCF_024489055.1 of Chanodichthys erythropterus. NCBI lineage: Eukaryota > Metazoa > Chordata > Actinopteri > Cypriniformes > Xenocyprididae > Chanodichthys > Chanodichthys erythropterus. The sequence goes on from NC_090229.1 coordinate 19,368,674, forward strand.
CCTTTCAGAGTATCATGAGTAAGACTTGAGTAACTTCTGGTAAGCATAGTAAGAAAAGTGAAGTCATGAGAAAATAGCTACAACACCCTTCAGCCTCACTATGAACAAAATGATGTCTATTTTGCTGCATCAGGAAATAAATCTGGTTTTGAGTGTGAATAAATACATTAAAAGTGCCCTAGATTCAAAAATTGAATTTATCTCGACATAGTTAAATAACAAGAGTTCAGTACATGGAAATGACATACAGTGAGTCTCAAACTCCATTGTTTCCTCCTTATATAAATCTCATTTGTTTAAAAGACCTCCGAAGAACAGGTGAATCTCAACATAACACCGACTGTTACATAAGATGGAGCAATAATAACTGACATGATCCATGATATCATGATATTTTTAGTGATATTTGTAAATTGTCTTTCTAAATGTTTCGTTAGCATGTTGCTAATGTACTGTTAAATGTGGTTAAAGTTACCATCGTTTCTTACTATATTCACGGAGACAAGAGCCGTCATTATTTTCATTATTAAACACTTGCAGTCTGTATAATTCATGAATACAACTTCATTCTTTATAAATCTCTCCAACAGTGTAGCATTAGCCGTTAGCCACGGAGCACAGCCTCAAACTCATTCAGAATCAAATGTAAACATCAAAATACTTACGCGATTAGACATGCTGCATGATGAACACTTTGTAAAGATCCATTTTGAGGGTTATATTAGCTGTTTGAACTTGTTTTTATGTTGTTTAAGGCAAGCGCGAGCTCTTGGGGCGTGGAGCACCAGATTTAAAGGGCCACACACCCTCAATCGGCTCATTTCTAATTATGCCCCAAAATAGGCAGTTAAAAAATGAATTAAAAAAAATCTATGGGGTATTTTGAGCTGAAACTTCACAAACACATTCAGGGGACACCTTAGACTTATATTACATCTTTTAAAAAAAAAGTTCTAGGGCACCTTTAAGCATTTATAACAGTATTACTGTTACAGTAGACGGAGGACAGACACAGGTATCACTTAACACAGTCTTTATTTTGACCACAGGAGAGCAAGGAGAATGAAACAGGTGAGTGAACTGGTAGTAGAATGACTTGAACTGGGAATACTTGGAATAGTTACTGTCCTTTTCTTTGCAGGGAGTTAGACGCTGGAGACTGGAGATCGTTGGAGCACTTGGAAGCGGACGGGAACACACTCACGAGGCAGACGAAGAACACAATGGGAATCGACACGATGGAGACAGGTAGGTATGCGAAGGGGAGTCCTTGAGGTAAGCATAAACTGGTATGGTATGCAAACGAGACCGGACGTGGAGTGCTGTGAGTGTGAGTGTTTTATGGAGCTGCTGATGAGGGGACTGATGAGGTGCAGGTGGCGGTGATTAGTATTCTGGAGATGGTGCGCGCTGTGATTGGGTGACGTTGGAACCTGACGTGTCTGTGACAGTACCCCCCCCTCCACGGCCCGCTCCAGAGGGCCAAGAACCCCGACACCGTGGTGGTCGCCCTTTTCCCCGCGGTGCCGGTTTCTCAGGGTGACTGTCATGGAAGGTTTGGAGTAAACTGGGGTCTAAGATATCGTCCCTTGGGACCCAGGAGCGTTCTTCGGGACCATATCCTTCCCAATCCACCAGGTATTCAAGCTGACCACCACGACGCCGGGAGTTCAAGATCTCTCGCACCTCGTACGCAGCTCCATCTTCCACGATGAGTGGAAGGGGGGGTTCGGCGGGAGCCACGTCAGGTCCTGTGGGAAGAACAGAGGGATGGTGAGCTTTGAGGAGTGACACATGGAAAGTGGGATGTATACGGTACCCTTGTGGCAGCCGGAGTTGATAAGTGACCGGGTTGACCTGCTTGACGATGGGGAATGGGCCAATGAACCTGGGACTCAGCTTTCTGCAGGGCAGACGCAGTCTGATGTCACGGGTGGATAGCCAGACCATCTGACCAGGCTGGAATACTGGGGTGTTAAAGCGTCGGAGGTCGGCTACCATTCTGCGTCTGCGCAGGGCTCGTTGCAACTGGTGGTGAGCTGAGTCCCAGACCCTCTCGCTCTCTCGGAACCAGTAATCCACTGCAGGAACGTTGGAGGGTTCCCCATCCCAGGGGAACAGTGGGGGTTGGTAACCGAGTACGCATTGAAACGGTGTAAGCCCAGTAGTTGACTGTCGGAGAGAGTTTTGGGCGTACTCGGCCCAACCCAGGAACTGGTTCCAAGAGTCCTGGTGGTCATGACAGAAGGTACGGAGGAAGCGGCCAATCTCCTGAACCTTCCTTTCCGTCTGCCCGTTCGACTGGGGGTGATATCCAGATGTGAGGCTGACGGCCACACCTAGGAGTGAGTAGAAGGACTTCCATACACGGGATATGAATTGAGGCCCACGGTCGGAGACGATATCTTCTGGAATTCCGAAGTATCTGAAGACTTGGTTGAAGAGTATTTCGGAGGTCTCCATTGCAGTAGGTAATCCAGGAAGTGGAATTAAACGACATGACTTTGAGAACCGGTCCACGACAACTAGGATGGTGGTGTATCTGTCTGAGACAGGGAGATCAGATATGAAGTCCACTCCTAGGTGTGACCAGGGGCGATCTGGAACGGGCAGCGGAAGGAGTTTCCCAGCTGGCAGATGACGAGGAGACTTGGAGATGGCACACTCCCTACAGCCCTGCACGTACCTTCTGACATCGGCTGCCATCCCTGGCCACCAGAAGCGTTCTTTCAGCAACGAGAGGGTCTCATTGGCCCCCGGGTGACCAGTGCCAAGTGACGTGTGGGCTGAGTGAATGGTGGGAGTGCGTCGTGTCCGTGGAAGATAGAGCAAGCCTGGTGGACAGCCCGGCGGAGTGTTAGTGGACGCATTGGAGGAGGGAATGGTCTCTTCTGACCACGTAATGGGACTCACAATGAGGGAGCTAGGAATAATGGGTTCAGGTTCCTGAGTCTTTTCTTCTGGGGCATGCAGACGTGAGAGAGCATCCGCTTTCACATTTTTCGTACCAGGACGGAAGGAGATGGTGTAGTTAAAGCAGGAGAAAAACATGGCCCAGCGGGCTTGTCTAGGGGTTCAATCTTTTCGCAGAGCGAAGGTACTCCAAGTTTTTGTGATCTGTTAATACCAAGAACGCATGCTTGACTCCCTCCAGCCAATGCCTCCACTCTTCCAAAGCAAGCTTGATCGCTAGAAGTTCCCTGTCCCCGATCCAATAGTTGACTTCCGCCGGGCTGAGCTTGCGGGAGAAGAAGGCGCATGGATGGAGTCTACTTGGGGTCCCCTGCTGCTGCGATAACACCGCTCCCACTCCGGTGGTCGATGCGTCCACTTCAACAATGAATTGTTTCTCTGGGTCAGGGTGTACGAGTAAGGGAGCGGTGGTGAAGGCTTCTTTGAGCTGGTTGAAGGCGTTGGTGGCTGCCGGGGTCCAGGACAGAGACTTGGGCTGGTTGCGGAGTAAGCTGGTAAGTGGATGGGTGATAGAGCTGTAACCTTTGATGAATCTTCTGTAGAAATTTGAGAAACCGAGGAAGCGCTGGAGTTCTTTAATGGTAGTGGGTTCTGGCCAGTTGGTAATGGATTCCACCTTCCACCAGATCCGTCAAACAGTGCTTGAAGCAAGTGTCGCCCCACTTCAGGACTTCGCCCGTTTTCCAGGAGATGGTCGGATTGTGCTGCTCCAACCAGGGGCGCCCCAGAACCACGTCAGCGGTTGAATCCTCCAGAACCAGCAGATGTGCCTCTTCTTGATGTAGAAGTCCAACTTGAATGTTAACGGGTCCTGCCACAAAGCAGACACACTTACGGCTCAAGGGTCGGCTGGTTATGGAGTGGATCTTGTAGATGGTCGTAGTCGGAGAGGTCTTGATGAGTAAGAGTCTCGGAGTTGACGGCAGAGGGCACCAGAGATAAAGTTGCCGGCGGACCCCGAGTCGATGAGCGCGACCACTGTAAGTGAAACATTAGCGGCAGTAAGATTGACGGCAGTAGTGAGTGGTTTCATCTTTTGAGTGGCAGGAATAATGGCACTCACCAGGGGTCGCGGCGGTCGTGTGGGGCATGCAGCAATCACATGCCCCGGTTCACCACAGTAGAGACAGAGACGAAGGGTGAGGCGGCGGCGACGTTCTTCATAAGATAGACAAGAGTTTTCTACTTCCATGGGTTCTTGAGCTGGTTCTGGAGTGCTGACGGGTTCGGATCGGCAGAGTGGCACGGTGGGGAAGAACTGGTCCTGGTGCTCTTGGAGGCACGCCTGCATGTGAGTGGCGCAGCGGATGGAGAGCTGGATGAACTTTTCTAGGCCGATGTTGTCCTCGCATGCAGCGAGTTGCAGCCGCACCCGAGGTTCCAATCCTTGCCGGTAGTTCGTTATCAGGGCTTGTTCGTTCCATCCGCTGAGGGCTGCAAGCGTTCTGAACTGCAAAGCATAATCATAAACAGACATGGAGCCTTGTCTCAAATTATAGAGTTTCTCACCAGCTGAAGAGTCTGTGATGGGTTTCCCGAATACCTCCCGGAAGTGGGAAATAAACGACGAGTAGGATTGGGTTACAGCGCCCTGCTGGGACCAGATGGAATCGGCCCATTTTAATGCTTTGCCGCTGAGCTGAGAGATAATGAACGCTATTTTGGCAGTATCACTCGGGTACAGGTGCGGCTGCATCTCCAGGACCAGTGTGCATTGCAGCAGGAATCCGCTGCAATCCTCCGCCGATCCTGAGTAGGGCGCCGGTTTGGCCATGGGACTGGCGTATGGCGGCAGTGAAGGAGGAGTGTTGACGTTCTCTGTGGGGCTAGCTGGTGCTGGTGCTGGTGAAGATGGAGGAACTGGAGATGGTGGCGATGGTTGAGTTATTAACGTGCGCCGAAGCGCATCCACCAAATCCTGAAAGGGATCGGGTTGGCTCATCCTGGGTCAGCGGTGTTGGTCCGGTCTTCTGTTACAGTAGACGGAGGACAGACACAGGTATCACTTAACACAGTCTTTATTTTGACCACAGGAGAGCAAGGAGAATGAAACAGGTGAGTGAACTGGTAGTAGAATGACTTGAACTGGGAATACTTGGAATAGTTACTGTCCTTTTCTTTGCAGGGAGTTAGACGCTGGAGACTGGAGATCGTTGGAGCACTTGGAAGCGGACGGGAACACACTCACGAGGCAGACGAAGAACACAATGGGAATCGACACGATGGAGACAGGTAGGTATGCGAAGGGGAGTCCTTGAGGTAAGCATAAACTGGTATGGTATGCAAACGAGACCGGACGTGGAGTGCTGTGAGTGTGAGTGTTTTATGGAGCTGCTGATGAGGGGAGTGATGAGGTGCAGGTGGCGGTGATTAGTATTCTGGAGATGGTGCGCGCTGTGATTGGGTAACGTTGGAACCTGACGTGTCTGTGACAATTGCATTAAAGTAGCCATTTTTATTCATGCAGTTATAACTGCTTATCAATGATTTATAATGCATTTGTAAATAACTTATTAGTCATTAACAAACACTTTTATAAACCCTTTACAAAGGGAACCTTAATGTAAAGTGTTACCATGATTACTTTTAGTTAGCCTATAGTATTTTGGTTGGTTATACTTGAAACAATTGGCCTTTTTTATTTCTGGTTTGGTTTGCTATTGCTAGACTGTAACGTATCGTATTCAGATGTTATGCAATGGCAATTTAGTGCCTGTGTACTTCATTCAACTGATAAAATGTGAACATACTAACCTACTTAAACCAAATCTGTTTTGGATCTTAAAATATACTGATAGCTATCATAAGGTGCTTTGAGGCCATGTGAGGAATCAAAGTTCAACATAAGTGACCTGTATGTGGCTAATATTTACTCTAAATGTACTATATTAAAGGGTACATAACATAAACAATTTCCACCAATCTCATGTTAATCTTGAGTACCTATAAAGTAGTAGCGCATCCTTCATATCTACGAAAAGCCTTAGTCTTATCATATCTATAAAAGATAGATAAGCTGTAGTGACTCTTTCTGAAAAAAGTCAAGCTCCTGTAGGCGTGCCGTGGGCAGAGCTAAAGAGTCACGAGCACATGCAGCTTTTGTGCAAGCTGTGACATCATTATTAATAAAAAGGGAACAAAGACATTTGTGTTGTCACTGTGATTTTGCCAAGTAAGACATTTTTGTTGATCCTGGAACAACATTCCAATCAACCAATCAGATTTGAGGGACAAGTTTACTGTTTATGTCACGTTTAGGCTTGCAACTAGGGTTAGCTGCTTCTACATCAATGTTATTCACATATCTTTCCCCTCTGATTTTAGGGATAAGTTATGGGTATAGGATTAGGTTTAGGGGTAGGAATAGCCTAACCCTAAACCTAAGACAAAATTTTCAGTCTGGAATATTGTTCCAGGATCAACAAAATATGTTGATCCAGGAACATGTCTTACTTGGCAAAATCACGGTGACCTACATGGTATGCACTTGCGCGGCGATTGCCAACAAAAAAAACAGACATTTGATGCAGTTTTACTCACCGTCTGCGATCTGCAAATCCAGCATCGAACTGGGACTTGTTTACAAAACATTCCTCACCGAAATTCCAGGAACAAACAAACAAACTGCACTGTTTCCTTAACGCTGGGTTCTTTGGGAACCTGTAAAAAGTTCAAACACTTCTTTGATGACATTGCTGAAAAATCTCTCGACTTCCGTAACCCGAACGAAGCGCATTAATGGCCGTGCTCCTGCTCTCACTCGTGGTGATGTGTGTGTGCACGCTTATCAGGGGGAAGTGCCCATATAAGGAATTCCGCCCTTTATTACATAATACAGGGCCATACTCAAAAAAAAAAACTTCAGAAAATTATCCGAATCCGGAAGTAGTTCAACAGAAGAAAGGAACTCATACAGGTTTGTAACAAATAAATAAAAATAAGTAGTATATTTGGCATAGAAATACTCCACCGCATACATACATACATACATCCAACTCGTGTTTTGAAACTTTGGCCATGTTTAGCATGAGAATGCAACTCTTTGTAAATAAGTCAGAATGCATGAAATAGCATGGATTCTGACATTCTGACACCCCCAACACCCCCCCCCCCCCCCCCAAAATTAAATCATGGTATAACAAACATGACACTAAATTAATGCAGTAAACATTAACTAAAATGCAACATAAAACCCCCTAATGTACATAACTATTTAATTATAACTATTAGTCACCATAACTTGAAAATTGACCATTTTATTATTATTTTTTTTTATGGAATATTGCACTGTTCATTATCAATGGTTTATCTGTGCACATCTTTTTTTATTTTTTTATTTTTTGAATTCATGTGCCCTCATAATCTTTCCTCAAAATAACTTCCCCTCCCTCTTGCAAGACATCTCTTCTCTTCTCTTCTCTGATGATGTGTTTACTGGTGCAAGCTTGGGACAACCTGACACTCACATACCCAGTGGACAAAAGATCCATCCTAATTTTTTTTCGAGAAGCCATTTCACTCAGACGAAAAAGAAAAGACTATTGCAACTTCTGTTGTATGCCAACTTTAAAGCAATAACTGTTTATAAATAAAAAAAAAAAAAAGATAAATTACACAGGGACTTCTGGGAAATATTTTTCAATTTTATTTTCTTATTATGAAGCACATTAAGTGCAGTTGGAGTTTAGTAATGTATTTTCCTTCCGGAGCCTTACATTTTGTTTTTATTTTATTTAGCTAAAAGATTTTTTTGACTGCTTGAGGTTTTCATTTATGTGAGTTTTATTTTCTTTAATGATAAAAGCCTTGATGCTCTCCAATAGCATGTAGAAAAAACATTTTGTAGAAAAATCATTTTTTACCAGAGAATGAAACAGGTGTATAATTCTTAATTTAATACTCTTTCCCCGGAAACACACAGACCCAGGTATCTGCTATACTGAAAAACTCATGTTATTCTGATAATACACATTCTGTACAGTTCAGCTTGTTAAAGGGTTAGTTCACCCAAAAATGAAAATTGTCATTAATTACTCACCCTCAATTAATTCCAAACCCGCAACTTATAATATTCTTGATGAAAAAAGCAACTGCACAACAAACTTTGATGCTTTAAGAAGTTCATAAAGAGATCGTAAAACTAATGAACTGAGTGGTTCATCCAAATTTTCTGAAGACTTGATTGCTTTATATGATGAACAGATTGAATTTAGGCTTTTAATTCAGATTAGTTTTACGATCTCTTTATAAAGTTTTTGATGCGTCAAATTTTCAGTTGTGTAGTTGTCTATGGAGGGACAGAAAGCTCTCATATATTTTATCAAAAAGATCTTCATTTGGGTTCTGAAGATGAACGGATGTCTTATGAGTTTGGAACGACATGAAGGTGAGTAATTAATGAGGTGAGCATGTGTTTCCAACTCAGGTGGGTTACAATTAACTAAATAAATAATTGATTACTGTCTTTCTCTGTTGCTAAGTGTTTATTAGCTATAAAGGTTGTCTCCCCTGGGAATATCATTAACTGCTGTCTGGTGTTTTAAACCCTCGCTTACTTCTGTCGAAAAATCGATCCAAAATTCCTCTCAATGCCTCAGCTTTTGTGCAGTTAATTTTTGTAATATAAATACTTTCTGTTCATCAAAGAAACCTGAAGTTTCCACAAAAATATTAAGCGGCACAACTGTTTTGAACATTGAAAATAAGAAATGTTTCTTTAGCACCAAATCAGAATATTAGAATGATTTTCTAAGGATCATGTGACTCTGAAAACTGGAGTAATGGCTGCTGAAAATTCAGCTTTGCCATCACAGGAATAAATTAGCCTACATTTTAAAATATATTAAAATAGATAACAGTTATTTTAAACTGCAATTTCATGATATTACTGTTGCTATTAATTTTTAATCAAATAAAGACAATAGTTATCTGTGCATATTAAGCTGAAATTGTAAGAATTTTAACATGGAAAAATGGCACACTTTAGATTTAAAGGGTTAGTTCACCCAAAAATGAAAATTCTGTCATTTATTACTTACCCTCATGCCGTTCCACACCCGTAAGACCTTCGTTAATCTTCAGAACACAAATTAAGATATTTTAGTTGAAATCCGATGGCTCCATGAGGCCTGCATAGGGAACAATGACATTTCCTCTTTCAAGATCCATAACAACATATTTAAATCTGTTCATTTGAGTACAGTGGTTCAATATTAATATTATAAAGCGACGAGGATATTTTTGGTGCGCCAAAAAACAAAACAAAACAAACAAAAAAAAACATCTTATATATAGTGATGGCTGATTTCAGGAAGCTTCGGAGCACAAATGAATCAGTGTGTCAAATCAGCACCAAAATCACGTGATTTCAGCAGTTTGGCTGTTTGACACGTGATCCGAATCATGATTCGATACGCTGATTCATTTGTGCGCCGAAGCTTCCTGAAGCAGTGTTTTGAAATCGGCCATCACTAAATAAGTTGTTATTTTGTTTTGTTTTTTGGAGCACCAAAAATATTCTCGTCACTTTATAATATTAATATTGAACCACTGTACTCACATGAACTGATTTAAATATGTTTTTAGTATGGATCTTGAGAGAGGAAATGTCATTGCTCCCTATGGAGGCCTCACTGAGCCATCGGATTTCAACTAAAATATCTTAATTTGTGTTCCAAAGATTAACAAAGGGCTTACAAGAGTGTAAGTATAAATGACAGAATTCTCATTTTTGGGTGAACTAACCCTTTAAGATTACTGAAAATTTCCCGTTCCATATTCTTAAACCCAAAACTCTCAAACTGACCAACAAATGCAGAGTGAGTTCTTAAGCACTGTGATGTCTGCTGAGCCTTATGGCCGCTCTGTCTGTCTGTTTTTTTAATTGTATTATATTTTCTCTTGGTATAACATTACTAAATGAATGATAAATGTTGTTTGGAATTACGAGAAATGTTTACTTACCAGATAACAAAATCTTATTGCTTTAATCTAATATTGCATCTCTCAGCCTTATTTTTGCCTATAGGCAGCAAAACAGCAGCAACAACTAGCATACAGTTAAACAATAAATATTACAGAACAACACATATAAGGTACATGCATGAGTACATTAAGAGCGTCTACACGCGAAAGAAAACCTGCCTCTTAGAACATAAACGAGTAAGAAAAGGTGCTCCAAGAAAACCTTCGGTGAAGAGGATGTGACAAATTTTTAATGATGGAGCCCAATTTTACCATAATCTTCTCTTGTTATGCTATAAAGACCCTTTTATCCAGTATCATTCTACTGATTGAATCTGCTGGGGGGAAAAATTCATAAAAGCCCAGTGCAAAGAAAAATAGATCAGAAGAGGAGGCGAAGCATGGCTCACATTCATGTTCAGTCTGCTTTCTTTGAAAAACAATGACATTTTCTTTAAATGTCACTGTCATTGCTCTCTTCATATATTTACACAGATCAACATCGAGTTTGCTCTAAAGGGCACATACAGTATGAGAATGACTCTCTTACTCATGAGATATGAAGATCAGGTTATACATCCTTGAGCGTTAATATGATGAATCAAGAACATTTATGTTTTATTAACTAAAACTAAAACCATGAACAAAAAAACATAATTTGAAATAAAATAACAATAAAAAAGTGCACCATACTATAACCGTTCAATTTACAGACCAGTATTATTTGTTATAAATAATACCCCCCCAAATCCCAAAGTCGCATTTTGCCCATACTTCACTTACACCCTCTAGTGGACAAATGATCAACTCTGTCTGATCTCCCACCAGTGATATTTGCTCATTGAAATGAAACTGGCTAAGAGGTTGTGTAAGTATGAGAGAAAACATGGAAATGATTGTAGATTTTACTGTTGAATATTCATAACCATAATCATTTGAAAATACTACGGGGCAAATCAGTTGTATCATCTTTAAAGGCTTGGTGAAATAAAGCACATGCACTGCTGCTTAAACTACTTAAAGTCTTTTAAAGAAAAGGCGATTTGTGCGAAAAACGGCTTTAATTCACAAAGAACATTTAACAAAGTCTTTCTGGATCTGTATTTTTGCCGGTTCGTGTGTGGGCACTGGGCAAGGGTCATGGAACTAACTAATAATGCGAAGTGACTGTTAAATACACCCACATAAATGTAAAAGTTTAATGCAAAAACCTTTGTAAAAGTGAGTCATTCAGGGTTTGAGAACTGTGGCACTGCTTTAGCAAACAAACTTACACCTAGACAACGTCATTTTATTCATTCACAGGCTCATTTACATACACATATAAACAAAATATTTTACACATTTAGCCAAAATAGAGTAAATGTGATTAAATTGCTGAATGATGCAGAAATTGCAGGTGAACAGCCTTAGCTAATTTTCTTATAATATGATGTGACAGCTGTCAGAGCGCTTAAATATCAAGAAATTGTGTAATATGGATAATGTAATGAGAGAAGGGTTTCCGTTAAACCTATCCTTTATGAAATTGTGCCTCTGGCTGCACAAAATCTGCACAGTGATTCTCAATAGCTTTGCACAGTGTAAAAATGAGCAGAAACTTGTCAGTAATTCTAAGCAGTTACAGAAACATGCACCTCTGAGACTAAATGTACAGTATTATACTACCATGGACATATCTACAGTAAAACCTCAAAGATGTCCTGTCCATGAACTATTCTATGTCCCCAGGAGACAAAAGCTTTACCATGTGCTCCATGAGTCAAAGAGAGGTGCAAGTCAGGGGGGTTTGATAAAGACACGAGTGGACTCCTGAGCAAAGGTTATATTCCTCCCCACAGCTACACATTCTGACAGGTGTGCACTGAATAACAGGGATTTACATGGACAAGAACTGAGTACCACAGTGTAAGATGAGGATTGTAAGAAATAAAGAATGTCCAGGCAGTTGTAATCTGAAGATGGTTAAGTCTTTATTGTGGTGTGACCGGTGTGTCTGATATTGTATTTTTGGTAACACTTTACAATAAGGTTCATTAGTTAACACCATTAGTTAACATGAACTATTAATGAAATGCTCTTATACAGCATTTATTAATCTTTGTTAATGATAATTTCAACATTTACTAATACATTATTAAAATCTTAACATTAGTAAATGCACTGTGAACTAACATGATCAATGAATAACTGTATTTTCATTAACTAACGTTAACGAAGATTAGTAAATACAGTAACAAATGTATTGCATATGGTCAGTTCATGTTAGTTAATACATTAACTAATGTTTAACTAATGAACCTTATTGTAAAGTGTTACCGTATTTTTTCATTGATTCCTGTCACCTATTTAGTGTATAACAATATACAAATAGTGTTTTGCAATTATTTCATGAAAAAAATTTGATTAATTATTAGGCAGTGTAACAAAGGCTTTTTCTTGCCACAGCAGTTTGAATAAAACTGCATTTTGGGGGTAAAATGAACTTAAATTTTTAGTTCACACAAAAATGAAAATTCTCATTAATTACTCACCCTCATGTCATTCCAAACCTGTAAGACCACCATTCATCTTCGGAACACAAATTAATATATTTTTGATGATATCCGAGAGCTCTTTGACCTCTCCATAGACAGCAATTTAATTACCACTTTTCAAAGGTAGTGAAGACATCATTAAAAAAAAGTCCACGTGACTACAGTGGTTCTACCTTAATGTTATGAAGCGATGTATGAAAAACATCTTAATTTGTGTTTCGAAGATGACTGAAGGTCATGGAACGACATGAGGGTGAGTAATTAATGACAGAATTTTCATTTTTGGGTGAACTAACCCTTTAAAGGCACAGTATGTAAGTTTCGCCATTAGAGGTTGCTTATTCAAAACGATAACAATGGTGAAGCTTGATGACTGAATAAGTGTGGAATCATTGGAGCTGTCATCTTCACTTCCACAGCCAATGGAAAGACAGGACTCGAGCAGAAATTGTGTTCATAGATGAGCTAATGTATATAAGTTTTATTAACGTTATTGTTAGGGATGTAACGATGCATCTGGAACCGGTTGAAAATCGATTAAAATATGTGACGATTCAAGTCGGTTGAGATGCTTAATGAATCGCGATACATTTGGGGGCAGGGGTTTATATGAATGTATATCTGAGAAGAGCTGACTGGGTTCAGAAAAGTTTAGATGGTATTTTCTTTTCATCTTAATTCCATACAATTCATTTTAAAGTCGTTTTTTATAAGAGCGCAGCGCTGCTTTGTTTACAGCGGTAACCAAGGAAGCGCTGGATTGCCGCTGTTCCATAAGAGCCACCTGCTGTCAAGACAGTGAATTTGCATTCTCATGCAAATCCCGTCTGCTGTTATGAAGTTTTATGTAGCATAATTTCACAAAGCTAAAGTCTCAACATTTTTTTCTTCAAATGTTAAACAGTATGTAATCTTTGTTGGGATCGTGATTAAAAAGGTTGCCTCTCATTTTAAATGGCTACAGATAGTTCAGAATGTAATAATAGAGCAAATAAACATCTTTTTCATACTCATATGAAGAGATTTCTTTTATTTGTATTATTTATTTATTTATTTATTTGATTTAGGAATTTAAAAAAAAAATCAATTCAGGTTTGTTGTTTTAAATAATAAATATGCTGCATTTTGTCTGAGAAATAATAATAGACACTTTCTCATTTAAATCTCATTTTGTTAAAAAAAAAAAAAAAAATGTGAGGAAATCGAAACGTGAAACCAATATCGTGAATCGAATCGAATCCTGAGTTGAGTGAATCGTTACAGCCCTAGTTATCGTGGTATGAGGCAGGGTGGCGCCGAGAGCCTGGGACATTTTATGTTGCTGTTTTTATTATGCTTATATGCTGCAGTTGGCAGGTGCTGCTCGTTTTGTTTTTTTGCATATTTTAACACCGTTTTACCCCAGCCGCAACCGTTGTCACGTTGCGCCACTCCAAATAAAAGCTGTCTACACTGAACGTGACAAACCAAACGTTGCAAAGCACTTGTACTACATCAGAAACAGAACAGGGAATCTGTTTACTGTCGGAAATCACATTGCAGTAAGCTAGATCAATATCATATTAATGAAAGCTGGATGACTTGTGTTGCTATGGCATGCGATTCATTTTGAAACGTTTGGTTGAGAAAATGCTCTATTACTGTTACTACAAATAAAGCTTTTTCTAAATATGCTGTGTTAGCCACTTGACAAAATAGTGTTGTCTGACATACTTTTTGGGTACAAGCATATTACCCGCAGTAAATTATGAAAACAATAGTCTCAAACAATAAGACTAACTGTGTTGAGCTATATAATGATTATTAGTTTTCTGTCGATAAAGGTATCCAAACAGTTGCTCACCTGTCTAATAAAATACATAATATATTTAAGCGTCTATATAACATAAAAAAACATATAAAAAACTATATAAAATATATAACATTGTTCTAATGGTTGTTGTATATTATGATCCAAAATATGTGCCTTTAATCAATTTCAAAATGTATGTAACAATCTTAATAATAGACATTATATCTTTTGATTTTTGGGGTAAAATGTGACTTGAACACCTCCTTGTGCTTTGTCCACCCACCTGTTGGGCTGCTTCCAAAGGGAAAAAAACTGTAGTTTAAATCTGGATTTGTATTCCTCAGGCAATGTAGTGAATGCCCAAACTGAGTTTAAACATCAGTATTCTTTAACCCTGACCTTGTTGTACTCTTGGACCTCTAGTTAGTTATATATTCAGTTTAAATATTCAAACTGAGGCTGGTTTGTCCTTGATGGATTTATCCAGTGGAGAGGTACAGATAATAAAATGTCTAAAAAATGAACCTAAAGCTCCATTAATTCTGACTGAATTACTGTATATTAGTCAGGTTCCTTTATTTATTTATTCAGTTTAACGTGCTACATCTCTCCCGTCAACAACATGGTACTCTTAGATTAACTGATACATTTAGCTGTTGCTTTCTTCCTGTTTGTTTTTCTGAGAAGGCACCAATCAGAGTCAGATGTATTGATAAATGATTATCTGCTGGAGTGTGAATGGTGCACCATGTGAAACAGTCTGGTCTAGAACTTGTCATGAAGTCAATGAAGCAGGTGTTGAGGTGTGAAAAAAATCAATCAATATCCTGTGGGAATAGACTCATCGCATGGACCCACACAAAAAACCACTCTCACATTCACAAACACAGCGTTTCATGCATTGCAACGTGTCTCTCCTCAAGGTTTCAGAATTAAAGGCTTGTCTTAGTGAAATAAATACAGCCCTGGATACTGCTGTATGGTATGAGAGAACAGATATTTTTCTTTATTAAGTGGAGAAAATGTCTACAGTTCTACAAGGACATATTTCTATCACAGCAGTGCACTAACAAGTCTATGCAAAATCAAGTGATTACAAAATCACTTCCATGCAAGAGCTCAAAGCTGGTTCGCAAAGAACACATTTTTGCGTTCCAGTGCACTGCTTTGTAATTATTTTTCTGTAACAAAAAAAAAACACCAGACAGATGTATTTGACTATTTTTGAACACAAGCACTGTGTTTTTAGTGTTAAAGTTGGCATGAAATGGATGTTGTGATAGTCTTTTCTTCCCTCTTGTGACTTACAGTACAGCACAAATGTCTTAGGCCACCATTAGATGTTGTTTTAGCAATGGTATAATGACCATATACAATTAGAATATTAGAATATTTATTAGAATATAACCAGAAAATACAGGAAATTTGCATGCAGTATTAAAAACTGATAAAAAAAAAAAAAAAATTCTATAGGCTAAAGTGGTAAGTATTTAGTGGCCTCCCCTTACACTTGAGCGATAGCAGGAACCTGGCCAGTGTTGCCAAGTCCACAGTTTTCCCGCGAAATTGGGCTACTATGTCCGCGGGTCGAAGAACCGCAATAACATGATTTTTTATCCCCTGGAATGCAAATTTTACTAGGGGAACCCCACCAAAAAATGCCGATTTTACCCCCTGAAACACCAGGGGACCCCCTTGAAACGTGATTGGGCTAGTTTTGAGTATCAATTGGGCAGGTTTGGTGTGTAAACCTGGCCCCACCAGAAAGAATTTGTGCCCCAGGCACCAGGGCTAGTGAAGATAAGTCTTCACCAGTGAAGAGAACAAAAACGTGGATCTTTAGGAAGTTTTATTCGTCCACATTCTTTGCAACTTCCCATTCTTTTCTCCTCTTATCGCTAGTAAAGTAGTAAAGACTCACATCGCTTTTCTTGTGGCTCATTGACTGAAAATTACAACCAAAAGCTGCACAATGTGGCATCGTATATTATATTCTGAGTTGTGTTGCAGTAAAAATAGCAATAGGACAGTGTCAGTAGAGCAGTGAGTGCAACCATTTGACAACATCGACATAGAACGCACTGTGCACCTGAACAAAATGGCGCCACCCATTGTCCAGATATGTCATGGATTTCTTAAATAACGTAAATATTTCATGGGTTTTCTACTACATATTTCAGTAAGAGACATCATTTACATAATTTTAAGCCATACAAGTCTTAACACCAGCGGTTCCCTTTAAACCTAAATGGAATGGAAAAGGACTGGAAGGCAAAGAAAACTATGATGAGAAGTTTCTCAGATTTTCTTCTTTGAGTTCTGTAGTCACAAAAAAATACTTATTTTTGCTTAAAAAAGCCATTTTGTTCTGAATTTGTTATACATTTTGTGTACATATTTCCTGCATTTTCTGTTTGTATCGTAATAAAGACCAAAAAATAAATATGGATGGTCATTAAAACATTGCTAAAACATCAAAGCTGGTGGTGACCTAAGACTTTTGCACAGTACTGAATATATCTGAGTGAAATGGTTTCTCAAAAATCTGAAAAGATGAAAAAATGGGAATTGATTGGATCATTTGCTAAGGTAAGGTTCTGTCCAGAGAAGAGACTTTAAGTTACAAGAAGTGCAACCTTTAAAAATGCCTCCCATTCTTTTACTCTTACAGTTTTTAAAAGTAGTGTGTTATTTTACTATGTAAACACGAGCTAGATGGACAGATTCCTAAACGCGCTTCAGGACTCACTTGGTGCTTCACACACAGCTTTCATTAGCATATTTCAATGTATTGTCATAAATACACACACAATGACATATAAATATAACGCATTTATCCACTGAAGTATATATGTATTATAGGGTTAATATAACACATAAACATTATTAAAAACCTAAACGTGACAGTTATTGTTTGTCCTGAAAGATAGCTTTGGAAAAAATAAATGAATAAATGAATGATTGAATAATTTGGATCACAGAACGCACATACTTGCCTGTTGCCATGCGCTATGAATGCGTGTGTTTGTACCCACATCTTTCATTTAAAATCTTAAGCAAACACACAAAGAGCAGGCGGAGGCTGCATCTGCTGACGTTCAGCCAGTGGCTGTGAGTGAGTCCATTTGCTCCGAGCCTCTGAATCACAGAGCATCTCTTCAGGAGCATCTCCAGCAAACAAGCAGCAGAGGATTTTCAAAGACATCTGGAGTACTGCAACATCTGATTCTTCAACTACATCTGCAGCTCTAAGCTTCTTTTATTATTGTTCATCCCATCATCTGAATCAGTTTTATTACTCTTTATTAGCCTATTCTTTTATTGCTTTAATTTTTTGTTTTCTCTCAAATTTCCATCTCTCACCTGTTGTCTGTTCTTCCCCATCTCTTTATCTTCACAAATCCTGATGAACAACTCGTACCTGCAATTTCATAAAGGACAGAAACCTGCTAACAGCACATCTTTGCCTTCTAATGGCAGTACTGTGGATCCTCCAGCAGGGGCGCTGTGCGAGCAGGTCCAGATCCAGGCAGAGGTTTTTCTCACCTTGGGTATTGTGAGTCTTCTGGAGAACATCCTCGTCATCTCGGCTGTGGTCAAAAACAAAAACCTTCACTCTCCAATGTACTTTTTCCTGTGCAGCCTGGCTGCTGCGGACATGTTGGTAAGTGTATCGAACTCTCTGGAGACCATTGTCATTGCAGTACTAAACAGTCGCATTTTGGTGGCCAGTGATTATTTTGTACGTTTGATGGACAATGTGTTTGACTCAATGATCTGCATTTCTCTTGTGGCGTCCATCTGCAACCTTCTGGCCATTGCCGTCGACCGCTACGTCACGATTTTCTACGCCTTACGCTACCACAGCATAGTGACCGTACGTAGAGCGCTGGTCGCAATCGCTGCGATCTGGCTGGTGTGTGTGGTTTGTGGGATCGTCTTTATAGTGTACTCTGAGAGCAAGACCGTGATCGTGTGTCTAATCACAATGTTCTTTGCCATGCTGGTTCTCATGGCAACTCTCTACGTACACATGTTTCTTCTCGCCAGACTACATGTCCAGAGAATCGCAGCATTACCCCCAGCAGCAGCTGCCGCTGGCAACCCGGCCCCACGTCAACACAGCTGCATGAAGGGAGCCGTGACCATCTCCATCCTCCTCGGAGTGTTTGTGTGTTGCTGGGCGCCCTTTTTCCTCCACCTCATTCTGCTGGTGTCGTGTCCGTACCATCCGCTCTGCCTCTGCTACATGTCTCACTTCACCACGTACCTGGTCCTCATTATGTGCAACTCTGTGATTGACCCCCTCATCTACGCCTGCCGCAGCCTGGAAATGAGGAAGACTTTTAAGGAGATACTCTGCTGTTTTGGCTGCCAACCTTCACTTTAGACATTAGTACAGAATGTCTGATTTGAAACAAATCTGGATATGTAAAGAAAATGTTTACCTTGATGTAAGATGCCAAAGCTTGGTGGTCATAATAATGTTGCACATCCTGAGATAAGGGTAAGAAAGAAAAGCTTTAAAACAGGAAAGCTCAAGTGCTGTAAGAAAATCAGTGAACTGAGGGTAAATTAAATGTGACCTATTGCTTGCTGAATAGGGAAGATCAATTATTTGTTACACACTCTTAGAAAAGGTTCTATATAGAATCTTAAAGGGTTCTGTCGGGTGCTTCATATATAGGGGTTCCCATCATGGAATCATTTTATGGATTCATGGTGCGTTCAAGTCATGTCGGAAAGATCGTATTTACGAGCAGAACTGACATGAATGCCACCACAATGTCGTAAATACCAGTGGGAAGCTCGTAATTTTCTTTAAGCTCCGATCTGTACGAGTTGGGGGCGTGTCAGTCAGAAACATGGCGAAATACCACAATATTACAGGTATTTAGCAGTGAATTGTCAGGCTTTTCTATTTACAACAAAGTAAGCTGATTCCCAGCAAAAAATACAATAGCATCACAGTATAAAAATGTAATATGCAACAATAAAGTTTACAACAGCTTCATAAATTAATTAAAAAAACATAAAAAAGCAACATACAACTAATGTACATTATTTGCATTTTCTAGAAGCAGAAGTGTTGTAATTTTGTGTAATTAATTTAGAGAAGGCACACCGCCATCATACTCCGACGAAAGTGACTTGAACGCACCTACCGTCGTACACACGATTTCCCACCTCGTAAATACGAACTTCCCAGGAAGACTTGAACGCACCATTAGTCTTAATGAATTTTGTTATAATTCATTTTTAATTTTAAAGAAATATACAGGTACACATAGTATATACAAAATTACGGTATGAATAAATATTTGAAACTCTACATTATTTCTAGGTGAAAATTAATGACACTGATCATGTGACTCTGTACAGAAGGTTAGATGTTCTTTCATTGAAGCCAAAGCACTCTCATGTCAATACATATATTTTATGTTTTGGCAAATTGCTGTATGATCTGCTTATTTTTTTTCTTAAAAATCATACATTTTGTACAAATTCAAGAATTTGCCAAAACATAAAATAGTTATGTGTTTTCATGGGAATGGGTTGTTGAAGCACAAGATGCTGTTTGGATCATCCCAATTTATGCTGGATCAAATGATTTGTTTTAAACAAATTTGTGGCGTTCATGCAGCTTGAGTGCAAAAGCAGGACAAACCAAATAATAAGAATTATAATAAAGAAGAATAACATTTTTACTAGTGGTATCACACTTTTAGACCCCATGGTACAGTATTTTTAAAATGTGTAAATAGTATATTTTAGGTATCTGTGACAGTGTTCGGATCATTCTGTCTGATAATGGTGTGTAAATGCTTGTGTTCAACGTTGCTGAAGTGAAATCTGAAGTGAAAACAGTCCTGTGGTGAAACTTGCTTTTTGGAAAGTTAGGGCACTTCCTACACATATGACTGCATCAATTGTTGAGGTGTCTCTAACTTTGTTGCTTTAATATGCAGTCTAACTCAGCAGCCCAGCTTCTCCAGTCCGCTTGTGTGGATCATTTAGCTGTCAAAGTCTCAAATTTCTCTGTTTTTGCCTTTCTGTGGTGGAATGTACCTGGGGAATGAGCAATAGCCAAATAAGCATGTCAGTTTCAACACCAAATATTCCTCATTTTTGGTGTTTTTGCCTTTTATTCTGATATGGAAGTGAGAGAGGATCAGAAAGGCAGGTTTTCAACTCAGGTTGCCCAAAGCACAACCACACTGTGTGCCAGAGTGCTGCCCACAAGGCTCTGACCAAATATCCCTCTTAATCCACTGAACAGCATTATAGTTTAGCTTTTTTATGGGTATGAAGTGGTTTAAGTTTGATATTCTGCTTATTTAGCTGACCCTTTTGCATTGGGTCTCACTGCAGTGTTATTTGGACTGTGCTTGCCACTCTATTAACACTTTTAGTGCATGAGCTTTAGCACTTGACTTGTATCTGTAGCCACAAGCTTCAACAATTATCTGCAAACAGCAAAATAAAAGAGTTTAGCATAATCATAGTGTTCTCTGTTCCTTCATGTGGGAAACCTGAAGCCATGATTTACAGTTTGTGTATTTAGAAGATGTGTGTGTGTGTGTGCGTGTGTGTGTGTATGGGGGGAGGTTCAGGTATACCCTGTGCAGTGTTGGGTAAGTTACTTCAAAAAAGTTATTAATTACTAATTACATCATCAATGTTGTATTTAAAATCCTTTTCTAATTACTCTGTCTGAAAAGTAATTTAATTACTCAATAAGTAGGCCTAAATCAACTCATAACTAATTAATTCTTAAAATCCCTATAAACCTTGACTGGATAGACAATAGAATTAATAATTTAAATATGAGTTAAACATAGAAAAGTTTAGCCTTTTATAGCTTTTAAAAACATTTCAGCTTTATTAAAACATACAATAATACTTAAAATATTTTAGTAACAAATAGGTAGTACTGATATCACCAAAAGTGCACAATACTCGATACCAAAGTCGATACCACGGTAAAAACATTTAAAGATACAAATAAAACGATGGTATATATTTTTTCAGGTAGGTATAGTAGTTAGTAAAAATACCACAGAAATTGAATAATCAAATATAAAATAACTCTGCATAATCATAACTGTATAAATTAATTATAGATGAATCCTTATTAAAGCTTTTCTTTTGTTGTTTGATTATCATTTATAATACAGACAGTCAATAGTAGCATGTTTTAAAGGCTGCTATCACTCAGACCTAATAGACGGAGACAATATGATGTTACACATGCTGTTCACATTCACATAACCAACGCGAATATACACCAGGACAGGCATTTTGACATATTTGACATATTTGTATTTGAACGTTTATGTCTAATAATAACCCGTGAAAATCTGACACGCGCGACTTTTTCTCCCTAGGACATATATAGCTTATATTTTACCGTAATGTTCTTGCCTACCTGTGTCAAAAAAGTGAAGTAATTGGAATATTCCCATTCTGCAAAACAGCCAATCCTTCTGCCGACATCTTCAGTCAACTGGTGCGAAGTTGCGAACTCACGCGCAACTGCACTACAGCTAACGACTTTAAAGAGGCAGCGTTCACTTTTACCTTTAGACGACAAATTTAGATTTTAAATTCAATATTGATTTATACAGAACTGCTGAAATAATTTACAGTATGTAACGAAGGTATATTATAAGTAACTGTAATTAAAAATGAACAGCAATCCCTTACTTTACTTTTTCAGTGGATAACGTTACACCCAACACTGACCCTATGTTATGAGGACAAAATGTCCCCACAAAGATGGCAATATCCGCGAAATTGTAGTCCTCACAAGACAACAGCATAGAAATTATACTAGGTGATGTTTTTTAAAATCTAAAAATGCAGAACATTTTGTGATGGGTAGGTTTAGGAGTAAGGTTAGGGTTTGGGGATAGAATTTGTACAGTATAATCTATATGTCTATGGAATGTCCCCAAACAAAATGAAAACTGAGCTGAACAAAGTTTCCCCATCCATATCCATCCATCATAAATGTGTACTCCACACAGCTCTGGGGCGTTAATAAAGGCCTTCTGAAGTGAAGCGACGTGTCTGTGTAAAAAATAAATAAATATATATATACAGCTCTGGAAAAAATTGAGACCACTCCAAGTTCAGAAATCAATGTTAAGTGGTCTCTTAAATTTTTCCAGAGCTGTAATAAACAAGTTATGAAGTAAAATATCTAGCTTCCGCCAGACTGCAAAGAAAAGGAAAGTGTAAACTGGCATCGCGCTAATTACACTTTTTCCGTAAGTTGAACAGGCAGATACTTTTAATGACTGGGAATCAAACCCACGCTGAGCTCTACCAGATGAGCTATATGATACACTTAAAGGTTGAACACCCCTTAAGGCCCCTAATGTAACAGGGACACAGAGACAATCTATATGAATCAAAAGGAAAAACAAGAACATAATACAGCACAGGAATGTTAATCACTTATTAATCAGGGCCAAAAGCTAATGATGTTAATAATCTTGCCTTCACTCATTTTGGACCTTAATTGGCATGGTGCTGGAGGGAGAACAGGCTGTATCCTATGATTCATATGATGTCTTGGAGTTTAGCTTGTGTAATTAGTATCCTTTATGCTCTGATGTGAACCCCAAAGCAAATTTACGACTAATAACCACAGGGGTCAATAATGGCACAAAATTCATATTCTGTGCCTTAAACACACAACACCACCTCCATGGCAGGGGGAAGGCCATTGGGTTTCTATGAACATCAACAATGTTACTTGAGAGTACAGTACATGACAGTTGGCAAAAATTCCATGACAGTGATCTGAGAGAAAGAACATCAGCCCTTCGTCCATACTAGGGCTTTTCAGACTGCACATAACTCTGGGTTATTGTAATTCTAAACCCCGCTTTTAAAGGTGCCCTAGAATTAAATATTGAATTTATATTGGCATAGTTGAATAACAAGAGTTCAGTACATGGGAAAGACATACACTGAGTTTCAAACTCCATTGTTTCCTCCTTCTTATATAAATCTCATTTGTTTAAAAGACCTCTGAAGAACAGGCGAATCTCAACATAACACCGACTGTTAGATAACAGTAGGGGTGTACGCCCCAATATTTTCATATGCCAGCTCATGATCAAGCCATTACACAAGGGCAGAACGTCTGGATCTGTGCACAGCTGAATCATCAGACTAGGTAAGCAAGCAAGAACAATAGCGAAAAATGGCAGATGGAGCAATAATAACTGACATGATCCATTATTATGTGATATTTTTAGTGATATTTGTAAACTGTCTTTGTAAATGTTTCGTTAGCATGTTGCTAATGTACTGTTAAATGTGGTTAAAGTTACCATCGTTTATAACTGTATTCACAGAGATGAGAGCCGTTGCTATTTTCATTTTTAAACATTTGCAGTCTGTATAATTCATAAACACAACTTTAGCTTTAGCTTTAGCCACACAGCATAGCCTCAAACTCATTCAGAATCAAATGTAATACAAACAAATAAATACTATACCTTACATGATCCGATGTATGAAAGCAGCATGCTAGACGAACATCTTGTAAAGATCAATTTTGAGGGTTATATAGCTGTGTAAACTGTGTTTATGCCGTTCAAGGCAAGCGCGAGCTCCGGGGACAGGGAGCACGAGAATTAAAGGGGCTGCAACCTATATATTGGTGCATAGTTAATGATGCCCCAAAATAGGCAGTTAAAAAAAAAAAAAAATCTATGGGGTATTTTGAGCTGAAACTTCACAGACACATTCAGGGGACACCTTAGACTTATATTACATCTTTTAAAAAGAAGATACAGAACATACAGAACATACATACAGAAGAATAAGCATACATCACAATCACAAAAATACAAAGGAAACAAAGCACAAAACAACAAACAAACTGAACAAAAAACCTTTCTCATTAAACAACTGCTCCACCAAAAATAAACCATTATTGAACCAACTATCATAAAACAGAGACTTATTCTTGAATAAAATGTTCTTATTGTCCCAAATAAAACATCCAAACATTAGCTGTGTCCCAACAGAGTGGTGCATGAATGACCTCAAGACATGTAAGACTTATTTACCAGTGGTTCCCTTGAGATTTTCCTATGGGTTTTTATAACGGGGTTTTTCAATTTGAGTAAAGTATGGACTGTGGTAACCATAAGTTGACAATACTTGTTTACACACCCATATCGAAAATGTGGATTTTGAAGCCGTTGTTGTTGTTGTTTAAAGCATGTTTTAATAAGTTACTAGATAAAGAGTGTTTGAGTGTGTGTTTGTAATTCACCTTGTAGAGCAAAACATCCATGTATCGTTACTTATGTTTACCACAGACCTTTAGGAAACTAAGGACGCATTTGTAGGCTGCATTCGACAGTCATGACACATTCGCCTTTCAAAGCATGCAGAATCTTTTTTTACTCTTTAGAATGAAGCAAACATCAAATTAAATTCTTTGGTCCTTTCTGTGTTTGAGCTCCGTGGAACTAAGTCATTGTGCACAATTTTCAATTGCTGGTGTGTAACAGAATAACTATCCTAATTCAATGTGGAAAATATGTTGTGGGAAACAACTGTGAAAAATAACATACCTGAATGGAGCCAAAACGAATGTTGGTTTGCTAAAAATCAATAACTGAATAGTTTATGGCTATTGGTTAACATGAATGATGTCAAAAGAAAAGAAAAGCTGTTTCAGACGACGTTCTTTCATATGTACTGTGTAAAGGTTACAAACAAATGTTTTTGTAACTTGAATTGTTCACAATAAGGATAGCAACGCACATTAAGCAAGTCAATTTATTTTGTTTTAATTTATATCCACAACCATTCAACACAAGAGGGAGCTATAGAGTAATTTCACATTCACGTCATTAATGAAGGAATTTAAGGCACTGAATTTGCTGCCATCTACTGGCCAAGAACTTCTCTCTTGCTGGTGAAAATATTGTCGGTTAAAGGTTTAGATTTTGCTAAGTATGACATTTACAACAACTGGTGCAAAACACAGAGAGCTAAAAACAAACAAAAGAAACGATAAAAGCAAATGCTGTCAGTAGAGCTTGTATTAAACTTGGAATATTCTTTTAACTAGAGTGTTCTGCGGACGGGATTGGTAGCTAAATCCTTGTTTCTGATAGTGATAGATAGTAGGCCTATGGCCTGGGGGAAGAAACTGAGCAGGTGGATTTAGGTGGATTGGTCCTGGGTTTTAATGCCCTCAGAAGTGGCCTCAATTGAGGTGTAAGATACTGGAACAGAAAGTTTTCAGGTGTGGTTTTTTGTTTTTTTAATTTTCTCGAGCAGTAGGCCATAGATTTGTGATGCGGCTTAGTAAATCAACACACGCTACAACGCCTACACAAACAGAATCAAACACATGGCATTTATAAATGCTAATCTAGGTCATTAAACCCTATACTACTGGTTAATTTAAATCAGTAATACGGATACAAACGTATTTATATAATATATTTAAATACTGTAAGAAGCAGTGTTATTTTTAACTAAAACCATTACAAATTGTTTTCGTAAATTAAAATAAAATGAATAAAACTGAAATAAAAATAAATATAAATTGAAATATACAAAACATTTAAAATATTTTACAAAATATTATATAAAAAAATAACGACAAAAGCATAATAAAAATGCTCAAATTCAAACTAAGAAGAGCTAATTCAAAATATTAATAAATATTAATAGTATATACATATAATATAATAGTATATATATATTAGTATATACATATAATACTAAAATAACACTGGTATAAATCCGGAATGAAGAGGTTTTTTTTGTTTGTTTTTTTAATTTACAGTGTAGTTTGCCTGATGTGTAACTGTTCACAATATTGTTTTTAATTAATTTGTCTTTCCAGATGGACTTAAACTGGAGTCTGTGGACTGATTATCTGATTGTCTGATTATTATGATCATGATCACCTGAAGACTTGCAGTGTATTTTCTATATTATTACTGAGAGTGAGAGAAATTGTCACAGATGAAGGTGAAGAGCCGAAACGTTAGTCATCTCCTGTGTGTAAAGAGTGTGTTTTAGAGTGCAGCCCTTTTCTGTATTTTTCATTTACAGTGTATTAAATGTGGATAAAGTTACGTGTGATAACACTTTTTACTCTCAATAGTTCACCCATGATTTAAAAAAAGTTTTTCCATTATTTACTCACCCTCTCTTGTCATTCCAAATAAATAATGCTTATTTGTATGAACTGTGATTAAAGGGATAGTTCACCCAAAAATAAAAATTATCCCATAATTTACTCACCCTCAAGCCATCTTAGGTGTATATAACTATCTTCTTCCAGCCAAACACAATTGGAGTTATATTAAAAAATATTCTTTAGCTTTATAATGGGGTTTTTCTTTTTCTTTTCTTTTTTGAAGCCTAAAAAAAACATACATCCATCATAAAAGTAATCCATATGATTCAAGGGGGTTAATAAAGGCCTTCTGGAGTGAAGGAATGTGTTTTTGTAAGAAAAATATGCATATTTATAACTTTATAAACTATAATAACTGGCTTCCAGTAACAGCCATACACAAGTCTAGTTCCGGTGGAAGAGTGAACTCTGACCCGATGCATGACAAACGACCCGACTCTCTTGTGAACATGTGAATGGCGGTTACAGGAAGCTAGTGATTACAGTTTAAAAAGTTATAATTATGGATATTTTTCTTACAAAAATGCATCACTTTGTTTCAGAAGGCCTTTATTAACCCCCATGAGCTGTATGGATTACTTTTATGATGGATGGATGCACTTTTATGGGACATTATGGGATAATTTTCATTTTTAGGTGAACTATCCCTTTAAAAAGTGAATAATGACTTAAATATCAGTCTGTCCATCACATAAAGCTATCATATGAGGCTTCAGAAATATTGGAATATACAGTAATACTGACCACTATATTGCTTTTGCTTTTTGGAGTCTGATAGAACTCTGTTCTTTTATACCTAATCAGCATTCAGGTTTGGAACAATATATGGTTGAGTAAATAATGACAGTATTGTCATTTCTGGAAATAAATATAACCGATATAAAGCACAGATTAGTTGGAGAAACAATACACACTCTAAAAAATGCTGGGTTGTTTCAACGGTTGGACAAAACCCAACTGTTGGGTTAAAAATGTAATTTAAAAAAAACCCCAACAGCTAGGTTTGTCCATATTTGACCCAATATTTTGGGTTGAAACAACCCAGCATTTTTAAAATGCAGTTTAATCATGACGGTTTCATTAAATGTATTATTCACAGGAAAAAATGATAAATGACTAAACCATCCAAAGGTCTTTCCACGGGTTTGCAGAATGTAAGGAAAGTCTATATAGACTATATGGAAAAACACTGAAAGTGATGATAAACAATGGTTGGTCTTAAGTCTGTCTTCTTCTTCTAAGTTCTCTGAGCTCATTGAAAACCTGAAAATAGAAACATCTAATTACCTTTATAGCTTAAAAATCGTTTTACACAATAAAAGCTGAGATATGAGGTAAATTAGCTACATTTAGAAATACTTACCCATATGCACACAGCACTGAGGACAAGTTTACTCACTGCTACTCCTACCCAACCCCAAAAGACAAATAGCTCTGAATCATCATCCCCATGAGTCAAAGGGATGCTAATGTTTGCCCAAGATCCATTAATAAACATAGTGTTGGAGAAAACAAAGTTAATGGGTAAAGGTGTTGACACACAATCTGGGGAGACAAATAAATCTATATTATCTCAGCAGAAATGATCTTCAACAAATTAAATAATGCACACAAATGACAGAAAGAACAATAGTGTTTGTTTGCATTTGGAACTGAAAAGTCATAATTATTTAGATACTGGAAACTTGCAGAAACTGTATGTTTTGTGCAGTTAGCCAAAAAAATTGTGTCACTATTTCACAAGAGTATTACACAACAACCAAAATACAGTATGTATAACATTATGCAAAATGTGTTAATTTGTTTATTAATAGATAGTGAAATACCTGATATATTCAGTCTAAACTGCATTTCGCTGTTCTTTCCTCCAGCCCTGGCTCTGATTAAACACTTGTAGATCCCAGAATCTGAAGGAGCAACTTTCCTCAAGACCAAAGATGTGTTTTTATCCGGTGACACAGAATCACTGTGCTTATCAGTTTGGATGGCATTTTCTGACTTTCTGAGGATTTTGTAACTGCTGTTATTGTAGAACTTTTAAAAAGAGAGAAAAAGAATATAGTGAGTCTATATAATAGCTCTGCTCTTCTTTTTTTAACAACAGATTGTAAACAATTATTTTTATATGGAAAGTTTATATTTTATATATATATATATATATATATATATATATATATACACACACACACATATACACACACACACATACATATACATATATATATATATATATATATATATATACATACACACACACACACACACACACACATATATACACACACACACACACACACACACACATACATATATATATATATATATATATATATATATATATTATATATTATATATATATATACACACACAGGCATGAAAAAGTATGTGAACCCCTTGCAGAATCTGTGAAATTGAAAATTATTTTAATAAAATAAAAGGGATAATAAAAAATGCATGTTATTTTTTGTTTAGTACTGTCCTGAGTAAGATATTTTACATAAAAAAATGTTTGCATTTAGTTCACAAGACAAAACAATAGCTGAATTTATTAAAATATATGTGAACCATTGATTCTCAATAATGTGTGTGGTTACCTGATGGTCCACGACTGTTTTTTTGTTTTGTGATGGTTGTTCATGAGTCTCTTGTTTGTCCTGAGCAGTTAAACTGAGCTCTGTTCTTCAGAAAAATCCTCCAGCTCCTGCAGATTCATCAGTTTTCAAGCATTTTTGCATATTTGAACCCTTTCCAGCAGTGGCTGTAGGATTTTGAGATCTGTGTTTTCATACTGAGGACAACTGAGGGACTCAAACTCAACTATTAAAAAAGGTTCAAACATTCACTGATGCTCCAGAAGGAAACACGATGCATTAAGAGTCGGGGTGTGAAAACTTTTGAACAGGATGAAGATGTCACAATTTTTCTTATTTCGTTTAAATATCATTGTTTTTCATTTAGTACTGCCCTTCAGAACCAACAGAAGATACTTGCATGTTTCCCCGCAGAAAAATTAAGTACAATTTACCTTGATATTTGAATTCAAAAGTTTTCACCCCTCGGATGCATCGTGTTTCCTTCTGGAGTATCAGTGAATGTTTGAACCTTCTTTAATAGTTGAGTTTGAGTCCCTCAGTCCTCAGTGTGAAAAGATGAATCTCAAAATCATACAGCCACTGCTGGAAAGGGTTCAAATATGCAAAAATGCTTGAAAACTGATGAATCTGCAGGAGCTGAAGAACAGAGCTCAGTTTAACTGCTCAGGACAAAAAAGAGACTCATGAACAACCATCACAAAACAAAAAATCAGTCGTGGATCATCAGGTAACCACACACAGTATTGAGAATCAGTGGTTCACATACTTATGAATAGGGGTTATTTTAATAAATTCAGCTAGTGTTTTGTCTTGTGAACTAAATGCAAACATCTTTTATGTAAAATATCTTACTCAGGACAGTACTAAACAAAAAATAACATGCATTTTTTATTATCCCTCTTATTTTATTAAAATAATTCTCATTTTCACAGATTCTGCAAGGGGTTCACATACTTTTTCATGCAGCTGTATATATAATATATATATATATTATGTCACTTGTCTGCATGTACAGGTAAAATTATCTGTGAATAAAGAATTAAGAGAAATTGGTGTAAAGGAAATGTGTGTCATCATGTTTCCTGCCTAAAGCCACAGACAAGGCCGTTTGAACAGAACGCATTTCACTGTGCTGCTTTTCCACTGTGTTTCTTTGTAATCGTGTGCTAGAAAATACTTTTTTCTCATGTCTTTTGCAGACACATGAAATTAGTTCGAAAAACGCTGTGCTCAAGTGTTTTTCATTCCAGTGTTCCTAATTTTGACATGTGTGTGCAAAATTAGAATATACACAAGCTTAACTATAAACCCAATTAGGCCTATACAAGCATTTTGGTTCAAGCCATGCAGTCAGACAGACACTGTTAAAAACACTGCTAGTATGAAATTACAGTATATTCCAGGTTAATAATTGCATTACTTTCACAGTAAATCCACAGTAGGACTTGTCTTGTATCTAACTGCAGTCTTGGATTTTTTTTTTAAAAATTGTAAAGTAAAAAAAAATGCTTGAGTTTACAGTATTGTAAAAAAAAATTACTGTAAACAATATCATACTGTATTTCTACAGTGTAGGCTATGTACTGTGAAGGTATCCAGGATGCAATGCAGCATGAATAGATTATGCTGTAGAGTTTTTTTGATACTTGTTGGTTTTATCTGTGCTGCTGAACTTACGTTTCACTTTTAGCAGTTTGTGTTGTTTGTTTATTTTATAATGTTCAGAGTTTATCTTTTTGCATTTTGTATGTCGAGTATTGATGTCTGTGCATCATTATGAAATAAAAATTAAATAAAAAAATCTTGGGTTTCAAGATGGTCACATTTTTTCAAAGGTGTATCCCAGCAACTGCTTCACTATTGTGAAATATCCATCTGCAAACAATTATGAATTTGAAATAAGATATTGGTAAATCTTCATGTTGAAATAACGTTAATAGTTTTACTAACTTATAATCAGCCAATTAGCTTATTTTATATTATAGCTTGTTATTGTTTTAACAAATGTTTTCATGTCACACTTCTGACTTGGCTAAGTCACAAATTTGAATATGAATACACAAGGTCTAGGATCCCAAGCAAATTGAACACTAATCATCATTATGGTGATAACTACAATTACAGTGGTAAACAATATAATTAATTACAGTGGTTAAAGACAACTTTATCATGTGAATTCACAGCAAAACAAGATCAGTAAATTACCGTGTAAGTGTTAGCATCATTTTGCTGTTGATTTACAGTAATTTGTAAGAAAATGACCCAGCATGCATTAATTTCACAGTAAATAGAAAGTATGTTGTAAATATGACAAGTATGCATGGACATGACTCACCTTGTACCACGTAACAGAGGTGTAGTTCGCACTGTTTTGAAGGGCAGTTGGCCTACAGTTCAATATTATGTCACCTCCACAATCTGCGGGGACGGAGGTGAGTTCATCTTTGCCGACTACCATACTAAAGCTCAATGCTAAAACAGACATTACAGATTAACACTACTGGAAAAAAATCAACAGCACAAAGTTCCTTATTTAGCTACACATTGCTTGCATTAGCCTTTAGATAGGATAGCTTACAGATATTGTAATAGCCTACACACTTATTGTTACATCCTGGAGTAAATTATTTGTGTTAGATTGTTGCCATTTACTGCTTTTAACCTGTAACAAATATTTGAATTTTAAGGGTCTTTTACACCCTTTACAATTAACTAAAATTTGTGAGTAAAATAAGGAGTAGAACAAAGAAAGCGAAATCTAACTCACCCAACACTATCAAGCAAATCATCATCGTATGGTGAAATGCGAGATGCTCGTGGTTCTTCTGAAGTTGGTTCTTGGCTGCTTCCCACAGTCCTTAAGTATCACTTACTGAGAAATCTCCTTAGAAACAATTGTGTGGGTTTAGCAATGTTATCTTTTTTTCAAACACGTTCAGGATCATCTTAAAAGCTTTGTTTCATTGCATATGCAACTCAAATAATTAAAAAACACTTTTGTTTTGCCATCAGATAAAAAATTTGAAAGAATCTGAACACTTCCCCCTCATATAGGCTACAGTAACAGTAAACACAAGTGTACATATCTGTAGTTAAGTCTTATATATTTAATTGTGTAAATATTTGTTTGAACTAAAGCTTGTCACGGTTGCTGGTTGCAGCACAAAGGAATATAGCCATTATCTTAACGCAGCAGCTTCTTAAATCAAATAAACTCAAAACTCTTAAAAAAAAAAAAAAACACACTCTGAAACGGGAACAGAACAACCAACTATACAACGACGTTGACAGACAAAGAACTGAAGGAAACACAGGTTCCCTTTCGATATTTCACTCGTACTGCGTATGGGGGAAAAGTCTCCCTTTTTCCCTGCCACTGAAGCCTTTTCAATAACACAGTGTAACTGCACCTTCATTGGTTCACTCATAGACAAGTTGTTGAACCAATGGCGGCGCGGCTCAGCTGCGCGGCCTATGAGAAGAGAGCGCGCGCACATTCCCGCCAAAAGGGGCGGGGTAATTTGCTATATAAGCGAGCGAATCGCCATAGGCCATCAGTCCTTTCTCCTTCAGCGATGACTAAACTTCTCTTCGCTGATCCTCGCCGAAGCCTGCTCGCCGGGAAAGAAGACGCTTCGCCGCCGTTGACAAGGCTCTGCAGCGGACCCAGCCGACTCGCCGGATCCCCGCAGCGCCCTCGCCGACTGCCGCCTTCGCGCTGTCGACGAGCCGCTGCCTCCCGCTTCCTGCGACTGGCCGCTTCTCAGCGGGTCTCCTGCCGCCATCCGGCGCGCCCTCTCTGCGTCCTCAGGCGGTTACAGTAACCGCTCTCGAGCACATTTCCAGCGGTTTTCACCGCTTCGAGCACCAGCCCTCGCCGTCAGAGCCACCCAATTGCCGTTTTCACGGCACACTGCATTTCTAAATGCCACACCACTCCTGTGGTATGTGCAGAGCCCCTCTGCACGTAGAAGACGGGCACAACGAGTGCGTGGGATGTCTGGGCAAGTCTCACGCGGATAACGCGCACGTTGGCGGCTCATGCTCGCACTGCGAGTCTATGAGTCTAGTGTCTCTGTGCTCACGGGCCGCCGCCTTCAAACAGGAAAACCCCGCCGCTCGCGCACTCCCGTCCCCCTCTCCTGTGAGGAAGAGACCGCGGGGCAGAGCGGTTCAGCACATGGAGATGGGCGAGCCCACGTCGGCTCAGCACCCGCGTGCCTCGCCCTCTCCCAGCAGAGAGCACTCACCCGTCTTGTTCTCCCGCCCTGACCAGCGTCCCTCAGCAGATTCGAGCGACCTCGTCTCATTTGGCGGATCCGACGAAGAGCCCCTCTTCGACTCTGTGTCTATGGCAGCCTCTGAGCCAGAAGCCTGGGTTGGCGAGTCGGACGACCCTGCCCCCCTGCCTTCCTTGGAGCCAATCGACCACGGTACGGGCATGGACGCCGAGCTCTTCCATGTCCTGTCCAAGGCCATCGAACATCGACTGGGCCCCTCCAGAGGAGCCATCGCGGAGCCGCCTGGACGAGTGGTTCCTCCCAGGTCGTCGTCAGGCCCCTCGCCAGCGCTCCGCTCCCTTCTTCCCAGAAGTCCACGAGGAGCTCACGAAGTCATGGTGCACCCCTTACTCTGCCCGCCTGCATACTTCGCACCGCTCAGCCCTCACCTCTGTGGACGGCTCGGAAAAAAAGGGCTACGAGCATTTGTTGCCCCTGGATGAAGCAGTGGCTGCTCACCTCTGTCCTCCCGCGGCTGTGGGATGGAAGACGAAGAGAGCCCTCCCGTCCAAACCCTGCAGGACGACCTCCGCCATGGCAGGAATGGCCTACGCCTCAGCGGGCCAAGCCGCTTCAGCGCTACACTCCATGGCCATCTTCCAAGTATTCCAGGCCAAACTCCTCCGCTCATTGGACGAGTCCGGCACTGATGCGCCTGCTTTTCGAGACCTCCGCAGCGCCACGGATTTAGCCCTGCGGGCCAGCAGTGGAGGGTTTCACGGAGCGCTTCACAGCTGCAATGAAGTCTTCTCAGGCCATGAGACACTTCTTACCTAAGCGCTCGAGCTCTGCGTCTGCTTCTAGCCGCCCCAGGCCTGCGCCGGCTCAGCAGACGAAGCCCGCTCCCTCCGCTTCCCAGGCAGCGCCGCCCAAGGAGCACTGCCAGCGCTCGCGCCCTTCTAAGCGCCCATCCTTCCCGAGACGCCAGGGACCCCGGCCCAGGATTGTGCTGGACCCGGCGACTCCGAAGTCATCCTGATCTGCTAAGGAAGAGGACTGGGGAATGTCCCGCCGCAGCCGGACCAACCCAGAAGCTCCTTCGTGCAAATTCCCCTCCGCCTCGTTAATTTCTGGGCGCGGGAATACACAGCTTGCTGTTACAGGGCCCACAAATATTGTGCCCCCCCCCCAACCGCCGTTTTCACGGCGACCATATTTTTAAATATTTCACAAAAGAGCAAATTTCCTCATTGGATCTGAAAGACGCTTACTTTCACATCCAGATAGCCCCCCATCACAGGCAATTCTTGAGATTCGCATTCGAGGGTGTGGCTTATCAGTACACGGTCCTCTCCTTCGGGCTCTCCCTGGCCCCCCACACTTTCACGATGTGCATGAATGCGGCTCTTTCCCCTCTGAGACAGATGGGAATACGAGTTTTAAATTACCTCGACGACTGGCTCATCCTGGCCAGCTCGCGTTCAGAACTAGAACACCACAGATCCGTGCTCCTCAGCCACTTACAGTGCCTGGGTCTCAGGGTCAACCTAGCCAAGAGCTCACTACTCCCCACTCAACGAATTTCGTTCCTGGGTGCAGTGTTCGACTCGGTCCGCATGACAGCCGTAGTCTCACCAGAGAGCACTCTGGCCATTCAGCAGCTCGCGGCTTCCGTTAAGAACAAGGCCTACCTCCCTCTGAAGCTCTTCCAGAGGTTGCTAGGGCTCATGGCTTCTGCCTCCCCAGTGCTCCAGCTCGGCCTGCTTCGCATGCGGCCCCTGCAGTTCTGGCTGAAAACCAGGGTCCCTCCTTACTCTTGGCGTCACGGCGCCTTCGCCTCAGGGTCAGTCAGGCCTGTTTGATGGCTCTGAAACCTTGGATGAATCCTACTTGGTTCACTCTAGGAGTACCCCTACAGGCAGTAACACAAAGGACGGTTCTCTCGACAGACGCATCCAACTCAGGTTGGGGCGCCCTGTGCGAGGGCAGCCCGGCTTTCGGCTCGTGGACACACGAGGAAAGCCACCTTCACATCAACTGAATTATTGGCAGTGATACGAGCCTTCCAAGCCTTCCATTCTCGTCTGACGGATCGCCACGTCCTAGTCCAATCGGACAGTATGACAGTGGTCTCATATATAAATCGCCAGGGGGGTCTTTCGTCCAGCCGCTTATGCGCTCTGGCGAAACGCCTTCTGGAATGGGCTTCCCCAAGTGTTCGCTCACTCAAAGCGACTCATACCTGGGAAAAGCAATCTGGGAGCAGACATGCTGTCTCGGAACAACGTCCCCTCGGATGGTTGGATGCTCCACCCCCAGACTGTTCAAACCATATGGGAGTTCTTCAGGAAAGCAGAGGTGGACCTCTTTGCCTCAGGAGACAACTCTCATTGCCCAACTTATTTCTCCAAGAAGGACGACGCATTGGCCCACATCTGGCCCAATACCCTTCTTTACGCCTTTCCTCCGATCGCCCTGATCACTCAGGTCGTCAGACGGATCAGAGAGGACAGACACAAAGTTCTGTTGGTGGCCCCACTCTGGAGGAGCCAGGTTTGGACCTCGGAGCTGTTTCGGCTTTCCACAAAAGTCCCATGGACAATTCCCCTGAGACGGGATCTCCTCTCTCAGGCGAACAGAACAATCTGGCACCCACAGCCGGAGCTTTGGGCTCTACATCTGTGGATCCTCGACGGGGGCCGTCTGACCTCCCCAGGAATGTGCTAGATACCATTTTACAGGCAAGAGCTCCGTCCACGAGACGTCTCTACGCCCAAAAGAGGTCGGTCTTTGCTAGCTGGTGTTCTACACGCAGCATAGACCCGGAGGAATGCGAAGTATCTTCCATACTAACTTTCCTCCAAGAGCGACTGGACTCAGGACGAGCCCCTTCCACGCTCAAGGTTTACGTAGCAGCCATTGCGGCGTTTCACTCACCCATTGCTGGACAATCTGTAGGGCGGAACGACTTGATTATTAAGTTTCTGAGAGGTTCTAGGCGATTGCATCCTCCTCGTCCCCTCACCGTTCCCCCCTGGGACCTCTTTTTGGTCCTCAGGGCTCTTAAAAGTCCTCCTATTGAGCCATTAAGTCTAGCAGGCCTCAAGCCCTTAACGTTTAAAACCGCCCTGCTACTTGCATTGGCATCGGTTAAACACGTTGGCAATCTGCATGCACTCTCTGTGAGCCCTGCATGCCTTGAATTCGGGCCTAACGACTCTACGGTCGTGCTTAAACCAAGGGTTGGCTATGTTCCCAAGGTGCTCTCTACGCCGTTCAGAGCACAAGTGATCTCACTCTCTGCGCTCCCCCGTACATCGGATGAGCCAGAGCTAGAATCACTATGCCCCGTTAGGGCTTTGCGCGTCTACATCGAGCGATCAGAGCCCTTCCGGCAATCTGGTCAGCTATTCGTTTGTTTTGGTGGCCGCACCAAAGGGTCTCCGGTCTCGAAACAGCGTCTATCACAATGTATCGTTGACGCCATAGCCCTTTCTTACTCCTCTGCAGGTGCTACATGCCCCATTGGAGTTAGAGCCCATTCCACTAGAGGCATGGCTTCATCATTGGCCTGGTCCAGTGGAGTCTCTATCAAAGACATTTGTGAGGTGGCCGGCTGGTCCTCGCCGTCCACTTTCGTCAGATTCTACCAGTTGGACGTTCCGACCTTGCATGCTCGGGTCCTTTCAGTGTAAAATTGCGGGCCCTTAATATTCCACTTTTTGCACATCACAAACTCAGGAGTTCTCTCCTCCATAGTGTAACAGGGTACGACGGCTTCGGCCTTCACTTGTCCTCGGCCCCTTCTGGTGCCTGCTCAAGTTCTGTCGTTCCCCAGCCGTGGCACGGCGTGGTTGAATTCATTCCCCCATACGAGTGAAATATCGAAAGGGAACGTACTTGGTTACTAACGTAACCTCGGTTCCCTGAGATATGGAACAAGTACTGCGTTACTTGCCGTGCCACGAGGCTGCGGCTTAGGTCGTCATTTCAGTCAATATGGCCTATGGTGATTCGCTCGCTTATATAGCACATTACCCCGCCCCTTTTGGCAGAAATGTGCGCGCGCTCTCTTCTCATAGGCCGCGCAGCTGAGCCGCGCCACCATTGGTTCAACAACTTTTCTATGAGTGAACCAATGACGGTGCAGTTACACTGCGTTATTGAAAAGGCTTCAGTGGCGGGGAAAAGGGAGACTTTTCCCCCATACGCAGTACTCGTTCCATATCTCAGGGAACCGAGGTTACGTTAGTAACCGAGTACGGTTTTTGAGCCCGTAAGTCACGATTTCAAATCACGACTCGCGACTTTGTAGCGTTCCAGGAAAGTCACGCCAAACTGCGTAAAAGTGTAAACAAACCAACATGGCGGACCGTACGGGGATTATGTTCATTAATTATTTCTGTCGGCAAAGGTGCTTACTCCTTGCTTATTTCAGGGAAGCGGAGGAGGCAAACGGCGCATAAGGCAAGAGAAGCTGTTATACCTTTTATTTTACCATGCACTTGCATAAACACGGCATCCGTAGGGGCTGCCATTATTGTTTCACGGGCTATGTGACGTCAGAACTCGTAACTGGGAGTACATTGATCTAGTACGAGTTCACGGGTGGGAAGTCACGGCTTTGACTGCTGTTCCAGTGCACTTTCACGGGTAGAAGGTTGGAAAAACACGGGTTGCCTGGAACTCTGCATAAATACACAAAGGAAACAGAAGCAAACGAGACACAGCTGGTACAAATGAACTAATAATGATGGTAACCATAGAAACAGGAATGGCGGGAAACTGAACAAAGGAACAAAGGACATGTGACAAAGTGAACAGAAACCAAAATAGACAGACATGTGACAAAGCTACTCTGATTTTCGGGGAATTCAGATTTACAGTCTTTCTAAAGTAACATCCTTTTGCGACAAGTCGGTGAAGAAAATGTAGCCTAATTTGCCTCTGAGCCACGCTGAGGGAAAATCATGCTATGATTTCCCTGTCATTGCAATTATGCCAGCCTATCATGTTCTCTTCATCACTATGATTGGCTGATTATACTGTCAATACCCAACACGCTCATAACCTGTGAGCAAACTAGTGGTAATGGAATGGTGCAAAGCTGTGAATCTGTACGAAATCGCTCACTTACGAATCATTATATAGTGCAGCAGTTAAAGGGTTAGTTCACTCAAAAATAAAAATTCTGTCAATTATTACTCACCCTCATGTCGTTCCACACCCGTTAGACCTTCATTCATCTTTTGAACACAAATTAAGATATTTTTGATAAAATCTGATAGCTCAGTGAGGCCTGCATCACCAGCAAAATAATTAACAGATTCAGATACCCAGAAAGCTACTAATGACATATTTAAAACAATGAATGTAAATGTGACTACGGTGGTTCAACCCTAATATTATAAAGTGACGAGAATACTTTTTGTATGCCAAAAAACAAAATAATGACTTTATTCAACAATATCTAGTGATGGGAAATTTCAAAACACTGCAGTGCTTCATGAAGCTTGGAAGCTTTACAAATACTTTGGCAGTTTGATACAAGCTCCAAACCACTGATTCAAAACAAAGTCACACCCCCCCCAGTGGTGAACCACTGAAATTTCAAAACATTTATGACGTAACAAAATCTCCTTTTCTGAAATCATATGACTTGTTGCAGTTTTTTGATATGAGCGAATTTGTACACTAAAAGTGTAAACAACTCACCCACTTCGATATCATCCCTTTTGGTCGCGTACAAATTAAAATGAATTCGAAATTAGCCTATGTATTGAGTGAGTATTCGGCAGCTCAGTAAAATTAAAGCAGCATCTTCCATCATCATTAACTTGCAGTATTTATTAAGAATTTTCACAGAAGGTGATTATTAATAATAATTGCTTAAATCAAATAACAAATAAAAACAAGAAAATACTACTTTGTTGTATTTACATCGTTTTAACACAAATGCTACACTTATTTTATTTGTTTTGACAAAGTGAAAAAATGCAAAATAAATTTACATATTGAACAACAACAACAATACTTATATGCTTTCATCCGTTTGCACAAGTTTTTTCATAATATTATCTTTCTTATTCATTTTGAGGTTCAGAAACATAATAACAGCACAAGCAATCAGACTCAGCACACATATGACTATGATGAATTGATGATTGGCAGACAGGGTGTCTTTCTTGATGCTTACTGCTTGCAGTTGAGGCTTTATGCAATCTAAGCACAAAAACAAACACACACAGTGTTTTAATTATTTGTTCACATCACATCTATCATTTAAGGGGAATTTAGTTCCAAACACAAACTGTAAAAATGAAACAAATGTTTTGTGCATGTCACAGCTTATAAATAAGGGAAATGTTTTTATGATACTTCTCCTATAATAGTCCTACTTCTCCTAAAACACTTACAGGCAGAGTCTTTAAGTCACCACGACCTCAAAATTGACCATTGTTTTTTTACGGAATATTGCAGTAGGCTATTCATAAATTACTTCTTTTTTTTTTTCAAATTGTGTGCCCTCATAATCTTTAATCAAAATAACTTCCCCTCCCCTTTCTCACCTGCTGAATAATACTCTGTATTTCCTTCCTGAATGTAATGACCCAGTGGAGGCCAAAGGGTGCACCTGTAAACACCACAGTCTTCTTCAGTAGGACCAGGGACCAGGAGAGAGTTGTCCTCCCCCACTTCATAGGAATGATTTGCAAACTTAAAGAGTGTTCTAGTGTTTTTTAGCAGATCTTTCGAAACAAGTCCAGTCAGCACATCAGAACCCTCAACCTGTAAAATAAGTTTTCTTTTATAACACATTGCTCCAGGAAACATATTCCTCCTTATATATCCAAGGAAATAAACTAAATGTATCGATTATGTGGCTGTTAACTCGGACTGAGCGACTGACAGGTTTGCTGACATGCATATACAAACCTTGTACCAGGTGATTCTCCTGTACTTTACATCTTGTTCCGTGTTAGCTTGACATGGTATTTTAATCCACTGGTGCTCCTCAATTGACAGTGTGAAGTAAACCAGATGGACTGAAGGAGAAAAATTATAACACAATTTTTATGTATTTGTTAGAGGCTGCACTAAGTATATTTTATGAAAACACACTCAAACAAGATCATGACTGCAGCTTTTTTGTTTTGGTGACGCGAACGCGGAAACTTTGTTCACGTAAACATTCAGTAGGTTACTTTCACTTTATTTTTCTCTAATATTTACTTGTTTTTTACGTGTTTATATTTCTTGCCATTATGCAATATATGACGGTGTGCACGTAATAATAAATGCATTTTTTACTTACGCATTA
Organism: Chanodichthys erythropterus; assembly: GCF_024489055.1. Taxonomy (NCBI): domain Eukaryota; kingdom Metazoa; phylum Chordata; class Actinopteri; order Cypriniformes; family Xenocyprididae; genus Chanodichthys; species Chanodichthys erythropterus. The sequence continues at coordinate 19,409,267 of NC_090229.1, forward strand.
AAAAGTAGATGTGCATGATCATTGTTTTGTTTCCTTGCGCTTTCTCTTCTGCAGAACTCTTCACACCGGAAATGCAGGAAAGCGATCTTATTGGTCGATTCGAATAACAACAACACCACACACCAACGTTCATTTGAACATTTTCTAATTTTATTGTTTTCACAATTTAATCTAGTTATATTTGTAAAATGTTGTCCAGTAGTCTACATATTGGGAATGTACAATATAGTATAAAATTATAATATAGTATTTGGTACTATTATACGGTTTAACAGTAAAAAAAATAAAATAATAATAAGTCTTAAAACAGGATGTACAGAGAAAGTGGTAAATAGGCTACATAACACGATTTATTTTTATCCCAAACCTGGATATAGTTGTGTTTCTTTCTTTCATTTTCATTTCTCTCTGTCTCTCTCAGTTCGACTTTTCACTATAATGGCCTAATTGTGAAACTGGTACATAAAACTTGACAAAGAATTCCAGTGAAAGTGTCAGGTAAACTAGAAGTGAACTGAAACATTCTGTCAGCAATTTAGCTACTGAAGAAATGAACTGAAATGAATTCAAACCATTATAAGCCAACATTTCTGTTGAATATTCATCTGTCCATAACAGGATGGATAAGTGAATTTCTATACAAATAAATATTTTGCCTATTGCCTGCATATTTATCCATATCTTATCAACAGGGGAGCGTGGAACACATAGTTTAATTTTTAGCTGTCTTATGGTCATGTTACAACGTGCCCCACCTATGGGGCATGTTTTCACATTTCACTTCCCTTCTTTCAAGGTAAATAAAGAAAAAAGTATACACTGTATTAATGAAACAAAGCCACATATTTGTAGCAGACATGTGTGAAATTAATGTGGAACAAAAGAAATTCCCTGAACCTTAAGTAGATTTACACAAACTGAGAAAGTGAAAAGCATTAGGTTGTGCCCCGCACTCCCCTATTAATAATTTATTCGGTAACACTTTACAATACGGTTCATTTGTTAAACATTAGTTAATGGATTAACTAACATGAACTAACAATGAGCAATACATTTGTTACTGTATTTACTAATCTTTGTTAGTGTTAGTTAATGAGAATACAGTTGTTCATTCTTTGTTCATGTTAGTTCACAGTGCATTAACTAATGTTAACAAGCTTTTAATAATGTATTAGTAAATGTTGAAATTAACATTAACAAAGATTAATAAATGCTGTATAAGTGCAGTTCATTTTTAGTTCATGTTAACAAATGTAGTTAACTAATGAACCGTATTGTAAAGTGTTACCATTTATTCATATATAATAAAGTATATTAACCCTTGAGAACCATAAAGTATGTAATTCTGCTACTGATAGTAAAAATATTTACAGAGGATGTACAATTAAAAAATGTAGGAAAAAATATAAAAACAAAAAAAAGCAACATGTGCCACTGTGACGGAGTACAGGCCTAATAATTTTCAACCAGCCATGACTCTCCATCTCCCTCAACAGCTATAAAACAGCCCCCATTATAGGTCGTCCCTCCTCCCCTAGGAATAAACCATCTATAAAAAGTAATTAAGAATAGCAAAACCACACAGAAATGAAACAAACACCATGAACCCAACCTAATGGTGGCAACAACCTTGTAAATGTTTACAGTTTTGGACTGTTTTAGCTTTGCTAATGGATGCGTAAAACTAAATAGGCGCCATCAGATTTTTTTGTGAATCTCAGTCTTTCGAGCTTGACCTTGTTCCAGTCTTGCTTCCCGTTATTTCCTGTTTTCTTCACACTGTGCTAAATATGACTCGATCACACACCTGTGAAAGGAAATTTTATATCAGCAAGGCTTCAGAACCACACAAAAACACTCTCCCACATACTCTTAGCAATCAGCCATGTGGTTTAAGTCATTTCAGTAATCTTTGAAATCAATAGACTTGCCAGTTGTTACAGCAAAACAATCAGGTGGTAAAAGAATTGAAAATCTGAAATGCACACACAGTGCTGATGTCTACAACATTATCTGTTTGCTATAACAACATCACAGGGTTCTGCAGAAAAAAGAAAAAAAATATATTTCCTGTGATATAAACCACCACAAACATTGTCGGGGGGCGTATGTATGTAAGCGAGAGGGATTCGTGTGAAGCGAGGGGAGATGACTTATGGGCCTCACCATCTCTGTTTCCTGTTGTGCAACAGTTTCTGGAGAACTTAAATGCAAAAAAAGTGTAAAATAATAAAATAAAAAATCGCTTCAGGTCTGTGAGCTGCATGTTTATGTATGCATATAATAACAGGTCCAAAACAATGTAACTGAGAATCAGACCAGAAACACATTGAAGGGTTGTGGCATAACCATGAAATGCCTAATAGATTTAAATGATAATTTAATCAACATTTAGAAGTAAACAACTGAAGCATAGAGATGGCCTCAAAAAAAACAAAGCTCCATTTTTCACTTCATGAGTCTTTAACAAGATTAAAACTTTAAAAATGTCAGAATTTATGCTTTATGTTTCACTTCCACACCACACATAATACAATGAAAATAGATCTATTGGCTTTATAATTTTCTTTTTATGGAAAAGCTGCTTCATTTTGTAATGTGACTTTTTTTCTCACAAGTGTGGCTTTATATCTCAAAATGTGAAAAGAATTCTCTCATGCTCAGCAAGGCTGCATTTATTTGATTAAAATACAATAAAAACAGTAATTCTGTGAAATATTATTACAATAAAATAGGTAATAAAAAGATTTTAAAATGTAATTTATTTCAAACAATTTTTTCAGCAGCAGCCATTATTCCAGTTATCAGTGATGACAGTTGTGCTGCTTAATGTTTTTCTGTAAACTGTGATAATTGTTTTCCATGATTCTGTGATGAATAGTAAGTTCAAAAGAACAGCATTAAAGGGTTAGTTTACCCAAAAAATAAAAAAAAAATGTAATTTATTACTCACCCCCATGTTGTTCCAGTCCTGTAAGACCTTTGTTCATCTTCGGAACACAAATTAAGATATTTTTGTTGAAATCCGATGGCTCAGTGAGGCCTGCATTGCCAGCAATGACATTTCCTCTCTCAAGATACATTAATGTACTAAAAACATATTTAAATCAGTTCATGTGAGTACAGTGCTTCAATATTAATATTATAAAGTGACGAGAATATTTTGGTGCGCCAAAAAAACAAAATAACGACTTATATAGTGATGGCCGATTTCAAAACACCGCTTCAGGAAGCTTTGGAGAGTTATGAATCTTTTGGTTCGAATCATGATTCGAATCACGTGTCAAACCGCCCAACCGCTGAAATCACATGACTTTGGCGCTTCAAACTGCTGATTCGACACAAAAGATTCATAACGCTTCAAAGCTTCCTGAAGCAGTGTTTTGAAATCGGCCATCACTAAATGTCGTTTTTTTTTTTTTTTTTGTGCACCAAAAATATTCTCGTCGCTTTATAATATTAATATTGAACCACTGAACTCACATTAACTGATTTAAATATGTTTTTAGTACATTAAAGGTGCCATCGAACGTGTTTTTACAAGATGTAATATAAGTCTAAGGTGTCCCCTGAATGTGTCTGTGAAGTTTCAGCTCAAAATACCCCATAGATTTTTTTAAATTGATTTTTTTAACTGCCTTTTCTGAGGAATAATTAGAAATGCACCGATTCAGGCTGCGGCCCCTTTAATTGCTCGCGCTCTCCGCCCCCTCCCGAGCTCTTGACTTTATCATTGCATAAACAAAGTTCACACAGCTAATATAACCCTCAAAATGGATCTTTACAAAGTGTTCGTCATGCATGCTGCTTGCATACATCGGATCATGTGAGTATTGTATTTATTTGGATGTTTACATTTGATTCTGAATGAGTTTAATGGTGCTCCGTGGCTAAAGCTAACATTACACACTGTTGGAGAGATTTATAAAGAATGAAGTTGTGTTTATGAATTATACAGACTGCAAGTGCTTAAAAATGAAAATAGCAATGGCTCTTGTCTCCGTGAATACAGTAAGAAACAATGGTAACTTTAACCACATTTAACAGTACATTAGCAACATGCTAACGAAACATTTAGCAAGACAATTTACAAATATCACTAAAAATATCATGTAATCATAGATCATGTCAGTTATTATTGCTCCATCTGCCATTTTTCGCTATTGTTCTTGCTTGCTTACCTAGTCTGATGATTCAGCTGTACACAGATCCAGACGTTAATACTGGATGCCCTTGTCTAATGCCTTGAACATGAGCTGGCATATGCAAATATTGGGGGCGTACATATTAATGATCCCGACTGTTACGTAACAGTCAGTGTTATGTTGAAATTCGCCTGTTTTTCTGAGGTCTTTTAAACAAATAAAATTTATATAAGAAGGAGGAAATAATGGTGTTTGATACTCACTGTATGTCATTTTCATGTACTGAACTCTTATTTAACTATGCCAAGGTAAATTCAGTTTTTAATTCTAGGGCACCTTTAATGGATCTTGAGAGAGGAAATGTCATTGCTGGCTACAGGCCTCACTGAGCCATCGGATTTCAACAAAAATATCTTAATTTGTTTTCCGAAGATTAAAATAGGTCTTACGGGACTGGAACAACATGGGGGTGAGTAATAAATGACATTATTTTCATTTTTGTCTGAACTAACCCTTTAATTTGAAATAGAAATCTTTCGTAACATTATAAATGTCTTTACTGTCACTTTTGATCAATTTAATGCGACCTTTCTAAATAAAAGTATTAATTTCTTCAAAAATACAAAAACTTAATAACTTTAAACTTTTGAACGGTATAGTAAAAATGATCCAATATCAAGTGGGCAAGCATTAATTTAAAGCCAGGTTTGTTTGCATAAGACACGCAGTGCTGGTTGGGTTTCCTGGAAATCATTGTGGGAAATTTTAAATAAAGGTCATTTGATTGACTGATTGGAGCTGATATAATACTCACCGCCACAGCTACAATGCAAAGGATGATTTTGGCCATGCTGAAGAGAGAAAGACCGATCACAGCCCAGTGAACAGTTAATTCTTCTACAGCAGGACAATAGACAGGGATCGTGGTGGAAGGATAAACTGTGCTCACATCCAAACATTCTGAAAATGAAAAGAAACATTATTGGTTTAATACTCATTTTTCTGAGATCTTGCATGCAATTACAAATTTAATAAAAAGAGGTTTGGTTTGGGTGATTCCAACATAAAGAATATCAACAGTAATGTCAAATAGATTGTAAAACTAAGATTGAAAGGGGTTCTAAATTACCTGAGGCTGAGACATTCAATTTAATGAAAGAATAATAATTTTGACTCCCAACGTCTGCAGCCAGGTAGCATTTATATTCTCCAGAGTCTGAAGGCTGCACGTTATGTAACTCCAACGTCTCTTTGTCTCGCAGAAAAAAAGATGTTGAGTTAGTATAGTTTGTATACTCTCCTTTTTTTCTCTTGATGATAGGAATATCCTAGGAAAAAAAGACACGGCTGTGTTAGGGGATTTTGTTGTGGTGTGCATTTTCTGGTTGGTTGGTTGGTTAGACAGAACGATCATGTCAAAGGTTTCACATGTCAGATGATATACCACTGAGGTGCAGAGGCTGCTTCTCATCAAAGGAAATACTTTGCTAGCTAACCGTCACTTTATATATGCATCTTGCTTTTTTACTTAAGAAATCCTCGGTAGAAAAAAACGAACTGACATTTAATGATGACAAGCTTATTAGGTAACTCACCTTCATTTTGTACCACATGGCGTAACGGTACGTTGTTGTTCGGTCAGTAGCTTTACAAGGTAGTTTGATAACTTCATTACAGTTTCCCTTAATATAGTCCATGCTTTCTGATATCCCACAGTGCAACGTTGCCATTGCAAACAACAGCAATGCTGCGAAGAGTGAGCAACACATAATGGAGTCTATCATTATGTTGACTGTATGTCCACACACATTCTAACTTTAAATACTTGTCCACACATTAAAACCTTCCACAGCTTTACTGATGGTGCTAAAATAACTTAAATAACCCAAACATATGCTAGCTGTTATACCACTAACCTAATACAGACCAGATAAAAAAAACACACACACACACACCTGAAATGTAGGCTACAGATGGATGCTATTTAGAGCAAAACCTTTATTTTGAAACATCACACTGACCCAAAAGCTTGTACAAAATATTGACGAATATGATTAACGTTGAAAAAAGGCTCAAGTAACTTGTTAGCTATAGCCTAACTAAAATAAAGAAAATTATCTGCCAATCCTCTGCACTTCACTGTCATACATTAGTATTGCTCAAAAAATATAATGATTCTATGATTTTGTAAAACTAGGCACTTCAATATCAGCATCAAATGTTTTTCATTTCTTTAACAGAAAAGAGATTGTAAAGAATTAAAGTAAAAATGTCTTCCCATCTGTGCGTAAACAAAATCACCACACAAATAAATATCTGTAGAATATTATTCATAAACAATATTGTATATTTTATTTTTTAATGTTTTTTTAAATAAGTTATGTTTCAAAATGCAGGAGTGAGAGGCTTCATGAGCTAAAGCAAAATATTTTGAATGTCTGATTTTGACTTACCTGAAATCTTTAGATTTCCCATTCTGAGTTCTTTACTGTGGCGTAAAATGCAGCCATAAGTGATGATGGGGAAACAGCTGTTTCTTATCACTCTTCATCTAAAAAATGTCATCAATGACTGTGAGATTCTTCAGCCTGAGTAAAACTGAAACTGTCTTTATAGGTCAATTCTGCCCTCTAGTGTGACATGATTTCCACATAAAGGAAAGGTTTAATGGAAAAAAACTATATAAAAGAAAAAGATTCTTGTCTCGAATAAAACATTTCCATCAGTTTTAAACTCAGTCATTGACTTTCGTGTTGTGCAAATTTGACCATAAATTTAAACATTTCATCACTGACTTTGAACAACACTCTGTAAAGGATAGATGAGTAACACTTTACAATAAGGTTCATTAGTTAACATTAGTTAACTACATAATGAACCTCTCTTATACAGCATTTATTAATCTTTGTTAATGTTAATTTCTGCATTTACTAATACATTTTTAAAATCTTGTTAACATTAGTTAATGCCCTGCGAACTTACAATGATCAAATGTACTTTCATTAACTAATGTTAATGAAGATTAGTAAATACAGTAAAAAATGTATTGCTCATGGTTATTTCATGTTAGTTAACATTATAATGTTTAACTAATGATCCTTATTGACTTTAGATGCAAAAGCCTCTAAGTGCCATCTGTGTTTATGTTCAGTTATTTCACTTTAATGGAAATGAAAATGACCTATTAATTGCCATTAAAGTGAAATTACTGAACCTAAACATACAAGCTTGATAAAAAATGCTCATTTTAGAAGAAAATTCCAGTTGGCACTTAGAGGCTTTTGCATCTGAAATTTTCATATTGATATTTAAATGTGTGGCAGAATTAATAACAGTGCTGGTATTTATATCAAAAGAAGCTTGAATTTGCTCATTGAAGATATTTTTGTGAAAAGTTTCTGAGCTCTTATATAGTAACATTTTAAGAAATTATTATTATTAAAAATTATTAACATTCAGAAATTATTATTTTAAGGATATACTGGCATGACAAGGTCTTAAGTCAAAAACAGATTGTGGTCAGTTGTTAATTTATTAATTGCAACAGTATTGTAATTTACATCCAAATTATACAATAACATTTATAACATTATTAACTGATTAAACCTACACACATAAATATCTACATATACATGCATACATGCAATTTATCATTTCTCTCTCATTGATTCACTTCTCATTCACAGTCAGCAGAGTAACAGAAATAATGGTTCTTAAATGCCACCATGCATATCATTCTACTACATTCATAACGCTTATTTTTCCGTAGTAAAACACTTTTATAATTTATACTTGTAACACATTATACCTTCTCTGTCATGATGTTTTGGACCCATTAGCATTATCACAGTCAGCCCCTGAATTGTTGTTCAAACCTACAACAATTGGCCAAAATAAAAAAAAAAGGAGAAAAAAAAGGCTATTAAACAGGGAAATTTTTAATTCATAAGATTCATTAATATGTTGTCACTAGTGAGAATTGAATTGATCACATCACAGAGGCAGATTTGACATGTTTGTCAAGTCTAATTCTGTTAAATATAATGTGATGGTATAATGGAAATATTGACAGTTTAGAGACTGCACATAAAGAGCAAAGTGGAAAAAATTAGTGTTTTTCAGAGCACATGTTTTCACTTTCATAGTACGTGACTGGAAAAAAATTTAATTTTAGTCAGTGGTGCACTTTGCAGAGTCTACACTTGAATCACAATGGAACGTTAGTCTGAACTTATGTAAGATTTGTTCATTTGAAAGTATTATTTAATCAATACATTCTTAATGTAATTTAATTTTTGCTCATATAGAGAGCCACCTGCTCCTGTTGTGGAAGTTACCTATATTTCACAAAAGGTTTTCACCACTATCTTCTCCTGTTTCTGTCTCTCACTCACTCACTCTGTCCTGCTCTTTTGAAGTCTTTGTTTTCCTTTGAGTCCCATTTGCAGCCACAAATGGCTGAATCACAGAGCCGTAAACCTGCTCTTCTCCGGCAGTAAATAAGTTGTCTGTGAAAGTGGTTGACGGTGGACTTGCTTTTCCTCAGTCCGGAACTCAGCCCTCTCCTCTTTCTGGACGCATGATCCTCCTGCCCGTAACTGACCGTACGACATGCTCCCTTCCATCCTGTTGTTCTTCATGTTGGGGATCCCCTACTTTTCTCCTTTTCCTCCCTCCTTCTCTCCCTCTTTCCATTTCTTTATTCGTCCTAGTGTTTGCTTGAGTCTTTCTCGCTGACAGGATAGTGAGGGATCAGGATATTAATAGGAGGCTGAATGAAACGGAAGAGGAAGACAGCGAGAGAGGGTTGTGATTACGCCATCTGGATTAAACAATGCCTGTGCTACCTCAAGACGGACACAATGAATGAGAGGACAGCAGGGGGAAGTGAGAAAGGAGGAGAGTATCGGCTTCAGTTGCCATCTAAACAAAGATTTCTGCACATAGTATATGAAGTGTGTCCTCTCTAACCCAAATCTGTTTGGTTATATAGCATCTGCTTGTAAAATTTTGTGTGAATTAATAGTTTGTTCGTGGCTAGTAGTTACCATTCTTTCCTAACAATATTTACAGTATAGTTCTAAAATTACATGACAACTGCATATGCATTTGCATGTGACCCCAAACTTTTGAATTTGGATACTCTTTTCACATTCAGTTTTTCACCTACTATACAGTATTGAAGTAGGTATATAAGCAGGGTGTATTGAATAGGGCCAGAAAGTGCATTGTGGATCCATACAGTCTTTTAAAGTATACATGCAACACACTCTCAGGGCAATTCATAACTGTTTTAATCACACTGTATGAATTTAAGTCTAAACTAAAAACCTATTTGTTTGACCAATATTAATATTCATAATGTGTTTCTTCTTAAACTTTTTCCAAAGCTCTGTTTACCAGTCATAATGCTTCCTTGAGCACCAATAGTCATATGCACCTGACTTTGGCTTCAACTGTCCACCTTTCTAATGCTATGCAATGTTATGGTTTCTCTGTTTTCGACTGTTTGCACTAGTATTGCGATATGCAACTGCAATCGCACATGTCTTGGACTTGGCAAATGTCTACTGTCCATTTAAGTCATTATGTGTAAAATGATTGTTTGTTCCTTACTGTTATTGTGAAGCGTCCTTGAACATGGGAAAGGTGCTATATAAATTAAGCATTATTATTTGCATTTGGCAAATGATGGTTAATGCTGCAGTGACAGTCATAATTTCCAAGTCTGTTAGTTCTTCCCAAACATGTAGCGATTAAAATATACTTAACATGTAAACACAAGTGCCTGCATTACACGTCTCTTTAGTTCACCCAAAAATTTAAATTCTGTCATCATTGACTCATCATTGTTGTCATTCCAAATCCATAAGACTTTCAATCATCTTTGAAACACAAAATTAAGATATTTTTAATGAAATCTAAGATTTCTGTCCCTCCATTGACAGTCCACAACTAAGTTACCACTTTGACGCTTCAAAAAGTTCATAAAGATATTGTAAAACTAATTCATATTAATTGATTGGTTTAGTCCAAATTTTCTGAAGAGACACAATCGCTTTATATGATGAACAGATTAAATTTAGGCTTTTATTTACATTTATCAACACACACGTTAAGGCTGATTTATAGGCTGCGTCCGAAAACTGTAAAATGCTGCCTTCTGAGGACACATTTCAAGGTAGTAAGGCATCAAGGCACGTCCTTCACTTCCTGTCTCATGAGATACCTTCCTCAGATCGATTTTTGAAGGAAGCATGGATGTATCCTTAGCTGCCTTTGATATCCCACAATCCTGTGCTTTCCATTCAGTAGGCGTTTCTCAATGTCAAGGAAGGATCCTCGGAAGCCAGAATTTCGAGGATGCTACGTCATCGACATCCGTCAAAGGACTGTTCCAATGTCGAGGATCCTCGGAATTTCAAACAAGGACTGAGTCCTTCGTTCAAAAAATATCCCATACACAGGAAAGGATGCATATGTGTATCCTTCGCGCTCTCAAATCACCCACAATCCTATGCGTGCAGCTTTGCAATCTTGTTCAAAAATGTTTTAAAAAAATGTTGGACGTTAGCGGGCAATATGCTTTCAAATGTAAGTATATTTACGTTACCAAACATTTGTTATAACAGTAGTAAATATGTCAGATAAATAAAGTTTAACGTTTAAATGCCAGTACAAATTACTACCGTAATGATGTTATAAATTATACAAATACAAATTACATTATTGATGGCTAACTGAACCGGACCGTTGTTAGCTTGTTTGCCATCACCGGCATCCTTTATAAATAACTAGTTAAGTTGTCTAAAGTAATTTAACGTTAATATTATACCATTTATACCATTCACAGCGTTATTCATAGCTTTCTCGTATTTTTTAACAGGGACCAAGGAACAAACGGAGGCGTTCATACATCTCCGTGTAGAAAACATAGACTGTAAAGGTAGAAAACAAGCAGCTGTTTACCGAGGGGGTAATGACGCAATGACGTGCACTTGCTAGTCTGTTCCATTTACGTGTTCTCTGAATGCTAAAGAGGAGCCTCTCCTAGACTCTGAAGGAAATGACTTGGAAGGACCAGTCTTGCCAAGGAAGTATCCTTGACATTGAGAAACGCCTTGTGACAGTTGAGCTAGAAAAATAAAGATGGCGTCCGAGAGTTGCTTTTGCTGCTCATTTTGTGTATAAATATACGATTTTGACCAACATATTTCAATTTTGACATCATTTCTATCGAGAAATTACTACTGTAGGCTAATAATTAAATATTTGTTTAGTTCTCACTTAAGTTTGCGCTATATTGCTGTAGACCATTAAACTGTTACGCTGCCTCAGAAGTCTGTCCGAAATCAATTTCGTGAGGTACCTTCATGCACAAACGCTGCCGTACAAGTCATTCTCTTATAAGACAGCGAGGCAGCAAGACAGCTACCTAGGTTTTCGGACACAGCCATAGCCTACTTCTGCGTCGCGTGGACGGCGTAGATACGGCGTAGGCTGTGTTTACCAAGCGTAGCCTACGACATAGCCTTACGTGCACCTCTTCAAAAATGTAACAACGCGTCAATTCAACATGGACCGCAAGCGCTGTGATTGGTCTGCTAGAACCACTCCCTCGGGTCAAAAAACTGTCGCGGAGCAATAGGAGAAAAGCGAGCGTTTTCAACTTCCATAGGAGTGAAAAACGCTCTGTTTCAGGGGACACATGCAGTCAAACTGCAACAGAAGTCGTTACCTATTTGCTGCTTCTCTGCCGTTTCAATGTGTAAGCTTCTCTTACAATGTATATGACAAGCTGCTTCTTCTTCGGCTTTGCCTTGATACACAACATGACTGTGGATACTGCCCACTAGTGGTCTGCATGCATGTCGACGCGGACGTTAACTTTTGAATCAGCCTTTATGGTAAAGCTCAAGAATGTTCACTTGACGTGTGAGAACCAATGAGACTCATTCTCGTGTGTTACGCAGCAAGTTTGAGCTTCGCAAGAACCAATGAGGTTTGTTCTCATCAAGCAAGTTAAGTTGAGCTTCTGTTTATGTTCGCTGATCAGTGTTTACATGTAAATAAAAGCCTAAATTAAATCTGTTCATCATATAAAGCGATTGTGTCTCTTCAGAAGATTTGTACTAAACCAATCAATTATGAATTAGTTTTACAATATGATCTGTGGTAGTTGCGTAGGCTGTCAATGAAGGGAAAGAATTTTCTCAGATTTCATTAAAATATCTTAATTTCTGTATTAAAGATGAAATTTGGAATGACATGAGAGTGATTAAATGATGACATAATTTTAATTTTATGGAGAGACAGGGGTGAACTAACCTTCAAACTGCAATAGTGCACTATGTCCACAGTACTATCAAAGCCACTGGAAAGCAAGCCTGCAACCTTTAGCCAAAAAAGCGTAACGGCTAATGCTAACGCTCCGCCCCCTGCGGTACGCAGGGAAGGAGACCAAAGGCTGTTTTTTGAAAGGATGTCCCAGGGATGACGCGTTGTTGTAGGCCAACCCGGAAGTTAGCCACGCACGGGTTCCCTTGATTGAAAGCCTATTCATTTTTCCCATAGACTTTTGGAAAATCGCAGAAAATAAGCTCTGTGTTTAACAAAGGGTTATGACACTTACACGTTTTGTCTATCAAGATAATCTTTACAAGTGAACACAACATTTATAGATTTTGAAGCCTAAATAAAGTCGTCAGATATAAAAGGCTAACAGTAGGCTATAAACGGACTACAGCACACCATGGTCGCGGATCAACGTCGATCTGTGCTGTGTATGAATACTTATCCACTTTTTCATAAGAAATGCTGTCCAAATGTCCCATTTTTAATGATGACGTCTAAAGTCCCCGCCAAAGGAAGTAGTCCCTTTTAGCAATTTGTTAGCAACCGCCGATTTGAAGATACAGTAAAAGTTAAAAAAATTACAAGGGGGTTATAACTGGCATGTTTTATGTCATAGATCAAAACGTGAAAGTATTTAGAGGCTTTGTTAAACACAGACCTTATTTCAGGCGATTTAGCAAAAACCCATTCAAAAAACCCATAGACTTTACGGCGTTGGAACCGGAAGTCCTAAAACGCTAACTCGCTTCCGGGTTTTGCCTACAAAAACGCGTCATCCCTGGGGCACTCTATAGATGAGGCTTCACTATGCTGATTAAACTTTTGTGGGGAAACAGCTAATCTTTTAATTAATCAACAGCCTGTTTGCCAGTCATCAGCATGTTTTACACTAAACAATACTTTCGTTGGGAACTATATGTAGATGTTAGCTTGATAAAAATGTGTTTTTTTAAGAGAAGGCAGACTAGGGAATGTTGCAGCTGATGCCACTGCCATTACACAATAGGCTGAGAGGTGCCTTTACGCTTTCTCCAATGGTAAGAGATACAGACCCTCTTATCTCCCTATTATATACAATCTCTGGTACTATTCCATGATGCACTGCTGCATGAATAAATTATGAGGTTGCTTTTTACAACATTCTTTTTTTTTTTTTTTTTGCTGTTGCTTTTTATGTTACCACTTTCTTTGTAGGGCTTGGAGTATTTTTAATCAAAAATTATGACAGTCACAAAAGTGACTTTTTACTTAATTTGTTGTGACAGAAAATGATCTTGTTTGCATTGATTTCACAGTACGAATGTGAAAAAATAAAATAAATTACTGTTAAATCTTGTACAGGCCTGTTTTACAAGATCCTGTTTGTGACTATTTATGGAATTTAACATCTGGGCACCGGTGAGATGTTCAAATACTATTCACTGTAAGTGTAGTGTGTATCATATGTAGGCCTACTTGTACTTTGTCCAGTTATGGAAATATTAGTTTATACTATTTAGTTTGACTATCCATCCATGCATCTGTGTGTATATGTATGTGTTTTGTGCAGTCGGCAGCTCCCTGAGGTTGTTAGCAGCCACAGCTGTGTGTGTGTGTGTGTGTGTGTGTGTGTGTGTGTGTGTGTGTGTGTGTGTGTGTGTGTGTGTGAAGGCCTATGTTTCTGTCAGTGAGCTTGTTCAGAGCACTTTTTCTGGCGTCTGATTGAGGATTTCCTCTAGATGATCGTTACCTCTGCACACACAGAAACACACACACATACACAAATTTAGAGGAACGCCCCATATGTTCCATCAGCAGACTCTCAAAGCCTCCACAGCTGGGAGATTTTCCCATGTGAAAACACAGTACAAAAATGCACTCGTATACACTGACACACACCAGTGATGTAATAAACATAATGACAATACTGTGTTTATTTTATGCAGTTCACTTTAACAATTGCAAACTCCATATCAGATAGATATTAAAGATTTTTTTTTAAAAGTGTGTGTGCTGTGTTTTGGCTGAGAGCTGCCTCCACTGACCCAGTTTTGTCATGGTCCTTATTAAAACATACTTTGATGATGCTTGATGGTGATGATGATTATCATGATGATGATGATGATGACCTGTCTCCCTCTGCACCCCTCCTGCTGTGTGGGTGTCTTATTGTTTGATTGTTTTCTTTCGGAAGCATCACTAGCACGATACCGAAACTGACCCCTGCACAGTTAATGTCTGGGAGGGTCACATCTTCTGCTTGACGGCATTCCGCGCTGATAGCTGTGGAGCATTTACATTGTCCAGCAATTCCCAACTCAGGGAATTCCGCTTCCAGACTCCTGAGCACTGAACAAAAACAAAGAGCGTGTGTGAGAGAGAGACTGAGAATGTGAGTCAGTAAGTGTGTGTATTAATGATGCTTCCTCCTCCTTCCTTCTCAGAGCTTGAGAGGTAAAGTGTTTGAGCTTATCATTTTAACTTAGAAGCAACAGAAGAACTGGAGAAAGAGAGGGAGAGAGAGAGAGTCCAAGTTTAGTCATTAGCATATTATACAAGTTGATTTAAATGCCAAAACATATTTGACTCAATTATGTGATGCTATTTTTTTCAGCATCTATTACAGTTTTCTATTGATTTTATAATGTATTCACCAATCAGAGCATAGAATCATGAAAAGGAGAGGTTTCAACGTGATCTCATGAGAATACGTGTGTATTTTTACGTGAAGTGTGGTTCTACCACACGTACATTTACTAACGTTTTCATACACACAAAAACGTACAACATTGACGTATTTATAGCACTAAAGCGTACAAATACTTACGTATTAGCAGCTTAAAAAACGTAAAACATCTAACGTAAAGTGTGAATGTATATGAATTACCATGTATTAATATTAAAATCGTGGCTTTTCAAATATGTTGTGTTCAATTGTCATTAACGTTACATAATGTTAAACGAGACTACACTTTGAAACCTTAAAATGAATAACATTTCTATAATCGTTTTGTAATATTTTGCTGTGAGATTTTTTTCCTATGCAGTGACTGACAATACAACCATAAGATACACCAAAGCACAAAATAAATTAACAAATCACACCCATTTTATTTAATCCGTGTATCATTCGTTCATTCATTTTTCTATATAAAACCAAAAAACAAAAAACAAAAAAACTAAAAAAAAAAATATTTTCCTTTTTAAAATCCAAAATGAAAAAAACAGAAAACGACTCGTTTTCCGATTTTCGATTTTGTGCTCAAATTAAAAATGGGAAAAACGGATAACGAGCCCTCAAATTATATTTTGGTTTTCTCATGCAAGTGGCTTACCGGAAGTCATCGTTACGCGCGCGGGGAAAGCGTCAAAGCGAGTGACGTGGCCGGACTGAAGTAGTTAACAATACATACTAAAATACAATAGTTAGAAAGATATGTGACGAAATAATTAATAACTATAAATGTGCAAAACATATAGGCCTACAACAAATAAATGCAATATAAAAGCTAAGGAAACTGAATCATCATATAGAATATATAAAGTTGCTCAAAATATTGGCCATATACAGTGTTAATGCAAAAGTAACTAGTTATTATTATTATTATTATTATTATTAATATTACTATTATAGCTACATGAATTAATGCACTTATTGAAAAGTAAGTCACTTTATCTTTATTAATTCATGTAAAATGCATGAATTAATAAAGCTATTTCGTTAGGGCAATATATTTATATTGTCCCTTAAAACTCCTAAAATTTCGTATTTCGCAAGACCAAAAGCTATGGAAGCCCGTTTCCGCCACTAAATAAAAAATAAAAAGAGTAATTGCGACTTTTTATCTGAGAATTCTGACTTGTTTCCTCACAATTGCGAGTTATAAAGTCAGAATTCTGAGATATAAACTCGCAATTGCGTGATACAGAGTCAATTCTGACTGAGAAAAAAATATCAAACAATTGCGAGTTTATATCTCAGAATTCTGACTTTATAACTCGCAATCGTGAGAAAACAAGTCAGAATTCTCAGATAAAAAGTCGCAATTACTCTTTTTATTTTTTATTTAGTGGCGGAAACGGGCTTCCATAGCTTTTGGTCTTGCGAAACAGGCGAAATTTTGTACAGTTTTAAGGGAAAATATAAATATATTGCCCTAACGAAATATCTTTATTAATTCATGCATTTTATTTAATTACATGAGTTAAGAAAGATAATGTGACTTACTTTTCAATTAGTGCAATAATTCATGTAGCTGTAGCTATAGCCTAATCAGCGTGCGATTTGTGAAAAAAACAGATGGGGGGACGTTTTGAAAAGTTTTTTATATATATATATATATATATATATATATATATATATATATATATATATATATATATATATATATATATATATATATTTGTTTAAAACCACAGTGTTTACAATATAATAATAATTATTATAGTATAATATTAATAGGCCTATACTATTTTTGGCAGCTGTTACAGAAACATTTTTACAAAAAAAATCTGATTTAACCTTGAGATTTGAAGTATTAGATAGCTTAGATATTTTGCACCACTACAATGACACTAATAATTCTTAATTTCTGATAGAAATGCAAAATCAATGGGTAGTTATTAATAGAATAACGAGATACAAACCTTTAAAACCATGTCAACAAATACATGCATGCAGTTTTGAGGCAGCTTTAATCGTATGTTTGGTAATTTCATGACTTAACTTACAACAGAACATTTTTATTTTTATTTATAGGCCTACATAGCTTTATTTAAGCTATAATAAAGTAATTATGTAGCGCGCGCCGGCGCATTTGCTCATGCAATTCTTGAGTGCGCGCCACGAGCACAGTATAACGGCTAATTGAACAGTCATGTTAATTGTTAATTGAGTTTGACCGACATATGGACATCTCATCTGACCGCAGTTCACTGTTGTTCAACTGAAGCTCCTCGTAGTCACCTGTAGCCTACCTTTTCCGCGCTGGTTTGACTTGAGGTGAAGTTGGAATGCGCGTCTGAAAAGTGTCCAGTTTGTTGTGGTCGTCAAGAGACAGCTCTATATAAACGCAGCGTTTTACTTGGTGATGTTTAAAAAAAAATATATATATATTTTTGGTATTTTATGCTCTTTTGGTGGTTTGTGGAGTAACATCGCCCGGGGGGGATATTTTTTATAGATACAGGGATACACAGACCAGACCAGACAAATCGCACCCTGGCTATAATAATAATAATATTAATAATAACTTTTGCATTAACACTGTATATGGCCATTTTTTGTACAGAATGTCTGCTTGACTGTCTGTTGTACCAGAGGGAGTGGGAGGGAAGAGGGGGAGTTTTATATGGTCGCCGTGGGTGGGTGGGTGGGTTTGGTTAGTTTCAGTGTTTTGCACTTGATCCACGTCTTATATATGTAACCTGTAACATTCAATAAAAATTTGATCACAAAAAAAAACACTGTATATGGCCAATATTTTGAGCAACTTTATATATTCTATATAATGATTCAGTTTCCTTAGCTTTTACATTGCATGTATTTATTGTATATGTATATGCACATTTATATTTATTAATTATTTCGTCTCATATTTTTCTAACTATTGTATTTTAGTATATGTATTGTTAACTACTTCAGTCCGGCCATGTCACTCGCTTTGAGGCTTTCCCATAGACTGTGGGCTTTCCCCGCGCGCGTAACGATCACTTCCGGTAAGCCACTTGCATCCAATGAGAAAACCAAAATGTAATTTGAGGGCTCGTTATCCGTTTTTTCCATTTTTAATTTGAGCACAAAATCTAAAATCGGAAAACGAGTCGTTTTCCGTTTTTTCATTTTGGATTTAAAAAGTAAAAAAAAAAAAAAAACTTTCTTTTTTTGTTTTTTGATTTTTGGTTTTATATAGAAAAATGAATGAACGAATGATACACGGATTTTATTTGTTTGCTGTACTCCATATCTTTAGAATCCATATGTTTGCGAGGAACAGATTCAAATTCAGCCCTTTATCTGTCGATCTTCACCTTCATTCTCAGCAACAGCGACCGTCACAAACAAAGCCCGCGCACGTTATGATTCAAATTTAAAAAATAGCGCCAGTGCGCCTGCGCCACCCTCGAGAAGCGTTACGACATGATTTACGGCACTGATATCGAACGCTCATTGGTTCTCACCTGCTTCGTCGCAGATTGCTATATGCCGTGTTTCAGTGGATTGACATTTGAAATGAGTGCGCGCCTTCACGGAGAGAAGACAGATTCATAATTTCACGGATTAATAAATTATATTCTGCTCTGTACCCTATAAAAACTATTACGTTACAGCCAGAGAGGACTGCGACTGGAACTCATCATCATTTTAACCTTTGGTACCACTTTTGACATATTTGCAAAAAATAAATTATTGTGATTAACGTTACGCTTGTTTGTCTGTTTTTCATTTATTAACAGTATGTAGTTTTAAGAAATTGTTATGGGTAGGTTTAGGGGTAGGTGTAGGATAAGTGGCTCAAAATATCGTTTTAATGTCATATTTTTACTAAAATTGTCATTTTCCTACACATTTCTGTCCATTATGATTTATTCTTTTAACATTATGTATAAAATGGGTAGGTTTAGGTTCGGGGTGGGGTTTAGGGATATTACATTCATCTAAAAATGTTAAAAAGGGAACATTTATATATATTTTATACATATATTTTTATGACATGAAAGATTCGTAAATATTTTACGTTTTATTCGCAGTAAAAACGTAAGTATGTTTACGTTTTGGTGCCATAATTACGTCAGTATTTGTACGTTTCAGCACCATTCAAAACGTACAAATATGTACGTTTTGTGTCTTTTAAAGTTACGTATTAATAACTACGTATTAACAATGAGACCAGGCTGGAGGTTTAGAGAGACTGAATCTTCGAACAAACCCTTTCAGACTCTATGAGAAATTATGTGCAATGTATATTGTGAGAAAATTAAAGTGTTTACATATTACTACTAATAGAATATTATTTTAGATAATAATAATAATAATAATAATAATATATATATACAGTACAGTCCAAAAGTTTGGAACCACTAAGATTTTTAATGTTTTTAAAAGAAGTTTCGTCTGCTCACCAAGGCTACATTTATTTAATTAAAAATACAGTAAAAACAGTAATATTGTGAAATATTATTACAATTTAAAATAACTGTGTACTATTTAAATATATTTGACAAAGTAATTTATTCCTGTGATGCAAATCTGAATTTTCAGCATCGTTACTACAGTCTTCAGTGTCACATGATCCGTCAGAAATCATTCTAATATGCTGATTTGCTGCTCAATAAACATTTATGATTATTTTCAATGTTGAAAACAGTTGTGTACTTTTTTTTTCAGGATTCCTTGATGAATAGAAAGTTCAAAAGAACAGCATTTATCTGAAATACAAAGCTTCTGTAGCATTATACTCTACCGTTCAAAAGTTTGGGGTCAGTAAGAATTTTTATTTTTATTTTTTTGAAAAGAAATTAAAGAAATTAATACTTTTATTAAGCAAGGATGCATTAAATCAATCAAAAGTGGCAGTAAAGACATTTATAATGTTACAGAAGATTAGATTTCAGATAAACACTGTTCTTTTGAACTTTCTATTCATCAAAGAATACTGAAAAAAAATATTGTACACAAATATGTTGTACAATTGTACACATTAAATGTTTCTTGAGCAGCAGATCAGCATATAAGAATGATTTCTGAAGGATCATGTGACACTGAAGACTGGAGTAACGATGCTGAAAATTCAGCTTTGCCATCACAGGAATAAATTACTTTGTGAAATATATTCAAATAGAAAACAGTTATTTTAAATCGTAATAGTATTTCACAATATTACTGTTTTTAATGTATTTTTAATTAAATAAATGTAGCCTTGGTGAGCAGACGAAACTTCTTTTAAAAACATTAAAAATCTTAGTGGTTCCAAACTTTTGGACTGTACTGTACTGTATATATATATATATATATATATAGAGAGAGAGAGAGAGAGAGAGAGAGAGTAACACTTTACAATAATGTCTCATTAGTTCATGTATTAGTAACATGGTACAAAAAGATTAATAAATGCTGTAGAAGTATTGTTCATTAGGTTATATTAATGTACAGTAGTTATCTAAAGGTAATGAAACCTTATTGTAAAGTGTTACCATATATGGCTATAGTAACTATTATTCTTATTACTATTATGCTTTAAAATTACATTATCAATAGTAGTCCCTTGTAATAATATTTTATTATAGTAACCATTAGTATAATTATTATTTGGTTCTAAAGATTTTCTTTTGTGTTCCACAGAAGAAAGAAAGTCATACAGGTTTTAGAACAACATGCAGGTGGGAAAATGATGACAGAATTTTCATTTTTCTGTGAACTATCCCTTTAACATTTTCTCTCAGCCACCACCAACCTCCAGTGACCCTGTTGTTTTTGTTCTTTTCTTTTTGTCTGTGTGTTACAGTGGGCAAAATTGGGCTTTGCCTTTCTTGACCTCTCCTCTCCCCACCTCTGAAAAGAGATGAAGGACAGATCTCTCAACATGTATATTCACCCCTATTCTCACTTGGTCAGGATTCTGCTGCTCGGATTGGGCACTTCTGAATTGCATTGCTCAACAACTGGGCCGCAAACCATTTAAAGACCAATTTCCACCGACCATAATGTCTTTATCACTGGTGTTGTCAACTCAATTTTCGAATTTTGCCATACACCCTGGCTCCCCCTATTGAAGAGTCATCTGATTTGTGAACTCTGAAACTCTGAATTCTCACCATCCCCACAAGCCTCTTCCATGTGGTGGTATTGTTTAACAATGACATGCTCTTGGTCATCCACCTTTCTTCAGTTCTGGAAAATGTTTGGACATTTACTTGCCACACTAAGGCTATATAGAAGTGGGATGCCATAGTAGCACTTTGGACAGGCCATACTGTAAAAAACAAAACAAACAAAAAAAAAAAACATCCAACTTGCAAAATGTTCTAGATTATTTGTCCAAAACACTATTTTTTTTTAAGATCAAATTATTGATCATAGCATGTGATGTGTTTTGATGTGATATATCATGTGATTTGTATTGTGTTGAGGTACATAAATCCCAATGTTGTCATCAAAGGAAATCAAGTTATCATAACTTAACATTACTTAAAAATACCAAGTTTTGGTATCAAAACTTAACCAGGTGTAATGTACTCATTTGGCAGCAAATATCTTTCAAATTAAGATTTTAAGTGTTCTGAACTCAAAATGTAATTTAATTAACTCTTTTTAATACATTGCTAAATGCTAAACAATCCTTAGTTGCACTGACAATTATTTTAAGTTAAAAAAAAGACTACCTTTTTACTCATTTTTTAAAGTGTATTTTCCATGTAATTTCAAATATATTTTTAAGATATATTCTCAAATAAATTTTTAAGTATATTTTATGTAATATTTCAATACTACTTGGGACTAAAGTGGGCCACTTTTTAGTGTGTACTTTTAAGTGTAACAGTAGGAGACTTAGATTACACAACTAGTTTACAAATACATTTAATTTGTACTGCAACTGTACTACAAGTGAGCTTGTGCATACTGATAGTTTACTAGTTCTTGAAGAATTTTTTTTAGTTTATGAAAATACACTTTGAAGTATACTCTAAGTCCTAGATTAGTAGTTTTATACTGCAAGTATACTTGTACGTTTTCTTTATAAATCAATATTTTTAAACAATGTAAGTTTGTAAGTATGTAATACTATGTGAAAAAAAGTATTTAATAGGCTACTCAATCAAAAGAGTAAACACAACTACAAGTCAAATATGCTTAGAATACTTAATTACTTTTAAGTATATCTTGATCAAAAGATTAAGTACAAGCATAGACCAAATATACATAGACTTTTCTATATAAATGTGTAAATTTTAGTACATAAAAAGAGAAATATTACTAATAGCACTTGAATAAACTTCTTTTTTTGTATGGTCTTCATTTCTGTTCTCTTAAAGGTGCCCTAGATTATGTTAAGATGTAATATAAGTCTAAGGTGTCCCCTTATTTTTTTTAACTGCCTATTTTGGGGCATCATTATAAACGAGCCGATTTTATGCTGCGGCCCCTTTAAATCTCGTGCTCTCCGTCTACAGAGCTCGCGCTTGCCTTAAACAGTGCCTTAACAAAGTTTACACAGCTAATATAACCCTCAAATGGATCTTTATAAAGTTTCCGTTATGTATGCGTCGGATTATGTGAGTATTGTATACTGTTATATTGTTTACTTCTGATTTTGAATGAGTTTGAGGCTGTGCTCCGTGGCTAACGGCTAATGCTACACTGTTGGAGAGATTTCTAAAGAATGAAGTTGTGTTTATGCATTATACAGACTGCAAGTGTTTAAAAATGAAAATAGCAACGGCTCTCTTGTCTCCGTGAATCAGTAATAAACGATGGTAGCTTTAACCACATTTAACAGTACATTAGCAACATGCTAACGATACATTTAGAAAGACAATTTACAAATATCACTAAAAATATCATATTATCATGGATCATGTCAGTTATTATTGCTCCATCTGCCATTTTTGCTATTGTTCTTGCTTGCTTACCTAGTCTGATGATTTGGTTGTCCAGACGTTACGCGTACACCCCGACTGTTACGTTATTTTGAGATTGGCCTGTTCGGAGGTCTTTTAAACAAATGAGATTTATATAAGAACGAGGAAACAATGGAGTTTGAGACTCACTGTATGTCATTTCCATGTACTGAACTCTTGTTATTTGACTATGCCAAGATAAATTCAATTTTTCATTCGAGGGCACCTTTAATCTTTTCACTATGCTCTCCACTTTACCCATCTCTCCTTTTCTCCATTCTACTCTTCGTATGCTCTATCCTTTTCTTAAACTCTCTCCTCCTCTCCTCTCATCCCTTTCTACATGTCCCACTCTTCCTCTCCCTCTTATTACACCCATTATACCCCCAACTCTCTCGACAACCTTACACTCTTACACCTTTTTTTGTATAGTGGTGTTTTTTTTTCTCAATTTCAAAAATAGTTTTTATAGTTAATGTAATTGTGATAGCTGTGTATGCCTTTTAAACAATGCATTTCCTGTAATGTGTGTATTATTAACCCAGTAGATACCAGTTTGGGGCCAAATGAAATCATTCCATGTGCATTTGAGAATATGAAGAATTACAGATTTTTTGTTTGTTGTATTCGGAAAAATGCTACATAAATGATTGTGATTTTTGTAAAATCAATGAACAGAGCTGCAAATGTTTTTCCTGATAAATTCAAATTTTGGTTGGTTGTGTGAGCTCAACACATTTGAGAATTTTGTACACAATGTTGTTAGAAAATTATGCATATGATTTATAATTTGTATGAAATGTATTAAAAACTTACAATCTTTTTAGGACAATTACAAAGTGTTCAGATCACAGTGTTATTGTTTTGAGAGCAGTGATCTGAGTTTGGAAAAATGTGTCAAATCGAATAAGAAATACTGTAAATTATTATAAAATACATTAAAAAAATATGCAGCTTATTCAAAAATGAATTGAGATACCTACAAACATTTTTAATTTGAATGAATTACATCATTTCGATGTGTTTTATATGGCTTAAGATAAAAAAATATTTTAAAAAAACTGAAAAGTTTGATTAAAACGCTTAAATTCAGGAAGAAAATCAAACATTTGCCTTTATAGTTTGGCATAATGTTTTATTATTATTTATCAAAAAAGCAGTGAAGCAGCTGTGTTTTAAAATGTTTTTTTTTTAAAAATGCAGGAATACATTTTTTGTCATATTACAAAACAATGTATTAAACCAAAGGCTTAAACATTTTAATATAAAAAAATACATATTTTGACTTTTAATATTTTATATTTATATTATCAAAATATTCATGATTCAAACATCAATTATAGTTTTTCTTTTACCTTTTTTTAACCCTAATTTTGTGATGATTCTTTTTTTTTTAACTCAAATCCATGAATTGATTTTTCTAAAGCAACTGTATTTTACTTGCGCTTGTTGCAGTTAGAAGGGTCCCAAAGCAGAATTTGTTTGAAACACATCATGTTTTTATTTTATTTCAGTATTGATATAATTACCATGGGGGTCAGAGTTCTCTTTGTTGGCCGGATACAGTCCTGTCAGTGAATTATGGTGTCTGGGAATCATCCATCTGCTGGGCTGGTGGAGCTGAGCAGCGTTGAGGTGTGTGTGTGTGTGTGTGTGTGTGTGTGTGTGTATGTGAGGCACGTTGAGACAGTCACGGTGAGGTCGGACATGCATGTTTTGCTTTCCTGTGTGCCTGTGACAACTTCCTGCAAAACAGAAACCTTGGGGAGCCATCTCACATCGGACATATGAGCCAAAAATGCACACACCGGAAAAAAGACAGTTCTTCGCTATTCATGATTGGTAATGGAGTTTCCATGAACACACAACATCGGGGAGTCTTCCTCAAGTCTTCCTCAACCATTTACTGACCTGTCTGCTCAAGTCTATCAAAGCTTGTGTGTGTGTGTGTGTGTGTGTGTCTGGATCCATATACTGGCTGTAGACTCTGTGTTCCTGCCAAAACTCAGAGGAGAGAGTTTCCTTTTGGGACAAGAGTCACTAGGCAACCACTCAGTCATTAGTAAACGAGAGTCAAGGTTTGGGATCTGAGAGGAAAGCATTTGTTGGTTTTGTTATGAAATGCTTCTAATAAGCCAAATGAAAGATCCAAAGAGACCCAATCAAACTCGATTTATGAAGCTCCAAATATCAAAGTTAATCCTATAGAATCTGTTGTGAAATAATGAAATCACAGAAGAGAGAGTAAGATTAGACTGCAGTACATACGGCTGGGAGACATCAGTCACACATTTGACACTGCGGATCTGCATCTTATGAGGGGATTTCAGACTGAACCAGCTGCCAAAACACTGAAGTACCGTCACTGCACACGGCTGAACCAATTCATTATCGTAAAACATATAGACACACAAGTATAAGTCTGAGTGCACTTGTGAAAATGTGTTTCTAATTTAATATAAATCTTTTCATTACAAATTCATTTAGAATTTCAGAATTTATTAGCATGAGTGGGTTAGTTGTCACATTTTTATCTCCAGGTAATATATATCTCCATAGTAAATTTTTGTATAGGCACAAACCTTAACGTCTTGCCTACATAAAAATGTTTTGAAAGTTGGATCCACTATAGTATTGCCTAGTAAAAATAACAGAGTTCATTAAACAGATTTTTTGTGACAACATGCCCCAATAATGAAAAACTTAACAGGAAAAACAATTATAAATTGGCGTGTTTATAGATATTTGTGCAGTAATCTGGGTTACGTAATCAGATTCCAAAAATGTAGTATCGATTATATTTTAAACGCTGATAATAAGATTACAGCTACTTTTTTAATGGATTACATGATTACATGTGATTCACACAGTGGCAGTAATTCATTATTCAAAATGTATTGATTCTCCCGAATTCTTTTTACTCTTTTAAAGGGTTAGTTAACCCAAAAATGTCGTTCCCTCATGTCGTTCCACACCCGTAAGACCTTCGTTCATCTTTGGAACACAAATTAAAGGTGCTAAAGAGGATGTTTTGTTTTATAAATTTTTGCAATATTACTTGAAACTGTCTTTACTAACTGATAAAAGACTATTTATTAGGTGCACTGAAAGTAATAATATTAATATACATCATCTGTGCACGAAGTAGGGCCTTAAAAACATCAGCCAGTCGTTTACGCGATCATCCCTCTGGCTTGTCAATCACTGCCATGACGTTCCTTGTGAGAGACGAGCGCGGCTGCGCGCTCCAGTAACTTTCCACACTCCACAGGCGCCGCATGCAATGTTTTTGTCAGGAGACAGGAGTAACAACTGCAGATTATGAGTTACCTGCGGTGAGTCCGACATAATGAATCCACTAACACGACACAGCGAATGCCGGTGGTAAACTCGTGCACAAGTTTTGGGAGGCGTTCCCTCGAAATGAGTTGTGAAGGAGGGGGGCCGTTCTTACGCATGCGCTCATTTCAAAAACTCACTAACAGTCTTTGGTTTCTCAGTCGACGAAAAGATCCTCTGTAGCACCTTTAGGATATTTTTGATGAAATCCAAGAGCTCTCTGACTACTCCAGACAGCAATTTAACCACCACTTTCAAGGTCCAGAAAGGTACTAAAGACATCATCAAAATAGCAACATAGTCCATGTGACTGCAGTGGTTCAACCTCAAGTCTCCTGCGCTTCCAGGTTCTACGTCAGAATGCTGACTCATTATTGGCTGGCTCCTGTGTCAACATCACATGTATGTGTCATGCTGCTCACGTGATCAGCTTTAGCCAATACTGAGTCGGCGTTCGGACATAAATAAGGAAAAAGTATTCTCGATGCTTCATAACATTAAGGTTGAACCACTGCAGCCACGTTGACTGTTTTAACAAAGTCTTTAGTACCTTTCATGGACCTTGAAAGTGGTGGTTAAATTTCTGACTATGGAGGGGTCAGAGAGCTCTTGTATTTCATAAAAAAATATCTTAATTTGTGTTCTGAAGATGAACGAAGATCCTACAGGCTTGGAACGACATGAGGGTGGGTAATTAATGACAGAATTTTCATTTTTGGGTGAACTAACCCTTTAAATTCTCAAAATCCTACTGTGTGTCAGCGTTTAGCTTTGAATATATTCACAATATAGAATGGCCATGAAAATGTCATGTAAATAAATTTGTGATGCTTGTAAATTTGGGGACAAAAGCACCTCTTATTTACACCATGTATGAAATAATCATGCAAGTTACTAAACGCTGATAGCTGTTGTTACGTCCAGCTATGTATTATTTTATTATTGTTACAGGTGAGTTATTGACTTTGTCACAAGTACATAGCTATCATTGTTGTTCATGAATTGTGTTTTGGAGTGCTGTGGTGTGTTTTTTCCTGTTTTTTATTTTTATTTTTTTTATTCCTCTTTGGCTCCTCCCACTTATTCTCTCTGGCAGGTAGCTGATTATCCCCACCTGTGCCTGCTTACCAACTTTTCACATACAGATGACAACGCTGTCAAAATGATCCCCGTTCACATGGATCTGCGAAAAGGATTAAAAATGTTGTATTATGCTGACAGGCAACGGTAGTTGCCGATTTCGCTTTGTAAAGAAACACTATGCGCCGACTGAGCATGTAAATCATATGCACATGACGTCTCTGTTTTCCAAATTTGTGTTTTTGTTGTTTACACAGAGACGATAACGGTATTGTTTTCAAAAACTTGCACTTTGAAACCTGTTTTTAAAAGTTTGAACAACCAAAATGCATAAAAAGTTTTCAGTTTTTAGTTGAAAACTGTGTTGTGTAAATGGACCCTCAACTTCTGAGAATTTCTTCTCTGCTTTTAGGGGCCGTTTACACGAAAGTGCAACGTAAAGGAAAAACTTTTCTGTTTTTAGTCCATCCTTGTCGTGCAAATGCCCCTTTTTAAACTTTCCCCAGACAGATTTCTCCAGAGTGCTGTCTTTGACCTGCCCAGCCTGTTGCTGTTGTGTACATTCTTGTGTTGAATGTGATCACTGCATTATTTTCTACCCTGTGGCACTGTGTTAATTCAGTGGTTGTTGAGGGTGCCTCCAACACTTATATGCTTATTGTCATTTAAGTGTGGGTTAACATTTACATTTAGTTTTTGTTGTTGTTGTTGTTGTTAATGCTTACAACATTAATGCCCAGTTTCACAGACAAGGCTTAAGCCTATAGTCCTAGACTAAAATGCATGTTTGAGCTGTTTTACCTGAAAGCATCTTGTACTGACATATTAAAATATGTCAGTGCCATTGTTTTGTCTCAAGATGCACACCAGTAATGTTTTTCTCTATGAATAAATGTCCTAATTTAACTACTCCTGGCTTAATCTAAGCCCTGGCTGTGAAACCAGGCCTAAAGCCACCATGTTGTTTTGTTTCTTTCTTTAATGGGTGCCATTTTTGTTGTGTCCTGTTTTTCTCCTGTTTTGTGGCCAGGTAGGTAGCATATTTCTGTTGTTAATTTATTTTTGTAGTTAATTTCTCCCAAGGCTGAACACTTTTGTTTGTTATTTTGACCTTGCCTATTTCTGACATTAACGCTTCTTTTGAATATCTGTTTTATGTTTTATGTGATCTGGTTGTTTATGGTGCAGTGGCAGGGCTCAGACTAGTGCTCCCTAACTCCATTAATATTGTTGCATCCGCTTAAACACTGTGAAACATATGTCTTCTTCATATCCAGTAACCTTAACTAATTATTTATCTGAACAAAAGGCTGGACAAAAATATTTTATGTCATTTCTGTTTTCATGTTTATTATTGTTTGTTCATGTAATGCAGGGATTCCCAATTTTTTTCTTTTTTTTTTTTTTGTCAGTGAAACCCCTTTGATCTAAAATATTTACTTGCAGACCCCTGAGATTTTGTTAATTTTTCAATAATTTAACAACACATTTGCATGTTCACAGTTCTCTGATGTTGGATAATGGTCACACTGACATGCAGGTAAACAGATAAATATATGTATATACCCTAGTAAAAAAAACCCTCAAATCTATTTAAAATAAATTTATTTCATACTAAGTATACTTCAAATCCATTAACATATTTTTGACATAACGCTTAAGACTTACTGATATAAAATTATAATTAAACTTTATTTGGAGTATTTCTTTATTTCACAATGCACATTTCTTAATATTATACCTAAAAAGTGTTTTAATATCACTATTAATAAGGATTATAATCTTTGTATAATATCAGTCTTTCAATGCAAAATTTTTAAAGTGTACCTAAAGTATACTTACAATAGTCCCACTTTAGCACAATCACATGTTTAAGTATATCTTTAGTTGGACCTCAGCGCTACTTCTGCACAATTAAAGTGCACTGAGTACAAAATTAGTTCCAAATTTAGCAGACTTTAAGTATACCAGCTTAGTATACAAAAAGTACAATTGCGGGGTATTTTTATTTTAATACATAAATATGTAAATGTATTTGTAGTATACTTAACACAACATAAATTGCATTTCAAATACATATATTAGTATATTTTTCACTATGGTATACACACACAATAATTCCATATACAAATATACAGTCAAACCAAAAATTATTCAGACATTTTTATATTTTTTATATATTTTACTATAGTGGGTACAGGACACTAGTTCATTTATGTAAGTGAGGATAGCAAAATAAAGTAAACTGTGACATATTATACCCAAAAATTCTTCATACAGTGGACTACCAGTAAAATTGATTAAAAAAAATTGGAGCCAAAAATTATTCAGACACTTTGACCTGACCATATTTTGCTTAAGTGTTATCTGACATAATTAAGATTATTATTTTTTTGACACAGTTTAACTCTGAGATCTTATCATATTTTATTACCATTTTTTAAACTATAGTGAATAAACTGTATTAATGAATGAAATGTTCAAGGTGTCTGAATACATTTTGATTTGACTGTATACATGCACACATATATTATTCACATAACACATATTTTAAGATTAATTGAATCATCATGATTTCTCAGATAAATCTATGGAGCTGTGATTAGACAAAATAATAATAAAAAAAAGTTTGTATTATATATTCAGATAATGTTTTATATATTATTTTACTTTAATATATTTAAAAATATATAAAATCTCAATCATTAATTTAATAAGCCAAATTTTTCTGAGCAGATCCAAAATCCAATCTCGGTTGTTGTAGGAGACCATCAAAAAAAAAAAACATAATCGTAGACTATTTCATATGAGAAACATGCTCCTTTGTAGCTCTGTTGGAATGGATGTCTGTCTTCAGTCTGATCGCTGCATGTGGGATGGAACAACAGCTTTAAAACTAGAGCAGTGGAGGAGAGATCAGACACAACATATTTGATGTCTCTTGGGTTATTTAAGGTTTTCCTTTCTCAACCAGTTCACCCAAGGTTAGTTTCTTTATATAAGTTCACAGAATTGGGATATTAACATTTATAGATCTATTTTTGACTGTGATTTTAAAACACCCACTCAACTTGTATGTACAGTAACCTATGACCTTCATCCAAGATCTTGAATGCTTAATCTTCACCCAGACCTTCGACACTGCTTTCTCTTTATCAATCCCCCCTCTTACACTCTTACACCCCTCTTGCTCTATATTACCCCCACCCCACTTTCCAAGCTGACCCTCATGGTGATTTATGCAGCTCACAGATGCACAGCTGCAGCAGGTCCCCGTGCTGACCGAAGGGTAGTATTTACCGTGACTAATACATCCCAGATTTCAAAAACACATGGAGACAGAATGAGAGATATAAAAGAATTTAAAAAGTCAGGCATTTGGTTTCTGTCCTTCACAGAAGTTACAAACCAACTAAACAATGACAAAAGGACCACACAGAGAATGAGAGGAGTTAATATGTAAAGAGATGATTAATGAGTTTTATCTGAATTTGAATTAATGTTTAGTTTCAGATGACTGATTGACTTGAAACCCTGCCTAAATCTCCTGAGCCCACAACTGTTCTTCCATCTTTTTTTTTTTTTTTTTTGTATTTGTTGTTTGGATTTTTAACCCTGAAGAGATACATAACCAGAAAAGCAACAAAAATCATTATAAATGCTCTAGCAATTGGGCAAAGATCTTTATTTCCGAAGTTTAATCATCCATATGCTATAAATGTTATTATGTTAAAATCCCACTGAGATGAATTTTGTGCTATAAATATGAATTAATGAAAAATGAATTGATGCTTAATTCTAAGCATCGTTTTCTATTGGTCAGCAGATTTATTGGAGAAATAAAATTTAAAGAAAAATCCTTTCAACCCAAAACATTTATAAAAGTGCTTCTTTTTTTCATGTGCCATCCACATAACTGACAGAGGACATTTAAAATTTGAAAAAAATATATTTTATTTCACCATGGTGTTCTCACAGTTTGTGTATAAAATGTATAAATTCTCTTTTAAAAAAAGAAAACGAAAAAGAAAAAAAAATATTTTATGCACTGCATTTTAAATGTTCATATCTCTATACAAAACACACACAGAAAAGTACAAAATTTAAGATCAACGCTTGTTTGAATGGCGAGTCTTCCGAGAATCTCCGTCGCGAGGAGTCTCGCTCACCTCTCGCGCTCCCTGAGTGGCGGTTTCATCTCACGCGCTGCTGCTGCTGCTACCGGCGTGTGACGCGCAATGAAGCGATTCCCCGCATGCGGACGCAGTCATTCCCATCCTTTATCTGCAAAATCACACATAGACAAAACAAAGGGTTATTAAAGCCAGGCCTAACAAATATATGATCTATCTTTCTGATATTTTGCCCTATTCTGTTCTATCGTTCTTGTTTTATTCGACGCTTAAGGGTTAGCCTACTGAATGTTGGAAAACCGCTCACGTGCGGTTACTTAGCGTGTGTATTGCAAGGAAATTAAGTTATGATACTTTAATATGATTTTATACATATCTTCTGGGACAAAACATGTGACCAAATGTAATATTAGTATTAGAGGGGACCACATGTAACCTATAAAACTGTCACTGAATAGGCCTATTTGATAGGCATAATTACAACATCACCTAAGGGCTGCCATTATTGTTTTGTTACCTAAATGTGTTCTTCTTTCATTTTCAAAAGCTTTTAAAGTTAATTTATGTGTACATTATGTTCCATTCATACAATTTCTCTCTTTAACAGCCCGTAGCTATTACATTTTAATGGTCCTTCACACTGTTCAAGGTGCGTAGATCCGCACATCCTGCCCATTTGCTATCCATAAATGTTTATAAAGATAGGCTAAATGTTTATTACAATCACTTCCAGACAGTATCAATAACTAAATGTTTTCTCGTATGTTCATCCATATGAATTGTCTCTTACCCCTTTTCTCTGGCTGCTGAGGCAGAAAGTACATATGGTGCGTGGCTGCTTTCCTCCGCTCTCCCCCTGCGCGCTGTACACCGCGCTCACGCACGGCTGCGCGTCCTCTCCTCCATCCCCTATCAGGAGCACATTGGCCAGATGTGAGATGTAACTGGAGGCTAAGCGCAGAGTCTCAATCTTTGACAGCTTTCTGTCCACCGGCTCGGTGGGAATAAGAGTCCGTAACGCCGTGAAAGCCGTGTTGACGCTCTGCGTTCTATCACGTTCCCGCGCGTTCGCTGCGTTCCGTTGCTTTACTATAACCACACTGCTCACCGTGGACTTGTGTGACATCCTCCGCCGCTTCTCCGCGCTGGGACAGCAACCGTAGCTCTGCTCCGAGCTGCCGTCGCTCTCGCTGCGGTTTTCCTCATCCTCGGACATCATGGCAACATCCGAGTAAGCTAGATGAGTAGCTATGGGCCGCAGCATGGCAAATGCCATTACTAAAACAATATTTGGACAAGAGCTCGATGAAACCGAGAGGAAAGTATCCAAAGTATCCAAAAGGAAATTATGGCTTGTTGTCAAGCACTAGCCACGCAAAAACTGCATCGCGAAAGCCTGATGTGTGTTTCTCTGGTGTGCTCTCAGCAGTTGATAGATCTCATAACATGTTAAAAGATCCTCTTGGTGTGTGTCCTTACAGTCATTCCATGCGCGAGCAGCTGAAGCAGGAGCAGCGCGCGCGACTTTTATAGGGAGGAGCGGTCAGTCATATGCAAATAACAAAAGCTACAGTCTCTCACAGACTCGCTAAATCATATTTGAGAACAAAATACCTATTTTTAATAGTTAATCGTTTTACAAACTAATTAAAGTATACACACAGGACACAGACATTATGGTTATTTGATCAAGAAAAACATAAAGTAGGCTATGTTCACGTGAAAGTACCAAAAGGTGTTTTTTTGGACAGGTATACAGTACCAAGGCAGTATTCTAGGAAGTACCTTGGAACACCATGTAAATATTATAAGATGAATTTCAGTACTAGTACCACGGTACTGAACCATCACTGTAATGTATCATGGTAGGCCTATATTGCCACAGTAAAAGGCGGGTTTTGTGTTTTTATTCATTTATAAATGTATTTATAACTTCCATATATTTATTAATTTAATTTTACATTCTTAATTTAATTAGGCTATTCCTCGTGCAATATTGTTGTTGATAAAATATTGCAGATCATGTCGGTTGTCAGTGTTTCTTTTGCCAGAATTTTTCCCTTGATCACAGTTTTAACAGCACATAGGCTATAATCATACAAATTTATTTTATTTTTATTTTGTGTCAGATGTCCTAGGCTACTGTAAAATAAATAAGTAAATAAAATTGAAAACTTCAGTTTAATCGCTGCATTAAATGTTTATTAAATAATTAGATGACAACTTTTGCACACAATTTTTTCACTTTCTTCCATTTAATGACGTATTATTAATATTAATAATAATATGGAAAAAATATGAAGAAAATGGACTTTAAAGAGCTCGTTAAGTAATATGAACCTTTACTGGGAAAAACAGAAGCTGCACCTGCAAGTAGCTAACTCACGGCCGGTGATTATCCTCTGAATTTACTGCTTTTATTGCGCGGCCATTTGACAGCGAGGCGTTTAAAACAACAGTGGGTCTATAATGAACGTGCAACAAAGAGGCTGGCAAACGCACTGCTAATGCTGCTAAAATCAACATGTTTATTTACACAAGCACTTTTCGTCACAATGAAACCAGTAAAAACAAATTTTAAAAAGTCAAACTCATCCGTGAATCAAGTTTTCTGGAGCGTATTTGCTTTTAAATACGGTTCTTTTTTTCCTTCTTTCAATTTGCACTCAGTCACATTATTACTGATTTCGTTAAGTAAGAGTTTTAGACCCGCTGCGGTTTGTTTTCATTCAGTGGCTCAAAGAGCACGAGGCCATGATAAATAACTGTAGGGGTCTCTCTCTCAACCAGTTTTGGCTTCTTTTGTCAAACACACACACACACACACACACACACTCACACATGTTCGTTTTTGTGAATTGTGGGGACATTTCATAGGCGTAATGGTTTTTATACTGTACAAATTGTATTTTCTATCCCCCTACACTACCCCTAAACCTAACCAAACTGTGCACACTTTTATTTTCTCACAAAAACTCGTTCTGTATGATTTATAAGCATTTTGAAAAGTGGGGACATGGGGTAATATCCTCATAAGTCACCTCTTTTTGTAATACCTATGTCATACCCATGTCATTATACACATTTGTGTCCTGATATGTCACAAAAACGCGCACGCACACACACACATTGATGGGCAGTATTTATGATACATGTATTTCAAATATGTATTTCAAATACAAAATAGTATTTTTAATTTGTATTTGATAGGGTTGATGAAAATGGCTTTGTATTTTGTATCAAAATACTTTAGTGTTTTGTATTTTTGTAGTTTTAAAATACTTTAAAATACTTTGTAAGAAGTCTACATGATGACATCATAAAAATGCAACCTCTGATTGGTGCTTACTCAGTAGTTTGCCCAGACTTGTTGAGTTCAGAACAGATGTTAAGTTTTGGTGTTTGTTTTAATGGCCTAGGCTAAATAGTTTACCAATTTACATAATGTTCTTGAAAACTATTATACCGAGCAGCAGCCCCCTATTATGATTAGCAATCAAATTATTTATTAGTGCTATGAATACAGGTGCCATCAGTTGTCTTCTTATAAATGACTTGTCATTGAGTCAGTGTTGCTGATGCAAAGTAGGCCCTTTGTTACCAAACACCAAATAACTAAATCAGGATACAATTATGAGTCATTTGCAAACAGTTAAACTGTTGGTTACTTTAAAACTAACCTTCATCTGGGAGATCACAGGGATATGTGAATATTTGATCTGAAGCCACAATAATTTAAATTTTCGCCGCTAGAGGTCACTTATTCGGTTACTTATCCTTGTTTTTGTGGAATCATGGGAGGTGTTGTCTTCACGTCTACAGCCAGTGGAAAAGAATCGGGATGGGACTCGGGCAGAAATCATGTTCATGGATGACATTATTAACGTTACTGTAGTATGAAGCAAAGCAGGTCGAGTGATGTTGGAGCTGAACGAGGCCGCTGGAGCAATTGCTAATGAGAGACGAACGCGACACACGTCTCGAGAGCAGCAGAACTTTTATTATGCCACAGTCGCCGGTCTAGTGTATGTGGGGTAACACAGCGCTGTTTATCATATTAGATACATTTGTGTTGAAAGTTGTTATAATGCTACTCTGCGTTCGCTCAGCAGCTGCTATTAGACACTTGTTGCACAAGATAGATCGATATTAGTCATGGTAAAACATGGTACTGGTGGTAAATCAAGAAAACAAGATTTAAACAAGAAGCTATATAACATGATAGTTTTCTGTTGATAAATGAATCCAAACAGTTCCTCATCTGTCTAATAAAACATATAATATATTACATATAATATGTTTTATTAGACAGATGAGGAATATAATGTGTCTTTGGTGTTTTTTCTATGGTTTCTACAAAATAAAACCAGAAATTGAGGGTAACACTGGTATGATGTCATTGACAGGCAATGCACAGACAGCCCATGTCCTGGTTAAAACTGCTTATTTCTCTGGATTTAAACATTCTTGGAAACATTTGGGATAATGTAAATACACAAGTCAGCAAAATATAACATTGCTCTAGTGGTTTTTGGATATTTTAATCCAATCGAGATCGATCAAATAGGCTAATTGATGGAAAGTTTGCACAGAAATTTCATGCTCCCTTGTAAAATACTAAATATTTTTTAGTATTTTTTAAAATACAAAAAGTAGTTTATTTTGATACTTGGTATATTTATTTTGATACACTTAAAATTAAGGTATTTGGTATTTTATTTTAAAATACATTTTGATGTATTTTTGCAACCCTGCACACACATACGTTTGTTTTTGTGAATTGTGGGGACATTCCATAGGCGTAATGGTTTTTATACTGTACAAACCATATTTTTTATCCCCCTACACTACCCCTAAACCCAAATCTACACTCTAAAAAAATGTTTGGTTAAAAACAACCCAAGTTGGGTTGAAAATGGACAAACCCAGCAATTGGGTTGTTTTAACCCAGTGGTTGGGTTAAATGTTTGCCCAACCTGCTGGGTAGTTTTATTTAACCCCACTACTGATTAAAATGACTATATGGCTGGCTTAA
The DNA here is from genome assembly GCF_024489055.1 of Chanodichthys erythropterus. Taxonomy (NCBI): domain Eukaryota; kingdom Metazoa; phylum Chordata; class Actinopteri; order Cypriniformes; family Xenocyprididae; genus Chanodichthys; species Chanodichthys erythropterus. The sequence goes on from NC_090229.1 coordinate 19,445,950, forward strand.
AATGAATCCAAAATAGGTGAGAAATTAAAAATCAGACACATTTACATTACTAGAGGCAACAATAATAATCAAAAGGTGTACATTTATTAATAAGCAATTTAATAAATGTGTATTGTTTATTATTCATTATCTTATTAATAAATGCTCATTTATTAAACATATTAATAAATGTTAATTTCCAGCATATTTTGGGTTAATTTTAAGCAAGCAATACTGTAATTTTTATACAACAGTTGAGTTAAATAAAACTACCCAGCACATTGGGCAAACATTTAACCCAACCACTGGGTTAAAGCAACCCAGTTGCTGGGTTTGTCCATTTTCAACCCAACTTGGGTTGTTTTTAATCCAGCATTTTTTTAGAGTGTACCCATCAAAGAAAACTGTGCACATTTTTACTTTCTCGAAAAACTCATTCTGTATGTTTGGAAAATGGGGACATGGGGTAATATCCCCATAAGTCACCCTCTCCTTGTAATATCTATGTCATACCCATGTCATTGTACAAATATGTGTCTTGATATGTCACAAAAATAAACACGCACACACACACACATTTCAAATTTGTTCACTTTCATTCTTGTCTTTGGGTTCACACATTCGTTTCTCTGCTTCACACTCATTTACATTTTCACTTTCCTTCCTGTCATAATTCATGACTGACCTTGTCATATAACAATAACATGTTTCACTGCTTCACAATCATGCTCTGACTAAGTTTCTGTTTCAGTGCTTAAATCATCCATATGTGCTTATGTGACCAAACTCACTAACCTGTGACCTCTCATCTTTGACCTGAGCTTATGTGCCCAAGCAATGTGATCATCCTCATTTGGTCCAATAATCACTCTGTTGCAATATGCATACTAAATAGTGCTTTATTGGAACAAAGACATTTTTATAAATTTATATTTCTTATTTTGGGCCTTTAGACCTGGAATTTGAACAGGATCTTGGTCAGAAACTCTCCTTATAGCTAAAAGCACAGCTTTACTCCAGCTCTAACTCAAGATAACAAGGAACATTAAAATGAAATTCACATAATTATGTTTGTTGGTCTCTCTGTTTGGTTTGTGGCCGAGGGGCAGAATTTCTCCTGGAGGCTATGAGCTTCTGCAGGGGCTGAGCTCATGCAGAGATGGCTTGTTTATAGCCAGAAGTGGGTGTTGGGTAAATAAACATGAGGCAGATGTTAAGAATGATCTAAGAAAGAGAGAGTGAGACAGTGGCAAATGGTTTCCAGACCCTTTTTCTCTGTCTCATTTATTTTCTCTTTGCTTCCATGGCCCGTAATATGTCACTTGGAGCAGCTTTCACAAACATGCCAGTGTCACTTAAACCCGGGACTTTCTGTCCCCTCAGCTGCACCAACAACCCCCTCCCACCATATACGACACCTACGACATTTTCAAAACACCTGCACGCTGTTTTTACAAGCCCAGGGGGCAATAATCAATAAAACTCTGCGGATCCATCACTTAAAGGAAAATTAGTGTAGAAACAATATTCACTCAGAAACTGCTAGCAAATTTCACAAACGATTACAAAGAAACAGCAAGTAACACATTTAATTAACATTAAATTTTGAAGTAGAAAAACTGAAAGTGTACTTTCTAAAACATACTCCAGTAATCTTCAAAAAAATCCCTAATTTTAATGTTTCAAACTATTTTTTAATAGTATTTTTAATATTATTTAGCAATAAATTGTATGATAATAAGTAAATAGTATTATATATATATACATAATTTTTACATTGCATAACTTCATTAACATATTAATGAATTTAAAATGTCCCCAATCTTTGGTGGATGTATTCATCATGCAATGGCAGATTCAGTGTTCTCATATGAGCTGGATGGGATGAATCAGTGATGTAAGACTGCAGCTGAACATACAGATTTACAGGACCAATAAAATCACTTCAGAGAGAAACCAACAATCTTATTTAGGAAGGAGAGAGAAACTGGGTAGGCTGTATAGTGTCTAGGGTTCATACATTTGAGTGAGCAGAGCAGGTGTGTGTGTGTGTGCGTGTGTGTGTGTGCGTGTGTGTGTGTGTGTGTTATGGGAAGTGGGGGTAGACTATGCTAGAACTCTATATGAACTCCTCCGTAATTCAAACCATAATCTATGGAGTTATATTAAGGAATATTCCAGGTTTAACAACAGCATTTGTTTCCTTTAAAATAAATGGCAAAAATTTAGGTTACAATGAGGTGCTTACAATGGTGCAATTTTTAGAGGATTTAAAAGCAGAAATTGGTATCTTATCATTTTATTATAATAATTAATCTGTTAAAACCAATTTGAGCTTTGTATAATACGTTGTATTATTTAAGCTATAAGGCTGTTCTTAACTTTAGGGTAAGATTGTGATGGCAAAAAAATAGCAGAATTGAGTATAACTTTACTTTTAAAAAAATGTACGCAAAGGAAGATATTTGGAAGAATGTTTGTAACCAAGCAGATCTCGCCCCCCATTGACTACCATTGTAGGAAAAAAAAAATACTATAGCAGTTAATGGGGGGTGAGATCTGCTTGGTTACAAACATTCTTCCAAATATCTTCCTTTGCGTACAGCAGAACAAAGAAATGTATACATTTATACCTTTAATATGAATATTTAGGTGGCTATACTATTGAAACAGCATTTTAATGTTTATAGATTGGTCCCATTCTCTTCCATTGTAAGTGTCTCACTGTAACCCAGATGTTTGTATTTTTTTATAAGAAACAGATCAGAATTCATGTCTGTGCTTATCAATGTTATGACAAAAATGCTTGTCGATTGAGCTCAACTTGTAATAACCTTTGTAATAATATTCCTTCAATAACCTGCTGTCATAGAGAAATACACATTTCGACTCATTCTAAGCCATAAGTATCGATTTAGCATGCATATTGAGGATGTAGAAAGCATACAAGTTTATCAAAGTATATAATGTTGTATTGTGGTGCAGCTGTATGACTAGGGTCAGTGTCTCATAACTCATATTGTGGCCACATGTGATGGAGGTGTGTGTGTGTGTGAGAGAGAGAGAGAGGAGGAAAAACGTGTTTTCAGGACAGCTAATTCTTCCCAGCATTTGCAAGGCTAATGTAAGTACATCCAGAGGGGATGAGAAGTCCATTATTCATTTGCATGTAACCACAAATATGCTGAAATGGTTTGGTAAGTTTCCCTGTGTGAATGTGCAAGTATATGTCATTATTTTGTCATCACATAACCCCTCTGGACTGCAGCGTCAGCAGGGGATTCGTACAGCGCACAGACCCACAGTGTGAAATCAGACGCTATTCAGGGAAATGTTGACTGACCCCTGCAGGTAAGGGTCAACGGTAGGATCCTGCCAAAAGCTGTACAGGAAAAGGAAGTCTATTCATGTCCTATTGCTCCATAACTCTTGAACACTGACATACAAAACAAGACCATACAGCAGGAGCACCAACACACACTTAATGGACACTTTAATTTAGAGAATGCAGCAAGTCTACGTCAATGTCCTGTTGTCAGTCGCAGCATTCAAAGTATATGAAAATCTTTTTCTTTTCAATTTTACAAAATGCACTTCTGTGAATGCTGAATCCAAATGGATCTGGCTCAGCTGCACTGACCTTTAAATAGGGGCGACCAGGAAGTGTTATAATACAGCAAGTTTCATCAGTGTTGTCAAAAAAAGTGTTCTTTTGAAATTCTGAAACATCAAGTTCTCTTGTTAAAGGATTAGTTCACTTTAAAATGAAAATTACCCCGATTTAGTCACCCTCAAGCCATCTATAGGTGTATATGACTTTCTTCTTTCTGATGAACACAATCAGAGTTATATTAATAAATAATGGCAGTGAACAGGACCAATGAGTTTGAAGCTGAAGAAAGTGCATCCATCCATTATAAACGTACTCCACAGGGGGTCAGTAAAGGTCTTCTGAAGCAAAGCGATATTTTGTGTAAGAAAAATACCCATAATTAACAAGTTATAAAATAAAATATTTATGAAAAAAGCATAAATGACGCAACATCAGCTCTTTTCGTTTATTAAAAATTCGTAAAAATTTTAGATAAAATTTTCCTGATAATTTACTCACCCCCATGTCATCCAAGATGTCCATGTCCTTCTTTCTTCAGTCGAAAAGAAATTAAGGTTTTTGATGAAAACAGGATTTTTCTCCATATAGTGGACTTCAATGGACCCCAAACAGTTAAAAAAGCCAAAATTACAGTTTCAGTGCAGCTTCAAAGGACTTTAAGGGTCTTATCTAGCGAAACGATCGATCATTTTCGGAAAAACAAAATGTAAATGTATATGCTTTATATAAACAAATGATCGCCTTCCAATTGCTCCCGCCAAAACCGCATTTCCGTATTCTTTAAAAACCTTACGCTGTATGTCCTAAGCCTTCCCTATTCTACTTATGGAACGAACGCAGCGCCAGTTACATTTTTTCCATAAGCAGAATAGGGAAGGTGTAGGACATACAGCGTAAGGTTTTTAAAGAATACAGAAATGCGGTTTTGGCGGAAGCACTTGGAAGGCGATCATTTGTTTATATAAAGCATATACATTTACATTTTTTTTTCAAAAATGGCCGATTGTTTTGCTAGATAAGACCCTTATTCCTAGTCTGGTATCATTTTTACCTTCAACCGTTTGGAGGCCATTGAAGTCCACTATAAGGAGAATAATCCTGGAATGTTTTCATCAAAAAACTTGATGACATGAGCATCTTGGATGACATGGGGGTGAGTAAATTATCAGGAAAATTTTATTTGAAAGTGGACTAATCCTTTAAATATGGGTATTTTTCTTACACAGAACGTATCGCTTCACTTCAGAAGGCCCTTATTAACCCCCTGGAGCCGTGTGGAGTACATTTATAATGGATGGATGCACTTTTTTCTTCATACTTGTTTTTCCCGCTCACTGCCATTATAAAGCTTTGATGCATCAGGATATTTATTAATATAACTCCGATTGTGTTCATCAGAAAGAAGAAAGTCATATAACCTAGGATGGTTTGAGGGTGAGTAAATCTTGGGCTAATTTTCATTTGAAAGTGAACTAATCATTCAACACTAGAGTTAACAATCATTTTGAACAAGTTCATTTAAAATTGGCATGAAATGGAAATTCACCTGTCATCTACATCTGTTTTCTAAATGCATGTTGTTCAACCATATCATGTTTTATGTAAAAAAACAACAACAACAAAAAAAACAGCATCATTCTTCCGGTGAAAGAACGGACTTCCTACAGTCAACTGCAAGTTTTCATTCAGATCTGCCTCCATCCAATCAACACCCCTTGATTGAACCACGTCCCGCCCTGCATTGTTTTATTTTCAACAATCTGTTTCACTCGAATATACATCAAAATTATCCAAAAATAATAAACAACAAAAACAATCTATCGATACTTAATACCACAATATACTAGTAAATTATTTGATAATTATTGTAATAATATTATGAAAATTTGTTAGATATAGAACAAAGACGTCTCTTCTATTAAAAGTCATTACAGCAAATTACATTAGCAGCAAAAAACATAAATGGTCATTTGTGCATAAATATAACAATTTCTACAAAATATAATGCAGAATCTCACATATCATGATCTTACGCTCAAGAACAAGGAGGAGGAAGATCGGCTTCCAGGTCAAAGCCTGTGTTTTGTGCCCTTCTGATCCTCAGACAGAATGGATTTGTCTGAGAGTGATGATTTCTCACGCCTGTCAAAAGCAGAGTAGTAGAATTACACCAGTACAATGACAGGTGCCTGTGAGGTTAAAATATTCATGGGACTTTCAAACACATACTTAAGTATACTCACAATGATGTTACAGATGATGTAAGTGAAACCTTCGCTTAAGTACCTGGAACCATTTCTTCTCCCACCATCTGTCATTCTTTGTCTCTTTCCTCCTAGTTAGGAAAGAAAAATCTTTGGGAAGTAGGAGACAATCTTACAGCTTCCTTTATTTCCCTCAAAAAGCAGCAGGTGCAGCCCACACTTCCCAAATTGGGTGTGTGTTGTCTCTCTTTCTTTGTGTCTCCTCAATCAGGGGTTGTGCGTGTCAGGAGACTTCTAAGGATACGTTTTTTTCCAGACCGTGAGGAAGCCACAGGAAGTCTTCTCACACGCGACCATTCTTTTGCCAGAAATTTACAGTTGGGCAGGTTTGTTCCGCCGAGGCCCGGGGCCCCCTCTTCACTTCCTGAGGGGCCCCAAAGGGAGGCCAAGATCAGGGCCAGCACCCCAGGGACTCGTATATCGCCAATGGAGAAACTCTGTTATCTTCCAGCAGAGATCTACAAGGTAGTAATCACCAGTCACAGGCCTGTACCTTCCTCCAAGATCAAAGGATGCGACTGTAATGACACGATTCCTGCAATCAGCAGCTGTTGCTGTCCAGCTAAACTTGTTTGCTATAAAGATCCCGAGGTAAGACAACATCGCTTAAAGGGATAGTTCACCCAATTATGTTCTAAACCATCAATCATGTTGTTCTGAACCTCTTTGACATTTTCTTTCCTGCGGAACACAAAATAAGATATTTTGAAGATATTTTGTCATCAGAGTGCTGCAAGGATGATGTATTTTTGTAGGCCAAAACCCGAAAACAAGTTATTTTTGCAATTCTGGTTCCATCATCCTGAAGTCATGGGTTTTTGGTTTAATGCCAGAAATAAGGTCTGCGGTTAACACAAGGTCAAGATATTTTCATGTTTTTGTTTATGACACCAGCCAACAGGAAACCTCATCTACTCACTAGTCCGCTCGATATATTAGTAATCGCGCTCTTGCAAGCTATCATATCTCGAACTTTGCGGGAAAGAGTTGACTGAAAGCTTATATGGTGACACTGAAGTCTATGTTTAACTTTTTACTTCTGATGATTGTATAAAGTTGTGTTCATTTGTAAAGATTATCATGCTGAACAAAACATGTAAGAATCATAAACTTTTGTTTATGATCTTATTTTCTGCAATAGTCCAAAAGCCAATGGAAAATTCCTATTGGGATTTTTCTGATGGAACCAGGGTGATGCAAACTTCCAGGTTGGCCTACAAACATACGTCATCACTGCAGCAACTCTATGCCATTGTTGTTTTAGACCCCACTGACTATCATTGTATGGACAATTTTTTATTTTTTTTTTCAATATATCTCCTATTGTTTTCCACAAATAATGACAATTTTTGGTCAACCTACCACATGGGTGCACTTTAAGGAGATTTACATATGCAAAACATTGACATTTGCAAAGGTCTAATATTAGTCTAATAAAGCCATACCATACAAACTGTTGCAAAGTCCAGTAATCCACAATTAATTTTGGCATTTTTATTATATTATTGAAAAAAAAAAATTATATTATTGACTGAGCCACCTGCAATTATTGCGGTTCGAGATTCTGGGTTTCAAAAGCTTCAGTCATCGTTGTTGTAAAGTCTGAGGGGGCCTTTCGCTACGGTTATTAGGCGAAGGTCAAGGGTCAAGGGAAATCAAATGCCATTACAAGGAAAAAATCGAAGGTGGCCGTCCTCTGATCTCCTCCAGACAACAGCTGAAAGTAGAAATGACTGAGAGCAGTTTTCATGTCAGATTAGCGGTTCCACTATATTTCCTATAGATCAGTCTGACTGTGAGCTTCAATCCATCTATATATAGCAGTGTAATAAAAAAAGAGCTGCTGTATTCATTCTTTTCCTTCTCTCCAGCCTGCAGAGGAGAAGAATGCTGGCCAGTTCTCATGACACATGACCTCCAACATGTCCTGCAGTTATGGATGAGCTTCAGAGAACGTCCTACAATTCTCATGCCCCTTCACTGGCACATAAATCAATCAATTTTAATTTTTAAAAATGCTGTGAAGAAATTTAGTGTATCTAGAAATTCACAAAAACAAGTTCAGAGTTTGCTGTGATATTAAATTAAAATGTGCTGATTAAGATGTGCAGAAACGGCATATAATATCCAAAGCAGAACAGGAAAAAAGTAAATAGTAAAATCCATATGACTCTGACTGTACCAGACAATCATCTGACATCAGAGTCCAGAGCTTGTGGTCCAGAGCACAGTACATAACCAAGGTCACCAGACAGGCACATGCTTGTGGTCATCTTGTGGATGCTCATGTTGTGGTTTGACATAGGAATTTGAATGGAACAAAATAAAAATCATCAAAGGTCAGATAGGCCTTGGAAGCATACAATAGAAATCTGCATTTTATTTCAACCAATTAAATGCATTTATAAAATAGAACAGAATAAAGCCTTTCAATTGATTTTTCTAATAAAATCTGTATTTTTAATAAAGTGATAGCAATTGGGTTGTTCTACAAACTGGCTTCGTGACTGAAAAGCTCTATAGGCGACATAACATTGAACAAAATCTCATATAACAGAGAATCATGAACATGCCAATGTGTGTTAAATAACTGAAATATTACATTAAAATCTCTGGGTACTTTAGGTCAAGGCTTTGGCCTTCAAAAAAAAAAAAAAAAAAGTTTGGGAAGCCCTGCTCTAATCAATCAGTGTTATAATGCTGCCATCTGGTGGTCAGGCTAAGAACTAACAGATGAAGGGAAATCTGTTTGGTCATTGTGACTTGAATCACACAGTGACCAAGCAAAATAATGTCAAGCAAAAGTAATATATAAACATGGAAGTCTTTTACATTTGTTTTGGATTATTAAAAACTTAAAGCTCCTTCATAAGAATAAACACCTTTAGAGATATCACTAGAGAACAGGAACTGACACATCATGATAGTCTAATTAGAAACTTCATGATTAACATGCATGTGTGAACTTACCTTAATTTACTTGCTCATTAATAATAATAATAATAACAATAATAATTGTTCACCAGGAACATCAAAGTGCCATTTTCATCATAACAACAACCTACATCTCAGTGTTATAGAAAACACAATTAGCCTCTACAGGATAAATGTGCCCGAACATCATCCAGATGGCTGTCAGTGCAAGTACACCAGCCTCAGTGAGTCTCTGATGTGTGTCGTTGTATCACAGTAGATTCGGCGTGGATGCTCCCAGGTAGGTGCGCAGGTCTGAGATGTTAGATTTGATTATCTTGGCTGGTATGGATTTCATCTTTAACCTCTGATAGGCAGCAAATCGATGACAGCCGCCAAAAGAGTAGTAATAATTGCCCCCATTTTCCCCAGTGATCCAAAGCACGTCTATGGGAGGCACAACGGAGATATCCGAGCCATCCTGGAAAATCATCATCACACGTTAAGAAATTATCTGCGGCGAGCTCATATACTGTCACAAACTGAATAAGCATATTTAAACGTTAAATGTAGTCAATAGTCTATACTAATTCTTCTAACCTTTATGCTAGTCATGAGGCTTTGGACCTTCTGCTCGTCTAAAACAGGCGGAATGGGTCGTATGATCACGTCCATTGGGATGTTATGAACGTCCTGGATGTTGTCTGAATGGATAGAGCGATTTTCGTTGCTTAAACTACCCATGTTTCGCCTGAAAATTCCGAGTGGATTCACTCTTGCAGTACCGATGTGCTTTCGGAAAACACCGCTCAGAGTTTGAAACATCACCAGAAAAAGTTTGACCAGACAGCAGGGAAGTACTGTGTCTGCGCATGCGCGCGTGATCTTTCTATCTGTTCCTTTTCCCCTTCCTGTTCTGTTCTATCAGCAGTCCAAAATAATAGTCATTGCATTATAATTCAAAGGTTTTCTTTACATTGTGTATCTATATGCATGAAACTATCTTTTCCCCTTCCTGTTCTGTTCTATCAGCAGTCCAAAATAATAGTCATTGCATTATAATTCAAAGGTTTTCTTTACATTGTGTATCTATATGCATGAAACTATATATTTTTTAAATAAATATATAATTAATAAATAAATGAAATAAATATGATTAATTATTAATATTGATAATACCAATTTATGAAGTGCTATTTTACAAAGTACAAAGTGCGCTGTACCAAGAGTGCTATTCAATATAGTATACTACATACTGTCAGTGACTGTTTCTGCAGGTTGGATCGTTAAACCAGTAGGTGGCAATGTCTATATGAGTTAGTTAGTCATTAAAGGTGCTCTAAGTGATGTCACACGTTTTTGAACCATGAAACCATGAAACATAATAAACATGCTCCAGCCAATAACCGACAAGAATGATTTTAAATGCGCGTTCATGACTGTTTCAGGAAGCACGGAGGGGAGGGGGAGGAGGAGGAGGAGGGAGGGTCTAGCCTCTGTTTTGTTTGACAACACTTCGAACGTCAACAGGAAGTTACTCCACCCAGGATCGCTTAGAGCACCTTTAAGTCATTTATTCAAAACACCAACAACTGTATTTATGAGTGAGTCATTTTAATTTCATTCATTCAACCGATTCATCCAAAACATTGATTCATTCAGAAACATAATAGTGTCACTGCGCCCCACTTAGCATACTATCTGTTCTAAATAGTATTCAAAATTCGTCCCAAATTATGGAAGTTTTTTCCAAAAAAAATGTAATTGAAAATTCAAATGCTTAAAAAGATCAAATAATAAATCACATTTTCAAACGGCTGCTCAAATGATAAATCAAATGCTTAAATGCAATTTCATTTCGTCATTCAGGGAAACATGATACAAAAATCAAATTAAAACTTTGTATTTGTTTTTTTTTTAATTTTCATTATCAACCCAGTATAAACCTGTCATAATCATATCTATAATTCAATGCTCAAATCATAAATTGAATGCTCAAATCATAAATCAAATGCTCAAACAGACCTCGCAAATGCGAGACCTTAAGACCTTACTGCACTGCATTGCTGCAGTAATTCAGACAAAAGGAGCCCCAACTAAGTATTGAGTGCTGTACATGCAGGGCCGGCGATTGCTAGAGGCGAACTAGGCGGTTGCCTAGGGCGACAAATATGTTGGGGGCGCGGGCGCCCTCTAGGGTCGCCGTTACGTTACGTTAGGCAAGTGCGCAGTTGATGAAGAAAATGAAGCGGTCAAATAAACCCTCCGGTGCACAGGGACGAAAACGGAGAAAGATAATAAGGAAAACCCAGTGTAGAGGTAAATCTTCTCATTTCAGCCATTAAGGTGTTAAATGAAATAAATTTGCTTAGTATTGTGCATCATCACCTTGAACTAGCGGTTAAACGGATTGTTGTTGATCCGTGATCCGTTCGGATCAAGCCCCACGGTTCGGGACGCATGTGATTCACGGATCATTTGCAAGTTTCACCGCAATAGAGTGAACAGGTTATAATTTGAACGTGTTTTGTCTTGCTATTTCACACATTAAATAGATATAAAACCATTTCAGCGCTAGAAGAGGAAAAGAGGATTTAATTAAGTATGGCACGCAGGTCTGTTATTGGTACGCACAGACGCGCATACAAGGCTCGCGCGCACAGAGAGCGAGAGAGAGGCGCGTTCCAGATAGCTCTTAAACTCTAAATTAATTTCTCTTTCGCGTCCTCAATGCACGCATTATGTCAGTCAAAATAATAAAATAATAAAGTATTCTCGAAAACACATTCGGTTATGTCTTAATTGAACGAGGTGAGAATTCGGAATCGGATGTTTATCTATCGGATGTGCGCGTGCATGGAGTCTTACTCTTAAAGTGACAGCAACCTAAAAATACCTGCGGTTGTCTGTCATGTAAATCAAACAACAAAACACAGCTTTAACAAAGATTAATCTATATTACATTACATTTACACAGTAAACAGTTTCATTTTATATTTAATTATTACATTTCTGTACACGAAAATTAATACTACAATTAGAACTCATATTTTATTTGTAACTTTATGTTGCATTTATCTATGCTTGTAATTGGTGTATAGTATTTGTCCTTTGGGGGGAGGGGGGGCTAGGGCAATCTCGCCTAGGGCAACCAAAGGGCTAGAGCCGGCCCTGTGTACATGCTCATACTTTTCATGTTCATACTTTTCAGTTGGCCAAGATTTCTAAAAATCCTTTCTTTGTATTGGTCTTAAGTAATATTCAAATTTTCTGAGATACTGAATTTGTGATTTTCCTTAGTTGTCAGTTATAATCATCAAAATTAAAAGAAATAAACATTTGAAATATATCAGTCTGTGTGTAATGAATGAATATAATATACAAGTTTCACTTTTTGAATGAAATTAGTGAAATAAATCAACTTTTTGATGATATTCTAATTATATGACCAGCACTTGTATTAAACAAAGTAAGCACTCTAGGAGAACATTAGAATTACGTTATTGGAACGTTAGAATAACAGGGGAATATTACAAGGGAATTATTAAGGGAATGTTAAAATAATGTTAGAATACTGTTAGAATAACGTTAAAATAATGTTAGGGGAACGTTAGAATAAAGTTAAGGGAACCTTAAAATAACATTAGGGGAACGTTAGAATAATGTTAAGATAATGTTAGAATAACATTGTTACAGTTGTACTGGTTTGAAGAGATGAGGCAGGTACGGATTTCCACAATACATAATACTTTAATCCAAAAGGCAAGGAGAACCAAACATACAACATAAACATAACATTAAGACGGACGAGGAGTGAAGGGAGTGAGTGTCATATAAAGGGAGTGCTAACAATAGAGTCCAGGTGCAGGTGATCCGTGATGATAAGGAACTGACGAGGGAAGTGGGTGCAGGTGTGGAGAACAGGAGGATCATGGGAAATGGAGTCCAGGAAGACAAGGGATCTGTGACAAACATTTGGAGAACATTAAAATTACGTTATTAGAGCATTAGAATAACATTAGGGGAATGTTATAATAATGTTAGGGAAACGTTAGAATAACGTTAAGAGAACATTAAAATAACATTAGGGGAATGTTAAAATAACGTTAGAATAATGTTAGGGGAACATTAGAATAATGTTAAGGGAATGTTAGAATAACGTTAGGGGAATGTTAGAATAATGTTAAGGGAATGTTAGAATAATGTTATTGGAACATTAGAATAACATTTGGGGAATATTATAATAATGTTAGTGGAACGTTACAATAACATTAAGGGAATGTTAAAATAATGTTAGAATACTGTTAGAATAACGTTAGAATAATGTTAGGGGAACGTTAGAATAAAGTTAAGGGAATGTTAGAATAATGTTAGGGGAATGTTAGAATTACATTATTGGAATGTTAGAATAACATTAGGGAAATATTATAAGAACTTTAGGGGATCGTTAATAACATTAAGGGAACGCTAAAATAACATTAGGGGAACGTTAAAATAATGTTAGGGGAACATTAGAATAATGTTAAGGGAATGTTAAAATAACGTTAGGAGAACGTTAGAATTATGTTATAAGAACGTTAGAATTATGTTATAAGTTCCCCTGTTATAATATTAGATTAATGTTAGGAGAACGTTAGCATTATGTTATTGGAATGTTAAACTAACGTTAGGGGAATGTTAAAATAAAGTTAGAATAGCGTTAAACAAGCCAAAAACTAACATTTATTTTCATTTTCATTCTGCCCGTCTGTGGTTTTTGTTTGTGAAAATCTGACCACATTTTTATGCACTGTTGTAAATTTGGAAGTTAAGTAAAGTTAATGGAAAAAATATTTAATATTTAAAAAATACCCAAAACAGCAGCATTACAAGATGGAAATATAAACTAGAAAAGATATTTAAACTTCATCTGCCCTTACTGTACGTCATGACACTCACTCACTGCTGAGTTGCCAGTTTTGGCGGTCTTGCCAGCTCTTAACGCTGAATGCGAGCCCGATCCCATTTGGCATGCTATTTATATGCAGAAAAAAACTTTGGCGTGCATATGATACACATGTGTTTGATGTGCATATAATACGCAGTTTTGGCATGCATTTAATACTCAATTTGTTGGCGTGCATTATACGATACGCATTTTGGCATACGTATAATATGCCCCTCACCACTACTCTTATTGTGTATCATCAGGAGCGTCGCTTCCAATTTTGGGCCCTATGAAAGAATATGATTTATCCAAAATCTTTGACTGCAATTTAATAATACTGACCTTACTTTTGCTATTGCTTTTGACCAGGTACCCTATCAGTATTTAGTCAGAAACCTACCATGGCTGTAGCTAGCAGATGATTTATTAGGCAAATGTAAATGTAATAGATAGAGTACAGTAATCAAATATTCATAGAAAATGCACCATTCTTTTTTGCAACATTCTGAATTGACTATCAGGTAGTGGTTACTAGGATTGGGCGATGTCTACAGTGAAACATCGCGATCGACGATGACATCGGGGTGGGGGATTTTATTCATGGAATTAATTAAAAACGCTCGCTCTGCTCCGCGCCAGTGGACACACACAGGTGACGCGTGTGGAGAAAGAAGGCTTGTTTGAGATACGCCTAGCCTCGCCTGAAATGTAGGCCAGAGTAGGCGGCTGCAGTTAGGGGAGGAGTGAAAAAAGTGCAGACAAGACGGACAGTTCTCGGTTCTCGTAGGCCTACTGATCATTTATCATTAATGTTATAGAGATAGATTATAGATTACACTTTGTTTATAACACTGACTTTAACGAAAACTACTGTAATTTATTATTTGTTTAAGCATTTGAATTTGAATTTTGTTAGAAATAACTTCCATACCAAATTGTAAAATGTTTAAATAAATGGTCTAATTTTTCTTCCGATTATCCGGATTCCGAAGTTCAGATCCGTACACACTTATATGCATCGACGTCACTTTCCCGCCGGAACGCGCTCCCTCAGCTGGACTGAGTGGCAAAAGAACCTGCTGCATAACTGGATTTAATAGGGGAAACTGTGAATACGCATGTAAAACTAACAAATTACACTAAAGGTTGGAATTGAACGTGTTCCTTACAACTTGTCAAATAAACCTAATCCATGGGTATTGACGTGCAGCCAGGAGTCGTGTTTCCTGACATTTATATGTGCCTGATTTCGATGCCGGGGAAATAAATAAAGCAAATTCTGCCTGTGAATATTTTATATAATTACAATATAAGTAGGTTTAAATCCGCGTAATCACTTATATCAATGTTATATATATCGTCATATCGTCCAGCCCTAAAACTTGAATAGTTTTTGTCAGTGGTTATTTAAAAACACAGACAATTATGCAGAATATAAGATGGTAAATATTTATTGATGAGTTGTCAACACAATATATAACAATACAATATATATGGTATGATCAGGGGCGTAAATTTCATCTGACAGTAGGGGGGGACAATAAACATAACATTTCTTAAGAGCAATTTTTGAAGGGGACACAAATAACACAGCCAAAATTTTACTTATAAAGAATATATGTAATGTTACAGAGAAGAAAACCTACTATTATTAGTGTAGCATGGAGACTGCCATTATGCTCATTGTTTCTCTTTGGTTCAATAAAAAAACTGACTAAATTGGCCAAAATATTCTTCAAAATCTTATATATATATATATATATATATATATATATATATATATATATATATTTATATATATATATTTATATATTTTTTTTTTTTTTTTTTTTTTTTTTGGAAGTTGTTTACAACCAAGTCACCAAAATACGATGAATACCAAAGTCCCTTTTAGTCTTTGTGAATACACACTAAGCATAACCGAACACACAACAGTAAATCTGTTAGCCTTATTACAGTTCACATATTCGTATCACAATGTTAATTGTTGTTGGTGTGGGTGACTTATCTTATAATATCCAACAAGATATGGTAAATAAGCTAGGTAACTTAACATTATAATCGCTAAAATAGCGGACTCACTTGAATATAAAATCATCAGTTATCATCTTTTTTGTTGTTGTTATGACTAATTACTCAGCACCGTCAGCATTAAAGAGAAAATAATCACTTCATCCGATGTTTTTGAATAAAATAGCCTTGACAGCCGACTTACTGGAACTGTAGAACTGTTCTCTCCCGCCGGCGCCGCCGGACTTCTTCAGAATCTACACACACGCGAGTGTGACGTGCGCGGTGGACCACACCACTGTGAGGCAAGGGAGGGGTGACTCAAAATGTTTCTAAACTTAAAACGCCCGTTTGCGTTTGTATTGCTTCACTACTTACATAATTATTTTAAGTTTATATAATTTATGTACAATACTTAGCGTGGTTATTAATTATATATTTTATTGGGGGGGACAGCACTCAGTTAGGGGGGTCCTGACCCCCCTGTCCCCCCCGCGATTTACGCCCCTGATTTTATCTCAAAATCCAACAATTTGACATAAAATGATAACTGCAAATCCATGGTTCTCTGCTGGAGTCGAGTTGTTTCTGTGAAACTATCTTTTCTGTAGCTATCGGCAGTCTTTAAATATCTACTTCAGGTTTTGTGTCAAATTTGTACCGTCAGTCGCAACCTCTTTCCCGTTTTGGATGTGATTTGTGTGTTTTTCGCGGCATTAACGCTGAAAACCAATGCTGCCACTCAGTCTTTTGCCACTCAGTGGGCGTGACCGCAGTTATAACGGTCGACGGTGAAATCACGCGTATACCCTCTATTATTGCCCATAACCCATTGCGCGTTGGACGAGGATGACAAGAAGGATTTTGTTTTGAAGGTTTTGAACTACAAAAACGAAGAAAAAAAACTACTAACATGACGAATGTGCGGGACCGACGGTTAAGCAGAGCGGTTAAAGGGGTTTGTTTTGGACTGATTAATACTCCGTATCTAACCTGACATTGATTTAATCTAGCAACAGAATTGTGGACTTTTATAAAGATGCGTTTGGTCATTAACTTTTAAATGCATAATTATGCAAACATGAGGATAGTTCTTTGCATGATAGCTAGACTCATGATTGGCAGATCAATGTGATACAGCTTTTCTCCCCGAGTCCGAAATGGTAGAAAACTTTTTCTTCACACCGTACATACTTTTAGAGCATAGTATTAGGTCTAATATAAGTAGGCACGTTGATACGTAGCTTGTGTCTTTATGAGCGAGTAGTTGAATTATTCACTCCAAACGATTAACGTTAATTCGAAAATAAGCGTAACGTTACTGATTCAAAACAGTAAAACAAACGACTGTGTGACTCAACGGTTTCTAGCTTTGGCTTCGCTTGAACTAACTGTTAGTTTCGTTGGTGGAGCAAAAATGGACAAAGTATCTGGCAATATTGTGTCTAAAATGTAAGTTTTATTAACTTATATTAACAATATTAACTTCTTATGTATTTACTTGTTGAATAAAATCAATAGCTCAATCGAATATCAGCATGACTGTGATTACCTGGCACTCTTGCTCGTATTGCTTCTAAATGATATAGATAACTTACATATAAACCACCCTCAATATACAAACAGCAATTTCCTCCTCAGCCAGAGATAGAAAGCTTATGTTTAGTTATTGCAAAATGTTAATTTCTGTATATAAACACTAAAAGCACATTACCAAAGGGACTTTGACGATGCACAGAACATATTGTATATTATGTACACTTATGAGATCTGATATTCTCTTATTTATTTATTGTATAAAAAAGATTATGCAATATTCTCACTTTACTTATATGAGGTCATTAAAAAAGACATACTTCTCACCTAGTGTCAGTCAGATGTCTGAAGCCTTCTTCTGCCATTTCTGATTTTATTTCTATGCTGACCAAAAAAGTCTTCCCATAAAAGATCAATTATTTGTGTAAAAGTTAGCCTGACAACATAACCGTTGCCACATGCCAAGACAATTTATAGCAAATTTGTCCCTGAAATACACTGGACATTTGGCATCAGGAGGAATGAGATCTGTCTACAGTAGGTGAGGTTTTTTGGAGCTCGGCTGACTCTGTCTCTCACTGTGTATCATTAATGAAAAGGAAAGTGAACATTTGGATCTCTAAATGCTGTGAACTGATTCTTCTGACAGGAGCAGAAGGGACGTTTGGACCTACTGCCAGCAGGCTGTAACAGACAGATGGGTTTTCACACAAACAACAGAAAACATCAAGAGCAGTCAGGCTGGCACACACAGAAGAATCAGCAAAGGGAAGAAAGTCTGGATAATGAGGCACTGCTAGCATGAGATGATAATTCACTCTGTGCTGTGGGAAGACAAACTGTCCAGTCCATTTAGAGTTCAACTCCATAGTTGCAAAGCCATATGGTGAGTTCACTAATATGATTTAGTGAGTTGACTTATCTTAACTACATTATAAGTACCAGCAAGTTTTATAAAATATAAGGTGGTTTTTGAAGGAAATAACAATTTCATTTAAAACGTTTAAAGTAACACTAAAATAGAAATAGTGACAGATCTTTTCTTTTGTATTGTGATGTTACACTGATGTACATCCAAGTAAAATGGATTATCAGAAAGAAAGAAACAAAAGTAGGGTGGGGACTTTTTATTAATTGGTTTTTGATTGGATGAAGGCAGATCTAAATGAGAGCGGAAAGGGCGGAGTTTAGACAGACTAAATGATTGGAAAAGTCACCAGAGAGAAGTCTGTCGTTTCCCTGCAATATTGAGTTATAATATTGTGATTAAAAATTATGAAGTCAAATAATACATATAATGAAATATATGCATAAATGAATTGTTCACAATAAAAAAAAAAAAAAAAAAAGTAAAAAAACTTTTATTGATATTCTAAAGCTGTGATCTGACTGAATTACCAGCAGATGGCGGGCAAACGTCAGAATCCTGTTGATATCAAGTTATCCAAAACGCACACCAATGCAGTTTTGAACTCTAAGGACAATTCTGAGTAAGTACTGACATCCAAATATGCAGCACAAATATCATTATCACTCCCTTACAAAAATGATTATAGTGATACCATTGTAAAGTGATGACATCAGATAGTGATGCATAAATTTACATTTATGCCTTTAGCAGATGCTTTCATCCAAAACAGCATTTATATGCCACATGTCTAGAAGAATCAGAATCAGAATGTGCTTTATTCGCCAAGTGTGAACAAACACACAAGGAATTTGTTGTGGTTTCCAGGAGCTCTAGGTACATATATACATAAATGTCACAGAAAGAACATTTATATAAGTAAGATTAAGAAAAATAAAAACAAATTGAAAACCGTAAAGTAATGCACATCTAGATCAGAAAACTTGTGTATATTTACATAATGAGTATCTATTTATTGCCTAAATCTCAGGTGGCATGAATGCTGCAAGAGTACTAAATTATGAATTATAAAAACAGGTATTTGGTGTGCTATAGCTATTTAAGGTGGAGATAGCCTAGGATTGAGAAACACTAAGCAGTAAGATTGTATTTGTCAATTTTCATATCTACAAGTGAGGGAGAGTCAGGGGAGGATTAGGTGTTCTTATCTCTTAAAGTGTAATCAGTAACTACTGTAGCCTACTAAACGCATCCATGCCCAGAGCACATGCACACTCCAACTCTTGCGTATACTGTATGTGTTGACTCCACATGGATTTTATCTTATGAATGCACTGAAACACTGCGATTCTCTTTTGACCTTGTTCTTGTTTCTTGTATTAATCAATGATAGCAAGTTAAACCTCAACGTCATGTGCCAGTAAAGGGTAAAGCTCAGTAGGACAGCATGTTATCAGGGCTCTTCACTGAGAGTCGAGTGGTTTAGGGTTGCATGTTCAATATTGCAGATGATGGTGTTTAATAATTGATTCTTATGAAATCTAATGGCAGCATCACCACACTGAGACTTGTGTTACAGTGACCGCTTCGTTCATGGTGGCATTCGCTGCTAAAAATATTAGATTTTTAAGGAAAATGAAGGTCAATATGTGCACTAAAATTTAGATTTTATATATGAATGTGTACTGTAACCACCAAGACTGAATTAAAATATATAATGTTATAAGTGAAATAATTAATTTTTAACATAATATAATATTAAATATTTAATACTAAATATTTAATTTAATTACATCTAATTTAAATAAAATAAGTTTAAATTATAATTTAATTAGATATATAATTATATATTACAATAAATGTAATATAATGTAATATATAGTATTATATATAAATATACACTGTTCCAAATTATTGTGCAAGTGACATATCAGTAGGATTTCAGTACAATAAACATTCAGATTTTAGTTTTTCTAAGGAAGTGTTTGTTTGTTTATTTACCCATGTCTTTTTAGATAACTGGTATCAATCTCAGACAAAATAATTTGCCAGGTCTACTTAGGTAAATGGAAACCCTACTTAGAGGGTGTTCCACATTATTAAAGGTGCCCTAGATTCAAAAAAATTGAATTTACCTTGGCATAGTTGAATAACAAGAGTTCAGTACATGGAAATGACATACAGTGAGTCTCAAACTCCTTGTTTCCTCCTTCTTATATAAATCTCATTTGTTTAAACGGCCTCTGAGGAACAGGCGAATCTCAACATAACACCGACTGTTACGTAACAGCCCGGGTGTACGCCCCAAATATTTGCATATGTAAATTGTCTTTCTAAATGTTTCGTTAGCATGTTGCTAATGTACTGTTAAATGTGGTTAAATTTACCATCGTTTCTTGCTGTATTCACGGAGACAAGACTCGTAATTTTCATTTTTAAACACTTGCAGTCTTTATAATGCATAAACACAACTTCATTCTTTATAAATCTCTCCAACAGTGTGTAATGTTAGCTTTAGCCACAGAGCACTATGAAACTCATTCAGAATCAAATATATACATCCAAATAAATACTATACTTACGCGATTAGACATGTTGCATGACGAACACTTTGTAAAGATCCATTTTGAGGGTTATATTAGCTGTGTCAACTTTGTTTATGGTGTTTAAGGCAAGCGCAAGCTCTTGGGATTTGGAGCATGAGATTTAAAGGGGCCGCAGCCTGAATCGGCGCATTTATAATGATAGGCAGTTAAAAAAAAAAAAAAAAACTATGGGGTATTTTGAGCTGAAACTTCACAGACACATTCAGGGGACACTAAAGACTTATATTACATCTTTTGAAAACATGTTCTTCGGCACCTTTAAGCAAGTCACAGTTCTCATGCAATATGGGGAGGAAGAAAGATCTTTCTGAAGATGAAAAGCATGAAATGGTCCAATGTTGTGCAAAGGCATGAAAACAACTAAAATTGTCTGAAAACTGAAAGATTATCGAATTATCATAAGATTTGTGAGTGATTTAGAGCACAGCAGAACTCAGTCAGATAAAGGCGTATTAAGGAAAGTTCCTGTCAAACAAGTTAATTGTATTAAAAGGGCAGCTATAAAAAAGCCAGTGTTGAGCAGCAAACAGGTATTTGAAGCTGCTGGTGTCTCTGGAGTCTTGAGAACCTCACCATGCAGACTGGCAGTTATGTGTAAAATTGGAAGAAGGTTTCAATTTACCTAAGTAGACCTGGCAAATTATTTTGTCTGAGATTGATACCAGTTATCTAAAAAGACATGGATAAATAAACAAACAATCACTTTCTTAGAAAAACTAAAATCTGAATGTTTATTGTACTGAAATATATGTCACTTGCATAATAATTTGGAACACAGTGTACATATCTACTATACAGACTTACTCACAAAAATTAATTAATAATATTTTAGTATGTATATATGTATTCTTTTTGGGAATTCTAAGGAATATTATAAGACCTTAAGATAAATTAAATTCAAGATGAATTAAATTGCATCTGATTTTATTAAAAAAAACAAAAGAAAGAAAGAAAAAGTCTTTATTAATCCAATAAAATGTCAGCTATAGATTAGAAATACAGCCGTAACCGTAGTTAGTTCTGGTCTGAGCAGCGGCTCAGGTTTGAATTGTAATTGAGCTAAAAGATGTTATCTGTGTGTGATTTTTGGATGGATTGTTTTGTACTAACTAACAACTGTTTTTGTAACCAAATACTTGTCAGGGACCAAACTGGTTATTGAAAAACAAAATGATCTATGACTATTCTGACTGAGATGCTTGTTTCCATCAATGTTTATGGTACTTTTGGCCTAAAGTAGTATTCCAAGAGCCGGACTTATCCTGTATTTACAATATTTAAATACACCAGTTAATTAATATAGAGCAGTGTAATCCATTAAATCATTCGAACAGATAACGAAGCCGAACTAAAACACTGTAGGACAGTGAAGGACATAATGGTTGAGCCTGACTCGTGTTTCCGGATTCTTAGACATCATTCTTGGTCCTCCTCTATCCTGATGACAGTGTCTCTCCCTCAGCATCAGTAATCTGTCTCATTCAGCTCTGAGTGCTGCATCTTGGTAAGGCCAGAGTGTAACATAAAATCAATGTTTCATTAACATTTAATGACTTGGACTGGCTTAACAGCATCAGGACAGATGCTTGTGCGTCAGGTTTCAGAATGACTTTAGCTGACTTGATTACAGTTAGGATGTTCTTCCGGTGATAGTTATAGCACTGATGCATGCAAGGAAGGCTGATTCCAGTTCAGTAGCGCCATTGCTGAGATAGGTGGGCGTTGTCAGGGAGGCGCACAGGAAGAAGTCGCTCAGTCATTCTGATCATGTGTTGTGATCAGAATTTATGTCTGTCTGACAGTAAGAAGTACAGACTACAGGTTGGAATATAATACAGTTCTGCTAATGCAGGGGTTTTAAACAAAGGTCAGGGGTCCGTGAGGGAGATCTGAAAGCTTTAAAAGCATCTAAAAGCACTTTCAGTGTTCATCTTCTGTGTTTGAGAGAAATGGAAGTAAAACATTAAGTCGATAAACAAAAGAAGCAACAGACTGCTTGTGCTATTGATTTTATTGTTCATAAACATCACTATTGGCTTTACCCTTCATAACAGGCAAAATGTAATATCAGAAGTGGAAAAATCTTTACGTTTTAACACAGGGAGGAAGGAAGATAGAGAGAGAGAGAGAGAGAAGGCTAGGGGAAAGAAGAGAGACAATCTGAAATCTCTCAAGGACCATATGGAGGGCTGTGAGTTGCCTACCATATGCTGAAGGCTTTTGTCATGGAAATAACTCTTTAATTTTTTGGCACTTCATATTATTGTTCAGCCAGGCTGGGCACTTCCACAAAAGAAAGGAAAAAACAAAACAGGAGAGAAAAAGAGAGAGAGAGACAAAGAAATATTGGTAGATCCTGGTGAACAGAGAGAGAATGATTAGCATTGTTAATATTGCTGGTAGCTACAGCAGGTAATGAGCTAATGAAGTCCCTGATCCTGTTCAGCCTGTCCAGGGTTAAACAGCTCAGAAAAGGTAAAAGCAAAAGGGATCGGCTCACATGCAGCATCTCATTATTGCTGAGATCTATATACACACATATTTACAATTTTCACTTTCTCAGTCTTTTCAGTTATCTCACATTTCTAAACGTTTGTGGAAAAAGATTTTTCTGAAAGCAAAGAGATGATGGTAGTCCTTTGGAATAGGCTTTAAAAGAGCTCGTCTACAATACATCAAGCTTTGCATAATTAGAACTGACTCTGAATTCAAGCCTTATTACAATGGAAAATATCCAGATGGATATTCATAACAGATAGTCTGTTGATTCTTCACAGCTGTGGGGGTGTCAGAAATATGAGGGGATGATTTAGGAATATAAGCAGGATGAATGTCCATCAGGGTCAGGAATGAATCAGGACTTAATGAATGCAAAAATGCAACCAAATGTGCTCCAGATATTTAAAATGAGAAGACATAGTATATCTGTTAGATAACATCTCTGTCTATTTCATATACACTACCATTCAAAAGTAAGACTAGAGGTCTCTTATGTGCACCAAGGCTTCATTTGTGTTTCAAAAACACAATAAAAACAGTAATATTATGAAATATTATTACAATTTAAAATAACTGATTTCTATTTTAATATATTTTAAAGTGTAATATTTCAGTGTCACATGATCGTTCAGAAATCATTCTAATATGCTGATTTTCTACTCAAGAAACATTTCTTATTATTATCAATGTTGAAATCAGATCGTGGAAACCGTGAAACTTTTTTTTTCAGGATTGTTTTATGACTAGTTCAAAAGAACAGCATTTATTTGAAATAGAAAGATTCTGTTACATTATACATTTCTGTACCGTCAATTTTGATCAATTTAATGTATCCTTGCTGAATAAAAAAATGTTTACTGACCCCAAACTTTTGAACGGTAGTGTATATATATTACATATTACACTAAATATTTTATTCTGTTGGCCTGTCTAATAAGGTACTATGAAATATATCAAGAGTCATTTGATATATTTTGAATATGTAACACTTTAGCATTTGAAAAAGTGATCATTGTATTAGTGATCAAGTATTATCTTTTAATTTGAATGATAGTTATTATATTTCTGACACTGATGTCCATCAGCAATGAGAGTTAAATACCATGCAGAAATCCGCTAGGACACACCGTGCCAATGTACGAGGTCAGGAATGGGTGGATAAGAGGCGAAGAGCAGAAGAAAAGTGGGAGGAGAAACTCATTATCTATTCCCCGCAGGTTTTGGCCCATTACTGAGATTGTGCCGTGCTTTTTACAATATGCAAAACGCTGACAGAGCCTTTGGCTGCTGCTGCTCGACCTTCCTCACAAGGTCAAACTCAGACTCAATTATGCTCTCAGACTACTGTCTGTCCACCAACACCTGTTAACCCTTTAGGGGAGTGGACACTGCCTCTTCATTTTGCCACGAGCTGCATCATATATGCTGATGCATATCATCATGTGCAGGATTTCATTCCTCATGATGGTGCTAAATGTATTTTTTTATGAAACATGCAGTTTTGTTTCCGCTTTTTCCGCTTCACAGGACAGACAGCTGATTTACACCGTCGCACTTTCTGATTGCACTTCTCATCCTTTCATCTCCAAACATCTTTCAGATCTTTATTATAGAGGCAGTGGCACATTGGCGCCATATGCTCAGCTATTTCCATCAATGCTGCCATTAAGCCTCTACTTTGTTTCATCTCTGTCCTGAACCCAGCACTCCTTTCACTCAAACACTGAATAATCCATCCTGATTGGCCATTCAGGGGGGTCATTATTTCTGGGTCTAGGATTTGGGACTCCTATTTCACATGTCATTGAAACTCTGTCATATTCATGTCATCGTCTGGCGGCCGCAGCTTATGATGGGATTTATTTGGACAGCTAAAACCAAATGCATGAAATATGTCATGCTGTGGGTTAGTCTTTTTATAATTACATTCAAAACTGCTGAGATGAAAGATGGTTATATTAAATTTGTGATAATAGTAATAGTAAAAATATTGTTAGAAAAAGGCTTATTGCTGTTGATTTTCTTATTAAAATTTGTAAGAACAAAAAAAATGTTTTAAGATTGGTTCGATTTGCACCTTCTGGGATTAATATCATTTTATTTTGCTTTGTTTTTATTGGTGTTTAGATGTAAAAGACATTTCTGGAATACTAAATTGTTTGGCATTTGAGCAATGAAATGAATTGTGATGTCACAAATGTGGGTGGAGTCACACAAACACACAATAGCATAGACATTCTGGATGGTCTCAGCAGGAAATGGAGTTCTAGAAACGACGAAATGAGATATGACCTTTGAGATATTAAGGAGATTTCTGTTTATTGCCCTACATTGACTGCTAACAGGACAGCTGTGATTATACAAGTTGCTGTACCTAAGAAGAATTATTGCCCATTAAACAAAGCATCATCACCTGAATTCATCTGCTTTTAAACACTGCATACCGTCCCTCTCGAAAAAGAATAAAATCCCTCTACAGCTGAATCATGCATATAAAGATTTTCATTAAAGAGCAGCATCTTAAAAGGTCAACGGCAGTTCAGTATCCAATAACACAGAGAATAATCAACCAAATAAATAAATAAATAGATAAATACATAAATAAATAAATACACATTAAATAAATAGGGAAATGAAAATAGTGCATAAATAAATACATAAGTACTCAACAACAATACTGGAATGGTAGAAATGAGGTTTGTATAATGGACACTTTTGAGAGCTTGACAGAGCAGAGGTTAGAGGTCATACCTGCCTCTGGGTGAGGTAATCATGGAGCAGGAAGACAAGGGGCGGAGCCCCAGGCATCTGGAGCACATGCAGTCTGTGTTAGTGTGAGGAAGCCCAGCAGAGCGAGCAGAGATCTGCTAAAGAAGTCGTTGAAAGTCCCTGTCGTCCGTATTGTGAGTGTTTCGAATGTTTGGTGATCATTGAAATGTTTAGTCTTGAGTGCTGTTTCCTCCATATGGTAAAACACATTGTGATGGTCGCTCTGCTCGAACAGTTACAGGACATAATTGGCACAAATAAATAAGTAAATAAACAAATAAATAGTGAAACCATGAAACTGCAGGAAACTTTGAATATAAAAATAACAATTATAAATAAAATACCAAAAGTGTAACAAAAGTTTGTACCTTTTCAGAGGTCTACAATCTTTTTTTGTTTGTTTTGTTTTTTGCAAATACTGTCATTATTCACATTTTCATAAAAAGTTTATGTTGGCAGTTGCAAAAGAATTCAAAATAAAAGAGCAGCATAAAAATACAAATTGATTTTCATTTCTCAAAAAGCACAAACCTGTTGCTGTCCTTTTTTATGTCTTTTTTATGATTTGCTATAAAACATCAGTAATCTAAATATTATTACTATCGTTATTAATAGTATTATGTTCATAAAAATTTGCATGCCAGGCCTCATAATTGTATGTGTCTATATGAGAGGGTCTTTTTTTTTTTTGTTACCAAAGAAAAAAAATCCAGCATCTATTCATTATTGTCTTCTTATTATTGGGTTGGTTTGGTTTTTTTCTTGGTGAAAATATTGCTTTCTAAAAAAGGGATAGTGGGGTTCTGTGAAGGGGAGTCTGTGGGGGGATTTTTGAGAGCGTTAACTCGTCTTCATCTTTTTTCTTTTGTTAATTCTCGGAGCCAGACTCGTCCTCGTCTCCGGAGCCTCTGAAGCAGGCAGACTCGTAGTGTTTGTTCAGGTAGGACTTCAGCGCGAAGGTCTTATTGCAGCGCTTGCAGCGGTAGTGTTTGAAGGCCGAATGTGTCTGCATGTGCGCTCGTAGGTTGGATCGGTCGGCGAAGGCTTTCCCGCAGTGGGCACAGGCGAAGGGTTTTTCTCCAGTATGCGACCGCATGTGCCCCTGCAGCAGCCAAGGCCGACTGAAGGCTTTACTGCACACGTGACATTTGTGCTTGAGGTCGTGAGTGAGGATGTGCATGGCCAGCGCCGGCATTGACACGTATACCTTGTCGCAGGTGGGACACTTGCGCGCCATCTTGCTGTCGAGGCTGCGGTGGGTCTGCTTGTGTCTGCTCAGGTTGGATGAAGTGGCGTAGGTCTTTCCACACTCGTTGCAGGTGTGTCGTGGACCTCCGTTGTTCACCCCGGCCACTTCTTTCTCCTCTGCGGCAACTTTTCTTGTTTCCACGACCTCGCCCTTCCTCCTCGAGCGGCCGTCAGATATGAAGAACGCATCCATGGTGTAGCCCTCGCTGAGAGATTCGCTCTCGCTGCTGAAGTATCCGCGGGCCGTGAGGCCAGACTGAGGGCTGTCCGGGTGTTCAAGGTCCGGTTGGCAGTACTCCCCTCCTCCGCTGCTGACGGGGGAGTACAGCGGATCCGAGCTCAGTTTCATGTCGGCCTGCTTCTCCTCTGCGTACTCAGAAGAGCTGATGTAATCTTGGATGTAGCCTGCAGCAGGACGGAGAACATGAACTGGTTATTAACTAATTGACTTTTCACTATTCTGAACTCCAGGTTTAAATCAATTAAATTTTACACAGAATGTGACTACACTACAGACACAATGTAAAGTGTGCTGTCAGACACAACAAAATAGAAGTACAACAAGTACAATGACAATAACACTCTTAAAAATAAAGGTTCTTTATTGGCATCGATTGTTCCATGAAAAACCTTTAACCACAAAAGGTTCTTTATAGTGGAAAAAAGGTTTGTTAGATTATTAAAATATTCTTCACATGAAGAAAAAATTGGTTCTTTTATGAAAAAAAAGGTTCTATTTTGCTGGCATCGCTGCCAAAACCCCCGTTTGGAACCTTTATTTCTAAACACCTGTTTCCATGAGGCTTTCCTAAAACACCTCACATCATATCCGCCTTTTGCACACCAAATAACATGTATACGTTAAGCTGCAAGTCTAATACTGGTAATCAATTTGACTATATTTTGTGCTATGCTATTTGGAAGTTTGTTTCTGTGTAAGATTAAAAAAATTGGCAATTACTTTATTTATCCATTCATTCATTTTAATTTTGTATATAGCTCACATTTGTGTCTTTATATCTCAAAATGTGACTTTAAATCTTGCAGTAATATATTTCATAGTGTGACTTTATCTTACAGTTTCTTCATTTTTTTTTACTAAGGTTGAAACAGGCTTCCATAGTTCCTGGTGCCTGTTAGAGGGCTTCTGTATACCTCATTCATGTAAGTGTGTGTATGTGTGATTGAGACCCAGAGGGTATTAACATGGTTAATAGCTAATTAAGCAGGTTAACTGGTGGAAGCATAAGTGTCTCTCTTTCTCTCCTTGAGATGAAGAAGCCACTCAGACTCTCTTTTTCTTTGATAAGATTAGCCGAAGGCTCCTGTAGAGTTTGGTGTTTATTTGCCTATTATGCACAACATAATCTTTTAAAAGTGGAGGTAAATGGAGGTTGATGTTATAAATGGATTTAAACCATTTTAAGGAAATTGGGACTTTACAAAACACTTTCACTTCTGTTAGAAGAGAGTAAAGTCTCTTTCCTAGATCTCAAAACCTCCTGAAATTGTTTCATACATTGAAGTATATTACCATTTTAAGGAATTTAGGACATTACAAAACACTTTCACTTCTGTTAGAAGAGAACAAAATCTCTTTCCTAGATCTCAAAACCTCCTGAAATTGTTTCAAACATTGAAGTAAATTACAAATATGAAAATATATATTCCCTAATACAGGACATCTTATTACCTCTCTATCTGCTGAAACAAATAAACTCCCTCCTAACTTCTCTAAACTGATTATGGAGCCCTCTGACCGTGAAGAGCGAGTCTTAATGCATCGTGATGGTCATTCAGGAGCCGCTAAAAGGATTTCTGGCAGCCGTAGGGCTCAGACGCGTTTATTGCCATTGGAATTTCACCGACATAATACACCTTCCAAGGTGCCATGTCTTCAACAGAATGTTTCTAATTCAATCTGCTTGCTAAAAGGGAAACCCAAAAGGCGTTTAATACAGTGCAGTATCAGTTTGGGCTAGGTATACAGTGAGATTAAAGATAGCGATGCGCAATAATGATGGAGCTGGGGAGGGTGCGGGGGAATCAACAGGATCAGTAGAGAGAGGATGTTATTGGGGATATAACTGTTTTGTTCACAAAAGATGGCTCAGAGGTTATCAGGCTATATATATTTGGGGGGGTGGGGGTCACTATCTGGTAACTATATTTTCTGTCAGAACTGCAGTGCTACTGCAGGTAATGTTCCCCTACCAAACTAAAACTGTGGTATTAGCCATAAAAAAACATTCTGAAAACGTACACAGTTTGAATAAATAGCATGAATATAACTGTAATAGAAAACTAAAATAAAAAATAAATAAATTCAATAATATAATATTGTTATTAATAGAAAAAATATATTTCTTGATGATTTTACTGAAGTTTGAATTAATAAATAAAAGAACTAGAACTACTACATTTATAATGTATTTGATAATATAAGAAACAATCCATTATTTAGTATTATAATTAATAATATAATAATAATTAATTTCAGTTTTTGATTTTGCAGAAGCAACAATACTTGTAGTAAAATAAATTTTAATGTGGAATTTTTTTAGGGTTAGTCCAATGACTGATAGGAAGGATGGAGTTGTTTGTCCTTTGTTTTAGAAGTCTTTATGTTCAACCTTCAGAATTTAGAATGAAGAAAAAATGTCTTGTACAATACAATAATTACAGCAACTGTTTGCGAATTACTATACAAAACCGTCAAGCGGAAAATATTATTATTCATAAAATGAAGAAAGAATCCATGTTTTCGATTTTGTGATTTAAAATACAATGCAATACAAAACAATATTATAAAAGCATAAATCTACTTTTAAAAGGAGCAGCGTAGCTTAAAAGTTCAAATAATCTTACAATGACCCAAAAACAGATAAACAGTCTGTTGTGGGGTTTTTTATAACAGGTGGGAAGATATCCCTCATGTCTTATCTCGCTTATCTGTGAAAAACACCACAGCAGGATAGAGAGAGCCACACATCTGCTACCAAAATCTGTCTGTGAGGACACAGAGCTCTCTGGACTCCCTTTAGTCTCTGTAGAATAGCTTAGTTTAGCTCAGCCTGTCCCATCATGTCCTCTCAGGGATGCTGGGCTTACTCTGTGCGTGATGCTATTTGCCCTATTGTGCGTGCTGCTGCATCATGTGACAAAAGTCAGCACTGCCTCAAGCTTCTCTTTCTTTTCATCTCCCTCGTTGTCCTTCGAGCTGTTCAGTACAGTACTCGGATGTCTCCAGTGGCGTCAACGATGGCTGAAACCCTACCTCCCCCTCCACCACTTAGATTCATGTACCCGGAAGCAGGAGAGTGAAAGAGAGAAATAGTGAGATGAGGCCGAAAAGAAAGATGGGGGAGGAGAGCGAGAAAGAGAGAGTGCTGTTGGTAGGGGGGAGGGTTTGGACCGAAACTCAAGGGCAGTATCAGCTAAGGACAAACACATCAGCCCCACAAAGCAGTGTGTTAGCGTTAGCATGAGCTACACAAAACAAACTGGTATCAAGCTCCTGTACGGACGCTTTCGTACGGCTTTATTCGCATAAGCTGATCGCGCTGCGTGACCTGATTTGTGTCGGCATGAGTCAAAAAAACAAAAAAACAAAGTCTGGGGGGCACAATGGAGAATGGGGTTGGGGGTGAAAGGATGGAGGGTTTTACGGATTAGTTTGCGACAGAATGAGAAGATTTATGTAACATCTGTTGGACTACGTACAATGTTCAAAACACGCAGCGTCAAATCTGAATTATGCCTCGGAGATATTTTTTGTAGGCTAACCATTTGGAAACATGGTTGAACATCAAGCACATAAAGTGAAGCTACTCTATCTGTATGTAAACAATATATTTAGGCACCGTACTCACCATTTTCACAGAGCCGGACGCCCAGGCTTGAGCGAGAGCGTGTAAAGGAGTCATCGAGATGATGGTGGTGATGATGATGATTAGATGCTGACACAGGAGATGAGGAAAAATCATCCAGTTTAATTTTCTTCACAAGAAATGAGCGAGGCATGGTTCACACACGGTCGCACGGGCACAGACGCACAAGAAATCCTTCACATCGGCCGCAGACGGACTCGCACAAGCACAAAACAAAAAAAAAACCCTGGAGAAAATCGTCCCGAATGAAATCCGTCACACAAAAAAAGAAGATCCTCGTCCCAGAAACTAAAAAAAAACACAGCGACTGTAGATAAAGGAAAAATGAAGAGCACGCAGGAGGAGAGAGATGTCTGATGGTACAATACTGTGTGTGTGTGTGTGACTGCTACTGTACACACACACACCCGCTTACGCTGCTGAAAAAAAAAAAGAAAAAATTCACTTGTTCAGCACTGGATAGCTCCTGGCCTGCAGCGGAGGCGGTTGAGAGCAGGAAGAGATAGAGGAGAGAGAGAAAGAGAGAGAGAGGAAGAAAGAGACAGACAGACAGAGAGAGGAGAGACTGTGAGACTAGCTGAGATCAGCAGTCAGGCAGGTTTTATAGAGGCAGACGGTGGGAGTGAGATCAGGTGGTACATCGCAATGGAGCTGCTCAGCATTAATCCATCAAACATCCCTCGGGACACACATCACATTACTACTGAACCGTCTGTGCCTTCACACACGCAGACAGACAGACCCCCCTCTGATACGCTCCGTCCCCTCCTTGCACACCCCCATTCTGTGGGAGCGAGAGAGAGAAAAAGAGAAGGAAAGGCCTGAAATGTCGCACAATCTCAAAGTGAGTTGATACAACAACTAGCGTACATTCTGTTCGGTTCCGTTCTGCGTCTCTTGTCCCGTCTGTTTCGCTGACAGTTATATCAAATGCTGACAAGCTGCATTTGCTAGGTTTTCCTCTCTAAATCTGCTATGTCAACTAGAATTCATGCTCTTCCTGTGTATTTACATTTATGCATTTGGCTAAAAGCAGCATGCATATCAGTGCATTTATGTGTTTTCTGGGATTCGAACCCGTGAGCATCATCATTGTGAGCATCATAATGCACTAAATTCAGTGTTTTTTATTTATATACTATTATAGTATTTATTGATATGTTTTGAATTAGCTATTATTTTTATATTTCATTTTAATTTTAGCTCAGGATTTAGTAATTTTGTTATGTACTTTTGTTATTTTTATTAGTTTTTGTTTTATAATATTTATATATTAGTTTTTTATTCAGCATTTTAGTACTTATTAGTTTTAGTTAGTTCCCAATGCAACATTTTTAATCTTTGTTGAAGTTTTTCATTAAATATTTATATTTTATTTCAGCTTCAATTACAAAAAACAATTGTTAGTTTTAGTTAACAATTTTAAGTGTCTGCATATTCTTGAACAGCCATTAACAATGTTAATTGTTATGTGGAGAAATACAAGACTTCATGAATCAATGCAATTTTGCACTGATTTATGCACACACACACACACACACATTCTCAGTGTGCTGAATGATTACAAGTGCAGGCCACAGTTACTATGAATGGAGCTTCATAGGACAGGATGATGTCGGCATCTGCCTGCATGCTGAACCCTTTATGTTCTTTATGTCTTTGTGTTTACATGTAAAGCAAGTGGGAGTCTCTCAAACCGGCCCCCCATTCACTTAATGAAGTGTCTGAATACACCACACGCCACTCTCGCTCTCCCTTTCTCGCCCTCTGAGCAGTTGTCTAAAGTAATTATTATACACACACCTTCGATTTAGCTTTCCGATCATTTTTAAGATATTGTTTCAGATTATTAGTTATTAATTTATATTATTTTTTGTATATGCATGTGCATTATTCATGTATAAATATGGATAAGTGTTGCAGCTGTTTACACTAATAGTTCAAGAAAAAAACATTTAAAATAAATATATAAATATAAGATTTACAAATAATTAAGACTGTTTTGAAATGGAAACAGTAATTGTTATTTATTATTATAATATAACAATATTATTAATGTTCATATATAAAAATAAATTGTTAATTTACTTTAGTTTTTTAATTATATTAAAATAAATACAAAAATATTTAAATATAAATATTAAATAATATATAATGTTAAAAATTAATTTAAGCTTTTGAAAAAGAGTATAATTAATTATTTTTTCTGTTTATTTTCATTATGTTATTATTAATATTATTAGTAGTAGTATTATAACATTATAGTATAATTGTTAATTTACTTTTTTATTCATACATATTTACATATTTACAATTTGATATTATTAATTTTATTTATTTATCTATTTTATTTATCTTGTTTGCATATTTTGGCATTTATCTGTCTATACTTCATATAGTAAATTTTTTATTATCATCCATATGCATCAATCTTAATAATCTGTGAAAATCACTGAAATTATCAACAAGTGAAATGTTACAGGTTGTGTGTTTGACCCCCCCCCCCCCCAACCCCATTCACACAATGAGAAAAAATCCCAATCTTTCATTTGAGCATCTGGTCAGTGCCCCAGGACAGGCGGTTACCCCCCAACACCAACACCCCCCACCTCCAGCGCCTGCGGGCCAAAGGGCCAGATCAGGTCTGCCTGCTGCGTGCTATGAAAGGCTTTGGGTTTCATCCAGTGATTATTGTTTGGGGGGATTTAAGTATCTCCATCTATCTCATCCTTAGATGAGGCTACTTTCTCTCTCTCTCTCTCTCTCTCTCTCTCTCTTGCTCCATCACTCTATTTATCTCACTCTATCCCTGTTTCTTTCTCCTTCACTCTTTCTGGAATGCTTCCTGTTTCTCTGATCGCAGGTGTCTGATTCTCTTTGCCTCCGCTGTGGTTTCATTTATCCGGAAGGTTCTTCTTGCCTTGCTCAAAGGAGAAACACAAAACCCACGGTGGGAGATGCTCTCCTTCTCTTTCCTCCTCCTTATTACTGTCTCTCTCCCTCTCATGTTCATTCTTTATATCCTGCATTCTCTCATTGTTTTGTGACTTTGTAATTCATAAAACAGCATGGTTCCTTTGAATGTCTCTCAGTGATAAACAGGATTGGATTTTCTAGATTTTTTTTATGCTCATATCGTTGCAATCATTTTTCCTGTTGAGCAGTAAGAGATCAAGACTCTGAAAGCTCTTTCTTTGGTCTTTCATCATCTTAAACATAAAACATAATGTGTAGGGAAATATATAGACCCAAAACTATGATACTTCCGCTTACATGGCTGATTTTGCTTCTGCTGCTTTCTCTGCCGTTTTATCACTTCTATATCGTAACCTTTCAATCTTTATCATCTCATTATTGACTAAATATATAACCAGAGACAGTTCACTCTTTACTATTGTCATATTAAAGGATTAGTTCACTTCTAAATGAAAATTTCCTGATATTTTACTTACTCACATCTTTCTTTCTTCAGTTGAAAGGAAATTAAGGCTTTTGAGGAAAACATTCCAGGATTTTTCTCCATATAGCGGACTTCAGTGGGGTTCACCGGGTGGAAGGTCCAAATTGCAGTTTCAGTGCAGCTTCAACGCACTCTAAATTGTCCCAGTTGAGGAATAGGGGTCTTATCTAGTGAAACAATAGAAACAAACAAATTTTTTTCTTTAAAAAAAAAAAAAATTATATACTTTTTTTTAAACCACAAATGCTTGTCTTGCACTGCTCTGTGATCCGCTACGCATGATGTAATCACGTTACAAAGGTCATGCGTGACGTTGGCGGGAGTACCCATCCACTGTCTACAAAGTGAACATGCAAAGGTTAAGTCAAACGCCCTTTACAAAAAAAAGGTAAAACAATGATGTCGGACAATTTTGAAGTTGGAGGAGAAAATGAGATGGAGTTTTTCGCCCTACTGCGGTACTTCAGCATACGCCACGCATGACCTTTCCAACGTGATAACGTCATGTGTGGTGGATCGCAGAGCTAGTGCAAGGCGAGCATTTGTGGTTAAAAAGTATATCAATTTTTATTTTATTTTTTAGAAAATGACTGATCGTTTTGCTAGATAAGATCCTTATTCCTCGTCTGGGATCGTGTAGAGTGCTTTGAAGATGCATTGAAACTGCAATTTGGACCTTCAACCCGGTGAACCCCACTGAAGTCCACTATATGGAGAAAAAAATCTTGGATGACATGGGGGTAAATTTTCATTCTGAAGTGAGCTAATTCTTTAACTTGCTATAGACCTTATTCAGGTTAGACACCAAATTTAATTTGACAAGAATGAAAATGAGGCTGTGAGTGTCCTAGTGTCAATCATTCAGCCTTCAAAACATTGAACATTTTCAAAAGAAATTTTGAATGTAAAAATGTAATGCAAGAGGCTCATATTTTTACAGTTTTTTACAATCACTTTGCTACTATTTTCAGAACTTTGATGTCATTTTTCAAAACTCTAGACACAAAACTCAAAACGGTTATCACTTGTAACACAGACTGTCTAATGTTCAAAACATTGCATTGTGCATTCACATCTTTAAAGCAATCTTGCACTTGCACAATCATTGGTTCAAAACACAAATTTACTGTGAAATACCATTGTTACATAACTATAGATCACCAACACACAAGTTTCACTGTGTCATTGTTCGTACAATCATTAAATATTGTAGAACAAAATAGGTGATACAGGTTTCATTATGGAACTACATGTGCTCTGTAAAAGTACTGCAGTAGTAGAGAGAATACTACAGACACAGTGGAATCATTGAACAAAGTTTGTAATATACAATCACAACATAGGTTTATTTGAATCAAAGCAAAAATAATTAGCTATGAAATAGAAAAGAAAAGACAGTGCTGTAAAACATCAAATGCAGTGTTCCTCAACTTGCTTGCTTGTACTGTAAGAAACAAAACAGGAGTGCACTGCAAAAAAATGCAAGTTTTTGTCTTGTTTCTAGTCAAAATATCTTAAAGTTCTTAAATCAAGAAGCATTTTCTTGACAAGTAAAAATTATTTTCTTGTTTTCAGGAAAAATAAGTCAAAATTAATTACATTTTTTCCTGAAAACAAGAAAATAATTTTTACTTGTCAAGAAAATGCTTCTTGATTTAAGAACTTTAAGATATTTTGACTAGAAACAAGACAAAAACTCTAAGTAAGAACAGCATTTTTTGCAGTGTGAGAAGGTGGTACAGTATTTGGGGCCATAGACAGTGTCTGATGAAGCATTATGATAAAATATTGGGCTACATCCATGGATATTGTAGTCTGGTTCAGACTAATTGGTGACAATGAATCTCATTAACCTGAAACTTTCATGATTTACAGTAAATATGGAAGATTGTTTTTTCTGTTTCCATACAACTATGCATTAAGAGTAATGAAACAGTTACTTATCATTTTGAGCAGTTGTATCAATTGATAGTTAGATCATTGTAAGAAAATGAACAGACACTCATTTGAAATGTAATGTGTGAATTTGCTTTTGAAATAGTAGTAATTTGATGTTAAGTTGTGTCATATTGAACAGGTGATTTTTGTTGAATGAACAAATGATCAAAGTTTTATGTGTATTGTATCCAAGCAATTGAGAAAAGGGTTAGAGTTTTGAAAAATGTGCATTTTGATCATTGGTTGTGAGTTTTGTGTCTAGAGTTGTGAAAAATGACATCAACGTTCTGAAAATAGTAGCAAAGTGATTGTAAAAAAACTGTATTTGTGTCAATAAAATTAGCAACTCCCCTGACTAATTGCTGAAAAACAATGTGTAGTATGCTTGCTGTTAGAGTTATAAAGATTATAGTCGAATAGTGTTGGAGGAGTGTGAATTATTTTAACTGGAAGGGATAACAGAAATAATTTGTCTTTGTGTGAAGAAGAAATGACACCTGTGGAAGCTCTTTCCCTCTAATCACATCACATCCTCTCTGTTGCACTCAGTCGTGTGGATAGTAGAGCCTCTCTGGGGCCGAGAGATACAAAGAAAAAGAGAAAGAGTATATAAGTCCAGGACTGTCAGGATATTAGAGAAAGAGCGAGTCCCTCAATCCCTTAGTCTCTGAAACAGGCTCCAGAGATACCATTTTGGGCCAGATGACAAATGGCTCCTGTCTGCATCGCTGAGGGAAAGAAGCATGCTGGGAGAATGCTCATTTCCACATAATTACCCTCCTTCTTTCTCTCTCAAGTTCCCTCTTTCTACCTCTGTTGCTCTTTTTTTTCTCTACCTTGCCCTCTATCTCTCCTTCTTTATTCTCTGTCAGTACTAACACAGTTTAGAGAGTTTCTGCTCTTAGGCTGCATCTGGTCAACAAAGGCATGTAATATTGATTTTCATTTTTCTCATTTGTAGAGCACTTAAAGCCTGAGTTCTTGGACAGCATCAAATGTCCATCATCTGACTCTGACTGGTTGAAAATGACAACTCTTGGGTTTCAGTGCAAAGCAACAGGTTTCATAGAAATGAAAATAATTTACTTTCTATTTATTAAGTTTTTCATTATAATTCAGATTGTTTTTGTTATTTTGTAAAGATAAAAGATTTTGAAAAAAATCCTTTTGGTTTATTCAGATTTTTTTAAACAAGGAAAATTATCAAGATAATCTCATCACAAAATGTCCAAATAATTTCTAAAGGATAATTGAGGAGTTTCAACAGATGGAATACAGAAAAAATAATTATAAAAAAATATATTTCCTACATGACAAGAGCCAAATATATTTTCTTTGGTCAAATATATAAGTTTATTATTAACTGTAACGGTAAAATGATATGTAAATTATATAAATATACTATACAAATATTATTTAAAAATGCAAGAAAAAACCTCTTATAGCTATTATTTCTTGTACTTGTAATGTCAGTGAATTTTATAATGGATATAAAATGTCATTCACAAAGTAAGCTAACAACTCCCTTTTACATTTTTTTTAGAAATCCTGATAAACAAATGCAGCTGAATCGTCTCTTTTTCGTGTTTGGTCCGAGATGTCGAATAAAAGCATACATAATTGATGGCGTTAGTTCCGTCTCCTCAAAACGTCTTCAGAGAATGAAGGACCCTTCAGCAATGCCTGCACTCAGCCAAATTACACTTAAGTACTTGCTCAATATTTTAACAGGATTCTGGAGTCGGGTGGGAGGGAGTTAAATGATGGGGTGTTGGACGCAGGTGCCTTTATGTATTACAGAAGCACCAGGCAGAAGCTCTTGATGGCACATCTAATGGGCCTCTTAGTTAAATACGATCTATTCAAATCCTAAACCCTGAACAACCCGTTTAGACGACACTCTAGCACTTCGCACACACTCGCCTTTCCATTTCATCACATTTCCTTCTGCTTTCATAGCTGTACACTTACACAATGTTTGGTTTGTCAGTTACTGTCAACTTTGGCACATAAAGGATTGTATTTTTAAAAAGTAGCACACAATTATTTTTAACTTCTTCTATGTAACTTTGAAAAAACAAAAGCAGGCGATTAAGTGTCTGGTTCTCAAATATAACCTGGAGTCTGTCAGTGGTGGGTCTGGAGATTCCTTTCCTCTACTCCAGCCAGCAAAGAGAGCATCTGTCCATTATTACAGACCCACATCACTGTCCAGAATGATTGTCCCCATCCTAGAACTCCCTCAGGGTCTGAAAGGTTATTTACCTCTTTGTCTTAAAAATATTTTATGACTTCTGAGAAAATAAAAATGTCAGTGCATCTCAGCTCATAAAAGGCAAATTAACCCTCAAGTTCTGTTGAGATTGACTGTTTGGGGTAGCCAGATTTGGACTATTTCGCTTCAAATTATATATATATATATATATATATATATATATATATATATATATATATATATATATATATATATATACACTTCAATTATGTAATCAATCACAGAAAACAAGAGACAACTGTGTGTTTTTATTTCTGCATTGAGTTCCAGATAAGATGACAAACACTGAGATTAGACTAGAGCCCTGGTGGGCTGGTTCTGATCCTCTCAGTTTTGTTCTGGTGTTGATTTGCAGCTTGTCAATGAGCAAATTGACTTCAATCTTCTTGATTTTATTGGAGACTGACCCACTGAACCCAGAGATCTATACACCTGCTACCCAAAACACACACACACACACACACACACGCTTAAAGAGCTAAATAGTGAGAAGAGAGAGAGAGTGAAAGATGGTGTAAGAGTGCAGACGAGAGTGGTGCTGTTATCTAGTAAATCGTCTGAATTGAAGCATCCTGCAGAATATGTGATGAGTGTGTGTTGTGTTTGAGTGTGTGATGGGGGTAGGGTGGTAAGGGAGGGGGGGGTCTCTTTGTTTCCAAATCCATCTGCTGGAACCTAACAAAGGGTAGTAAGGGAGGAGGAAAGAGAGGGAGACGGGGGTTTAAGGGATGAGAAACACCACACATATTGCCTGATGTTGAACGCTTGGTGCTTCTGTGTGTGAGAGAGAGTTAAAACAATTTAATCCAGAGCTAAGGTGATGGCCGCACATGATGGCAATATAAAAAACCTCAGCTGCCTGCTGTACTGTTGTTGTGGCTGTAAATAATCTTGAACATTAATTTGGCTTTTGAGCACTCGTGAAAGAGGAAGAAAGACAAATTATATTGTCTTTGAAGGACACTTCCTGTTGGACCTGAAGCTCTGTGTCCCTCACTGCAGTAAATACTTACCATGTCCATTAGCTGCCGTGAGGAATTTATGAATGTTCCTTAAGCTTTTTATGGGTTATAACAGGTGCTTTTATGAATTCTCTTCACCAAATGCTGACATGTGTGACTGAGGCACTGGAACATGTGTGGAGGCTCAAATGAACCTGATTATGACCCTGGAAACATCACTGATTTGGCCAGGCATGGGATTAATTACTGCAACACCCGGGAGCACGTTAGAGTCCATATTTCCGTTTAAATTCATAAACAGAAGAAGAATAACACACCGTATTGAGCCATTATTTCAAATTTGTCTTAAAAAAAAGTATTCAAAAGCTTTCTAGACTAGAGAGAGAAAGGTCAATGCCTCATTTTTGCCCCAGACAGTTTCAAAACCTCTTTATATCTCTCGGCCTCTTTCTCTCTCTCTCTCTCTCTGCCTCTGTTGAAACATTAAGGTCAACCTTTGTATATGTTTTCATATGTGTGATTTCTTTGTATAGGGAGGCATTTAGGCTTTAGCCAGTTACATTAAAGCAGCAGTCTGGAAAGTAGACCAATCGCTTAAGATCAGCTGGCCCGTAACCTTATTCAGCATGAATAGCTATATCACAATAAAATGCAACCAGTGGTATAAATATTAAAGATTTAGCTCACCCAAAAATGAAATTTCTGGCATTATTTACTCACCCTCATGTCGTTACAAACCCATAAGACCTTCTTCGTTCATCTTCAGAACACAAATTAAGATATTTTTGATGAAATCCGAGAGTTTTTTTTTTTTTAATCTCCCATATGAAAGCAAATAAATTACCACATTCAAGGTCCAGAAAAGTAGTAAAGACATTGTTAAACTAGTCAATGTGACTACAGTGGTTTAACAATAATGTTATGAAGCGACGAGAATACTTTTTGTATTTACTTCTCGTTACTTCATAACATTAACGTTAAATCATTGTATTTACATTGGCTTTTTTAACGATGTCTTCACTACTCTTCTCTGGACCTTGAATGTGGTAATTTTGTTGCTTTCTATGGGAGATAAATTAAGATATTTTTGAACAAATCCAAGAGGTTTTTGTGTGTGTGTGTGTGTGTGTGTGTGTGTGTGTGTGTGTGTGTGTGTGTGTGTGTGTGTGTGTGTGTGTGTGTGTGTGTGTGTGTGTGTGTGTGTGTATTCCGAAGATGAACGAAGGTCTTGCAGGATTGGAACGACATAAGGGTAAATACTAAATAACAGAAATTACATTTTTGGGTGAACTAACACTTTAAGATTGATAAAAATATGATTATATACACACACACATACATACATACATACATACATATATATTTATATAATGCTGAATATTTTATTCAGTACATTTTCATAAAATTATTTCATTTATTTAAGTAAATGGAAGATTTTCAGAATTATTTGAATGACATTTATGTTAAAGGATTTGGCCATTGAAAGCACTGTAATGATGCTGTAATGACATCATTACTACATCAGACAGACACAGTCAGTCTCTTTCACACACACATTCTCAGTACAAGTTTAGTGTATTCTGCTCAGTTTTCCTCCTTATCTAGTTAAGGTCACTCTGTTTCTTTCTCTGAAATGAAAATGGAAATGTAGCTTTATAAATATGTATGAGCATGATTGCCTTCCAGCACTCAGAGTAAAAATATTTAGCATCTTTAATCATGTTTATTCAAAGGTTCGTCTTTCTGCTCAGCTCGGATTGTTTTCCAGCGCATAAGCTGAAATATCGGATGTTTGGGCTCAGGGTGACCTTGCGGAGCACGACAGCTGTTGTCAGATCTGACTGTGTTGCAC
This sequence comes from Chanodichthys erythropterus, assembly GCF_024489055.1. Lineage (NCBI taxonomy): Eukaryota > Metazoa > Chordata > Actinopteri > Cypriniformes > Xenocyprididae > Chanodichthys > Chanodichthys erythropterus. Next base: position 19,487,559 of record NC_090229.1, read on the forward strand.
AACTCCACTGGACTTGTGCAACATGTGAAAGCTGCAGTCAGCGCAGCGGAAACATGACCAACTGCAAAGTTTAGACTCATGGTGGGCACAGGCCCGTGGGGGAGCGTGATGTGCTGTCAGCCTTCAGCTCCAGGTGAGGAGTTTGGGTGTTATGGCATGAGAAAATAAAGAAGCAGTGAGGTAGAATAAATAGCAGCAGTTCAGTGAGAGAGAGATGAAGAGATCGAGCCGGGAGGCAAATGTTGGCCTGAATGTGAAATTCTCTCTATTGTCGGTGGCCTGAAATGTACTGTATGCATTCTCTTCTGTTCTTTATTGACCTTACAAAATATGGAAAGTCAAAAAATATTCATATGCAAGGAAAGTAAAGGTTGCTTGTGTGGATGCAGCAGTGTTCCAGTGTTTTTCCAGTGGATTCTGGTTTTCCTAATTTTGCTTAATAAATGTTACGGACGAGCTAATGAATGGACTAAACTATGTTAGCAGATGATTGTTGTTCATAAGGTTAAATGTTTTATACACCTAGTATTGAAATTGGGTGAAACTGACTATAAAAGTAAGATTTTATCAAACATTTTTTTATCAATTACTTTTGTGTGCAAGTTTGTATGAATAGATCATCATTAAATATGATTAATTAGTGATCAATCAAATGTAAAATTCAATCAAATATTCAGTTCAATATCTCTTTTATTTATAAACTTAAAATCCATAATATAAAATTATATGTATAGAGTTCAGATCATAGAGATGTAGTAGGTTCCGCAGTATGATGGTTTTTAATGCTTTGTGTCCAGTGTAGTAACATGTAATCTGGATTACATAATCAGATTCCAACAATTAAATACTTGTAGTTAGATTGTATTATTTTGGAATACTCTTAATCATAATACAGTTACTTTTTATTGATTACATGATTACTTAATATTCACAAAATGGCAGTAAATTGTATTCAGTAATCGACTACAATTTGTAAGTAATCTACCCAGCACTCATATATATTAATTTATTATTTATTTGTGAGCTTTTTTGTTATCTAAAGCAACCAGTTGTTAAGTGTGGCTTAAATCGAGTACAAGGGACGCTATTAAATCCATTTTATATTTTCCCAAATTCCGTTTAATTTTTTTCCAAATTCTGTTTTACCATTTTAACTTTTTTGTATGTCAATGTTTTTTTTGTTTTTTTCTGGAATCCGTTTTAATGGTTAAATTTAATATTTGTACTCAAAAACTAATTAATTAAAATAATAAAACTGAAATAAATAAAAAAACTATTAAAAGTTTAACAAAATTACATTTTTAGGGCCCTACAAACATTTTTTTCTTAAATTCTAATTGTTTAAATTAATTCTTCTGGATTCAATACTGGACACCTGTTTGAAATGGTTGTTTTAGGGGTAAAGAAATGACAGCCTTTACCTTTAATGAAGTGAAGTAAACTTTTCCTCTCCAGTCTAGTGTACAGTCACTTATGGTTCAGTGGTCAGGGCTCGCAAGGCAGCTTGTTGATTTCCTGAAAATTACCTTGTGCTGCGAAAGTGCAGATTTAGAAAGCAAAGACAGCAAGATGAACATCATAAAACTCAATGACAGCAGAAGTGACTTGGGAAAGGTGAGGATCTCTCTGAAGGTTACCATGGTGATGAGCTCATAGTGTTTGGCTGGATCTGGTCCAAATGGACACTCTCTCCATCCTTTCATTATGTGAAAGCTGCTAGTGTCCTTTCCAGACATGGGTAAAAATCATAAATCAGTAGAATGAGATGGAAGGAGAGGAAAAATGGAGGAAGAGATGGAGTGGAATGGGAGGGATAAAGAGTTGGAGAAAAAGATGTAGGAAGACAGAACCTGTATAAATTTCTTTGTTCTGCTGAACACAAAGGAAGATATTGGGAAGAATGTTTGTAACCAAACAGATCTCGCCCCCCATTGACTACCATAGTAGGAATACTATGGTAGTAAAGTATTCTCCATTCATTCATAGTTCTGTATTTGGAATTTTTTTTTTTTTTTTTTTTTTTTTGTCCCGGAAAAAGTATGTTAGCTGTTTTAACATCACAGTGCGTAATAATGGTTTCCTTCACAGGGACAAGAGAGAGATAACAAGGCCAAGTGTTCAGTGTGTGTGTGTGTGTGTGTGTGTGTGTGTGTGTGTGTGTGTGTGTGTGTGTGTGTGTGTGTGTGTGTGTGTGTGTGTGTGTGTGTGTGTGTGTGTGTGTGTGTGTGTGAAGTGTGTGTGTGTGTGAGTGTGTGTGTGTTGTGATGCTGACTTGCCCTCCATTACCTGTTCAGATACACAATCATCCTCATGATTTAAATTAAAAATATGAATAATGTCAGTACACTTTGTATTTAGCCACTAAGGTTCTATGTCATTGGATGAGTATCACATATAAAGTTCAGCAGCAAAAACTGTGTTAAAGTTGAAGTTGGTTCAATCATATACTGTTTCACACTACATTTTCATACCCCATCACACACTACCATTCAGAAGTGTGATTTTTGAAATAAGTCTAATGCCCTCAAGGCTGCATTCATTGCAATTTAAAAGAATATATTTAATATATTCAGTATATTTTAAAAATGTAATGTATTCCTGTGATGGCAAAGCTAAATTTTCAACAGCCAATGGTGTCACATGATCCTTCAGAAATTCTAATACGCTGATCTGGTGCTCAAAAAATATTTCTCAGTGTTCAAAATTAAAGGCACAATATGTAAGATTTTTTATATTAAACTATCCAAAAACCACTAGAACAATGTTATATATTTTGTTGACTTGTATACTTACATTATCCCAAATGTTTCCAACAATGTTTAAATCCAGAGAAATCAGCAATTTTAACCAGTGCAACATCCGGTGTCAATGCATCTCCTGTCAATGACATCATATCCGCATTACCCTCGATTTCCAGTTTTACTTTAGTAGAGACCATGGAAACACCAAAGATGCTTTAATATATTATGTGTTTTATTAGACAGATGAGCAACTATTTAGATTTATCAACAGAAAACTAATCATTGTTATATAGCTCTACAAGGTTAGTCTTATTGTTTGAATTGCTTGTTTTCTTGATTTACCACAAGTACCATGTTTTCACCATGCCTCAGAGACAACACTATTTTGTAAAGTGGCTAACACAGCATAATCAGAGAGAGCTTTTTCTGTCATGCAATATATTTTTAAAGTCACCCTGTGGTGAAAATCTAGTTTTTAATGTTGTTTATATGTATATGTGGTGTTTTTAATATGCTTTAAGACAAACCATGTGCAAACATTAGCAACACATTATTAGCTGTTTGATAACATAGTCAAACAAAAGGCTAATCATATTAATTACCGTTGTGTCCGACATTGTAAAAAGCGATACCATTGTGCAGCGTTTACCTCAGTAAATTTAACGAGTGGATCTCGTCTAAGCTCGTGCAAGTGAGGGGAGGTGGGGCTAATTAGCATATTTAATATACATCCGTGTATATTAAATGAGGCAAGGGTGTAGAGTTACATTCAAGCTATTTTAAGGCTATTTTTTTACAGTAAAAAAAAACAAACAAAAAAAACAAAAAACGTTTAAATATGTTATTTTGGTGATCAAAGATGAGTTTTAAGGGATACAATTATTGACTACAGAGGGACTTTAAATTTATTGCATGTCATATAGCAACACAAGTCATCCAGTTTTTATTAATATATATCAATCTAGATTACTACAAAGTGCAACAAATCTCTTATACCAGCAACCGAGTGAACGCACAGAGTAATGTTATAACAACTTTCAACACACTCAAGCATATATAGTATGATTGTTTTAACCATGTAAAACAGCCCTGAGTTACCCCACATATGCAAAACAGTGGAAGTGGCTGACTGCAGCATAAGCCCTGCTTCATATATCACAAAACTTTAATAAAACTTTAATTCATTAGCTCATCCATGAACATGATTTCTGCCCAAGTCCATAGGATTGCTTTTCATTGCTGTGGAGTTGAAGGCAACAACTCTCATGATTCCTCATTCATTCACAGCATTATCAAGCTATACCTTTGTGTTGTATAAGCGACCTCTGGCAGCAAAAATTACATATTGTGCCTTTAAGTTAACATATGGGCGATTTTAGGATTTTCTTCCTTCATTTTGAGTAAATGTTGACATTTTTGCAACGTTTTAAAGTGTTAATGACAGAAATTTCATTTTTTAGGTGAACTAACACTTTAATTAATTACTCACCCTCATGTCGTTCTACACCCGTAAGACCTTCGTTCATCTTCGGACACAAATTAAGATTTTTTTGATGAAATCCAAGAGGTTTTTTTCTTTCTCATAGAAAGCAACGAAAATGTATTCTTGTCGCTTCACAACATTAAATTTGAAGCACTGTAGTCACGTTGACTATTTTAACAATGTCTTTAGTACTTCTCTGGAGCTTGAGAATGGTAATTTCGTTGCTTTCTATGGGGGGAAGAAAAACTTATCGGATTTCATAAAAAATATCTTAATTTGTGTTCCGAAGATGAATGAAGGTCTTACGGGTTTGGAACGACATGAGGTAATTAATGACAGAAATTTTATTTTTTGGGTGAACTAACCCTTTAATCATTTTATAGAATTTTCCTGTGTCCTGAAGTTCTGTTGCATTTATGTGCCATGCTCAGTTCATACGCTATTCTCCAGATGTGCCTGTCGTCAAGGTCATCCACACCCACTAACACAGTTTTAATTAGCATTCAGGTATCCTGGAGGGGAATTTCTTAGATCTAATCCTCCATTGAGACATGAAGCTACGGATGAGGAATATAAACAGCGAATTGACAAAACTGCAGACAGTATTATTTATCTCTTGCATCTTATTAAATCTCCTTTATTTTTTAACAATGAATAATCTTGAAACCCCCCAGAAAAGTCTGTTGAGGATATCCTCAAACAATGTACGTCAAACAAAGATTTATTGACCTCAAAAATTTACTGACCGCAGCAGACCCCAGATACATTCAACCATAAGTGAGCAATAATGAAGTCACTACAACAGACTAACAGCCTCTCACTTCCTCACAGTGTTTCACATCCTAAATGGTGCCCATATGTCCCAACACACACCCTCAGCAACTAAAGGTTCCCAAGGGTCTTAGCTGACCCTAGCTGAACCTCTCCGGTACGATAAAAGGGAGGAAACATTTACATCTGCCAGACAGTGTGAATGACATAGAGCGCAGTTTATTTAAATGTCATCAATGGTCACGCTATGATGCTTAAACAGCTGAGCGCAGAAGACCAAACAACTGATTCGGCTGCAGAGGAAGATGCAGAAGCACTAAGAAGAACTAAGAAGGCATCATGCTACAATTCCAGTGTTTCATAATGATGGATTTTGTAACATTTGAACTCAAATGTTTTGAATGCCAGGGAAAGTATAGTTTTACATAATTGCATTAACTTCGGACAGGAACTGAAAATGAGTGTTTCTCAACTAATGGGTCACCACTCAAACATTGCAGGTCTGAACTGATTATGAACTCTTACTGATTATTAACTCGACATTATTTTGGTAATATACAGAATGCATTGTAATATACTGTAAAAACAATGCATTCTGGGTAATATTTGTAGTTTTCGAGAAAGTAGACCATAGCTCTGCGTCCGAAATGTAATATTTACTTCTATGTAGTATGCGAAAAACAGTATGCGAACAGAGTAGTATGTCAGCTAAAACAGTAGGCGAAAAGTACCTGGATGTCTTACTACTTACAGCGAGATTCTGAAGTGCGAATACGATGGACACTTTACTATCCCATGAGGCCATGCGAGAGGATTTGTGAATGGAGTTGAAGGGATGTAACTGACACTGGTAGGTCATGTGACAGTAACAACATGGCAGATGTTGTACGTCCGGATTTCATTCATACTACACGAATTCGTTGAACATACTTTTTCAAAATTCGAATGTAGTACCTACTCAACAGTAGACTATTTCGGACACAGCATAGGTTAATTTCTCGAAAACAACAAATAATATTACCCAGAATGCATTGTTTTTACAGTATATTACTGTTTCAATTGAAAACTGTATTTTACGGTGTAAATTTGTTTAGTTTTTTCACAGATTTTTTAGAGTGTGAAGCAAATTCTAACTACCAATATTTACTATTTCCTCCCACTTTACACTACAATGAATTACTTCTAATTCAAAATAACAAAACCCATCAAGGTCAGTGTGTCCTTATGTAGAGTGATGAAGAAAGCCTTGTCATTGTCTTCCCCTCCTTCCATCCCATGTTCTCTCATTCACTGAGCTGGAGAACATCAGAGTTTCAGTTTTCTGTTCAGACGCAGCATGTTTCGGCAAGCCGAGTCTCGGCTGATCGGATAGGAGACTTAAGGGCATGTTGATGTTGTTGAAGTTTGGTCCAGAGCAGATGGAACTCGCAGCAGTGATTTTTAAAGAGCCCTCAACCCTCTGCAGGTCTCACGTGACCGAAAAGAAGGAAACCAGGTGGCTACACGCTCTTGGACCAGCTGGGAGAGTGAAAGACCATCTGACACTCAGCCAGAGAATCATACACTCTCCTCAGCAAACACTTTGCATGTCAATACCATAGAAGCACAAAGGGACAGCGAGAGAGACAGAAAGACATAGATCCAAGAAATTGAACTAATTATCCTGGCACTCGGCTATTTCTACCCCATTTTTCACAGCTGAACAATTGGGCCCTTAAGTGGATAAACCAGCACAGAAAAGTGGTTTATGACCGTCTTCAGCTCGTAAAGTGAGTCAGTGAGTGTTTGAACAGTGTGAATCAGTGGTTTTCCTTCATACTCACTGCAGGAACTGGATAAAAAACAATCCAGATTGTTTGTTATTAATATTAAAGTTGACATTTAAGTATTTATAGATTATAGTCTGTATTATATGAATGTTTTGTATTGTCAATATTTAAACAGTCCTACAAACAGACCCATATGATCCTCGGATGTTTCTTTGTGGAGATCAAGATGCTGACTACAGTGAGGAGGTGGCATCTGCATGATCTCATGACCTCTGACCCCCAGGCTTTGCGTAGGGGGTAATTTGGGCTTTTTACACCCCGTTAGGATCAGTCAAGCATTCCTGAGTGCCCAAGAATCAGGGTCAGCAGCTGACACCACTCTGTCCTTTGCTCTCCGTGTCTCTCTTTGTCTGTCTTTTGAATCCCTCAGGACAAGTGTTATTATACTGCTCATTTTTTGTCTCTCCTCATCAGTTAACCATTTCTGTCAGTTGATCACCTGTCCGGACTCTGGCTTAGCAGGAGATTTAACTGTATAACCTACAACAGCCAAAGGTCAGGCTTTGGTTGATTTCTCAGAGTACATTTGTGCTCTTGGGCTGATTTGCATTGTTGGATTTTGTTGTTGTTTTTTTCTCTGTGGGGATGTTAAATCAAATGTTGTCACTGGCAAAAGTAGTTTTAGGTTTGCACAAATGGTAAGGCACACTTATTGGCATAAATATAATAGCAGTCGGTTGACTCAGACATTAATGTGGGTGGTTGAAGTCTACTGGTTTCAGAATCTAGACTGCTAGCTCAGAAGTTGCCAGATTGATTCCAAAATGTGCAACTCAAGAACTGAGGATTTATTGAGATCACAATTTGTGCCCTTGAGCAAGACATTGAATCCCAGGTTATTACAGTGAGACATCTCTGCAAGTTGCTCGGGATAAACTCAATAAAAGTTTCCACTAGATCACAAGTATTTGGTAGTGAAGGATAAACAAAGCTTTGCAAAAACCCGAGGCTTTTCTCTCAACTTTATCTTAAAAAGGTTCATTACTCAAAGCTTTTCAATGCTGTTTACATTATGGCCATCTGGTGGTCAAAATGAATAAAACCTACCAAACTGCTGTGTCCCATTATTTTTTATTTATTTATTTTTACATTTTATTAAATGTTTTTATTTTATTCTATTATATATATATATATATATATATATATATATATATATATATATATATATATATATATATATATATATATATATATATATATATATATATATATAAGCCACTGTTGTAGTGGTTAATTTGTGTCTGTCCATTAGCACTAAAATAATTCAAATGATGAAACAAATGCATAAGTAAAACCCATGATCTGTCTGTTATGTTTCAGTCCTGGCTTCAATTGTTATTTCATCGTTAATTGGGCTTCATACATAAATTATGGTATTTATTGTAAAAACAAACAAAAAAGAACAATGTTTTAGAGTTAGGAAAACTTGCTTGTTATGAACCAGATACTAAAGCAGTCATGTGGTTCTCAGATGAACGAAGCTTCGGAGGTCATAGAGCACGTTTTTGGGGAATCAAACTTCAGTATCGAATGCAACATCACTAGTATTTAGCTTGAATTTTTTATTATTATTATTAATTTAACATTAATTTACATTTTTTGGGCTACTATCAATCAAAAGTTTACTCTGAAACCTTGCAAAGAGCAGTAGCATCAGCAAAATATCCAGCAAATGAGCGCCATCTAGCGATGACATACGTGTCACAACATGTTTAAATGTTTATAATGTTGTACATTATTTTGACTTTCCCTCTCTTTGACTTATTCCTCAAGTTGTGTCTGCAATGCACTTATTAGTATTCTATGGGGCAATACATTGTATTGATAAATGTTAAAATGCATATAGTTTTGACAAAATAGCCTTCCATCGTGAGCGATTTGTTTTTACAGAATGAGGGAATTATTGAGGGAACGAGTCAGAATTATTATATTTGGTCATTGACGTAAAGAGCATTTAGCTGAGGAGCGTAACTTGTTTAAAAACATTAATTTAACCCAAAACATTCAATTAATACCAGCTTGAGACAGCATTTATAATACAAAATTATTTAATAACACAATCATCAGATTTTGTGAAACGACAAATACCAGTAATCCTCAAATGATTCAGAAACACTTGTGGATGTTTCCAGACATCAAAAACTCACAACATCATAAATAATAATCCTCAATAATATAAAAAATGTACAAATGTTACATTAATGTGAAAACGAAACAGAAGAGCAAGGAAGTGCCAAATGTTAGTTCATTATGTCACCATTATTAGCTCAGCTCAGCTATGATGTGAAAGTGAGTTGTAGAAGTAGTTAATTCCCCTGTTAGTCTTATTAAACTCTTATTATAATGGGCATTTGGTGTTGCAAATGTCCCCCGACTGGAAGAGGTGATAGATGTTAACCAAGGGAAACATAATGATGGAGCCCAACAAAGATCCTGCCTGCACTGCTGCTCCACACCACACGAGGGCACTGTGACTCCGGTCCCTCAGAATCACACCCACCATCACCTTCACATAGGACAGCAGACCAGTAAAGAAAATCCATGACAAAACCTGAAATAAATTGGAACACACAAAAAAGAGTGACATATAGGTCGTCAGATGCTTGTCAGTTTAATATAAGTTCATTAATATAGAGAGCCTGTCATGTCTGTGACTGTGGACATCTGGAGTGGTCAGTTATCAGGGTAATTATGCTGAGGTGTTAAAGCACTAGTATGTCTGACCTCAGCCAACATTTAATAAGCCGGAATTGCACAACTAGTGACGCAAATTCTTGACTTTGAAACTAGGTCACATGAGTCTGGATTTTTCTATTCTGGACATTTAAGCATTACCCCACGCTCTAACCATTGGTGATGTTCACTAGGTTTCATTATTATTCAGAATGTTACTTTTTTGAGAGGTTATTGATTTTTTCCTTCATTTATCCTGTATTAGCCATGACTGTTTCACATTTGTTTTATTTGTAGCCTAAAAAACAAAACTGTTTTGCTGAACCAATTACACTGATCTTTAACATTTACAATAGATTCATTTATAGCTAAACATTCAGACAGAATATTCTAGAAATGGGCTGAATACACTAAAAGGAAACTTACTATAATAGCGTCCCCTAGAGGTGTATCTTGGAGCAATGGGCAGGGACTCATGGCAGCCATGGCCATATTGTAGCCTCCAAATGCAGACCCCAGCAAACACAGGACGCCCAGAAACACTAATGAACTGGAGGAGAATAATGTACCCACTGTTACTCAAACTGCTATTATGAACCTTTCTTAAAATTTGCTTTAAAATAAATTGTGATTTAAATACAGAAAATTAGGTAGACTCCTCCCTCGGTTCAAAATAAAAACACATTTTATAAGCCTATATAATATAAAATAATATGTATATATAAGATAAAGTATATACAAATATTTTATTGTTATAAAATTATTGCATTTTTCATATAAAAAATTATTTTAAAATTCTTTCATTTTCTTCAGTTTTAATATTTTTTAAAGTTATGTTTTTACTTTATATATATATATATATATATAAAAAAGTGATCTAACACTTTGATTCTAAGTGTATTATTCCATGTTTTTCATTCATTTTACACACTTAGGGATGTTGTTTTGTGGTAATCAACAGCAGGCCTCAGATGAGAATATAACCTTGAATATATCTTTAAAACAATTTTATCAACTTAAAGGATTAGTTCACTTTAAAATGAAAATTACCCCATGGGTTACTCACCCTCAAGCCATTCTAGGTGTATATGAGTTATATTAATAATCACCCTGATGCTCCAAAGCTTTATATTGGCAGTGTACAGAAACCACCTATTTGAAACTCAAAAAAGAAAGGAGTACATGCCTTCTGAAGCGAAGCGATGCATTTGTGTAAGAAAAATATCCATATTTAACATGTTATAAAGTAAAATAACTCGCTTCCGACAGACAAAGAAAGTGTAATGCCTCTTGCCGTAAGTTGAATATGGAAGGCAGTCTGGCGGTAGTTATTTTATTTTATAATGTGTTAAATATGGATATTTTTTTTATATACAAATGCATCGCTTCGCTTCAGAAGGCCTTTATTAACCCCCCAGAGCATCAGGGTGATTATTAATATAACTCCGATTGTATTTGTCTTAAAGTCATACACCTAGGATGGCTTGAGGTTGAGTAAATCATGGGGTAATTTTTATTTTAAAGTGAACTAATCCTTTAATAGAACACAAAATATATGCAAAACCGTAATAAAATGGTAATAAATAAATATGACTAGATTGTAATTAAAAGTAGAGATATATACCGTTTAGGGAAAAACATGGCAATAATGCACGCCACTGGATTGGCTACCGCCGACAGAGCGGCTGACAGGTGATAGGCCATATTTCCATAAGGCATACAGGAGAAAGTCTGCACTGAGGGCAGCAGTCCGTTCGTCGCACCATTCACCCACACCACCATAAAATAGATGAAAGCCAGCTGATAGCCGGAGTGCAGTGGTTTAGGAAACAGGACTTTGATCTGCTTCTTTTCCTCTTCTTCTTCACTGTTTGTCTTTGGATTGTGGTCCACAGGGCCCTCAAAACCGCTGCAGACCGTTGCGACGGCATCTGAGTCCGGAACAAGATTTTCAGTGGACAGTTCAAAGGTGCGAGGCAGACGGTTTAATATGATGAAAGCACCCAGGCTTATTGCTGTCATTACGGCTAGAAAAGAGAAGAAGATCTCAGTGGAGAAATTGGGAGGGAGGTACTGCGTCTCCACAGTGAAGTTTGGAGGTTCAGAGTCTGTGATGTTATCCAACACATGTGACACATTGACACATTTTGACATCCCAACCCCTTGCGCCAGTGCCACCAGACCTGGAACCAGACCGCTCAGACCTTCTCCAATAAAGTATGTGGTGATATATTTGGCTGGAAGTTGCATCATGAATGGCAGGAAGGTGACAGATGAAGTGCAATCGACTAGAGCGAGAAAAAACGTAAGGATGAAAAATGCCGTGCTGCGCGGTTGCCCGAGGAACATGGTGGTGTTCCTCCAAAACACAGCCAGTAGGACACAGGCTACAACACCAATTGACAAAACAGCATAGATTACTAGATTTTCACGTAGTCTTCCAGGACAGAATTTGTGCGCCAGGGTCACCAGCAAAGGCCCGAAGTTGGCAAGCTGAATGATGACTGTGAGGTACGATGGCAAGTCCCAGCCCTCTGGCAGAACATTGACTATCAGAGGAAGTTCCACCCACAAGCCATTAATGGACACCCAGGAGCCCAGACCGAAAGCACACGCCAAGACATGGATGTGCAGAGGCATAGTGAATGTCTATCAAAGGGCAAATGGGTAGTTACAGAAATATCTGATGTCAGACAACTGTGTGACTCTTCGGTATTGTATTGTGTGTGACTCCACTGCAGTTGGGCTGTGGTTTGATGTCTTCTCTTCTTGCCAAGACATCAGATTACCTTCAGAGAGAATCAGAAGAGAGAAATATAAAGAAATCCTCCAGTATTAGCAATTGATGTGACAACATAATGTGACAGCATGATATGACATCCCTGACAGAGGAACCATTGCAGAACCCATGGGAATTAATATTTTAAAAGACTATATATATTCACCTGTTCAAAATTTGAGGGTCAGTAAGATATTTTTAATGTTTTTGAAAGAAGTCTTTTATGTTCACCAAGGCTGCATTTATATTAAAAAAAGTGCAGTAAAAACAGTAATACAGTATTTTAAAGCATAATGTATTCCTGCGATGACAAAGCTGAATTTTCAGCATCATTACTTCTTCAATGTCACATGATCATTCAGAAATCATTCTAATATGCTGATTTGTTGCTCAAGAAACATTTATCAATGTTGAAAAAAGGAGTGCGGCATAATATCTTTGTGCAAGCCGTAATACACTGTGAACAAAGTTCAAAAGAACAGCATTTATTTGAAATACAATTTTTTTTTGTAACAGTATATTTTTTACTGTCACTTTTTATCATTTTAATACATTCTTGCTAATAAAAAAAGTAAATAATAAAATAATTAAAAAATAATAATAATAATAAAAAAAACGTACTAATTCCAAACTTTTAAATTACAGTCTTTTATATATATATATATATATATATATATATATATATATAAAGATATATATATATATATATACACATCAAACTTTAAGCATACAGCATGTTGCATGCAATACAAAGTACAAGTGCAACACAGCAATAAAACGATTATAAACAGTCATTACAACAATCAACAATAAAATGTGAATTGCTGTATTAATGTGGCTTGTTAATTGTAAAAAGTAAAAAACAACTGTAAACATTCCAAATTCAAATATGAATTGTTAATTCTTGTTAATTCTGTTTGCTGGATCCAGGTGGTCCATTTTAGGTTTTTTGTTTTGTTTTGTTTTTTGTTTTTTTACACAACCAAAGACTTAATGATAAAAGTTCAAATTAACTTGAACTTGTCAGTATATTTAAAGACAACCAGATTTGCATAAATGTAATATCCAACATGATATTAAAAAAAAGCGACATGTTAAAAAAACTTTCAGTCAACATTTCAACTTAAGCAAACATCCGATACCTGTAACTCTGGACAAAAGACTGATTAATGTGCTATCTCATTAAACAAATTCAGTACTCACACTACTGCTGAGACAATGAGCCAGACTGAACATGCTCGTCCATCTGGCACAGACATTAGTTTGCTTTATGAACAGGTAAGTCATAGAAACGACATTCATTCAGCAATCCGGTGTCCTGTTGTTACCGGTTAACTTCTCCACTCCGTCTAAAGATGTTCACAGTGTGGTTTTTAACCTCAGCGTATGAGTGTGGGTGGGTCTGCCTCTTTCATGAAGGTCATCCCGCTCTAATAAAGTGCATTACTCTCCTGTCACATGACAGACTGCAACAAATTGACATTTTAGCTAGTCCTGTTCTTCTGCATAACTTAGCATTGGCATCAAAGTGTGCATCTACAGTTCAGTGAGCGGTAAAATTTGGACTCATAGGCCTGTTGAGTCCCTGAGATATATCACGATCATTTAATCGTGAACAGAATATCCTTCACTCTTTTGCGTCATGTACTTTGACCCTATTCAACAATCATATCTTTCATCAAGAAAACTAAATGTAGAGCAAAGAGACTTCAATTCACATAATATTTGAACACTTATAACAGGACAGTTAAAAGTTTTTACAAAACATAAAATTTGACTTAGGTGCTGTTTATTTTATACTCTCTTTGATAGCAGGTATAAAATATAAAAGGTATACAAGTTAACTAATTACAAAACATCACAACCCAAAGCTCATTCAGGCACAGCACACAGTATAAGTGCAGCATTATATGGTGTAACCTACATGTACAACCCCCATTACTAATTAACAGCTTCTGTTAGGTTTGGAACTTGTACCTAAAAAAAAAAGAGAAAGATTTATTATACACTATATTGCCAAAAGTTTTGGGACGTCTGCCTGTACATGCACATGAACTTTAATGACATACCATTCTTAATCTGTTAGGTTTAATATGGAGTTGGCCCACCCTTTGCAGCTATAACAGCCTCAACTCTTCTGGGAAGGCTTTCCACAAGGTTTAGGAGTGTGTTTATGGGAATTTTTACCATTCTTCTAGAAGCGCATTTGTGAGGTCAGGCACTGATGTTGGCGAGGCCTGGCTCGCAGTTTCCGCTCTAATTCATCCCAAAGGTGTTCTTTCGGGTTGAGGTCAGGACTGTGCAGGCCAGTCAAGTTCCTCCACACCAAACTCGCTCATCCATGTCTTTATGGACCTTGATTTGTGTACTGGTGCGCAGTCATGTTGGAACAGGAAGGGGCCATCTTCAAACTGTTCCGACAAAGTTGGATGCATGAAATTGTCCAAAATGTCTTGGTATGCTGAAGCATTAAGAGTTCCTTTCACTGGAACTAAGGGGCCAAGCCTAACCTCTGAAAAACAACCCCACACCATAATCCCCCTCCACCAAACTTTACACTTGGCACAATGCAGTCAGGCAAGTGCTGTTCTCCTGGCAACTGACAAACCCAGACTCGTCCATCGGATCGCCAGACAGAGAAATGTGATTTGTCACTCCAGAGAACACGTCTCCACTGCTTTAGAGTCCAGTGACGGCGTGTTTTACACCACTGCATCCGACAGTTTGCATTGCACTAGCTGATGTTAAGCTTGGATGCAGTTGTTCGGCCATGGAAACTCATTCCATGAAGCTCTCTATGCACTGTTCTTGAGCTAATCTGAAGGCCACACGAAGTTTGGAGGTCTCTAGCTATTGACTGCAGAAAGTTGGCGACTTCTGCGCACTGTGCGCCTCAGAATGCGCTGACCCCGCTCTGTAATTTTACATGGCCTACCACTTTTCGTGGCTGAGTTGCTGTTGTTCCCAATTGTTAATACCACTAACAGTTGACCGTGGAATATTTATTAGTGAGAAAATTTCACGAATGGACTTATTGCACAGGTGGCAACCTATCACGGTACCACACTTGAATTCACTGAGCTCCTAAGAGCAACCCATTCTTTCACAAATGTTTGTAGAAGCAGTCTGTATGCCTAAGTGCTTGATTTTATACACCTGTGGCCATGGAAGTGATTGGAACACCTGAATCCAATGATTTGGAGGGGTGTCCCAATACTTTTGAGCTGCGTTCCATTCGACAGGGTCCCTACGCAGTGTTCACTGCTCCCTACTCCCTGAGCACGATATATCTGTTGAAGTGGAATTCGCTGACAATAATCACTCATTTGAAATGCCCTCCAAACATCATCAAAGAAAGTCAATGGCGGTGTCGCTCAGATTATGATATAACATAAATATATTATAATTTACTTTCAAATTTAAAATTGACTCTTAACAGATTTTAAGCTGTAACTGTCATGCCATATGAAAATAAATTCTCATTTGGTTAACTGTAAATGTATTCTTAATCCATGGTCTGGGTCTCATTTCGTGCGATTTCTTTTCCACACACAGCCGCATAGTAAACACCTCTGAGGTAAATAAAGTAAAATAGTAAAGTAAAGTAAAAAAATGACAGAGCCTCAGCTGCTTTTCAACACTTTTACGTTGTCATGCATATTCATACAATAAAATATGCAAATACACTCATCGCCATAACCATTCATACTCTTGTTTGTATAAGCCTAACAAAATTTATGAATACACAAAATGCATGCGTAAATTCCTCCACCGGAGAGACCTTTAAAAACTCTTTCAACGGCTTTGCTCCATCGTAGTTCTGACTGGTGACCCCAGTGCGCAGTGACAGTTGGGTAATTTTACCTCTCTACTTCCTGTGGAGTGATGTATCGATGTTCCCTTATTCCCTATGCCGTTCGCAGTGCCCTTCGAACTGAACATGTTCGCTCCCTTCGGAATGGACTCTCACTTAATATGGCGAAATACCCTGTGAAGTCCACTTCGTAGTCCACTTACAGTCGAATGGAACGCACCTTTGGAAATATAGTGTACCCTTTACACATTAAATAAAGGCATCAGGCCTTGGTGAGCAAGAGACAAAAAACTGTAATGTTTAAATTATTAATAAATTTTTTTTTAGGAAGTTAATTTTCTTTATCCGTTTATCAATATTGTCAAAATCTTTAAATTTTTAAGTTATGAAATAGAACTACAACTTCTGTTATTGAACACACACAAAAAACAACAACTTTGTGATACTTTGCAGGGAGTGATTCCGCACAATAAAATTATTTCTATAATCTAAATCATGGATGGCAGAATGTAGCAAAAAATGGGGGATTCTTGAGGAGCATACCTCAAGTGGTTTGCAGAACTTGCACACTGCATGAGAAGTGCCTTTAAAATAAGAACAAAATTCAGAATCCAGCAAAAGCAGGTTTAAATATTCCGGTGTGATTGTAATTTCAAAAGATTTAATAGACATAGTGGAATCATTGTCATTTAGAAATAAGATCATGATCGCAGTCCATGATCTAAATATAAATCATTATAAGTAATCTGATAACAATGTTTCATGTATCATTATGAAGTGTTGCAATCTGTTCTGGTGTTAACCACCTCTATTTATTTATTTATGCCATAACAAGCATTGTAACGTGTATATGAGAGAGAGAGAGAGAGAGAGAGAGAAACAAATGAGTGAATGAACTTTGGAATGAAGGTAAAAGGTAAAAGAAAAAAAAAACAAAAAGAAATGTGTCATGTGTTTAGTTTTCCAAATAAATGTTTTTGGATGATTATTACCCAAAATGTGTTTGGGTTGTTGAATGCAAATGTTATTTAGCATTGAGGGGCAAGTTAAAGTTGAATGAAAATGTCCTTGAGTTATAATGTTTGTTAAACCCCTTAACTCCCTTCCAACAGCCCTGTGAATGAGATGTGCTGCACTCAGAAATAAATGTATTCAATGACCCAAAATAAGCAGAATAAAAAACACAAATCAGGCCACAAGTCTTTCCAGTTCTTTATTAATTTCATTATAAATATGAACTTAAATGACATAAAAGTTTTCAAAAAAACAAAAAAGGCATTAAGGCGTTATTTTTTTAGTTTTCAACAAGTAGCCGTCCTAACATACTTACTAAATGTGAGACATTGAGGTGAATTGCAAAATCACTTGAGATAGCGTTTTAAAAGGCTTCTCCCAATAAATCAGTAAGAACAAACATTCAGTAACAAGTGTGAATGCCAAAGGTCATCAATCAAATGACCCCAGTGAATAAGGGATTGGCTTTGCTTTGTTTTCTGAAGGACAATATGATATTTTTGAGCAAGTACATGTGATTAATTCAGTCTACTCACAGCTACAAACTGTTGCACTGTGCATGGAAAGCAAGGAGCCTCAAAAGAGTAATGGTCTTTAACACTCTAATCTTGCATGTTCAATAATACAATCACCATATTACCACAATAGCAATCTCCTTTACACATTGCACACCAATCTAGTAACATTTCTTAAACAAATTCCTAAATTTCTGTGGGTTTATATAAGCACAGAAGTCTTCACTGCATCAACACATCACAATCACAAGCTGCTCCACCTCACCTCTCCCACCATTTGAAATCAATAGGAAATAAGCTCAGAAATGTTACAGCTGGTGAAATCCTTCATGATCAGTATATTACCAAAAAAAAAAAAAAATGAGATATGTTAAGATACTCCACATTGTAGAATGTAGGAGAAAATGTATCATAATAAAAACTCATTGGAAACCAAAAATACAAAATTAAGTGAACTCCAATGACAAATGTAACATTTTACAAAATCAAAATAATTGGTTTAAGCTTCAGTTCCCTGTACAGCATAAATCACTACTGGAGTGTCCTCTTCAAATAAACACCGACTGAACACACCACAACAGATCTATTAGCTGAGCAAAAATAAGTTTGGCATCTCGTATCAGCATAGAAATATATAAGATATTAGTTGACTTTCAAAAATACTACAATATTCCACTAACAAATCTTCCTGAATTCATAAAAAGGAGGGAAATAAGACATAACACAAGACATGACACATTATGAATCAGCTCAGAACACCTTATATATGTTTTTTTACAGTTCTGGCCGACTCCATTGTAACAGTTTTACATATTGGACAAATGAATTTGTTCTTTAAAACATCTTCTCTGACCTTCTATAGCATTGACCTATCTTAAACATGTACTATCACCACACTGACCTATTAAACACAACAACTGCCACATTCCTGCTGACAGTAACAAGGTTTTGGCATGAAAATGCACACAAGCATTAAACTTCTAATCTATAACTCATTTAGGTTGACCTTTTAAGTTTTGAAGGGCTGAAGATCAGAAATATTTTCACTGATAATCATTTGTGCAAACAGGGTGTAACAGTTAATGTGTTAAAAAATTATTAAACTAATTGGCACAACAAAAAATGATCACAATTATGTTGTATGTGATATAAAATGTTAAATTGTTCATGACTTCTTCATTTTCCTCACTCTTATAAGACGACATGATAAACGCTGTCTAATCTACATAGCTTAAGTAGCAACACTCATTTTTCAAAGCAAAGCATAGTTTTCTTCTATTAGTGAAAGATTAACTTTAATATTTCTAATAATTAAAAATATGACTACTTTATTTTAATATAAAGTCAAGTAAATAAATCTTTTTCTAGTCCATTGTCATTGCAGCTTTATAATAGAAAATGTATATAACGCTCCTTAAATAAGCAGTTAGTAGTAGTTTTAAGTCACTAGACAGCTAGATGTTGATTCTGTCATTTTCATCATGCTGTTACCACCTTTAACATTTCAAATTATTATTAAATAAGAACTACGAGTTGTGTCATTTAACATGCTAGTGTTAAGTTGAACATTAAACTGTTAAGTAACAATGTATACAGACCTAAAACCCAAGCAATGGAGTGTAAGTTTAAGTTTATGTCAGTCAGCGGGTCAAGCTCACACCAACCTACACTATGATTAAGTTATTTCAAAATAAAAATAGAAACCTATGAGGCCTATTCTGAGTGTCTCATGAGTTTTGATATTTGCGAAGACACCATTGCTTATTCACACAGAGACATTATTAACCTAAATATTGACCTACGTGGAAATACTTCTTATATACACCTCTTGGCCAAGAGCCGACTGCTTTCAGCACCTCTAAATTTGCAAATGTGCTTCAAAAGAAAGTGTTAATAGTGAAAAGATGAATGTAAGGATGAGGCCAAGCAAATCAAGTTTCTTGCGATTCATCTTTTAAGGCGTACTGAAGTAAGACTGCATATGATGCTGCTCCGTCCGTTCAGACTCAAGCAACAGATGAAGACACAGGTTTTCAGCCCTCTGTGGTGAATGAGCCAAAATGCCTTGAGTTTACTGCACTTTAACCCCAAACAAATGAAGGGTGAGAGCAAGAGATATCAGTCCCAAAAGCCAAACCCAAAAGTGCAGAGGCCAGTCCAAGCTATTCAGCAAAAAATTGAGCAGCTGAAAGATGAGAAGGTGTCCAAAAACTAGCCCACTTGTTCAAGTATTGACAATTTATGTGTTGTGTTTTTTTTTGCACTTTGAAGAGTTTTAAACATTTCACAAAAGTCTCAAGTTTTCAACAAGGATTTGGATGTTCGGGTCTTTAGAGTGAGCAGGGTGGGATATTGCTTTCAATTGCTTTGTCAACCCCATTTCTCTCAACTTTTGCTAAGAATTGATGGCTTTCTTATTTGGGCTTTGATATCTTGCCATTCCTCTTGTTCTGTCTGAGGGAGGACAAGTAGATGGAGAAAAAAAAAAAGACTGTTCTCCTATAAGCAGGTCTGAGGTAGGGGAAGTGGGTCGATGGCAGAGGAAGATTACTTGGTTTTCTGGGCCCATCTGAGGTCATCTGATCTGGGTTTCTCTCCTGTCAGGCTCTGGATCAGATCTTCCAGGTTTCTCCAGAATCCCAGTTTCTCTAGAGGATAGTTCAACCAGCCTGCGCATACAAACACATTCAGGTCAATGACATGTAACTGTATAATTTGTATATAATTTAGTGTCGACGTTAAATAAAATTAAAAATCTTTAAACAATCTAGTTTAAAACATGAAAACGTTCTTTCATATGGTTTTGGAAAATCTATTATATCATTTAAGAAAAGTTTAAATGTAAAAAATAACATTTCACATGTTTCATTACACCTTAAGTGAGTGTAAACATCTTAATCATTATTTTTAAGTTTTTAAATACACTTTTAAATGTAAAAAGTATATTTGCAGCATTTTTCCCCTTCACTTTTTCAGGAAGGTTGACTAAACAGAGATTGCAGCGATGGTGCGATTCTCTAAGTAATCCAAAGCCGAGCTGAGCATTGCTATTTGACTTTCCAGAACATCCACTAAATTGTGGAACGATCTCCCTGTCGCTATTAGATCCTTCAAATCTTTACCTGTGTTTAAAACCATGTTAAAATTACATTTGCTCATCTCTGACTACAAGTTCTAATGATGGAGAGTGATGTTTATTGTGTGTATGTTTTCTCTAAGCTTATAGGTTTGTTTATACTGTTTTATCTGGGGTTTTTTTTTTTTCTCTTTTTTTGGGACTGTCAAGCACTTTGGACAACCAACATTGTATTAAATGGTGCTATATAAATAAAATACCAAATTCACAGTTTTGTAACCTTTCAACATTATCTTCAGTTTCACGCTAATTCGGTGCTCCGCTTCTGATATTTAGCCACCATATTCGGAAAAGTCATTTTTTACCTCTTGAATAGCATCCAGGACACCTTCGAATTTGGTAGAGAAAAAGATTTTCATGTCAGCAAGAGCCTTTATTACCTCATTAACCTCTTTGTTGTTCAGGCTAACAGCACTCACTAGCTTAGCGCTAGCTTTTTTACCGTCGGGAGTTTCCTCAGTTTTATTATTCTTTGTGGTTCTTTAATTTGCCATGACAAAGCAGTACTCTTTGTGACCATGGTTAAACTCGGAGACTACTTAGTCAGCTGAATATCTTTAAGAGTCTTAAAAACTAGAAATCTGGCTGTCTGTGGTAGGAGCATTAAGTCGTGCGTCTGTCTAGCTCGTATAAAGTATTTTTTAACAAAAATTATAGATTATTTATTGATAAATATCTTTAGGTTTTGGGGTAGCATTACACTCATACGGGTCTTTTTTCCTGCTGCATATTAGTTGCACCACATGCCTTTGTTATTGTATGTATGCATTGCATTTTGAATTACTTTTTTTATTATTATTAATACACATTACAAAACATTTCTATTTCGAATCAATGCTGTTCTTTTAAACTTTCCAAACGTGTGTATTGTGGGCGAGTGTACCTGTGGTAATGCAGAAGTAGGTTTCATGAGGTGAAACGTGGTGAACTCTGTGGTGTTTCCTTGGTAAAATGATGTAACAGTCCTGAAGAAGCATCACCCAGCGTGGGAGCCCAAAATATGTGTGCGACCATTTGTGGATCTGATTGGTCAGTGTGACAAAAATGGCTAAAGCAAAGACGTAACAGTACCATGGGTAGTTTCGATAGATCTCCCCTGAAGAGAGAACAGCACAATAGGAGACACTGAGTCAGAAATGAATGTGGTTTATCATTTGTCTCTGTGTTGGACAGATAATATGCCTGATGTCTTACCTGGTGAGAGCATCAAGAAGTTTGCGGCCATGTTAGCAAGAGGGATGATAGTCAACATACAGTTATCACCATTTGTCTCAATGAAATCATGGCGCGTTATAGCTGTTGGATCAATGTGGTGCTCTCGAAATGGACGAATGAAGGCCTGGGAGTGAAAAAACACAGGAAAAGTTCATTATTTAGGTGAAGTAATTATGCTAGTACAATTTACTATTTGAGAATATTTTCCTGAGATTCATATTTTCTTTAAAGGGTAATGAAAACCCCTGTTTTAGCAGTAGTCATTTCTCATGGGAAATCAATGTGTGCTGTCGTGAATAATTAGGTGAGGCGGCTTCTTCTAAACCCGGAAGTTGAAAATAGTGCAAAAAACAAGACTAAAATTAACTAATTTTCTCCTACAATTAAAACTAAGGTGAATGTCTGAGAAGTGTGAATCAGGTTAATGTCTGAGAAGTGACATACTGTAATCTGGTGACTGTCATCATTGGACGGTGTCTGTCAGTGCGGTGTGAATTGGGCTTAAAAGATGTTTAAAGTAAAAACAAAAATATTAAATCTAAAAATCTACTTATGATGGTTCAATGCCTAATTGTTCGCAAAGTATTTTATTATAATTATTACACTTAATAACAGGAAAAAAGGGTGTTTCACTCCTGTACCTTCCCAACGATGGGCAGATCCACTGAACCCCATGTGTCAGCACCCCAATGGACCAGACCAGAGGCAAAGTCTGCTGTGAGGATCCCTGCCACTTCACACACACACACACACACACACATACAGCAGAATTTGAACATAAAATCAATCTCTAAACCCTATTATTAACCAAAATGGCTTTCAGTTCCCCTTAAAAAGCTGTTTTTTGGTAGTTGCTAGTTATATTGGACACAAAGAGAAAAATATCTGGCAGCTACTAGCATTCTTGAATACTGAGAATCTCCAAGTTTACTTTGCAACTTCTTTGTCGTGTCTACCACTACTTTATTAAACACTGAGGTGTTTGTGTGGGTCTGTTTGTTGTACCAACCGATGCCCAGGAGGATGTACCAGGTGTGTCCCAGGTGGAAGTATGTTACCAGGTAACAGAAGTTGAAGGCCATGAGGGTAAAGCAAAGAAGCACACTGATCCATTCCTGACATCTTTTTCCTGTGAAGAGACAGAGTCGAAACCTTTTAAATAGCAGTCTTTAGTCAGCAGGGTCCAAAAATAACAGCAAAGTAAAATTGGCTTTAGTGAGTAAATAAAACTTTAATAAGAACTGCAACATAATGTATTATTTAACAGACTGTAAGAACAATAAGCTGATCTCGCTGATGTGATGAGTACAATTCATCCAAAGATTCTACAGAATGTAGAGACACACATTGCCATTTTGTGCATTAATCCACCAACCAATATAGGAGAAATTATACTGTCATTATGATGAACTGGTTCATTTCATATATAATACTGTAACACAATGACATGCACTTTTGTAACAAATATCGGATCAAAACATCTTTAATAAAAACTATATATATATTTTTTTCAAATAATATATTATTTTAATATAATTGAAATAATTATATATACAGTGTCGCAGTGAAGTAACTTTACTGAAGTACCGACTTGTTTGCTGTACATAAAAAAAAAAATTCAATCAATCAGCCATGCAGCACAACAGCTTACAAAGTCGCATTGTTTCTTTGCACAGCTACAATTGTGTGCCGAGGGCAAATTCACCTTTGCCCTGAATTCAGTGCAGAACGACTTTGCAGAAAATATGTGACCAAAGAACATGATTCACACCACAGACACCACAGCTGACGGATTCTAGAAATACTGCTGTTTTTTCCAAGGTGACTGATTCATTCTGAGTTAATCTGATACCGAAACAAAGAGCCTCAACACTCCTTGAATCACCAAAGTGACTGTAAACAGGACAATGCAATCAGAGGACACTGATGTGAAGTTAAGAGAGGCACTGAATCTCATGCTACCCAGAAACCCCCATCGGTCCAGCTTGATTTAACATTGAACCGCAGCACCCCGCCCACACCAACTTCAGCATACTCACACCTGTCACACCTACCACACCCTCACACTGGTCGGCTTAGTGCTTACTGTGCTGTTTTGTTTCCGCTCCTGTTCTGTTTTTGTGTTTATATGCAGCATTTATCCTCCACACAATGTCCACTGTTCCCTGCTGGTACTGATGGAGATCCTCCTTCTGCGGTACGTTAGGATTTACTGCACACAAACTAATCGACTATTGTGGCCTGCTGGTTTTGTGAGACTCTGTTGTGCTAATTCTATGAATTACTTTTTTCCTATTGATATAAAAACAGAGAGTCAACCCAAAACTGACCTTAAAGGTGCACTCAATAAGTTTCTGTTTACACTGAGATGCCTCTTATTCGATATTCAATAGTACCAGTGGTTTTGGACTTTGTACTGATACTTTTTAGCTTGAAATTGAATGCATGAAGTTTGTTTACTAACTGCTGTTGCTTCACATCAAAGATGTTTGTTTATCTTTTTTTGCGTTCTAACTATGCTGTCATGTATGGCACGGTTACATTTATCGTTGCTCTGTGATATTTGCGTGTGAAATGCAGCCATTTCAAAAGGAATCCCTGTGATAGGAAATGTTGTGTGGGGGTGAAAGATTTCCCCATGCAGATTTCGCAAAGGGTTCAAGCTGATCATGAGAATTCAGTATTTACAGATAGAAAGCAACTTGGTTTAAAGCTGACTTCTGTGTGAGCTGTGCTTTATAGCTATACTTTTGACCTTATTCACATCAGCACCAGATTGGATTATTAAAGGCGCACTGAAGAGTGTTGGAACGCGCAGCATTATTCAATGTTGACGTAATTTCAACTGAAACAGGAAGACAGGGCGATTTTTTAAATAGCCAATTCATTTATGTTACAGACCGCAGAGCCATTAGACTCTGTAAAACCTCAGTTTCCTTCTAATCTAAAGACCCCGGTATACTTCAAACTAAATCAAAGAACAAACTGATGCGACGTCATTTCGAACAAAATCAGGCCGAAACGAAGTTTGTTCATAACCGTAAGTCTAACATATTCATTCTAAAAGCTAAAACACTTAAATTTTGATTTCAGGGGCACTTTAATGGGAATAAAAACAAAGCTGTGAGGGAAAGAGATACATCTCTTTAGTGAGTTGTACTATTATTTAATGTGTTTTTGGATTGTTCTGCTGACAAAACACTGCCAAAAACATCTTTATAAGAAATTTCAGTAGACAAAAACTCCAGACAACATGAGCTTTGGAAAAGTATAAGTTATGTAGGATGTCACTGAAGTCTATCCCTCACAGCCTCGCTTTCACAACTGCTCTGAATGAATCTATGGGCCTTTTTTGCCTGCACCTTTAAAATAGTCTCTGTTGTTATGTTGTGTTTGACATTATATTAGCTTGTTTTATTCACATTAGCTTTTATGTTTATGCTTTGTAAACAAATAAACACTGTCTGCATGTGCTAAATGAAAAATAGTATTGTTTTAGATATTAAAGCGGCCCGTTGCATGGCAACTACTAGTCATGTGATGTCAATATTAGCAGCACCCATGAAGGGGCGACCCGCTCCCTGTAGGAAAAAAAAAACTGCTTTTTCTAGTTTGTACGCGTTAATTTTATTTCTCAAAAGTGCCGTTCATGTGTACAACTTTTTTAACTAGAAAAAATGTAGTGACTAACGTTACGTGTTTTTAATCTGTGTAAGCATGAAATCAAAGATATCTCCTGTCAGCACCACAACTATTTCTGGCACAGAATCACATCCCTTGGGACCATAAGAGATAGATCAGGACACCAGATATGATTAATAACCTATTTTGGTCAAATTTAGCACAGACTCGTATGATGACTGACATCACCGTTTGGGCGTTGCGCTCATTCAAACTCCCTGCCACATAAACACCACTCATTAATCCATCGCTATATGCTACACTATATGTTTAGAGACCCCAGACTGAACATGCACGCGCTCTGCTACGCGCACTTTCGAACCCGACTACTGTAGACTCCGAGGCGAATGCTACAGCTTCGTGGCCGTGCTGTCCAGTGCTGTCTAGGACAAACTCGTGGCTGGCAGTCCGTTCTATCCCCGGTGTGAGAGGCAGAGGCAGGCGGATACCGGCGCCGACGGGAAATGTAAAACCCGGTTTAAATTCTCACCTGGCGAGTATAACTCCGCGAGCTCTCGAGCACCTGCATGCTGTGGACCCCATCTCGCGCCCGGCTGATCCGATCCCCTTGGCTCGGGTGTGTGAAAGTTTTCCGAAGACCCACTTTTGCTCTCGGTGCTCGCCATATTCAGTCCGGTTCGGGCGCAGCGGATGCGTTAATTCCGCATCCTCAACTCCACGCCTCTGTGCGCCCTGTTCCGCGTTTCCTCCCTCCACCAATTGCATTCGTCCCGCTGCAGCATTGAGCCAGTCAGAAATTAGACGACGTTCTCAAAGCAAACGTGACCGCCAATTGGAAAGCAAGAATGTCCTGACCCCACCCGGATGCAACCAATCAGAAAAGAGGCTATACTGACGGTGATTAATTTTTTTATGTACATTTGTGGTTGGTATGGATCCTGGTAGTTTTAGTGTATTATCTAAATATTCATTTTCATTATTTTAATAAAAAGAAAATTACGGTTTTTTAATGAATCAAAGGAGTAGAAGCGAAATACGAAGTTGGACTTCCAAAATAAAAAAATATTTCTTCCAAATAATAAGTTCTGTCACTTTTAAGTCACACTTTTGTTGTTGTTCCTAACCCGAATGACACCTTTTTCTTCTGTGGAACACAAAAGGAAATGGCAGGGACATGGATATTAGTTTACAATTAAAAATAGTATTTAGTACAATGAAATGAACCCCAGTTCAGTAGATTGTTTCAGTTATGGCCTGGCATTCATGTATGATTTTAAATTTCAAGAAAGTCAAGACCTCTAATAAAGGACAGGCCAAAATCTCAATACAGAAATATCCTCCTGAGACCCAGGAAAAAAAGTTGTTGTTTTTTTTGTTGTTTTTTTAAATGTAGTATTTTTTCACATCATTACATTGTTTAGAGCATAAGAAACAAATTTTAAAATAACATTTTTGAAAAATATTTAGTATTCATAAGTTATGCTTTGTGCTCAGTAGGCCTAGTGAACACCAGCAGGACTAAGTTGGCATGAAATTACATGTATAGGCAAAAACAAAGGGATTTTTTTATTTATTTTTTTTAATTACCAATTAATTTATAGGCTTCAGGATTATTTTTATCCAAACTTTGTGTAAAGATGATTCTCAACTATGTTATGAAAGATATAATGGAATTAATCGATATACCCTTTACTTTATGCAATATGTGGCTAAAATAGTCATAGGCCTACATGGATTTTCCCATTCAATACAATGTATCTAATTTGCATATTATTATTACTTGGAGCAACATGTAATGAAAAAAATAATGGGAGTAATAATTGACAACATTTTCATAATAATATCTAATAATGAATAGGAATATTGATATATAATTTCTTTCCCTATCACTAAAAATGCCTGATAATCTTGGTCCTGGTGTCCTCAGTGGACATGTATGAAATCAATGTCCTGTTTCATAACAGAAAGTCATATTTTGATTAGAAACCCCATAACAGTTTCCTGCGATGTTAATTTATAACAATTTGAAAATTAATCATAATTTAAAAATATCATCATAGGAGTGCTAATTTTCATTTTCAGTCAAATTTAAAGACCAAGAAGTTGTTGTTGTCATGGTGAAACCTCTAAAAATTTGGTATCTCTGAAAAGCCCTGAATGTGCTCTTTACAGGACATCCAGACATAAATATGACATGTTTGCTGTCAGAGAAAATCACTAACATATAATGTCCACTACAGAGGACAAAAGTCTATTTCTGGGTCCCAGAAGGATATGTTTTGATGTAGGATTTGCATCGCTGATGCCTTATAAAAAGTAATGGAATGTGTAAAATAAAATATGATATAATGACAATAAATAAATAATATATTAAATGACAATAAAATAACTAATAAATACACTGTTGGAAATGAAATGTAGTACAAAGTGCTGGAGCTTAATGAGTCAGTTCTTGCAACATGTTGCACTATGATATGGGATCCAGGGGAATGTTCAGACACAGAATAAGGGAATATTGAGAAAGCTGTCTGCTTCTAGAGGACAGTGATGAAATTAATATATCCCGCTCTTGTAGTGAATCCTTTACCTACCACCAGATGGCAGAGTAACCACATCACTGAAGGAACATAAACGAGTTTATTGCAGCAGCCAACGCCTGCTGCCTCTGACTATGACTGTCTATGATTATCAAATTGAGATTAAAATTACTGCTGAGAGAACTGAGGGTTAGACAGTGATGATATGATATATGATATAAATCAATGTGAATAAACCTGATTAAATAACTTTAATGTGTGAGTGATAATATTGCAGGATGACAGGCCTGGTGAAGTCGATAGAAAACCACAGACCTTTAAATGGAGTTAGAAAATGAATACTTCTGGTCCTGACTGGTCAAGAGAGCGTTCAAGAAGCGTTGTGATATAGTAACATTTTGTTCACAGTCTCACTGCACAGCCCTAGAAATGTATTTTTGTTGTGTTATGTCAGGGACTATATATATATATATCTTCAACCCTAAGAATGTCACTTAATGAATTGATAATTTAAAAAAAATGCTTTTAGTGTTTTTATGTAGTAACATAAAAAAAATCAATAGGACGCTACACGGTTCTCTAGAACTGTGTTTCTCAACTCCAGCCCCACCATGAATGTTTTAGATGTCTCACTAATTAAAACACCTGATTCAACTCATCAGCTTCTTGAACTGGGAAACATCTAAAACATTTTAGGAAGTGGGTCTCGAAGACTGGCTTTGAGAAATGCTGTTCTAGAAGACATTATTTTGACTTGGTCAAGTTTTAAATATTGCTGAACAATGACCGGTCACCATACAAGAGTCTAACTGACTGCTCCTGCGAAACCTGTTTCCTACATAGCTTTACTCTATTTATTTTATTAGTTTACTTAAGTGTTCTGTCTGTAGAGTTCTGTAGAACACACGGGTAAATAAATGAATGAAATAAATGCAAATCTAAAAAGAAATGCACTTTAAACAAAATAATAAAAAGATAATGTACATTGTTCCTTATTTAATTTTCTTGAATAGCATTAATCAGACCCTATACTTATTTACAAGTGGTTTATATGAAGACTTCAGATGAAATTTTCTTCTAAAATGAGCATTTTTATTAAGCTCGTATGTTGTAGGTTTCACTTTAGTGGCAATTAATAGGTCATTTTCATTACCATTAAAGTGAAATAACTGAACATAAACATACAAGCTTGATAAAAATGCACATTTTAGAAGACAATTTCTATTGACACTTAGAGGCTTTTGCATCTTAAGTCTTCATTTATTTATTTATTTATTTATTTATTAATAAATCGTAGCCTTTCTATACTGTAAGCTTCACCGAGACATATTTCTTGTGTGTACGCATGCTTGGCAAGAAATCTGATTCTGATTCTAAACTAGATCAAAATTGATCCGTTGGTAGAAGATTAAACTTGTTCCTTAAAAAAGCCTAAAGCTCAGCACATTCGTATCTGTTTATGCCGTGTTTATTTTCTATTGTTATTCACTCGTGTGCTCACAGACCCCTAGTTTTGAGTTCTGACTGCGTCTGCGGTCAAACCAGAAAAACGCGTCACATACCCAACAGAGAATCGCCGCCCCCTCTCACACCCCTATATACACCCCAATCCGAGGCATGGGAACTGACTCGAGCTCTCCAGCGATCGCTGGGCAGGCAACCTATCACCCACTTAACTAGACACAAGTCATCTAGTTATTTCTGCTTTCGGAAGACACTCGAATCTTCGCTTGAATTCTGCGCTGCCGTAAGTGACACTTGCGAAGTTATCAGGGGCGGCGAAACCCTGATCTCCTTCCTGCCGCAATCCGGCGGGTGTTAAGATCCATGGAAGTGGCCGGTTTTTACGAGGGGGACTACCTCGCTTTCCACAGCACTAACGCCAGCAGCAGTCCGGTCAACGACGGTATATGCAAACAGCCTACTAACGGCTCCATGACGAAGCTTCATGATATTTCTGAGCACGAGAAAGCCATAGACTTCAGCATCTATTTGGACTCTTCGTCCCAGTACCAGCATCTGGCCAGCCAAGACGAAGCCCGGCACCGCGCACTGGGAATCTACAGCGACTTTCTCTCCGAGGAAAACAAGAGCAAGCGAGCAGCAGCGTTACAGAACTACAAGAACTATATCTCGCTGACCGAGCGGGACCCGAATAACCAGCTGGCGTATCCGGAGCTACAGGAGACGCGCATAGACGCCGTGTTCAGCCCAGACTTTCTGGGCAGTTTTGCCAAAAGTAACTGGCGACACGAAGAGCCGCCAATGGATGGTTCCGGGAACTTTGACATGCGCTCGTATCTGCAGTACGCTCCGAGCGGCAGCCTGGGAAACATTTCTACCGCGTCCTCCTCCTGCTCGAGCCCGCCAGGTACACCTGCGCCGCCAGGTAAGGGAAGATCACCTCAGTCAGGCGGCAAAATGGCCTCTGGCGGCAAAGGCAAGAAGAGGCTGGAAAAGGACAGCGACGAGTACAGACAAAGGCGCGAGAGGAACAATCTCGCCGTCCGCAAAAGCAGAGACAAAGCCAAAATGCGCAACCTGGAGACGCAGCACAAAGTGCTCGAGCTCGCGGCCGAGAACGACCGGTTACAGAAGCGCGTGGAGCAGCTGTCGCGCGAGCTGGCGACGCTGCGGAACCTGCTCTCCGCCACCGGCCAGTGCTGACGAGACTCCAGCGGTGCTTAATGACTGTCAGTGACTTTAAAGAGTGCAGAATTTACAACAAAAGTTTTCTGCGATTGATAGAAAAACGGGCGAGCGCTCGTTCAATGCGTTTACAACCGAGAGAAGAAAAAAAACATGAAAGTGGACTGTGCGCCTGGATTGCGCAATATCCCACCGTGTGCTCGGTATAACTCTGGTAACCTGGAAACCCTGTCATGTATTTCGTCTGTAAAGTATTTTTGTACGGGTTCTAAAGTGAGATATTTACTGTTTAATATTCTGTTATTTAAATTCCTTTCGCCATATCTGGGGCAGTGGTTGTCATGGGAAGAGTTGTACTGCAGAGGTATGATGCAACTCATTGTAACAGTATTGGAAACGCAGTGAAGTAGTCTTATAAAGATGATAAAGGTACAACTGGTCTTCTGCTATATACTATTTTATTGAATTAAATGATTTTTACTGTACTGAAATCCTGTGTCTAAACGCATTTTATTACTGCTGTCAAAAACATATTAGCACACACCACCCACCCACAGCTGCTGAGATTCAGTTTCCATTATGCAGGGTATGCTTTCACTTTAGCTTTAATAGTCTCTTTTTATAAGGAAATATACATTTGAAACTCTGCCTGTATATACACACAAAGACACAATACTCATTTACAGCTATTTGATAGAAATCTCCTGACTGGATTTTTGGAGATCTTTTGAAATCTGTGTTCATGAGTCACTTAGAGGTACAGTTATCTAAAATACACAGGCAGGGTCAACAATCCAAAGAGTTCAGCGGTCCATTGAAGACTCCGGTTCAAGGCTAGATAAGCGCTGAACTTTCTAGACCCTCAAAACACACAAACGCATACAAACACTCAGTTTACTGAACAGAAATCATGTCATGGTGAGTTGTAACTAAATATTAAACATACTGTCATGGACAAACAAGCAGAGATAAGGTTTGATTTGAGTGAAAATGAGGATTTAGATAGAAAGAGAAATGGATCAATATGAGGTGGATTTAATCAACATGTACAAACTGATTTGTTATTTACACCTCAGGCAGGAGACTTGACTTAAAAATGCTTTTTTTAATTGAATTAAATAATTAATTTACACCTTTTTTCTTGTCTAACAAAAAAATATAAAATAAATAAAATACACGAATGACTGATACACAACATATAAGCATATATATTTATATTTATGATAATATATGAAGCCATAACATTTTAAGTCTTGCCAAGGTGGACCTGATTCAATTAATTAAAAATGAAATCACACACATATATTACATTTAATACATTTGCCCCCGGTTTCATAGACGAGGCTTAAGCCCTGGACTAAAGTTTGAGCTGAAAGAAACTTGTACTGACAGATCTTAACATATGTCACTGCCAATGTTTTGCCTCAAGATGCACACGTAATGTTTTTTTCTAGTGTATGTTAATATCCTAATTAAACCAAGACCTAATCCTGGCTTAGCCTAAGCCCTGTCTGTGAAACCGGGCCATAACATTTTTACATACCAGACTTGCTTAATTTTTCTTTCATGTGAAATTTATTGTTGGGATTTCATCATTGGTAAGAGGGAAACTGCTGTTGAGGTGTGACCGTTTGAGTCCTGCAGGAGGAAATGAAACCTGATGGACAGGTTGAATGACCTGTCAGTCAGGGAGGAGAGTAAGTAGGTAGACAAGGAACAGTTTCATCACCATGACAATAGAAGGTGGGAGAGTGAGAGAGAGAGGGCTTAAAATTATGTATCAGTGGGTAATCTTAACTTGTGATCAACAGCATTTAAACTTCTACAATTAATGTTCCTCTTGTGTGTGAGAAGGACTGTGGTCTTACACCACATACGCAGCAGCTGAGCAGATAGAAAATCACTAAAACCACAAACATCATTTCAAGGAAAGGCTGCCAAACAACGTAAATGTATGTATGTTTATATAAAACTGACTGAAACAACTGGTTTTAGACCATAAAAAAATTTAATATTATGGTGTAGGGCCTGCTTTTGCAGGCAATACAGTATCAGTTTGTCTTTGGAATAACCGATACAAGTCCTTCACAGAACAGTGGCCAGGTCACTAAGTGGAGGAAAAAGTATTCTGACTTGCTCCTCATAATACCCCAAAGTGGTAAAAAAATATTAATATCTGGTCTGTACAGGCCTCCATGGGAAATGTTCAACTTCACTTTCATGTTCCGCAAACCATCACTTGCTGTGAATATTTGTGCATTATCATGCTGATACACAGCCCCGACTTCAGAGTACAAAGTTTGAAGCAAACAAGTGCGCATGGTCCTCCAGAATGGTTTGGTAGTCTTTGGCAGTGCACGTTAGGGAATGCCTTGATATTACTGCCCAAACCATCACTGATCAACCCCTGTGCTTCACTCCAGGCAGCAATAGTCCAGGAGTTAATCCTTTTTGTGGCTTCTCCACACCGTAACTCCCACAGTCTGGGAAGACAGTGAAGTTGGACCCATCAGAGAACAATACATGTTTCACATTGTCCACAGCCCAAGATTTGCAATGTTGGCACCAATGAAACCAACATTTGGTATTGGCATGAGCGACCAAAGGTTTGGCTATAGCAGCCCATACATGAACATTGACTGTGTGGTGCTCCCGACAAATAGTTTTGTTGGCAACAGGAGAGTTGAGGTGTGCATTTAATGCAGTGATTTTGGGTTTTTTGGTCCGGGTTAGTACCTTTCAGACAGCTTACTCTTGCATCAACAGTTACTCCTGTTGGATATGGTTCATCCTATGTGGTGGTATGCCGACATTACACTGAAAAAAATTGCTGTCCTGGTCACAAACAAGCCGGTGAGAAGCGCACCAACAATTTGTCCTCTTTTGAACTCTGATATAGGATTCTGCTCATCCTCATATCGTTCCAAACTTATATAACTTTATTCTGTAGAACACAAAATGTTCTACACAAACTGTTTTTGTCTATGCAATGGAATACAATTGTCATTTTATGGACAGAAAAAAGACAGACATGTTTCAAAAAAAAAATTCAAAAACTTTTGTGTTATGTAGAAGAAAGAAAGATTTGGAATGACATGAGGATGAGTAAATTATGACAGACTTTTCATTTTTGGGTGAACTGTGCCTTTAAGGCTCTGGCCTGTTAAGCAAAAATGTCATGTACATGTTCATGTTTGGATTTTTAAAGATGGTTAGTGGGATTGATAAATATAAATTAATCACGAACTGGAAACTCATGCTATTGTCACATGCAAATGTGTGAGCGTGTTAAATATAAGCTTGAGAACACAAAGATCAGTTCTGTTTTCTTTAATCAAAGAACCACATTCCTAATACGGAAATCAACAGAAAATTAAACTAGATTTTCAGAGTTTTTCTGAAGAAAATGTGAGCGGTGCTTACCAGCGCAAAATTTACCACCAAGACTACACGGTGCTGTGGTTAGTTGCCAGGGCATTGCATTATGGTTGCTAGGGGTTTGCTTAGTCTAAACAGCCCACCTACAAGTCTGTGTGATATTCTGGTCATCAGATATTACTTGGTTTTCTTCTTCAATGTATATTGTTACAAGATTTCTATTTCAAATAAATGCAGTTCTCTTGAACTTTCTATGAATCAAAGAATCCTGAAAAAATGTATCACAGGTTACACAAAAATATTAGGCAGCACCAACTGTGATAATAAGAAATGTTACTTGAGCACCAAATCAGCCTAGAAGGATATCTGAAGGGTCACGTAACACTGAAATCATGGAGGAGAGACACGTAGTGACAATTTGTCCTCTTTTGAACTCAGATGCATCTCCCATTATGTTGTGATGATTGCGATATTTTACGTACAGCTGTGCTAATTCAGCTTTCACACTCTGCTCTTACTGGTGGAATGTAAAATCAGTGAAGATCGGCCAAAAGGCCGTGCATATATAGGTGTGAAACCTCCAACACTACAGTGTTTCAGTTTCATTGTCCAACCCCTTTATATCTATATAACATAGATATATAATTTCACCTATTGTGTGAATTAAGTTGTTGTCTTTCGTAATGAATCGCCTACATGCTGCTTGCACCACACTCGCAGTTTGCTTGAGAAGTTTAGTTTGACATTTAGTTTGATGTTTGGGGAACCTGTAAAACAGTGAGAAACTGATCGCTTAAGGGAGGAAAAGGGTGTTGTTTTGAACAGTGTATTTCACAACGTCGTCCTATAGTGCAGGAGGATCTGAGTTGCTCAACACTTCCAACTTCCTTCTCCATCTGTGCATGCAAGTGTGCTTCTGTGTGTAACGTACTGCCGTCTTAGATACTCTCACGTAATACAATTGTTTTAGTCCAACAAAACTTGACTCCATCTACATCTGATATGTGAATATTTTATATATGAATATTAGGATAAGAGTCCAAGAGGCGACAAAAACATACCATACACTATTTGAATCTATTGAATAAGATTTCTCTGTACTTTATTTACTTTTCATGAGATGTTTGCTTTGGTAATGCCAAACTAAGCAGAAGGTGGCAAACAAATGATAATACTTAGTGACTGTGAACTACATTACGCATTTTAAAATATTACATCATTTAAAATCGTCGTGTAGCTTCGGTTCCAGTTCGCTTTGTTTATTTAGTTTATGTCCCAGTCTCCTGAGCACCGTTGATTGCTAACACAGGGGTTTCCAATGTCAGGATTACAAGTTTCTTTTCCCCTTTTACTAGAGAGCGATGCCCCACCCGCTTCCAGGCAGGATTTTACCGTCAATAGTGTAACGTCTGTCAGTAAACGAATCGCTGCGTCATGCTGCCAGCCGACCTGCTGATACTAATATGATCCAGCCTACACTGGATTGGCAAGCCCTCATCCCACGCGCTCATGCATCTTACCTGCTCATATGGCCTTCAGCTATTTTATCTTGGTCAATTTCTGCTTCTTTAGAATTACAGTTTGCCGCTGAAATGTTAATCATGCCAAAATCAAATGTTTTCAATTAAATCAAACAGATTCCAGCTTCCTCTGCATATTTTTAGTGTGTGGTTGTCCTCTCACTTCCCTTAAATGATCTTTTCCTTGAAAACACATTTTAAAAGAAAAGAATTTCTCTAAGATGGTTCACATTGCAAACAAACTTCTCAGGCTGTCTCAAAAAGGCTAGCTGATACTGTCCCAATATAAAATGCCATGGTTAAATATTAACAACACCATTGTTGCAACAAACAAGGCCAACATATCAAAGGTGAACAATCCCTGGCAGACACATTAATAGTCAATGAGTTTCTGACACCTTCCCAAGTGGTCAACGTCACCTTTATGGTAGTCTGGCATGAGTGAAGCTAGAAAATTATTAATTTTTGATTGAAAAAATGGTCAAAAGACATCGGGTCAACAGGAATACACTCTGGAATACACTTTTGACGAGACAGGAATACAATTTTTTTTGTTAGTTTTTATTTGATTTGATTTTTTTGCCTCTATTTGCACACTATATTGCATAAGCACCAGGAGAGTTGAAACATGACTGAGATGTGGTTTAGGTCCGACTAGAACCTGCATCTGAATCAGGCTTATTAAGAGTCCAATTATACTTTTTAACCCTCTAAATGAAGAAAAAAATTGCAAGCGGAATATAGAATCATTGTGGTCTATTACTCGGAGTGGAAAAGTAGGTTTGAGGGCGGGGATGAGGTCAGCAGTTTGAAAGTGCTGTGATGTACCAATGGCAAAAGCTTTCATTCATCCACCACTTCCCTGTTTCTCTCGATCTTTTTGTCACCGTTCTTGTCCTTCTCCTGGGCTCGAGTGAATGACGCTGGCTGTGAACATCCGGGGTCCTTGCGGCACGGCTGCCGGGAACTCAGGCGTCCACAGTGGCCGTAAGAGGTGGAGCCATGACCCAGCAGGACACTGGCCCAGATTTCGACACTGTTGCACTTCTGCTATTCTGCCTTCTGACGCTTGCGCAGTGGCTCACGACGACCGCCACGATGTTGGGTCGTACCGCTCGCATCATGCAGGACATGGTTGAGTAATTGACAGCCTTCCTGTTGTTGCAAAACAACAGAATAGAACAGAACAATGATAAGGCCACTGCGGACATCACTAGCCACACTTTCTGGTGTCATAATTACCCACTTCATCCTTTAACATGCTATAAAACTAGTGCTAAACACTAATATCTAAATTGGTCAGACTTGTAGAGTTTGTTGATCTTAAAGGGTTAGTTCACCCAAAAATGAAAATTCTGTCATTAATTACACACCCTCATGTTGTTCCACACCGTAAGACCTTCGTTCAACTTCGGAACACGAATTAAGATATTTGCAGCGTTGCTTCATAAAATTAAGGTTGAACCACTGTTTACTATTTTAACAATGTCTTTAGTACCTTTCTGGACCTTGACAGTGGTGGTCAAATTGCTGTCTATTGAGGAGTCACAGAGCTCTCGATTTCATGAAAAATATCATAACTTGTGTCCGAAGGTTTTGCGGGTTTGGAATGACATGAGGGTGAGTAATTAATGACAGAATTTTCATTTTTGGGTGAATAACCCTTTAATCACTATGCTACCACTACCTGGAGAGCAATTGTTTATGGTTAAAGGTAAAGTTCAATCAAACATTCTGCTCATCCTCATTTCGTTCCAAACGTTATGTAGAAGAAAGAAAGATTTGAAATGACATGAGGATGAGTAAATGATGACAGAATTTTCATTTTTGGGTAAACTGTGCCTTTAAGGCTCTGGCCTGTTAAGCAGAAATGTCATGTTCATGTTTGGATTTTCAAAGATGATCTTGGAGATCGGTGTGATTGATAAATATCTATTATTTGAGAAAAAATTGAAATATAAATCAATCATGAACTGAACACTCATGTTGTTGTCACATGCAAATGTGTGAGTGTGTGAAATATAAGCTTGAGAACACAAAGACCAGTTCTGTTTTCTTTAATCAAAAAAATCACAATGTTAAATACAGAAATCAACAGAAAATTTAACTAGATTTTCATAGTTTTTCTGAAGAAAATTTGAGCGGTGCTTACCAGCGCAAAACTTACCACCAATATCACAGTGTGCTGTGGGTGGTTGACAGGGCATTGTTTGTGGTTGCTAAGGTCTTAAGTGGTTTTTAGTGCATTATGGTTGCTAGGGGTTTGCTTAGTCTAAACAGCCCACCTACAAGTCTGTGTGATATTCTGGTCATTAGATATTACGTGGGTTTCTTCTTCAATGTATATTGTTACAAGATTTCTATTTCAAATGAATAAAAAGTTCAAGAGAACTGCATTTATCAAAGAATACCAAAAAAAAAGTATCACAGGTTACACAAAAATATTACACAGCATCAACCGTTTTCAACATTGATAAGAAATGTTTATTGAGCACCAAATCAACCTGTTAGAATGATTTCTGAAGGATCATGTGACACTGAAATCATGGAGGAGAAATGCTTCTGAAAATTCAGCTTTGACATCACAGGAATAAATACATTTCAAAATATATTTAAACAGAAAACACTTTTAACTGTAATAATATTTCACAATACTTTTTAATTGTACTTTTAACCAAATAAATGCAGCATTGGTGAGCACAAGAGACTTTTTTTAATAAAAAAACCTTTAAAAAATCTTCCTGACACCAATCTTTTGAATGGTAGTTTAAGTTTTTTGATTTTTTTTAACTCATTTATTATCCCCTAGGCAAATCTCATAAATCTAAGCGCTTAGATAAGTAATAGCACTCCTCTTCTATAGTAAGCCACATGATTTAAGGTATCATTCATGTTCATTGCACAATCACAGGGCTAAATATGAGCAATAATTATAGAGATATTTGCCTTAACAAGTAGTAGTCCATGAGTTATGAACATTTTGATCTAATATAGTTTGAGACTAAATCTCATAGCATTTGTAAGACCATTGTGTCTTTGATCTATTTTTTGCTTGAGGCCTCAGACTTTCTGTTGTCCCAGTAGCCCAAAACTATACAGTGCTTTTTTGAAGAGATTGGTTCCTCGCACTTATGTTGTCACTCTCTTCTTCTCAAACGCTTATTTCCATCTGCCATCTCTCCATAGCCGAATATGCGAGGGGCTCCAACGTAAAGGTTGCATCTGCTCTCTTCACCTCTAAACATGAGATAGACAATCAGTGCAGGCGGCTCAAAATAGGCCAGTCAGTCTCAGAGGGTACTGATATTGGTTGCGTGTGCATGTACGTATGAATAACCTCTCTTAAACTCACGTGATGGAATCTTAACTGTCTCACAAACAGACCGTGGCACTCAACCCACATCACTATATTGGATCTCTTCCTTCCTGCAGAGATAATGTGAACAAGAGAACGCAAAGAGAGCAAGAGTGCAGGAAAAAAGATGCAAGTCAGAATTTAACTGACGACAGTTCTTGATAACATGAGCAGGGAAGGTTGCTGTGTGCATTTAATGACCGATGCATCTCCTTCAAGTTGTTTTATTAGCAAGTATCACTATTATTAGTGCTCATATGAAGGGATTTTAAAAACCACTAAGTCTAACTAATAAACTCTGGTGTGTAACTTGTGCTATACAGACATAAAACTGTGCAGCTTGTTGAAGTGAGAAGTGCTCTAACTTTTAAAAGGAGATTTCACCTGGTAGGTGATAAAATAGCTTGAAAAAAATCCTATACATATAAATTGAAGGAGGGATCTGAGCCATATTTAGAAACCAGAAAGTTTTTGGATACAAACACCACACACTGTTATCTTCAAAAAATGTATAAATATAGTTTTTAATCCTCTTTATATCACCAAATATGCACAAAAAAAAAAAAAAAAAAGATTTAGAACTAAATTTAGGATTTATGCTTTTGAATTACATAAAATTTCCATTTATTTGGACTAGTTTTAACAAATTAATAAACTTTGTTACATACATAAATGAAACTGAAACATGTATGACTCAAACTGACTTTCATAGTTTATTAACTATTTGCATGTTTGGGTTTATTTTGAAGTGGCAGTGGATTCCAGAATCCACTTTTTTTAAACTTTGACTCCGGGTCTTTATTCAACATATCTGGTTTCAAGGGTCCTAAACTGTTTATCCCCAACAATTTAAATAATCATATTTTCAAAATGTATCTGTTTATTGTGAAAATTACATTTATTCAGTTAAAAAGTATGAACATGGCTGTGGAAAAAGTGATATTCAGTATGAGTTTGAAACAAACTGGATTGATTGATAATGATATAAACCTGGTTAATGTGTGTTTAAAAGAAATTAAAAGTAGTATTACAGAAATTTTAAGTGTTTCATGTATGTATGGCCAACAAATATGCATCACATTAACTGTATTAGTTTATGTTAAAATTGTGTAATCCAAATAGATGGAAATTTAAATGCGATCACAACACATAAAAAGAATTTAGGCCTACATTTAAGATTTGAGTGTTCGTTTATATTTGCTTGAAAAGAAACAAGTTGTTGACTTCTTGGTCAGTAATGGGTGACTTCACAAACATTTGAGTGGACTTTGGATGAAGACCACTAAGGACACAATTGGTGACATATTGGCTTGTTAAGCTCTTAAATATTGGAGATCCCTCCCTCTTTACAATGTATGCTTTTGAACTTTAAAAACCTAAAGAATGATTACACCCATAGGGTCAGGCCTTGACTTTGTGTTCTCTCTCTCTTTCTGACTCCAAGTAGATTCTACAACTTCCTGCAGTGCTAAGCTGTATTGTGCATTATGATGCAGAGTGTCATAAGGAAATGTAGCATTTTAAAAATTTGAGCACAAAACCCCTATGATTACTTACGTTTAATCTTACTTTGTCTGAAAGGAGGAAATATTAATACAACAAAGCCAGTCTAAGATCTCAGAAACACACTCTGCCCTACTGAACACTCCTGAAACTCAAGACACACCCTTTACAGCCAGACACATGACTCAGAAATTAGCTAGAAGAATATTCTTCAAAGTTGACTGGACTCCATTGCACAGAAACTGCTTTGCTATGCATACACAGTAATACTTCATGCTAATACTACAGCACTTTTGTGTTTGTGCGTGTTATAAAGCAGAGTAACTTATCATGATAGACAGATTAATTTGGGTAACAATGAGTTTATACCAAAAGCTCTAAACTCCAGTAAACACTAAAGGAGTCAACTGAACAAAAAATGTCATTACAATCAGCATTTTGATTGCATTACATTTTCCGCTTGAACTCTTAATGTGGCTCACAGATGCCCCTGATGCAATCTGGGAAAGATCCCTCAATGAATTACAAGGAGGAAACCACAACATGATTTTGTGTTGGACCTTTGTGGGTTTTGTCTTTGTACCTGCAAGGAAAGCTGCTGAGTCATGTCTTCTCAAAGAAGTTTAGTCATGTTTTACTCAAAAACAGAATGGAAAATATAACAAACTGAAAAAAAATACATGAGTGGGGTGGCCTGACAATGACCCAAGAACCTTTTTTAGGGCTTCTATGGCCGAAAACACCAAAGACCAGGATGCTGATGTGTGAACCGGGCCCAATCATGTTCCCATGAGGCCCCTAGGCATGTCTTTGTCCCACATACTGGGCAGACCCCTTAAAGGGATAGTTCACCCAAAAATGCAAATTTGATGTTTATCTGCTGACCCCCAGGGCATCCAAGATGTAGGTGACTTTGTTTCTTCAGTAGAACATGAATGGTGATTTTTAACTCCAACCGTTGCAGTCTGTCAGTCATATAATGCATTGAAATGGTAACACCATCTATGAGAGTAAAAAAAAAAAACATGCACAGACAAATCCAAATTAAACCCTGCGGCTCGTGACAACACATTGATGTCCTAAGACACGAAACGATTAGAAACTAAACAGTATTTATATAATTTTTTAGCTCTTATACACCACTATGTACAACTGCCTTGAGCATCCAGTGTGTGAGATCTGAAAACGCGATCTGATGCCGGAAGTGATCTCTCTCGCGCGTATACATCAATGAGTGCGAGAGATCACTTCTGGCGTCAGAGTGCATTCAGACCTCACACACCGGATGCTCAAGGCAGTTGGACATAGTGGTGTATTAGAGGTAAAAAATGATATAAATACTGTCCGGTTTCTCGCACAAACCGATCGTTTCGTGTCTTAGGACATCAATGTGTTGTCACGAGCCGCAGGGTTTAATTTGGATTTGTCTGTGCAATTTTTTTTTACTCTCAGATGGTGCTCCTCTATTGACATGCATTATATGACTGACAGACTGCAATGGTTGGAGTTAAAAATCATCATTTGTGTTCTACTGAACAAACAAAGCCTACATCTTGGATGCGCTGGGGGTAAGCAAATAAACATCAAATTTTCATTTTTGGGTGAACTATCCCTTTAAGGTTGACACACACTAAGAAAACCATCAGCCAAAGCTGGGTTGTCCTTGAGTGTCTGTAAGCTCAGTTTTTGCAGTGTGTTCTGCATTGTTGGTCCCGTCGAGTCAGACCCCGTGGGTGGCTTTTTGGCCAACTGAGCATGTTGAATCTGTGTCGGGCAGTCAGCTAGATAGATCACTCCGACTGGCTGTTCAGCTTAGCGAACCAATGCGAGAGAAGAAAAACAAAAATGATGCAAACGACAAAGTCAAAGAGGGTACACAACAGGGCTCTTGAAATTTTACATCATCTTACTCGAGTCATGGCCTTTACCCTACACTTTCAGAAAAAACAACTTTTGTAACTTTGTACCTTATCTACCCATAAAAGGTG
Source organism: Chanodichthys erythropterus (assembly GCF_024489055.1). Taxonomy (NCBI): domain Eukaryota; kingdom Metazoa; phylum Chordata; class Actinopteri; order Cypriniformes; family Xenocyprididae; genus Chanodichthys; species Chanodichthys erythropterus. Next base: position 19,530,101 of record NC_090229.1, read on the forward strand.
CAATTTAGTACCTTAAAGACCATAATTTGTACCCGTTAGGTACTACTATGGGTAAATAAGGTACAAAGTTGTCCCTTTAAAGGCCCACTGAGGCGCAGCATTATTCAATGTATTGACGTAATTTAACCTGTAATTTAGCGAATTTGAGAGACTAAGATTTGAATGCTTATACCTCCTAAATGTGAATTCTGTCATTGTTTTGGAACACACCAGCTTATTCATAACCTTAAGGCTAACATATTCATACTAGAAGCTAAAAAAAATTACATTTTCATTTCAGGGGAACTTTAAAGGTGACAAGCTGTACAGCTTTTTTTTTTTTTTTTCTTAAGCTAACATTAGAAAACTAAAAATGGTAATCGGGGGCCCCAGTAGTCAGCTTGTTCTGAATGTGCTGAGGGGCCCCTATTTGTCAGTTTGTAATATTTATCTGTGGCCTGAAGTTTTGAAGGCCCTCACCCTATTCACCCTGTCCATAAGGCACCCCTGTTAAAACATTAAATTGCATTTAATTTGAAATAGACTAATGGGTGAGAAAACAAACACACACATAATTCATACGGATGCTGTTTTTCTGCAAGATGTCAGCAGGCCTGACTTTGAAAACCAGAGGGTACAGTGTTTGAGAACATGCTGTTTTGCACTTTATGTCCCGTGTATGAAAACACCCCTCGATCGCACAAAGCGTCAATATGACGACTGTGATGTAAAGGTGGTGAACGATAGGACACTTGTGGAAGATTTCAAATTTTAAGCAGGTCATTTGCACTGAGGTCTTTTGCGTATGTCTGCAAGTATATGTGTGTGTGTGCGCGAGGAAGGAAGCGCTAGTCGTAAAGAAGGGGAAGCACCGAGCTTAGCTGTTTACGTAAACTCTGCAGTGACACGGAGTGGAGTGCATGCGCACACAGCGTACATAGAAACAGGAAATTACAGAGCACACGCTTGTTGCCAAGGATACCGACCTCAAAAAAACAAGATGCGGTTGAGGGGTGCCCTCAAACAGACCATCAAGCGTCCCAAAACAATGGCCAGAAGCAGGTTTTTTCCATTTACTTAAGCATAAACAAGTGCACTAATGGAACTCGAGAGATATTTTAGCTGCTTTACTCCAGTCATAATGGGAAAATTTTATGATCAGTTTGTAAACACTGACCTTACTTTGACATATGAAGATAATCTGAGGGTTACACAGTTCATGCTGGGATTTGGTGGGTTCCAACTGAGCTGAGCTGCCTTGCTGTCGACTGTCAACATAGACTAAAGCATTACAGGCATCACTTTACAAACCACTCAAATAATGTCACAGGGACTTAACTTGCAATTGATTTCAATTGAGTTTAATGCAAGCATGCTGCTAAGATGATGGCAAGATGGTCTAATAAGCAAAAAAAAAAAAAAAATATATATATATATATATATATAATAAAATATTAATATGTAATATACACTGATGAGGCATAACATTATGACCACTGACAAGTGAAGTGAATAACACTGATGGGATATATTAGGCAGCAAGTGAACATTTTGTCCTCAAAGTTGATGTGTTAGAAGCAGGAAAAATGGGCAAGCGTAAGATTTGAGCGAGTTTGACAAAGGGCAAATTGTGATGGCTAGACGACTGGGTCAGAGCATCTCCAAAACTGCAGCTCTTGTGGAGTGTTCCCAGTCTGCAGTGGTCAGTGGTTATCTATCAAATGTGGTCCAAGGAAGGGAAAGGGTCATGGGTGGCCAAGGCTGTCAGAATACACAGTGCATCGCAGTTTGTTGCGTACGGGGCTGCATAGCAGTCAGGATGCCCATGCTGACCCCTTTCCACTGCCGAGAGCGCCAACAGTGGGAATTAGAACTGGACCACGGAGCAATGAAAGAAGGTGGCTTGGTCTGATGAATCACGTGGATGCCCGGGTGCTTGTACATTGCTTACGTGGGGAACACATGGCACCAGGATGCACTATGGGAAGACGACAAGCCAGTGGAGGCAGTGTGATTCTTTGGGCAATGTTCTGCTGGGAAACCTTGGGTCCTGCCATCCATGTGGATGTTACTTTGACATGTACCACCTACCTAAGCATTGTTGCAGACTATGTACCTACCTTTCATGGAAACGGTATTCCCTGGTGCCTCTTTCAGCAGGATAATATGCCCTGCCACAAAGCAAAAATGGTTCTGGAATGGTTTAAGGAGCACAACAATAAGTTTGAGGTGTTGAATTGGCCTCCAAATTCTCCAGATTTCAGTCCAATCGAGCATCTATGAGATGTGCTGAACAAACAAGTCCGATCCATGGAGGCTCCACCTCACAACTTAGAGAACTTAAAGGATTTGCTGCTAACATCTTGGTACCAGATACCACAGCACACCTTCAGGGGTCTAGTGGAGTCCATGCCTTGACGGATCAGGGCTGTTTTGGCAGCAAAAGTGGGACTAACACAGTATTAGGAAGGTGGTCATAATGTTATGCCTGATCTCTCTCTGTGTGTGTGTGTGTGTGTGTGTGTGTGTGTGTGTGTGTGTGTGTGTGTGTGTGTGTGTGTGTGTGTGTGTGTGTGTGTGTGTGTGTGTGTGTGTGTGTGTGTGTGTGTGTGTGTGTGTGTGTGTGTGTGTGTGTGTGTGTGTATATACACTACCGCTCAAAAGATTGGGATCGGTAAGATTTTTAATGTTTTTAAAATAAGTTTTGTCTGCTCACCAAGGGTACATTTACTTAATTAAAAATACAGTAAAAACAGTAATATTGTGAAATATTATTACAATTTAAAATGACTTTTCTATTTGAAAATATTTTAAATGTAATTTATTCTTGTGTTGGCAAAGCTGAATTTTCTTGAGGAACTAATCATCATATTAGAATGATTTCTGAAGGATCATGTGACACTGAAGACTGGAGTAATGATGCTGAAAATTCAGCTTTGCCAACACGAGAAAAAAGTTATTTTTAATTGTAATAATTTTTCACAATATTACTGTTTTTACTGTATTTTTAATTAAATTAAGCCTTTGTGAGCGGACAAAACTTTTTAAAAACATTAAAAATTTTACCGATCCCAAACTTTTGAGCGGTACGTAGGCCCCTAAAGATGCATCCCTTCAAATAAAAATACATAGCATACACATAATGGGTTAAATTGTATTTTTCATAATTTTAAACTGATTCTTTGTTCCAAAACAGTGCTGTACTACATAGGCCTACAGTGTTCGAAAATATGCGGTGTTCAACTTCAAAGAAGTTTCTAGACCTTGCATTTTTGTGTCTCCGCATATCACGTTTACCACTTACGCATGTAATTAGTATGCTTAACAGCTACACAAAGAGCATCATGGGAGACTTGCCATTTATTTCAATAGAGTTTGATGCTAAGCTAACATGTTGCTGTTCTAATAAATAGCCCAAAACAGTAACGTTTTTTTTCAGCATTGAATGATTTTCAATTAGGCCAATATTTAAAATTTACATGTCTCACTTCATCTGCCATGCATTTTGGATGTTGCCAGCCTTTCAGAGCACCCTTTATGTTGGAAATGATGCCTTAAAATGCTCATTAGGTTTGAGAACCATGCTAGTGCCTCATAAATTTCATTAAAATACGGAAGCACAATAAAAAAACCGTATTGTCACCTGAAAAGTCTGTTTTGTTAATTAGTTTTCTAATGTTACTCCTTTTGATTTTTTTTATCATGTTAAAGTTTTACTGACTGAGAATGTTTAAACATCTGTGGTTTGACATTGATCAAGATTGAGTAAGAACATGAGTCACTGAAGCACAGTTTTCTTTTTTTCTTTCTGGAGTTTCCTAATTCTGTTGCTCCCAGGAAATATTCCAAAGGAACGGAAATGGGCGGAGATAGAACAAAGGGAGGTACGTACAGGAAAGAGGCAAGTGAAGGAGAAAACCAATACCATTCCTCATTCATGTTGTAACAAACATTTAACAAACACTTGCCAAAACGCCCCCTTAACCAATCCAATGATTTTACTCTAAATATACAGACCGAGCAGAGTTTCATAGTGCTTGTGTTTGTTGTCAGCACTCTTAAATGCTAGAAATAATAAGCAGCAGCTGTTTGATACCTGAACCCATATCTGACCCCAAGCCCCAGCTGGAGTTTCATGTTCGCTGTCTTTTTAAGTGCGTTTCCGGCACTAAGCCCCGCCCTCCTCAGTGTTTTTCCCAAGTAGGATCAGCCTGTTCTGTCTTGTCTGTTTTACGTCAAAGTACCACGAGTTAAGGAGTGCCCTGACTCATGCTCACACACATACACATACACTCATTCCAGAATAGTGTGAACCAACATACTTCTGTACCACAAATGCATACTTGAGAACACACTCACCTCTACTGTAAGTTTAACTCACAACAGAATGTGATTACACACACACACATACGTACACAGCTAAGACTGTCAGACAAGTTTACAAACACTGGAACAATACAATTAATTTTGTATAATGATGACACTTGTCTGATTGAGTACTTCATGTTAAATGTTAGTTTCCTGTTGGTTTACATCTAAACTTAGTCCTAATGAGTGTACACTTCATTCGCAGCATCAGTGTGATCATAGGAAACGTATGTAACGTCGTAAAATCTATAGTCTGAAATCTACCGAATCTGAACCAACAATGCCAGAAACGGTTAATAAACTGCTCCCCGCAGCCAAAAACATGATTCCAAACTGCTGAATCACCCTGAAAGACAGCAACAGAAAGAGAAATGAGTGACTCCTAAACATGCAAACTGTTACATATAGGCTATGTCACAGGAAATGGGATGAACTGCTTGGCAGATGTGACATAAATCACCTCTAATTGAGGCATTCCAATAATCTGTTTAGGCCATGAGGAGACAAACTGACTATGAACTTTCTCAGACCAGTAGAAACTGACACAAACTAGAATAGAAGAGTAAAAACAGGTAGACAACCACAAATCAGTCGCTTCAGACAAGTAGCGTCAGAAAAACGTCATTAGCATTAACTGAAACCTACTCAAAAGCAGCACAGAATGATTATGAAATGTCATGTATACTGTATGTACTGTAAGTACATATGAAGGCATGTTTATGTCACTTGAGTTATAACAAAACATTCAGGAAATCCTTTATCACAGAAACAGTCTATCTGAGATAATAAGACTTTGCAAATGTGCTCAAAATCATTTATTTGAAGCTGTAAGTTATTGTTAGTAGGGCAAGGTAATGCTACAGGAAATGCATGAGTACCAGCCGTACTGTGCTGACACACACGCAAGCACGTACACAAAAGAAAACATTACAGCTGAAGACTCCTGTCATAAGTAGAGCATCTCACAGAAAGATACAGATTTGGTTTAGGAAAGCCTATGGATTTATATCTACATTTTTGCACTGTGAACATGCTAACATGAGGATGGTTTCTTTAGAAAAGGGGCACAAGTATCTGAAAAGTCACAATTCTCTGACTCTGAAATAAATGTTATTAGATTGCAATGACACGAGTTCAGACAAGTTATTAAAAAAAGGTCAAGTTCGAAGCCAAGAAGTGAATTACTTATCCTGAAGCGCCCTCCACTGGCCACGTGAAGTTCTCATGTTTGTACTGAAGTCTGAAGCGCGAAAACATTACGTCAGAGATGTAACCACCTGACCTAAAACATTCAGAGGGACACGTACACCAATAAGAAATGTGATTTTGTGATTTTATTTACACTGCTAAAATTTGTCACAGGGCCTGTGACAAAAAGTAAACCGGAAGCAGGAAGGGGGGGTGGGGGGGATCAGTGGGGGAAAAAGTGATTTAATTATTATTAAAATGCATATTAAAAATATATATATTTAATATTTACACATTTTACAAATTATTCCTACATTTTCATTTCTCCTTCCTTACATATAAATATAAAAATGTATACTACCACTATATTTTTCTTCATAGAGACTCTTCTCTTACTTTAAGGGCACAAATGATTTAAAAGGCAACTGAAAACTCAAAATTGGGGGCCTTATCACTGAGAACCCTGGTTCAGTTTCTTTTGGTCTCGAGCCGGCCCGGCCATAGATCTCAGTCCATAATCCAGGCGTGCATTTACATTTAGTTTTAATTGTGATATCAAATGTGAGCTTAAACTAACTACGATTATGAAACTATACCTTTCACATGGATTTGAGTCTATAATCTATGATATAGCTTTATTTGATTTATTTAGGACTCGGAGAGCTTTTTCATTCATAAAGTTTTTGATTTTATGAATAACTGAGGAACTTCTGTCATAGTCACATGAGGGAATAAGAACGAAATAGGAACAAAATCAAAAACAGAAGATAATCAGAGATGTACACATTTATTACCACAGCGTCTGCTCTGTATTCTGTCCGAAAAATAAAATTTCAACTGTCATTACATCCAACTGGAACAAAGCATATGCTTTTCTTACAAAAAAGCAAACAAACAGATAATCAACATTAAAAAGAACACAACAGGTTGCGGGGGATTCTTACGCCTCAAATACAAAAGGCCAAAAAAGTCTGATGTCTACCAGTCCAAAGATAACTGAAAGAAGACAAACAATGACACAGACGAATATATTTCTCTATATATGTGTGTGTAAATAAAGCCATCAAAAAGACTTTACATTCTGTGGTCCCGCTAAAGGACCAGATTCTGAGAGTCATGATGGATGGTGGCAGAACCTTCAAACCAAACATCAACAGCTTCAGAGTGTGAAACACTGAACCTCTACAAACAGGAAAATCCACCCAGCAACCCAAAAAATACAATTCTGGACTGGTCAAGCAGCAGTCAAAAAGTCACCACACAAAGCGAAGTCACAATTAAAAGCGTTTCAGGCCTCAACACACCTAAAGAAAAGGCTTCATTTGTTTTGAGGTTACTGCATTGGACTTTTCACACATTGTTCAAAAGTAACAGTTCTGCAGCGTGGTTTGATTTGAAGGAAATGTTGATGCCCGTCTGCCGTTAATCTCTCTCCATAATAATTACTATGACAATAATATAATAAAACAGTAAAACACAAAGACAGCTCAGTGTCACTGATAGTTTCTCTCGTTGCATTCATTCGCTGCTGGTGTTTCGGGATTTTTTTTTTTTAAATTTTTTTTTGGGTTAGTCTGACCCCCTGCGCTCACTGCACACCGTTCGAATCACATGACAAAGGCCAGAAGCATTTGAACGTATCTGTATTGCAGCTAGAAAAAAGGTAAAAATTCAAATTCAAAACCTGTCCCATGAATCACTATCATCTAATGGGGAATAAAAGCAAAAAAAAAAAAAAACAAAAAAAAAAAACATTCATTGCACTCAATACTGCCACCTGTTGGTTGAGCTTTGCCACATCTTTGATTAATAATTAATTAGCCAGGGATGTTTAGATGAAAACGGAGGGATTCGCAGTAAATGCTGTTCCATCATTAAAGTTAACTTTCTTCTCCTCGATTTCCAAAGCTCACTTTAAATTAAATGTACTCAAATTTGGGGTTAAAGACCCATCAAGTGCAGAACATCAGGTCTAGTAAGAATGCCGGTCTGATTTTAAGTGATTTTAGTATTTCGGTTTAATGAAAACTAAAATACGAGTTCTCTTTTGACTGAACTAAATGGCCACAGTTCCTTTTATTGCATTAGGCCTCAGATCTGCAAGACTAAATGGTCTGAACATTTTGGTTAAAAGGAAATGATTTTGACAAAGGAAACGAATGAAGTGCCAGTGTCACCTTTGGCATACACAAAAAAGCTGAGAATGAAAAAAAAAAAAAAGGATGAAAAGAGAAAAATTTGGGATGTTTTCTACTGTAACAATAGTGTAACACAGATCACTTGATCATATCAGACATCCCAGACTACTTGTGACCTCCCTTTTCTCCGAGACGCACAAATGTTTTCTATTAGGTACAGCAGATTTGTGTGTTCAGCATGCGTTATGAGCTCACCTCCTGTGCAGCTCCATCCGAGACCATCACTGATAGTCGTCAGACTTAAAATGCAAAAAAATATATATGCCATATGATTGAGATACATACACACAAAAATTTCCCTTACTTACGGCAGCAATAACAGAGTCTTTTGGATTTTCTTTTACCTGTACATAACGTTTAGGTAGCAACACCTGAATTGTGAGGCCCTGAGGTTTTAAACGGACACACGTTTATTAGATTGTGTGTAAGAGTGTGTATAGAGGGAGACGACAGCAGTTTGGCAGAGAAAAGCCTCTGAAACTCTTCCCCAGAGACACGGAGAGAGTGAGATGGGCTCAGCTGAGAGAGACAGGTCCAGCTGAGAAAGTGTGAGTGTCTGTGTGTATGCGTCTCTCTTTTTCTTTTCCCGCCAATAGCCAGCAGATGGAGGGATAGAGAAAGAGACGTAACGAAAGACAGGGCATCAGTGGAAATAGGTGCGGTAACAGACATAAGCACCTGCAGCCAGTACCGTGCACATACACACACAGGTCATCAAGGGGCTCCACGCTCCACGGGCGGGAGCAGGAGCAGCCTCTGCCGTGGGAGTCTTGGGCGGAGACCGCGCAGGTTTGGGAGGGGCTTCTCTTGGAACGATTGGGTCGTCGGGTTGTTCGCTTGACAATGCCGCCGCGTCAACCTCGCCAGCTGCGACCACCCGTCTACGGAGGTCTGGCCCGTCTGAGAATGTCTGGGGTGCACTGGAAAAACAGCAACAAAAAAATGTTTGTATGTGGCTGTTGGGAGAGAATATGTTGAAAGTAGATAAAAGATATTGACCTTTTTGCACAGATTTCTGCATTGTTTTTTATGATCTCATTGAAGAAGTGTGTGGGGTCAGAGTTCACCAGGTCGTCTTTGCCGTTGGGAGGATCTATTGGGGGCCGTGGCCTGGGAGGAGGAGTGAATTCAGGGGGCAGATCCTCCTCATTTGATAACTCCTTCCAAGACTCCTACTCGCACATGAATAGAAACACTTCACTGATCGATACAGCCTACTAGTAGTGGGCAGTATGAACAAAATGAGAAGTATTTTTATGACCATAGGGTATATCATATGATGACATTTTTGATGGAAGTTCAACCCCAAAATGTTTTATATTAAATAACAATATAATATTTTTTTCAGTTAAATGATTAAAAATTGACAGGGATTTTTTGGCATTTTATGGCCAAATGGTAGGATGATTATTTTTTAATATTAAATTAATGTTAAAAGTAAATTATTCAAAATAAAAATTAAAAATAGTTGTAAAATTGTTAACATTTAAGTCAGTAAGATTTTATTTTTTGAAAGAAATTAATTTAATACTTTTATTCAACAAGGATGCATTAAAAGGTTTGTTCACCCAAAAATGAAAATTCTGTCATTAATTACTCACCCTAATGTCATTTCAAATCTGTAAGGCTTTCATTCATCTTCAGAACACAAATTAAGATATTTTAAATAAAATCTGAGAGATTTCTGTCCCTCCATTGAAAGTCAAGCCAAGTATATTTGGAGACACATTTTTGCTTTTATTATTTTTATCCTCTTATACTTTTATATCCGCACAAGACAATAAAACCATCCGCGATCGATTAACTAGTGGAACATTTCCACTCGCCCTACGCGTTTCGTACCTGCTCATTATGTGTGCATCAGAACTGTTTACTCCCGCTGACATTCCCACGTGCGCTGCAGAGACGCGCTGGACATTTCACAAAGAGCGCTGCATGTTGCAAAGTCACAAGGCGGCGCTGTTACGTGTTCTACAAGCTCGCGCAACAGCACTTCAGACTGCTTCAAAATGATTCTCAATCAATGAAAAGCGCAGATTTATGCCAAGCGAATGCTAATGAACTCAAGTTGATGAATTATTACAATGTCTACTTTATGGCCTTTATATAAAATGTTTTATACGATTGTAAGAATCTGAAGGATCAGCCTGCAATAGTACAAAGTTTTTTCTTTTTCTATTGGGCACAATGGCCAATCATAGGTGTTTACGAATCCGCTCAACAGCGTTCAAAATGCCACATTTTTAAATTTCAGTATCGACTTGGTATCAAAGTCAGTAATTGTGACAACACTATTACTAAATACTTAAAGCTGCAGTCCGTAAGTTTTGTCTCTTTGTCGCCATCTCTGTTTGAAGTGTTTTCTTTTTTTTTTTTTGGGCATTATTGGTATTTTGGTTACACAATAAATTGTATTTAATTTGATTTCCATTTAATTCATAGTAAATTATTGTAGTCTCCCCCACAGGAAGAAAAGACTAAGAAAATTATTTGACACATATTATTAATTATATAAATTTTACTAGTAAAATCTGTGTCCCATTCACTGAGAGAGACACTATATGACAGCAAGAAGATCACAGGAAAAGGAGAACCATTTAATGCTGTAATTTTGCATAATTTACCATGCATAATATATTAGCATGTAATTAAATGTAATAGTATGCTATGTAATTAAAATTAATTTCAATAAATAAATATTCTGTTAAAAATCACACATTATTTGTTTGTCACATGTAGTAGACCATTTTTGTGCCGTGGGTAATAGGAGGATTTTTCACCCGGCTACCACCACAAGTATATTTCAAACCTGTGGGAAGCACTGCAAACTCTGACGCTTCAAAAGTTCATAGAGATCGTAAAATAAATCCATATGAATTGAGTGGTTTAGTCCAAATCTTCTGAAGAGACACGATCACTTTATATGATAACAGATTGAATTTATGCTTTTATTCACATATAAACATTGATCGGCAAACATAAAAATAAGCTCAACCATACTTGCTTGATGCATGAGAACAAACCACATTGGTTCTTGTGAAAGCTTATATGTGGATCAATCAGCTTGCCTGAGATTCTGTGACCAAATCTGAATGCTTTATGTATATTCGCTGATCAATGTTTATATGCGAATAAAAGTCTAAAGTAAATCTGTTCATCACATCAAGTGATCATGTCTCCTCTGAAGTCTAATTTAACTGCTCGATTCATATAGATATCTTCTAAATATCTTCATTTCTGTTCTGAAGATGAACAAAAGCCTCATTGATTTGGAACAACATGAAGGTGAGTGAATGACAACAGAATTAATATTATTTTATCATTATTAAACATTTCAGAACACCAAATTTAAAGGTTTCAAAATGCTGGTTTCTTTTACATCCCATTGCATTACCTGTACAGAAGTATCTCCCATGATGTACTTGGCACCCTCTATGACAGCGAGGTAGGAGAAACGCAGCTGATCAGCTGTCTGGATCAGACCCATGCGGTATCGTCGCATTTCCAGCAAAACCTCCTGGATGCGTACTGATGATGGATCTTCCCTCTGAGACATCTAAGAAAACATAATAGCAGTTTTTTTTAGAGGACGTATTGGGAGTGGGGGTCTACTGAGAAATGTGTGCATGAGAAATTCAGACACCCAGTTGGTCTCTGTACTAGGGAAGTTAGAAGTACTGATACTGCTGTTAATTATCTGAAAAAGGTAAAGCACTTTTTACTTTCCAGGTCCAATACCCTCAAACTCAAGGACTTAATTTGGGGACACATTTCAAGTGAGAGCAAGGTTACATCGGGTTACAAAGCTTTTTTTTTTATTTGCATTTATTTATGGCCATATGGCAGAGATCTGATATTCTATTTGTCATATTTCTGTTTTGCATAAAACTGAAGAATATTCGGTACATCCTATACTGTATTTTAAAATGATCTGATATTAACTTTTCCATGGATTTTATTGAAAAGCGCTTAGGCTCATGTAACCAGAAGTTTTAAGATATATGAATATGCTTTTTCACAAAATAAATTCAAACACTTTCAAGGATCTGTATCTATGCATGTTTATTTTCAAAAACTTTCCAGGGCCTTGAAAAAAAAAAAAAAATCAGATTCGCAAACTTTCAAGGATTTCAAGGACCAAAAGTACCGACTTAGATACCAAGCCAATACTGAAATTTTAAAAATGTGATGCTTTGAGCACTGTCGAGCGGATTCTTAAACACCTCTGATTGGCCGTTGTGTTCACACGCTCAACATATATGTCTGTGATTGGCTACAATTATCAACGCAGGAGAGCATTTGAAAGCAAACAGAAGTGTTTGAATTTGAAAGCATTTTGAAAGCAGGTGTCTATCAGCAGACAAGTCTAATGTCTGTTTTTGAAGTGCTGATCATTGTAGCCAATCACAGACATATATTAAGCATGTGAACACAACGGCCAATCATAGGGGTTTACGAATCCGCTCAACAGCGTTCAAAATGCCACATTTTAAAAATTTCAGTATCATCTTAGTATTGAAGTCAGTACTTGTGATAACACCATTACTAAATGATAAGTTTAATTATTTCAGCTGCTGATAGAAAAGGCTATAAATGATCTGCCTCACATGCCATATAGCCTACTAGCTGGGACTAGTTCTTTATGTATGCAGACGTGACTTAATGACGCAAAGGCAAACAGCGACATGCTTGAAATTCCCGCAAAAACTCACTAGTACCACCCCAATTATAAAACATTATTACAAGCTTATCGTCGTGAATCGGGCTAAGGTAAGGAGATAGTGTTGAACACTGACTGGTTATGTTCATGCTCAAAAATTGATTTTGGATCATTTTTAACAAAAAAAAAGTTACAGACAACAGCTTTAAGGTTAATAAGTTTGCATAAGGTTGCATTTCAATTTATTAATATGTGGTGTATATAATATTTATAAATTATTTACACTACTTTTCAAACATTTGGAGTCAGTAAGATTTTTTTTAATGTTTCACCAAGGCTGCATTTTATAATTATTAATACAGTAAATGGCAATAAATAGTAATACTGTGAAATACTGTTACAATTTAAAATATTTTTTCTATTGAAATATATTTTAAAATGTAATTTATTCCTGTGATGGTAAAGCTGAATTTTCAGCATCATTGCTGCAGTCTTCAATGTCACATGATCCTTCAGAAATCATTCTAATATGTTGATTTACTGCTCGAGATACATTTCTTATTATTAATTTTGAAAACAGCAGTGCTTCTTAATATTTTTGTGGAAATCGTGATTCATTTTTTCATGATTCATTGACTATAAAGTAAAAAAAAAAAAAAACAGCATTTAATTGATAAAGAAAACTTCAGTAACAATAAATCTTTGTCACTTTCTGGCCCAAAATATTGAATGGTAGTGTATTATTAGTGTTATTTAATTTTTTTTTATTTATTTATTTTTTTTCCATAAAAGGAGTGCCAAGGTACCAAAAATCAAAAATTTCACTTGGATAACATCATGTGCCAAATGCATAAATGTCATGACTCAATGCAAATTTTGAATAATATAAACTAATATGCTATTCAGGGTTCCTGCAGGTTTCATCAAATCTAATTTAATGCTTTTCATTATTAAATTAAATTGGAATAAGACACTAAGGGCTGTTACCAATCAAAATAAATCATTTACAAATTTACAATAAAAAAATTACAACTGCATTAAAGTTATGGGATTGTAAGAAATGTTGGGGGGAAATTATACTTTTAAAAATTATACTAAGCCACCAGTAGGTGGCGTCAAGTTACCATCTTAATAAGTGAGTCATTCATTCAAACGATTCATTCCAATGGCTGATTCATTAAAGAATGAGGCAGTTGTTTATGAATGGATCATTTAAAAGGTGATAAAGAGGATCTTTTCGTCAACTGAGAAACCAAAGACTGTTAGTGAGTTTTTGAAATGAGCGCATGCGTAAGAACAACCCCCCCTCCTTTCGAGGGAACGCCTCACAAAACTCTTGCCACGAGTATTGGAACACGAGTGTTTACCACCGGCATTCGTTGTGTCGTGTTAGTGGATTCATTATGTCGGACTCACCGCAGGTAACTCATAATCTGCAGTTGTTACTCCTGTCTCCGGACAAAAACATCGCAAGCGGTGCCTGTGGAGTGTGGAAGTTACTGGAGCGTGCAGCCGCGCACATCTCGCACAAGAAACGTCATGGCAGTGATTGACAAGCCAGAGGGCCAATCGTTTACGCGATGAACACTTAAACGATTGGCTGATGTTTTTAAGGCCCTACCTCGTGCACAGATGATGTATATTAATATTATTCCTTTCAGTGCACCTAATAAATAATCTTTTATCACTTAGTAAAGACAGTTTCAAGTAATATTGCAAAAATGTATAAAACAAAACATCCTCTTTAGCACCTTTAATCTTTGACTCAAAATGCTTCAAATTGCTGAATCATTCAGTAACGAAAACAAGGCTGAGCTTGCATCTCAATGAACATTCTATCCATCCAAATATGCACATTGGGATGCAGGGTGATCGTTGCTACGCTATAGTTCTGCTGTGATCTTTGTTTGAAACTATTTTCGTTGCTAAAATAGAACAAAAACAGTCAACATTCCTTCTAAAATGTAAGTGACTTAATATTAACCATTTGTTAACTGAAGTGTTGTATGAAATCAGTGTCACGTTTTAATAGTGATGGTAGCCTATTTAGGAAAACAGCATTCTTGGTCATGTGATATTGCTTAACTGTATCAAGTTATAAAAACTCCACATTTTGAATTTTTACCGCAGTATGTTTAACTGAGATTCTTTTTGTGTGTGCTTTGCTCATGTTTCCATTTCTCCTTCGAGATGGTGCGCGAGCCTCAACAGCGCAAACTTGTTATCGTCACTACATTACACAGCCTATTATCATCCACTATCGATCGCCACTTACACTAAATGTAATAAAATCAATCTTGCGGTTTTTTTTTTTGTATTGAAGTTGGATTTTTTTGTCCTTGTCCGGCCGGGCAAGTAAAATTCTCTTTTACTTGCCCCTTCAAAAAATCCACTTATCCCGGACTATTTGACAAGTGTTAGTGTCGAGCCCTGACATGTTAAACCAGTGCTAAATCCTGATTTATAATCAAGACGTTGTCTGAAAAATCACAATAAACATGAGATAAAGACAGTTGCTGTGATTTTGGCTAACGTTATATGTACACGTAAAATGATCACTCAGGTTAGAAGCAATAGTATCTATTTTATTTGTTCACTGACAGAGCGCACAGCCTCAACTGAATGCGCTGCTCCTCTCAGCCACTCAGTGAACAGCAGACGCAGAGAGAGGTGTGCCTGAGGCAGAGGAAGGGAAGCAAGATCTTACGCTCATGCGGCAGTACCGGTGGGTCTCAGAAGCTAGATCAGGTTAACAAGTATATTTGTGCGCTTTCTTGGAAAAAAAAGTAAAAGGGGTCTGAAAAGTCGCTAACACTGATGCAGCCTTCCGCAGGTCACAGGTCGACAATTTTGTACCGGCTGGAGGCAATTACCAAACTGGTTCCTATTGTGTGTATCACACCAATGTACATATTTTACAACAGCAAATCAAAGTTATTAATTATGAAGGCTATATTCAATATAAGCTGGTAGTATTATTTTTCTTCAAAACTATCTAAAAAAATGTAATGCCTGTAGAAATAAAATTTAATGCTTTTTAATGAGAAAATTAAGGCCTTAAATTGCAAAATCCATTTAATGACTTTTAATGCTTTAATGCCCCGCGGATACCCTGCTATTGAGTACACTCCTCTACTTAAAAAGTTAAATATTAACATAAGCAAATTTGTCTGGCAGATATGGCATCACATAGAAGCAGTCAGTTCTCTTACCAGTAGAAGGCAGGTGTCTACAAGGCAGAACGTTCCAGAACGGCCGATTCCAGCACTGCAGTGAACCACGACAGGGCCGTGATCTGGACTCAGACAGCCCGACTCGCGCACTTTAAACAGGAAGTTGAGAAAAGACGCAGGCGACTCTGGCACGCCGAAATCTGGCCATGTGGTGTAGTGGAAATGAAGAATCTCCCGTGTTTCCAGTGTCTTTAAACACACATGACACAACATTAATCATGATGAGTGCGTGTTTGTCTGAAACGAGCCTCTGGCATCTGTAATATCCTGAGAGCGTTGAGTCAAGTCAACAAGGTATCCTGCTATAAAGAAGTTCTGAACATTTTTAGAAACATTTTCATACATGCAACATTTTTTGTTGGAAAACAAGAATTTTGGCTAAACTGAAGAAAAATGACTAAAGATGTACTGTATAAAACCTCAGCTGTTAAAAACAGTTGAATGATCAGAGAAAGAGACTGACAGGCGGGCGAAAGCACGACTGGATGAGATGAGAGGAAGATCAAGTGTCTCACCGACAGATTTTCCAGCTCCAACAGTCGTACTGTGTAGTACGATTTCACATCCTCTGAGATCAGAGTAAGTCTGAAGTTTGTGTCCTCAAAAACAGCCTCCCTCTCCTCTCGCTGAGGCCAGTACTGAGCACACTTTACCTGCACGTACACACACTTCTTCATTAACCATACAACACAAGCCTCACACATACACAACACATGTACACATTCCATATGCACGCTAGAAGTGTTTTAGGCAGGTATCCAAAGCGAGTGTATGTATATATATCGATGTGACAAGTATGGTACGGTATGGCACAAAGATACAGGTATGGTGTGTGTTCCTCTCACCGAGCCTTTCTCTATAACACGATTCAGCATCACGACCCCTCGGCAGCGCTGCTCCCACACCATCTCCCAGAAGTGACCACAGGTGTTTGGTAATGGACCCTAAACACAAAAACAACCATTAAAACGAGCATAACCAGTCTATTGTATTAATAATACATTTTAAAAACATACATAATATGAATTTGTCCTGCAAAAGAGTTCAGACTAAGTAGTAGCATACACTACAATTCAAATGTTTGGGGTCATAATGTTTTTAAAAATATGCTCACCAAGGCTGCATTTATTTACTTTTGATCAATTTAATGCATCACTTCTTAATAAGAGTATTAATTTCTTTATAACAAAAAAAAACATGTTTGGTGAACAGTCTGTACAGTAGTTACTAAATTTAAAATTCTATTAAATGTATTTAGGATTTTTCATTTTGCTTATAGTGAAACATCTCGTGCACATCTTGACCTTAAGTTTCAGTAAATCACACATTTGAGCAGTTGTGAGGTACATGACATTGCGGGTGAGAATGCGTGTGTGTTTTATGCGTTTGTGGTTGTAGCTGGCAATGCTTTGACTGAACAAGGCTGTCAAGTTGAGACGAGTCTGCTGCCGTCTCAGAGCATCAGAGTGCCAATTTATCTGTACAATAAAGAAACGTCATGCTGACGCAACTCAAGATTTCACAACATTTCCTAGGGTACTCTCCAGATACAGGAGAGGGAAAACCTCTCTGGTAGATGCCATGAGTGTTAAAATGGAATGTCACTGTAGTATATCAATGTCTGACGCAGACTGTGGCCTAATGGACACATAATATGAACGTCAACACAAATGTCAAAACCAGGATGGAGGGAGGGTCTCTGAACAGGGAGTTCCCCATTACTTGCTTACCTATCACTGTTTTAGTGTAGCTACTCAACGCAAATCAGCATTTCGTAACCTTTTTGTCTCATGTCCCATCAAAAAGGTCAAATACCAGTTCATTGACAACAAAGCAGAAAAGTTACGAACTCATTTTATACTGTATCATTTAGCACTATTTTAATTAAAATGGCCATTGTTACAATGGCTCATCTTTAAACTGAAAAGCAGTTTTAAAAATCTATTATTTTATAACTCAAATTAGTTTGATATTATTTGATTGGCTAAATAATAAAGAGAATTTAATTTGCGTTTTGTTCCAAATGTTAAGTGGCCAACCAACTATGGCTCTAGTTTGGAGTTTCAAACTTTGCTGAAAAATTTGGGGGTGGTATTTGATGCTATTTTAACATTTGATCTTGAAATCCAGAATACTGTCAAAACAACTTTTTTTTTTCCATCTTAGAAATACTGCAGACTATGTCCCATGTTGTCTTTCCCTGTGGCTGAAAAGTTGATTAACATTTTTGTATTTTCCTGCATTGATTATTGCAATGCTCTACTGGCTGGGGTTTCAAAAGCTCTAAAAAAAACCAAACAAACAAAAAAAAACCTCTAGATCGCTTTATATGATGAACAGATTTAATGTAGGCTTTTAATCACATATAAACAATGGTCAGTGAACATTAACAGAAGCTCAACCAAATATGGTTGACGCACAAAAACAAACCTCTTGAGGAAGCTCAAACATGCTGCATAATACACAAAAATGAACCACACTGGTTCTCGCAAGTCAAGCAAACTTGCTTGAGCTTCTGTTTACCACAACTGATGTGTGCGTTGATGAATGTGTATGTGTGAATAAGAGCCTAAATTCAATATGTTTATCACATAGGTGTAATTTGCGGGTGGGACGGGTGGGACATGTCCCGACCACTTTTTGAAACCTCTCGCGGCACGGATATGTAATACAAAAGAAACACCTAATTGATTATCAATTTGAGTTAATAATAGGCGATCTGGCGCTAGAATGTGTTGTTTTTGAAATCATGTTGAGTGCTTGTTGTCGCGGCTATCAGAGGCGCAACAGTGTTCTCTTGGCGCTCGTGCACACTGAGCAGTGTTCACACGGACGGGCGCTTCAATCTAGCGCTCTGTTGCAGAGACTCTCTATTTGTTAGGTTGAAATCACAAAACAAAATACACATAAATGTGTCCCTGCTCTTGATAAACAATCTTAATGAACATCTTTGGTTTTAATGAAAAAAAAAAAAGTCATGCATGGTTGGGGTTAGAACCCAGAACCTCTTGCACACTAAACGAAAATACCACCACCAGTCCATCAGGACAACCAAACGGGTTTGGAATGACATGAGGGTGAGTAATTAATGACAATTTAATTTTGGGTGAACTATCCCTTCAAGACCGACAAACATTTGCATGCCATCAATGTGACTTATCGATGGTCGATTAAGCAAGGTCATCATTAGATTGCATAGTTTTGAGTTGCGTGTGGCTCATGCGCAAAACGTGCAGCAGACATACGAGTATGTGAAATGAAGCGAGCTTGCCGTAATTACGTATTCTAAATGTATTAAAGGCTTAGTTCACCCAAGAATGAAATTTCTGTCATTAAATACTCACCCTCATGTCGTTTCAAACCCGTAAGAATCGTCAGAGCACAAATTAAGATATTTTTTATGACATTTTTTTTTTATTCCCAATAGAAAGCAACGTAATTACCATCATTCAAGAACCAGAAAAGGAATAAAAACATTGTTAAAATAATCAACGTGACTACAGTGGTTCAACCTTAATGTTATGAAGCAATAAGAATACTTTGTGTACAAAAAACAAAACTAAAATAATGACTTTATTCAACAATTTTTCCTCTTCCATGTCAGTCTCTTACGCAGTTGGCGTACTGAACGCAGTTCGGAGAATCCGTGTTTACGTCCGAACACCGGCTCAGTATTGGCCGAGCTGTTCATGTGAGCACCACAATGCATGCGTGTGATGCTGACGCAGGAGCCAGTCAATACTGAGCTGGCGCCTGGATGTAAACACAGAAGCACTGAACTGTTTTTACTGCATCAAATGCGTAGTAGACTGACAGGGTATAAAAGAAATTGTTGAAAAAAAGTCTTTATTTTTGTTTTGTTTTTGCGCACAAAAAGTATTCTTGTCACTTCATAACTTTAAGGTTGAACCACTGTAGTCACGTTGACTTTAACGATGTATTACTACTTTTCTGGACCTCGAATAACAGTAATTAACACAAAATAATCACCATGAACGTACTTCGCATTCTTTAAAACGCTTACGCTGAATGTTCTAAGCCTTCCCTATTCTACTTACGGAACGAATGTGGCGCCAGTTTCACTTTTTTCTGTAAGTAGAATAGGGAAGGCATAGAACATTCAGCGCAAGTGTTTTGAAGAATGCAGAAACGGGAAGTACATTCAAGCCGTTATTTTGTGTTTATAAAGCATAAATGGTTGTATTTTTTTTGAAAATTACCGATCGTTTCGTTAGATAAGACCCTTATTCCTCGTCTGGGATTTTTAAAGCCATTTGAAGCTGCACTGAAACTGCAATTTGGACCTTCAACCTGTTGGTAGCCGTTGAAATCAACTACATGGAGAAAAATCCTGGAATGTTTTCCTCAAAAACCTTAATTTCTTTTCGACTGTCGAAAGAAAGACATGAACATCTTGGATAACATGGGGGTGAGTAAATTATCAGGAAAAGTTTATTTAAAAGTGGACTAACCCTTTAAGACCTGTCAATCGGAGCAATTAAACCAATCCAAGCACACTCCAGCTGTAAAACAGTGTCCCTAACCACTATACCACCACCACCACACCCAAGATACAGTTTCCATTTGATGAACTTTCAAATGACATTGGAAAACACTGCGTCTTAATCACAATGCAATCGTATCCCAGAAGTCCTATAGCTTTAGCCAAGCAGCATGTCATGTCACTCCATGATCTATGCATTGTCTTATGTTGTGTTTGGGCTTGTTCGAGACCACCTACTCTAAATAAAGATATGTGATCTATTATGGTTTACTAATGTTTCACGAAGTTACAAACAAAAATGTACTGCAAAAGCATAGTGTGTATACGTGCGTTGCCAGTGCTTTTCAAAACAAGTACTTAAAATAGTATGGTCTCTAACTGAAAAAAATATGCTTGTTGTATTTTGCTAGTTGAGACCTTGTCAGCATTATATAACACAAGTCCATCTGTAATGCACGATTATTTTACAGATCACATTTTCATGTAAAGCAGTTATTTTTCCACGCTCTGAAAATAGAGCACTTCTAATAAGTCAGCAAATTTAAAGGGTTAGTTCACCCAAAAATGAAAATTCTGTCATTTATTACTCACCCTCATGTCATTCCACACCCGTAAGAACTTTATCTTCGGAACACAAATTAAGATATTTTTGATGAAATCTGATGGCTCAGCGAGGCCTCTATTGAGAGCAAAGCCATTGTAAATCTCAAGATCCAGAAAGGTACTAAAAACATATTAAAAATCAGTTCATGTGAGTTCAGTAGTTCTATCTTATTATAAAGCGATTTCAAAACACTGCTTCATGAAGCTTCGAAGCTTTGCAAATCTTTTGTTTTGAATCAGTGATTCGGATCACGTATAAAAACCGGCAAACTGCTGAAATCGCGTGACTTTGGTGCTCCGAACAACTGATTTGAATCAAATGATTCGTAAAGCTTCGAAGCAGTGTTTTGAAATCGACCATCACTAGATATTGTTGAAAAGTCGTTATTTTGTTTTTTTGGTGCACAAAAAGTATAATATTAAGATAGAACCACTGTACTCACATGAACCAATTTAAATATGTTTTGAGTACCTTTCTGAATCTTGAGAAGTTCGGTGGGATTGCTGTCAATAGAGGCCTCACTGAGCCATCGGATTTCATCAAAATATCTTGAACGAAGGTCTTACTGGTTTGGAACGACATGAGGGCAAGTAATAAATGACATTATTTTCATTTTTGGGTGAACTAACCCTTTAAAAGCACTTGTTAAGTGATGGTCATATTCCCTATATTGACTGTAAATCAAGCTTCTATGCTTTAAAACGACACCTATTTTGTGTTGGATAATTAACATGAAACTTTGTAGCTCCCTTCGCTTCGGATTTAAGAGGATAAGGTCAATGATTAAATCGATTGTTAATTTAAACAATGATCAATTATCCCTAGTTCTAATCTCTTTTCTATTTCATTGTGAAGAAAACTGGCCAAGATTTGTGCTTTTTAAAAGTGCCACCTACCTGTCAGAGTGATTTAGCATTTTCATTCAGCCATTTTTAATGCATTGGTCAAAACAGACAAATTGCATGCGAAAACCAAATTTACATGCTTTGAACATTTTGTTGGTGTGAAAAGACTTTAATAATGTATTTTAAAATCTTAAAAAGTAACAAACAAGAGATTTTCCGCAGGATATATGTACCTATTACTATGTTAATGAGCTCTTCAGTGCCTTTACACCACCCTTTTTTATCCTTGTGTGTGTCAGATGTCATGCAGGTGCAAATACAGCATCAGATTTCTCAGCAGATGTAAATCTGGGGTGTAAGAGTCAGTATGTCACCTGAGTTAGTATGTAGTTTCTCTGAGCTTCATCCACTGAGATCAGACTGGCATTGATGTAGTCATTATTGCCGATCTGTAGATGAATACGGCTGTGGTCAACTGTGAAAAGAGAGCGCGATTAAGCTGTGGGGCACATCACCCATGATGCTTTGCAAATTCAGCAGTGGAACGATTCTTTTTCAGGTCCTGTTCTCAGTTCCCCACAAGAGAGAAAAACATCTTCCTGATGAAAACGCTCAGTTGAAACAGATAATATACACAAGGCATTCATTTAATGTGGTGTTTTGCGAGCTGAGGACCTTTTCAAGTTGTTGTCGAAAAAGAGACTCAGAGAAAGAGGAAACCACAACAGTGTTGCTCTTTGTGACGGAAGAGTTAAAAAAGGGAGAGAAAAAAAGACATGACATCTTCAGCGTGAAATGACTTTAACAGCTCGCTGATAACAGGCCCCTTCCGTTAGGTGTCACTCACTGTGTCGAACAGGGGAAGCGGCACACTTACATGGGCTGACGTCTCTGTAGCGATTACGACTTCTGTTTTCTGGAAGTTTGGCGATCTTGCATGGTAGGTCACTGGACTGCTGCTTAATCTCCTACAGTAAAACAGAAGTCTATGAGATGAAAATGCTTCAATCTGTTAGTGCAACAAATGTGTGGCAAATGATTTGCTGGGGGGAAACTATAGGGCATATAAGTTAACTATATAGGGGACCACCAGCATCCAGTTTAGGATGCCATTCATCCATCAGTGTTATTAAAAACTTCAACTGAGTCAAAGTAGTAGATAAAGGTGTCAAACCAACTAATAACAGACTTCCTCTAATGAAAGGTTAACTCTTTCCCTCCATCTCTATATTTAAAAGTGACAAATTCAGGTCATCTCTATAACTTGTCAAAGCATTTAATCCTTAGTTAGGAACGAAGCAGCGCAATCTGAGCTGTCAAAAAATACAGATACCACATCAAATAAACAAAACAAACTTGTTTTGGGTTGATATGGATATTTGGCACATCATAATCAAGTATGAAACAGAATCAGTTCTTTACCTGGTAAACGGCGTTCCAGTTCCCGAGCTCATCGATTTCCCGAAACTCGGCTTCCATTGCCGCGTGTGTTCCGCGCCGCTCGATAGATGGCTCCCTGACAATTAAATTAGTTATTAAATCGATGTCGAATCACATGGAAAGGACTGACTTTTAAAGTCTGCTTTAATTTTCTTAGAGAACGTTTCTAATGGTACTGTTGTGTCGCCCTTACCGGAAACACGCTGCTCGCTCCTCCCGCAGCACGGCTCTCCGATCTGCGTCGTGATCACGCCCCTCTTTCCTCACAATAACCAATGAAAGACTGCGAGTGTCCATGAACTCAAGGTAAAGGCCAATCAGCGCAAAGTAGTGGGGCGTGGCAACCACTTCGGCCAATCATATTAAGGAGCGTTAGCGCTTTATTCTTCTGGGCTTTGTAGTTTTTGTAATTTGGGGAGTTTACGCAGTACGCATTTGCGTAATGAGATTTAGAAAAGTACATGAAGTAAAATGGCACATATATTACAACCCAAACTTGCAGTATTAACTGTGGAATCAATTAATAACTTATATAGTTGTTTCTTTGTAAGCAGCATTCAATAAAGTAAATGTGATATTTTGTATATGTACATTTCATTAAATGTATGAGGTTTTTTGTGAATTAACCTTCTGGTATTAATCACTCAGGTCACACTTGTGATAATCTGAGGTCAAAACAGACAGAAGACAAGAATCGTGACATTTATTTGTTCTTCAATATTTTGTATTTTGAGGGGATTTAATGGTATTATGCAATATTAAACTCTAAATTATCCACCATTTATTTCTATATAAAATCATACTAATATAGAGGAAATATTTCATATTATTTTCATTTAATATAGTGTTTAGTTTACAGTTTTTCTCAGTCTCTTCAATATTGTAGTTGTGACTTTTTCTTTTATATCACAATGACATTATACTGTAATTTGTTGATAGACCAACAGTAAAAGTGTAACTGTGAATCCTGTCCAGTCTCTGGCAATCAATATCCCATTTACAGTAATGTGTCAGTGTGCCGTCTTGTGCATTTTCAATCATTGTCATCAAAAGTGTAGCCATAGTTTACATCTGAAAATACTGACAGAGTACACTGTTATATTGACAATGTGGCTAAACATTTAGATGATCTTGTTTGCAAACAATGACACAAGGACTTGTCATTTTGATGGCACTGATATGTTCATTAATATGAATACTTACTTACAGGTAGTCCATTGTGTGGTGTTGTGGTGTACAAACTGTTTTGGGAAATTAACTTATTGGTTTGCAATTTGAGAAAATGTACCAAAGTGACTAAGAAAAATTGTAAAATAAAGCAAAGTAATTTCAAATCCAATGCATATCCATGCCATCTGGTGAGAGAAATAAATAATATTATGTGTAATACCATAGTGTAACCACTATAGCGTAGCCTATATAAATATAGGGCCTATAGGCTTGTGTATTCCCCAGTTGCTCTTACTTTTATTAGGTTTTCCATTTGGTTATATTTAGACATTGTCAAAACTTCATCATGGCTGATTTGTAGAATGTATAACACAAAATTGTTAAAATCTTTATTTCATATTTGTCATTTTTTAATTTTCTGCGGCGGTTTTGTATGTGTGTGGTGCTGGTAAACCCTACGATAATGGGGACAAAATGTCCCAAAGATGGCAATATCCAAAATCATTGTGCTTATAGGGAAAACCCCACAATGGTTGTTTTTAGGGGTATTATGTTTAGAGGATAGGATTAGTTTGTACAGTAAAAAAAATCGTTATGTGTATGGAATGTCAAAACATGGAAAACAACTCTGATGATAATTAGGAAGATTATTCCAGGTTTTTCTTGTACATTAATGCATGCACACTAGTCATCTTGAAAATGTCTTGGACTTGACTCATGATTTATATCATGATACTGTATTATTTCAGTGGTTTCCAAACTGGGGTACGTGAGGTGACAAAAGGGGGTTCACGAACAAAATGTAGTTCATTTAATTCTACCTTAAAATAATATTAAAATCGAGCATGTATTTCTAACTTCCAAAATGTAGTAAATCCAGTACATTTAATCAAATTACCTCATCATTTGCAGTCAAAAATGACTATCCACCATAGACTGTAAACAAGCAGCATGCAAATGATAGATTGTCGTTCTCGACAATGCACCTTTGTAAAAGTGGAGATTTAGCACTTACTCGCATGAAGAACAAATGTAGACACAGATAATGGATTAATTTCGATTTAAGACTCAAACTTTCTCCGATACAAAAACATACCTTGTGTGAGTTGTATTTAATGATGATAACGAGCAAGAATGCAATTGTTCCCAAATATCCACATGACTGCAAACGTGGCATTATTATACAACAGGTCAAAAAATAAAACGTAAATTTTACACACAGTACTGTCAGTATTAACTCTATTTTGCAATGAAATAATAGTTCTAATGAAAACCAGCAGAACTACAACACACGTCTGTGTTTCGCTAACAATTCTGCGGCTTTGAACGAATCGTGAGAGTCAATGATTCAATGATTCATTCACAGCCACTTGCTTAGTTACAGAATGAATGACTCGATGACTCACTCATAAAAACAGTGACTTGCTGCCACCTACTGGCGGTTTTAGTTTAATATTTAAAAGTTTTACTTAATTTTACCATCATTGCATATTTCTCTATTGGACATTTTTTATTTAAAACATTATTTACTTTATAAAGTTATTCATAAAGCTAAAAAAATGCACTGGAAAATCAATTTAGGGGGCAAATATTGTCCCTTAATGGTAAAGGTCTGACTGCAGTCGAAGAGGAAGAGGGATGGTAATCCCTTCAGGGGGTACTCCAAGCTAAAATTTTGGGAACCACTGCATTATTTGAATATATGGCAAGTCGTTTAAACATTTAATCCTTAAAACCTATCAGTCTCTACGGAAGCTTGTTTCCGCCACAAAATAAAAAAAAAAAATTAAAAGATAATTGCAACATTTTATTAAAGTCAGAATTGAGAGTTTATTTCTCACAATTCTGACTTTATAAAATGCAATTGTGACTTTATATCAAGCAATTCTGAGAAAAAAGTCAGAATTGTGAGTTTATATCACGCAATTCTGAGAAAAAAGTCAGAATTGTGAGTTTATATCACGCAATTCTGAGAAAAAAGTCAGAATTGTGAGTTTATATCATGCAATTCTGAGAAAAAAGTCAGAATTGTGAGTTTATATCACGCAGTTCTGAGAAAAAAGTCAGAATTGTGAGTTTATATCACGCAGTTCTGAGAAAAAAGTCAGAATTGTGAGTTTATATCGCGCAGTTCTGAGAAAAAAGTCAGAATTGTGAGTTTATATCGCGCAGTTCTGAGAAAAAAGTCAGAATTGTGAGTTTATATCGCGCAGTTCTGAGAAAAAAGTCAGAATTGTGAGTTTATATCGCGCAGTTCTGAGAAAAAAGTCAGAATTGTGAGTTTATATCGTGCAGTTCTGAGAAAAAAGTCAGAATTGTGAGTTTATATCACGCAGTTCTGAGAAAAAAGTCAGAATTGTGAGTTTATATCGCGCAGTTCTGAGAAAAAAGTCAGAATTGTGAGTTTATATCGCGCAGTTCTGAGAAAAAAGTCAGAATTGTGAGTTTATATCGCGCAGTTCTGAGAAAAAAGTCAGAATTGTGAGTTTATATCACGCAGTTCTGAGAAAAAAGTCAGAATTGTGAGTTTATATCGCGCAGTTCTGAGAAAAAAGTCAGAATTGTGAGTTTATATCGTGCAATTCTGAGAAAAAAGTCAGAATTGCAAGAAGTAATCTTGCATTTGTGAGAAAAAAAGTCAATTGTAAAATAAAAAGATGGAATTACCTTTTTTATTTTTTATTCAGCGGTGGAAAAAAGCTTCCATAAGTATCTATTTTCATTGTACTAGCACTTATTTTTTATATTCATTTGCTTATTCTTTAGGAGTGCTTATTCTTTAGATGAAGTACCTTTTTTTTTAAGATACTAGTAGGCTACTCATTCATTAGATAGTTCATATTTATAAGATACTACTTATTTCAGTAATGTCTAGTATTTACAAACATAAATTAATGAGTTTGGAGGAAGAATCTGTTTGAATGAAGATATCTCCATACATTCTCACTAGTTCCTTATGAGGTTGAAGATATCTCTAAATGAAGAGTAGATATTCAGTTTTTGAAATCTTTTTAAATATACGTATTTATTAGATACTATAGTATGTATGTTAAATACTATTATTTTTCATTAGAGACTAATACCTATTTAATGTATACTAGTTATTAATTAGGTACTACTTGTTTATTAGACACCACTATCTTTTGTAACTGTAGTAACAATAACAATTCTTATTAGTCACAACTGCTTTTTTACTCGTCATATGTTATGACTAGTCAGAATGGCCACTGTTCAATTAAAAATCTTACTAGTAAAATAAAAAAAAATCTTACTAGTAACATTTGGAATACATGACGTGTACTAGCTACTGAATAATTACTATAGTATCTATTTAATAGTTACGAGTATCTAATGAAAAATACCAAGTAATAAATCTGTTTATTAGGTACTATCTAATGAATAAGTAGGCTGGTGTCTATTTAAAAGGTGGTATATGAATAAGTACCAGTATCTAATAAATAAGTACTAGTATATATTAAGTAGTCTACTATCTGATGAATAAGTCTATTTGAAAGGTAGTATGAATGAGTACCAGCAGTAGTATAACGAATAAGTAGGCTACTAGTATCTTTTAAAAAAGGTAATATACCTAATGGAATAGATATAGCCTACTAGTATCTTAAAAATAAGTATTAGTAGCATGAAAATAGATATTAGTACGTTTAAGGATTAAAACGTCTTGCGTTTGTCAAACCGGTTACGATTTACGTGTTCTTCTCTCTGACGGATACAAAGTACATCCTCTGTGTCCGCGTGCTGATAGAGTGCACTGTGTATCAGAGGGTTTTAGTCTATGTTAATTTAGTTATTTGTGTTATAATTTGTTACTGAGCTGAACCGACTGGTTCTACAGGTTCATAGAGGTTCATAGCGACCGGACGGCAAGCTGCAGCAGTAACTCCCATGAACGGACCTGACAGCCTGCCCAGCCTGGTAACGTATGATGAACACTGATCTGTTGTATTATTGCGTGGTCTATGATTATAAACATCTGCTAACGAACCGTGATGAAAGCAGCCATGTATTATGCAAATAATGATCGAATCAGACAATAGGGAAGTGCCTTAGCATGCGGGCTAATGTTATCCGGTTCGGCTAACCTGATTCAGTCATTACGAAGATGTACACGCAGTATAATAATACACACATAACACAGCCACACATGACGCAGAAACAAACACGTTCAGCTGAACGTTGCTAGACGATGATTCGGAAATGTTTTCTTTTTCTTTTTCTTCTTTTAATGTTTGATTATTCGTTTGGTTAGCTTGTAAGCATGCTAAGTTAACAGGATGTAAACCTTTGGCACTTGTGGAAAACTGGAGCAGCCTGTTTATGTTGACCAGGGGCCGGTTGCATAAACCGATAAGACTACTCTTTCAAGATAGTAATCAATATTTTATTAAGACTTTTCTTAACTTTTTTAAGTCAGTTACATAAATACGTAGATTGGCCTAATTTGATACCGAAAAGTAAGACTGCCCCTTGACTAATTGCTAGTGGGTCACACTAGATATTTAGACACGTTTATGCAATTGGCCCTAGATCTAAGCAGAAAAAACAGCTGATCAGAATATAACACTAAATTAAGACAGATCGTCCTGAAATTGATTATAGCTACTGAAATCAGTATCCGAATTTAACTTAAGGCCCCATTGGAATTGATGTTTAGGGGCTTTTGCACATCATGTCGTTTATGTCATATACTTTAAGTGGATTAATTTATTGAAATGCCAAGAATAGAATATTTTGAAACGTATTTCAAGTCTGATTTGACTATATAGCCAATATTTGTATCTGGGTAGTTACTAGTTGGCAAATAAGCAGTAAAAAAAATCGTTTTTTTTTTTGTTATAAAACACCAAATTCGAAAATAAAATACATATTATTTAGTGTGAACTCTGATGTTTGAGAAAATATCAGGGCTCACTAACTTTGTCGATTCTTTCAGTTTTTTATTTATTTGTCATTTTACTTAAAGCTGCTGTCCACGATTTTTGACCCTCTAACGGTTAATAAACAGTACTGCACGCGTCTTGCGGAAGAACATTGTAGCCGGAGCTACTTTTCTCCGTGTATGTCTATGGCGAGTCACGCAGTTACTGTGATACTGTGCAGCGAGTCCTACCAGTCTGGTCGGAAATAGTCCGAATATAAACACTTATTATAAGTGTACTATAATGATTCAGGATAAGAAAAACACACGGTTTGGAAAATGGATTCAAGTTGTATATTCTCATTATATTATTTTTGAATATTTTCAACACAAAAAAGTTGCGGACTGCAGCTTTAAAGGGCTAGTTTGCCCAAAAATGAAAATTATGTCATTTATTACTCACCCTCATGTCGTTCTACACCCGTAAGGCCTTCATTCATCTTCAGAACACAAATTAAGATATTTTTTATTAAATCCGATGGCTCCGCTCTGCATTCAAAACAATGACACTTCCTTTCTCAAGATTCATAAAGGTAACAGTTACTAAAAACATATTTAAATTGGTTCATGCGAGTACAGTAGCTCTACCTTAATATTATAAAGCAATGAGAATATTTTTGTGCGCCAAAAACACAAAATAACGACTTTTCAACATTATAGTGATGGTCCGATTTTTCAGAGCCATTGGATTTAATCAAAAATATCTTAATTTGTGTTCTGAATATGAATGAAGGCCTTACAGGTGAGTAATAAATGACATTATTTTCACTTTTGGGTGAACAAACCCTTTAAATGTGTCCTATGGTGTGAGTGTGACACCAAAGAACAACAAAACTTGACACTTTTATAGTGGTTCCAAAAAGGTTAACTTTTTGAACAATTCGGACACAAAAAATTGCCATGTGCACATGTCATGGGCTTCAGTAACATGACCAAAGCCACTGGAAGGCAAGCCTGCAACCTTTAACCAAAAAAGCATGACAGCTAATGTGGCTAATTACTAAAATAGACACTTGTAAAATTATGTCCAAGTTATTAACATTTGTATGCTTTTCTTTTTAATTTATTCATAGTTGTGATTTATTGAACCATGCTTGAGACAAAAGCGCACCATAGGACAATTTTGAGATTTGGTTAAAAAAAATAAATAATAAATAAAGCAGTTTTTATATCAACAGGTCAATGTAAGACAAAGACATGTTTAACCATTTACTGCATTTCTAAATGATGACAATACTAATTATATTAATTTTTATCTTGTGTGACAGTGAAAATGCCATGTCACGTCAACAACCATTCTACATGTGTTAATCTGTGAATTTTATACATCATCATCAGATTGTGAACTGTTGGACAAGGTA
Organism: Chanodichthys erythropterus; assembly: GCF_024489055.1. NCBI lineage: Eukaryota > Metazoa > Chordata > Actinopteri > Cypriniformes > Xenocyprididae > Chanodichthys > Chanodichthys erythropterus. The sequence goes on from NC_090229.1 coordinate 19,560,587, forward strand.
GAATATCTGGGGAGTTTTAGGTTCGTCTCCCCATGACAACGTGTCACCATGGTGACTGCGGCTCCAACAGTGATGCCGAGCGGCGCACCTCTGATGATGATAATGTGGAGAATGCGGAGCTCACGGAGCTTGGGCCGCTGTTGACAACTCCAGCTAATGCAGAGAAATCCAGAGTGAGTAGTGAGAATAAAAAAAAACTCTGGGTCAAGATTTTTTTCAAAGAAATGAATTTTTTTAGCAAAGACATTAAATGGATCAAAAGTGACAGTAAAGACATTTTTAATGCTAATATTTTTATTTCTGTTATGCTGTAGTTTTGTACTTTTTATTTATCAAAGAATCTTAAAATTCAGCTTTACCATCACTTGAGTAAATAACATGTTATTGTGCAATTATATTTTACAGTATTACAACATCTTGCTGAGCCTAAGAGACTTTCTAAAACAAATCTTTCTGACCTCAAACTTTTGAACAGTAGATAGAATGAGGCAAGAACACCTAAAGTTAACTAAAAGCATAATTGTTTTTTTTTTTTTTTAGGGTGCATCTGCATTTCCAGATGAAGATGAGGATGAGGATGAAGAGGAAGAAGGTGGTTTGCGGGTGGTTACACTACCCATGCAGGCACACCATGCCATGGAGAAGATGGAAGAGTTTGTACACAAGGTGATGTTCATCTTCAAATGACTCCTATTTACGCTTTCAAAACTGTAATTTATTAACCAAAATGTTTGTATTTTAAATCAAGTGTTACTTTTGTAATAGTAACAAATGTGGCCCATTTCTAGTCTGAGCGGTTTGTATTGAAGCAAACTCTTACCATTACTAGGTGTGGGAAGGACGTTGGCGAGTTATTCCATACAGTCTCCTCCCCGATTGGCTGAAGGACAATGATTACCTGCTTCAAGGACACCGCCCACCCATGCCATCCTTCCGTGCCTGTTTTGGGAGCATCTTTAGGATTCACACAGAAACTGGAAACATCTGGACGCACCTGCTGGGTCTGTGTTTATGATGTGTGAAATAATTGCAAAAATGTAAAATATTACAAAAGTTCATCAAGAGCCAGAGATTTTAATTAAACCCATATACAGACATACTTATCACTATAGCGGCTACTTGTGAACTGACCGCCAGCAAATAGTCTTAAATGAACGTTTCCCGTTTCTCAAATTTTCCTGCAGAGGAATTATTTACATTCTAATGTTACATTCTAACATTTTAAAAAGTCTCTCCTGCTTACCAAGGCTGTATTACTATAAAATGACTATACAATGACTACAACGCTCACCAGCGCAGTAGTTTTGCAAATACAGTACAAGAAATCTCGATGGAGGTGGGTAATTTTCGAAATTGTCTTATAAAGTGAGGTCGTTATGTGTATATTGAATTACCGTAAAGCAGTTTGTCACTCTCGCCTGAACTTGCAAGTGCTGTTTTATGGCGTAGACGTGCCAGAGGGGGTTAGTGCACACCTCAAACACACCACTACAAGTCAATTAACCATGGTAAGGACTAAACTATTTATGAAGGTTAAAAAAAAGTTACTTAGTTCTGCTTTAAAAGTAGCTAAAACTGGTAGCTTAATGTCACTAGATGACATGATAATGGCAAATTCATTGATCTATATAAATATGAATAGAGATCAGTGGACAAAATAAGAATCTAGATAAGGTTTGGTCAAGAAGTTGCTAGATTTGTCCCTAAAGTTTTGAAAAAAGTCTCAGAAGGGGCAAGGGAAGTCACTAAATCTAAATTGGCAACACTCCATGAAAATAACTTGGGTTAGTTCACCCAAAAATGAAAATTATGTCATTAATGACTCACCCTCATGTTGTTCCAAACCCGTCTCCGTTCATCTTCAGAACACAGTTTAAGATATTTTAGATTTAGTCCGAGCGCTTTCTGTCCCTCCATTGAAAATGTATGTATGGTACTTCTTGGACAAATTTTGTCTAGATTCCGTGACTCGCCCGCTGATCTATATTTATATTAAAATATATCAGTGGACTCAGTATGATGTCATCTAGCAACATTTAGCGACCAGTTTAAGCTACCTCAGCTGAAAGCAATTGGCAACACTGATGACTACACTTCAAAATAAAAGACATGAAAACATGAACAAAACCAACATCTGACATGACAACATGATCCTGTTGATCCATGCTGATTTGGTGCTCATGCAACATTTTTATTACTATCAATGTTGAAAACAGTTTTGCTGCTTAATATTTTTGAGGAAACTGTTTTCCAGGGCTCTTTGATGAATAGAAAGCTCAAAAGTTTATTTAAAAATAGAAATCATTTGTAACATTATAACAGTCTTTACTGTAATTTCTGATCAATTTAATGTGTCTTTGCTGAATAAAAGTATTAATTTCTTAAAAAAAAAAATCTTACTGGCCACAAACTTTTGAACAAACTTGCGTATATCATAACCCCAGTGACGTTTTAAGAAAGATGTTCTACAACTTCTGGAACTTACAAGATAAATTGTATGATATTTGTAATGTGATAATCTGATATGTGTGAATCATTGCCCTGAGGATGACAAAAAACGCACCACTTTTAATATCAGTCAAACCTGTAATTATGTTTCTGGTGAGTCATTTTGGAGGCTAACTAAGCTATCGCAATGTGTTCCTACAGGCCTAATTCTGTTCCTTTGCTTGGGTACACTGACAATGCTGCGGCCGAATGTGTCATTCATGGCACCTGTGCAGGAGAAGGTGGTGTTAGGGATGTTCTTCCTGGGTGCAGTGCTTTGTTTGTGCTTCTCATGGCTTTTTCACACCGTCTACTGCCACTCAGAAAAGGTTTCCAGAACTTTCTCCAAGTAAGTGACACCGATTTTTATGTTCTATGTGTGTAGGCATATTATGTATGCATTACCTTCAGTGACTGCAGTGTATTTTTTATGCCCCTAGGTTGGATTACTCTGGTATCGCTTTGTTGATTATGGGCTCATTCGTTCCATGGCTATACTACTCGTTTTACTGCTCGCCTCAGCCACGGCTTATCTATCTGTCTGTTGTATGTGTGCTGGGTGTCGCTGCTATCATAGTGGCCCAGGTGGACCGATTCGCCACCCCTCGCCACAGGTCCACACGTGCCGGTAACACACTCACCTGCTCCATGAAAAGTTCCACCTTAATTGTTGATTTGACATGGCTGTTAAAAACAATTTTTCATCTTCAGGTGTTTTCCTGGGCCTCGGTCTGAGTGGGCTCATTCCCACAATGCACTTTACCATCACAGAGGGTTTTGTGAAGGCAACGACAGTGGGTCAGATGGGCTGGTTCTATCTGATGGGTGCCATGTATGTCAGTGGAGCAGGACTGTATGCAGCACGGATACCTGAACGCTACTTTCCTGGAAGATGTGACATTTGGGTAAGACTTAAAGGGTTTGTTAACCCCAAAATGACAATTCTGTCATTAATTACTCAGCCTTATGTCGTTCCAAACCTGCAAGACCTTTGTTCATTTTTGGAACACAAATTAAGACATTTTTGATGAAATCTGAGAGGTATATGACTCGTCCATAGACAGCAATTTAACCACCACTTTCAAGGTCCAGAAAGGTACTAAAGACATCGTTAAAACAGTCTTGTGACTGCAGTGGCTCAACCCTAATGTTATGAAGCAACAAGAATACTTTTTGTGCGCAAAAACAAAACAAAAATAATGACTTATTCAACAATATCTTCTCTTCTGTGTAATTCTCCTATGTTGTTTACGTTCAGTGCTTTCAGCTTCTGTGTCAAAAGCCGGCTCAGTTTTGGCAAATGCTGTTCACGTGAGCAGCACAACACATGCGTGTGATGCTGACGCAGGAACCGGCCAATCAGAAGTCACTGTTCTGACATAGAACCTGGAAGCCCTGAATGTAAACAGCGTACGAGAATGACACAGATATTGTTGAATAAAGTTATTGTTGTTTTGTTTTTGTGCACAAAAGTATTCTCCTCACTTCATAAAATTAAGGTTGAGCCACTGCAGTCATGTCAACTGTTTTAAAGGTGCCCTAGAAATAAAAATGTAATTTATCTCGGCATAGTTGAATAACAAGAGTTCAGTACATGGAATGACATACAGTGAGTCTCAAACTCCATTGTTTCCTCCTTATATAAATCTCATTTGTTTAAAAGACCTCCGACGAACAGGCGAATCTCAACATAACACCGACTGTGACGCAAGAGTCGGGATCATTAATATGTATGATCCCAATATTTGCATATGCCAGCTCATGTTCAAGCATTAGACAAGGGCAGCCAGTATTAACAACTGGATCAGACTAGGTAAGCAAGCAAGAACAATAGCGAAAAATGGCAGATGGAGCAATAATAACTGACATGATCCATGATATCATGATATTTTTAGTGATATTTGTAAATTGTCTTTCTAAATGTTTTGTTAGCATGTTGCTAATGTACTGTTAAATGTGGTTAAAGTTACCATCGTTTCTTACTGTATTCACGAGACAAGACTGTCGTTATTTTCATTTTTAAACACTCGCAGTCTGTATAATTCATAAACACAACTTCATTCTTTATAAATCTCTCCAACAGTGTGTAATGTTAGCTTTAGCCACGGAGCACTATCAAACTCATTCAGAATCAAATGTAAACATCCAAATAAATACCATACTTACGCGATTAGACATGCTGCATGACGAACACTTTGTAAAGAACAATTTTGAGGGTTATATTAGCTGTGTGAACTTTGTTTATGCTGTTTAAGGCAAGCGCAAGCTCCGGGGGCAGGGAGCATGATAATTTAAAGGGCAACATGAATCGGCGCATTTCTAATGATGCCCCAAAATAGGCAGTTAAAAAAATTAATAAAAAAAAATCTATGGGGTATTTTGAGCTGAAACTTCACCTTAGACCAGTAGGGGTTCAATCTTGTGCTGGCTGGCGGTAGCAGCCACTGACAGGTCACGTGACCTGGTGGCAGCTGCCAGTCTGATTCTGGCAGGTCACGTGACCTGCCATTGGCGCTGGTGGCAGCTGCCAGTCTGATTATGGGAGGTCTGTCAGAGGTTCTGGTGGCTGGCAGAGTATAACACGTTCCCTATATCTCTGTCGCTGCATGGAAATACATAATTGTATTATTAATAATATAACATTATGAATATATTCTTTTGTATAATACACGTTTTAGATGGGTTTATCTCAATTAAAGCAGTGAAATGACCGTGATCTCAACTGGTGGAAAATGACGCTCAGCCCAGCCAGCCACTGCTGAGACGCGAGTATAACGCGCTCTCTAATCACTCTCGCTGCATGAAAATACATAATTTTATTATTATTAATATCATATTATGACTATATTGTTTTGTATGGTGGACGTTTTAGATGGGTTTATCTCAATTAAAGCAGTGAAATGACCGTGATCTCAACTGGTGGAAAATGACGCTCAGCCCAGCCAGCCACTGCTGAGACGCGAGTATAACGCGCTCTCTAATCACTCTCGCTGCATGAAAATACATAATTTTATTATTATTAATATCATATTATGACTATATTGTTTTGTATGGTGGACGTTTTAGATGGGTTTATCTCAATTAAAGCAGTGAAATGACCGTGATCTCAACTGGTGGAAAATGACGCTCAGCCCAGCCAGCCACTGCTGAGACGCGAGTATAACGCGCTCTCTAATCACTCTCGCTGCATGAAAATACATAATTTTATTATTATTAATATCATATTATGACTATATTGTTTTGTATGGTGGACGTTTTAGATGGGTTTATCTCAATTAAAGCAGTGAAATGACCGTGATCTCAACTGGTGGAAAATGACGCTCAGCCCAGCCAGCCACTGCTGAGACGCGAGTATAACGCGCTCTCTAATCACTTTCGCTGCATGAAAATACATCATTTTATTATTATTAATATCATATTATGACTCTATTCTTTTGTATAATACACGTTTTAGATGGGTTTTTCTCAATTAAAGCAGTGAAATGACCGTGATCTCAACTGGTGGAAAATGACGCATAGCCCAGCCAGCCACTGCTGAGACGCGAGTATAACGCGCTCTCTAATCACTCTCGCTGCATGAAAATACATAATTTTATTATTATTAATATCATATTATGATTCTATTCTTTTGTATGGTGGACGTTTTAGATGGGTTGATCTCAATTAAAGCAGTAAAATGACCGTGATCTCAACTGGTTGCTATATGCTTCGCTGGACGCTCAACCATCCAGCCACTGTTGCCTGTCATTCCAAAGAAATCATTCTAATTTGTATGCATACTGCTAATAGTTGTGACGATTTTATGTTTTGTAATAACACGAGTTATGCAATAATATATAGCATAAAAATGGCAATTAAAACGTGAATTATTCTAATAATACGACCCTTTCTCAACATTAATCCTAAATCTGGATACAATCATTTTAGCGGCTGTGGGGAAGTTTAGGTCTCATTTCTTGATTTCATTTTAAAAAGGTGTGTTTGATGTAAATATTTAGATACATTGACGTTGTTCATTTCTTTTAAGGTCACGGGCAGCATAAGCAACATGACCACCTGTAAATCTGCTCATATTCTGAGAAAACTTGTTTCACAAATATGTTTCACATATTTACAATATTTGGAGGGGATTTGCATGTTTAAAAAGTTGTTGTTGAGTGTTAGCTTGTAAGTAAGTGTAAGATAAAAATTTTGTGGAATGCAGCAACTTTGTTTTACCTAATTATTCATGCCTCTTTTTTTAATGTTAAAAATAATAAAATACATGTTTACATTTTTTAATGCTAATGTAAACAACAGGCGTTTGGGTAACATTTATTTGTCCATTTCTCATTAATTATATATATATATATATATATATATATATATATATATATATATATATATATATATATATATATATGGGAGGATGTACAGTTTGTACAGTATAAATAAAAATCACGAGTCCCAGTGCATGTGTGTATGAAATATGATACTCAAAAGTATGTGCATGTTTTTGTTGTTGAGCATCATATTTATACATCAGGCTTTTATAGCTCAATTTTTTGAAAATCAATCATAATATAATGTTCCCCGAAAGCATGCTGTGTTATATTTGACACTTACATTAACACGAAAAAAGTAGTTTATTAGTAATAGTAATTTTTAGCATTAAAAATTGTGTATAAATATGAATAATCAAGTTGCTTCAGTACAGTACATTTTTGCCTTACACATACTTCATATGTAGGCTATGTACTGTCAATCAGAGGACAGAAAGCATTAAGTAGATTGTATATATATTTGAGGTAAACCCATCTGAAACGCCAACCATACAACAGAATATAGTCATAAGATTAGCTGTATTAATAATAATAAAATTATGTATTTTCATGCAGCGAAAGTGATTAGAGAGCGCGTTATACTCACGTCTCAGCAGTGGCTGGCTGGGCTGAGCATCATTTTCCACCAGTTGAGATCACGGTCATTTTACTGCTTTAATTGAGATAAACCCATCTAAAACGTCAATCATACAAAACAATATAGTCATAATATGATATTAATAATAATAAAATTATGTATTTTCATGCAGGGAAAGTGATTAGAGAGCGCGTTATACTCGCGTATCAGCAGTGGCTGGCTGGGCTGAGCGTCATTTTCCACCAGTTGAGATCACGGTCATTTTACTGCTTTAATTGAGATAAACCCATTTAAAACGTCAATCATACAAAACAATATAGTCATAATATGATATTAATAATAATAAAATTATGTATTTTCATGCAGGGAAAGTGATTAGAGAACGCGTTATACTCGCGTCTCAGCAGTGGCTGGCTGGGCTATGCGTCATTTTCCACCAGTTGAGATCACGGTCATTTTACTGCTTTAATTGAGATAAACCCATCTAAAACGTCAATCATACAAAACAATATAGTCATAATATGATATTAATAATAATAAAATTATGTATTTTCATGCAGCGAGAGTGATTAGAGAGCGCGTTATACTCGCGTCTCAGCAGTGGCTGGCTGGGCTATGCGTCATTTTCCACCAGTTGAGATCACGGTCATTTTACTGCTTTAATTGAGATAAACCCATCTAAAACGTCAATCATACAAAACAATATAGTCATAATATGATATTAATAATAATAAAATTATGTATTTTCATGCAGCGAGAGTGATTAGAGAGCGCGTTATACTCGCGTCTCAGCAGTGGCTGGCTGGGCTATGCGTCATTTTCCACCAGTTGAGATCACGGTCATTTTACTGCTTTAATTGAGATAAACCCATTTAAAACGTCAATCATACAAAACAATATAGTCATAATATGATATTAATAATAATAAAATTATGTATTTTCATGCAGGGAAAGTGATTAGAGAGCGCGTTATACTCGCGTCTCAGCAGTGGCTGGCTGGGCTATGCGTCATTTTCCACCAGTTGAGATCACGGTCATTTTACTGCTTTAATTGAGATAAACCCATTTAAAACGTCAATCATACAAAACAATATAGTCATAATATGATATTAATAATAATAAAATTATGTATTTTCATGCAGGGAAAGTGATTAGAGAGCGCGTTATACTCGCGTATCAGCAGTGGCTGGCTGGGCTGAGCGTCATTTTCCACCAGTTGAGATCACGGTCATTTTACTGCTTTAATTGAGATAAACCCATTTAAAACGTCAATCATACAAAACAATATAGTCATAATATGATATTAATAATAATAAAATTATGTATTTTCATGCAGGGAAAGTGATTAGAGAACGCGTTATACTCGCGTCTCAGCAGTGGCTGGCTGGGCTATGCGTCATTTTCCACCAGTTGAGATCACGGTCATTTTACTGCTTTAATTGAGATAAACCCATCTAAAACGTCAATCATACAAAACAATATAGTCATAATATGATATTAATAATAATAAAATTATGTATTTTCATGCAGCGAGAGTGATTAGAGAGCGCGTTATACTCGCGTCTCAGCAGTGGCTGGCTGGGCTATGCGTCATTTTCCACCAGTTGAGATCACGGTCATTTTACTGCTTTAATTGAGATAAACCCATCTAAAACGTCAATCATACAAAACAATATAGTCATAATATGATATTAATAATAATAAAATTATGTATTTTCATGCAGGGAAAGTGATTAGAGAGCGCGTTATACTCACGTCTCAGCAGTGGCTGGCTGGGCTATGCGTCATTTTCCACCAGTTGAGATCACGGTCATTTTACTGCTTTAATTGAGATAAACCCATTTAAAACGTCAATCATACAAAACAATATAGTCATAATATGATATTAATAATAATAAAATTATGTATTTTCATGCAGGGAAAGTGATTAGAGAGCGCGTTATACTCACGTCTCAGCAGTGGCTGGCTGGGCTATGCGTCATTTTCCACCAGTTGAGATCACGGTCATTTTACTGCTTTAATTGAGATAAACCCATTTAAAACGTCAATCATACAAAAGAATAGAGTCATAATATGATATTAATAATAATAAAATTATGTATTTTCATGCAGCGAGAGTGATTAGAGAGCGCGTTATACTCGCGTCTCAGCAGTGGCTGGCTGGGCGTCATTTTCCACCAGTTGAGATCACGGTCATTTTACTGCTTTAATTGAGATAAACCCATCTAAAACGTCCACCATACAAAACAATATAGTCATAATATGATATTAATAATAATAAAATTATGTATTTTCATGCAGCGAGAGTGATTAGAGAGCGCGTTATACTCGCGTCTCAGCAGTGGCTGGCTGGGCTGAGCGTCATTTTCCACCAGTTGAGATCACGGTCATTTTACTGCTTTAATTGAGATAAACCCATCTAAAACGTGAATTATACAAAAGAATAGAGTCATAAGATTATTTTAATAATAATACAATTATGTATTTCCATGCAACGATAGAAATAAGGAACGCGTTACACTCTGCCAGCCACCGCTGACAGACCTGCCAGAATCAAGACTGGCAGCTGCCACCAGCGCCAATGGCAGGTCACGTGACCTGCCAGAATCAGACTGGCAGCTGCCACCAGGTCATGTGACCTGTCAGTGGCTGCTGCCGCCAGCCAGTTGAAGATTGAACCCCCACTCCCTTAGACTTATATTACATCTTGTAAAAAGACGTTCTACGGCACCTGTAACAATGTCTTTAGTACTTTTCTGGACCTTGAAATTGTTGATTATATTGTTGTCTCTGGAGTCATATACCACTCAGATTTCATCAAAAATATATGAATTTGTGTTCTGAAGATGAACGAAGGTCTTGAGGGTTTGGAACGACATGAGGGTGAGTAATTAATGATTGAAGTTTCATTTTTGGGTCAGCTAATCCTTTAAGGGAAATTTTGTTGCATGTAGTATTGTAAAGTAGTCTAATAGCATAATGTTCATGGAAGTATACTCATAGTCTCGATCTGTTTTACTTTCTCAGTTTCAGTCTCATCAGATATTCCATGTGTTGGTTGTCGGAGCGGCGTTTGTCCATTTTTATGGAATCTCAAACCTGCAGGAATTCCGCTATGGTCTGGAAGGAGGCTGCACAGATGACACTCTGCTGTAAAAAAAAAAAAAAAAAAAAAATTGCTTGAACTTTGGCCGGTGCCTGCTCACTTCACAATGAACCTGGACCCGACATAATAATGATTGAAAGATTTGTATTATCTCTGAGGGATTTTAACATATATTTAAATAGGATGTTTATTTGTTAAGATACTTAAAATTACTGATAAATGAGGTAGTCTTGTGTTTATATTGTTCTTTACTATTTCAGTACAGCACAGAATTTATTGTAAATCACTGGAATGAGTCATAAAACATTACAGAGGTCTTGAGAGACACTACCTCCTCCAACACCTTTTTTTTTCTAATAGGTTTCTGAACTAGTGCGTGGTTTTTCATCTAAGGTTTTATTTACTGATTCGTAGTTCTGTACTTTGTAAGAATTTAAGGGTAACACACATGAACATGTTTAGTTCTCGTTTTTCTCAAACATGTTTGCATGATCATTCATTAACTTTTGACCCTAAAATGACCCAGAGCTTCAGCAGTGGGACTCACACTGGGACACATGCAATTTATTTTTTGTTTGAGTGAATCAGGATTTCAGTCCAAAATACTTGTATTGGTTTTGGAAGTCATAGAAGTCAAGATATTTAAAAAGAGCAGAATAAAGATGAAACACCAAGAATTGCTTGCTTTGATCAATAATAGTTGTTCTTTTTTCATCATCAATAGTTCTTTGTATGTGTGTGTGTGTGTACACTGTCATTCTGGCATTTGAAAGAGGATTTTATGTTATACATATGCTTTTTTTAAGTAGGTTAGTGGTTGAAGTATGTTCAATGCTATTTAGTTTTATATACTAAAATAATAGTATTAATAATTTGAATTATCATTTATTTTTATATTTTAGTTTGAATTAATTTAATTTTACTTCAAGTTTTAGTAATATTGTTATGTGATTTTGTCATTTTGATTTTAGTGTTTTTTTTATATTTCTACACTATATTGCCAAAAGTTTTGGGACGACTGCCTGTACATGTACATGAACTTTAATGACATCCCATTCTTAATCTTCTGGGAAGGCTTTCCACAAGGTTTAGGAGTGTGTTTATGGGAATTTTTGACCATTCTTCTAGATGCGCATTTGTGAGGTCAGGCACTGATGTTGGACAAGAAGGCCTGGCTCGCAGTCTGCGCTCTAATTCATCCCAAAGGTGTTCTGTCGGGTTGAGGCTAGTCAAGTTCTTCCACACCAAACTCGCTCATCCATGTCTTTATGGACCTTGATTTTTGTACTGGTGCGCAGTCATGTTGGAACAGGAAGGGGCCATCCCCAAACTGTTCCCACAAAGTTGAGAGCATGAAATTGTCCAAAATGTCTTGGTATGCTGAAGCATTAAGAGTTCCTTTCACTGAAACTAAGGGGCCAAGCCCAACAACCCCAAAAACAACCCTACACCATAATCCCCCCTCCACCAAACTTTACACTTGGCACAATACAGTCAGGCAAGTGCTGTTCTCCTGGCAACTGCTACAAGGTCTGTAGCTAGTGACTGCAGAAAGTTGGTGACTTCTGCGCACCGTGTGCCTCAGCATGCGCTGACCCCGCTCTGTGATTTTACATGGCCTACCACTTCATGGCTGAGTTGCTGTTGTTCCCAATTGCTTCCACTTTGTTACGATACCACTAACAGTTGACCGTGGAATATTTAGTAGTAAGGAAATGTTTTTTTTTTTTTTCTGTTTTAGTCATTTCAACTTCAGCTTATATAGTTAGTTGCCAAGGCAGATTTCCTATGGTTTCTCAATGAAAATACTCACACTATTACCAAAAACTAGCACCACTGTGTCATTTATGCCCAACTTGAACTACAAATCTCACTTAGCCATGTTATAGCAATATATTCTGTTTGTCAAAAGATTTCATGATTATTTTTCAAATTATTATATATAGAGAGCTGTTCACCTGTTTGTGGTCCAAAAATGTAAACAAATAAGCAGTTGGAAGCAATGTGTGTTTCCATTGAGGTCTATGTTTTACATTACTTGAAGAGACTTTCACGTTTTGATCTACAAATCAAACACAATAATATATAAAAATGTAAATTTTGAAGCCACTATGATATAATATATATATATATATATATATATATATATATATATATATATATATATATATATATATACACACACACACACACACACTTCTTATTGCGTTCTTTTATAAAACAGTATGTTTTATAACAAATTATAACGCTTTATCATAAAATGAAGGGTTTTTTTTAATTAATTAACAAATGAAGGTCAGAATATGTTGTGACCATAGACTGTAAAAGGTTGTGACTTGAGATAACATAATTTCAAAACGCGCGAGCACAATTCTTACAGTGCGCACGCGCGCTGGTGACGTCGCAGTGTTTTGCTGGGGATGCGCGCACACGTGAACGCTGTTCTTTTCATTGCTGGAGTAAAATTAATTCGGTTCACACCTGCGAGGGTCTCCCTGTAAGGGGTGCCAGCAGATGTCCAAATAGACCGCCGTGTGCTGTCATCCAGTCCTGGTCCGCTTCTGTTCTGCTGTGGATCAGCTGTACGCTGTGAGTTCACATGAAGATGTTTATGTGTGGGTTATCTTCCGTTTTTAGTTAGCCCTTAGCATGTAGCCTCATATCACCTCAGTGAGACTTAAACTCTCACCTGATTTACACCAACACTTTATGATGAAGTTATACGAAGAAAATATTAAATACGAAGAAATTATTCCTGTTTTCCGTCTGTAGTAACACACAGGCGTAATATTCCTCAGCCTACAGCTAGACCTGAACTAAAATATTTTATTGTTTATATGTTTACATTGTTGTATATGTTTCAGAATGTCTCTTTCTTTCTAAGATGCTGCTGAAAAGATTCGTGTAGCCTAAAGGATGCTTAGTGAGCTGTTTCATTGAGACACTGCTTCTTTTGAGACAGACCTTTCTGGTTGATTCTTTTTCTAAGTAACTTTCTCAACAAATGTCAGTATACTGCTGCCAATTTCTAAGCTAATATACTGATACAAAAATGGACACAAATGGTCTGATCTGTACTCCACCCAATAGTTTCTAACCCTTCAAGTTGACAATAGATTCTGTCATCATTTACTTACCCTTATGTCTTTCCAAACTTTCTTCTGTTTATCTTGAAATAAGATATTTTGAAGAACGTTGGTAACCAAAATTTTTTAGTTCCCATTGACTTTCATTGTATTTATGTCCACACAATGAAAGTTAGTGGGAACCAAAGCTGTTTGGTTATCGACATTCTTCAAAGTACATAATACAAGTTTTGTGTATTTGGGATCAGCTGTGTTGTTTCAGAGTGGTCACTAATTGATGTGTCCTGCAGAAATCATCATCCTGCAGTGCCTGAGGCTTTGTCACTCCACCCCACCCCCTGTTGTCATGGCGCCCAAGGACATCATGACCAATTCACACGCCAAATCCATTTTGAATGCCATGAACGCCCTAAGAAAGAGCAACACGCTGTGTGACATCACTCTGAGGGTGGAGGGCACAGATTTCCCGGCCCACCGCATTGTGTTGGCAGCCTGCAGTGATTATTTCTGTGCCATGTTCACTAGTGAGGTAACAAACACCCTCTATATCCACACTCATCATTCACATGATACAGAAATCACTGTGGTCTTAAAAGATTAGGTCACTTTGAAATGAAAATTAGCCCAAGCTTTACTCACCCTCAAGACATTTTAGGTGTATATGACTTTCTTCTTTCTGATGAACATAATCGTTGAAATATAAATAAATATCCTGACGCAGCCAAGCTTTATAATGACAGTGAGTGGGATCAATAAGTATGAGCTGAAGAAAGTTCCTCCATCCACATCCATACATCATAAATATACTCCACACAGCTCTGGGGGGTAATAAAGGCCTTCTGAAGCGACGTGATGCGTTTGTGTAAAAAAAAAAAATCCATATTTAACAAGTTATGAAGTAAAATATCTATCTTCCACACGAGCTGCCTTCCGTATTCAATGTACGCAGAAAGTGTAAAACATCCTACGCCTTCCCTATTCAGCTTACAGAAAAAGTGTAACGGACGTGACTCCAGTTTACACCTTCTTCGTAAACTTCATTATGGAAGGCGGTCTGGCGGAAGCTACATATTTTACTTCATAACTTGTTAAATATGGATTTTTTATATATACTATATATATATATATATATCGCTTTGCTTCAGAAGGCCTTTATTAACACCCCGGAACCATGTGGAGCACATATTAATGATGGATGGATGTACTGGAAGCACTTTCTTCAGCTCATACTCATTGATCCCTATCACTGCCATTATAAAGCTTGGATGCGTCAGGATATTTATTATTATTTCTGTGATTATATTCATCAGAAAGAAGGAAGTCATATACACCTAGGATGGCTTGAGGGTGAGTAAAGCTTGAGCTAATTTTCATTTCAAAGTGTCCTAATTCTTTAACTGGAATGGTCTGTTCACAATCTATGTCATAAAAAAACTATAAAGACTTAAATGAAGGCTTTTCATTGACATTAATTTGAGTATCATTGTAATAAAATACACTCCATTGGGGTCCTGACATGGCAGTTAGCAGACATGATTCAACATTTCCTGTCCTCTCTCTACTAATCCATATCAATTAGATTGGCACAAAGGTCTCAAAAAAAAGAAAAGAAAAAAGACTCTAACTTTGTTGCAATTCTGCTCCTTCACAGTAGGAGGTGCAGGCGGTCTTTTATTCTCAGATATGTTGAAGCAGGTTCAGTGTTACTAGAGTTAACACGACACTTGTATTCTTGTATGCAAACTGATAGATGATAATGTTGTACAATGTAAGAAAAATAGTGTTATAGAATAATATAGGGATATATATAATATAAAGATAATAGTACTAGTGGTCTGTAAATGTGTAGGCTGAAGTTTTGAAATTAGATTGCAAGGGCATGAATTTAAACACAGTTAGTTCACCCAAAAATGAAAATTCTGTCATTAATTACTCACCCTCATGTCGTTTCACACCTGTAAGTCCTTCGTTCATCTTCGGAACACCGATTAAGATATTTTTGATGAAATCCAAGAGGTATATGACTCGTCCATAGACAGCAAAATAATCAACACTTTCAAGGTCCAGAAAGGTACTAAAGACATTGTTAAAAAAAGTCGACTTGACTACAGTGGTTCAACCTTAATGTTATGAAGCGTCAAGAATACTTTTTGTGCGCAAAAACAAAACAAAAATAACGACTTTATTCAACAATCTCTTCTCTTCGCTGTCATTATCCTTATGCAGGTGACGCAGTAAGCACAGTGAAGGCTTCCGTGTTTACGTCCGAATATCATCTCAGTATTGGCCAAAGCTGATCACGTGAGCAGCACGACGTATGCGTGTGATGCTGACGCAGGAGCCAGCCAATAATGAGTTGGCGTTCTGACGTACAACCTGGAAGCGCTGGATGTAAACAACTTATGAAAATGACACCAAAGAGAAGATATTGTTGAATAAAGTCATTATTTTTGTTTTGTTTTTGTGCACAAAAAGTATTCTTGTCGCTTCATAAAATTTAGGTTGAACCACTGCTGTCACATCAACATTTTTAACAATGTCATTAGTACCTTTTATGGACCTTGAAAGTGTTGATTATATTGCTGTCTATGGACGAGTCATATACCTTTCGGATTTCATCAAAAAATAATTTGTGTTCTGAAGATGAACGAAGGAGGGTGGAACGACATGAGGGTGAGTAATCAATGACTGAATATTCCTTTTTTGTTGAACTAAACTTTTATTATAAGAACACGAAAAAGCTTAAGGGGTTATTACTTATCAGTAATGTTATAGAATAAAACTTGAAAACAGTTTGAGCTTGTGTTCACCAAAGACCTTTCTTTTTTTTCTTTTTTTTCAAACAACAACAAAGAAAAATAAAATAAAATATGAAAATACAATAATTGTGTTAACACATACAGAAGAAAAAACAATATCTAAGAATAATCGTCAATTAATTACATGCGTCCGAAAAAGGAGCGGGATGAAGCAAAAGCTTGTTATTTACCCATTATACCTTATTTCAGGCATTTATTGGACAATGGAACGAGAAGTGCAAAAATGCCAACTCACTTCCGGGTTTATGCCTACATAAATGTGCCATCCCAGCAGCACTCTATAATGATGATATTACAGCTTTGGTGATAGGGTAGAAATATTTTGCATTTGCTGTCCTTATCACTTATTTTTGTTTCAGTTATTTGTTACAGCTGTAGCTTTTATTTTGTACTGACAATCTGGAATGCTGGTTTTGGAAAGCTGGCTTATTTGGCAGTTTGTTTGTTTTTTTTGCCAAGACAAGGGAAGAAAATTGACAATGGAATAATAATAAAAAAAAAAAAAACTTGACAGCTTTACGTCCCAGAGTGAATAAATCCATAAGAATTCATCAATTTTACAGTTTAAATTGTGTTTTGATTTAAATGGTTGTAAAAAGAAAAATATTTTTTTTGTCAATCTATTTTCTTGGTATTTTCTATAGCTTGCTGAAAAAGGGAAGTCCTTTGTGGACATTCAGGGCCTCACAGCATCCACCATGGAGATCCTGCTGGATTTTGTTTACACAGAGACGGTGCTGGTTACTGTAGAAAACGTTCAGGAGCTGCTGCCCGCTGCCTGTCTCCTGCAGCTTAAAGGTACAGACACACAAACCAGCCCAGCTCACATTGTTGTTTCATTGTTGTTGGATTCTAACATTAAAGCCCACCTTTCATGCAGTGTGTAATATAGCAGTCTGTGAATGTAAATGGTCTACAAAGTTGAAAAGCTGAAAGTGCAGGATAAATAATGTTATTGTTGATTCTTTCTTTTGGGAGACTATGAACCGCCTAAACGAGTCGTCAGGACTTCCATTACCTGCATATGTAACACAGTAGCACATTTGCATATTGTCCACCTATGGTCTTCGTTGGCTGCCCGCGAACAACGTCTACTTTGTCCCGCCCTCAAACACTGTAGCTGGTTTGTGTTATGTACATGTTGAGAAGATGCTGTTTTCTGCTCTGCAAAAGCAAATTCTCTTTTTAAACGCTTCCAAAAAATGAGTATGTGAAGAAGAATCAGTGGATAAAATTACCACAAGGATACCACAGCAATATAACCTTTTGATGATTACTTCTCAAATCTCTGGACTAAATTGGATTTACAAAATGCTTATCCATTAAAGATGGGACAGTACCGAATTTATTTGGACTAATTTGCTCCTCCTAATCAGCTGTGGGCCCACTATTACCTGAAATTTTCCATTAATGCAAATTGTTACAAATTACAAATTTTAATGTTACAACAGTCATTCACGTTAGTGCTAGGCTTACGTATGCACCATTATTGATGCCCTGCTCAAGTCTTCCTTTCGATGGAAGTTCGGGTTAAATAACTAGTTCTTCCAATATTTCATCATTGGACTTGTGCTCGGATTGATATGGTAAAATCAATGCCATCGTTACTGTCTTTACAGTGTGTGTGTACAATTGCTGAGCTTTAGGAAGCCTCCGAGCTGAAATTCAGCTATGGTAATGGGCGTTTCATTTCCGACATGCACTATAATCAGTAGACCAATCACTACAGACTGGGCCATCTGGCCATTCAGAGGAGAGTAGGCTCACGGAAAGGAGTGGTTTAGAGAGACTGAAGCATCGGACGAGTCTTATGAGAATCATTGGAAAATGTGGTAAAATACAGTGCATATTATGAGAAAATTAAAGTGTTTTTTGACGTTTGATGCAAGTAAATCTGTTTTAGAAGACCTCCAAATCAAAATTAGAAACCTTTAAAATGGCATAATAGGGGCACATTAACAAACCCATTTCATGTTTGAGAGTTGATTACATGTATGTTTATCAATTTTTATGTGCTTATTGCTTAAAGTAAAAAATAATATCAGCACATCTGAATGAAGGTCATTATAACCCTTTTTTTTGGTATGTATATTATTTTACAAAAAATATTCTACATGATTTGGTTTTCTGCTGTGAGAGAATGAACATCACATGCTTGCTTAGATCTGAGCATGATAAGGAGTCACTGAGACTCTAATTATATAAAGGAGACAAACACAAGTACAAACCTGCATGAAATCAGGGTGCAATTATTGCCAGAGACGTGCTATTACAGCTCAGCTGCCGAAAATAAAGATTAGAGAAGAATTTGATTGATCTCTAAGAAAGTTTTTATTCAATCTGTCTGTCTTCAATGCCTCCACAATAGAAACAAAACAAATGAAGTATGGCCATTTTTAGCAAACAGTAACAGACTCATCTTAAGAGAATGCACATCAGTCAGCAGTTACGTTTACCTGCTTTTGATATTGACAATAGTTCTCAAGAAATAATTTTTGCAACAATTGTGCTGCATAATATTTTTGTGAATCCATTTTTCCTGGATTTTTTAATTAATAGAAAGAACATCATTCATAAGAAACAGATTTTTTGTAACCGTATTAAAGTATTCACTGTCGCTTTTTGAACTATTTTCACGAGTCCTTGCTCAAGTTTTAATTTCTCTTACAAAAGTCTCGCTGAAATATTCTGAATGGTAGTGTATCATCTTCTCAAAATACACATAATTTGCCTACAAGTCTCTCTTTGTAGATGTTTATCTATCTATTTATTTATTTAATAGGGACAGTGTGTGTTAATGAACAGACACGATAATACATGAATGTAAACACACCGGATTGTAGCCGAAGGCTAATTTCCGTCCGTTGTCCCCAGAACTGTGGTCACAAGGGCCAATACATAGACAAACAAATTTCATATACAAAAAAAAAGAATTTACACAATCAACATTGCACATCCTCATATTGCACGACCCACAATTATTGATGCGTGGGTCATAACCGCTTCACAGGATTAGTGTATCATTTAATAATATGGTTATAAAACTCTGCTCTATATGGTTATAAAAAGACTTGCAATGCTTTAAGCCTTCTAAGGAACACTGTGTCCTTGGAAACAAAATGGAAAACTCATCCCAGATGTTTCTATGATCAGGCTCTTCTACCAAATTGAAACACATAAGTAGAGCAATTGTACATTGTCTGAAATAGGGAAAAAATACTTTTCAGGTATCTATTAAATCTGTTGAGCTCTGAAACTAGAACACGTTTCTGAGAAAGGCTGTGATAAAAAAGCCCTGTGACAAAATCTAAAAGCTTTTGAAAGTTGAGTTCTTTGTCCTGAAATTGAAACGTTCATGTTTGGCGCATACAAAATGTAGCCTGACACCCAGGTAACACCTGTTCCCAACACTCCCTGCTGTCAAAAAATTATGGTGGCAGCATTAGGCTTCTGGGTTACTTTGAGCAGAAGGAAATGGAAATTGCCATCAATAGCAGTATAACTATAGCCAAATCCCTCAGGCGATCAGCATTAAAGACGAAAACCCGTTTCTCAGCACGCCAGTTGCCAATGACAAGAAATTGATGTTCTTGAATAATCAAAGCAGGTGTGTCTGCGTCAAACTGAGGCTATAATATGTGTGCAAAAAATATATATTCTTGAATTGGCTTCTTCATATCTGCTTGATGTATTTATTCAATTTGCCAGTTGAGTGGATGTTATTCTGCTGTATTTAATGCACAGATAAACAAGTCTGATGTTTGTGTGTGTGTGTTTGTTCTTCACAGGTGTGAAGAGGGCTTGCTGTGACTTTCTTAATAGTCAGTTGGATCCATCAAACTGTCTGGGAATCAGAGACTTTGCAGAAACGCACAACTGTCTGGACTTGATGCAGGCTGCTGAACTGTTCTCACAAAAGCATTTTGCTGAGGTGGTGCAACAGGAAGAGTTTATGCTGCTCAGTCAGAGTGAAGTGGAAAAGCTCATCAAGTGTGATGAGATCCAGGTGAGATTGTGTGCAGTGACCTTCTCTGCCCTCTTTCACTTTCAATGAGTCCCTGCTTTCGAGTGTGTTTTTCTAGTTATTGCGACAGTGCCACACATTCAAGTCGGAAACATAACGGAAGTATTCTAAACAAAAAAAATGATATTGTGAACAGTAAACACAAATTACTACATCTGAATTCAGAATGACAAAAAAAAATCATTACTATCACTTATTTATACATGGTATCTAAATGTTTGTCACGTAAAGCTAAACGTGAAAGTTGAGTGATTAACTTTACACTGGTTCATAAGCTGTTCCGTACATCTCCCCTTTAAAATAATTGAAATACAGCATGTAAAATTAAACTTGCAAAATCATTCTTTACCATTCACTAGAGACTTGCTTTCCACTCACTGATATCTATAGATTTGAGATATGATATTATATTGTGCATCATCTAGAATTCTGAGTTCCTCTTCTAAATATGACTTTGCTTGGTCATTTGTGTGCTTGGAACTTATAACAATATTTCTGAGTCCACTTGAAGGGCACAAGCAAAAACATTATAGAATATACTCATAAGTTCACATACCTGGACATTAGTCTGCAAAATTTGCACATAGAAACCAGTTCAGACTGGTTTTGAGTACCATATTTCTCCTCAAGTTTGAAATGTCTTTCTTTTTGAGACTTTCAGCAACAAAATGTAATTGAGACTAGTAAAAATGCAAGTGCAGACCTGTAACCCCCCTTTTAGTCTTGTTTTATGCACACACAGACTCTCAGACAAAAAACAGCCTTTTGTGTTGTTAAATTCTTGTCTCTCACCACAGTCCATTAATTCTGATGGTGTAATTACAACGTTTGGACTTAAATTTATGGTTGCATGCAAAAGTCTCATATCTAAACCCTGAAAATTAGAAGCAACAAATAAAGTTAGTTTTGCCACAAGGGTTTGTGTCTCAACAAATCTGAATGTTAATGTACACGTGTAGGTTGATTCCGAGGAGCCTGTATTCGAGGCAGTTCTGAACTGGGTTAAGCACAACAGAAAAGAGCGAGAGCCGTACCTGCCTGATCTACTGGAGTATGTGCGCATGCCGCTGCTCACCCCGAGATACATCACTGATGTCATTGACATAGAGGTCAGCTTCTGCCAAATACACGCTGCCTGTATGAATGTAAAGGATGCTGAGGTTGCAGAGATTTTAATGTTCATGGGGTCGATGTCCCCACCTGTGTTTTTATTTTGTGTGCGTTATTGCATGATATTTGTTCATTTGTATTGAGTGTTTGTATCTGTGTTTCAGCCATTGATACGCTGCAGTCTACCGTGTCGAGATTTGGTGGATGAAGCAAAGAAGTTTCACCTCCGGCCAGAGTTACGCAGCGAGATGCAGAGTCCTCGAACCCAAGCGAGACTCGGTCTGATGCCTCTGTGTGTTTTCAGTATTTAGGCCTAAAATCCTTCAGTCTAATTGATCCTCAAAATATGTAATTCATTATGTCAGTTCACTCTTTCGCTGAATCAGTTTTTGCATGTCATAACATGTTTGTGGTTTTCTTGCGAAGCCTTGTACAACTACTTTCTGACACTGGAATGGGTTTTAGGTGCCAAAGAGGTTCTGTTGGTTATCGGAGGATTTGGCAGCCAGCAATCACCCATAGACGTTGTTGAGAAGTATGATCCCAAAACCCGAGAGTGGAGCTTTCTTCCTGTGAGTTATGTTGTCCATTGATAAAATATTTTACCAATGTGAAGCAAACATCGTCTATTTGTAATATTTTTTTAGCATGTTAGTGTAATGAAGTGTGATGCTCAATGAATTTTGAAGGTAATTCGACCAGCAGTTTGCATATTGGCAGCAGAGGAAAGACGGCAAAGAGATTTCTCTCAGAACATCTTTTATGTTCCAGAACATTGCAAGGAAGCGACGCTATGTTGCCACTGTCGCCCTGAATGATCGCGTTTACGTTATCGGTGGATATGACGGGCGATCGCGGTTGAGTTCAGTTGAGTGTTTGGACTACACGGCAGATGAAGATGGAGTCTGGTACTCTGTCGCCACAATGAATGTACGCAGAGGCCTTGCAGGAGCTACAACCCTTGGAGGTACCTATTCTGTATAGGGAAATTATGCTTTTTCTGACACATTTATTGAGTTCTAGTGGTTTCTTATGGATTCTGGGTCAAGGTGGGTTGCGTTTATGAAGATTTACAGGTACATGAGCATTAAATGAAGCAGCACAGTTCACATGAGACTGAAACTGAATCTGCCAACCAAACGAGTTCAGTGAGTTTGAATTTTGTTGGTTCAGTGGATGATTTTCTTTAGTGTTCTTAAGCTACATCGCCTGAAGCACTTTTGTTTTGCAAGTCTGTTGAACAAACCTGCTTTGTGTCAATTTGAACGTTGGGGCTTTTTTTAGAACTAGCCAAGCTTGGACTGATTTTTTTTTTTTTCTTTCTTTCTTTCACAGATATGATCTATGTTGCGGGTGGATTCGATGGTAGTCGACGTCACACCAGCATGGAGCGTTATGACCCCAATATAGACCAGTGGAGCATGCTGGGAGATATGCAGACTGCCAGAGAGGGAGCAGGACTGGTTGTAGCCAGCGGCCTTATTTATTGTTTAGGTAGTGTTTTATTAGTTGATGAAGATATATGAGTATGACTGGATGTCTGGACATTTCTTCTAGTTGTCTTGTGCTGAGAAACCAGCAATACAGTTGCTCCTAACTAACATCGATAATGGCAGGAACTCGTTATATAAGACACGTTCAGATAGACATGCAGTTTTTTAGAAATGTAAACATTGTGTTGTTGTGGCTTCAGGTGGTTATGATGGTCTGAACATCCTGAATTCTGTAGAGCGGTATGACCCTCACACAGGACACTGGACCAGCGTCACTCCCATGGCCAACAAACGCTCAGGTACACTCGCAGACTTCTTTTTAACACATTAAATATAATATTTTCATATTCTATAACGGGTCCTAAAAATATTTGTGAATAGAAACAGGTCTATATAGTGCATGTTGCATATACTACCGTTCAGCTGTTTTCTTCAAATTAGATTCATATCAAATAATAATCTGCAAACCCCAACTGAAGACCAATGCTATATACCGTGACTGCTTTTATTTATGCGTTACAGGGGCTGGTGTGGCTTTGCTAAATGATCACATATATGTTGTTGGAGGGTTTGACGGCACAGCCCACCTGTCTTCCGTAGAGGTGTACAACATCCGCACAGACTATTGGACCACTGTGGCCAATATGACCACGCCACGCTGCTACGTAGGAGCCACAGTCCTGAGGGGCCGCCTTTATGCCATTGCAGGGTAAGATGTAAATGTAGTACACTGAACCTTTCTCATTTGTGTTTGTGCTGTTGTTACTACCAGAAAATAAATGTATGACTTGATCATTTGCTTTGATATTGCGTCTATGTTCTTTCTGCAGATATGATGGGAACTCGCTGCTCAGCAGCATTGAATGTTACGACCCTGTGATTGACAGCTGGGAAGTGGTGACTTCAATGGCAACACAGCGCTGTGACGCAGGAGTTTGTGTGCTTAGAGAAAAATGAGAAGAGAAACTATTCTGACATAAAGGCGCTTTATAATGACATCTGGGCGCTGGGATCTGCACTCCATTGCTCAGTGGAGCATCAGATCCCATTACCAGCCTTTTTATGACTCTTTGCTCTTTTTGGATTTACGTTGTTTTTTTTGGGTTTTTTTGCCATCTGAGATCTCAGTCCTTGTTTTCCCTTAATGAGGGAGAAAAACACTAACTTTATGATAAAGTCAACATGTGTGTTTTACCACCATGTTTTTGTCCTCTTCATACAGAACTCTGTGATCTTTGAATACTTGTGAGATTTACTCAGTTGGGTCCTCTAAAGTGCAATATAATAACCTACTGGTGTCAAAATGTCTCAGACAAGAGACATGTATGTGTATGCCTTACTGCCCAAGTGACTGAATCCTTCCTGATGGAGAGAATATTGTCAGATTCATCAGGATGTGACAGCAGAGGTGCTTTGCGTAATCCGTTCTGATCCTGTCTGCAACGTCCATTATGACATTGTTGTCATCATCTCTGGTTGCTGGGGCTCCTCTCATTGACTCGACCCTTTATCAACGAGCCTGATGCACCAGGGATTTTTCCGTCATGTACAGAACCATCAGCGAGATATCATGAAGCCAGTGTGCTGGTGTTTTAGTAGTGTGAATCTGAATGCACGGGTGAATTTAGCTGTGCTCTCTCTCAGTGAAAAGTGTCTTGTGAAATAATGGAAACTGACCCGTTAATATGAATGAAGGATGACTTGCATGGTGGATGTTCTGCAGTATATCATTGATGTGGTATGCTGTTTTAATAGTGTGATTCCATGATAAAGACAATAAAAGAAAAGTCTGTTTATCATGTAACAACTGAAGCTAAATATTTCACATCATAAGCTTACCTGTGAGATGATTTTAAAATAGGAGCTGCTAGAAATCAATCTCAAGTTACATTGGTTCACACTTAATGAATATTAAGGTAGCTGTATTCCCTCCACCAAAATGCCAAAAATATTTGAATTATTGTCTGAATTTGCTATTATTTTATAAAACATTTAAAGAACCACTGAAATTGTTAGATTTGCAGATTTCTTTATTTTGCTTACGTTCTTCCTACTGAAACAGGAAGTTGAGGCATGCATCCAATGCTGCCTTCAAGTACACCTGGGAAACTCAAACCTTTATCAGTCAAACTTTTTCAACATGCTCCTTTCAATGTTACAACTCAGAACATTGCGAATCATCTAGAATTTAGAGTTTCCCAGTTGTAAATACCACACTTTTCTAGCTTTCAGGGGTACGCTAGCATAGATTAAAGGAGTAGTTCACTTTCAAATTAAAATTTCCTGATAATTTACTCACCCCCATGTCAACAAAGATGTCCATGTCCTTCTTTCTTCAGTCGAAAAGAAATGAATGTTTTTGATGAAAACATTCCAGGATTTTTTAGTGGACTTCAATGGACTGGATGATGGTCAAAATTACAGTTTCAGTGCAGCTTCAAAGTGTTTTACACGATCCCAGATGAGAAATAAGGGTCTTATCTAGAGAAACCATTGCTCATTTTCTAATTTTTTTTAAAAAATTATATACGTTTTAACCGTAAATGCTCATCTTGAACTACCTCTCTTCTTCTCTATTAGAATTCTGGCAGTGTATACACTGCTAAGTGTATTATTGCCCTCCACAGGTCAAAGTTTGTACTAATTGTTATATACTTGCATATTGTATATGACAATTTAGTTCAAACTAGTTCAAAGCTAATTCAAGATGAGCATTTATGGTTAAAACGTATAATTTTTTTCAGCATGAGCAATGGTTTCTCTAGATAAGACTCTTATTCCTCGTCTGGGATCGTGTTGAACGCTTTGAAGCTGCACTGAAACTGTAATTTTGACCTTCACTGTTTGGGGTCCACTATATGAAGAAAAATCCTGGAATGTTTTCATCAAAAACCTTAATTTCCTTTCGACTGAAGAAAGAAGGACATGGACATCTTGGAGACATGGTGGTGAGTAAATAATCAGGAAATTTTATTTGAAAGTGAACTAATCCTTTAAAAGCTTATTCTTAGACTAAAAGATAAAGAACCTTAGTTTTGTTTTTATTGGGTCTTTAAATGATCTGACTTAATGTTAAAGGACATTTGTGAAGAAAACTGTCGAACAAAAGAAATACCTGAAGTACCTCAGGGGAAATTTGATCTTTCCAAGGAAACCTCTCCTTCTGGTGAAGACAAAAAATGTAAATAATTCAGCTCTCCGATTACCTTTTTTTTTTTTTTCAGAATTCAAGGCGGAGACATGATGGTAAACTATTTCGCTCTCGAGAACGGTTAGAAATGTTGCAACACTTTTAAATCCAAGATGAGTGTTTGGTTACACCAATCATATGGCAAGGAGGGAGCTGATGCTGCTGCTGGCCAATCGCGAGCTGCAGCGGGAGGTGTGAGCGCGCACGCGAGTATATAGACTGAACCACGGACCTTTAGCCCCATATTGCTGTGTTGGCGGAGATACGTTACGCGTCTGCAGTCAACGGAGCTCAAAACTGATTTCTGGTGATTTTTTTTCCCACCGAAAGACTTTAACGTTTTTTTCTAAAACTTGTATCCACGAAGACTAAATCAAAATGGTAAGTGAGGCTCTAGGCTCTAAAATATTAATGTTTTAATAAAAAAACAAAAACAAACGTGGTCTTTTTCAGTTTTTGAATCGTTTTATTAAACTGACTTCGTAGTCGTGTGGCTCTCTTTGAAGCATCTTAAAGGGGCAGATCACTTAAATGTGAAAATTCTGTCATTCACTGTAATATCAAACCTGTGTGACTCTTCTGTGGAACACGAAAAGAGATTTTGGGCAGATTGACAGCCTGCATTAACGTTTAAAAAGATGTGACTCAAACTGTCAGTACTTAAGCAGAAAAAAAATATAGGTTTGGCGTTAAATGAGGGTGACTTTATTTTTCAGCGAACGATCCCTTTAAGACATTGACGCCGCAAAAGTTACTTTTGTCACATCAACCAACTTTTTATAACTGTTGCAAGCGTCGTTTTATCTCTTCCGTGTCTTCACTTTGACTTGAAATATTTCTTAACCTCGATGCAGGAAGTGTGACTCTTATGTAGGCGACCTTTGAAAATGAATATAATAGTCTTTTCTGACCTGAATGTATGATTGGAGCATAATGTGATATAACTCAGAAGGTGCGCATGAGGAATTCCTGGAATCCCACTGCGGAGGCCGTTCACGCGCGCGGTCCGGTGGGAGCGCGAGGCTGGGGGATGGGAGTCTGCTGACTTTCCCCCCCAACTTTTACAGACTATTAGCCCTCAAGCTATTCTTGGAGCGGTCGTTCTTTTAAAACGCTGTTAGTTGTTTGTGTCGTTGTTTTGATGTTAGCGGCTGCATTATTCTCTTCCTCTATTGTGTCATAGTTCAGGTTACTGGCTCCTTCCTGTCGCCCATTTTACGATAAAACGCAGAGATCGGAGAGCGCGCACTCTGTCACTTTCCTACTGTTAACCATTTTAATGTGTTGTGAGTTCTTTTCCCTCCTTTACTGCAATGAGAATTCTGTCCTTTAATTCACCCGCGTGTTATTCCAAACTTGTGTTTTTTTTCTTCCTTCCATGGAACACAAAGGATATATCTGTAAGATTTGGCTGCTTCAGTCACCTTTCAATGAATTGCGTTCCTTTCCCTCTCCATATAATTGAAGTGAATGGTGACACAAGCTGTCGCTTTATTATCTCACTTTGTGTTCCACTGAAGGAAGTCACACAGGTTTGCAACATTTTCTGAACCATCATTTTTTTTTTTTTTTGGAGATGAAGTGAAATTCAAATGATTTCTGCAAGTACGTTCATTAGATATTCTTTGTTTTTTTTTAGATCAGACTAAAGAATGATTAATTCACTCACTAAAATGCAGGAATCTGGCTCAGGTGTTGTCCAGGTTCCCTAGTGCTGTTCAGTCTCCCTTTTCAACTCCAGTTAGTGACTGAACTGTAATAGTTTCAAGTTCAGTTGCATGAGGAAGTTAAAACTTCAATTAAAGCTTCAACTTCAACAGGTTCACGCAAGGTCAATATCCTACATTTAACTGACTTACATTTAATATCCTACATTTGACTGACACGCATCTTATTTTTAAGACTATGGCCTTTATTTTTATTGTCACTGAAAAGCTGCCTGGCAAAAAATAGCAGTCTTTTATGTAATTGCTTTGGACACACTAAACATTTTATTTATTTTGATGTTTGTTTTGTTTTTTAAATCAAAACCTGATGTAAAATACCTTCAACTGTGAAAGACTACCCATCATGTACTGCGGTCACCAGGTTCGCGGGCCTGTTGGCAGCAGTTGGTTGGCAGCCATTTAAAGCCATTTCTTTTTCTTTGTGTAGCGTGAGTGCATCTCCATCCATGTGGGCCAGGCCGGAGTACAGATTGGCAATGCATGCTGGGAGTTGTATTGCTTGGAGCATGGCATCCAGCCTGATGGCAATATGCCGAGTGATAAGACCATTGGTGGTGGGGATGACTCCTTCAACACTTTCTTCAGTGAGACTGGCTCTGGGAAGCATGTGCCACGAGCTGTGTTTGTGGATCTGGAGCCTGCAGTCATAGGTAAATGATTTATGTAACTGGTTAAGACTATCAACATAATAAAAATTCTGTCTTGTAGCAAATCTGTTTTATTACTCTTGAAATGTTGAAATATATTTGTACTTTGACCAACATCCAGAGTGCAAATAGTTAAGCTTTAAGTTGGCATGCATGTTGATTTTATTTTATTTATTTTATAAAGAGCTGGATATCCATAAGACTTGTATCTTATGTTTCAGATGAGGTAAGGTCTGGAACCTACAGGCAACTGTTTCATCCGGAGCAGCTCATCTCTGGGAAGGAAGATGCAGCCAATAATTACGCCCGAGGCCACTACACTGTTGGCAAAGAGATTATTGATATGGTGCTGGAGCGTGTCCGCAAATTGGTATGAACTATAATTGAGACCTTCTAAGTAAGGATGCACTGACTATAATATTCAACTTGAAGGGTTCACCCAAAAATGAAAATTATGACATGATTTACACACCCTCAAGCCATCCTAGTGAAGGTGTATATGACTATCTTCTTTCAGATGAACACAATTGGAGATTGCTCCGGGGGGTTAGTAAGGGCCTTCTGAAGTGATGGGTTTTTGTAAAAATAAAAAAAAAAATACATATTTACAACTTTAACTATAACTAGTTTCTGTCAGACGGCAGTACGTGTCAATTTGTGGTGGAAGAGTAACCCCTGACACGACGCATGATGTAACGACAGACACTGAAGCGCAGAGGAGAGAGCAAAACAAACTAGAAGTTTAAAACGAGAAATTAAAGAGAAATGTTGGAGGAGCTTGAGTTTGTTGCACAGCCCTATTTTTTTTTTTTTTTTTTTTTTTATGTGAGAGGTGTCTAAGCTTGCGCTACCTACGTCATACTTTGCATCATGGGTTACTCTTGTGGTAGGTGTAGGGTCATCTGCTGGAAGCTAGTTATTTTAGAATATAAAGTTTTAAATATAGATTTTTTATTTTTATTTTTTTACAAAAAAACATTGCTTCTCTTCAGAAGGCTTTTATTAACCCCTCGGTGCAGTCTCCAGTTGTGTTTATCTGAAAGAAGATAGTCATACACATGAGCTTGCACAGTTAAATATAATACCAATTAAAAAAAGATAACATTGGATGATAACCAATATAGTAATGATAAAGAGATGGTTATGTAGTATGTCTGCTGTTATGTAGTAAGGCATCACCCAACAATGAAAATGGTCACCCTCGTATTGTTCCCAACCTGTATGATTTTCTTCTGCGGAACATAAAACAATTTGAAGAATGTTTTTAATGAAATCACCTTGGTTACTATTAACTTCCTATTTGTTTCCCATCTTTTGTTCCACAAAATATCATGGAAATATCATGTCAGTTTTGAACAACATGAGGGTAAATGAGTAAATGATCCATATCCCTTTACATAAGTATAATTTAGACCAGTATATCTGATGTACTCATTGTTTCTTTGTTTTGTGTTTTTTTTTTTTTTGTTTTGTTTTTTTTCCCTCTCCTAATCTAGACCGATCAGTGCACCGGTCTCCAGGGTTTCCTGATTTTCCACAGTTTTGGTGGAGGCACTGGCTCTGGTTTCACATCCCTGCTGATGGAACGTCTCTCAGTCGACTACGGCAAGAAGTCCAAGCTTGAGTTTGCCATCTATCCCGCTCCTCAGGTCTCCACCGCTGTGGTCGAGCCTTATAACTCCATCCTAACCACCCACACCACCCTGGAACACTCTGACTGTGCCTTCATGGTAGATAACGAGGCAATCTATGACATCTGCCGCCGAAATCTCGACATCGAGCGCCCCACCTACACCAACCTCAACCGTCTCATCGGTCAGATCGTGTCCTCCATCACCGCCTCGCTGCGCTTTGACGGTGCCTTGAACGTCGATCTGACTGAGTTCCAGACCAACTTGGTGCCATATCCCAGAATCCACTTCCCCCTAGTCACATACTCTCCCATTATCTCTGCTGAGAAGGCTTACCATGAGCAGCTGTCTGTGTCTGAGATCACCAGCGCCTGCTTTGAGCCGTCCAATCAGATGGTAAAGTGTGACCCCCGGCATGGGAAGTACATGGCCTGCTGTATGCTGTATCGTGGTGATGTCGTGCCCAAAGATGTCAATGCCGCTATTGCCAACATTAAGACCAAGCGCTCCATCCAGTTTGTGGACTGGTGCCCAACTGGATTCAAGGTGGGAGAGATTGACAAAACATTCAAGTGTCCTTCATTCAAACTTCAGTTAAGTTAACAATGTGTCCTCTTTATCAACAGGTCGGCATTAATTACCAGCCACCTACAGCGGTCCCTGGTGGAGATTTGGCCAAGGTACAAAGAGCTGTGTGCATGCTGAGCAACACCACAGCTATTGCCGAGGCCTGGGCCCGACTGGACCACAAGTTTGATTTGATGTACGCCAAGCGTGCCTTCGTACACTGGTATGTCGGTGAGGGGATGGAAGAGGGAGAGTTCTCAGAGGCCAGAGAGGATCTTGCTGCACTGGAGAAAGATTATGAGGAGGTTGGCACAGAGTCTGTGGAGGATGAAGAAGAGGGAGAGGAGTATTAAAGATGCTTTAAGATGCTGATCTGAGACCTACAGTCAGAAGAGAAACTAGTCCTACTCCAGCACTTACAAGCAGTATTTTACCTCTCCAATAGCAAGTTGCCTTATAAAATCCCAATGATGGGGAAACTATGCCCTGATGTGTGACTTATAAATGTTCTGTTGTGTCAGGTTTTGTTCTTTTCTATACCTCTCATTCTGTCTGATTTCAAAGAAACGAGTTGCCAAAGGCATTTCTGTCTGTGAACACTTTGTTTGTAAGCTGTCTTTGTCTCATACATGCTGTAAGTGATTAATGCAGTTTCTGAATAAATTGTCATCTATTGATTTTGTCTATTCCTTAAAGTCTGCGTGTACCGGAAGTTGCAAACGACTTTTCTCCAGTGTTGTGACGTATTTCCAAGTGAAACGGAATATTGAGTAGAGGGCAGAGTTTTACTTCAGCGCTCCTCCTCTCGTCTCTCACTCATAGCAGACTAACAGTTGAGGAGGGGTGGTTTAAGCTATTTCAACCCAAGCCGTCAAACTGACATCATTAGAGAAGGGGCACTGTTGAAGAGGGGAGGAGCATTTTCAGATTTTGATTAACTATTATGAAGCCAAACCATTTTTTTTGTGTGTGTGTGTGGATTGATTTGCACTGAATTGTTCACCACCACAAAAATTTGAGCTAACAAAGTCAATTTTGATTTTATGTGTACTTTAAAGAGAAATGAATCCCTTAATGTGTTTAAGGTGATGTGACGCTTTAGCTAGTGACTTCAAATGTTTCATAACTATAAGGTGGACTTCTCTTTATTTTAAAAAAGGATCTCCAAAAGAAAAAAAACAGGCTTTTAAACGGCTTCTGTGTTTGATTTCTTATGTAGTTCCTGAATACAAGGCTACTTTGAATGTCACCCAGAATTGTGTATTTACAGCATCTACCAGCAGGGGTGAATGGACCATGCTTCAAAAAAGTTAAAGGTTTGAAGGTTTTGCTGCTTTAGGCTCAAGCCACATGACGACAAGCTTTTTATTTTCTCTCGCTGAAAAGTGGAGAGAAAAGTAACCCTAAAGCACTGACATTTTCTTCATTAACACATCAGGTCATGAAGGTCACACATTGTCAAGCAATTGATCCACAAGTGGATTCTAATGGGTGTACCCAATTAAAATATTTTGATCTTTCAAGACCTTTGAACACCTTTTCTGGTAAAACCAAAGGAATGAACAGTTACGATGTTCTAAAGTATCTTAATAAATGTATAATTCTGATCATAGATCTTCCACCTGCAATATAGTAATTGTATTTTTTTCATCTCAACCTTTTATTTTGTGAAAAATTAATGCATTAAACAAATACAATATTACATTAACTTCAACCAAACCTAGAGTTAAAGTTAAGTTTTATTGTCCTTCCCATATTAAAATTTAAAATGTAATGGACAATATTACTCTGTAGACCAATAATAGTTATTTTAATAGCTTTGCAATTGAAATTAAAGCATCATAGAGTATGTTTTTATAGGCCAGGTTTGAGATGCAGCACTGCAGATACAGCATTTCCAATAAATGTCCTTCCACAACATAATACTTTTAAAGCAATAAGCTTTGTGTTACTAAGCCTCAGACGTGGCCTTGAAATTTATGTTATATTATATTATCATGTACACATTGTGAAAACAATGCTAAATGTTTGATTTAAAGTGCGACACTGAGTTTAATTTACTTCAAAACACAAAAGTAGACCACTATGTTAAGCGCTTTACTACAACGCCCCTCCTCCCCCTTGCAATGCGTCACTTTCTCTACACGCAAGTCGTCCAATCAGCAGCCGCAGTGAGTCTATTTAAAGAAGAAGTCCCAGCCACTATCAGCTGTCACCTGAAGGTATCCATACGCGGAGGTAAACACTGGGGCGGAGCGAAGCGGTTGACGGCTTTGAGCGCATGCTGTTGGCAGAAGTGTATGTAAAGACACAGAGCTCCAAAAGTTTCTAAATTAACAGTGAACAGTGCGGAAACACGTGCATTCTTATGAGTTTTCACGTAAACGTACAAGTCGACAGTGGATTTGAACTTGTAAAACCTTGTTACTCACAACTGTTTGCTTCTACTGTGGATTCTATTTGTTCACTGGCACGTGATACATTACAATGTTTTCCTCGAGAAAAAAACAACTGTCTTTTGTTTTTCTTTCACATGATAAAATAAAGGATACATCAGTGAATAATAGGAACTTGTATTTGAAAGCGAGGTAACTTTATGGAACAGGTTTACTTTGTTTCTTGAATTTGAATAGCGCGTGCACTAATGTCAACGATTAACAACGTTTTTCCATCTGTTGTCGTTACGCGTCAAAAAGACAAACCGTTTAAATAATACGACACTGGACGGTAAATATCACGGCTGAATTATTTCTTTAAAGTGTTTCTTCAACGCTAGAAACGAGTGAACACGCTCGCTTCGTCTCTAGATTTTTGAGCGGATGTGGTCTCAGCCTAAGAGCAGTCACGTCACGGTGAGTGTGTGTATGTATGTGCGCGCGCGTGTGTGTTGATTGTTCGTGTTGTTCAAGTGTTAGCCGGACTAGGGGAGTAACGGACGGACAGACCTTTTTGCGGATCCCAGGAAGTTCTGTCCCCGCTTCGCTGAGCGACTCGATTCTGCTCCGGAACCGGACCTGCAGGATGACCCAGCGGGGCCCGGCTGAGTTTACCCCACCGCCCGAGTGCCCGGTGTTCGAGCCCAGTTGGGAGGAATTTGCAGACCCGTTTGCGTTTATCAATAAAATCCGACCCATCGCCGAGAAAACCGGGATCTGCAAGGTTCGACCGCCGCCGGTGAGTGCTGTCCGGACGGTCTGAATCGGACCGGTTGAACCGGGCCGGATCTGCGGAGTGATTCTGAGTTCGATTTAAAGGGAAATGTCTAAACATGGCGGCGCTGTGACAGCACTGCCGAACCGCTTTGTGTGTCTATAGGCATCATATCAGTTGAATTTCCGAAGCTCTGCCGGGTCTGTGCTCGACCTGCAGACCCGCATGACCCGGATTTCTAACCCACGAGCGCAATAACGTTGCTCACTACACGCAAACGTCGTGGATGTGTGATTATTATACAGGAAAATGTGTCTTTATAGCCGCTGTGAGTGTAGTTCACGGCCTGGCTCGGTTCTAGTACTGGATTAAACGTCACGTTTACTTACAGTTTAGTTTGCTGATTGTCATTGATTATCGTTGATATAAAATATCGTTTATTTTTATATATTTTTATGTTGAATTAGTAGTACTGGTATAGTTGCTTCTGCATCTTTGTTGTTGACATTGACGACCAGAAACCCCCATCTGTTACCTCATCATTTGATTTAAAGGCTTCTAATGAGTTCAGTGCACTTTTTAACTAAAATTTAATGTCCCCAGACAGACCAAAAATAAAAAAATAAATTCAAGAGACAAGGAGATACCTGAAAATGCGGAAATAAACTTCCTTTCATTTTCACCTTAGCACACTAAATGGCCATAAGTTGAGTTTAGTCTATATTATTTTTATTGTATTACCTATATGAACATATTACGTCAATACAACCATATAAAGATGGTATAACTTAGTCTATATCTTGTATTCTGGTCAGAGCAATTCCATTCTGTGACAAAAGTGGTTGTGTGCGGATTAGAATAATGCAATTAATTAATTACCGTTTATAAGCAGAGACTAAATATAGTTTACATAACAGCAAAATGATCCAGTTCAAACCAGCTAATCTGAATCCGAACTCTTTAACTCCCGAACCCGTCTCAACCAGTTTGAAGGGTTTCAGTGGTTCTGATGGCGTCTATATATTTGTAGGTTATGTTAGTGAACATTAGTCGAGCCAAATGACACGAACATTATAATTTATTCATCTCTTGAGATGGTTTTACGAGTCTGAACAACCGATTATGTATTTCATAATCTTTATGTCCATGTTTATGGACACTTGAAAGCATTTTAGTTTTTATCTTCGTGTTATTTTAAAAGCTATTTACTTATTTATTGACAATTCTCGCTCCATCTGTTGTGACCATGACGCGCTGTGGCTCAAGCTCGCTGGTTCTGATACTGGCTTCGGGTTTGATGTGAATTCGGGTTCGTATATGAATCTATTAGATTCGCAGCTACGTGACGTGATTCACGCATGAGGTCGCAGATGAGAGAAAGCGTAATTACGTTTAACAAGCGATTATTAACGGTTAAAACATGTCAAGTATCATTATAGTACAATGGTTTCGTGTTATTGACGGTATTCTTAAACCATAAAGTAATATTTTGGGAAGGTTTTAGTAAGATTTTAAAGCTGAGAATGTTTTCCAAATGGCCTCTTGCTTTCCAACACCAATATACGCGCGTTGGATCCTGACGCGTTTTAAACCGCCCGTGTAAAGTGATTCATGGGTTCGGTTCGGCCCATATTCTGACCCGAACCCTGTTGGATGGATAGATGAAGTCCTCGGGCCGGGCGCGTCCTCCATGTTGCGAGCTTTGGAGCGAATGTACCATCTGGCCATTTTGTGTCTTTCTGTAACTATGCTGCCTGAACAGCAAACAAGGAAATACTGTAATAAATGGACTTAATATGCGCACAACTCAACTTAATTTCATAGATTATGTGTGGCTGAGGTAGTAGATGCATATTTTGGTGAATATTGTCCATAATACGGGCAGAAATCTGTATATGTAGGCTAGTCAATGATCTCAATGCACAGTGGTTTATTGTACAGACTCCTGCACTGGTGTCTATGGATATGCCATTTTGTATTATGAGGCAGGAAGAAGTATTTTTCATTTTTTTGAATAAAAACTATGGTTTTGTTTTTCTCAAGTGCTGATTACATAATTCCACTATTTATATAAATGTATAAAAGCAAACTTATCTGCATTTTGAATTCACTGAAACTGAAAATGTGTGGTTTTGAAGTTGATTTTGATTATGATTATTGTTTCCTGAGGTTTCTCATTTGGCTAAGAAAGGGTAACACTTTATTGATCCCAAGAGGGAAATGTCTGGTCTCCATAATCAAACTGTTAATTACATTGTGTATATCTGGAGGCACGATTGTGCTGTTTTTCTCAGCGTAGTTGTACGCATGTGGTTGTGAGAGGCTGGAGACAAAGAAAATGTGTTAAACTTAGACCAAATTTTTTTATATAGGTGGCTGAGCTGAACGAAAACCACAATTCTACCGTTTAGCCATCTACACCAGGTTGCGTGTGAGTGAATGTGATATATTTTTTTTTAGCTTGCTTTTAGCCACTGTTAAGCAGATACACATTCACAAGATTGTAGACCACAAACCACAGGGTATGCTACCAGTCACATTTGTACAGAGTCGTCTTCATCAGATCCTTTCAAATAAATTTATGAATGCAAAGAAAAAATTATTGAAAGAGAAGCCACTACGGTTTCTTTTTTTGCTTCTGAAATTGTTTACTCAATAAAATGGCTCTGGCAACATGTGGTGTTCCATTGGTGTCTTGCAGATATTGTGTGTCCCCAATTTATCAGCGTCCAGTACCCTCAGTATGAAAGTCTTATCTGCAAACATTAAAAACGGTCACCATCTAATCAAAAGCTTTTTGTTTTTGTGTGCACATGCAAACACATTATTGATGATTTCAGAAGGCTGCTGAATGATTTCAGAAAATCGGAAAGCTAAAGATGAAAATGTTTTCTTTGATAAAGCATCTCTTGTTTCAAACATGATTGTGTTCATGACCTCAGCAGTAATGAGTCAGAGGCTCGACTCAAGGACACATTCTGCAGTTTGGATTTGCTGTTGATGGAAATAAAGTTAGTTTTTGTGAACATTTAATCTTTTAACTACAAATATATCTAGAATGTAATTCACACAGGGCCATACAATGGTTCATTTGTCCCAATTGGATGTCGCCGCTTGATTTCTGCTGTGACATTGCATATTGAAGTTAAATAAACTCAATAATCACGCAATTTAAAATGAATATCAATAAAAGTAAGAGAAATGTAAGTATACTAATTGAATGTTTACTTTGTGTGTGTGTATTTAGGACTGGCAGCCTCCATTTGCATGTGACGTTGACAGACTTCATTTTACTCCAAGAATCCAGAGACTCAACGAGTTAGAGGTAAATGTGTGATTTTGTTTTGAGATGGAAAATTGTGTGTATACAAGTTTGAATATATTTTTGAAGGCCAAATATTTCAAAATATCTCCACAAATTGCTGAAAACTAACTTACGAGGTCATCTGAAGTGCTTCTCACTGTTTGAAAGACTCTATCAGTCTACTGATATTGAACAGGTTTGTCACAGGGTTGGGTTTGGGGTCAGGGTTTAGCAAATATCGTCACCTCTGTAGAAAAAAGCATTGTGTATATGAGATGTCATCACTAATATAGTGAAACTGAAGGGTATGTGTTTGCATGGTAAGGTCAATGGTCACAGTCTTATCAGCAGAATTTGGGTCTTTTGAGATGTCTGGTATTAAAAAAACAGCATGTCTGAGATGCTTAATAATTAACATGCACCATTCACAATGTTGCTGATTCTTATTTTCTCTTTTTCTTGCCACTTCCATCAACAACCCCATCCCCCCCCCCCTTCTCACAGGCTCAAACCAGAGTTAAACTCAACTTCCTGGACCAGATTGCTAAGTTTTGGGAACTACAAGGATGCACACTCAAAATTCCACATGTGGAGCGGAAGATCCTCGATCTGTACCAGCTGAACAAAGTGAGTTAGTCTGTCTGTCAGTCAGGGACTGTACAGTATAAGTTATGATCTATTATGACTTTATTAATATTGTTAGCTGAAACCTGTGACTCATATCTGTAATGTGTCACAGAGCAAAGGCCTGTAAGGACGATAACTATTTTTAAAACTTTATCGTTATTTTTTATAGTTCTAATTCTGTGAGAATAGGGCAAAGAGGAACTATATCATTGGAATCACTTTCAGAACAATTTTTTCCAGCTGATGAACGATAAAAACTTTGATAGCCAATCAGAATCCGTCCTGCTTTAAAGAAGTTGAGCATTTAAAGAGACAGACGACAAAACTGCAGCACATGGTTACAATATCATTGTTTGTTGGTGTGGATGTGAATATATTTATCATTATATTTACTGGTGTGAATCGCTGGGTTCTTTATCCTTGACCAAGAGAAACATAAGCATTGAGAAATGATTATTATTTATACTTTTTACAATGAAGCCCAACACTCTCTTTCTCAATCTGGCAGTTAGTTGCAGATGAGGGCGGATTCGATTTTGTTTGTAGAGAGAGGAGATGGACGAAGATCGCCATGACAATGGGTTTTGCCCCAGGCAAAGCTGTGGGGTCCCACCTGAGAGCCCATTATGAGAGGGTCCTGTATCCATACAACCTCTTCCAGTCTGGGACAAACCTGCTGGTGAGTTCAACTTATAGTTGCATCAAATCAATATAACACACACTCTGAATAAAGCGTTCAGCAGTCATGCAGGAGTTCACAGTGTGTGTTTGGGCGGGTTAGTCGGGCTACAGCTGGTCTGCAGAGTTAAAGCTGGGCCTTCAGGGTTAGTGTATTATTTTGTGCATTATTAAGGTCTGATGGAGTATGCTCTGTGCATAAATGCAGTCTGTGGTTGTTAAGTGTGTTTTATTGTGTTCTATCTGCTTGTTTTCTGTAATGTGTGCTGATCTTTTCAGCATTACTGCTGTTTGTGCTGCAGCCTCTGCCTAATGTGGTCGCAAATGACTTCTTATGTCTTTAGAGACAATATATTATCAATATCAATTTACTGGATGTTTTAAAAAACACAAACACAATCATATTCATGTCTTCTGTTATCTACTGATTTTAACATTAATATTTGTGATTATATATTTTTGATATATATTTTTTAATGCGGTCAGTGGTCATATGCAAGAGCATATGAAAAGTAATTTTGGAGCCTAACTCACTTTCTTTCCATTGACTGAATGCTTGATGTC
The DNA here is from genome assembly GCF_024489055.1 of Chanodichthys erythropterus. Taxonomy (NCBI): domain Eukaryota; kingdom Metazoa; phylum Chordata; class Actinopteri; order Cypriniformes; family Xenocyprididae; genus Chanodichthys; species Chanodichthys erythropterus. The sequence continues at coordinate 19,599,696 of NC_090229.1, forward strand.
TCTGTTAGAGATGTCTGTGACCTCTGACCCTGAGGTCACAGGCAATATCCCTATAATTTTGGGTGCCTTTTTTCTACATCAGGCTCCTGAGATCGCAGCCAAACTGTCAAGTTTTAGGGCACCTCCTGGGCTAGAGGAGGTACGTTTCTACTTTCCCCATTACATAATCTGATGATTTAAATCTGGACAGGATTGCCAAAGGTCATAATGGGACAATGTTTCATTTAGTATTCACTGTGGCTCTTATATAGATATCTGAAAATCACACTAGTAGGGTTCATATTAATAAAATCGTGTATTAGCCCTATATGAATGTCTATCTCCTTGGTTCTTTATCTTAATGATATGTAAACATTTCCTTTTGCTGCTTTAGTAGTCAGCATGTGTGTGTGTTTGTTTATTTTTCTTAACCTAGTGTTTTGTTTTTTGAGTTTGGGTGACAAATGGGAACGAGCTGGTGTTTCTGTGATGGACAGCATTCGACCTGTCCTGACCCCCGCCAAACCCGTAGCCATCCTGCCGAGACACTGTTGCTTTTATTCTCCACCTACTTCTCTTGTCTTTGTTTTCACTTGCTGCTCTTTCTGTTTGTGTCTTTTTGACTTCTGCTGCATCTTTTATTTCACTCCTCCCCCTCCCACTTCTCCTCTCAACCCACAGAGACTGTGACCTGCTTTCTGTTCACGCTAATCTCTTTACACCTCCAGCTGTTCTCTCTCCTCCCTCTATCCTCTGTCTCTATGTTAATCTGTAATCTGATAGCGGTAGCAAGCATAACTGGGAATGCTGAGGATTTTTCCTGCATGCAATCACAGATGTAACACTCTTTAAGGCCGGGCTAACAGGTTATTCACACGTTAGCACAGATTATCTGTGGAGAGGAGGGAAATGATGACGGTGATTTAGAGGGATTTTTTTAAAGTGTGAAGTTTCACAATTTCAAGTGTGGAGAACCATGAGATGACCTTAAAATTACCTTTGACTCTTCGTTGAACTAAAATCTTAAACAGCACTAGATCAAAAACAGACCTTATTTTTTATTAAATTATACTCTAAATGAGATGTTCATGCAGAAATATATATATTTATCATTTTTATCATTTTACCACCCTCATGTTGTTCTAAACCTGTGTGACTGACTTTCTCTACACAAATGGAGATGTTATGCAGGATTCCCAAGCTGTTCTTTTCCATGGTCTGTCAAGCTAAAAAAAAAAAAAAAAAAGTACTTCATACAACTCTTCCGAAAACATATCAGGGCTTTGTTTGAGGAAAAGGCAAACATGTAATTGTTATTTGCTGAAAATCTTGCCATTCAGCCCTAGCTTTTTACTCTTATTCCCAGTATGGAAAAAAAGAAACTTGAAGATTCTGCCCAACATCTCCTTTTGTGTTTAACAGGGAAAAAAGAAACTCATACAGGTTTAAAACCACATGAGTAAATGATGACAGAATGTCAAACAAACCTCTTTAAGTGTTACACTTTCACATAAGAAGTACTGGTCAGGCACTTTAGTTTTTTCGTTTAGTATGATTTGTAAGTTAATTTCCAGACTGAGAACTCCATATAACCTGTTGAGTTTTGTTTTTCTTGTTTTCTTCAGTGTCTGCAGAAGGTGTCAGTGGATGATATAAATGACCAAGAGAAAGAGTATAAACCTCACGACCTGCTGCAGAGGCAAAACATTCATGTCCAGCCCAGCGACACGAGCGCACCTGCCAGAAGAGCCAAGAGGATGAAAACAGAGGTGAATGTAAACACTCACACTCATACTGTATGTTCATAATCACAATCTGCCTCCATTTTGTCAGTTTAGATTTAGTTGTTCTACTTGCTACTCCATGCTAGTCAGTATGTCATTTTGGTTATTCAGTATCTTTTAACAGAGATTGGCATTTTTTTTATATGCTCAGCATGGCTGTATTTATTTGATCAAAATACAGTAAAAACTAATATTGTGAAATATTACTTTTTTTTTTTTTTTTAAATAACTTTTCTGTTTTATATTTTAAAATGTAATTAATATCAAAGCTGCCATTTCAGTGTCACATGATCCTTCAGAAATCATTGTAATTGTTCGATTTGGTGCTCAAGAAACATTATTATTATTATTATTACTATTATTATTATTATTATTATTATTATTGTAAATTTTTTAACTCTCATGCTTATTGTGTGTCTGTAGTCTGGCTGTGTTAAGTCAGAAGGGGGTGAGGGATGTGAGAACAGGCCCAATCTCAGGAGGAGGATGGGTTCCTTCGTTGCCAAGCCTGAACCAGGTGAGCATCTAACTTTTGCATCTAACCTCACATGACTCTTATCTTCAGTAGCCATGTGTAGTCATTCAAGCAAAGCAAACATGTGATTAGCATAGCTTTATTAGTCAAATCAGTGTCTCTGTATTAACAAATGTGTTTATATGTGTGTATTAGAGAGGGAGATCCCTATACAGGTGAAGCAGGAACCTGTGGAGATAAAAGAGCTGACACCTGAACCAGATAAAAGCAAATCACGTTACAAGAAAAACACCCCTCCTCCTCCTCTTCCTCCACCTCCAGTGAGCATGGTGAGTTTCCTCCCCTCTCTTATTCAAATTTAAGTTCTGCTGAGCTTTTCTTTCACATGTAAATCAGAACAGTAGACAGACCGATTCTATTGATCGTAATGAGATACTGTGTTTTACAGTGTAGTTTAGAGTTGGTACAAGTTTACTCATCTCATTTATTGATCGTAAACCATTAAAGTTGAATAACTATACAATATTGTACAGTACTGTGAAATAAATTTGAAAAAAAAATATACTCCTTTTATAACTTTAAGCTCCTATTCAAACACTTTTTGTGTAGCTAAACGTGTTTGGCTTGTGGTATTATAGTGGTCTCTGTCTTTCTCTAGGTGGACCTGTATGTGTGTTTAGTGTGTGGAAAAGGGAACGACGAGGATCGTTTGTTACTATGTGATGGTTGTGATGACAGCTACCACACCTTCTGCTTGATCCCGCCCCTCAGTGATGTTCCTAAAGGTGATTGGAGGTGCCCTAAGTGTCTGGCTCGGGTGAGTTTGCATAGTAAAAAATAACAGTGTTCATCGTTTTTAAGTCAATAGAAGGAGCAAATGAATCTGAACGGTACTGCTTTAGTCCCCATCCTTTGATTCAGTAGAATACATGATTGACTCTTTATTTATGTGTATCTGCAGGAGTGCAGTAAACCTCAGGAGGCATTTGGCTTCGAGCAAGCGTACAGGGACTATTCTCTGAAATCTTTTGGGGAAATGGCAGACTCCTTCAAGTCAGACTATTTCAACATGCCTGTTCATGTATGTACAAAACCCTACTGAGACTCTGACATTGACTCTCAAGAGTATAGATTTGCAAATATAATGTTATGAATTAACCTTAACTTAAGCAATGATGTTGATGTAAATTTTTTTTCCTTTGAATCTGGTGTTTGTTGTAGATGGTACCCACTGAATTGGTAGAAAAAGAGTTTTGGAGGTTGGTCGGCACCATTGAGGAGGATGTGACAGTGGAATATGGTGCTGATATAGCCTCAAAAGAGTTCGGAAGCGGTTTTCCAATCAAGGGTGGAAAGTTTAAGGTTGCACCGCATGATGAGGTATAACTGAAATATCAGACTTTGAGATATTACTCAGAACGTCTGACATTTTATTTTCCATATGTAGTACATCCTGTTTCCATCAGTGATTTAGTTATTCTGTGCTGTGTTTGGTTGCTGTAGAAATATCTTCACAGTGGGTGGAACCTGAATAACATGGCCATGATGACACCATCAGTGCTGACCCATGTCACTGCTGATATCTGTGGCATGACTTTGCCATGGCTCTATGTGGGCATGTGCTTCTCCTCATTCTGCTGGCACATTGAGGACCACTGGAGCTATTCAATCAACTACCTGCACTGGTAATAATAAGTACAATTTCATGCTTAAAGGAAGAAATACACTTAAAGTAGTGCTTTATATAGTGCAGCATGCTGAACTGATTGTGCTTCTGTCCTACACAACCTTGTTTTTGCTTTAAATATGGTGTCCGTTATATATATTCTAACACAGTTACCCATGAGAGTGTATGTTAAAACAGAGGGGGAAAGTATCTGGGATTGATATGATTGTTGCCTTTTTCACTACCATTCAGTAAATATATTTTTGTTGTTGTTGTTGAAGAAATTAGTAATTTAATTCTGCAAAGATGCATTAAACTTATAAAAAGTGACAGTGAATACATTTATAATGTTACAAAAGTTTTATATTTCAATCCTGAGGGGGAAAAAAAGGATCACAATCTGTTTTCAACATTGGTAATAATAAGAAATTTTTCTTCAGAACCAAATCAGCATATTAGAATGGTTTCTGAAGGATCATGTGACACTGAAGACTGGAGTAATGATGCTAAAATTCAGCTTTGCCATCACAGGAATACATTTTAAAATAAAATAAAATAGAAAACAGTCATTTTAAATTGTAATAATATTTCACAAGATTATTTTACTGTACTTTTATTAAGTAAATGCAGCCTTGGTGAGCATGAGAGTTTTCTTTCAAAAACATTCAAAAAATCTTACCGAAAACTTTTGAACAGTCATGTATGTGTGAAGACACTGATTGTGTGTTTTTTTTGTGTGTGTTAGGGGAGAACCTAAGACCTGGTATGGTGCTCCTGGTTTTGCCGCTGAGCAGTTGGAAGCAGTCATGAAGAAACTGGCCCCGGAACTGTTTGAGTCTCAGCCGGATCTTCTACACCAGCTCGTCACAATCATGAACCCCAATACACTCATGGCCCATGGAGTACCAGTGAGTAACTTTCATATACACAATCACAAGTCACACACTCGCATGGAGAACCTGTGAGTAACACACACACTCTGTTTTTAGATTTACAGAACCAATCAGTGCGCGGGAGAGTTTGTCATCACTTTTCCGCGATCCTATCATAGCGGCTTCAACCAGGGCTTCAACTTCGCAGAGGCTGTGAATTTTTGCACGGTGGACTGGGTGAGCTTTTCCTCGATTAATCCTGCTGTTACAATGATTTTTGTTAAAGGGTTTGTTCAGGAAAAAAAATGAAAATTCTGTCATGAATTACTTACTCTCACGTCGTTCCAAATCTTTAAGACCTTCGTTCATCTTCGGAACACAAATGAAGATATTTTGATGAAATCCGTGAGCTATTTGGCCTCTGGTAGACTGCAACATTATTACCACTTTCAAGGCCCAGAAAGGTAGTAAAGACATTGTTAAAACAGTTCATGTGACTACAGTTATGAAACGACGAAAATACTTTTTGTGTGCATTCCGACATAGAACCTGGAAACGCTGCACTTTATTGTGAATGGCATAGGATACTGACAGGGAAGAGAAGAAATTGTTAAATTAAAGTCTTTATTTTGTTTGTTTTTTGTGCACAAAAAGTATTTTCGTCACTTCATAACATTCAGGTTGAACCACTGTAGTCACATGGACTATTTAAAAATGTCTTTACTACCTTTCTGGGCCTTGAAAGTGGTAATAACGTTGCAGTCCATCGGAGGCTAAAAAGCTCTCAGATTTCATTAAAAAGGTCCCTATTTGTCTTCCAAAGATGAACGAAGGTCTTATGGGTTTCAAATGGCATGAGGGTTAGTAAAAAATGACAGAATTTTGTTTTTTGTGTGAATTAACCCTTTAATGCCGATTATCTTTGACAGGACTCAGGGCTGAGCATCGATAATTTTACTTCACATAAATTTTTTACAGTTGTTTTTCTGTATTTTTTTTTTTTCTAATCTGTTACTACTTTGTGTTGTAAATTTGATGTACAGATGCCACTGGGGCGTCAGTGTGTGGATCACTACCGCCTGCTGCACCGTTACTGCGTGTTCTCACATGATGAGATGGTGTGTAATATGGCCATGAAGGCCGACAACCTGGATGTGGTTCTGGCGTCAGCTGTACAGAAGGACATGAAGCTCATGATAAGAGAGGAGAGAGAGCTACGGGACAAAGTCCGAAAGATGGTGAGAAAACCCAAACAAAAACTGTCAAGTCAGTGTGTGTGTGCATGATGCAATTAGTATGGATGACACTATAGTGTAAATTTATGCAACAGTGCTCATTACTCCTCGAACTCTGAGAAAAACTAACAGTCTTGTTATGCCATTTTTGGTAATATATGCAATCTATTTTATAAATGATAATTTATTAATATTCTCTTTCTTTGTAGGGGGTGGTCCAGTGTGAGTTGTTTGAATATGACTTGCTGGCAGATGATGAGAGACAGTGCGTGAAGTGTCGTACCACCTGTTACCTGTCTGCTCTCACCTGCCCCTGTAGACCAGGAGTCCAGGTGTGTCTACACCATGCCCACGACCTCTGCTCCTGCCCTGTCTCCAACTACACACTCAAGTAAGTCTCCACTTCTCCTTTCATTACTCCTCAATGACCTTATCTAAAGATTGGCCTGTTTGTATTTTCTTCAACAAAGACATTTAAATACATTTACATGTATTTAATATATTAAATCATTGAAGTGATTCCACTGCTGATAATAATAATCACATAATAAGTGATTTCTTAAGTGAACGTGGTGAAAGTTTCACTTAGTGTAATGCTCAACCACACAGTTACCGTTACACACTGGATGACCTTTACCCCATGATGAACGCTGTGCGGCAGAGGGCGGAGTCTTATGACGAGTGGGCGTCAAGGGTGACAGAGGTCATGGAAGCAAAGCTAGACAAGAAACGCAGTGAGTTTCATTTTGATGAACCGATAGTCTCTAAAACTTTCTGAATGAGAATCCACTTTCAACATGTACTTTTTAAAATTATTTTTATTATATAAAATATATTTTTTAATTGTCTGCATGATATTCTAAAGAAGAAATTTATTTTATACTAAGCAAAAGGTGTAGTAACTTTTCACCTCTTAATTTTTTTTCATGCGCATGTAAAAAATTAATATTATAGTCCAGTTTTCACAGTCTTAAGGACAAAATCAAATCCCACACTACATGGAATACTGTATTTCAGTCATAAAATGTTACATCACTGAAGTTAAATGCATTTGTGAATGCCATGTCATGAGTTTCACTTCTGCGTCTGGCCTCTCTCTTTCGCTGTAGATGTCACCGTGTTTCGCACCCTTTTAGAGGAGTCTGATGAGAAGTCGTTCCCAGAGAATGATCTGTTACGTCAGCTGAGGCTAGTTACTCAAGATGCTGAGAAATGCTCATCTGTTGCTCAGCAACTGCTAAACGGCAAGAGGCAGACCAGGTACACACACACACAAAACCACAAATAGACTATAACGAAACCTACTCAAGCTACAGTTATATTAGGAATATTGTACTATTATAAGTAATATTGTGAAATATTAGTATTAGTAGTGGTATGATGAGAAATCTAGTTGTTCCCCCCCCCACCTGATCAACAGATGTTAATGTGATGTCTAGACTAATAACCTATTTCACTATTGTATTATGTTAAACGGATATTGGAAGCAAAGAACATACCTAATATAAGCTAAGCAGGCTAATCGGGTTGATGTATGCTATGCTAGTACATAAGCTAACTAAAAAAAACAGTAAGAATGAGAAATGCTTGATTTCACAACCTATAGCTTCAGTAATATACTAGTATATGAACCATGTAATTTAAAAGACATTAAGGGTCATTATAACAGAATGAAACAGTTAAACAAAGAGAACAGTTTGGCACAACAGTGGAAAAGTGGCTAATGTTATCAAACATAGATATTGCCCACGCACCCACTTCCCACCAGATTGCTGAAAAAACAGAGGTGCATTAAAACTCTCAATGACACCCATCTGTACACATACTTACATAATGCAAAAACGGATGCAAGAATGACATTACACACTCACTTACTGTACAAGTACTTCAACTCCCAGTGTTTATTTCCATTTAAGGGGAATTTCCAGTGTGGGAGGCTTTGTTTTCTTGCACACAGCAGTTTGGTTTGGCCAAGACACATGTGGCATGTGAATTTTGTGTATTCTTTCATGCATTTGTTTATGTCTGTCTGCCGTCATCTGTCTGCAGGTATCGCACAGGCGGGGGTAAATCTCCTAATCAGCTCACTGTGGAGGAAATGAGATCATTTGTCCGCCAGCTTTATAACCTGCCCTGCAGCCTGACACAGGCACCGCTTCTGAAGGTGACTGACACACACACACGTGCACACACAGTCGTGTATGATCCAGGCAGTCTTTCTGAAGATTAATGAGGCACAGTTCATCTCTAAACAGCTCATATAATGGAAGCTTTTAACACTCTCTGTCTCAGGAACTGCTGAATAACATCGAGGATTTCCAGCAGCACAGTGAGAAGCTTCTCTCCGATGAAGTGAGCGCAGATGCTGTTAGTGAGATTGAGTCTTTGCTGGAGGAGGGCTCTCAGTTCGACGTGTTTCTTCCGGAGTTGCCGCTGCTGCGGGAGCGTTTGGAACAGGCTCGGTGGCTGGCCGGAGTTCAGCAGGCAGAGGATCCGGTATCAAACCCCTGCGGTTTCTCTCTGGACAGCATGCGCCGGCTGATCGATCGAGGAGTCGGACTGACACCGCATCCCTCCACTGAACGCACGATGGCTCGGCTGCAGGAGCTGCTCACGATCTCAGAGGAGTTGGAGGAGAAAGCGCAGGCACTGCTGAAGGCCAGGTGAGGGCAGCGCTGCGTGATGTCCGACTACCAAATATGAACTCCCTTCCCCAAATATAGGCAGCTATATATTTTCATATAAAGACCCGTACTTTTTTTTAACAAAAGGCAATTAGTTAAAAAGGGCACCATATTAATTTTGTCTACAAAACTAATTTGAATAATTCACCCAGAAGTCTTTTGATTTAAATTTTTTTATTATTAAGGTGTTCAAAATTTTAACATGTAAATGACATTTGAATATCATGTGTACCCGTATTATTTTAGTTTTAATTATATAATTTTATAGTATTTTAATATTTTGAATTAGCTTTTTTATATATATCTATATATCATATATATCTATATATATCATATTTTTGCTGGTGTTTTTTTTTTTTTTTTTTTTTTAAGTAATAACTAGTTTTATTTTTAAATAGCTTTATTTATTTATTTATATATTTTTTTGTCATTTTAATACTTCAACCTAAGCTTATTTTATTTTAATTAGATTCCAAGACAGCATTTCTAATTTTCATAAGGCAGTGTCTACGATGGTAGACATGTCAAACAAATTGGATTTGGGAACCACTTCCTTTTATACAACAGATGAGCATTTGCATCAGTTCAGGATAAAACTGAGGCTTGGAAATGCAAAGCAGCCCTTGAATAAGATTGAATTAACTCCTGTGGTGTGTGCTGAGGACTTGCAGGAGGTACCACATAGAGATTGAGTAATGAGCTGAATGATATTTATGTTTCAATGTTTTCTTATTTCTTTTAGGCCTCTAGAGAGTTTAGAGACGCTTGGTTCGATGTTGGCTCAGGTGGATGGGGTACCTGCATACCTACCAAACTGCCTCCTACTACAAGACACAGTGAACAGGGCTAAAGAATGGCTCCAGGAAGCTGAGGATTTACAGGTTGAGTATTCTTCGCAAAATGTTTGCATTTTGCACACTAGGGTACCATCTCGTGCCTGTTCAAGTTTTTGAAGGGGAAAAAAATCTGTCAGTAATGTTTAATGGTAGTTGTGATTGTTTGTGCTGGCAGGTGGGAGGTCAGACTCCGGGTCTTGGCTCGCTCTCTGATATGGTTCTGAGAGCTCATGCTATTCCTGTGCGACTGGAGCCTCTGGACCAGCTGGAGGTTCTGGTATCAGAGGTGCAGTCCTGGAAAGAGTCAGCAGCAAAAACCTTCCTCGTCAAAAACTCCCCCTTTACACTGTTGGAGGTTAGTCTGGAAATATTATATATTAAACTAATAGGAAATATTACATTTTTAAGTGGCCTTTTTTATAATTTAAATGGACATTTCAGTTCTTATAGGTTTAATTCACCTAAAAATGAAAATTTTGTCATTAATTACTCTCCCTCATGTCGGTCCACACCCATAAGACCTTCGTTCATCTTCGGAACACAAATTAAGATATTTTTTTGATGAAATCCGAGAGGTTTATGACTCATCCATAGACGGCAATTTAACCACCACTTTCAAGGTCCAGAAAGGTACTAAAGACATCGTTAAAACAGTCGACGTGACTACAGTGGTTCAACCTTAATTTTATGAAGTGATGAGGATACTTTTTGTGTGCAAAAACAAAACAAAAATAACGACTTTAAATGATAGGTTTAAAATTCTAAAAGTTGTTATAAGCTTACAACTTTTAGAATTTTAAACGGTTATTTCACCCAAACTGTTGAATAAAGTCATTATTTTTGTTTTGTAATCTCATTTCTTCAATGCAAAAAAAAATAAATAAATAAATAATTATTGCTTTGCTTTATTTTATGGTTACACATAATTATGTATTGTGAATCGATGATGATTATAATAATTAAATACTATTATCCCAATTATTTTCAAAAATAATTAAGCTAAATGTATAATTTTAATTTTATTTGAATTTATTTAACATTTAATTATTAACATATCTAAAAAAAATTCATGAACTCAGTGCAAATGTAAAAAAAAAGCAAAATATAATTTATAATTATTGAAATATGAAATATAATATTTCATATGACCTTCAAATGTTTTCACGACATTCACTCATAAAGAAACTTTGTAAAACTTTATTTTGAATAAACCGTTGTCGAGGTTATTCATGGGTCTGATCACCTGCACAGGTCTTGTGTCCCCGATGGGAAGTGGGCAGCTCTTTGAAGAAGAAGATGAGGAAGGTGAAGGGAGAGTTTGTGTCATCAGGGAAGAAGAAGCTTGTGAAGCTGGACAGTATGAGTGATGTTGAGAGAGCACTTTCAGACAGCAAAGACTCTGCATCCGCTGTGAGTTTGCTATACGGTACATTCCAGAAATATTTGAGATGAATGAAAAAGTTTCTCTTTCTCATTCACTCTCTTTTTCTCTCTTGTAGATGTTTACTCTGGCTGAGGTTCGTTTAAAAGAGTTGGAGTCGCTATGCTCTCTCCGTGCAGCTAATGAATCAAAGCTCCTGCCTACAGCAGACTGCTCTGCTCTCAAAGTGTGTGTGTGTCAGAAACCAGCCATGGGAGCCATGCTGCAGTGCGAGCTGTGTCGAGATGCTTTCCACAGCGTGTGCGTTCGTGGGCCCTCGGATCCCCTCGACCCCGAAGCCTGGCTGTGTCCGTTATGCCTACGGTCGACTAAGCCTCCTCTGGACAAGATCCTGACACTTTTGTCATCACTGCAGCGGATCCGTGTGCGTCTCCCAGAGGGTGACGCTCTACGTTATATGGTGGAACGCGCTGTCAGCTGGCAGCGAAGGGCACGAGAGGTCATAGACTCTTATGAGCTCTCGCTGACCTCTCAGGATTGCAGAGTAGCTTCACCTACACAGAGACACCGGACCGCTGGGCACAACAGGAAGGTTAGACATTATTTCACACAGGCAACAGACTATTAGTGGTTTGATGTTTTGTTTCCAAAGGGCTGAGAATCCTGCAGTTTTTTTTTTTTTTTAATCTAATGTTATCTAACCCATGGTTTATTTGTATTTATTTTACTTTTCATTTTTTTATTTAATAATATATTTTTATATTTACTACTTATTTTTATTTTATTTTTATTACTATATATAATATATATATATATATATAATTTTTTTTTTTTTTTGTGAATTACATTTTGTCATAGCTGTGTAATGCCAATTTTGCTTACCACCCATCGATAAAGAGTCCTTGTTGTTTTATTGTAGCAGCAATGTGGATCTCCTTCTCAGAGTCAGGACTGGCGTGTTTCTGGGCAGGAGCAGACGGTGTTTTACACAGAGCAACGCTGTATCCCTCTCCAGGGTCTGTATCATTCTCACATACATAAACTTTCATTTTCAGAAATTTTCTGAAATCTCATTGCAGAGCAAGTGCAGAATGACTGTTTTCATTTTAAAATGAAACTATTTCTGTGTTCCAGGTCTCAGTTCTGAGTTGGAGGAACTGATGGTGGAGGGTTTGCTCCTGCAGGTTTCTCTTCCCGAGACCCAGCAGCTCTACAGACTTCTGCTGTCTGGCCTCCCGACCACAAACACGTCCCACACAGAACACATACCCTACCTCACACAGAAACACTCCTCGCCGCAGAGAGAGGTAAAGAGTGTGAGACTTTAATGCTGTTTAGCAAATAAAATTCAATCACTAATTGAGAAGAATAATCAGGGTTTAAAGGAACACTCTACTTTTGTTGAAAATAGGCTCATTTTCCAACTCCCCTGGAGTTAAACAGTTGAGTTATACCGTTTTCGAATCAATTCAGCCGACCTCCAGGTCTGGCAGTACCACTTTTGGCATAGCTTAGCATAGTTCATTGAATCTGATTAGACCTTTGGTCATTTTTGAGCGAGATGCTAAAGTTTTGATATTTTTCCTATTTAAAACTTGACTCTTCTGTAGTTACATCATGTACTAAGACCGAGGAAAAATGAAAAGTTGTGATTTTCTAGGCCAGTGTTGCTAGGAACTATACTCTCATTCCAGCGTAATAATCAAAGAACTTTGCTGCCGTACCATGGGTGCAGCACGCGCACGGTCTAATCAGATTCAATTAACTATGCTAAGCTATGCTAAAAGTGGTACCGCCAGAGCCGGAGATCGGCTGAATGGATTCGAAAATGGTAAAACTGAACTGTTTAACTCTAAGGGAGTTGGAAAATGAGCCTATTTTTTAAAAAAAGTGGCGAGTTCCTTTAAAATGCCATGGCAAAAGAACTCAGCAGCAACTTCCCACTCACATAAAGCATGAATTACATAATATATTTACACAATATATTTGATGAATATATTTGAATATTTTGCAACTTAGTCATATAAAATATATGCAGTGTATACAATTCTATATATTCTAAGTAAATAGATTTATATTATACTGGTGCTTTTTTTTTTTTACTTAATTACATCACTTGCTTCATGCAAGTACAGGTCTTTTAACTTTGAAGCAGCCTTCTTGTTTCAAATCAAATGTGATTTATCTTGGAGCTGATTGATTTAGCTGATGGTTGAGGGTTTTTCAACAAAGTGAATATATATCAAATAACAAAAAATATGCATTTAAAAAAAATACGGAATTAAGTTAAAGCTGCAGGTCGCAATTTTTGGCCCTCTAGCGGTTAATAAACAGTACTGCACGCATCTTTTGCGGAAGAACATTGTAGCTGGAGCTACTTTTCTCCGTGTATGTCTATGGCGAGTCACGCAGTTACTGTGATACTTTGCGGCAGGTCCTACCAGTCCGGTCTGAAATAGTCAGAATATTAACACTTATTATAAGTGTACCATAATGATTCAGGTTAAGACAAAAACATGAATTTTTGTAAATTTTGAACACAAAAAAAAGTTGCGGACAGCAGCTTTAACTTCAGTACTAAAGTTAAAAATGGAAGGTTCCTTCCTCATTAAAATAAATAATAATTGTATATAACAATGTACATCAATAATGATTATTTTAATGGCTTTGTAAGCATCTTCACAACGTATGTAAATGCATAGTTCAAAAGTTTAGGTCTGTAATTTAAGAAACAATACTGTAAAACAGTAATATTTTGAAATTATTACAGTTTAAAATAACTTTTCTATTTTAAAACATTTTAAAATGCAACTAATTCCTGTGACGGCGAAGCAGCCATTACTCCTATACAACATAATATGCTGATTTGGATCTCGAGAAACACATCTTATTATTATTGTCATCAATGTTAAATAGTTTGGATGCTTATTACTTATGTGGAAATCAAGAAAAAAAATATTTCGTGCCCCAAACCTTTTTTTTGTCCACCAAAGGGTCCTCAGCCTGAAAAAATGTTTGAAGACATTTGAGACGTTTAAGAATTTACATTTAATTATTCCTCTCTGTCTTCCTCTTTTTTTCCTCTAAAGAGAGATGCAATCACTTCAGCAGAAAAGAAAGCCAAGCGGCGAATGAACAGAGAGGATACCGAGATCAGGGATAGAGGGATAAAGCCGAAAAGCAAGAAGCAGAGAATGGGTACGGAGAAGCGGAGAGAGAGGAAAGCGGCATCTGTCTCTGCATCAGATGTGTCTCAGTCGGAAGACTCAGAGGAGGATATGACCCTGTGTCCAGCAGAGAGCTGTCTCCAGCCGGAAGGGGAAGAGGTGAGTGAGTGAAAGTAATGACAGAGTGTGTGCTAGAGCTACATAATTCTGGATAGACAACTAAACAAAATAACTTCATTTATTAGGGGTTCTGACAAAACGTTAATTACTGCTGTCTCTTTAAAAAGAGAAATATTTAATTTCCATCCAACTATTTTTATGTGCAGTTTGGGATATCACATAAAAAATGCTGGATGGAAACGCCAAGATGCGCATAAATTCTAAAACTGCACATAAAAACTTTTGCACTCAGTTGAGGCGGATAAATTTTTTAATATAAGAAGACATGCGCATAAACTACAATAGGAATATATTTACTCAATAATTCCCACAATGCACAACAAAAAACTCATGTGACTTTGCCTCGTCACATGGTCTGGTGGATAAATGGACTAACTACTGGACCAATTTCATTGCACAGCACCTTAGATGATGGTTTGATCATTCTGAAATGCCTGAACCAAAGTCTGTCATCAAAATGATTTGGTATAACGAAATTATAGCGAAAGACATGATAGCGTTCCCAATGCAAGGCATCCAAGTTAGCATGATAGCATGCTTTCCCGATACCAGCAGCCATTTTTATTACAGATATTTTGTGCCAATTTCCCAAGAAGTGATGATTTTGTTCTCTTGAACTCATGGGATGGAAGCACTGCTTTATTTGAAAATGTTTTATGCGATATTCTGATTTGCATAAGTTAAATTTGCAACTTTGAATGGAAACATAGCTAATAGGGCTGGGCGATATATCGAATGCTTTTGTCACGCGCATTTCGTCAGTAAAGCCGGTTCCCTGATTACCGCTAAATCGTCATCACCTGCTTTCAAATGGAGCGGCATTTAATAGACAGAACCGTAGTTCACTGACAAGCCACGCAATATCACGTTCAATATCGATATGAATCGCCGTCGATATTGAACGTGATATTGCGTGGTTTGTCAGTGAACTACGGTTCTGTCTATTAAATGCCGCTCCATTTGAAAGCAGGTGATGACGATTTAGCGGTAATCAGGGAACCGGCTTTACTGACGAAATGCGCGTGACAAAAGCATTCGATATATCGCCCAGCCCTAATAGCTAATGGCAAAAATATTTTTTATGGGTCACTTGTCACCACCTACTGGTGTAATGATATAATAGATACAATCTTTATTTGAAGCATAAAATAACTTTCAAAAGGTGATTTAAGGCCCAGATATATTTCAAACAAAGTTCTTTTTCATTCTTCATTTAGGAGTAAAACAAAGTTCGACATGCGTGACCAGCGATCTACTGTAAACGAACATCTGACGCCGTCCACACTGCTGAGAGCACACGGTTAGATGAATATGTAAATGCGTGCTGTACACTTTCCTCTCAGTAATAAAATAAACACAACAAAAATGAGAAAACTGCAAGCATTTTTTATACAAAGCGTCGGATCATAACAACATTGGTATGTTAGTTAGCACGAGCTCTGCAAATCCAGTCACATTAATTTTTATAACACTTCATTCAGTAGATTGCTTAAAAGCAAGCAGCTTTACAGTATCAAACATGAAAAACAGTGTCAGTGCCTCATTTCATCTGAAGCACAACTTCTTTTTGTACTATAAAGCGGTTATCCAGTGTGTTCATGTTTTCACCAGCGGAGCTCTTACCTCAACAAACTCTACAGACGAAATGAGTCAGAGATTAGTTCCATGCGAATGAAGGCGGAGCCTCGGCACACACCTCCTATTAAGCCGGGGACACACCTAACGATTGTAAGCCCGATTATGAATGTAATTTGATACTTACGACTGATCATGTCCAATCGGTCCGAGTCAGAGCCAGTTGCGTTCAGTCGGTGTTTACAGTTGGTGCTTAAAATCGTGCAGTGTGCTGCGTCTAACGATTCTAGTCTTAGAATTTTAGAAACAGTCATTGCCAGTCCTCCTCACAAAGATTCTTCTCAAATTTGATAATTCCCACTTCTGAAGTAGTGATTATGAGCAAATCGCATTCAAGTTTCGTTTTTTTTTTTTTTTTTTCTTCAAGGAAAGTCACCAATAGCACTGAGAGCACGTGAAGGCAGCATAATATTTGCGACCGATGACGTCTCTGTTTCCTTGGAGACTGTGTCAGGCGATTGTAAACAAGCGGCGAAATGGCGTCAAAAACGTTTGAAACATAAAAACACATTGGACAACCGGTATGGAAGAAAAACTGGTTGAACTCTGGCAAGAGTACGAATACAACATATCTTCGAAGGAATACCATAATAGAAGCGATAAGGAAAGAAGCTGGGCTGCTATTGCGGAAGCTTTGAACGTGTCAGGTAATGTACAGGGCCGGATTATCCATAGACGGCATTGGGCGAGTGTCCTGGAGCACCAGCCAATATTATTTATCTGATACGGATAACGTTACAAAATTAACAGTTGATACAATATATACAGAGAGAATATAAAGAGCCCTGCCCCTTTGATCGCAAAAGTGAAAGTGCCCTTTGAGGTCGCATTGTGGTAGTATAAAGTTAACGTTACTTCTGTGGTAATTTAATGGTATGTACAGTGCCGTTTCAAATCGAACAAGCTTCATTGAGGATCGCAGCTTATCGTTGCTTAACAACGGCCGACACCACCGGAGTGCAAGCCCTAAAAATAGATTTAAGCATATGAATTACAAATATTCTATTATTGAGATTTTGTTTACTCACTTCAAATTCTCTCTGTAGAGAACAAATCCATGTTGCCTCTCCAGCCAGGACCTCACACATATCCTGCGCGTTTTTCCTCTTTTTTTTAGTTATTTTCCGCACAAATATACGTTAGCTGCAGATGAAGAGCGCCAGCTGTTTGTTTACATCCATTTTCAAGATCCAGCGCACAGTATGTTGCTTAGCAGCGGTCTCAATCATAAACTTTTGTGTTCTTCTCCGACTGTCAACGATTAAAATCGGCTCCAGTCGAAGAAAACAATCGGTGTGTGTGTTCAGTTCAGTCTTAGAATGTTTCAGCTAATCGTTAGGTGTGTCCCCGGCTTTACGTTACCATCACTGACCAATAGAGGGTATGCATCGACGTCACTTTTCCACCGGAACGCGCTCCCTCAGCTGGACTGAGTGGCAAAAGAACCTGCTGAATTTAATATGGGAAATTGCGAAAACGCTAGTAAAACAAAAGATTACACTGAAGATTGGGCACGAAAGTGTTTCTTACAACTTGTCAATATCCATGGTAGGACTGCAACAACGAATCGATAAAATCGATAAAATTCGATTATTAAAAGAGTTGGGAACGAATTTCATTATCGATTCGTTGTGTCGCGCGACTATACGCCTCTCAATGAGAGTATAAAATATAGTATATATTTGAGTATAAAAACGCGCGGTTGAGCGAGAAGCAGAGCGGAGCAAAAATAACTAAATAAATAAATAGCAGAGCGGTGGTAGAGGAAAGACCATCGGAGAGACCCGTAACGTTGTTCTGAACAGGCGTGCCGTTGTCAGGACCCCCGGAGTTTTGAAAAGACAGAAATCGACCCCCACACTTTTGATACGGGCTGCTTCAATCAGTTACACTATATCATCTTTTAGCTTTGGATATTTTCTTTCAAATGAGACCATTTTCACGTTTTTTCACGCTTTCGTTCATAAATAATCAACTGTTTTGTCGCGAATGTAAAGAACAGGAAATGCGCTTCGAACGGAGAAACACGCGATCTCCAAACAATAGATCAAAGCGTGCTAACGTTTTAGGACAGGTCGATGGTATATAAATCATGCCCGAATGTCAATCAAGCCAAACCGTCCATTCATAAACCGAGAATTTGACCACTTGACAAGGTGAGGAGGCTGATCTCTCAGGTTGACGCGCGGATTTAAGGTTTATGGACTGCTTTGATTTTGGTAATTACATCTAGAAAGATAAAAGCATTGATGGCATCTATAAAATAGATGTCTGAAAGCGAAACAAAAGTGATATTGCCTGCGCGTTTAATTGGTATGTGTACTGTAATACTGCATTTACAATGCTTATCAGTGGCATACATTTCGATTGCGAACGTGAAAATCCAAAAGACCATGACTAAAACTAAATCAAAATTTGCTGTCAAAATTAACACTGATCTGTTGTCATGTATTTATTCTGTGCTTTGTCCTATATCGGTTATTGTTGACAAATTTTGTGTGTTTGTTGTACTTTTTAAATTTAATTTTAAAGTTTTTTATAGCACTTGGTCATCTTAAGCTAAACAAAATTATACATCTTTTTGTGGAATTTATTAAAAAAAAAAAGTTCTATATATTTGGTAGATGTAAAGCATACATGTGTATGTTTTTTGTGTTAGTCCATTTGTTTTTTATTACTTTAACAGCTCAGGGATGTTAAAGGAACACTTCACTTTTTTTGAAAATAAGCTCATTTTCCAACTCCCCTAGAGTTAAACAGTTGAGTTTTACCGTTTTCGAATCCATTCAGCTGATCTCCGGTTCTGGCGGTACCACTTTTAGCATAGCTTAGCATAGTTCATTGAATCTGATTAGACCGTTAGCATCGCACTTAAAAATGACCAAAGAGTTTTTATATTTTTCCTATTTAAAACTTGACTCTTCTGTAGTTAAATCGTGTACTAAGACCGACAGAAAATGAAAAGTTGCGATTTTCTAGGCTGATATGGCTAGGAACTAGCAATGATATTACGCAGCGTCTCTCACAAACGTCTCCATGGTTGCAAGGCACGTTCCCTGTGCAAGCAGGGGCTCATGGGTGCTGCGTAATATCATTGCACTGCTGCAGCCATGGAACGGCAGCAAAGTTCCTTGATTTATTACGCCTGAATGAGAGTATAGTTCCTAGCCATATCAGCCTAGAAAATCGCAACTTTTCATTTTCTGTCGGTCTTAGTACACGATTTAACTGCAGAAGAGTCAAGTTTTAAATAGGAAAAATATCAAAACTCTTTGGTCATTTTTAAGCGCGATGCTAACGGTCTAATCAGATTCAATGAACTATGCTAAGCTATGCTAAAAGTGGTACCGCCAGAACCGGAGATTGGCTGAATGGATTCGAAAACGGTAAAACTCAACTGTTTAACTCTAAGGGAGTTGGAAAATGAGCCTATTTTCAAAAAAAGTGGAGTGTTCCTTTAAAAGAGCAACCTGTTTTTGCACGTTCTGAGGATTTTTTGCACTGTGAATTTGCACTGTCATTTCTGTTTTTGAATAAAAGGTTGGAAATTAATGTTTTTCCCCCCCTCCGATTCATCGATTAATCGTAAAAATAATCGACAGATTAATCGATTATTGAAATAATCGTTAGTTGCAGCCCTAATCCATGGATTAGGTTAATTTGACATGCAGCCAGGAGTCGTGTTTCCTGACATTTAAATTTGCCTTATTTCGACGGCGGGGAAACACATAAAGCAAATCTGCCTGTGAATATTTTATATAACTACAATATAGGTAACGTTAGGTTTAAATCCGCATAATCACTTATATCAATGTTATATATATCGTCATATTGTCCAGCCCTAAAACATATAGTTTTATAGTATAGTTTTTGTCAGTGTTGTTTAATTAAAAACACCCAATTATGCAGAATATAAGATAGAAAATATTTAATTGATGAGTTGTCAACATAATATACAACAATAAAATATATACGGTATGATTTTACCTCAAAATCCAACATTTTGACACAAAATGATAACTGCAAATCCATGTTCCTCTGCTGGAGTCCAGCTGTTTCTGTGAATTGCAGTGATCCATTTGCTACTTTTTTCTGTAGCTTTCAGCAGTCTGTAAAAATATACCTCAGGTTTTGTGTCAAAGCTATTTGTACAGTCAATCACAAAGCACTTTCTCATTTTGGATGTGTTTTGTGTGTTTTTCGCAGCATTCACGCTGAAAACCAATGCTGCCGCTCAGTCTTTTGCCATTTAGCGTGCGTGACCGCAGTCATAGCGGTCAACAGTGACGTCACGCGCATACACTCTATTGTAGTACGAAGGTGTTTTGCAGCTGGAGTGAACTTTTCCTGAAAGTTCGCTTTGGCAAGCCGTTTAGAACTTCCAAAAATAACACAAAACGAACTTCGTTTTGGACTGATTTTGTTCGAAATGACGTCACATCAGTTCATTCTTCGATTTCGTTTGAAGTATATCGGGGCCTTTACTCTTATGATCACTACCCTAGACATCAGTGTTTATATCTAAACTATAAACATTTATCCCAGTACTTCTGTGATAATAATGATACTTTGTGGTTGAAAAGACTGTTTGTGAAGCTGTTTCATACCTATACATGACAAATGCTCTCTCTGTGTCAGCAGCAGCTGTGATGTTTGCTGTGATTGTATTAGTCAAAGGTTTAATAGACATAGCCGAATCAGTGTCATGTGTTTATATCGAGATGGATTACTCAAGGATTACTCAAACAGCTAATGTGTGCACGCGTGTTTGAATGTGTTTTGACTGGTTTCTATCTGCTTCAGGTGTACTGGGTGCAGTGTGACTGCTGTAACCGCTGGTTCCACATGATATGTGTGGGGGTATCGGCAGAACTAGCAGCCGAGGAGGATTACATGTGCGTGACATGCAGCACAACCAACGCGACCCGCCGGAAGTGAGACGGACGAGGGCGGCAACCGACTCCCACCCCATCCTCCTCCATCCCTTCTCCTGGATGTGTAACTGATCCTCCCCGTTCCCTAACCTACAACCTCTGATCTTTGTAACAACGGTGCTATTTTACTCTTTTTGTTGGACTCTATTGTCCTGAATGATACTATTTGGTCACTTTTTTGTATTTTTACAGCTTTTTTCCTTCTGTCGAACTGTTTGTGATTGTCTAAAACAATGATAAATATGCTAAATGCTGAATGAATATAGTGGTGCATGGGTTTGTGTTTGTGTTGCTTTCTGGTGTGGAGGAGAGATGCTCTCGTGAAACACAGCGAGGGTCTTCTGCATGCACGGCCAGAAACGCCACAACACAAGACATACCAACAGTTTTCACCAAATACAATAAATAATAAATACAGAGAAACTATTTTTTGGAAACTTGCCGTTTCAGTACACAGGCATCTGGGATTCTCTCCGTTGTGTCGTTTTATTTCCTTTTTTGTAGATTAGTTTTATTTATCGGAGCAATAATGTCATTTGTAAGTTTCAGGTTCGGGCTGTCTCAGTTGTGTCGGTGCTTTTAAAGATGGTGGTCAGATATTCAGGATATGTAACGGACAAACAGACGTCAGATTTGTAGCAGACAGAAGAGTGTAATGAACTGCCACAAAACTTGCTCAAGCCGTTTTGAAGGGTGGGGGTGTTAGGGTTTGGGGTTTGACTAGCTTGTTTAAAAAAAAAAAAAAAAGTGTCCCAATTTATAGTGTGGAATAAAACTCTTTGTTCTAATATCAAACAAAGTCTCTTCTCTTCATTTAGTGATCACTGGTATGGGGGTGCAACTGATTTCTTTACACTGATCACAGACCAGTGTTATTTTAGCAATTTTGATGTACTATTTAAAATGTATACGAATAGAAACCTTGAACTGAATTTAACCCTCTCTATTGCAGGTATTAGTGTCTTTAGGTAACACTAAAGCCTTTCACTCTTGAACTTGTTAACCCAGGGTCATCTTTAACCCTGTTAGTTTTTCTTTTAATGTGTTAATTTAGCAGACCTCCTTTTTATTGTTCTACACTTTGTTTTTTTGTTTTTTTCAACTTCATGCAGGTCACTTAAGTATTCCTTTCATGTGTTCACACTTATATATAATTAAATAAAATAAAAGTTATGCATATTTGGCCCGAACCCAGAGTACCCCATCCCAGGTTGGGAAAGGAATAGTTGGAAGTGAGGAGATGGGGTGGTGGAAGGATGCTGGAAAACTATCATGGAAAGTCTGCTGTATATGTACCTCTTATCTCATTAATTGAGTTGATTAACTGAATGTGCTCCTGCTGTGTTAATTGGGTTAATTATCTGAACGTGCTCCTCCCAAACTTTAATAAAACATCATGTGGTTAAAAGCAGGTTATGAAATCTGCATGTAAATTTTACAAGAATTATAAAAGCATTGTTTAAATGGATACCTGCAGTCATCACAGCACCCAACGAAGCAGCCATTCTGGAGCGAGAGTGAAGACCAACAGAAGACTGGTTCGGGGGTTGACAGAGGGTATCTGTGTTGAGCTTCATCCGGGATTGCGGTATGTCACAGTGATTTACAAAAGTGAAGAATTATAACAAAACAATTACAAAATAATAACGGCAACAACAATAAAAAAATGTGTGATTATCAAAGTGATTATCACAGGGAGGCAGGGATTCTTTCTAATTAAATGAGCTTTATTGTTTTTTTACTTATAGCAAGCCTCCCTATAGTTTTTTTTTTTTATTTATTTAAATGATTTCACTGTTATACCTTGACTATACATTAGTTATCTACAAAAAAGTTAATGTCTAATCTGCATATATATAATATAGAATTATACTCAAATCAGATATCGAATGAGTTTAATTTACAATAAATGTTCTGCTCTTTCTGCTAATAAGGAATTATTTTGCTATCATGCCATCCAAGATCTGGTGAAAGTGCAGCCATCTAGTGGTAATTCCTATGCATGCCATTTCATACAACTGCTGCTAAAGCATCCAGCTGCAGAAGAAGCCCTTACCCTCCAAACATACACCGATCAGGCATAACATTATGACCACCTTCCTAATATTGTGTTGGTCCCCCTTTTGCTGCCAAAACAGCCCTGATCCATCAAGGCATGGACTCCACTAGACCTCTGAAGGTGCGCAGTGGTATCTGGTACCAAGATGTCAGCAGCAAATCCTTTAAGTCCTGTAAGTTGTGAGGTGAGGCCTCCATGGATCGGACTTGTTTGTTCAGCACATCCCATAGATGCTCGATTGGATCTGGAGAATTTGAAGTCAACACCTCAAACTTGCTGTTGCGCTCCTCAAACCATTCCTGAACCATATTTGCTTTGTGGCAGGTTGCAGTATCCTGGTGAAAGAGGCCACAGGCACCAGGGAATACCGTTTCCATGAAAGGGTGTACATGGTCTGCAACAATGCTTAGGTAAGTGGTACGTGTCAAAGTAGCATCCACATGGATGGCAGGACCCAAGTTTTCCCAGCAGATCATTGCCAATAGCATCACACTGCCTTCGCCAGCTTGCCTTCTTCCCACAGTGCATCCTGGTGCCGTGTGTTCCACAGGTAAGTGATGTACAAGCATCCGGGCATCCACGTGATGTAAAAGAAAACGTGATTCATCAGACCAGGCCACCTTCTTCCATTGCTCCAGGGTCCAGTTCTGATGCACCACTGATAAGTTCAGGCTTATGAAACAATACAGAAAGTGGTGAAACAAGAAGAAGAATACCAATATCAAGGAAAAGGTGGAGGAAGGCTATCGAGAACTTTTGTGATTACTGATGTACTACTGTTGTATTTGAGTGAAAGAAGTATGACAGAATTCTTTAAAAATGTTCCAGTCAGTGGAAGTGGGTTGTGAGGAAAAAGGGGTAGGCCTACCTGTCTTATGGACAGACACTCTCGCATTTGTGCGTGTGCGCAGGCTGCACGCGGTCACGCAAATGTGAAGGATCGCGCGGAATGCGTCTTGGCGCTCCGAGCTTGAGCTGGAGCTCGTGAAAGGCGCTCTCAGCGCGAGACACTCTGCAACCCCTTTTCATCATGGATTTAACGGCATCTGTGAAGGGAAAATATCATATTTAAACACGGTCAGCTACATTCCCGCAGACTAAAACATTTTATTTGGCTAATAAACTTTAAATATTTCCAAAGAAAATGTCCAGACCAAAGGTCTTGGAGCGGCAGGGAAGCGATGACTCAGACACGGACCTGCTGCTCGCGACACTCTCACCGGAGGAAGTGGAGGAGCTCGAGCGGGAGCTCGTTTATATCGATCCCGACCCAAACGTACCGGTGGGACTCCGCCAGCGGAACCAGACGGAGAAAATACCGTCCAGAGGATATGACAGAGAGGCTATGCTTGTCTACTGCGAGCGGGAGACCAAGAAACTGATCCGGAGAGAGTTGAGCGTAGAGGTGATGCGTATAACATCAACAGCAACAACAATAATTATTATTAAAAGTATTATTAGTATTACATAAAGTTGTTTTCTTTATCATTATGTTTAATAATATATCCAAATGTTAATTTTTTTGTCAATCTACAAAACCCTTAACTTTAAAACTCTTAAAAAATTATTTCAAACTAAATCCAGAATTCCAAAATACAATAACAAATGGATGTATTTTTCCTATTGGGAATGGTTTGTTCTCAGTGGCCTAAGTTTAGAGGTTTGCATGCTGGGGGAATGAATAATGAAGAGCTGACATGTGTTCATTCAGTCTTTTACAGTTTAAGATCTCATCATAGTGTGACATTTTTGTAGATCTGTGGACATAGTGAATAAGCACTGAGATCTATGTTAATCAGTCCAGCCTACATGCCTGACATGCTGTCATGGTTGTATATGTCAACACCCGTTTTGCTGCACACACACTGGACCCTAATGGCCTATAATGTTGCCATCATCTGGAAGTGATGAACTTTTTCTTTTTTCGTATTTGCCTGTGCTGCACATTTACTGAACACTTTGTACTTCCAAGTGCGAGTCAAATATATATTTTTTTTTTCCAACAACAAATCTCCAAAACACTTTTGACAAGACTAAGTTATTTCAGTGTAAACGTCTCTTGGGTAAAAAAGTGAAGCATATAATTTTCCTTTACAGCCAAATGTCTTTATAAACATTTTGTATCATGGTTTAGTTTACTGTTGTCTAGTATAAACACAGGATTCTCTCTAGGGGATGGACATTTGTAGTTGGCACTTCATATAAACTATGCAGAACTAACCTTTTACATCAAAGCTGCTGTATGTATTCGCTTTTGTGTTCATCTCAATAGGATTTTCTGAGAGGATGCTGTAAGAATTGGGATTATCCAGAGTAACAGAACAGAACAGATGGTCTGGTTCTTCTGGGATGGTGTTCCTTGTGTTTTTGGAGAGTGCTAGTTGTGTTTTAAACAGGTGCTAATGAAGCAGTAGTAATGTGAGATGCACTCAAGGGGCCACAAACTACTTTTAAACTCTATTGAGACACTGAAGTGTTTGTTTGAAACATGTTCAGCAGGCAACAGAACACACACACAGGAACTTCGCAAGTAACTAAGTAACACTGTGCTCTTTATAATCAGCAATTCCCCCTTTATAGTCTATTTTTTATCAATCCTGGCTTTTAAAGATCTTATTGATATTATTGATATTCTGCTGTGAAATCTTCATGTGCGTCATTGTGTTGGCAGTGTGAATATGCTGACTGGTAGTCACTTCCAATGTATTCAGTAAAACAGCTATGAGAATAAAATTTATGTTCACGTTATTTTACAGTAGTCAGAAGTTAAGAGTGATGCACTTCAGCGATTTGTGAATGTGTTTACTTTAAGCTTTGCCTCAGTGAGGCTTTGGAATCGTCAAGGGCGGCATTCCAGGCCTGAATGTTCCTCCCTTTGCTGCCTTATAAGGGCACATCTGAGAGTTTTAAGACTTCTTCAAACAATAGCACACAAATCTACACAGTATGTTCATTCCCTTTTAATGACCACTAAAAATAACTCACTCAGTCGAGGACTCACTGGGTCCAGCCATTGGCTGTAATTATTCTAGATATGTTTCCTTTGTTTGAAGCCCCATTGTATTTAATGATAATGTTGATATTTATCTATAATTACACTGAAATGAAAGCAAATGGGAACAAATTTAGAATGTGAACACTGTGATTAAGATGTCAAAAGTCAGATCACGATTAGACAAAATCAGATATGCCAGCTATCAAAAGACAAACAGCTTCTCAGATTTAATGTGCTGTGACTAATTTCTTTTGTGTTTATTGTTGAAGGGAGAGACAAAAGGGGATGGCAGAAGGAGAGATCGACTCCGCCGGATGAGAAGCAGAGAGTTTTCCAGGTCGCAGAGTGGCGATCCTCCCGACACAGAGAGCAGAAATGCAGAGAGTGAAAAAGATAAGGAGCGAGCGAGAAAAAGGGAGGATGACTTTAAAGCTTTACCTGATGAAGGAGAAAAAGGCAGAGAGAAGAAAAAGGAAGAAGAGAAGAGAGAAGTTGAGAAGACGGGTAATAAGACAGAAAGTGGAAAAGACCTTTCGAGAAAAGAGAGAGGAAGCAGCAAAACTCTAGACCTCATATCCAAACTGCAAGAGAAAAAAGTGGATATGAAAGAAAGAGGGAGGAAGGAGGAGAAAAAAGTGAGTGAAAACTCCAAAATACGAGGGTTTGTCTCCAAGCTGCAGGGAGATAAAGATGCCGAAGACCTAAAAGTAAAAAACAATAAGGCAGATGTCAAGAAACAAGACGAAAGCAAAACTAAAACCATAGAGGAACCCAAGAACAACAGAGCAGTAGGAAGAGTAAACCTAAAAGATGTAGAAATGGTGGAGAAGAAAAGCAGAAGTAGAAATGTAGAAGAGAAGGAGAGAGAAAAGAAGGATGAGAAAAGTCATACAACCAGAGCACAGAAAGAGAAAGAAAAAGAACAAGTGAAACAGTCAGAAAACAATGAGGTGAAGATATCTAGCAATTCCAACCGTAACAGCTCAGGGAACTTTCATGGTGCGGATGACCGTTCTGTTACCACTGAGGAGGACGAGTCTTTTAGCGAAGATTTGGACAGTGATACTGGCTCCAGCATGTTTGACGACCTCCTAGAGCAGGTTCGCAGTGACGACCCTGAACTAACAGAAGTTAATGTAAATAATTCAGATGCCATCAAGACAGACACCCTGATACATTTTGCCGAGGGTCTTCGCAGCAACACTCACGTCAAAACCTTCTGTCTCGCAAACACGAGAGCGGATGATCATGTTGCGTTCGCCATCGCCGGAACCCTGCGAGATAACTCAACCCTGACCGGAATCAACCTCGACTCGAACCATTTGACAGGCAAAGGCATCCTGGCCATCGTCAACTCTCTTCAGCACAACAGCACGCTCATGGAGCTGAGGTTTCATAACCAGAGGCACATCTGCGGAGGGAAGACTGAGATGGAGATGGCCAAAGTCTTACGTGACAACTCTTCTCTGCTGAAGTTGGGATATCATTTCGAGCTGGCTGGGCCCAGGATGACCATGACAAACATCTTGAGCCGAAACATGGATAGGAAGCGGCAGCAACGACTAGAAGCGCAAAAACTCGCCAGATTGGAAACAGACTCCACAAACAAAACCCCACGTGAAGATAAGAGCTCGGCTGAAAAAAATAAATCTATCAACACTCAGAAGAAAGACTCTAAATTTGTTGCTCATTCAAAATTCACCTCTGCTCAGGAAACTCCCAAAGCTCCGCCCACAAAGCCACCATCTAAACCCCTCCCCTCTGAGGTAACAGGAAAGAAAACAGGGGCAACCGGAAGTCGACAAGCTCCTCCTCCTCCTCCACCCCCTCCCAGCCCAGCGTTAGATGTTCAGGCCCTGAGGAGGTCACTGAACCCAATCTCTCAGAGGAAACCAGACAGCAGTGCTGCTGTCCGACAGACGGACAGGAGCTCCAGAGATCAGCTCCTGGACTCTATCAGAAACTGCAGCATGAACGCTCTCAAAAAGGCAAGTAAAACGGACATGTCAGATGTTCTACACAAGCAAGTACTTGACTGTACATTTGATATCACTCTTTTAATAAGAAAAATATGAGAGCTTCATTCTACATTCTACACACACTCTTCTTTTGAATAAGTGATTACTTCACCACCGTTATGTTCTATGACAAACTTTCAGCCTCACGATACAGTACCCACAGCTAGAGCTGCTTTTCTCTGTGTACAGATACCATGTGACAAACACAGGCGAATGACGCATATATAAAATTTCCCAAGTAATCTGTCCTGACAGCTTTAAAATATAAATATTTATTATAGGGTTGTCAAAGTGTATATGGTAAAGTATTATTTTTTGTCAAAAGAGAAGTTACATGTATTTGAAATATCTAAATATTAGGGATGCATGAGATACAGTCGTGCTCAAAATGATTCATAAATATGACCAAAGAAGGCTGTGAAAATAAATCTGCATCGTTAATACTTTTGATCTTTTATTTAAAAAATCTACAAAAATCCAACCTTTCATTGGAGAATAATAATTTTAAATGGGGGGAAAATCTCATTATGAGAAAAATGTTTTTCTCTAATACGCATTGATCACAATTAATCATACCCTTTTATTCAATACTTTTTTGCAACCTCCTTTTCCCAAGATAACAGCTCTGAGTCTTTGGTCATATTTACCAAGGGTATGAATAATTTTGAGCATGACTGTATCGGCCACCATATCGGTATCGGCTAATATATGTTCATTTTTAATGTTATCGTTATCGGCCCGATATATTAAAGTCGACAAATAATGTCTTATTTCCATCAGCTGAGAAACTTCAGATGTGCACTGTTTGCCAGGATGGTTTTGAATTGCTTGAAATATGATTGGAATCACTTCAAAAAGGAAAAATATAAGCGCAACATGTGCAGTCTGTCATATAGGCTACATAAAATTATAATGAAAACATTTGGGACATGGCTTTTAATGGTGAGACTTTTGTTTTTGTATTCAGGCTCTTAAAAATTATATCAAAATTTGGATTTCGATTTATCAGCCAATATATCGGCTTTCAAATATAAAGAATTATCGGTTATCGGTATCGGTCAAAATTTTCATATCGGTGCATCCCTACTAAATATTATAAATGCTTTTAAATGCTTAATATTCTTCTTTTCAATCTATCTCTCAGGTTGAGGTACCTAAGCTGCTGAGATAGCATCTGTCCAGTGTATGTGCTTCTACCAGATTCCCCTGCAGCGCCCCATCATCACGGTGGAGTCATTGAATCATCAAGATGAGATTCCTCCTTAACTGGCTTAGATGCTCTGAAATACAGATTATTGGGATTATCTGAAATCTAAACATCTGAGGTGTGAAACTTGAGTGTGATTTTTCCCTGGACTGACAGTTAACCAGTCAACATTAAAGCTGTGAGGGGCATATGTTGAGGTTTAAGGACCCTCAGAGACAAGATTTTTTCAGATAAATCAGATGGGTTATTGGAATATCTTGGCCATTTCTAAACTCCTGGTATTCTTTAAGATATTCTTTTAGACCTGTCTTGAATCATTACTCTGTCTATATACAGTATGTAGAGATCTGCCTTGATGTTATGTGTTTGTTAAAGTCAGCATAAAATGGAAGTTGCAATAGTCCTTCCTTCTCTACAGTGTCGTATGGGAAACGGCTTCTCAAAGAAGGCTGAACTTGATTTTGTCCATCAGGAATTGATTGGATCATTGTAGTGATAATAAAATAAATAAAATAATAATATTAATGATGATGTTCATGGATAAATACTACAATATTTAATTTAAAAAATGTCAATTTGACTTTAAATAGTATGTAAACATTTACATTTAAATACTATATTGATTATTTATGAGATATTGTGTTCAATGTCACAAGCAGATCTGTTTATGGCCATGGATTTTTGCATCTGGACTTTTGAGAGAATCAGTTTGAGTTTCTGTATTACAATATTGTTGTTTTTAGGGAAATTAGAACAAGCTGCTCCCTTTCACATCTGCAAACATGATCATATCCAGGGCAGCATTTTTTTAATTTATCCCCAAATCAAGATGAAAACAATTTTTTTTAATTGTGATAAATACTCTAGATATCACTTGAGAAGTACTGAATTAGCAGTACCTACCTGTATATATAGTCCTGTCTGATGTGTCTTTTTGTAGAGCAAAAAATAGCAATGAAAGCATTTACACAAAGAAAAAGGAAGTCATATTTATTGCTGAAAGACTGTCTCTCTTGTCCTCTGGCTGTCTTTTTCTTTTGCAACAGTCTTTGTAACAACATTAAGCTGCATAATCAAATACTTGCAAATGCATTGTTACAAAAATGTGTCAACAAACCTGCTAAGCGGCTTTGTTTTCTTCCTGACCCAAAGTCTGTTGTGTGTTTGCCCCCCAAAGTCATACCGGTCCTACTGCTAAACTGTTTTTGGTTTGTTCTTTTGCATGTCTCTCTCTCTCTCTCTCTCTCTCTCTCTCTCTCTCTCTCTCTCTCTCTCTCTCTCTCTCTCTCTCTCTCTCTCTCTCTCTCTCTCTCTCTCTTTCTCTTTCTCTTTCTCTCTCTCTCTCTATTAAAAGCACTGTTCCTCTGTTGA
Organism: Chanodichthys erythropterus; assembly: GCF_024489055.1. Lineage (NCBI taxonomy): Eukaryota > Metazoa > Chordata > Actinopteri > Cypriniformes > Xenocyprididae > Chanodichthys > Chanodichthys erythropterus. The sequence continues at coordinate 19,630,174 of NC_090229.1, forward strand.
CTGATGGTGCAGACAAGCGAAAGACAGGAAGCCAGTTATAATGTTGAGTTATGTTGTAGTTTATTATAAAGAGGATGTCTTGCTTGAAGAGGATGATAACAAGTTAAGGAGAATGAAAACCCATCTAAAGATCCTGTCTCTTTTCATAGGTAAATACTTTTTTCTGGCTTGATATATTTCAAGATGGTGTCTTCATTATTTAGAGATGACTGTTTTAAATTGACATCTCATAGCAGACTGTAAATATAATTGTGCGTGCATTTAAAGTTAAACAACTGATTCAGCAGTAGTTGTCTAATGACCCTCTGTATATTGTTGGAAAAAAAGGATTGTGTAAAAAAATTCTCAGTTTACCAAATAGAGTGAAGTAATAAAGTGTTTTCTAGTTTTCAGTGGTGTGTTGATGAAGTCTGGAGATGTTTTTGAGGGAACAGTGGGTGAAAAGGTGGAGATCAAATGTCCATATCCAGATGATTACAAATATACACCCAAGTACCTTTGCCGTCATCCCTGTGGATCAGAGAATGTTTTGATTAAAAGTGCAAAGATTGATCAGGTCGATCAGAATGGAAGATACTCTTTGATTAATACTGTGAGTGGAGGGTTCTTTACTGTAACCATCAAAGATCTCAGACTCTCAGACTCTGGTGTTTATTACTGTGGACTTGATCAATGGTTCCGTGACACATTGAAAAAAAATCATCTCTCTGTCCGTTCAGGTGGGTATTTATGCAAACAGTTTGTGAATGATATACGTCTTCCTATTTAAACACTTTCACATAGCTTTACAAATTTTTTAATAAACTTGAATTCCTCTTTTTTTCTGTTTTATTTTCAGCAGCTCCAGTGAACAGACCTTCACGCACCCCTGAAAACACAAATATAACTACAACTGCATCTACATGGACAACAACACTCACCTCTGCAGTAGTTACATCCAGTCAGCAAACTAATGATCCATTTGACAACAATAGTTTGACTATTTATAATTTTAAAAAATCATACTCATATTTAGACTGGTTAGGCTTGCTTTTGAAAAACATTTAGGAAATCAGAATGACTTACAGTAAACTTTTAATAATAATGAAATCCTATATAGTTGTCATGCTGTAGTCGAGATTTTGTTTATATTTAGTATTTTACACTTTCATCTTCAACTATCTTCAAAGGAGAAATTTCACCTCTTTTTATAAATCATATACTGTGATTCTCTCTTTTTCTGTCTCTCAGATAACTCTACTTCATATGAGCAGTTCTCATCAACCGTCCGGTTAAATGAATCAAAAAATGGAGAATTTGTTTGTATGTATTTTATTTTGACCATTAGAATTTCTTTGTGTAACATGGTGTTTATATTACACCATTTAATGATGACTGTCATAACCTGTTAACTCTTTCTCTTTTTATTTCAGTCAGCATGACTGTGGTGTGTGCAGGTGTTCTGGTGCTGCTGGTGTTTGTGGCTTTAGTGTTTCTCTACAGGAAAAGATCAGATTCAAAGTCCATATGTAAGTCCACACACACAAAGACTTGAACTGATTCAAATGCCCAATAGTGAGCTGATTGAAATCAAATTATAAAAAAGTGATCAAAAAGCCCCATTGCATCAGGTTTAAAAATCAAATAGAGAACTGGTGTGACTGCTGTGGTTTAGTCATGTGATCATATCTTATTTTGTTCAAATGACTAAGTCACTTTGAATGGGTTCTACATTATGTTTCTTTTAGGTTTGAACCATCCTGTCCCTGAAAATTCAGTTCAAGTTTCGCCAGATCTCAACCGGGTAAGGAAACATCTGCTCTTACACAATTTTATCCTAAAGTATCAATATCTGATTACAAACCATATTAACCTAACAAAATACAATTGATCAACATTAGATACATTAATGCATTTGCTTTGTTGGAGTAAATCTAGTGAATCCAGATTACTCTAAACATGTTGAATGTACACTGAATACACTCTGTTAAATGTACACTAAATAATTTTTGGTATGTGTTCCCCTATGTCTCTCAGACTGTAGATGATGTCTTTCACATCTATGATGAAATGTTGAATGAGTACAGCCTGGCTGGTCCAGCTAGAGATGCCAGTTCTTCTGTAATATATTCGACCGTGCAGCACTGTAATCCTGCACCTCAGGATGATTTTTATTCACTCATCACACACCAATGAAGATAAATGATTAGATCAATCTCATGCTCTCTAAAAAAAACTCATACTTGAAACCCTGTTGATGCGAAGTGATGCATGCGGTCAACTTGCTAAAACAGGCATGATTGCCTGCAAACATCCTGCTGTGGACATGTGCGTCAGGTCGTGACATTGAACTGAACTGCTGTGTTAAATTAAAAGTGTGAATTTCCTGTGTAAGTAATAGCATTAGCTTTTTGGGTTGTAGGGTGAATTCAGGGTGATTGGGACACTTTTTGCCATTGAGATTATTGGAAAAAGTGTCCCAATCAACCTGAATACACCCTATATGCAAAGTTACATAAAAAAAAATCATATTGTTTGTTTATTTGTTTAACAGACTGCCTGCCTGACTGACTGATAGATCGAATTTCATGACTAATTATGTAGGAATCCATTGTAAATTCTTTTTTTTTTTTTTTTTTCTTACAGTACCTCCATGTGTTCTTATGTCTTTTTAGACTGATGGTGTGTATTATTATTGTGAGACTTTTTTTTGCCCCACTGTCTGTGTCTGTATATTAAAGCTTGTTTATTGTAATCTCTCAATTTTTTCTGAGAATAAAAAGTTAAACAGTGCCACAGAAAATAAAATAGCTAAAAGAATGGCTTTATGATAAATCATAGTCAAGATGTGTGTGATATGGCTTCCTCTCATGCTGATTGGATAGATCATGTGAATGTGTTCCTCCCGAACTTTGTTAATAAACCATCATTTAATGAAGCACAAAGGTGAGCAATACAACTTAAAAGTAAATGCGATTAGGCCTACTGATTATGATGTTTATTTAAGTTTCTCAACGAGGCAATATGAAAGTGTATTTGTGTTTCTAATGATAATCTAAGCAGTTATTTAAGAATACAGCTTGATTAGGAATATTAAAACCATAAAATGTCAATAAAATGTTTTTAACTAAACCATGGTGATCAGTAGGGTAAACATTTTTTTGTTGATTTAGAGTGTGTGTTGATTTTAAGTTGGTGTGTTGTTTTCTTGAAAACATAAGCCTATGCACATTGAAATAGCTTAGGTGTTACAATGAAGCCGTTTCACTTCACAGCCTTCAACTTCAGAAGACGCTGCGATTAATCTGTGCAAATGTGTACTGTATGATATTAGTTTGACTTCATCTAGTTTTTGCATATATTTGAATAAGAATTTCTATATGAATTCTAGTCTTTTTTCTGTATGAATCTATTGTACTTGCTGTCACTCTTTCATTTTTTTTTACAACATAAAGTTTGCTTCTTTTCTGATTCTTTAAGTTGTAGTTTCTCTGCTAAATGGTCATTGGTTTGTACGTTTGTAGAAGTCTCTCTCTCTCTCTCTCTCTCGGGGTGGGGCATCTTTCAAGTTCATCTGCAGTTGCAGTGTGAGAAACAGTAAGCAGAATTTATACTGAGATTGTTTGTTTTAATGTAACAGTTTCTTTATAAATCCTAAATGTTTTGAGGTGGATATGATATGGAGAATGAAAACTCTTATGAAGATTCTGTGTCTTTTCGTAGGTAATGTTCCTTTCTTTACATTTTTCATCCATTTCCATTCCATTTTCTGTTTGATAGCCATACCAATCATGGATAATATTATTTATTCAGGATAACAATATGATATTTAATATTTAGAGAGTTTGAAGTTATTTTGAGAGCTTCTTTTAGTTGTTTGAAAATTGTTTGTATGTTGTTAAAATTTTAACGGGTCAAAGTTTACAAAGTGTAATTTCTTTGCAGGTTTCTGTTTAACTCAACTTATTGTGTTTTTTCTAGTTTTCAGTGGTGTGTTGATGAAGTCTGGAGATGTTTTTGAGGGAACAGTGGGTGAAAAGGTGGAGATCAAATGTCCATATCCAGATGATTACAAATTTACACCCAAGTACTTTTGCCGTCATCCCTGTGGATCAGAGAATGTTTTGATTAAAAGTGCAAAGAATGATCAGGTCGATCAGAATGGAAGATACTCTTTGATTAATATTGTGAGTGGATTGTTCTTTACTGTAACCATCAAAGATCTCAGACTCTCAGACTCTGGTGTTTATTACTGTGGACTTGATCAATGGTTCCGTGACACATTGAAAAAAGTTCATCTCTCTGTCCGTTCAGGTGGGTATTTATGCAAACAGTTTGTGAATGTAATATATACATTTGTCTTCCTATTTAAATAATTTCACCTAGCTTTACAAAATCTTTTTTTTTTTTTGTTTTATTTTCAGCAGCTCCAGTGGACAGACCTTCACACACCCCTGAAAACACAATTATAGCTGCATCATCATGGACAACAACACTCACCTCTGCAGGTAAAAGAAATACTGTTGACCCATCAAGACATTTAATGACATTTCATCCAAAATCACTAGTATTGTAATTTGAAAAATTATATACTACTTGATTCATTTTTAGTTTTAAAAAGATTAAAGGTTGTTCTTTAACAATAAAAAAATCTGACTCTATTTACAAGCAATACTGTGATTTTGTCTCTCGTAGATAATTCTCACTCATATGAAGTGTTACCAACAGTCCCATCGTCAGGTTCCACTCCTTTAATCAACAGCTCTGGTAACTCTTCTTTTTTATATATTCATTGTTAATGTTAGTATTCTTACAATAACAGTAATATAACAGTAATTTATTTGTTTTTGTCCTTACACTAGATTACTGATCACGACATACATATTGCAGCAACATGAAATAGTACAGTGATTATATAATCGTGATCTTTTTATTCCTGTAGATGTGACTGCGGTTTGTGCAGGTGTTTTGTCACTCCTCGTTTTCTCGATTCTTGTGCCTTTAGTGCTTATCTACAGGAAAAGATCAGATGCAAAGTTTAGATGTAAGATCACACACTGCAACAATGTAATACTAATAATAATAATAATAAAAATAATAATAGAGAGTTAATAGTAATGACTTTTTAAATAACCTCAAGCATTAATATGCCATGTTAATGATGCTTCCAAACTTAAATGATAATATCTCATATTCCTCTGGTCTGTTATTTTAAGTCAATAATGAAATCTAACATTATTTGTATTATTCACATGTTGATGCTTTGAAACCTCACACCATTGAAAATACAGTTCAAGATCCAGCAGAATTCAAACAGGTATGGAAACCTCTCTTTTGCACAACAAAAAAAATTATCAGAATTATTTATCAGAATTATTTATCAAAAGAAAAAAGAAATGAAAAAATAATCAGCACTGCATTTGAGTAAATTTGAGTTATTGCTTTGAAAGTCTTGTGAAGTTAAAGGTCTTGAATATATACTCACTAGAATCTTTGCTCTATATGGACTCCTGTTGTTCTATTTTTCTCTGTCAGACTGTGGGCAATGTCTGTCACCCCTGTGAAGAAACGAAAGTAGTGTATATTTTGGATGGTCCACCTAAAGGAGACAGTTCTTCATTTAGGCCTACTTCATATTCATCTGTACATTACTGTGATCACATGACTCAAGAACAGGGTCATTCTGAAATGTTACATTGAATATTTGCTATTCTCCATGTTTGGCCCTATTTAATCTCATGAGCAGAAGCATATTCATCGCTTCTCACTTTTTATCTCTATGATACTGACATAATTTCTTGAATTATTTCAATAAAAACAAAAAAAATTATATTGTCTGCAGCCATCCTTAAGTCTGATGACCAGGCGTTATGAATGGTAGTTCACCATTTTTGAAACTGTTTGCAGAGCATTTGTGGTGCATGTGGTCAAAGAATGGAACACTTTGCAAATGTTCATGCCTCTGAGTTGCAAACCAAATAAGCAACTACCCCTTGACTTTGACCTACGAATATCTGTGTGGTCGCTCATAGCCTAATTTAGTATGGCTAAATGTTATAGCCTATATTAAATATTAAGAGCATCGAATCGCTATATTGGGTGATTCTGCATGAACCCCAGTTCCAAGATTAGAAGAATAGTTCTTCTGCTGTACTGGTCACCTTTGAGCTCATAGGAAAGACTCTTAAAGGAATAGTTTACCCAAAAATGAAAGTTCTGTCATCATTTGCTCATCATATATGTTGTTTAAAACCTGTATGAGTTTTTCTTTCTTCTGTTAAACAAAAAAAAGAGACATTTTGAAGAATGTTCCCTGACAGCAACCTGTCGGCACAGAACGGCTCACATCTGGTCTGCATATAAACCACATGTACCAGATGAGGGCCGGATCTGGGCCAGACTATGTTGCTGTCTGGGTTGGTAACCAAACAGTGGATGGTAGCCATTGACTTCCATAGTAGGGGAAAAAAAAAACTGTCTGGTAACCAACATTCTTTAAAATATCTTCTTTTGTGTTCAACAAAAGAAAGAAACTCATACAGGTTTGAAACAACATAGAGGTTAGCAAATGATGACAGAATTAACCTTTTTTGGGTGAACTATCCCTTTAATATTGTCAGAATTGTCGCGCATGCTCAGTAAAATGTTTTGGAGACATTTTAAAAAACGTTGTTCAAAATTATTTTTAATTTTTTTTTTTAAAGATGACTTAATAGAAATTTCTCTCACAGAGCAATCTGTATCAAATTAAAAATTTTATAATTATATTTTAAGTAACTGAAAGTACCTTTCATTAACGCTGGATCTTTAACCCGTTCGTGGCTGTGTCAGGCCAGCATTCCGCGCGCTTTAGTGACGTTTGCATACGCGAGCGTGACGGGAGCCTGTCTGTGATTGCGCGACTGCGCGGCGCAATAGTGTTATCCTGCATGCTATTCGAGCTGTGGGACACGGTGAGTGAACTGTTAACGAACCCCGAAACACCTCGACCAGCACGGACAGTTAATTACTAGAACTGTACAGCGAATCCCGGGTTTTGGATGAAAGTCGTTGAACAAAACCTCGCGTAACGAATATGCTAACGTGCTAGCGTGAGCTAAGGAGGCTCAGGCCGGTTAACTGAGCAGAAATAACCCGCACAGCAGCGCCGCTGCCCTGTGGAATTCATAGGAAACAGCGCTGCGTTTACAGGCCGCGGTCTTTCCTTCGAGCAGACGAAAACAAACACACATCTGTCTGCCTGTTAACGGTGAAATATTTGATCTCTGCGTGTTATATGTCACTATGTGATCGTTAAGAAGTTAAACTCTGTGAGTTTATGTTTATACTGCGTTTTGATGCACATAAACTCCTAGTGTACATGCAGTCTTGTGTACATGTACTGGCATGCAGTCTTCATTCGACAAGTGACCAAAATGACATTACAGCTGTTAGTGTAAAGGAATGTTTCATGCAGTCTGGGTCCTACAACAATAGAAGAGCTGCCTTCTGTGACATGTTAAGATAACAAAAACAGTCCTGGGGACGCTATAAATTTATTCAGTCGTTGAGTGGAGACATTTGACATAGGTTATTTCACATGTACACCTGTTAAATCTGTCTGTATAGTTATGGTTTTATCTCTTTAAGGTATAGGAACTGAGTCTGATAAGACTAGACTTATAATTTACTGGTCTGAAGAATAGGCGATGGCACAGTCTTGATTATGCCTTTTTACTGCTTATAGTGATTCACACTGAATGGTGTACATTTGGAGATTTTTAAGGGTGTTTTCACATCTAGTTTGTTTAACCCTTTCAAATGCTCACACAAACGAACTGTACTCAGACCACCTCCGGAGGTTCACTTTTGGGTCCTTTTAGGGGGGTCTGAGATCACTTGGTTTGTTCACATATACATGCTGAACCGCTCCGAGAGCATTTGAAAGGGTTAAACGAACTAGGTGTGAAAGTTAACTGGGTTTGGTTCTTTTTAAACAAACTATATGTGAAAACACCCTAAATCACACACATGGTTTTTCCTTGTTTTGGTTTTTCTAGAAGTTATTCACAGCTGTTGAAAAGATTGCTTTCTCTTAAGTTACTGTACTGTCTCACAAAACAATACACAAACAAACCTCCATGGTCATTTATCACCTGCCAGTAACTGATTTGCTTATTTACAGAACAAGATGGGATTTTAGGACGAGGTTTTCTATTTATTCATATGATCTTCAACATGAAGCCTGTAGAGGAGAAAAGGCGATCACAATTATCATTTCATGCTGTCTTTTTTACTTTACTTAATATTCAAAATGTTTTAATTTGGCCTCTTTTTCTAGATTTCATTCAGCCTGAAGTAATTCAATGGTGCATTAACATGGCATCAGTTGGATCTGCATGCAGTAGATAAGCTGTTTGTTTGGTCATTTGGGTGCATTTGCATCCTTGATTACAGTGGAACTTAAAGTGCTCTGAATGATCTCAAATTGCCCTGTTTAACATTTGCTAGGAATGTACACGGCTGTAGTGATGGTGTTTTAAAGGACGTTAAATTCAAGTTGCAATTTATCAAAGAGTTTTTTTTACCACGTAATTAAAGCATGCTAATTAAAGTCGGCATAAAATGGAAGTTGCAATCATGTTTTCTTCCTTATTGTGACATCTCAGCGAAATAGCTTCTCAAACTAGTAAAATTGTTGAGCAGGACTTCCATCAGGAATTGGTTGGTTGGTTGTGTGAGTGACGGGTTGATTTCAATCGATTCTTCACATATTTCAAACGATTTTCAACCGGTTCGGAATGCATCGTTACATCCTTATTTATAATGTATGTGCATAAATAGTTTATAATAAAATATCCCATAAAAAAATAAATATGCCCATAAATATTGCATCACTGACAAAAAGCTAGAAAAAAAACAAGGGAAGGGGACGATAATGGTTTGACAGTAGTAATCAGATTATGAAAAAGTGGTATAAGTATGGTTTACATTTATTCATCGTAACCTCAGTGTGCTAACCACGTCAGAAAACCAAAAGCCTTTTGAGTGCTTCAAACTGCACTGATAAGTGATTTGAGTATGTGTGTGCTGTGATTTAATCTTACAGGCATCAGCATGCGTGAATATAAGCTTGTGGTCCTGGGCTCTGGAGGTGTGGGGAAGTCTGCATTGGTAAGTTCAGCATTATTTAAGTGTACACATCAATATTGTATTATGTATGGGCATTTTATACAGTTTATAACTGTATTTTATAATGGTTTTCTCTCTGGTCTATAGTATTTATTTGGATTGAATGAAATTCTGGTCTTTTCTCTCACAGACAGTCCAGTTTGTACAGGGAATATTTGTTGAAAAATATGACCCCACAATAGAAGACTCGTATAGAAAGGTAAGGAGCCCTATTTGGTATAGCTGAACTAATATTCTCTATATAGGAATATACATTAACAAAGTACTCAACACCTTCTTTTTTTTTAGCAAGTCGAGGTTGATGGGCAGCAATGTATGCTAGAGATCCTGGATACTGCAGGCACAGTGAGTTCAATATGATGAACAGTTCTGGCCAATTAGTTAATTAGTCTTCTATGCGAACTCAATAGATTATTGATTATTTGCTTACAGGAGCAGTTCACAGCGATGAGGGACCTGTACATGAAGAATGGTCAGGGTTTCGCTCTGGTTTACTCCATCACAGCACAGTCTACCTTCAACGACCTGCAGGACCTACGGGAGCAGATTTTGAGGGTGAAGGACACAGAGGATGTGAGTCACTTTGCATTATAATAAATTATTAATATTATTATTATTTGTGGTGCTTGCTTTGCAAATCATCATTTTTTTTAATGTTACCTTTTTTATTTTCTGTATCTTGTAAAAAAATAAAATAAATAAATTACCCTGACGGCCCAGCTAATGTCAGCCATAGCAAGTTTTAACCAGCAAAGGTTAAAAACAAAAAAAAGCACAACGTTATTTTTATTTTACTGAGACCACAAGAGCTTAGAGACATGCATGAAATTTGCAGAAGCTGCCTTCACACTGTGGCACACCATGCTACTTTACCAGAGCACCCACACATTCTGTATTTAAAGCTCTTTGCTTGTTAGAGGTTTTCCTTTTCGGTTATTTATGCAAGTTGCATGAACAAATTAAACATCAACAAGATTTTTAAAAATATTTTTTGAAGAAGTCTCCTATGCTCACCTAGGCTTCATTTACTTGATCAAAAATACAGTAATAATGTAATATTGTGAAATATTATTGCAATTTAAAATAGCTGTTTGCTGTTTTTATATATTTTTTATATATTTGCTGAATTTTCAGCAGCCATTACTCCAGTCTTCAGTGTCGCATGATCCTTCAGAAATCATTCTAATATGCTGAATGATTATCAGTGTTAAAAAATGTGTGCTGCTTAAAGGTGCTGTATGCGATTTCTCAAATTCGTTGTTGAACACTGTTGATATTTGAAATCAACCCAAACAAACCCACCCCTCTCTTCATTGTTCCGCCTCCAAAACTCACATTCCAATACTAACCACCTTGCTCCGAGTCGGTTTCAAACCCCGGCCTGATCGCTGCTGGCATGTGAGGCGAGTGCACTATCAATGACGCTAAACACCTCGCCATCAGTGTGCAGTGGTTTAACTGCAAAACTCTCACTATCTGGCCACTATTACACACGTAATGCGAGTGGATGTCTGTGTATTACAGCTGACGCGCAACAAAATGATTCGCGAAAAATAAAGCGCAGTTGATGAATGCACGACAAGGAAGCGCAAAAAATGAATGTACAGTACACAAGAGTAAATACAAACAAGGGTTTGTTATTAATCGCCAACAGAACAGCAGCTCCAGGCAATCAAAACCATGTTACTCGCATGAGAAGGAATCAAAACAGCCTCCGTGTCTGTTTTCAGGCCTTCCTGCTTAGCTCTCTCCAGCGCTGGAAAGCTTTTCTAATATAAACACAGGTCCTAAAGCGATTGCCCAGTCATAAACCTTCGTTGCAGTTATATTCTTTTGAGCTATTTTGTATTGTGCCCCATCTCTCGTTCTGCAGTTTTTTTTCTATTATTTTCAAATCTCCCTCTTGGTCTCTCTCCTCGACTGTCATGCGCCATATGCTGATTGGTTACACATTTGTTGTTGGTATCGGCCCGACTAACTTCCAAACAGTGTATTTGAGTCCCCCTTTTAATATTTTTGTAGAACTTTAATGCATTTTTTTTTTTTTTTTTTTGGATTCTTGTATGAACAAAGTTCAGAAGAGAATTTTAAGACTATTTATTTAAAATAGAAATATTTGTATTAACTGACACTTTTGATCAATTTAATTTGCCATTGCTGAATAAAAGTATTAATTTCTCAAAACAAAACAAAACATTTGAACAGTAGTGTGTGTGTGTATGTGTATATATATATATAATATATGAATTCATGTAACACAAGTGCTGCTGTACATGGGACATGTTTTGTGCTTCTATATAAGACTGGTGTTTGCGGTCCATGCTATTTTAAGATCAGTTAATTTCCTTTGAACTGTTAGTGAGTGTGATTTCTTTTAAACCAAACACAGTTTACACACTCATTGGATTGCTCTCCTTTTGTGTCTAGGTGCCAATGATCCTAGTTGGAAATAAGTGCGATTTAGAGGATGAGAGGGTGGTTGGGAAAGAGCAGGGTCAGAATCTTGCTCGTCAATGGAGTAATTGTGCCTTTCTAGAATCTTCTGCCAAATCAAAGATCAATGTCAACGAGGTGAGTCACCGTTCACCACACTTTATCCAGAGCAAGATAAAATAGAAAAAAAATGCACTTGTACCAAGTACACAAAGACAGTTATCTAATAAAAATCTTTTGTGTGTGTGTGTGTGTGTGTGTGTGTGTGTGTATGTCAGATCTTTTATGACCTGGTAAGACAGATAAACAGAAAGACGCCGGTGGAGAAGAAGAGAGCGAAAAAGAAGTCAAATTGCATCCTGCTGTAACACACCTGCATCACTGCAGCAGCTCTGAGCCAGGTAGTCGATCAGAAATTCATTAGGAATCCGTACATGCACCATTAAGGACTCTTTTCATCCATGATCATTGATAAAGATTTCACTCTGTGTGGTTTGCTTTAGGGATATCTACTAGGGATGACCAATATACCAGTTTTTACATGATATAGCTGATTTTTAATTTTTTTTGGTCATTTATCTGTATTGGTTGAATCCAAACCTCTGTGGATCCAAACCTGTAGGACTGTCGTTTATCTTTGGAACACAAATTATTTTTTTGATGAAATCTGGGTGATTCCTCCATTGACGGCTACGCAACTGACACTTTGACACTTCAAAAAGTTTACAATGAGTCTCTTCAGAAGCTCGACTGAACCTGCCTGAGGTGCGAGAACAAACCTCTTCCGGAAGCTGAAATGTGCTGCTTAACACATAAGAATAAACCTCCTTGGTTCTCGCACATCATGCGAACATGCTTGAGCTTCTCTTTACCACAACTGATGTGCGAGTTGATGAATGTTTAAATTTGAATAAAAGCCTAAATTCAATCTGTTCTTCATAAAGCAATCAAGTCTCTTCATAACATTAAGGTTGCACCACTGTAGAAACGTGGACCATTTTAATGTATTTACTACCTCTCTGAGCCTTGAAATTGGTTATGACATTGCTGTGTATAGGGAAGTCAGAAGGTCTTGGATTTCATCAAAAATATCTTAATTTGTGTTCTGAAGATGAACACAAAGCTGAAAGGTCTTACGGTTTTGGAACGTCATGAGGGTGAACTAACCCTTTAATGGTGTTTGTTGCATTCTGTTGCACCATTAAAAAAACAGCACCACCTGCTGGAGCTCCATCATTTCTGCATTCAGGGCAAAACTTGTATGTGTTTTTATGCTGAACTTACTTTTTGGTTTAGCAGCTTGTTGAAGGGGTTGATTGAGATGGATGTCATGATTTTTTTCCCCTTCTCGTTCTTTTTCAGATTGCCGAAATGAAGAACTGTTGCCCAGCTGGCCAACATTCCGGTTCCTCTCTAGTTATTGGCCAAACAATCAATAAGGCAGAACACCACAGACTCCTCAACTAAAACACAGACTTGACAGAAAAAGAGAGATGCAACCTCTGCCTTTTCTTCCAGAACGGTCTTGAAAATGTTCTCTCCCCCCTGCTCTTTGCTTACAGTTTTTTTCTGAAGGAGATTCTACAATGAGGATCTGTGTCAGGAGCAGAAGCTCTGTCTGTGATACGGCAAAGGGGGGTTAGACAGTCTGGGAGAGGGTTCAGGACTTTCTTAATGCCTACAGAAAGAATGGGGACATTTCAAAACATGTTCATGTTTATAAAATGATCAGAATTTTTTCCCCCATCACGTTTGGACTACCAATAATCATTTGTACAGAGAAGCAGCTGTGTCCTTCATTCATCAAAACTTTTTTTCCTGAGTGACTTAGACTCTTCTTTTCATCTAAAGAAATTGTGGAAAGTTAAAAATGTCATTTTTTTCTTTAGGGTGGTTAGGTTGAAATAAGAAATTTGGATCTGTCTATCTTGAAGGTAAAGATATATTGTAGCCACTGCATTTTTTTTTTCACAATCAAAGTTTTGTTAATTTTCCAGCTTTTAAAGATAATTAAATTTTAGTTTATTTTCTTGGTGATATTTTGCGGTAGGCTGTAGCTCAGTCTGGAATAAATATCAACCGTTTTGTGCCTGAGCAGGAGAAGGATGAAATCAGATCTGTAATGCCGAGATGACTTCTCCTCCGATAACCGCTAAACCAATAAACGATAGTCAGTCCTTGACACTTCATTTGCCAAGTTAACAGTCTTGATGTGTCAAATATTTCATTCTTGTTATTTTTTTTGTTCTGCTCCATGGTTTAGTTGAGCATTTTAAGCAAAGTGTCTGGCTGGCTTTTGATTTGTTTTTAAAGTAATGTGTGCTTTGATTTTTTTTTTTTGACATTGATTTAAATAAATGTATTTCATATTGATGTAGTGTTTTATGTGCATTTATAGATTGCCATTCTTCACCAACATAGACCATTGCAGAGATACTTGTTAGCAGTTTTTTTTCAGCGTGGCTCACATTATGTACTGTATATAAGACACAGCACTAACCCGTGTAAATAATTCCACTTATCTTACACTTTTATACAAAGCACTTTACAAATAGGGAATGCAACAACATAAGTGATTCTTACTTGCTGCACAACAGATTACATGTTGTATTAAATGCAGGAAACAGCACAAGTGTTTCTTAATTCATAAAGAGTAATGTGAGGAAATGATAAAGGTCATGCTAAAGGCTGACATTCCTGATGTAAGACTTCATGGAATTTCCTGTTCCCTTTTAAAAATGTACTCATACAGGAATTAGATTATTATTTTTTTTTAATTTATTTAAAAAAACATCCCACATTACATCATGTATTGAATAGAGAACAGGTAAAGAGATTATTGCAGGACTCAGCCATTTGTTTCATATATCTTATTACAGATGACACAACATGAAGGTGCTGATAAAACAGGCAGGTATTTGCATTTGTTCAGTTTTTCATTTTTGCATAGCAGTTCAGCATCATTGCATAGTTTTTCTGTCTTGACACAAAACCGCTTTATACTCACAAAGCTTTTTTTTTTTTTTAAATAAGAATGCAAGACAGTTGTGAAAAAATGCACCAGTCAGGACTTTTTCCACAGTGATTGACAATTAGCCATCCTTTTAAACCTAAAGAGATAGAAACATCAGCAGAAACAGCACTGAGACTCAAAGGACCTCATAGAAACAGTAGCTTTTTGATGCCAACACAATGTGACTTAATATTTTTGTTTTCTTTGCTCTGCCATGCTTATGTCTCCAACACACAAAAACACATCCAACAAGTGTTTACCTAATATATGTTTGGAATTTATAGTTTCTTGAGTGCTTCTTCTCTCACTTGAGGGAGAAGGACACATTTTTGTTTTTTACTTTAAAGGGTTATTTCACCCAAAAATGAAATTTGTATCAGCCAGCGCTGTTCATATGAGCACCACGACGCATGTGTGTGATGCTCTGCCAATACTGAGCCAATGTTCGGACGTAAACACGGAAGTGCTGCACTGTGTCAACTGCGTAGGAGACTGACAGGGTAGAGAAGAGATTGTTGAATAAAGTTATTTGTATGTTTTTGCACACAAGAATTATTCTTGTCGCTTTATGACATTAAGGTTGAACCACTGTAGTCACATTGACTATTTTAACAATGTTGTTAATACTTTTCTGGACCCTGAATGATGGTAATTACATTGCTTTCTATGGGAGATAAAAAGACCTCTTGGAATTCATCAGAAATATATAATTTCTGAAGATGAATGAAGGTCTTACGGGTTTGGAACGATACGAGGGTGCGTACTTAATGACAGAAATTTCAATTTTTGGGTGAACTAACCCTTTAATTGCTCAGAAACACATGTGCCCTTCAAGTTGGAAATATCATAATTATGAGTTCCAAGCACATGAATGACTGAGCAAGAGTCATATTTACAAGTGGGAAACTGAATTTTAGATGATGCATGAGTTGCCGAGTTGTGACGGTGGAATGGGTGTGACACAATCGTCGAAACAGGTCTATAACACATATATATCCTGAGATCAGTGAGCGGAAAGCAAATCTGTAGCAAATGGTTTATCACTCAACTTTCAGGGTTTGCTTCACATTTGTGATACAAAGAATAAATGATAAAAATAATTCATTTTGAATTCAGATGCTGTTATTTGGGTTCATTGTTTACAGTAAAATGTTTTAGTTTTGACTACTTCAGTATGTTTCAGACTTGAATGCATGACGTCTTAATAACGAACACCCTACTCAGAGGAACAAGTTTCCCAGTTGCAACATCATGTTGAACAATATTTTGCTTTTACAACAATTATATTTCTATTATAAAGTCCACTAATGGTATCTAACAACCACTAATAACATGTGTAACAGTCTCTTCCATATCAGACGTTTAAACCCACACAGCTGAGCTGTAATCATACACAGGTGGTGTATGATTCAAACCCTCTAAGCCCTGATAGGCCTCTTGCTGAGTGGGCATGTTTTTCTTCTTCAATCCTCTTGTTCTCACCCAGAATGGCTTGCTGACATCTGATTTTGGCTTTCTGTATGCGATCTTTGGTTGTTTACACACATCCATCCCTTCGCTTTCTTGGTGGTGCCTTGGTCGAACGCGGCGTAGCACCCGTTTGAAGATGCTAGCGGTTAGCGAGAGTTTCCTGGAGAGATCTTGAGAGTGACTGCTAGATGTTGACTCCAAAATTGTGTCTTTGAGCCTTGAGTCATTCTGCTCCTCACCTGCAGTCTGGTGTCCAACATCCGGCAGATCCAGCCAGTTCCCAACCAAATCAGCAAAAACATTGTCTCCCAACACCAATGGCTGTCTGTTTCTGCTGTGGTTCATCAGTGAGGCTGTCCAATCGCTGGAGTCGTCAATATCGTAGGAGAAATGGCTGTCGGTTGTGTCTTCCTGAGAGGAAAAAGAGGAAGAAGTGCTTAGACTTCCTCTGTGAACTGTCTTGGGTTTGCGTATCCTGGGAATAGGGCGGCTCTCTGCTGGAGAGCTAGTGAGGAACAAAGATGGTTCCATGGTAAGCTCAGTCTTGAAACATTCTTGTGAAAGAATTTCTTCTGGATTCCGTGTTCGGTCCAGGTGGGTTTTTCTTGAACTGTGATTTATCTGATCGAGCATCGAGCTGGTGTATGGAGAGACCTGGCTGGTTTTGCTAGAGAACTCCAGCTCCTCCAGCGCAGTCTGGACCTGCAAGAGTTTGAGCTCCTGGAGAGCCCCCACCACAGAATTCATCTGAGCGTGGAGACACTCATCGGACAGCCACAAAGAATCCTATAATGAGAAAGGCAAGAAAGCAAGAGAGCAATTACTACAACATAATGAGGCAACTGTAAATGAATTCTGTTGTGACTCATGAATAATACTGACTTCACAGTAATTATCAAAAATCAATATTACACCAAACTGTCGGCAATTTCTGCACAGTGTGCCATCACTGATACCTGGCTCAGCATCTGCTGAAGAGAATGCCGATGTTTTTGAATGAATTGCTTACTGGGAGCATTGAGGAATTCTTTTCTGTAAAGCTGCTTTTATACACTACTGTTAAAGTTTGGGGTCTCTCTCTCTCTCTTTTAAAAAGAAACTAATATTTCTGTTCAGCAATGATGCATTAAATTGATCAGAAGTGACATTAAAGACTTTTACATTGTTATTAAAAAGAAGAAGTGAGTTTTCATTTAATCAAAGCAGCCTGAAAGAAATGTATTCCACAAAAATATTAAGCAGCACAACAGTTTTCAACATTGATAATAAGAGAAAATGTATTTTAATAAAAGAAAATTGCATTTTATGAAAATTATATTTTAAATGAATAATGTTCTCAATATGGCTGTTTTACTGTATTTTTGATAAAATAAATGAAGCCTTGGTGAGCAGAAGAAACTTCTTATATATATATATATATATATATATATATATATATATATATATATATATATATATATATATATATATATATATATATATGTGTGGAAAAACTCTGTACAAGAGACGCATGTATAAGTGCCAGATGAAATTAAGGATAAAAAAAAATTATGTTTAAATTTTATTGCATTTTTATTGTGTTTATTTTTTATCATTTTTTAGACAAATGTGAATATATATGTTATGATCTTGACAAAAAGGCATAATGTATGTCTTTAGAGATCATTAATCTAAAAATGGAGACTAAAAATTCTGACAAAAAAGAAAATGCTTATATTTATATTTTTGATATTCCCTACTGTATGCGGTCTTTTAGTTGTATTTATTTATTTAAATTATTAATTCAATACATTTAAACAAATTCCATAAAAATGCCTTAAAACACCCCTTCTATCGCCAAATAAAACCCGTAATCTTACCTTCTTTCACCCTGCAGTCTTTCCTTCTCTCGTCTCTCTCCCTGTTTTCTGTTCCTTCTCTCCCTTACAAGTGTGATTGATCACCAGCCAGTCTGAGCACAGCAGCACTACTGATGCTATTCTACAGTAATACTGTGTCTCAACAAGGCATGATGGGAGATGTAGGAGCTAACAGACATGTGGGTGCAATGACTAGACTGTGAGTCATGGATGAACTGCTGAGGCATGTATTTTACTGGGTTGGTCATAAATGCAGGTGTGAGGAAACATAGAGATTAACTTTTATTTGACCCCAAAACATGACTTTAAATCTAATTTGGATATTCAAATAGGATATAAAGACAGTTGGTTATGTGGGCAATAGGGCCATAATGTCATTTTAAATGTCATATTATAAAGTCAGTTTTTAACATTTACAAAGGTTAATTATTGTCATTAATCACTTTTGCGTGTGTAACTTCCCTGTTTGCTAGTTATGGCATGTTGGGGTTTTCACCAGATTTAGCCGTAGGTCCTATTTCTCATTCTGTGATGTCACTGGCCTGTGTCAGTTTCCTTTGGGATGTGTCCAGACGGACAGCAGCATTAATCAGACATCACTGAGATCACAAAAGTTTGATGGTTCTGAGTAACATCCTGGTGGCCCTGTTTCCTCATCTAGCAAGTGCCTATTTTTCTCTATTTTTTTTGTTGCTATCATACACATAAAGGTTACTTAAATAAACACAAACAAATAAATGAATAAATAATAATAAAAAAAATCAATCAATAAATAAATAAAGTTTACTCTGCAATAATGTCATTGCTATCTAGGATAAACACATGAGAAACTTTCATGAGATCAATTTCCCTTCCTATACCAGATCATGCTACACAACTCCTAGTCCAAGCTCTTGTTCTAACCAGACTGGACTATTGTAATGCTCTCTTGGCAAACCTTCTGGCATGTACTGTCAAACCTCTGCAACTGATCCAGAATGCAGCAGTAAGTGTGGTCTTTAAAGAGAGCACATGTTACACCTCTCTTCATAAACTTGAATTGGTTGCCAATAGCCACTTGATGTTTGCCTACAGAACAACCACTGTCTCAGCACCCCTATAGGCCTACCTAAACTCACTACTTCAGATTGATTTGCCCTCCAGAAGCTTGCATTCTTCAAGTGAATGGCAACTTGTGGTGCCATCCTAAAGAGGCACAAAATCACTTTGACAGACCTTTATCTTTACTGTTTACTGCTGGTGGAATGACCTACTTAACTCAACCTGAGCTGCTGAGTCTTCAGCCATTTTCAAGAAATATATAAACTTATATATATATATGCAAACTTGTTACTTGTAGTGTGCTAGACTAACTGGGACTTGTCACAGCACTACTATTGTTGCTCTATTATTGGTTTGTTTGTAAGTGGCTTTGGATAAAAGTGTCTGCTAAATGATTATATGTAAAAAATGTAAATGTAGTTGTGACTTTTCTTTCCTATAGGCTGTAGCCTTACAGCAGCTTTGCATATGAATGCACACAGCTGTGTGCATATGCATAAAGGTGCAATATGTAATATTTTATGTGCGCTAGAGGCCTATTCAAAACAAAGTGCAGAATCTTGGGACACATGGTCTTCACCTCAACGGCCACTGAAAAAGAACTGGGATAGGACTCGGGAAGAAATCATGTTCATAGATGTGATTATTAACATTACTGTAGTATGAAGCAGAGCAGGACCGAGTGTTGTGGGAGCTGAACGCGGAGCTGGAGCGATTGCACAACACGAGCCGCGAGCAGTGGAACTTTTATGATGCCGCAGTCGTCGGTGCCGCTTCCGCTTTTCTGGTCATGAGTATGAGGTAACGCAGCTCTGTTTATTATATTAGATACATCTGAGTGTGTTGAAAATGTTATAACGTTACTCTGAGCGTTCGATGGCTGCTGTGAGACACTGTTGCACACTGCAGTAAGACAGATCGATTTTAGAATATCATATTAAATGCTGGATGGCTTGTTTTGATAAATGGCATGCAATTAATTTTAAAATGTATTGTATGATGGAGAAAATGCTGTATTACTGTTACCAAAAATAAAGCTGCATCTGATTATGCTATGTTAGCTACTTCACAAAATAGTGTTTTTCTCTGAGACATGGTAAAGCGTGGTACTCGCAAAAAATCAAGAAAATTAGATTTAAACAATAAGACTAAACGTGTTGAGAGCTATATACCAATAATTAATTTTCTGTCTATAAATATATCAAAACAGTTATTCCCTTGTCTATTAAAATGTGTAAATAAAGCTTCTTTGGTGTTTCCATGGTTTCTTCAAAATAAACCCGGAAACTGACTCCTCACATGTCCCGGAGCATTTTATAAAATTGCAATTCTCTCACGATTTACAAATAGTTGCAAACATTTGGGATGTTGTAAGTACTCGGGTGAACAAAATATATAACACTGGCCTAGTGGTTTTGGGATATTTTACTGCAAAATTCATACATATTGCACCTTTAAATATTTCAACATCCCATGAAATTGATCTGTTGTGTTGTGTTATAATACAACTGGGTAAGCACATTTTCTGCTGCAGTGCTGGTGGTTTTAATCTGAAGCAGCAATCTTGGGTCACAGAGCCAAAAAGCGATTTTGTTGTTGTTGTTGTTGTGTGAAAGCAGAAATCAGCAGCACTCATTCACATTTTAAATCATGAAGGGCGAGTACCAGCCAATCAGCGGCCTCATTTTCAAATAACCGCTGCCAATCAGGTTGCACTTTTCCCTCAAGCCGGCCAACAGCTGGATAAACATCGACTCACAGGGCGGAAGAAACGCGCATAAAAGTTTTAATAAGAAAAATGTAATGCAGGCTCAATCTCATAACAATAATTATAAGCCCATACCTGAGAAGCTTCTTGTAATAATAACACACGAGTGCTGTAAAAGTAGACGAAGAAAGAGGGAGAAAAGATCAGGAAAATCTCACCAGTTCATGTTTTAGACGCCGAAGGTTGCTGTCCATGTCACCGAGTTCCGTTCTCTCTTCACTGCTGAGTTACACAATTAAAATAATGTAAAACTAAAAGCAGGCTGATTCATTAAAACTCAATCCTTTATGTCGCTATCCGCTGAGAAACTGTTAAAATGGTCTTTGGTTTTCTTCTCGTTGGTTTTGGTCAGTACTTAATATAATATTCCTCCTCTCTAACCTCATGACACACTTCTGATTACATATTCAAATAACATTACAGCCCTCGCTCTCTGAGGCGAAGGAGCAGCAGCACCCGGTGAAGTCAAGCCTCTGAAGTATTTCTGGTGTTTATGTAGCATCATCACGTTGATTTGAAGGGAAAGTTCCTGAATAGGATTAACTAACGGTTGTCCGTAAACAAAACGGGTCGTGCTCTCACACCAGCAGTCAGTTCATGATGAATGGTGGGTTCATGCATAACAATAGAGCTACAATTGTACAGCTTTAACTCTTTTAAGATTCACTCTGATTGGATGTTAGAGGGGGGAGAGCCTTATACATTTAGTAAACTAGTTTTTAAGTTCATTATATAGCCTATTTATAGTATTGTTGTAATATATAATAACTATTAAATAAGTACAAATCTATCTATCTATCTATCTATCTATCTATCTATCTATCTATCTATCTATCTATCTATCTATCTATCTATCTATCTATCTATCTATCTATCTATCTATCTATCTATTCTCCGATGAGGACGGTACATGAATCACAGTTGCTTGATGTTAAAGGTGCCCTAGAACGTTTTGTCATTAAATGTAATATAAGTCTAAGGTGTCCCCTGAATGTGTCTGTGAAGTTTCAGCTCAAAATACCCCATAAATTTTTTTTAAATACATTTTTTAACTGCCCATTTTAGGGCATCATTATAAATGCGCCGATTCAGGCTGCTGTCCCTTTAAATCTCGCGCTCCCGCCCCCGAGCTCTCGAATATAATACAGTGCAAGTGCATAAACACAGTTCACACAGCTAATATAACCCACAAAATGGATCTTTACAAAGTGTTCGTCATGCAGCATGTCTAATCGCGTAAGTATGGTATTTATTTGGATGTTTACATTTGATTCTGAATGAGTTTAATGGTGCTCCGTGGCTAAAGCTAACATTACACACTGTTGGAGAGATTTATAAAGAATGAAGTTGTGTTTATGAATTATACAGACTGCAAGGGTTTAAAAAATGAAAATAACGATGGCTCTTGTCTCCATGAATACAGTAAGAAACGATGGTAACTTTAACCACATTTAACAGTACATTAGCAACATGCTAACGAAACATTTAGAAAGAATTTACAAATATCACTAAAAATATCATTTTATCGTGGATCATGTCAGTTATTATTGCTTCATCTGCCATTTTTCGCTATTGTCTTTGCTTGCTTACCTAGTCTGATGATTCGGCTGTGCACAGATCCAGATGTCCTGCCCTTGTCTAAGTCAGTGTCAGTGTTATGTTGAGATTCGCCTGTTCTTCGGAGGTCTTTTAAATAAATGAGATTTACATAAGAAGGAGGAAACAACAGTGTTTGAGACTCACTGTATATCATTTCCATGTACTGAACTCTTGTTATTCAACTATGCCAAGGTAAATTCAATTTTCAATTCTACGGCACCTTTAATGTTGAATTGGCAGATACAAACTTTCTTCAAAATATCTTCCTGCTTTCAACAGAACAAAGAAATTTATACAGGTTTGGAACAACCTGAGGGTGAGTAAATGATGACAGAATTTTTATTTCTGGGTGAACAATCCCTTTAATTTCAATTCCGTCTCCATACAGTTGTTATACTACTACAGCCTAAGTTAAAAGTTTTTATGTTATTTTTTATGTGTGTGTACTTATGTCAACCACGTGTTTGTCGCCCTCTGCAGCATGTCGCTGGTATTGTATGCGGCGGTTCTGTTTAAGTGCGCAAGGGGGCGCAGTTATTTATTTGCTGCTCAACTCATTTATTCAGCGCCGAAGAACAGAACGTAGTCGCGATAGAAATATGGCGACATCCAAGAAAGCAGCGCATGAGTTGCAATCCAGAACTCGGACAGATGATGTTCTAATTAACGGCGGTGTCGAGTTCAGCTCTTTACTCCTCTCAAAACCTGTGCTCGAGGGTTTATCTGCCTCTGGCTTTCAGAGACCGTCCCCCATCCAGCTGAAGGCAATCCCGCTGGGAAGATGTGGACTCGGTACGAGACCGAATAAAACAAGAAACAATACCAAAACAAGCCTAAACCTACTTGTTTTTTCATTAACCACATACTAAAAACGGGCTGCTCTTTGATGTAATATATAATATACGGTTGAGTGCGATATTCAAAAATGTAGTTCATCAATGAAAACGATATTCCTGTCATTTCATGCACCATTTGAGGAAAACAATGTTTAATGTTGTTTTCTTCTATTCAGACCTTATTGTTCAAGCCAAATCTGGCACAGGAAAAACCTGTGTGTTCACCACCATCGCTCTGGATTCCCTTATACTGGAAAACACAACCACACAGGTATTAATTTGAGCACATTTTAGGATATGTAACAGAATTTATTATACTACTAAATGTCGTTCTGTCATATAACTGTTTTATATAAACGGGATAAACATAGGACAAAGACTGTAAAGACTTTTCCCTGGTTTTGTCTTTTAACATCTTTTTATGTTAAATATAAGCACCCCATAAACAAGTGTGTGCCTGTTTCATGATAACGTGCCCTTCTCTTGTCCCACCAGGTGCTGGTTTTAGCCCCCACTCGGGAGATTGCAGTGCAGATTCATGCTGTTGTCATGGCAATAGGCAGCGCTATGGAGGGCTTGGAGTGCCATGTGTTCATTGGCGGCCGACCTGTCAGTCAAGATAAACTGCACCTGAAGAAATGCCACATTGCCATTGGTTCACCAGGTTTGAGCTAGATCATTTTTCTTTCTTGACAGATGTTAAAGTGTTAGTTCACCCAAAAAAATGAAAATTACCCCATGATGTACTCACCCTCAAGCCATCCTAGGTGTATATGACTTTCTTCTTTCAGATGAATACAATTGGATTTATATTAAATAATGTCCTGCCTCTTCCAAGCTTTATAATGGCAGTAAATAGAGGATGAGATTTTGAAGCCCAAAAAAGTGCATCCATCCATCATAAAAGATATCCACACGGCTCTGGGGTTTAATAAAGGTCTTCTGAAGCGAAGAGATGCGTTTGTGTAAGAAAAATATCCAAATATAAAACTTTAAATAACTAGCTTCCTGCCGTATGCATCAATTTATGGCAAAAGAGTTACCTTTGACCCCATGCATGATGTATTGCTTAACGCAAAGCGCAGAGGAGAGAGCAAAACAAAACACCGGTCACGAATTAAGTCTAAAATGAGAATTTAAAGAGTAATGTTAGAGGATTTCGATATCAAAGAGGAGCTTGAGTTTGTTGCACAACCCTATTTGTTTGCTTACGCTACTCCTACATCGCATCAGGGGTTACTCTTTTGGCGTAAGTCGACGTTCATACTTCCGTCTGCCGGAACCTAGTTATGTTAGTCTTTAAAGTTTTAAATATGAACATTTTTCTTACTCAAATGCTTCATTTCAGAATACTTTTAATTAACCCACCGGAGCAGTGTAAAAAATTATATATTTATTCATTTATTTATCTTTTTTTTTGTCACTAACCTAACCTCACCTCACCTAACGTGATTTTTAAAGGGGTGGTTACGTGTTTTTTTTCTAGGCTTGATTGTGTTTTTGGGGCACAGTTTAACATGTCTTAATGCTTCATTTTTTTTGAAAACGCTGTATTTTTCATATATTTTACCTTTATTCTACACCTCTGTTTCCACTGTCATATGAACGGCTCGTTTGACTTCCTGCTTCTATGAAGCCACTCCCTCCAAAATACGTAATGTACTCAGATTGGTCAGCAGGTTGGTAACTGGCCCAGTCTATCGTGATTCGCCGAAGCGTCCAGAAACGCCACGCCCCTTACCATCCGTTATTACGCACTTAGACAGAATGTAAATAATAGCGCCTACATTGCTGTATCAAATTGAGCCGAATCAGACCCAAATGAAGAGGGTCAGGCAGAACCTCCCCAATCGCGGCTTTTAAAGGACGTTTTTTGAATGGTATTTCATTTAGTATTTGTGTCAAAGTGTTTAGATGCTGGATGCATTGAACTCGTGTAGATTCTGGAAGCTGTCTTCAGCACCGCATCCAGTGTAGAAAATATCAGATTATAATGGGTTCTATATCTTTTGACGCGTTGTCGCGCAGCTCGCGTTCGGTGTACACAACTCTTCCGCTTCCATTATGCTGCGCCACATGGCCTCGCCCACTTTGTTGCTTGTTCCCGGAGGCAGTGTTTATGTTAATAGCAAGGGTTTATGATGTCACCAACCTGGGAAGAAGCTCGTTGTAGTCCAAACCAGGCGTTTTTGTAGGCAATAAACTGCCATAACTTTAAAAGACAATATCTCCGTTTGCATTGAACTTTCAGTGCTGTAACTTTGCAGATACTGTTTATGCTCAAGCAGCAACATTACACACTAACTAAAGTTAAAAAAGTGAAATCGCATGTAACCAATATAGAGATGGTTTGTTAAAAGCACATTTTAGTTCATATTCATGATGTCTCAAAATAGCATAGTTGGGTACACTTAGATGTTCTTAAGATTATCTTAAGAAGTATTAGTATTGATGAAGTGGTGTTGTACTTGTAGGTCGTATTAAGCAGCTAATTGAGATGGAAGCCCTGATTACGTCCTCCATTCGCTTGTTTGTTCTGGATGAGGCTGATAAACTGCTAGAGGACGACAGCAGCAGCAGCTTTCAGGAGCAGATCAAGTAAGAGTTGAATTGGAGAATTTGATTCAGAGACTTTCTGTGTTTAATTCAGCTGGTTAGAGTTAACTGATCTTTGTTTTCTGCGTTAGCTGGATCTTCTCTTCTCTACCAGCAAATAAACAAATGTTGGCCCTTTCTGCCACCTACCCAGAATCTTTAGCGCAACATCTGTCAAGATACATGAGAGAGCCGACATTTGTGCGACTGAACCCAACAGACCCTGGACTCCTTGGTCAGTCTGCAGTGCTTTCTGATTTGTTTCTTTGTTTAAATACCATTTAAAATCTGAATTGAAACAGTTTATGTGTGATAACAGTGTCATTCTTGTGTTGTACTCTCTCCTTCAGGACTAAAACAGTACTATAAGATTGTTCCGTCTCATTCATTGTCCCATAAAATCTTTGAGGAGAAGGTTCAGAGTCTTCTTGAACTTTTCAGCAAAATCCCATTTAACCAAGCGTTGGTGTTCTCGAACCTCCATACCAGGCAAGAGCTGCCCCCCTACACCTTTCCAATTACTTCCATTATTCTGAAAACATTCACTCTGACAAGTGTAAAGGTGCAATCACATTAGCAAAAAACGTCCATTGTCAATTGCGTAGAGATGTATAAAGCGCACTTCAAACAAGTTACTTTCAAACCAAGCAGCTTTCTGTTGGTCAGCAGCACAGCAAATTCAGTGACCAACTTGAATATGAACAAAATCTGCATGGGAACTTTTCTGCATTTGCGCAAAACTTCAAATCACACAGATTTAAATGATTTTGCCAGCAAAATTTCACAGAGCAACCGTAAATGTGACTGCATCTTAACAGATACTGTTACAGTGCATTTTTGTTCATAGACTTCTGTTACCAAAAGTGTTGTGATCTTAATTGAAAGTAATGAAAGACTGAGTTGAGCTGTTGTTCTGCAGAGCACAGCACCTGGCTGATATCCTCTCCTCTAAAGGTTTGCCTGCTGTCTGCATCTCGGGTGAGTTTCACCTTCAGTCTCAAACTAATGTCTACTGAACATGCTTTTACTTTGACGGCAGCTTTCTAACTGTTCAGTGACTGATTTGTAGTCATGAGCATGTTTGATGCACTGCTTCACAAAGCTTCAATACCTTTACAAATCTGTTGTTTCGAATTCAATTAGTGCTTTGTTATATTACACTATTTTGAAACTTTTTGATACTCTGTGGTTTTGATCTCAATCAACTAGCTAGTATTAAATGTATGGTTGTAACTGACCTTGATTCAGTTTTTGTAATTTGTAATAAAAGTTGAATAGAAATTTTCTAACAATCTAGTGCATGATTAAGTATAGTATTAAGTATAAAAGTAATAGAAAAGCAGCACAGTGGAACTCAAATCTATTTTTTTGTATAATAATTCAGATACATAAGAATAAAAATAAACAGGCTACAAAAATGATAAAAATATACTTTTCAATATTCAGAGTATTTCAAATTCGACATTTTAATGACATTTTCCTCACATTGCAGTGTGAAATGACCTTCTACGTGAAGGATGTATGCGATGCTGGCTGAATTTGAATAAAAGGTGTTTACCGAGTAGGGTTGTCAAAATCACAGACTTCGGTACCAAGTTGGAAAAATTTTAAAAATGTGACGATACCAGCATTTCCCCCTAGCATTTTAAGCGCTGTTGGCAATATTCTTAAACCTCTGATTGGCCATTGTGTTCACGCGCTCAACAGATATGTCTGTGATTGGTTACAATCATCAACACTTCAAAAACATGTTGTAAATGGACATCTCTGCTCTTCAAGGAGAGCTTACACAGACACAC
The DNA here is from genome assembly GCF_024489055.1 of Chanodichthys erythropterus. Taxonomy (NCBI): domain Eukaryota; kingdom Metazoa; phylum Chordata; class Actinopteri; order Cypriniformes; family Xenocyprididae; genus Chanodichthys; species Chanodichthys erythropterus. Next base: position 19,657,737 of record NC_090229.1, read on the forward strand.
ACGTGAGCGACATCAAAGATGTCTATTTTACATGTTTTCAAGCCTTGATCATTGTAGCCAATCACAGACATATCTGTTGAGCGTGTGAACACAATGGCCAATCAGAGGTGTTTAAGAATCCACTTAACAGTCCTCAAAATGCTGGGGGGAAATGCTGGTATTGTCACATTTTTAACATTTGTCGGTACTGAAATTTTAAAAATGGGACCATAACAGCATTTCCCCCCAGCATTTTGAGTTCTGTTGAGTGAACAACCCCACTTAGGACTATGATAAGGTTGCCTTTATGAAGTTGGGTGTGTGCATGTAATGCCTTAAAATGCAGCCTCCATAGGCAGTTCACTAGGATCAGAATGATTTTAGAAAGAATTTAGAACGTGGGCATGTAAATGTATGAAAGCCATTATTATTAATGGTTATGTTTAAACCCTTTATTGTGTTTTTGTATGTATGTAGGTGGTTTAAGTCAAGACCAGAGGTTAGAGGCGATGTGGAAGCTGAAGCAGTATCAGTGTCGGGTTTTAATATCCACTGATCTGGTGAGGATTTCAACCTATTATAACGCCTACACTAGAAAATACCCAATGTTTAATACCCAAGTAACATTTCCTTTTGTATCAATCTGTCTCTTTCACAGACGTCACGTGGTATTGATGCTGAGAAGGTGAACTTGGTGATTAATCTGGATGTTCCTCAGGACTGGGAGACCTACATGCACCGCATTGGTCGCGCTGGACGATTTGGTGTGTCCAATTATAAAACAATTAAGCACCAATATATGTGAAGCCACTTCACTGTGGTTTTAATTAATGTGTGTCTTGGGCATTTACATGAGAGTGCTTAATCAGAGATCATCTGCTCTGAGACAGTCTAGCAGGGGTCAGAGTCTGAAAGGGCAACTACAGCAATCAGTAGTATAATTAGTTGCTAAACACAAACTCATCAAGAGCTTTTTAATGACCTCAGCACTCCAGAATCAGAATTCATAATTGCAAACTGAACGTGATGTTGTTGTGGATCAACTCAATCTTCATTCTCATCAGAATTCTACAAATGGACACGATTAGCATTTCCTTTGACCGTGTCCTGTCTATATTGTTTTCAGGCACTCTAGGGGTTGCTGTGACTTACTGTTGCCATGGAGAGGAGGAGAACAAGATGATGGCCATTGCTCAGAAATGCTCCCTGAATCTCACTCATTTACCAGGTACAGCGGAAGTAAAACTTTTTATAGTCATCTATCATTTAAGGAATATTCCAGTTTCGGTGAAAGTTAAGCTCAATCAAAGGTATTTGTGGCGTAATGTTGATAATCACAAAATTTCCACTAGTCCCTTCTCACTAATATAAAATATGAATATAAATATAACATTTATGCAAACATTTATGGGTTCAAGTGCTTTAAGGACTTTAAGCACATTCATAAAAAGGTATTATGTTTTGGGTTAACCACTTGTAAATCATAGATGGAAAAGACCATTTACAGCCAATACAGGTAATTTACTAAGGAAATATAGTAGTTTTTAAGGCTTTTTAACAGTTGAGCGAAAAACCTAGGACTAGTTCGCAAAAGTAGTTTTTTTCAATGATTGCAAATATTTAATGAACTTAAAGTTAAGGCTGTTAAACTTGTTTCTCTACAATGTGTGTTCAAATTCATGGTTTCTTTCACAGATCCAATCCCTCCAGGGATCATGGAAGAGGCTTGTGACTGGGACGTGATAATTGAACCTCCCTCAAAACCCACTCGCAAAATTCCTGATGTTCCCAAACCAGAGAAGAAGAAACAAGCTAAATCTGAACAGACGACATCCAAACCCTCCAGAAAGTCTTGCATATCTGCGGTCATCACAGAAAGGGCAACAGGTGATAAATCCTACCGTGGAGCTGAAACCAAGGCTAAAAATCACTCGCCCAAACCTGAGAGGCAAAAACCATTACCTCCTGCTACAAACCTCCAACATGACTCAACTCCTACTCGGAGAGAGCAGAATGAAACCCTTCCCAGAATTCCTCCTCTATCCTCATTTAAGTTGCATGCACGAAAGGTTATGACCTTCAACGAGGCTGTGGCAGATTATGAGACCTTCATAACAGAAGGTCTCGGGAGATCTGTCGAAATTATTCACCAGTATGACGATTTCAACAGGAGTCAAGATGCAGTTAATGGACTGCATAACAGCCATGATGATAATGAGGCTTATAAATCATATGTTGTAGAAGAATCGCAGTCCTATCAAGATCTTCCTCCACCCCAGGAGGATTCTGAATTGTCCCCTGAACAAAAGACTGCTTCTGTGTCATCTGATGATTCCTCTTCAGAGTCTGAGATGGAGGTAGAAAGTGAATCAAGCTCTTCTGTCCCCAACGGGTCTTCACATCACACAATTGCTCTTCCAGACTCGCATGTACGCAATCGTCCGGAATCAATTGAATCCTCTTTACCTTCAGCCAGAGTGTCACAACAGTCCAGCAGAAACAAGCAAATGCCTACTAAACCTCAATCCCAGAATCCTGCTCACCACCACAGCCCTCCCCAGAAACGCAGACCAACGTCGAAATCCAGCAGAAAGGCTTCCTCAGCAGGACAGAAGCGGAGAAGGGACAAGACTGATGAACTAGAAGAGGATGTGGCTGGGCAGGATTATTGGAGTTCATACAGAGCCTGGGTTGAATATTACAATTCATATTATCACCATTCACCCTATAACTGGATGACTGCGTTTTATATGAATTCTGTCTACATGAATGAAATGATGAAGCACTAAAAGTTGTTGGTATCATCATGCATATGGCTTTTGACCTTTGTACTGTTCCCATTTGCATTGTGTACATATTCATGTAGTTCTATAATAAAAATGAATTCTTAAGAAGGTAATTGAAATCAAATCATTGTAAATATTTTAACTGCAATTTTATATATATAATTTTTTTTTTTTTTTTGAAACTATCATTATGAGAACATAATGTAGATTTTGCTCATGGAAATATGAAATTAGATGTTTTTAGCTGCAACCAAAGAAGCCACGCCCACTAATCTGAATATCCTGCTGGATGATGGGACTGATTAGCAGCAAGTGCTCTCCAAATCAAAGACCTTCAGAATAAGCAAAGAGACTAAGCAATAATACAAGAATAAAGGGCTAAATGACCTTTCTTGACCAATTTATGAGAAGACAAGGATCTTTCGAGCTGTGTTTAGCAATAAACCTAAGGGTGTGGCGCTCTGGAATAATTAATTCTGATTGGTCAATTTCAATGTTTGAAAAAAAAAAATGACTTCTCCAAGGTAGTTAAACTTTTTTTCCCTAAATATTTAGTGTGTTCCTGTTCTCTGTCCCTGAGGTCTCCAAGTAAACTTAAACTTAAAAATAATTAAAGGTTTAGTTCACCCAAAAATGAAATTTCTGCCATTATTTACTCACCCTAGTGTCATCCCAACCTCATAAGAAAAGAAAAAAAGTATTCTCAACGCTTCATGACATTAAGGTTGAACCACTGTGGTCACATTGACTGTTTTAATGATGTCTTTACTTCTCCGGACCTTGAATGTGGTCATTTTGTTTTCTTTGGGAGACAAAAAACCTCCCAGATTTCATCAAAAATATCTTAATTTGTGTTCTGAAGATGTACAAAGGTCTTGCAGGTTTGGAACAACATGAGGGAGAGTAACTAATGACAGAAATTTCATTTTTGGGGGAACTAACCCTTTAAAGCATTAAATGTTAATGTCAACTCATATAAACCTTTTATGACTATTTATGTGTTTGCTAAGAAGATAGCCTAATGTGTGAGTCAGATGTCTTTATTGTAAAATAAGTTGATAATTAAGTTTCTGACAAGGAGACTGAGTGTTCCTGGAAGCTGCAACATAATCTCACAACATAATTTAAACTCAAATGAATATTTATTTGCTTGTTTGTTGGTGTATTTATTCATCTAATAAGCAAGTAGCAGAATAATTTCGAAAACTATTTGAGAGTAATAATAGCCTAAAAGACCTCGGCCTTTGCTTCATGTCTCATAGCCTATGCTCTTGTGCAAATTGTTGTTTTATGCAATAATTGCTGGTCCACTTGAAAATAAAGGTCAATGGGGGAAATAAGAGTGGGGTGGGGGAGTCAGAAGGCTCTTAAACTCATTCAGCCCCCGAAATGCACCTGTATCGAACATGCAGGACAGTTGAACATGCAAGATTATGCGATGGGAAATATAACACCTAATTTGAGTACAATATACGGGAATGAACCATCCAGCACGCGCTTTCTGATCTTTAATTCCTTTCTCCTTATTTTGACATTTTTGTTCGGAACCTCAGGAAACGTGCTGGTTTTCTGCGCTGTTCTTAAAAGCAAAAGTTTGCAGACATCCAACAACGCGCTGCTGTTGAATTTATCCGCCGCGGCTCTTCTCAGGTGTTCTTTAGATTCACCGGTGTTTTTAGTGTCGTTAATCGTAGGAGACTCGTTTGGGCTCTTTCCGTGTTGCCTTCAGCAGTTCACTTTCTCTCTGTGCAGCGGTGTGCAGTTTCTGACGCTCGCGCTCATAAGCGTGGAGAGGTTCTCGACCATCACGTTTCCCTTCAAGAAGAGGAACGAGAAAATAGGAATTTGGATTTTGTTTATTTGGTTTTGTGGGCTTTTTATCGCAGTTCTGTCGCTGACAATGTGTGATAATTCATGTTACGTGACGTGCCAGCATTTACAAAGATCACCAGGGTCACGCGCGGACCCCTTTACTGTGTACGTGCTGCTTCCCGTCTGGGGTTTGTCTCTGATACTGATAATCATTCACTATTTCCTCATCTTTTCTGTTGTGAAACAGCATACCAACAAAATAACTGACACAGGTGTGCAGTTTAAACCTTACTTTGGAAGACACCTCCCTAGATGGGACCGTGTGGCCCCTTCAGCATCCGCGCGCCTTCAGAAACCTGACAGCTCCTCGGGGAATCAACACGCGGCACCACGCATAGCCGGCGCGGTGTGTATTCTGACTCCAGCGGCGCGAGAGCTGGGCAAGAAGAGGTTGGAGGGCCGCGTGGCGAAGAGGTTCGGCTACGTCATCATCACGGCCACTGTTTTCTGGGCTCCGCTGTTTATTATCCTCGTGCTTAACATGTGTGAGGACGACTGCAGGCAGAAACAAGTGAGAGTTCATTTATCTGAAATTAGATTATATAGAGGACTGAAAACTTTGAGAACCATTAAAAATGGCTATTTATGTATTTCGAAAATGAATAAAATGTTTAAGATAACGGACAGCCTACTAAGAAGTTCAGTTGTCCACATTTGCATTATAAGTTTCGACTTAAAGGGTTAGTTCAGCCAAAAATGAAAAATCTGTCTTTACTCACCCTCATGCCTTTCCACACCATTAAGACCTTCGTTTATCTTCGGAACACAAATTAAAATATTTTTAATCAAATCTGATGGTTCAGTGAGGCCTACATAGCCAGCAATAAAACTCCCTTGTTCAATGCCCAGAAAGCTACTAAAAACATATTTAAAACAGTTCATGTGACTACAGTGTTTCAACATTAATGTTATAAAGCGACTAGAATACTTTTTGTGCTCCAAAAATAACAAAATAGCGACTTTATTCCACAATATCTAGTGAATGGCACTTTCAAAACACTACTTCATGAAGCTTCAAATCTTTACGAATCATTTGTTTCGAATCAGTGGTTCAGAGTGCCAAAATCGCATGATTTCAGTAAACAAGGCTTGGTTTACGTCATAAGCGTTTTGAAACTTCAATAGTTTACGTGACTTTGGCAGTTTGATACACTCTCTCCGAACCACTGATTCAAAACAAAAGATTCGTAAAGATTTGAAGCTTCATGAAGCAGTGTTTTGAAATCGCCCTTCACTAGATATTGTGGAATAAAGTCACTATTTTGTTTTTTTTTTGGGCACACAAAAAAATATTATCATCGCTTTTTAATATTAAGGTTGAACAACTATTGTCACATGAACTGTTTTAAAAAAGTTTAGTAGCTTTCTGGGCATTGAAAAAGGGATTGTTATTGCTGGCGATGCAGGCCTCACTGAGCCATTGGATTTGATAAAAAAATATCATAATTTGTGTTCTGAAGATGAATGAAGGTCTTACGGGTGGAACAACATGTGGAACAACATGAGGGTGAGTAATAAATGGGTCATTCCTGGTATGCGGTAACATTTTGGCTTTATAATTGTTGGAAAAAAAGGTTCATGATTTTCATGTTTTTAGCATTCTACCAAAATAGTTTATTTATTAGGAATACATACTGGTCAAGCTCAGGGTCTCAAAAAAAAAAAATAAAATTATTAGGTAGATTGTTCAGACACTGGCCATGAAAATATTCCACTCTGTTAGGGACATATGCATAGTCATCACAACATGTTAATAATATAAATGTTAAACAATAATGAGCTTTTCTTGGATAGTATATGTCCCTTTTGCCGTCTTAGTATTTTTTATTCTTGAAACAATAACAGAACAATTATTGATGAATAGAATATGTCTTGATTTTTAAGAACAGGTACTTTTTTTGTGCCCATTTTTGCCAATAGGTTGGCAGATAATCTTTTTTTTTTGCTCAAAAACATATATATGCTGTTCATGCTCCTCACCTCACAAAATAAGACAAAAGTATGCCAAATATTTAATGTTGCTGTCAAATTATTATTTAAAAATACTTGTCTAACAGGGTGGAAAGTAGCATAACAGGGTGGAACACCAGCGTTAACAGGTTCTAACAGTGGATGAGCTTTCCGTCATTGTCCTGCATGGTTTGCTATCTTTAATGTGTGGAACTGCACCTATATAATATTGTTTCAAAACAATTACAAAATAAAATAAAATAAAAAAAATCCAGATTTCCTTTGGGGAAGGGACACAAAAAATAGCTATGTGGTTCCTTATCACAATCAATCGTGGTGGTAAAACAATTCTCTGCTCAGATGACTAGAGAATGTCCTTTTTTGAATAACAACAGTATATTTTAAATATTTGTTTAATTGCATCTTTTTTTTTTTCTTTTATAAATGAAGGCCTTACTGATACTAATACTGGTACTGATGTTTCTATGAAAATAATGAAATTTATATTTTTTACTTTATATACATTCACATTACAGCATAACTGTGATCAATTTCAACATTTATTAGACTTTAAAAATAACTGTTAAGTTAAAAAAAAAAATTGTTCTAAACTGTACCAGATTAGGGTCTTTGGCTTATAAAAATAGTAGAACACTTTTTGGTGCTGAATAGAGCCCCTTTTTATAAGGTTCCATAAAGAACTGTGCAGTTTATTTTCATTATTCAGTATCTTTATATTATTATTACAATTTGATTGTTAAAATGTAAAGATAAATAAAAGAAATAAGTCATTTATATCATATAATCTATACATATGTATAGAATTTGATATATATATAATACCATTTATTTTATTAGAATTTCCACCCTGTTAGTTTCACATTCCACCGTTAGCTCAAAATTTTCCACCCTGTTACATTTATAGACCTAAGTTAGCCATAGCTCTTTGAGTGATCAACATTAAGCTAGCTAACCTTCTACAGATAAACAGAACTTTTATAGCTATATCAGATTTGTTTTTACATTTTTTTTTTGATAGGACAAACATTCTCCATAATATAGCCTAACATGGTGGAACTTTAAGGATGGGACAAGCAGGATAACATTTCAAAAACTAAAACAAAAGTTAGGAATGAGGGTTGAAGCTAACCTCAGCTTGTACAGTTGAATTCCAGCAGGGAAAAGAAATTGTCACTTCTTGAAAATGGTCTCAATGAAATTGCAGTCGGTTTTCGAAGGCAAGAAAGTACATACTAACAGGGTGGAAGATGACTTCAGGGACACTGTAATTGAGGAAAATTCTAAAAAAAAACTCCCTATATTTTCACATGATTTATATGTATGATTAGAGGCAGTTTAACCTAGTCTTTAACATAATTTTAAAATATTTTGAGGTTTTATCATTTCATGGTTTATATTTCTTGTGAAACTTGATTACTTTGCACTGAAGACATGATAAAATTAAATGCATACATCAATAAAAAGGTGTGTAAAATACAAAATAGTTTTTAAAAAAATCTATTATCTCTGTTTAATTGATAAAGAAGACCTAAATATACAATTTAAGCCATTTCTTAAAAATATGTGACTCATTTTATAAATAATATGAGTAAATAAACCATTGAGACAGTAAAAGTCACTGCATAACAGGAATGATCCATATGACATATTCATTTTTGGGTGAACTAACCCTTTAATTTACAATAAGAAAACTGATTAAATTAGGATTCATTTTTGACATTTTGGATGTATATTTTTAAAAAATATAACTGACAAAAATCCTTTTGTTAAGAAATTATGTTTTTTGTGTGTTTGTGTTGGTGTTTTGTAGCACTGGTTGCTGCGCGAGCTGCGCACGTGTGCGCTGGTTGTGACGTGTGTCCCTGCAACAGTGGAGCCGCTCATTTACACACTGCTTCACAGACAGCTGCGTTCACATCTCCACAAACTACTCCCGAACTCACTCATGAATAACGTCCTACTGTCCGACCGGAGCAATTAAAGCAATAGGCCTCCTTGATAGGAAACTTTCTTAAACGCTCGATGGTAAAGTAGGCCAGCATGTTATTTTTATTTTTTTATTGTGATGCGGGTGATTCATTCATTAATGCCAGAGATCATTAGTTGATGTACATTCAAGTGAGAAGTGTCATGATGAAACTAATTCACATTTAAATGTGTATGTTAGCACTACATAACATTTGTGACTTTTTATAATAATTTTTAGTGTTAAAAGTGAAAAATGAAATGTTACTCTTAAATGTATAATTAACCAAAAAAATAACATGTCTGTCATCATTTACTTTTCTTTTGTCGTTCCAAACCTGTATACCATTCTAATCTTCTGTGGAGCATAAGAAGATATTTTGAGAAAGAAGTGTTTTTTATTTTTTCATCCATAAGTCAATGGTTATCAAAACTGGTTACGAACATTATTCAAAATATCTTCTTTTATATTCCACAGAAGAAAGTCAAACAGGTTTGGAAATGAAGGACTGAATTACCATTTTGGGAGAACTGCCCCTTTAAGGTATCTGATTTACAAGGCTTGATACTTTAAAAACACAATCATGTAAATCAAATATTTCAGTTAATCTGCTATGAATCTATAAAGCATACTGTAAACTGCATTGTAAAAAGTTAGTCTGTATATTAGGTAAATATAAGTAAATTTAGGATGTCACAAGTCCACAGATTTACTCATAATGTATGTCCAGGATAGAAGGTCATTTTATTGTTACAAATGTTTTTTTTTCTACTGAAAATGCACCTAGATTACTCATGTCACCAGAGCTGCATATGGCCAATAATGAAAAGAGAGAGTTGGGATTGTGGCGAGTCACATTGTGTTTTAAATGACGGACGATATTTTCATACAGAACGATTTATTGTGAGAAGCAAATTATGTTTGAGGTGCTCCGATAAATTTTAAGATGGAGTCTGAAAGACCCAGAGCTGCATTTCTTTTTCTGTTTCTGCATCCCTTCTGACTTATTAGTCATGATGTCATATCTATACTTTATTTCAGCTCCAACATATATTGTTTTAATTTGATTTATGTGATTTCATCATTAAACTGCTGTCAGATCACGGTTCAGCATCGTCAGAGGAACTGAATAAACAGCAGATGGATTTGTGGCAGATACAATTCATTTATCAGGCGATTCACAACTGTGACACAAGACAAGATCATAAATAATATTTAACATCTGACAGTGAACAGGAATCTGCTGAATAGAACAACATGACTATCTCAAAAAAACCGAAGCAAAGAGAGTAAAAGAGTTAAACAAGCACAGACACACAGAGGAAGAAAGAAGACCCTCGACAGGTATGTAGATGCGCACATACAGATCTCCACTTGGTAATATATTCAAAACAACCAGTTCTGTCATCTGAATGGACTGCACAAATGAAGGATTACAAAGCTGTTAGGATTCTAGATTCACTGCTATTACATTGATGGGTTTGTAGTGTCCCCTGCTGGGCTGGATATAAAGACAAAGCAAAAGAAAGTAACTCGAACACATTACTGCTCGCCATTGACCACAGGTGATCCAATACTCAACATTTATTACCTTAAAATTTAGAATCTATTGGCCACACCTTCCTTTCCGATTAATTAAACATTAGATCATTTTCATAATTCCCATCTATTATGTACACTTATGAAAGTCAATAAATCACAAACATCATTTGGGACCATAAAAAGAGGATCATTAGAGGTTTGTTATGGATCGTATGTACAACAAACAGGATAGCCATCGTATGAACACATGGGCCATCAAAGAACATTTTGCTAAGATTTTCATAAGAATGGTGTGGGCCGGATACCCTGATATTCCTATTAAATATCACAATGTGCTTTTCCCTGTAATACTGATGTCATGTCCAACAACTCTTTTCACGTTTATGTAACTGGACATCCACTTCGGCTTTAAAGTTCAAGTATAGGTTATTTATCGGTTATGCAATTATTGAATACGATTTTTTTTCTTTCTGGAAAATATGGCTTATTCTATCTAAAAGGGGCTTAAACCAAGATTAAAGGGATAGTTCACCCATTTACTCCCCCTCAAGTTGGTCCAAACCTGTATAAATTGTCTTTGTTCTGCTGTACGCAAAGGAAGATATTTAGAAGAATGTTTGTAACCAAGTAGATCTCGTCCCACCATTGACTGCAATAGTAGGAAAAATGGAAGTGAAATGGGGGGTGAGATTTGCTTGGTTACAAACATTCTTCCAAATGACCCTAATCCTTTTTTAAAAAATGTTTTCCTACTATGGTAGTCAATGGGGGTGAGATCTGCTTGATCTGATAGAAGGTAATTTTGTTACAAATGAATTTGAAAAAAATTTGCACTGAAATGACAGATTATTCATGTCACCAGAGCTGCGTGTGGCTAATGTGACGAAAAGAGAAGACTGGAATAGTGGCAACTTTTTTAAAACATGTTTTCCTACTGTGGTAGTCAAGGGGGAGGGGGGCGAGATCTGCTTGGTTTCAAACATTCAACAAAGAAATTTATAAAGGTTTGAGGGTGAGTAAATGATGACAGAATTTTCATTTTTGGGTGAAAATGAGTTGATATGAGGTCTAGTGTGTGTTTCATTGCACTGAACACTAAAACTCAGTGGTCCTGGAACTATAACGTCCTGAGGGGAGGGGGTCATTTTCAATGTATGCTGGTGTAAGAGGCACAAGTGAGTGGGGTTTAAGGGGATGGGTGCGGTTTAGAGTTCGGGGATGGGGATTATGGTACAAAAGGCAGAGCTCAGGGGGACATGTGGTTGATTGCTGGCAGTTTTGAGAATAGGATTGGGCATAGTAAACAACACAGACGAAACGGTCTTTCCATTACATGACAACAAATTTGAACTATATATCATTGGCAGTGCCATTCTCCTTAACATGGCTGACAAAAAAAAAAAAAAAAAAAAAAAAAAGAGACAGAAAAGGAAGGAGTTTAGAGGGAGAGAAAAGAGGTGGAAAATATCTCTAATTGGTTTGTACGGTTGACCGTTTCTCCTCTAACAGCAACGAATGACTTGAAATCTAGATTAACGAAAACATTCACTGTTAATGAAAAACACAAACATCAAAAGTTTCCTACCCATGTAGTTTTTACGCAAACTAGACACATTTTAAATACCCACTGAGCGATAATGACAATAACACTTAGATCAGAACAACTACAGGAAGCAGGCCAGCAGTGGACAGAGGAAAGGGGCGGGGCAGACATAAAAGGGCGGGGTGGACAAAAAGGGGCGGGGTAGGCAGCTGCTCTGGTTTCGCCAAACAATGGCTAAATATTACAAAATATTCTATCAACAATATTCACAGTTAAACCAAGGCTTGATACACATTGTAATCACAAAATCTCAGCGACGCCTTGTGCTTGTAGTCACAGAGTTTTAAAAACACTTTCATGATTCTTTCTCTCTTTTTTTTGGTTCTATATTACATAGTAATGTTTGATAGGTCACAACTAACGTTACAAAGTCGGCTCAATGTTTTGGACTCAGGGAGAGACAGTGGCTTGAACAAGGGAACTCTCTTCCCCCTGAGAGGCACGAACTGTGTGAGAGGCTGAAATTTTGAAGGACGATTCCGTAATTCACACACGCACACATACACGCGGGGCAGAAACATTCAAGTTAGACCTAACTCTGACCAAATATTCCAAAAATAAAAACTTAGCACGGTCTAAGAAACACTGTCGCCCTCATATAGTCTCCCTCAGACTCTAAAGTAGATTTTCTCTTATCCTTTAGGAATTACTCTAGATCAAAACAACATAATTGGGATAAAGAAAGCCGAGGCTTTGAGAGGCTGTCTGCGATGTTGGAACAGATAATAAACAAACAAGACTCTTGGATGAAAACAAAACTCGACCTCTTGCCTCCATCTCTTGTCAAAATATTCATCTTTTTGACGATTTAAAAAACAGTATGACCCAACAGAAAACTAGAAGGAAAAAGGAGAAATGTTTTATGCACAGTGACACTGCAGTGACACCCTCTTCTTTATCAGTCCTGATGGAGAGTGATTGAATACTCATGGCCGTCCTTTTTCTCTCATTTACACAGACATATCAATGTTGTTTTATTTCTTTTAGAGAGTCTGAGTCAGTGCACTTCTTCTCCCACTAGGGGGCAGGCTACTCATCAGTTTCTCTTCCTGAGTTCTGTTTTCTCCTACAGCGCAGAGATTTTCACCACATCAGAGCCAGGGTTCGGAAGAGGCGGAGCGTCTGGGTTCGGAGGGGGCGGAGCGTCGGGACTGCCTCGAGAGTTGTTTGAGGGAGGGGTTGGGATACTGATGATTGCCGTGGTAACCAGTCCACTGCTCTTGCAGTTCAGACTCCCTGATTCATCCGACATCAGATTGAGACTGGAACGACTGAGACAGAGAGAAAGAGACAGAGGTCTTAGAACTCTTTTCACATCCAACTTGTTTATTTAATTACTCTACTAAGGCTAATTTCATAGATAGCATTTCATACATCCTAAACACACAAATGAATATATATATATATATATATATATATATATATATATATATATATATATATATATATATATATATATATATATATTTTTTTTTTTTTTTTAAATTATTATTTATTTATTTATTTATTTTTTTGCCTTATGTGACAGAAATTAGATCTTGCTTGGAAATAACACACACAAAAATGCTGTTAACATGTGATATTTACCTTTTAACCCTCACATTCTGTTGAGAATGACTATAGGCCTCCTTTTTATGTTTGGGGTCCCATGAGACCCTAATAATACTGTTAAAGGGGTCCTTGATTATGATTTCTGTTTTTTAACTTTAGTTAGTGTGTAATGTTGCTGTTTGAGCATAAACAACATCTGCAAAGTTACGATGCTCAAAGTTCAATGCAAAGGGAGATATTTTCTTTTACAGAAATCACTTTTTAAGGACTACAACAAACAGCTGGTATAGGGACTGCAATGATCTTCTTCCAGGGTTGGTGTCATCACGAACCCCAAAATTGACATAAACCCCGCCCCCGGGAACACAACAAAGGGGCGAGGCCATTTTGGGCTGCTTTAGAAAAGAGGAAGAGTTGTTGTAGTAGAGTGTTGTTACCATGCCGTCATTTTACACCGGACTGCTTCACAAACGAGGGTCAATTCAACACTGGATTTGCACAAAAGATTAACATGACGGCACATGCTAGTCGATGAGTTGAATCAACTCCACAGCAACGACATAAATTTATCCACTAACCGTTCAGTTCCATTCTATAAGATGTAACTTCTTCCTGAGTCGTTCCATCATTCTCCAACTCCGGTTTGAACAATGTAAGGCTGAACACGTTACTGACAATCGTCATTTTTGCTGCGTGAGATTCTTCAGCTTTGTTGTTGTTGAGCAACCAAAACGTAAGCTCTTAAAGCTCCGCCCTCTTCTGGAAAGGGGGCCGGGAGCAGCAGCTCATTTGCATTTAAAGGGACATACACAAAAATGGTGTATTTTTGCTCACACCCAAATAGGGGCAAATTTTGACAAGCTATAATAAATGATCTGTGGGGTATTTTGAGCTGAAACTTCACAGACACATTCTGGGGACACCAGAGACTTATATTACATCTTGTAAAAAAGGGCATAATAGGTCACCTTTAAAATGGTTTATATTTACTTTTATTTGTTTAAATTGTCTTGAATTTTACATTTAGCAATTCATGTTTTTATAATAAATTTGCATACTTGTGACAGGGTAAACAATCAAATCTAAAGCATTTAAAAAGTATGTTAGTCACCATGAAATCATTTATTTTTTTTATTTTTTTATGGAATATTGCAGTATTTATTATAAATGATGTATCCATGCACATCTTTTTTCTTAATTCAAGTACCCTCATAATCTTTAATCAAAATAACTTGCCCTCCCTCATGCAGCGACATCTCTTCTTTGATGATGTGTTTACTGGCGTGAGGGAGGGACAACTTGTCACTCACTTGAGATCACAGCAATAGCAAACCACAACCATCCAATCTATCCCCCATGGAGAAAATCAACTCCTCAAACGAGAAGCTCAGATGTAGCTATGTCACACTAGAAAAGACTAACTTCTGTTTCATGCCGACTTTTTTATAACAGCCGTCATGTGACCTTCATATCATATAAAAATAAGAATTAACCCTTAGGCCATGTGGGTGTCTTTATCAGGAAGGAGTGCTAACCTGGTGTTGAGTGGTTGCTGTTCCCCACAATGGATGTGTAAGGCGCTAAGCTCCTGTAGGTTGTGCGTGTGTGAGTGTGTGTGTGTGGCATTGAGAGCCTGGATGTTCTTCTTGGTTCTCCGAGAGCAGCAGGTGCCCGTGATGCCCTCTTCACTGGAGAGAGATGGACTCTGCGATGGGAAGTTCTGCAGTGCTGTCTGCAGGTACCCCTGCTCATACAGACGCTCATCCACAAACTCGTGATTCTGTTCACAAACACAAAGATTATTTCCCTCAGTTTATTGATTTCTAATGTTTTATTTACATGATCCTTTTTCTTGTAATGTGCATTTTCATTTTTGCATATTATAGAGAATAGGAAATAGCATTTGGTGCCTTTTGACTTGTGTAATGTGACAAAACAATCAAATAATTTCCTTCGTTTTTAGCCTATACATTGCATAAGACAAGTTTGGTGATGTAATTAAATGCATCTGTAAAAGTAAATATTCTGTGGTTAATATTGTAGGGCGGGACTTGATTTGATTGAACTGGGGAGGGGTGAAACTATATAATTAGTTCATATAATTTTTCATGTCCTCATCTTGATTATGTCACTGTTAAGAAAGGTCATTATTGCAAAGTTAGACTACATTTTGATTAAAGATTTTTTTTATTTTATTTTTTTTACCAAACTAATACGCAGAACAACACTATGTATTTTATATGTCGTACCTCCTTTCAAATGTCAATTTATCAAGTACTTACAATTTGCTATAGGCCTATTCCTGGTTGTTATTTGTAAGACATTTTGCTTGGATTTATTCTGTGTTTAACAATGATAATGCCTCTTTATTGTTAAAATGTGTTTAATAAAATATTATGTTTAAACATATATTACATGTTGCTTGTAGGCCTATGTTACATCTGTGGCGCCGCGTCGGGTAGCCCCGCACACACAGAAATATAACTGGACCAGAATTATATGTTAAACATCCAAAACCGAGGAGGGTGTGATTGATTGTGGACGTTGAAAAACATTGGATTATACATGACAAAGCCCTCAAGTTCCACAAAGCAATGCAAAAAAGGGTGGGACATCGCGGATGTCATGGAAATGCACGGTACGTGCTTAATGCTGTGCAGTTTTTTTGTGTGCGAGAGAGCAGCTAGCAAACAGAGTTAATTGTTCTGATTGGCTGTGTTGTGTTTTTTTGCATCACTTCCCAGTTATGCCTTCATTGTTTGTCTCTGGAAGCTTGTTGCCTCGCGCTGATAAATCGTGTATAAGACGGCAGATTCATTTACAATTGATAATGGGATATATTTTGCGTTGACTTTAACTTCAGAGCAATTGAATGCTTTTAATTACTCATTAAAGAAACTATGCTTTTCGAAACTCAACCAATTTTTTTTCCGAAGCGCTCAAAACATCATAATATGTCGCCACCTGCTGGAAAAAACGCGCCCAAACATGTATAATTACACCCTTATCAGAGCAATTGCAAATGTTTTCATCAAAGTGTAAAGTATTAAATGTAATCTACAAGTAATTACATTTTTATTAAATGTAAAGCTATAGTGCTTGTTTTATAATGTGTATAGTGCTTGTTTTATGTGTCATTAGGCTGGGCTTGGCAAACTATGCCAATTAGAAACAATTAACTATCTTTCTAACTTATCCTTGTTGTATTTACATGCATAAGTATTAAAATTCATTAAAGTAACTGAAATTAAATCTACACTATAAAACATACCAAGATCAAAATAAAATAAGGTAATTGCGACTTTTTATGTCACAATTCTGACTTTTTTTCTTGCAATTGTGAGTTGATTTCTCACAGTTCTGCCTTTTTTTTTCTTACAATTTTCGAGTTTATATCTCACGATTCTCAGTTTATATCTAACTATATCTTAGAGAAAAAAATTTGACGAAATTGTGAGATAAAAAGTCTCAAGTACCATTTATATTTTTAATCCAAGGTAGAAACAGCCGTCGGTCGGAACTTTGAAACGTTCAAAACAGTATGACGAAGCCTTGTTTGCTGTAATCACATGACTTGGCGAGTTTGATACACAGTCTGAACAGTGATTTCAATACAAAAGATTTGTAAAGCTTAATGAAGCAGTGTTTCGAAAGTGCTCATCACTACTTCTAACTGACCGTAGTCTTCTCTAGGCAGTGCAGAAGATGGTGATGTTGGCTCTCCAGCAGAGATGTGGTCTTTTTCAGTTGCTGGTCCTCCTCTAAGGATCCCTGCAGAAACACACACAGACATAGGTTTTTAAGGAATCATCAGATATCATGCATGAATAATGAAGTGCAGAGAGGGACAGAGTGTGTGTTTGGCTCAGTACCTGTGGTGAAAGTTTCATCTTGTAATAGGGGAGCTGCTGTTGTGTAAGAGTGCGAGGGAGAGACATGGAGAGTGGTTTACTGCTTTTGGAAGGAACTTCATCCATAACAGAGCAGCACAATATATCATCCATAACTTTAAATAAACAAAGCCTGAGAGAAAGGAAGGACGAGGGGCCTCAGAGGATTGGGCGAATCAGAGTGATTCCACTTTCCTGTTTCACAAATCCATAGGTACAGTTACTAAGACTCCTCATATCTGTCTCTTTTATCGTAGCACTTTTTCCTGCTCGCACACTGGGCCCTCCGGCTGAACGCACATACACTGCTCCACATTTTCGCCATTTCCACAATGTCTCAACACAATGCGAGCACCAAAATAACATGAGTGAGTCAGTCAGTGATGTGTAGGAGGAGAGAAAGACAGAAAGGAAAAAGAAAGATATTGATAGAAATGAAGAGAAAGCAAAATTAGGTGTTTTACAGTAACAAACCCTGAGTACTCTTATTCTGAGCAGACTGCATGTTTGCCTGTGAACTGTGTGGTATTTATAAGCTCCTCAGACAGGCTAACCTAGAACCAGCTTTTCCATTTGATGCAAATCAGACCATTCTTGGGTGAATCGCATTAAGCAACCTCAAATTAACCCTAAAATCAAAGGACTGCTTATTATAAGAATACTTTGCATAAAGAAAATGAAGCCTGTTTTTAGGACCATTACAAATTTTTCCATTTTGACATTTTTGTGACAGTTAAGCGCATTTTTCATGGTTTTCAGAGTTCTTGTGATTCACCCTCCAAGGCCTCTTTTTTAAGAGGGAAAAAATCCAGATGTGTATTTTAACCCTCCTTTTTTCTGTTGCTATTGACTTTACTGTTTTTATATTTGGAGTTAAAGGCCCCGTTTACAACTGGTATTAAGATGCCTTTAAGTGGATCAGATCACAAGTAGACAAGGGAGACGAATACCCGTTTACACTTGTTGTTTTAATCTATTTTGTCTACGTTCGACCACTTCTGTCCTGATTTCTTCATGGGGAGGAGCTATGTAAATGTATGCTGTTTAAAATAAGGAATGGTGAGAGAACATTGCTTGGTACATTTTCATCTTCAAACCAAACTTAGGTCTTCAGCTGACAAAGTTTAAATCTCATGTTTTCGCATTAGGTCAGTAGGTGGTCTTTTGTAGTTCGACATTTGACCACATGAGCGTCTATACCACAAAAGCAATCTGGTCAAATGCATTTTTGACTACCTTTGAAGAGGTTGAAAATGGACAAGCTCAAAACATTTGCACCTGTTTACACCTGTATTTGGCATCATCCACTTGTGATCGGATTGACAAAAAACGTTTCTTAATGCCAGGTGTAAACAGTGCCATAAAAACTGTAATTTTGAAAATAATTACTTATTTTTTTCCCTTTGACAAATCCCTTGATCTGATAAAACCTTTGTAGACCGATATTGTTGATACTTCATCAATTTGTTTTACCACAAAGTAGACTAGGGCTGTTATGATTCCTCGATTAAATTCGAGTACTCGATTTAAAAAAAATCCTCGATTGAAATTTACCTGTGCAAGTTACCGGCAAAATACCGGAAGTTGCAAATTCCACGGACGAGAATCCATGAACAGCATTATTAGATTGTTTTCTAAGGATCTATTGGAACCATTTAAAAACCATAGCATATAATGCTATTGTGAATTCGCAAAGGCAGCAATTCAATTAAAGAAATATATGTGCTGCAGATTTTATATCTGCTTTAATTATTTACATGGTTGTAGGTTATGTGCGTCTCAGAGTAAACGCTGCTCCGCATGTACTGTTATCATTTACATGCGTGGAGCATGTCTCAAACTCTATCTCTGCATATGCTGTGCATCTGGGTTGCTTAATCTTTCATCTGGGAACGCAGTGTGTGCCATTTCATCAGATTTGTAAGGTAAATTATTTATAAACCTGTGAACTGTTCATCTCGATTTCAAAATAAAAGTTTAAACTCTGGCTTTGAGTTTGCATGTTTTGATTGTCAACATATTCATGTTAAAGAAATTACAGTGGCTGTAGCATTTCTATCATAAAGAAGTGGCCAAATATTAAAGATTAATTAAACATTTGAATAAAATATCGTTTGGCAAATATTAAACAAGGATTTGATCTGCTGTAAAGTGGACACCCTCTGCAGGCATTTGAGGATTGTTTATATTATGTATATTATATATTTAATCAGTGTTGTTCTATAAAACCATAAAATCACTTGCTTTTGATACATTATTTGAACCAACTATTATTGCCTCATTTTATTATATATGTATTTTAAGGATTAGGTCTTTGCTTAGGTCTATTTTTACTACCACAAAAAATATCCGATTACTCAATCACTTGTCATAATAATCGACCGATTACTCGATTACCAAAATAATCCTTAATGACAGCCCTAAAGTAGACATACACTTTTCAGAAATGTGATTTTGTATTTAATATTGTATGGGGTCAAGTGGATTCCTGAAAAAACATTAATTACCAGTTAATTACCCAGTTAACAGCCAGGAAAGTTTTTTTTTTTAACATTCCCAGAACGTTATTCTAACGTTAATCTAACGTTCCCAGAATGTTAGTTTTTGGTTTGTATGACTTTATTCTAACATTCTCATAACATTACTATAACGTTTACAGAACGTTTTTTTTATGGTTTTGTTTAATTAACCAAGAATTTTTTTTTTAAAGTACCCAGTACGTTATTCTAATGGTAATCTAACATTCCCAGAATGTTAGTTTTTGGTTTGTATAATGTTAATCTAACGTTCTTACAACGTTATTATAAAGTTTCCAGAACATTAGTTTTTGGTTCCCAGCATGTTATTTTTATGGTTTTGTATGGTTAGCCATGAAAGTTTTTTAACGTTAATCTAATGTTCCCAGAACGTTAGTTTTTGGTTTGTATAATGTTAACATTCTCATAACATTATTATAACGTTTCCAGAACATTAGTTTCTGGTTCCCAGAACATTATTTTAATGGTTTTGTTTGGTTAGCCAGGAAAGTTTGGTATTTGGTTCTCAGAAGGTGTCCATACAGATCCATTTTCCATGCTGCTTATCAGTATCATACAACCATATCTTGTTTTTATCTACTGTTTAATTAGTGCTGTCAAAATTAGTGTGTTAATCAGCTTCCGTTTTTTCCATCATAATTTGGAGAGCGTTACATTGGATGATCATGCTCTTATTCACGCAAATGCTTTTAAACCATTCAAGTGCCACAAGACAAACGAGAATGCTCTGTCTTTGAATGTGGTGTCTGTGTGAGAGAAGCCCTACTTGGAAAGACACGCGCCAGTATCGAGTTCTCTTCCATGCTTGAACAAATACTAACACACAGAATTATGCCAAAATGTCCGTTTTGTCGAGTATCATCATAAGAGCAGTCTTAATTGAATTAAATAACCTCTTAAATGAATCATGCATCATGTTCGGCAGTGGCAAGTCTTAAAATCACAGCAGCCTAATAAATTAATTGCTGTGATGTCTGTCATTAATGTTAATTAAAGGAAAAAGGTAGCAGAGAAAACTGTAGCTTTAACAAGGATTCATATATTTAATTTATAATCGCAGTTACAATGTGCCTCTCTTAGAACTATGCTATTCTATTCTATACTTTTATGAATTCTATTGATAAACCATGAGAAAAAGGTGAATAAAGACTGACAGTCAGTGTTCAGAAATCATTAATTATTATGTTTTGAACTATGCTGTATAGCTGTCTTTTGAGGTCTGTTTGTTTTGCAAAAATTTGTTTATTTTTAATTATTAAAAAATGCCATTATTTTATATGAAAAACTTAATAATTCTATTTTATTCACAAAATATCTATGTCTTGTATATATTTTTTTTATTACATCAGATGACATTTTAAGCTGTTGTATGGTCATGTTACAATGTGCCCCACTTATGGGGCATGTTGTCACATTTCACTTCCATTCTTTTGGGGTAAATCAAGAAAAAAAGTATATACCACATAACAAAACCACAGTACAAAACCACATAATTATACTGGATGTGTGAAATTAATGTGGGAAAAAAATAAATACTCTGAACCCTAAGTGAATTTACACAAACTGAGAAAGTCCCCGCTCTCTCCTACTATAATGATGAATGTCTATAATTAATGTTTAAAAAAAATATTTTATAGTATTAGTATCAGTGATACTGGCCTTTATTCATAAAAATGTGCCATTAAAGGTGCCATCAAACGTTTTTTTACGAGATGTAATTTAAGTCTAAGGTGTCCCCTGAATGTGTCTGTGACGTTTTAGCTCAAAATACCCCATATATTTTTTTTTAATACATTTTTTTAACTGCCTATTTTGGGGCATAATTAGAAATGCACTGATTCAGGCTGCGGCCCCTTTAATTCCTCACGCGCCCCGCCCCCGGAGCTCTCGCTTGCCTTAAACAGCATAAACAAAGTTCACACAGCTAATATAACCCTCAAAATAGATTTATAAAGAATGAAGTTGTGTTTATGAATTATACAGACTGCAAGCGTTTAAAAATGAAAATAGCGACGGCCCTTGTCTCCGTGAATACAGTAATAAACGATGGTAACTTTAACCACATTTAACAGTACATTAGCAACATGCTAACGAAACATTTAGAAAGACAATTTACAAATATCACTAAAAATATCATGGATCATGTCAGTTATTATCGCTCCATCTGCCATTTTTCGCTATTGTCTTTACTTGCTTACCTAGTCTGATGATTCAGCTGTGCACAGATCCAGACGTTAATACTGGCTGCCCTTGTCTAATGCCTTGAACATGGGCTGACATATGCAAATATTGGGGTCATACTTATTAATGATCCTGACTGTTACATAACAGTTGGTGTTATGTTGAGATTCACCTGTTCTACAGAGGTCTTTTAAACAAATGAGATTTATATAAGAAGGAGGAAACAATGAAGTTTGAGACTCACTGTATGTCATTTCCATGTACTGAACTCTTCTTATTCAACTATGCCAAGGTAAATTCAATTTTCCATTTGATGGCACCTTTAAACCAATATATTTAAAATATACTGTCTTTAAGTTGTTTCTATGTTAATTTGGAGAAAATGAAATTATTACAATATAAAAATATTAAAAACTGATTAATCACAATTAATTACAGATAAAATGTAAGATACATTTTTTTTAATCAATTGACAGCACTGATATATTTATATTTAAGTATATTCATTAAGTAAATTTTTCCACACTATTAAAACAGTCTTGAGGTCTGAGAACAGAACAAAAGGCGTAATATTGCAAGGTTCCCGTCTGCTTCACTCACTGGACCTCTCTGAGGATGTTCTGTAAAACTGGTTAGCTGTAGAGTGGCATGCAATCTGTCTCTATACTAGCTGTTCACTCTCAGCATATTCCTCGTTCCTCAAATGAATTCAACGCATTCAGAGAATTGACAGTTTCTTTTTCCAGGAAGACATTTTAGCTTCAAACAACTGCAGTAATAAAGACCAGATCTCTCTCCATCCATAATGAGGGTGTTTAGCAACACATTAAGACATTTTCACATCAGTTCATCACTCTGTCCTGATAAATTGGATGTTATTGAGTTAATTGAGCTGATGTTTGTGTAAATATGCAAACATGAAAATCTCATAATCGCTCTTAAGAGCTGAAGATCGTATCACCGCATGTGAATCTCTAATAAACACTTTTAGAGCAAAACAACCTGACGCTTTTACCTCAGCACTGAAGCACTGCCTGATATGGATCTTGTTGAAAACCATGCATAATGTATGACAAGGGAGCCAAACAGAAACAAAATATGGAAAAATGAGCTTGAATGTGTGTTTTTGTTTTTGTGAAAGAATGTGTGTGTGTTTCTTACCGTTAGCTCCAGTGATTGGTTGAGTCCATTTCGTTTGCTGTGCAGGAAGGCGCTAGAGCTGCCACCTTTGGAAATTCTCATTCGGGCCAGTCGGGCTTTCTGTCAATACATACACACACAGAGGAAGTTACAACTCCGTCTACCAGTGCTTTTCCATCACAAATGTCTGAGTCTCAATCTGATCCCTGTTGAAGGAGCAATTCAGATCAAAGTACTTTAAGAAACAAAATGGAATTTCACATAGATTGCTGTCTGACATGAGATGATGAAAAACTACTGAACCAATCCGAATGACCCTGACAGCTACGCAGTGAAAATGTGCACAGATCAGGGAATAAGAAAGCGGTTGCTTGTGCGCACTACAAAGCACAAAAGAATGATAATGTAGAGAAACGCAGCTGTGTAATGGTTAATTACAGTAAACATCTTGTGTAATGCTGAATTACGGTTAGCGCAGCTGTGTAACGATAAATGATAGAGCACATTCTCTCAGTCTATGTCGTTTTTATAGGCACAGCATGGATGATGGGTGAAAACCAGCAGTCGAATCCTCTGTGAAACATCAAATTTTAATATTTACAATGAATGAGAGTATTTTAATCTTCTCAGATCTAGAGGCATCAAATGATCTGATTTGTGCTCTCATTCTCTCATCATTGCATAGAAAACTGATTCTCTCTCTCATATTTCAGTTCCTTTAAGATTTAGTAAGCTTTATTGACATGATAAAAAGAGTTTACATTTGCAAAGCATTAATAAACATTATGTATACTAGATTTTTATATTTTCTTGAACGTTAGGGCATCGTGGGTGGTTGTCAGGGTGTTGCTATTCAGTCATTAAGTGGTTTTTAGTGCATTGCTTTGCAGTTGCTAGAGTAATCTGGTTTCTTGAGTGTTGCTAGGTTACTTTAATAGACTTTTTTAACTTGGACTATGGAGTCTATTTCATTGTGGTATGAATGGCTTGTGCCCCTATTTTTTTTTTTTTTCACCAGGCAAGAGTAATTTTAAAAAATATATAAACATTCTCAAAAGAAAATACAAATAAATGAATAAAGTTTTCTTAATAATGCAAGATTTATATATATATAAATAATATGTGTATGTCATTAATTTAATTAATAAATCCTTAAGCTTCCTTTTCCTATTTTTTTTTTTCTTGCTTTTAATCTAAAAAAATAGCAAGGTTTATGCTTAAAGCTAGAAAGATTGGTAACACTTTACAATAAGGTTCATTAGTTAAACATTAGTTAATGTATTAACTAACATGAACTAACCATGAGCAATACATTTGTTACTGTATTTACTATTCTTCGTTAACGTTAGTTAATGAAAATACAGTTATTTGTTCATGTTAGTTCACAGTGCATTAACTAATGTTAAGATTTTAATAACGTATTAGTACATGTTGAAATTAACATTAACAAAGATTAATAAAAGCTGTAAAAGTGCAGTTCATTATTAGTTCTTGTTAACTAATGTAGTTAACAAATGTTAACAAATGTTAACAAATGTTAACTAATGAACCTTATTGTAAAGTGTTACTGAAAGATTATATTAAAAATAATTAAAATAATTCTTGTGTAAGGATGTCTGGATAATTTTATTGGAGAACATGACAAAAATTATTTTCTTTTTCCCTGAAGCTTGAGTATTTGTTTTCTGATCAGATTCAGCTGTGTTGTCATTCTCTAAGGGTGTTTTCACACCTGTAGATCGATTGCATTGTTCCGGACTTAATTTGTTACAATGTTGCCTTTTCTTCTTGGTTCGGTTTGCTTTCACAAGGCAGTATTTCAAAGCGTACCAAAATGTGTTTATGCATGTCACATGCTTGTACAGCTGTCCTCTTATTGGTCAGAGTTTCCTCTGCGTCATCCATCAAGATGACTGACAAGTTTGCTTCATGAGATTATTGTGGCTTTTTTTTAAACTGTTAAGACACACGCAAACACTATACGAATGTAGCGTCATTCCCACTGTTAAATTAAACAGTGGGTACGGAAAGTATTCAGACCCCCTTCAATTTTTCACTCTTTGTTATATTGCAGCCATTTGCTAAAATCATTTAAGTTCATTTCTTTCCCTCATTAATGTACACACAGCACCCCATATTGACAGAAAAACACAGAATTTTTGACATTTTTGCAGATTTATTAAAAAAGAAAAACTGAAATATCACATGGTCCTAAGTATTCAGACCCTTTGCTCAGTATTAGTAGAAGCACCCTTTTGATCTAATACAGCCATGAGTCTTTTTGGGAAAGATGCAACAAGTTTTTCACACCTGGATTTGGGGATCCTCTGCCATTCCTCCTTGCAGATCCTCTCCAGTTCTGTCATGTTGGATGGTAAACGTTGGTGGACAGCCATTTTTAGGTCTCTCCAGAGATGCTCAATTGGGTCTAAGTCAGGGCTCTGGCTGGGCCATTCAAGAACAGTCACAGAGTTGTTGTGAAGCCACTCCTTCGTTATTTTAGCTGTGTGCTTAGGGTCATTGTCTTGTTGGAAGGTAAACCTTCGGCCCAGTCTGAGGTCCTGAGCACTCTGGAGAGGATATCGTCCAGGATATACCTGTACTTGGCCGCATTCATCTTTTTCCTCGATTGCAACCAGTCGTCCTGTCCCTGCATCTGAAAAACACCCCCACAGCATGATGCTGCCACCACCATGCTTCACTGTTGGGACTGTATTGGACAGGTGATGAGCAGTGCCTGGTTTTCTCCACACATATCGCTTAGAATTAAGGCCAAAAAGTTCTATCTTGGTCTCATCAGACCAGAGAATCTTATTTCTCACCATCTTGGAGTCCTTCAGGTGTTTTTTAGCAAACTCCATGCGGGCTTTCATGTTTCTTGCACTGAAGAGAGGCTTCCGTTGGGCCACTCTGCCATAAAGTCCCAACTGGTGGAGGGCTGCAGTGATGGTTGACTTTCTACAACTTTCTCCCATCTCCCGACTGCATCTCTGGAGCTCAGCCACAGTGATCTTTGGGTTCTTCTTTACCTCTTTCACCAAGGCTCTTCTCCCCCGATAGCTCAGTTTGGCCGGACTGCCAGCTCTAGTAAGTATTCTGGTCATACCAAACGTCTTCCATTTAAGGATTATGGAGGCCACTGTGCTCTTAGGAACCTTAAGTGCAGCAGAATTTTTTTTTTTGTAACCTTGGCCAGATCTATGCCTTGCCACAATTATGTCTCTGAGCTTTTCAGGCAGTTCCTTTGACCTCATGATTCTCATTTGCTCTGACATGCACTGTGAGCTGTAAGGTCTTATATAGACAGGTGTGTGGCTTTCCTAATCAAGTCCAATCAGTATAATCAAACACAGCTGCACTCAAATGAAGGTGTAGAACCATCTCAAGGATGATCAGAAGAAATGGACAGCACCTGAGTTTAATATATGAGTGTCACAGCAAAGGGTCTGAATACTTAGGACCATGTGATATTTCAGTTTTTCTTTTTTAATAAATCTGCAAAAATGTCAAAAATTCTGTTTTTTTCTGTCAATATGCTGTGTTTACATTAATGAGGAAAAAAAATGAACTTAAATGATTTTAGCAAATGGCTGCAATATAACAAAGAGTGAAAAATGTAAGGGGGTCTGAATACTTTCCGTACCCACTGTAGGCTACTACATTCTTATTAATTCAAGCACGCTCTCTCTGTATCTCCCAGCGCTGTTTTGTAGGCTAACTGTGTTGAGACAAACACTATATATGAATGTTATAACCTAGAGCTGAAATCAAGGCTTCATTGGGACAGCATTCTTGCATGGAGAAGCACGATTACACAACATTTTAAGATGAAAAGGTGGTCTTTGGTTTTTAACTGCAGTAACTAAATGTGCTCACTCACAGAATCAAACACTGCTGCATTTTATATAAGACATTTCCCATTATTAAATATGATATAGTTTGGTTCGTTAGATCGGATTGCTTTCACACCACAAGCGAACCGCCATAGAATTTGTTTGCAATCGGGCCGAGACCACCTCATTCAGGCGATCTCGGAGCGATTGTTTTGGTGTGGGTCCGAGCGTGATTGCCACGTTCACATATGCCTAAACGAACCGAGCTAAGGGAGAAAACGCACCAGGTTCCGAAACAAACGCTCTGGTGTGAAAACACCCTCATACACAAAGGCTTTTGTGTGGCCTCTGTCAGGTGTCATTGTATTCCACAACAGCAATCTCTGGAAGTCTTTGTCCATATTAGGCATTTCCTGGAACGTCATACATTTTATTACTCCTATGAAACTCACTTGTGGACTTTCTACTCGAGGGTGCCCTCTGCAGCATGTAAATTACATGTAAGAGTTTAGCGTTCCATAATGCTCACATCGCCCTATTTTCTGTAAAAATAGAAAAAAATACTAATCTCTAAAGATATTTGAAGTAAACAAGTTCAGACTAGTCGACTAGTTGGTTGCAAAATGTCAGTTTAAACATTTAGGAAATTAGTCGTTGCGCACATCACTAATTTTCATTTGAAATATTACGCTTATCGCAATAGTGTATTACGATACCCCTAATAAACACGATAATGATATTTCATTTTTTATATATCACAATTATTGTCAATACCAGTATATTGTGACAGCCCTAAATGAGTGTTTGTATATGTGTGTTTGTTTTTAAACTATTGAAGAGGAACAAATTGTGTCTCAATTGCATCAGAGACCTCGCCGAGATCAAACCGGTATTCTGATGTTCATTAATTTCTCACACACACTTGAACACAGATTGAAAGAACATACACCATCATTAAAACCCTCACACACAAACACACACACAAGTCCCTGTGGGTGAGTGGAGTGCTAACTCTGCTCTTTTCACAGGAGATTGCCATCACATAATGGAATCAGTTTGGGCCTCTGAGACCGTTTGTGTTTCCAACAAATGCTGCAACAATTTTCGGCTATCGTGGAAAAAAAATGAGAAACATTTTTCCTGGGGATCTGCCCCTGCAGAACATGAGATGGGGAAAGGCCGCAGTAATGACGAGGTTCTTTATCAATGTGACACAGAATAGCGCTGCTGAGAACAGTTGTTCAAGACTCGGCCGACTCTAACCACACTGTGCTGAGATCAGATACACTGAACAAAGCAGCAAGTTCACAGATTACATTTTTAGTTATACACATACAGTTTTATAAAGCCCACTGTGACACACTTTATGGCAGTGGTGACTGGCAAGGCCAGAAGACCTCTGTTATTTGCCAATCTCTCATTCTGTCCTGAATATAATGATGCGAAGTCCTTTATGAGGCAAATTTGTGATCCGTGACCCATTTCAATTCACATATCAGAGTGTTCCTATTTGAAATAATTATACATTTTTCACACTATGTATTCAGCAGAAATATGATAATGTGCAATAAAATGCATAAAATGTTTTATTTCCAAGCTATTGTTATTCCAGTCAGTCTGGGTAGATTGTGGCCTTCCTTTGTGAAAAATAAGTACACATTATTTTTTTATTATGGAAATATTATACTTTAAAAGAATATACTTAAGTGCAAACTGAATGTAATGTTTTTAGACACTTAATTCCATGTTAATTCACTGCAATTGAATGAAAATGTATTATAGTTTAGATTTATATTAAATGCAATTAGCTGAACTTAAGAGTTCTATTTTGAACTTTAGAGGGTTTTTTTTTTTAAAGGCTTAATTGTTTTGAGTGCACATAAGTACTGCCAAATGTGCTGGCAATCATTTAAACTTATTATTTTATCTGCAAACTACTGTTTTTAAATATATTTTTTATAGGGATTTGAAGTACACTACAACTGTAAATTCAATACATTTAAAGGGTTAGTTCACCCAAAAATTTAAATTGTCATTAATTACTCACCCTCATGTCGTACCTTTGTTCATCTTCAGAACACAAATTAAGATATTTTTGATGAAATTTGAGAGCTGTCTGACTCCTCCATAGCAATTTAATTACCACTGTCAAAGCCCAGAAACATACTAAATACATCGTTCAAACAGTCAACGTGACTACAGTGGTTCAACCTTAATTTTATGAAGCGACAAGAATACTTTTTGTGCAAAAAACAAACAAATAAAAAAATAGTTTATTTAAGTCTCTTCTCTTCCCTGTCAGTCTCCTATGCAGTTGATGTAGTAAGGATGCTTCCGTGTTCTACGTCCGAATGCTGACTCAGTATTCACATGGACTATTTTAACAATGTCTTTAGTACCTTTTTGGGCCTTGGCAGTGATAATTAAATTGCTGTCTATGAAGAAGTCAGAGAGCTCTCGGAATTCATCAAAAATATCTTAATTTGTGTTCCAAAGATGAACGAAGAACTTATGGGTGTGGAACGACAAGAGGGTGAGTAATTAAAGACAGAATTTTCATTTTTAATTTAACTAACCCTTTAAATGCACTTCTTATTCAGAATAGAAAAAGGCAAAGAAGGCAACCCTGGGCAGTATACCTTCAATCTCTACCCTGTAGCAGAATCAGCTAAGATTTTCTTTGAACACAAGTTCAAAGTACCAACCAATGTCACTATTGAACAATCCCTACCAATATTTGTAGTTATCACAGTTATATTAACACTGCAGCTATATGGGATATAATAGAAGTATTGCATGTTTCTGGGTCACGTTTTCATTCGATCAGTCAAAGTATTTAATTCCCCATGTAAATGAAATTGTTACTAGGGATGCTGTCTAGATTATGACATGCAAGAGTTGTTTATGCTTGAAGCATTCGCTCTAGCGCAAACCACCAAAGACCGGTGCGCAGTGTGCTAAGGCACTGTCTTCATTCTCTGAAACGACGAACAGCAATGCAGAGAATTTTTAGCAGTGAGTGAGAAGGTTGCATTTGTTGAACTATCTTGTCGCTTAAATTCAGGGCCCACCACTGGGCTAAGCATTTAATCAAGCACTTACATTTTTTTTTTGCACAGTATGCATCCTCAAGATCAAAAGATTGAAAATGAAACTGATCTTATTCATTTTTCATTTTTTACAGGGAATACAATAAAATAACTGTATAAGAACCTAGATTTTATTTTAATAAAGTTTGGACTAATAAAGTTTCTATTCAGTATAGAAAAAGTAGTTAACAAATACTTACAATAAAAGTCAGAGAAACTGGCCAAAACATTTACCTTTACAACCTAAATAGTATACATTTGTACTATATCTTATCTACCCCTTTAGGTAGTACACAGTACGATTTTTGATGTTTGATGACCTCCCATTAATTTTTAAATGTTTAAATGCTGAGGAGTTGGCCCAATTTTGACCAGTGCATAGGCTGTCCACCAAAATCATACACAACCATGTCACATAGGCTAGATCTATGAATATTATGAATATTCGCAACCCTACAGTGTGCGAATACACTGACACATGCACACACACTCTAGCGCTGCATCCGAAATCGAATACTTTCCTACTATATAGTATGAGAAAAACAGTACGCCAGTAGAGTAGTATGTCTGAGTTCATAGTATGCAAAAAATACCCCGATGACCTACTACTTCCAGCGATATTCTGAAGTGCGCATTTGATGGACACTTTACTATCCCATGAGGCGATGGGAGAGGACTTGTGAATGGAGGTGAAGTGACGCAACTGATCCTGGCAGGTCACATGATAATGACAACATGGCAGATGTAGTTGTTTTTGTTGAAACGAAGTGTGCCGCACAGGTGAAGCCAAAATGCTTTGATCGCCCCCCAGGTGGCTGGATGCAGTATAGGTCATAAACCCCACCCTCTCCATGTAATCTAATGGGACGTGAGACAAACTAAACAATCAAATTACACAGACTCAGAGTCTACGTAATCAGCGCAAGATGTCAGCACCATATTTGGACATTGGCTTCATATTTCTACAGTGGAAGTGTGTCGTCCATCTTTTTTTACAGTATATGGCTGGCTGTGCTGTTCTGTGCTTTTTACCAAATCATTTGCACACTTTTCTTTTTGTTTTCTTTCTTTTTTCTATCCAAAGCTAGAGCAACAATATTGAAAGCTCCAGTCTGCATGTTTAGTGCAAAAGCTCATGCGATTGCTGCAATGCAGTACAGTCGTGCCGTGTACCAGCTGCTTTGAAAGGATTATCAGGTTGACTATCAACTGACTCATAACCTCACGACCTCTCAGTGTCCGAACTCACAGTGTTACGCCTGCCTTAATAGAGTATGCACCCTTTAGGTCTTTGCACACTGAGTTCGAAATTCGCGTCCAAAATATATACAACCTCATGTTGTGTCAATCACGATTACACACTGCCTCCGAAACGTTCGTCTGCCATAAAAAAAAATCGGATCAGGTTCGATTTCAAGTATTTTTCGCATCGGTGGTACACATTTTGAGAGACGTTTTGACAATTCAGAGCCTCCGTACAAGCGAACGCCAAGATCCCAAATGCCATCTGACAAGTTGATCCACGTCGTCTACAGCACAAAGCAGTAGCACTGTATGACAAACAAAGTGTGGAATACAAAGAGACAGAATATAAAGACAGATTGTGCCAGTATTGCTAGCAAAGCATCAAACTGAGCCACTGACATCATGAAGTAAACTCTGAATCAATCGGGATAATCACGCAGCTCCTTGATGAGGTGGAACTCTCTTTCCTCTCTACGGAATCTCGGCATTGGATGGACCCAAAATTTCCTCTTTCTTTTACTCTTTTTAAGAAAAGAGAGGACAACTAAATTGTGCTTACTGCTTGAAAACTCCATTTCGTATTGTTTTGCGAATATTTTCGCAATGGATTCATTAATACGCCTCAGACTCAGTGTGCAAGGTCTCTGTGCGGCAATGGTTCTCAAACTTTCTTGACTCTTAGACCCAATAACTGATGGCCCAACACAACTAACTTCTGTAAATTCAATTTCAGGCAAGTATGAACAGGACTGTTCTAGATAAGGATTATTCTTAATTTCTACCTGATTAAAATATTTTAGAGCTCCATTTATTATATAAATGCCCATGGAGTTATACAGTTTTATTGATTTTCATGATTTTTCCAGGTCTTAACACTTTTAAAATTAGGCCTCATATATGCAGAATGCTGTAGGAACCCTATTTCTTATTTTTTTTTTTTTTTTGAGGGAGTGAATTAAAATAAAAAAATCTTGATTTTTATGAATTTTTTAAATTATTCATTTTAATATTTGCTATTTTTAATGATTTTAAGTAATCTTAAGGCCCCATTGGAAGTTTGCTAAGGCGTACTAGGCCTGCGGTTGAAAACCACTGCTTTTTATAAACAAGAACAACTCATGAGCTGTAAAATGTAATTTCAAAGTACCTGTAAAAACATGCTACATCTCTTTAGTTTAATTTTAAAATGAGCCTACATTGTCTGGGTGACGTAGAGAATGATACCTGGATCTATAATATAAAGAGCTGCACGGCCTGAACAGATCTGTTAATCTGTGAGTCAGTTCAGTGACGTACTACATCCTTTTGCTTTACTGTAGTTTCTACAGCTGTGAAACAAGAACATTCATAGAAATTGAAGCTCAGGAAGCTTAAGTGGATTATATATGTCAATTAAACAAAATCTCTCTACTTTCAGAGTTTGCTGTAGTTCAGTCCACAACAAAGAGCAGATACAAGTTGTATGTCAGTGCTGTGAATACAATTTTGAAAAGAAAGAAAAAATTACAATGCTAGAGTGTTGTGAGAGGGTTGTTATGTGGTTTCTAAGGGGTTATTTTGTAGACTTTTGTTAAAGTAGTAAATGACTTTTCTCCAGTGCTGTGACGTATTTCCAAGTGAAACTGAATATTGAATAGAGGGCAGAGTTTTACTTCAGCGATTACAATATTATGAAGCCAAACTATTTTTTTTTTTTGTGTGAATTGACTTGCACGGATGAAATGTTCACCACAAAACTAGCAATTTGAGCTAACAAAATAAATAAGGTCAATTTTGATTTCAGCTGTTGCTAGGTTGTTAGCTCCAAATATGCATTGAGATCCTTTTTTTTTTTTTTTTTTTTTTTAAATAAAAGTCTATGGGATTTTTTGTCTATCAGAAGTAAGAGCACTTCTCCTTATAAAGCCGTATGATTTTTCTGTTGCATAAACGGACGAGTGACATATCAATTAAAGCTTAATATTTAGAGTGGAAATACTTGTCTTTGTACAAAACCTTGCCTTAGCATGCACCACTAAGTAAAGATGCCAAAACGAATCACAGATCATGTTCATAATTGCATTATGTGTGTGTGTGTGTTTGTGTGTGTGAAGCAAGTGCTGAATTAATAAGTCATTAACATTCACTGAAGTAGCACAGCAAAGTTCTGTTCTCAGAACTAATGAAGCAGCCCAATTACTGGACCAACTTTGATCAAAACTCTGATTCTTGAACTAACTTTGAACAAAACTCAGACCTCTGGATCAACTATGAGAGAGTCTGAGCATAATGAGATGGAGTGATCAGTTATGAATGAATTGTGTGATGTCTTGGAAATGGTCTGTTCTCTTTAGCCCTCTGGCTATGCATATTTGCATTAGTTATTAATAAGGTGTATGCAGCTTTCTGTAGTCACTTAAAAAAAAAAAAAAAACTGCAGCATGTTCGTGAGGTGAGACACAATGAGCCACTGGAAGATGAAATTAACGTATAAAATCTGAAGCTTTCCACACTTTGATCAAAGTTTCATTAAGCTGACGTTCACTTCAATGGTTCTGCATCAAACCCAGCTGTCATGTCTGCAATGTTCGTAATGCAGAGTCTTCTAGAAATCCCTGTAGTGCTCTAAAAGTGATTAACCCGAATTACTTCTTACCCGAACCCACCGTGCATAAATTAATAATAAAAAAAAAAAAGATAAACTCAACTCGAGACAAACCCCATAAAATTAGACCCGAGTTCTTTTCTAACCCGACTGGACATGAAAGTAAAAAGCAACAGTCTGCAGCCCTGCATGCCAGTGGCGAACGGGGACTTTTTCAACAGGATATGACACAGACCAAAATCAGAGACAAATAGCCTAAGAAACACCACAGCAGGTGTAGATTTTTGGTTTAACTTAAAAAAGTAAGTTACCTGATTGCCTTAAAATTTTGAGTTCATTGAAATTAAAATTTTTAGTTAATACATAATATTTGACAAAAGAAAACAATTTTTTTTTTACAGTGTAGCTTATTTGTGGATTAAATATTCTCCGATCCTTCCTCGTAACATTTATGTTAGCTATGTTTTATGTTGCCAGATAATGTAGCCTAGCCTTTGTGTACGTCATTTATTGGTGCTTTTTTGGTCCTTTTGGAAACATGAAAGCTTCAGTTCCTATTCAGTGTAACTGGATGAAAAAGAATGACAAGGGCAGTTTCCTTTCTGATCCACTCAAGAATGACACAACAGGTTTGGAATAGACTTACGATATCATCACTTTCACGGTGAACTCAAACAAGGCAGTTTGAGTTAACACTTTGAATTTTATTTTTAATTATTTTGCCTAAAAAAAAAAATAATAAAGGAAATAAAGGAAACTAAATACAGTTCAAAGATTAGTTCAACTAAAAATGAAGGAATTATGCACTGTGTGTCAGAATAAAGAACCTGTGCGGCAAGATTGAGGAATATGTCAACTACTTGGGTCCTTCACCAAAACAAGCATGCATGATCTAAAACAACATGTAGAAAAATATAATATGCGCTGTTGCTGATTTTCCTTAATTTATACTCAATATTTATAACCTCAGATGCAGAATTTTTTTTACTTGCATGTATCATTTTGTTTGTAGAGTACCTGTACCTGTATACATGAGAGATGACAAGAGCACAAGAATGTTATTCTATTTGTTAGTATATTGATATAGGAACTGCTGTTGTCAGTTAAGTAGCCCTTTAATCTGGTATCAAATCTCAGAACCAGTTTGGAACAACATGAACTTGCTTTACAGTACTCATGTAGCTCATAGCTTTAAATCTGGCCCACATTGTGACTCAAAAATGTAACTGTTGATGTTGTTATTATTATGAATATGATTATGATATTCTAAGTAAATATTTATAAAGACCTCATAATGCTGCCATAACAACAATTAGTAGTTGGTAATAGTAAACACACCCACATAAATGCACTTCTAACACCCACACAGCCATTTTGTTTACTGTACTTGTTTAACTGAGCACTAATTCAGTTTTATCAGTTCATCACATAAGGATTTGACATCAGTCTATGATGCATACACTAATATTAGAGCTGTAATATTAAACTCGAAAGCTTTTTTCAGTAATAATGTCTAGTCTATTAATACGTATAACACAGTTTTGGTGCAGTACCAGTGCTGTATTTTGGCTACTGGACAACAGGTGAGACAGGGGAAGGTCACCTCCCAAAAGTGACTGCTGGGATAAACAAACCCCTCCCCACAGGTCTCGTCTGGGCAAGCTATTTGTGGAAGGACTGTCATTAGGATGAACATCCCTCCTGGCTCTCTTTCCCTCACTATGTCTTACTCTTTTTCTCTCATGTCCTTTGGACAGTAAGCACAGCTGTTCCTATGGTAGAGGTTAACTCGGGGCTTGAGGCAGGTTTGTGCACTTATGCCACTCTGTTATTAGTTAACTGTAGATGTGTTTAAACACACACTCAGAACACATTTTTTTAAGATGGTCCTGTGAGGTTTGGTCGCATCTGGCAGCTTTAGTTTGGACTTGAAACTGAACTCGCTTCCCCTGCGGCTGTGCTGAGAAAGAACAGAAAATGGTTGGCGACGGAAAATTCACATTAATATCTTTTTAGGCTGATCCGACCTTAGATAATGTGGAGACTGGGCACTGCTGCAGTGTGAACGCAAAGAATTCAGGGGAATAATCTGCCATACTGGATAAACTTTAATTTAACACTAAGTAAAATGCTAAAGCCAGTGGAAATCTTGCCTGCGGAGACAATGTGGCCCCGTAAGCCCACCCAAAACCCAAGCTTACATTAATTCCTCATTAGCATACATTAAATCCATGACTGCGAGCATAACATATCACTGAGTGCAGGAGGTGACGTCTCTCGCCACACACAGGATGTCATAGGAGTGGCCTTGGTGTTGTTTTTCTGCGATCAAGCTAATCTCCAGTAACATTCGCAATTATTAGCATAGCAAAAGCAAGCTGGGAGGCCTGTGGTGATTTAACAGATAATTATGCCTAAACTAAATAACCTTCAGAGAGAGATATAGAGACGTTTCGGAGGAGGACGGGGAGGGATGGAGTGATAGATGGATAGACGCAGGGCATGTAACCCTGCTGGGATCTCATTCTAGTCTAGACTCAATCTTTTGACGCCATGCTGCCATTAAACGAGTGACAGGTCATCCCTTCATTCCCCTAGGGAGAAGAGAAAGGCTTAATTTAACATTAAGGCTGTTTGTTAGAGGTGTTATTTCGTACGAGGATGAAAAAAGGATGGTGAAGTAGTACTATTATCCTTCATGCACCCGGAAACAAACAAGTTTAATAACCTTATTCATCAGACAAGGAAAAAGAACAGCAATATGGCTGAGTGGATATCAACTGAGAAAAGACATAAAGAACCATAAAATACCAATGGTAAGACAACAGGCGATTGCAAGAGAAGACAGTCTGAGCAGCTGAGGCGGGTTGTAGGAGAATATCAAAGCTTCAAAAATAAAAGTAGATTTGGGATTTACTGTGAAGGATTATGTCTTTTATTGTGAAGCTGGGACAGGAACATCAATGCCCTGACAGTAACAAAAAAATGACCAAAAATTACATATACCATGATATTCTTTGAGCTACCGTTGTAAATGTATATGGTAATCATTCAGTACCATGGTGTGTACACTACCGTTCAAAAGTTTGGGGTTGGTTAGGTTTTTTTTTTTATGCTCACCAACAATGTTTATTTGATTGCAAAATTCAGTTAAATCAGTTATATTATAAATTTGTCATAACTTTTTTTAAAAGATCTGTTTTCTGTTTTAATACAGGTGCTGGTCATATAATTAGAATATCATCGAAAAGTTGATTTATTTCACTAATTCCATTCAAAAAGTGAAACTTG
The DNA here is from genome assembly GCF_024489055.1 of Chanodichthys erythropterus. Taxonomy (NCBI): domain Eukaryota; kingdom Metazoa; phylum Chordata; class Actinopteri; order Cypriniformes; family Xenocyprididae; genus Chanodichthys; species Chanodichthys erythropterus. The sequence goes on from NC_090229.1 coordinate 19,694,797, forward strand.
TATATTATATTCATTCATTACACACAGACTGATATATATCAAATGTTTATTTATTTTCATTTTGATGATTATAAATGACAACTTTTGAACATTTCAAACTTTTGAGCAGTGGTGTTTATCAGAGTACCATAGTAACCATCTTATGGTTACCATCTAGTTACCATCTAGTTACTATCATAGTTACCATCTAATACCATCATTGTACCATGGTACCACCACAGGGGAAAGATATCTTGTCACCTGATTTTACTCACAAACCCTGTGGCCTTTCTCCACCCTTGACTAATAGCCTTCAAAACTGCCCTTGGGACAACAAAAACTATCACTTCTCTTTATTTTAGCATAAGATGGAAAAGAAAATGATGTAATTTAACAGGAGCATTACTCAGAGGTAAACACTAGTGACCTGCTTCTCCGCCAAAGCTGCTCTGGTTAGAGGAGGCGATGCCCCTCGGGGAGTTTTAAGCTCCACAGACCTGAACTTTCTGAGCCCGACGCTTGTCAGCTCTCTGGTTCTGATGGTAAATGCGACTGAAGTTGGAAACGATGACGGGAACAGGCAAAGCGATGACCAGCACCCCACTGAGGGAACAGATGGAGCCAAAGATCTTCCCTGCTATGGTCTTTGGGACCATGTCTCCATACCTGCAGAGAAAGAGCAAGAAATAGAGACATTAGTCATCGAAATATGCACAACCTGCTTCTACACATGTTCTTTCTTATTTAACAGACCAGCAGCATTAAAAAAAGCAGACAGATACATGATATTACACCTACACATCTCAAGCTCCTAGTAATAATTATATTCCATCTGTTTTTTATTATTACGTTCCAAATAATGAATAATCGCAAACTCTTACTAAAAATATTTGTATGCTTTTACTGCATATTGGCACTTCCACATGCCACCTAATAGTACCCTGTAGACAAAGCAGGAAAATTATTGTGATGCTGACATTAGAGATGCCAGATTGTAAATGCAATAAATGATTATTGAAGCAGGAGGGTACAGAGGCGTGAGTGGGACGAGACTTTTACATCCAATTGTATAAAGAGCCATTTGTCTGCAAAGCTGTTTGTTTGGAAAGTCTTTTATTTTGAAAACAGCTTGGAAAGTCTTTTATTTATCTTTTTTTTTCAGAAAATGTTTTGTTTTGAGTAACTTATGCATGAATAAGTTTGTTTTGAGAGTTTTTTTTTATTATTTAGTAAGCTTTGTTTGGAAAGTCTTTTATTTAGAGAGCTGTGTTTTTGGGAAGTGTTTCATTTCAAAAGCTGTTTGTTTGGAAAGTCTTTTATTTAGAAAGCTGTTTGTTTGCAGAGCCATTTGTTTGTCAGTTGATTTGTTTATAAAGTCTGTCCCAATGCCATTTGTTTGGATACAAAAGTCTTTGTATAAATGAGAATAAATGGTATAAATGGATAATGTCCCTCAAAATGAGGCCAATATTATTAGCATGTTGTGATTATCATCTTTTTAAAAAAGAGATTAACTGTACAAAACAGGAGCCAAAGCCAGCAGAGAACGAGAAAGTAATTTAAGATGTTTAAATTAGAGCAGTTAAATCCCTCGATCCAATGCCCTGGCTATTTCAAGGACATCAAATACAATTCGATACAGTCATTTAAAATGGAAATACAATTACACGCACCACTGTAGATCTTCCTCAGTTTGCGTGATGGACTGCCATCTGAATTCAGGCAGTGAGGAGTGAAAAAACTTTTTTTTTAAGATAAGGTTGCTGACCAAATAACTATTCAAACAAATTGGATGGTTCAAGGTGGTTTTAGGAAAAAGGAAGACATTAGTTTAAAAAGATGCAGACTAAAGTAATTGGATTCTGATGGAATACAGCCACAAAGCAAGCGAGAAAATAAGACCGGTGCACCTGGTGGAATGGAAATGATGTAAGCATAACCGTATCTTATAGACATGTATGCACTGAAAATTAAATTCATATGTGCAGATGTTCAGAACTACAAGAGTTTTCTTTTTAGCTAATTCATGCAGTCACTGCCAGTGAGGATTTAATTAACAGTGGATAATCCTGTTCTTTCATTAAATTAGTTTTGTGTGAGTGAGGCACAATTCAATCAAACACAATCAGAAAACATGCAGCCAGCCTAGGATTTGTAAAGAGACACTGAAGTTGTAATTTAAGTGTCTCAAAATAATAATCAAAATGAGAATGCATTAGAATGCAGTGCTGTTGTGGGTCGTGAAAGCAGTTAAAGTATTCATGGTTCAATACAAGTTAAGCTCAATCGACAGACAAAATTAAGGTTAAGTGCTTAATAGAAGGGAATTGAAGGAAAAGTAGGGATGTATCGCTATCGGCCCGATAACAAGCTCGTGTACTTGTACTCGTAGGCCTACTTGTAAAAATACCCCTGATATCAAAGACTGATACCTCACGTGACGTAACTGACATAATTTTTCGTGCAGAGACACCGACGGCAGCAGCAGAAACAATGTCAGCCTCAGAGGTGTGGAAATACTTAAAAATTAATGATGACAACCAACACATTGCGAACTGCATGCTTTCAATCACAATTCGTTATCGATTAGTGAAGGAGAGATAGGCAGAATCACGCTGAATGACACAGACCAGAAGCGCTCTCTCTGTCTCTCGCACGCGCTCTCTCTCTTTCTTGCACGCGATCCCAGTTCTCTCAGACAGCGCGCGATCAGTTCTCCTCGCGCCTGAATGGTCAAATACACACATAGTTGTCAAAATGTCCACTGTGTGGAGTATCTCATGTAAATACAGTCGGTTATGGCTTAAGTCGACGTAAACATTTGGGTGAAAACAGGATAAGGTATGTGTCAGTATCCATGGATTCAGTCTTAAAGGGACCGTAGCCTATATTTGTCATTAATGTTAATAAAACAACAAAAGATGTTAAATAAATATATACATGGTAAATAAACCTACTGTATCTGAAAAACAAGTTTATTTGATTTGTATCTCTATAGTATTTGTTGTATTGTTTGTAAATTTCTTTTTATATAACAACAATTATACCATTGAAGGTTATTGGACACTGTGAATTTTTTGTTCTTTAAAAGGTTCTCTAAGCGATCCTGGGTGAAGTAACTTCCTGTTGACGTTCATGTTGTTAAACAAAACAGAGGCTAGCTAGACCCTCCCTCCTCCTCCTCCTCCTCCTCCCCCTCCCCTCCATGCTTCCTGAAACAGTCATGAACGAGCATTTAAAATCATTCTTGTCGGTTATTGGCTGGAGCGTGTTTATTATGATTCGTGGTCCAGGCTGCACCAGTTTGTTTTTATTGTCGTTTTCGGAGCTTGTGGCGACTACAGAGACCACGTTTTTTTTTACAGTGTGTTCAGGGGACAGGCAGCTAGCAGATAGTGAGGAGATGTTTGCTGTATGTGACAAAAAATGTTTTGGCCTAAAAACGTGTGACATCACTTAGAGCACCTTAAATAATAATAAAAATTAAAAAATAATAAAACTGATTACTTTTTTCATTAGAGTAATAATAAAGAAGCTAGTCTCACTGTGTTGTGCTTGGAAAACTGCAACATAACCAAAAAAAAAAAAAAAAAGAGAGAGAGAGAGAGAGAGAGAGAGAGAGAGATTAATAAATGTATAGGTATAGGCGAGTACCAGAAAAAAAGTATCGGTCCTTAAAAAATGGCATTGGTACATCCCTAAGGAAAAGTAAAGCTTATAATTTTATGAAACAAATTACATTAATTCTCATGTTAAAATTGGTGTATTTTTTGAGCTGTAAAGACATTCTTGACTTGAACATTAAAATCAAACCATATTGCTTGCATCTTGTGGATTTACTTTTGAAACAGTATTTTAATATTTATAGATTGGCCCCATTCACTTTCATTGTAATTGCCTCACTGGAACCCAGATTTTTGCTTTTTTAAAGAAAAGGAGTGACAAGTCTAAATTAAATTTTGTGGTAATCAACATTATGCCACAAGTGCTGCCGATTGAGTTTAGCTGTATTGAACCTGGAACATTTCCTTAACGGGATTGTTCACCCAAAAATGAAAATTCATCATTTACTCACCCTCAAGTTGTTCCAAACCTCTATAAATTGCTTTGTTCTGCTAAACACAAAGGAAGATATTTTGAAGAATGTTTGTAACCAGGCCGCTTTGGGGCACCATTGACTTCCATAGTAAGGAAAAAAAAACACTATGGAAGTCAATGGTGCCCCAGAACTGTTCAGTTTCCCACATTCTTCAAAATATCTCCCTTTTTGTTCAGCAGAACAAATAAATTCATACAGGTTTGGAACAACTTGAGCGTGAGTAAATGATGACAGAATTTTCATTTTTGGGTGAACTATCCCTTTAAATAAGGGTGCTAAAGCCAGAGCTGCTTTCATCCAGCTTAAGAAAATCTGGAACTCCAAGGACCTGACATTGGAAGCCAGAATCAAACTTGTCAATACCAATGTCAAGTCAATCCTTTTGTATGGAGCTGACACCTGGAGGATGAATGCAAACATTATCAACAAAGTCCAGACCTTCATAAACACCTGTCTAAGAAAAATCCTTCCAATCCGCTGGCCAAACACCATCAGCAATCAGCAACCTGTGGCACAAAACATCACAGCTCCCAGCCCAAGATCACAAAAGAGGCACTGGATTGGCCACACCCTCTGGAAGCCTACATCAAACATCACCAGGCAAGCCCTGACCTGGAATCCTCAAGAAAAAAGTAAAAGAGGAAGACCAAGAAACACTTGGCACTGAGATCTTGAGGCAGATTGCAAAAATATGGGTTACACCTGGAACAAGGTTGAGAGGAAAGCCCAAGACAGAGATGCCTGTTGAGCCCTGGTTAATGGGCTCTACTCCAAAAAGGGGGAAAAGGCGAAGTAAATGCTGTACACATTCCAAGGCTCAAAATTGCATTTGGATTTTCCAAATTCCATTTTGGTCACATATACTCCTGATATTTAATCTAAGCGGCCTCAAAATATATTTGGGAGTATTTGTGCGAGTGCAAATTATCCTTTGTGGTGCAACCTGTTTTCTAGACGTGCACCGGTCTACGGCCATAAACCAGAACCAGCCCAGTTTTTGCTCCAAACACGATCAGCAATCGGACTTGCACACAATCTGCACTGCAATCATTTCCCAAAATGTCATTTGTGTGAAAATATTATGAAGTCTGTAAACAGGACGTTAACAGACCAGAGAGGGAACACTTAATGAAGACAGACGCAAAGAGAAGAACACAGTTGTGCCAACAGAGAAAATACTGTACCAGGCACAGCAAGCTCACGGTTCACAATGCGTGAAATATAAGAAGAAAAATATAATTGACCACCACCTTCGAAGAGACGGCGCCAACTCCTGCAAGGACTTCAGAAGACGGAATCATCTAGATCAACATGCACATTCCATAATTTCTACATATCCTAATTATTGTTAATATGTAATTCATTTTTCCAGGAGCTCATTGCTTCTACCTTCAGTTAAACTGCTAACAGTGATTGTAAATTAATTGCCTAAATTATTACATTATTTGCTAACTGCATTCTTAAATTGTAATGTTGAAAGACATTCTCTGTAAAGCTGCTTTGAAACGATATGTATTGTGAAAAGCGCTATCCAAATAAATGTGAAATGAACTGAATAATTGGGGATGGGGGTTTATATGAATGTATATCTCTGAAGGGAACTGACTGTCTTCAGATATGTTTCAATGGCATTTTCCTTTCTTCTTATCTCTTTATAAAGTAGTGTTTATAAGTGCAGTGCTAATTTTGTGTACAGCGGTACCCAAAGAAACCAATGATGTTCCATAAGCGCCACCTACTGTTAGAGAGTGAATTTGCATTCACTCTGCTGTCTGCTGTTTTTGTTTAGTGCAGGTGTCTTATGTAGTGTAATTTAACAAATCTAAAGTCAGACCATTCTGTTTTTGCTTTAGTTTACCCAAAAATGAAATTTCTGTCATTAAAGGATTAGTTCACTTTCAAATTTTCCTGATAATTTACTCACCCCCATGTCATCCAAGATGTCCATGTCCTTCTTTCTTCAGTCGAAAAGAAATTAAGGTTTTTGAGGAAAACATTCTCAAAAATTCTCCTTATAGTGGACTTCAATGGCCTCCACTGTTGAAGGTCAAAATTACAGTTTCAGTGCAGCTTCAAAGGGCTTTAAATGATACCAGACGAGGAATAAGGGTCTTATCTAGTGAAACCATCGGTCATTTTCAAAAAAAAATGGAAATGTATATGCTTTATATAATCAAATGATCACCTTCCAACTGGTTCTGCCAAAACCACACTTTTGTATTCTTCAAAAAGCTTACGCTGTACTTCCTACGCCTTCCCTATTCTACTTACGGAAAAAAAATGGACATACAGCGTAAGCTTTTTGAAAAAAAAAACAACCTTAATTTCTTTTCGACTGAAGAAAGAAGGACATGGACATCTTGGATGACATGGGGGTGAGTAAATTATCCGAAAAAAATAATTTGAAAGCAAACTAATCCTTTAAGTACTCACCCTCATGTCGTTCTAAACCAGCAAGACCTTTGTTCATCTTCGGAACACAAATTAAGATATTTTTGATAAAGACCAAAAAATATTTTAATTTATGTTCCGAAGATGAACGAAGGTCTTGCGGGTTTGTAACGAGGGTGATTAGTTAATGAAGGAAATTTCATTTTTGGGTGAACCCCTTTAAGGGGTTAAATCCTATAATTAAATCTAAATAAAAAATAACCGCTCAAGCTGTATGTAGCATCTTTGTTTGGATCAAATTTCAAATAGCTACAGATTTTTTGTTGTTGTTAAAGACCAGTTTGGCCTGTTATAGAGCAAGTAAATTTGCTTGAACAAAGGAGAAAATGGTAACCGGTATCAGAATTGGCCCAAATCGTGATTGGTGCATCTCTACTTTTCTAATTTCTCTAAAAAAAAGTGGTGTTTTTAAAAAAAAAAAAGAAATCTGTTTATTATACAGTATATACATTTTAGTTGTGGTGCATGCTCCTTAATTTCGGTGGGTGCTCCTAAATGTTTGCTAGTGCTCCTAACTTTTTGAAGTTGGGAGCACCAGTGCTATCAAATAAAATAGTTAATTTTGATTCACAGAAAAGCCCTGCAGTCTGACAGCTGAAGAGTTTAATCGCTGAAGGTCGATGAGGGATGATTCAAATAACTCTTTGTCAACACTAGGAGAAAGAAAGGGCTTATTCAGGAATCTGTGTCAAAGCTAATATTTGTCTTATTTTTGGAGGCGTATTTAACACTTTCCGAAACTCATTTCAAGAGTCGATTAGAGTGTCATTCGAAGAGGACTGGATCGTGCCCACGTGGGAATATTTCTGAGCAAGATATCTCACAGCCTGTTATATAATCTAAACTAATTTACACTTTTACAAATGCAATATACACTGTATAGAAGTACACACAATACAATCTGGGACACAGAGAGATGATACACACAAAAAAAGACACAACTAAACACCCAGCAGGATAGAGGGCTTAACAGCTCTGACTACACAAACTACAGGCCCAACAAAAGCTCCCTCTGGACTGTGTTAAGGATTACGGCTTACTTCTAAATGGCTGTGTGTATTCATGAGTAAATTCTTTATTCTCATTCTGCTTTGATCTGTGAAGACAAATGTGTGTGTCTGTGTCTAGTACTTTTGCAAATTATTAGGAAGTGTATTTTGGACCATCTAACCTCAACAACCTGAAGCGAATCACTTCGTGAGAAGAATCGCACCTGAACAGTGTGTTTACCCCAAAAGACAAAAGCTGTAATTGGTGTCTGTATGAAATATTCAAATGCCGGGATTGGATATGTTAACACAAACAACATAATTCAGTTTTTGTTTCAGTAGCATATTTTCTAACATAAATAAATGTCATATTAAAGTAGTTAATTTTGAATTTCATTGCTCAGAAATAATATCACAGAGAACTGCATTTCAAAGAGGCATTTGTAATTCAGCTAAATGAGAAAATTGGTTAAGGATTTTTTACTTTTGTGTATGTGTGCATATGCTCAAAAGAAAATGCTCTTTGATGTGAATAATAGACGTGCAGGCGCTTGCGGCTGGTGCGAGTAGGTTGTTTTATCTAATGTCTCACTTAATACACACAGACACTTCAAGTATTTGAGGTTTCTGATTAGGGCTGCTGTAAGAGATTTAATAGTATTTGTAATCAAGGCTTTGACCTTTATTCATTCTGCTGAATCTCACATTAGACAATGAGATCCACTACCATTTATCGATTGTAATTAAAATCATTCGCAGTATGCAAAATGCCAGCTCACACACATACAATAACTTGCATCAGACAGTAAAAACTCTTAAAACACTGCACACACAATATTTTTTTCTGCTTTCTCTACATTCCTCTCTGATCTTGAAATGTGTCAGCCTACTGAGGTTTATACCACATCTGCATGTCTGCTTATCTATTTATTCCACAGCTTCATATCGGCTTTGGATCTGACTGAAATGGAAGAGTGGAAACAAAAGAGAGAAACAAATGAGTGTTGGTTGTTTTGACTGTCAAAGCAAAGGTATCCACACGCTAGTACACTGAAGCTAGAGCTAGGTGTTTGTTTAGAGATTTCACTGAAGTCTTTCATTTATAGAGCTAATGAGGAGCTCTGCTCTTCTTGACATCAAGGGACTGATTCAGCCTAACTCTCTGGATCACAGAGAAGTTGCTCACATTATCATTTATTGTGTCTGTGTAAGCACAATAATGGTGGTTGGTCCAGACTCAAGCTGATAGATGTTATAACCATTTTGGGGGCACAATGTTAACTGTGTATACTAATGGAATAATTATTTGCAGGCAATAAATAAATTGTAAGTATTATATTTTAGTAGAGGTTAAAAAACGTTAAAAGCTTCAGTCAGTAAGCATTTTTTTTGTCTCTAATGCTTATCATGGCTGCATTTATTTGATCAAAACAGTAATACTGTGGAATATCTTTACAATTTAAAGGTGCAGTATGACACCAGGTTTGAGAGCGGAATCTTGGGATAATGTGGTCTCCACCTCAACGGCCATTGAAAAAGAACTGGGATAGGACTCGGGAAGAAATCATGTTCATGAATACGATTATTAACATTACTGTAGTATGAAGCAGAGCAGGACCGAGTGTTGTGGGAGCTGAACGAGGCCACTGGAGCGATTGCGTAATACATGCCTCACGAGCAGTGGGACTTTTATTATGCCACAGTTGCCGATGTTGCTTCCGCTTTTCTGGTCATGAGTATGAGGTAACACAGTTCTGTTTATCATGTTAGATACATTTGAGAGTGTTGAAAATAATGTTATAACGTCACTGCTGTGACACACTTGTTTGAGACACACTGCAGTAAGCTAGATCGATTTTAGAATATCATATTAAATGCTGGATGGCTTGTGTTGATAAATGGCATGCAATTCATTTTTAAAACGTATTGTATGATGGAGAAAATTCTTTATTACTGTTAGTAAAAATAAAGCTGCATCTGATTATAGTATGTTAGCTACTTGCCAAAATAGTGTTTCTCTGAGGCATGGTAAAGCGTGGTACTCACAAAAAAAATCAAGAAAATTAGATTTTAACAATAAGACTAAACGTGTTGAGCTATATAACAACAATTAGTTTTCTATCTATAAATTTGTCAAAACAGATGTTCCCTTGTCTATCAAAACATGCAATATATTAAAGCGTCTTTGGTATTTCCATGATTTCTACAAAATAAACCCGGAAACCGAAGGTAACGCGGGTATGATGCAATGACAGGCGACTCCTCACACGTCCCGGAGCCTTGGTTAAAATTGCAATTTTCGCACGATTTACAAATAGTTAGCTAGTTAGCTATTGTAAGTACTCAAGTGAACAAAATATAGAACACTGGCCTAGTGGTTTTTGGATATTTTACTGCAAATATATTACATATTGCACCTTTAAAATAACTGTTTTGTATTTTAATATATTTTTAAAAAAAAAATCCAGCAGCCATTACTCCAGTCTTCAGTGTCACAGAAATAATTCTAATATGCTGATTTGATGCTCAAGAAACATTATTCATTATTGTCAATTCTGAAAACATTTGTTCGGCTTAAGATTTTTGTGGAAACTCTTGAGAAAGTTCAACAGAACAGCAATTATTTGAAATTGAAATCTTTTGTAATCTTATAAATGTTGTATTTATTGTACATCGTACTGATCTCAAACATTTGAGTGATACTGGATTTGGTATTTTTTGGTATCTTGTGGTGTCATCAGTATGGAGCCCCGCACATGACATGCAAGAAAAAAAATTAAATCATGCACACAATTTACTAATTCGCTCCCTCGATTTACCAAATCGTGCGCACCATTTACTAAAACATGCACACGTTTTAGTAAATCGAGAGAAAACGAAGTAGTAAATCGTGCGCATGTTTTAGTAAATCGAGGGAACGAATTAGTAAATAGTGCGCATGATTTAGCCTACCATTTTTTTCCAGCATGTCCGGGGCTCTGTCATGAAGTAAATATATTGCAGCTCCAGGGTGATTAGTCACATGGCAATTACAGCTCAGACGATTGGCTAAAAAAACAACAACAACAAAAACAGCATCCACATTAATTATAAATTGGAACTGAACAAAAAGGACATATTTGGAACTAATGAGAGAAGTAGTAGTGCAGAAACACTTATACATGTGCAGGATGAGTCAAACCTTTTCAAATCAATAGTTTTGTTCCTTGCCCTACTGAACCAGTCTGTCCATGAAACTGCCCAGCATATCAAAGGAGAAATCAGAGGACATTGTAACAAACGTGATGCCGAACTCTCTGTTTCAGAGTCTCATGAGTCTGTAATCTTTACAAAACCTCCCAGGATCTGTTGCAGCTGTCATAAAGGGAAAAATCTGAAAGTCACATGGCGTTAGAGTCTCTTTAACACAAGCAGTCACATACAGTTTCTGTCATGCTTGACGACCGCTTGATTTGACTGTTTTTATTGCAACTGCGACTCCACTGGCATAGTAATGAGAAGAGGGATGTCGTTAGCATGGAGAGCGTGTCATTAGCCTTTTAGCGCTGTGGGCCACAGACTCACAGTTAGCGCGCTGTACGTTACAGCCCGACTGCTGTTACACAACACGCAAACTCCCAAACCCAAACTCTCATCCCACTCACATCTCAAGCTCTGCATCTGTCCCATCCTCCTCAATCCTTTATTTCCCTCTTCCCACCCCCTCATGCTTTCAGATCCACCTCCCACGGTGAGTCGGTGTGACCCGCTTGGAGCCACGATTCCCTCCGAATTTCAAGAGCCCCAGTGATGTCTGAAACAACAATTCGACGGCAGATTAGCTCAGTTCATTCACCAGCAAATCTGCTGTTATGTGCACAGAAGGATTCCACTGAATAAACAGAATTCATACCACCAATCTCCTCTACGTAAACAGCCTCCGCTTCTGTGAGGAACTGGACCAACTGTGGGGCTTCACATGCATTATTGAGCTTTTGATCAAGAGCCTGTAGTAGGGTTGTTGTCACGATACCAATATTTCAGTAGTTGATACTAAAACCAGTGAAATTTCATGATTTTCATCAGTTGCTTTTTGTCTTTAGGCCTTAATTTTGTGTTCAAGACTCATGCGTGGGTGGTTTTCTTTTTTCTCATCAATATTGTTCTTGATTAATATAAACAACATAACAGACTGTAGCAGGTCATTAAGCTGTGTTTACACCGCAAGGCTCATTGCACAGATTCAATATTTTGACACATATTGAATTTTTGTGTTTCGCCTGTTTGCATTCACTTCAGACACATTACCAATGTGCTTGTAGGCAATAGAAAGCCTGTCAGTTAAACTAGGGGTTTTCAAACTGGAGTCCAGAAACGCTGAGGGTCTATAAAAAAACAAACAAAAAAAGTTAACTAATAATTAAAATATTAATTACATGTGCTGAATGCAAGATTTTGTAAATAATTTGTACATATAATTCTGTAAAAAATGTAATGTTTACTTTTTAAGGGCAATATTCTTCATAAAACTGCTATGGAATATTTTTTGGTGAAAAGTGTTACAGAAAAAAAAAATATTCTATTGATAATCTTGTTATATATTATGTTATGATTAATATATTTTTATTTTTTTAATATATTTCAAAATTGTTGATTTTTCTTTTATGCCAAAAAATCATTAGGATATTAAGTAAAGATACAGGTACAGGTGCAGGTACTGAATTCTGTCAGTACTCAGTATTAACGAAGCTATAGAAAGAAACTGGAACTGAACTACTGAAACTGGAAGTGAAGTACCGCTTTTGACATTCCTAGTTTGTACTGTGGGTTCAGGCCTGACAGACTCCATCATGTAGGTACTCTGGCTAAAGGGAGCTAAACCCTAAGGTAGCTCACACACACTGAATTACACTCGCCACCTGCTCGGCTCCAGGAAAGTGTCAGTTTCTGGGGCGATTGGCTTAATTTCAGATGTTCAGACACATATACACACACTCTAACATTTGGCATAGATTCAGCCACAAACATTCCTAAAGGATTCATCAGCTCATCTGAATTCCACCGCCCGTTTAAGTTTTGAAGTTTGTAAGTAGGTTGCTGAAGAAACTAGGCCACTCCTCCTCCACCACCACTCTGATCCAGACGCGATTTTTCTTCCTTCTCCGTCCTCAGTCGAGGAGACCTACCACCCCAGTTTTTATTCACCCCATTACACAAATACACACATAAACATCTCAATCAACTAAAGATGTGACATTCTGGAAGATGAAAAACATCTGAAATACAGAATGACAAAAAGATCACAGCTGAATACACGTTCCACATGAATCCTTGACATGTCACTCAATCCTGTATCTTCTTTATTAGTATTTTTGTCTTATTTCCTAGTAAAATATTCATTTTCATGTTTTTTTTTTTTCTTTTTTTCCCCATGTTTTTTTCTCATTTTAAGTCAAGTCACATTTATTTATGGCACTTTATACAATACAGATTGTTTCAAAGCAGCTTTACAGTAATAAACAAGAAAATAACAGTATTTTACAAAGTTCTTCAGTTATGAAATGAATGGAAAGGAGCTCAAAAAGTGTCATAATTCAACTCAATTTAGTTCAATGTTGATTCAATTTAGTTCAATAACTGTGAATGTTGCAAAGTTCATTAGAAACAAACTCAGTTCAAGCAGCTCTACAGAAGAAAATAGTGCCATTATTCATCTCAAGTCAGGTCAATGTTGACTTAGTTTAGTTCAATAAAAGTGCAAAGTTCATCACATTATAAAACAAGCTTAATTTAGCAATAAGCAACTCTATAGAAGGCAATAGTGCCGTTAATCAGTGTTAATTCAACTCAGTTCAATAAGCTCTACATCATTATCCAGTTCAATTTAGTTTAGGTTTTGTTCCATCCAATCAAAAGTAACATTCTATAAAAGTAAGATTCTATTTAATCAACGTCGATTTATGCTTGAAACAAGGATAAAATAAGGATTTTTAGATATTTTTAATGGAAAACAAGACACTTTATTTTTTTGCAGTGTAGAAATGTAGCATTTCCTGATAATGGACATTTTCTCCTTGTTTTTATCATCTTTCCTCCCATTCCAGGTCCAAGGTGAGAACCTCACCAGTAACATCAATTACTCATCTCAAGTGATCAATCCAATCAAGGCTACCACACCCTCTCCTGAAAGCAGCACCTGTGTCTTATCAAATGCAGTGGCGTCACAGTCCCGATCTGCAGTATCATGACTAATTCATCCATCTTCTTTCACTCAGCTAAATAACGCTGGCCTCTGAACCCACAGCGTTTCTTTCTGATGAGGGATCGGTTACGCATACAGGACTTGGTAAAGTGATACACAGTCCAGCTAACGTTGGGGAGGAAGCTAATATCCGAGGACACGCATTTTTAGGCCAGTCAGAATGGAGATGTGGGTTAACGCAGGAATCACCAATGTGATGTGCAGTGCTAATTGATCTTTGACCCAGGCAGGAGCGTAGCATCACCCGGCCCTAAGGCAGTGATCGAATTTACTGATTGGCTTTTAATGAAACCACAGACGGTCATCGATCCTAATCAAAGCAGCTTCAGTTACTGCTACAGATATGCAGTTAGCGCACCGGCACACACCTGATGCTTCTCTTTGTTCCGCGGCAGATTTCAGCACTCTTAAACTAGCATGTAATTGGTGATGACAGCCACCTGTCATCTGCCAGTGTCTTATCAGCAGTCAGTCAGATTGCACTTATTCACAGCAGGGTTCACCATTTTACGACATTGTGCACCTTCATGCATATTTGAAAAACTGGCAGGCTCAATGGAACTAACACCAGGTCTCAATGACACAATCCAAAATCGGCCCACAGAATTAAATGTGTTCGAGCCTGATGATGTCATGTTGGAACGGTTTAGTCCTGCAGTTGTCCTGAGAACAACAGTAATCAAAATGCTCCGAGAGCATTAATAGGATTTTCTAAAGAAAATAATAAGGCTGAGACAAAACACAGACTGATACTTGGTTCAGAAAGTATTCTTTTCTCTACAGGGGGTTTCAGCAGATCATTCAGTGAAGACTTCTGAGCTGTGAACCAAATCAACCAGCTCTGGGATGAATCACTACATTGCAAACTTTGATTTGAAGCAAAAAAGTATTTGATAATCTGAGAAAGGTACAGTACTTTGTACTTGTCTTTTATGAGGTAATGTATTCAATGGAGCATTGCAAAAGATGCAATTGAATCAGTTGGTACAATACAACCAATGGTATCTATTCAGTTAGAGTATAAAATGCAGTATATTAGAAGTTTATTGCAGAATAGAAAAGCTGACTCTGACATCTTTCACAATGCTTTATGGGAAGGACAATTGGTGCTGAGCTCTTTTGGCATGGTTCTCTGGTTTTTGTTTCTATATATTTCGTGTGAGTGTGTTTATGTATGTATGAGTGCTGTCAAATCAATCAATCACATTTAACATTAAAGGTTGTTTATATAATATATATGTGTGTATATATTATTATATTATTCTTATATACGTGTATATATATAATATTGTATCAAATTAGCTCAAAAGGGAAATATGAATAATTAATCATAACTCATTATAATTAATTATAAATATTTGAATCAGTTAATCAAATTTACTTGATGTAGCTGAATCAATATTACAATCAATTAATCTGTTCGGCCAGCAAACACCCAGTATTGATCGCCTATCAATTCTTCAGAACGGATATTTTCCATGGCCACAGAAAAATAATTTTATTAGCATGTAGCTGTGATCGTAATTGTTGTCAGTGACATTGGGTTTACAAGCAGATCAGAATCGGGGGACAGTATGGAGTCTGCATGTTGTGAAGATTGACTTTTACAATTGTGTGTTTGATTGCTCCAGATGCTACAATATGCATAAGTATATATGTACATATATTTTGTAAACAAACTGTTATGTTTTATGCGATTAATCCTGATTAATCCATTTGACAGCACTAATGTATATATTTCTGCACTGTTATTTTAGTATTTATACAGTATTGTAGTTTTGGTTAAGGATAATAACCCTGTTTCTACAGAAGCACATACTTACTTTCTACTTTAAGCATTTATATCTCATCACTAAACCTTGGTGCTCATGGTAGATTTCACTTGAAAGTTTTATGTCATTGTGAGGGAGTTTGCATTATTTTAAAGTTTTCAAAAGTACTATTCATTTATTTATGTGTCAGACTGTTTTAATGAGGTAGAACATACTTAGTGCACCTTTAACTTCAAACCTCAAACCAGAATGTTTGAGGAATTGCCTTTTAAGCACTGCATAAAAGGAGTTTGGAGAGGAGAGGTGCCTTTTTGTGGTGTACTGCAAGAAACATATCCCACTAACATAGTGTCACAGCCTCTCAATGTGGCATGATACATTTGGCGAATTTGAATATGCTAATTTTTAACAATGCAATTAGTTGCCAAGGTGACAGAATAAGACTGAAGGAAGACTGCTGTGTTGTGCTCTCAGAAGCGGCAGTATATTAGAAACATTTGTCTCTCTCTTTGATCTTCTACCTCTGCTTGAGACATTAACCGTGAAGGAAACGGGGGCAGAAGAATGCTCTCTGTCTCCCGTTTTCCTTAAAGACAATTTCTCTTGAAGTGTGGAATCATTACCATGACTCCGATACCCAGGGTCTCAAACACCAGGGTTAGTCAATACATGTCTCCATGGTGATTTAAACAGCAAGGACCTCAGCTGAAACCTTCTCATTTGTCTTATTATGCTGGCCATCATCAGTAATCAATGATGGCGTGTATCATTCACTCATTCTCATTTTGATGTGTCTGTGTCCACAGGCGTTTGTCTGCACGTGTGTGTGGTGTGTTCAAATAGTCAAAGGTACAGCAGATGCCCCCTTAATGGATTCTCATCGATCGAAACGGAAAACGTTCCAGCTACACCACACGCTGGCACCTGATGTCCTTTATCTGTGTCTTTCTTTCTCCTCATTCTCAACCAAGTCTGTCTCCCTCTCTTTCAGCTCACCTCTAATCATCCTACTTGCTGGATTCCCTCACTCAGAAAGAATGTGTTTGAGTGTGTCTGTCTCTGTACCTGTGTGTTTTTTGTCTCTCTGCTTCTATATTGACTACATTAAGTGGAAGGTGTTGATCTAGGTGAATCATGGGTCTTCATGAAATAACATTAAGGACACTTAAAAAAAAAAAGGCTGTGAAGGGTGTATACACATTTCCAACGTACATTAGGATTTATATAAAACAAACTCAACTTGAGAATGTCCATGCAGCTGACTTGTCGTGGTGTCTGCATTTTAGAGACAAAAATGCTTCAAAAATGCACTTTTAAGTCAGAATCAAAGGGCTATTTGCTGCTAATAACAGTTTTACATATTTCACGGTGCAATTGATGTATGCTGCTAAAAAGATACTTGGTGAAAATGAGTTTACATTTGTGATCAGAAAGCTTCTCATTCCATTAAAGGTAGAGTAGGCAGTTTTGGAGGGGCTAGCAATTGCAAGCTAGCTTTGAAAGCATAAGATTTGTAAAGCACAAACACAAGGTCAAGTGTGACTGGTTAGTATGACCCAGTTATCCCCTGCTGGTAGATGTCATAACTATTGCTATAGAGAGCATCTTTGTTCATTGACATCCAATCAAAAGCAGCCTTGTATTCTGACAAAATAGTCTTTTGCAAGCATATAAATCAAGTATTTCATTATATCAAATATGTAAATCCATAATAAAAGGCATGGCCGCATTAGCGGATAATGAGTTGAATTACGGGCAACTGAGATGTGTCTCTTTTCATACAGATTACATAAACAGAGAATTTTTGTTTTCGATTTGAATTACACGATTTAAAACCTGACATTTCAACATTTCTTTAGACATAAGTTTAATTTTTTGTGATTAGTATTCATTAGTATGCATTCGTTCATTTTCTGAGAACTATCAGATTGGACTTTGTTCAGAGGGAGACGACAGATCACGCATCATGTTAGTTTTCTTTATTTTACAAAAAGCACAACATTTTGTTTTTACTCTCAGTGTACACAAATAAAAGAAGATATTTCACAGATTAAAATGGTGTATAACTCTTAATTGTATGTGCAACATTGACAGAGTATTTTGAGTCTCTTTCACACTGGCAAGAAAAAAACGAGGTGGTATCGCCGACTCGAGGGAGTTAAAAATGCGCCGCTTCAGTATGTGTCCCCTTTAAATGCTCGCGCTCCCCGCGAGTTTGATAGTATGCTGCGGCTAAAGCTAGCTAACATTACACACTGTTGGAGAGATTTATAAAGAATGAAGATGCCTTTATGAATTATACAGACTGCAAGTGTTTAAAAATGAAAATATCTCTGTGAATACCGTAAGAAACGATGGTAACTTTAACCACATTTAACAGTACATTAGCAACATGCTAACAAAAACTTTAGAAAGACAACTTACAAATATCACTAAAAATATCATGATATTATGATCATGTCAGTTATTATCGCTCCATCTCCATTTTTACTATTGTCCTTGTTTGCTTACCTGCATAACTTCTGATGATGTGGCTGTGCAGCTCCAGATGTTAATACTGCCTTGTCTAATGCCTTGAACATGGGCTGGTGTTCAAAATTTAGGGGCGTACATATTAATCATCCCGACTGTTGCGTCACAGTCGGTGTTATGTTGAGATTTGCCTGTTCTTTAGTGGTCTTTTAAACAAATCATATTTACATAAGAAGGGGGAAACAATAGTGTTTGAGAGTCACTGTATGTCATTTCCATGTACAGAACACTAATTATTTAACTATGCCAAGGTAAATTCAATTTTAAATTGTAGGGCACCTTTAAAGGTTTAGTTGAAAAATGAAAATTCTTTCATTAATTACTCACCCCCATGTCGTTCTACACCCGTAAGACCTTTGTTCATCTTCGTAAATAGATATTTCTCATAAAATCCGATGGCTCAGTGAGGCATGCATTGCCAGCAAAACAATTAAAACTTCAACCTTAATGTTATGAAGTGACGAGAATATGTTTTATGCACAATAAAAAACAAAATAACGACTTTATTCAACAATTTCTAGTGATGGCCGATTTCAAAACATTGCTTCATGAAGCTTCGAAGCTTTACAAATCTTTTGTTACAAATCAGTGGTTCGGAGTATGTACTGCCAAAGTCACGGGAACTATTGAAATTTCTAAACATTTATGATGTAATGAAGCCTTGTTTACTGAAATCACGTGACTTTGGCATTTTGATACGCGCTCAAATTTGTAAAGTTTCGAAGCTTCATGAAGCAGTGTTTTGAAATTGCCAATCACTAGATATTGTTGAATAAAGTTGTTATTTAGTTTTTTGGAACACAAAACATATTCTTGTCGCTTCATAACATTAAGGTTGAACCACTGTAGTCACATGAACTGTGTTAAGGACATCTTTAGTTTCTTTCTGGGCATTTGAAAGTGTTAATTGTCTTGCTGGCAATGCAGGCTGCACTGAACCATCATATTTTATCAAAAATATCTTAATTTGTGTTCCGAAGAAGAACGAAGGTTTTACAGGTGTGGAACGACATGAGGGTGAGTAATTAATGATGCAATTAAAATTTTTGGTAATAAGTAAGTGGTAATAAGTATATCTTTAAATAATAAGTTGATTATATAAAATTGTATATTTAAATATTTTTCCAGTGTCTGATTATGATGATTATTTATTTATTTTTCAAGTCAAATTTGAGCTTTTCAGAGTACACATTGTTTCAAAGCAGATTAGCAGATTAGTCGCATTTAGTAGATTAGATTTATTTATTCATTTTTACCAAAGTACTTATGTTTGACATCTTTATGATGCGTGAAATGTCAGTGGGAACCAATTAAAACCTGGTTTCTCACACTAATCGTCAATAACCAAATGTTCATGTTTGAGGCCCTGTGAGTCTGTGATGAAGGGAGAGAAAGTCTGACTGCGTTCACCATTTTAAAGATCATTCATGATGTTATTTTTTTCTTTTCCTTTTCCTCTTCCCGGCTTGTGAGTGACTGAAAGCTAATCAATGGGACAAGGAGTCTCTTGGACACACAAACACCTCCACCTTTTCCCATCTCTGCCCCCTGTTCATTGATGTCCCTGTCTGTGATCTCCACTGATAGAAAGAGACAGGAAGAAAGAAAGAGAAAGATAGAGCATGAATGTGGCTTTTAATAATGCAACAAAGAGCAGCCACACCTGTGGTGTAGAGGCCACAGCAGGATCAGAGCCCGCTGAGGAGCCACTCTCCTAAAATCTCCTCCCTCATACTGACCTTCAGAAGCAAACACAGTCTGCTGAAGCTAAAGTAACTTATTTGTGAATATATATACAAACATAAACAACACATCACAGGGTTGTCACAGTACCAAAATTGCAGTAGTCCCAGTACCAATGTTTTGCAGTTCTCAGTACCAATTTTAAAAAAATTCCGGTTTTGTCTGTCATCACCATTTCCAATTCAATTTCACATTTAAATATGATTGTCAATCCAGAAACTTTTCAGTGTACTCAGCAACAACAACAAAAAAAACTAAACTTTGTGATTGTGAATGGGTAATAAACAGAAAGCAATAGAAGATCCCTCCCTTTATAATCACTAAGGCTGTCAATCTCAAAAGAGCAAATTCACTGAATTCTACACTGTCATGAAAACATGCATTATAATAAAAAAATAAAAAGTTGTCTTGATTGTATAATGAATCCCTTATTTACATGGTGTTTACACTTTGTTGGTTATAATGAAAGGATTCACAAGCATGCAGCTTGCATTGAACAAAACAAAACCTTCCACGTTTTTAGTGGTGTTAAGCAGATTCAGACTGCCTTTCTGACTAGCACCTCTGATAGGCCATTGCATTCACACTCTCAACAGATATGATTCTGATTGGCTTCAAAGCTCAATGCTTGTAAAAACATGCTGTAGAAACATTTGATGCTCAAACAAACACAAACGAGAGCGTTTGAAAGCAGCGCTTAATTAGAATTAAATGTCTTAAATCCACATTAAATATATATTTGTAATATTTTCTTCTTTAAAAAGCTTAATTTATAAGACTATACACTGCGTTATATTTCACTGGCATTAAACTACAAAAAAATAAACACTGCAGTTAGTTTTCTAATACAGCTGATGAGGGAGTGATGGTAAATTTGACTTTCTCTCTTTTGACTGCCATAATCCATCACATTTTACAAAAGATTTCTATTTCAAATAAATGCTTTTTTTTAAACTTTAAAAAGTATGAGTATGTGGGTTTCCATAAAAATATTAAACAGCACAACATTGCTAATAATAAGAAATGTTTCTTGAGCACCAAATCAGCATCGCATACATAATTTACATTTTTAAATATATTAAAACTGTTATTTTAATTTGTAATAATAATTCATATTATTACTGTTCTTACTCGATTTTTGACAAAAATAAATGCAGCATTGGTGAGCATTTAAAAAAAACCTTCTGAACGGTAGTGTATAGAAGATGATGCATATTTTATGATATTTTAACACTGCAAAAATAATGACCGTTTTCAAGCAGCTTTGCTCAGAATTTTCGTTTGGTGACACTAGTGGCCCAGAAATAATTTTGCACTCATAATGAGTCATCAGAATGAAATTGTAGATTCTGATGACTGAATCATGACCCAGACAGCTGTGTGTTTGGGTTTTGACAAAATGTAAAATGTCTAGCGCCATTAACGTTCTATCAGTCCTCGATCATTGACCTCAGCTCGTCACACTGTACTAGTTCAGCATAGTTGATCTCATCTGCAGTGTTCTAGTATGACAATGTGAGTGTGATTAAATCAAGCCAACACACACACACACACACACACACACACACACACACACACACACACACACACACACACACACACACACACACACACACACACACACACACACACACACACACGTTTGTTTTACTGTATTATTCAGGACATTGCATAGACTTCCACTGATTTTATATCAAGTTAATTATATTTTCTATGGCCTAAACCAACCCTTACCCCTAAACCCACCCATCACAGAAACATGTGCAAAACACTAGATTTAAATAAAAACATGTTTTGGCCGATTTATAAGCCCTTTTAACTAGTGAGGACCAATAAAATGTCCTCACCAGTCCGTTGTCATAATATTTCACTATATAAGCGAGGACATTTGGCCCTTACAAGTATAGCCACACACACACATATTTGTTTTTTTTTTGTGATGGTAGGGACTTCCCATTGATTTATTTTGTTTTTATATTAAGCTAATTATTTTGTCTAAACATTTCAACTACAGTGGCCCTACAGAAACATTTGGGCATTTTTATATTTTAATTAAGACATGACATTAAGATTTTAATTAAGACAAGAAAAGCCATTCACAAAAGATTGTTTTTGTAATGTGAGAATAACAACAAGATTGGAATTCAGTGAGTATAAATGTAAGACAGGACTTAATTTGGTCTTGTAAAGTCTCTATATTATGGTTTTTGGAAGGGAGGATTTTAAAAAAATAATTGGTTTTGTGATTTATACCAAAGAGTAAACTTTATACTCATAGAAGTGGAGAAAGTTGTTACATTTTGATAGGGAGGTCTCCCCAATGTAGATAATTTATGGTTTAACTATCATTGTGAGGGCAAGTGGCTCCCACAAAGACCACAAATCTGACCCATACACCTATAATGTAGTCAATAACACATTGTAATAAGTGACAGCCTGAGAATTTAACAAACAGTAAACTATATATGTGGAAAACTAAAAAATACACACAACCTGACTGTAGAGAGGTGCTGAGAGGACAAGTCTGTAATTAAACAGCAGCTTCCTGTCAAAACATTTCAGCGTCACGGATTGAAACCCAACAGAGTGAATGTGTGAGTGTGTATGTCCTGTCTCCATGTCTGTCCTGGTGTGGTGCATTCAGACAGGTGTCAGTGTATCCTTTCTCTCTTTCTCGCTTTCTTTCTGCCTGTATTGACCGTCTACGGAAAGTCCAGTGAACAGTAAATAATTTAGCCCCTGTCTTCTTTGAGAATCGGGGCAAATACAGGAAACATCAAACGATGAGAGTTTTCTTTTGAAAAGTTCTATAACTCATTTTTTTCCTGTTACATTGTTCATCTATGAAACTTATCACTGTTAAAAAGAAAAGTTATTGGAGTACATTTTACAAGAAAATCAGTCTTTCTACTTCAAAATTTCACATTTCAGTGTGTTGCTTGCCGTTTCTTTGTAATTATTTGTGAAATTTGCTAGCAGTTACTGAGTGAACAATGTAAATATTAAAGCTGCTACAGAGGATCTTTTCGTCGACTGAGAAATCAAAGACTGTTAATGAGTTTTTGAAATGAGCGCATGCGTAAGAACAACCCCCCTCCTTCACAACTCATTACGAGGGAACGCCTACCAAAGCTTGTGCACGAGTATTGGAACACGAGTGTTTACCACCGGCATTCGCTGTGTCGTGTTAGTGGATTCATTATGTCGGACTCACCGCAGGTAACTCATAATCTGCAGTTGTTACTCCTGTCTCCTGACAAAAACATTGCATGCGGCGCCTGTGGAGTGTGGAAAGTTACTGGAGCACGCAGCCGCGCACGTCTCACACAAGGAACGTCATGGCAGTGATTGACAAGCCAGAGGGCCAATCGTTTACGCGGTGATCGCTTAAACGATTGGCTGATGTTTTTAAGGCCCTACCTCGTGCACAGATGATGTATATTAATATTATTCCTTTCAGTGCACCTAATAAATAGTCTTTTATCAGTTATTAAAGACAGTTTCAAGTAATATTGCAAAAATGTATAAAACAAAACATCCTCTTTAGCACTTTTAATTACGTAATTAGTGTCACATATTAGGTGTGAATTGAAATTATTTTATTATAAATAATAAGATTTATATTGACACTTAACTGACTCACTGACTATTTTTTAAGAATTAATAATATAACTGACAAAGTATTTATCAATTGAAACTTTTTAGTCATTTAGTGATGAACTGCCAATGTATTTCTTTCTTTATATATATACAGATATTATGAATTATATTTGTATTTAAACTGATTTACTGCCTTTTTTCTAAGAAATAATAATAAAGCAATGTCTAAAATTAAATATTTAATAAAATCAATTGTTTTAATGATGTTTTTTCTTCAGTTGTGACTTTATGGCCCAGCATCTTGTTCTTATCTAACTAATCATAACCCAGAAATCCAGTTTA
This sequence comes from Chanodichthys erythropterus, assembly GCF_024489055.1. Taxonomy (NCBI): domain Eukaryota; kingdom Metazoa; phylum Chordata; class Actinopteri; order Cypriniformes; family Xenocyprididae; genus Chanodichthys; species Chanodichthys erythropterus. The sequence goes on from NC_090229.1 coordinate 19,718,545, forward strand.
ATCCAGTATCTGCGCTGGTATTCCAAATTAAGTCACTGTCATATAAATCCTTTAAATGGGCTAAAGTATCACAAACAGCATGTGAAAACGAAAAACACTATCAGTGGGCGCAGTTCATTCATAGTAAATTCCCCCTTAATGTCCTCCTAGAGAGCAATCCTGGAAAAACAAAGCTTATTTTACGGTGAAAGGTGAGTGGAAGGGGAAAAAGAAGAGTCCGGCAACACTTCCAGCACGTTCGCTTTATGTCAAGAGGTTGGAAATCCAGTGACAGGGAGTCAATACCAGCAGCTGTAAATAACTTTGCCATTTCCTCTTTCTATCTATCTCTTTCTTCCTCCATCTCTCGCACTCTCTCTCCCCTCAACCTTCTTTTGAGAGATCCATTAACATGCAGGACAAAGAGCAGAATGTTCCTGTGGAATGTAATGACACTGAAGTGAGAGACTGAAGCCAAAACTAGCAGCTCTTAAGGTCCATGAGGCCCAGGTGGGAACTAAAACACTGTTCAGATACGACTCTTAGAGAAACGAGACAAATGTATGTCAAAACTCCACGTTTTTACTGACGTGTTTGGAGCAGAGGAAGTGTAATGTTTCCTACTTGAACATTCAAGAAGAAAAAAGTCTGAAAGCAAAGCACATTATTGTCAGCTGGAAACTCTTAAGTACTAGCCATCTCTATTGTCTTCAAAAAACAAACAATTTTACTCCCTCTCAGGTTTTTAATCTGTTTTAATCCTTTTTTATATTTTGTGAGCAGCTGCATCCAGGTGATATTTCTATGAAGTGATTTCATTTGGCTCAGAATAGATTACTGGTGACATTTAACCGAAATGTGTTGGCTAATTCAGTCAAGGGGTTTAGAAAGCCCAGACGGGCCTGGCAGCGGACCAGATTCGCACAGGACCACAGAGCTCTGGCGCGTCGGGACATTAAGAGAATCTGATAGAACCCGTCCTTTTTAACCTAGCAGCTGAAAGGGAGCAATGGAAGCAGTTTTCCAGGATTTTCATGAAAAAAAACAAAAAAAAAACTTCTTTCTAGCCACCAATGAATTATGGGTAAAAGCTTTCACAGTGATCGTCTGATTACACTGGAGATTAACAGTCTTAGAGCAGATTCGCTTCGATAAATCTGACCGGTGCTGGAGTGGTTTAGCAGAAGTAGTTTATCTGTATAGGACATCAACAGTTAAAAAGTTTTCTTTTTAAAGGTACACAGTTTAAGATCAATCATCTTCTTCATGTTTAAGGGTTACAGTTTATTGTGCAAAACTGTCATTTTCATCATTAGACATAAGTCATTATGTCTAATGGTGGCTAATGATATTATTTCAGATTATATATTATATATATATATATATATATATACACAAACAAAACAGCAAAATTGATGAATTTGAGTTTACTACATATATTTGGTGGCTAATGATATTATTTCAGATTTTATTATATTATATATATATATATATATATATATATATATATATATATATATATATATATATATATATATATATATATATATATATATAATCTGAAATAATATCATTAGCCACCAAATATATGTAGTAAACTCAAATATACTCACAATCTGCTAAAATTGTTTACATTTAAGATTTGTGTAGTTGCATTCATTATTATGTATTACTGTGTACCAGACAGGCTATCAGGTATTATATACAAAATGACCCACAAAAACAAAAAGAAAACCTACATTTGCATTACAAAATGAAAGAGAATGTGTGAGAGAGAGACAAAGGGAGAAGGAAAGAGGCTTGGCTAACCAGACTTGGACCTAGACAAGAATCCTAACAGGAAGAGATGACAGATCCAACACATGCCCAGAGTCCAAATGAATAAGCTCAGAATGAAACACAAAACCTAAACAGAACAACTGTCTGTCTGCAGAACGTAAGACAGCACAGCACAGCACTGAGACCGAGACCCACAGGTTAGTCTCTATCTCTCTCTGTGGGAAGCCATGACCTTTCAGTTCCCAGTCTCTCTCTCACTCTCTCTGAGCAGACTCACACTTCTGAACCATTCATCAATCTTGCTGTTTGTTATTTTGCTGTTTTATTTATCTGCTCCTGTATTTTAGTTCTTTGCTTCTGATTTGAAATATAGACACATCATCTGTGAGACATAATCTGTGTATGGCAATAAAAATAAACCCCCCTTATTAATATAGTTGATATAGAACATGAACAAGTTCATATAATTTATAATGATATGATGATATATATTTTTGTTTTATTTAATCTTTTTTTTTTTTAAAGAATGATTTTAGTTTAGCTTAATGTCAGTTTAGGCCCAGGAGAATCTGCAGAAATTTTTGAAAGTGCACATTTATTGTCAAGCGAAAACACTGATAAACAAACCTGTAATTTTATGAGTGATGTGCATTCTGTTGGCACATATTCTGTGTGGACCTGTTTATCTGCAACTCTGTTTTCAAGAAATGTTCCTCTGATGATACACATAGACACACACAAACACATTCAAGGAATGCTCTTTTTCTTTTTCTAGCTCTAAGGTCAAGTCTTTTTCAAGTCCAATGCTGCTTTATTTGCTTGACTGTCAAAACACAGCAGTGCAAAGCACTGTAGCGTAATCTATAAATTAAACAGCAGAAATAATTTAATAAATAAAGTACATATAAATGTACTCACAAGCATGAAAAAAATAACATTAAAGGGAGAAAAAGACTAATATGTTTAGAGAAGAAATTGTGTATGCACTCTTTGAGATTATGTATGCAGTGTGGGTGTAGCATAAATCTTCACAAAGGGATTTTGCATAGTTTATCTGGTGAAAGTAAGTTTTAGAGAAGTTGCTTCCAGACCAGGATGAGCACATTTGTGGCAATTTTTATGTCATTTTTTATGAATACTCAGAACTGAAATTGACGGCATGTTACGCTGCAGGTGACAGAGTACTCACACACAGTCCCATAGGACTCTCATCTATCAATGACTGAGAAACTCTGCCCGAGAAATAGATCGTTTTAAAGACCAAATTAATTTAAAAATGAAATCCAAATGGGACCAATGTTGCATGGCAGAATTTTGCATGTTTTACTCATTTACTGATTGGTGTGTGTTTTGTCACAGTGGTTTCAACTTTCATTTAGTAATCACACAGAACAGAATAAAAGAGTTATATGTGAAATTAGACAAATGTGTTAACTATGTTCAATAATAATTGTAATACCTTCAAACACATTTAATGTAACTTATTATAATATAACAAAAAGGATTCAATATTCTATCCTCAAATGATTTACATGTAAACATTTATATTTGTTTGAAACGCTTCAAATCCCTTGATATTGTATGCTTCAGTGTTTATCTAAATGTATAAAAATGTGCTAATAATATACTTTAGCTGCAAATACCTATGCGTACAAATGAGATCACATTGTTCTGACAGACAAGTAAGTAGGGTAATAGAGAGCAATATAAGGCTAATAGAGATTCTGAACTGTCTCCAGTTTCTTTTAAATAGCATCGCCACTACCTCTGCTCTCTCTGTCTAACCTTCAGACGACTGTCTTTCTGTTTCCTTCTTTCTGACTGTTTCTGCCATGCATTTTACATGAAAGTAAAGTAACCCCTGTTTGAGTTTCAAATTGAGCACTCAGCTCTTTCATCTCGATTAGACTGCACTGACTTTTCTTCTTTGACCCTTTTTATTCATCCATATTCCTCTCTCTCTCTCAATTTGGCTTTAACTCTGAGCTGTTCTCTGGCGTGTATGATTATTTTTTATTTTTAGTGCTGTACCACTCCAGTAATGTGTGTGGCTGTGTAGGAAATCATGGCCTATGGCTCAATATTAATCCAATAGATGAAAACATTCGAGCAGCCATGCATTTTCCTGTTTTAGCTGTATGAATGGAGTGTGTGTGTGTGTGTGTGTGTGTGTGGGAGGAACAGAGCACAGAATCTGAACTGAAATAAATCACACACCGCTTACAGCTGCCAAAAACACACGATCGTGAACGTGAGCTTACATGCACACACACTCTCACAAAAAACAGTGCACCAAATGGTGGAGGGTTTAAGTCTGGATAATCACTACGGGAGAGAGAATTTCACAGATTCGGTCTCTAGTCTGTTAGTGTGTCTCAGTTGAATTTTTATTCTCATTTGCAGTACCAAGAGGTTTTTACTTTCTATCAGATCAGAAGATTGCAGTAAAACACTCCTTTCCTCAAGACATTACTCAAATTAGAGGTGCGTGGAGCATGAGAGAGCTGTGTACGTGTGAGAACTGTGTAATGAAGAACACCTTTGTAAGAGACGTGAGAGTATACAGGTGTAAAACAGGTGTGTACTGTATGTATTCTGAGCTTTGAGGGGTGTGAGATCAGCTTGAAATATCAGCAAGCTCTGTTTTGGCACAGATGACATCATTGTTCGCAGTTTTGAAAGATATGAATGTGTCTGTGTGTTCAGACATGGAAAAAAAAGAGTCCCTGACAATCTTTTGTTCTTATACCGCATGCATTATTGAGGATGCATAGATTCACTTTTCAATCTCACTTGCTGCTTTACTGTTCTCGAAGGTTTACTGTCATAATTTTCTTAGCACTTGTTATATGTGCTTGTTCATATGTGCTAGTTCAAGAATTTTATTATTCATTAGTGATTGTTGTTAGTCTTGTATTGGCTCGCATACCAACACACAGATGGAAATAGCTGCCAAGAACACAAAGAGTCATAAAATATAATTGGACACTTAAGGCATATAAAAAAAAAAAAAGTATAAATATCACTGCATCCCTTGTGGAAAAAGTACACTTTAGTACACTTTTGAAGAGTACTTGTTACAGAAATAAGAACATAGTTAAGCTTAACTCGCTGGCAAAATGGGCTTTCAATAAAACTTGTCTGCCTATACAGTAGAAAGGCTTTTTTTTTTTCCTTTAATCTGTGCTACCTGATTAGAGAAAAAAAAAAGAAAAAAAAACGTCCCTTTTGCCAAGGAAAACTTCACCACCCATAATGCACTTGACATGTTGCCATCTCACCTATAGAAACGTTCACGCCATGTCATAATTACTGCAATTACGTTATTTCAACTTGTAAAAAACGTTCTCACAGAGCTTGTAATTACTGCTTGTAAGATGGGAACTCTTTGAGAGCTCCTACTTGTACCATGTGATAGCTGTACCACCTGACCACTGCAGATTCATTTAGGCATTGATAGCGGTGCCACAGAAATGCATTCCCTGTCCGAGATGAACAGCTCCTAATATAACGTCATGTGCTGTCATCTTGAGACCATGGTAATTACGACATGGTGTGAATGCAGTGTGTATATGTATATTCCACATATGATTGCTCCAGACACGTTGGCACACCAACAATCTTGGAACGGTCAGCGTGTTGTTACTCACAGTAAGAATCAATTATGCCACAACATTGCGCAGAGCTGTTTGTGAAACTGCCAAGATTTAAATTCCCCAAAACTTTCATGGGTGAGAATGTGTTGGTTTGTGTTTTTACATGTATTAACTCAATATTTCAGATTTTTACTATGGTACTTTTTAATGTTTTTACCTTTACTATGGTAACTTTTTAATGTAAGCTGACGGCTTCGTCTTGAGTTAGTCTAGGAAAATCATTTGTTGACATCTAGAGTGCATTAGTACCTGCCCCCTTTTTAGTGAAGTATTTTTCTATTCATTTTTCCCATAGTGATTTTAAAAAAAGTCTTCATTGAAGTTATAAGCCATGAACCAAGACAATCAGCTACAAGGTGAATCCCAACACTTCTCTGATTGGTGTAATTTTCTGTACAGCATCATGTGTAATGTAGTTTTTCACCAGGGATTCCACTGTTAAACATGATTATTTTAAAAATAAGATGAAGTTATGTGGACTGATGTCCTCAGCAGAAGCAAATACCATCGATTAACAACCGCGTAGCTCACAGTAGGTCTGTCTTTAAAGGTTTATAAGTTACCTTTCAAAATTCAACTTCCCTATGGAGTTTTTACTTCCGGAACCTGACCGTTGCACTCTATTCCAGATAAAGATATTCATAAATGCAGACGCTCCGTCAACTTGCTCTCTAATGTTCACGGACCGTTCCAATATGGCGGACGGCTTATACGTATAACAGTCCATGGAAACAGACGCTAATAAGGCATTTATGTATATCTATGGTCTCAGTCTGCTATGGATACGGCTATCAGTCAGATACCATCTTGCTTTAGTAGGAAATACTTTTTAGCAAATTTTTAGCCTTAATGGAGTTGACTTGTATTGTTCCTGGCTGCAAGAATTCAAAGATCAAACGTTTAGCGGGAGTGACTTACTTTCGGCTTCCAGTGAAGTATCCAGCACATTATGGTAGTGGCTAAAGGCTGCAAAGGATTGTAAATATGGAGAGAACACCATGAAGTAAAATCTGATGGGAAATCTGTAGCCAGTATTTCAAATTGTCACTATTCAGGGTGTGACACTGGCTCTTCCTGTTGTTTATCTTGTCCTGTCAATTTTCAGCAGCTCGTGATTGTAGCAATCAGTGCTAGGGTGCTTAATCACGAGCTGATCTCCCACACCTGTCGCTCGTTCCCTTTACCCTTTATATGCCCAGCTGTGTCTCCCCTTGTTGTCAGTTGATCACTTCATGTCGCGTGGATGTTACGTGTCTGCTCTACGTTTTGCTCTGTGTCTCACCTGTTTGTTCTTTGTGTTCAGGACCCTTAGACGAGGAGTTTTCATGCAAGTATTTTCTCTTGCTGGGCTCGTACTTGTCCTCTGCTGGGTCATCTGATCTCCTGCTTTTTTCAGTGGTCTCTCCTGCCCCTGTCTGCTGTGTGTGCGCAGATACCACGAGAGCCACCAGTTTCCTCACACTGCCACCTGTACTTTGACTGTTTCATTTGTGTGTGTCAGGTTTGGTCCTGAATAAACTTATTATTTTTTTTGTTCACCGCAATTTGAGTCCTCCCTTCATCCACCTCCCGACAGAATCAACTGACCAAAATGGACTCAGCGGACGAACTAGAATTACGACGAGCTATTGCTCAGCAGGGCATTCTGTTGGGACGGCAGCAGGAGGAGTTGTCAGCTTCTCATCGTGCTATGACGGAGATGTCACGCCAGCTAGCCGAGGTTACCCAGCGGCTCGAACGGCTTCAGCCGCATCCTCCTGTTGATCCCACTTCACCAGGTCTACCTGACACTGAGGGGGCGAACCCCCGCCGATCTGAACCCCGCCTTAATCCACCTGCTCCATATTCCGGTGAGCCGAACTCATGTCGCTCATTTCTTTCACAGTGCTCATTAACTTTTTCACTACAGCCTTCCTGCTTCTCGACGGAGAAATCAAGGGTAGCCTTCGTCATCATGCACCTGGCCGGGCTTGCTAGAGAGTGGGGAACAGCTATGTGGGACAATGAGCACGATTGCTGCAGTTCATATGAGGATTTCTCAGCGGAGCTTCGCAAGGTATTTGACCGTTCGTCACTGGGAACCGAGGCGGCACGGGCATTGTCGCTGTTACAACAGGGGACCCGGTCCGTATCGGAATATTCAATCGAGTTCCGCACACTCGCAGCGTCCTGTGGGTGGAATTTGAAAGCACAGTGGGACCATTTTCTTCATGGCTTAGCTGAACACATTAAGGATGAGATTTACTCACTGGAATTACCCCCTACACTTGACGGATTGGTGGACCTCGCTATCCGGGTTGACAACCGGATTTCCCTTCGTTCTCAGCATCGAAGGGCGGGGTTCCCTCACAGATCTGTCAGCAACGCACAAAACACAGGAGTGGTTGCATCACAGCAGTTTGGTCTCTCTGAGGAGGAACCCATGCAGATCGGGAGAGCTCATCTGACTGTCGCGGAGCGGCACCATCGCCTCGCCAATAACTTGTGTCTCTACTGCGGGGAGGCGGGGCACATGGCTGCGGCTTGTCCCTTAAAGGGGCGACGCTCATCCTTCAGAGGACGACGCACGGTGAGCGTTACCAACACGCTACTGCCGTCTGGTGGTCGATCCACTCTCCCGGCTTTACTGCAGGTCGGGGGGGCGGTCCATCGTGTGGCGGCTTTACTTGATTCTGGGGCAGAGGGTGATTTCATGGATATTGGAATGGCCAAGTAGTTGGGCATTTCATGTTCTCTCTTGGCTGAGCCGATTTCAGCCAGAACACTTTGTGATACCCCTCTCACAAGGATTATTCATTTCACAGGGCTTGTTAGCCTCACCATTTCTGGGAATCATGCTGAGGAGATTCGTTTCCTATTAATTCATTCTCCTTCTGCTCCAGTGGTTTTGGGGCACACTTGGCTGGTTAAGCACAACCCTCACATCGACTGGGCTCTTAATTCCGTATTGGCATGGAGTCCATTCTGTTTGTCTCAGTGTTTGGTGTCTGCTTCTTCCCCTTTAAAGTCTGTTTCTGTGTTACAGGAGGAACCGGTGAGCCTGGCGGGTGTACCAGAGGCTTACCATGATTTGAGAGCGGTGTTCAGTAAGTCCCGAGCTTCATCTCTTCCTCCGCACCGCCCGTACGACTGTGCGATAGAGTTATTACCTGGCACTTCTCCACCTAAGGGGCGCCTATATTCGCTCTCCGGTCCTGAGAGGGAGGCCATGGAAAGATACATCAGCGATTCTCTATTAGCCGGTATAATACGTCCTTCCTCCTCTCCGGCCGGGGCGGGGTTCTTCTTCGTGGGGAAGAAAGATGGATCATTGCGTCCCTGTATAGATTATCGGGGGCTGAATGACATCACGGTAAAGAATAGCCACCCTTTGCCGTTGATGTCTTCAGCATTCGAACTCTTGCAGGGAGCAACCATCTTTACGAAGCTGGACTTACGCAATGCTTACCACCTAGTTCGGATTAGGAGGGGGACGAGTGGAAGACCGCTTTTAATACCCCTACAGGTCACTTTGAGTATTTGGTCATGCCCTTTGGACTCTCAAACTCCCCAGCGGTCTTCCAGGCACTCGTCAATGACGTGCTCAGAGACATGGTCGACCGGTTTGTATTTGTTTACCTCGACGACATCCTGATCTTCTCCCAGAACGAGCGCGACCATGTTCAGCACGTCAGGCGAGTGTTACAGCGGCTACTCGAGAATCGTTTATTCGCTAAGGTGGAGAAGTGCGAGTTTCACGCACGGTCGGTTCCGTTCCTGGGATTCGTTCTGTCGCCTGAAGGCATCCGAATGGATCCGGGGAAAGTAAAGGCTGTTGCTGATTGGCCCACCCCAGATAATCGCAAGGCGGTCCAGCGATTTCTGGGGTTTGCCAATTTTTACCGGCGATTCATTCGGAACTTTAGCCAGGTCGCCCTACCACTGACGAATCTCACTTCCACACGAATTCGTTTCTGTTGGTCAACGCTGGCTCAAAAGGCGTTTGAAGAACTAAAGAGCCGCTTTGTTTCGGCTCCGATTCTCACTAACCCCGACCCGTCTCGTCAATTCATTGTGGAGGTTGATGCGTCAGAGGTAGGAGTGGGAGCAGTTTTGTCTCAGAGGTCACCTTCGGACGACAGAGTACACCCATGTGCATTCTTTTCTCGTCGTCTTACTCCTTCGGAACGGAATTATGACATTGGGAATAGAGAGTTACTGGCTGTTAAGTTGGCATTGGAGGAGTGGCGTCACTGGTTAGAGGGCGCTGGGGTTCCATTCTTAGTTTGGACCGACCACAAGAACTTAGAATATATTCGATCCGCTAAGAGGCTAAATTCTCGGCAGGCTCGCTGGGCATTATTCTTCGGCCGGTTTTTGTTTAACATCTCCTATCGGCCCGGTAGTAAGAACGGTAAGCCCGATGCACTCTCACGGATTTTTGAGGCTGAGGCTAGTCCCACTTCCCCGGTGACCATCGTGGCCCCCAGCCAGGTGGTCGCGGCGGTTACTTGGGGAGTGGAGTCCAGGGTCCGTGAGGCGTTACACGACGTCACGATTCCCGCGGGGTGCCCAGTGGGTCTGCTGTTCGTGCCGGAGTCGGTCCGAACTGCCGTTCTTCAGTGGGGCCACTCATCCAGTCTAGCTTGCCACCCGGGAGCGGTTCGAACGTGTGCGTTAATCAAGCAGCGGTTCTGGTGGTCCTCACTAGCGCGGGATACTCGGGAGTTCGTTTCGGCCTGTCCGGTGTGTGCGGTGGGTAAGGGCTCTAATCGACCCCCAGCAGGGCTACTCCGACCGCTGTCAATCCCTTCAAGACCCTGGTCACACATAGCCATGGACTATGTCACGGGCCTACCCCCGTCTAGTGGCAATACCGTGGTTCTTACCGTGGTGGACAGGTTCTCGAAGGCGGTTCATTTTATTCCCCTCCCCAAATTACCTTCAGCGAGGGAGACAGCGGTCATTGTCTTAGACCACGTTTTTCGCATTCATGGCCTCCCGGTGGACGTGGTTTCTGACAGGGGTCCCCAGTTTGTGTCAAGGTTTTGGACAGAATTCTGTCGACAGCTGGGGGCGACGGCGAGCCTATCCTCAGGTTATCACCCGCAGGCGAACGGTCAGGCTGAGCGAGCCAACCAGGACTTGGAGAGAGTCCTGCGCTGTGTGGCGTCGGCAGAGCCGTCAACTTGGAGTTCCAGGTTAACCATGGTCGAGTACGCACATAACTCACTCCCGGTCTCATCTACGGGATTATCACCCTTCCAGTGCTGTTTAGGCTACCAGCCCCCATTATTTCCCTCCCAAGAATCCGACGCCATTGTTCCGTCCGCGCATTCGTTCATTCAGAGGTGCCTTCATACTTGGAGGCTCGCCAGAGAAGCCCTTTCTCGGACTGGCGAAAGGAACAAGGCGTCGGCGGACCGTCATCGTTCTAAGCCCCCACTTTACGTGTGTGGACAAAAGGTTTGGCTGTCAGCCCAGGACATTCCTCTCAAACTTCCCGCACGTAAACTGGGACCCAGATTCATTGGACCGTACATCATAACCAAGGTGCTTAACCCGGTGACGGTTCGACTTAAATTACCCCCCCGATTTAAGAGAATTCATCCGGTGTTTCATGTTTCCAAAATCAAGCCCGTTATTCGCTCCCTACTTCAGCCCCAGACCTCTGCTCCACCGCCCCCCAGACTCATCGAGGGATTACCTGCCTACACGGTACGGCGACTTCTTGATGTGAGGCGGAGGGGCAGAGGTCATCAATATCTGGTAGACTGGGAGGGTTATGGTCCGGAGGAGAGATGCTGGATTCCGGCTCGGGACGTGCTGGACCGCACTCTTATTGACCAATTCCATCGGCGTCATGGTGAGTCCTCTGGGGACGCCAGGAGGCGTCCCTGAGGGGGGGGGTTCTGTCACTATTCAGGGTGTGACACTGGCTCTTCCTGTTGTTTGTCTTGTCCTGTCAATTTTCAGCAGCTCGTGATTGTAGCAATCAGTGCTAGGGTGCTTAATCACAAGCTGATCTCCCACACCTGTCGCTCGTTCCCTTTACCCTTTATATGCCCAGCTGTGTCTCCCCTTGTTGTCAGTTGATCACTTCATGTCGCGTGGATGTTACGTGTCTGCTCTACGTTTTGCTCTGTGTCTCACCTGTTTGTTCTTTGTGTTCAGGACCCTTAGACGAGGAGTTTTCATGCAAGTATTTTCTCTTGCTGGGCTCGTACTCGTCCTCTGCTGGGTCATCTGCTCTCCTGCTTTTTTCAGTGGTCTCTCCTGCCCCTGTCTGCTGTGTGTGCGCAGATACCACGAGAGCCACCAGTTTCCTCACACTGCCACCTGTACTTTGACTGTTTCATTTGTGTGTGTCAGGTTTGGTCCTGAATAAACTTATTATTTTTTTTGTTCACCGCAATTTGAGTCCTCCCTTCATCCACCTCCCGACACAAATTGGATGACCAGGCCAAAACAGGCCAAAACAGAGGGAGAAAACTGAAATAAACTGCCATTCTCTGGAGATACACTTTAAATGTATTTGTAATTACACATTTTTAAGGATAAATGAAAATGTGATATCAAATAAAATATATGTTGTTTTATTTTATGTTGTGTAGCAAGGTCTAGAATCATTTGTTTTCAGATGCCACTTGATGTTTTGTTATGCAATGTAATGAAATTCATACATTTTAAATTTGACTTTCAAAAGTGTCCAAATACTTTTTGGGGCCACTGTAAATCACATTATTGTCCCTGCGGTATGACAGTTCGTACTCTCCAACCGAGAGGCTGTGCACTGCAATAACCTGTTGAACCTTTGGTTAATATCCCAGACTTCAAAATCGAGTTATAACAAAACAGCACCCATGAGAAGTTCCCTGAAAATATTAAAATGGCTCTGGGAAAGGAACAGAGTGGAGATGATGATGACTCTTCTGATGGCAGTAAATGGCTGATGGATTCATTTTACAGGCATCTGTTCAGTTCAGGCCTCAAGTATGAGTCTCTGGCCAGAGAATGATTCAGCACAGTAGATTATGTGAACAAAACCCACACTGTCAAGGATCTTTCTGCTCTCAGGTTGAGCTCTGGAAAACCACATGAAATGAGGGGTTCAAACATTCTTTCTCTGTTTAGAGAGAAGAGTTTGCTTCCTGTCCTGAATGAAACCACTGCTGTTAGCACAATGTGAGAGTGGCACTTACTTGGATAGAGCTGAAACAGTATAGAAAAAAAAAAAAAAAAAACTTGAGACAGTGAGGTTTTATCCTGTGAATGAAAATGAGCACTCTGTAAAGTTTTAGAACTTGTTCTTTTCAGGTGGTCGATGAGCTACTTTTTTAGGTCGATAAGCATCTATGCGTTTCCAAAAGAATTTCTATGGATGGAGTTTTGTTCTGTTAAAATTGCTTTACTAGTTTTTGTTTATAGGTCATGTTTATAGGTCTATCACACCAGTTATGCAACCATGTCTAATATTTATAGTCATAATTTTTGACAGTTTCCTATTAAAACAGGTAGTTTGGCTGGGACATCTTAAAGGGCTTGTCCTATGCTGCTTTCCAATTCACCTTCTTAACTTTGCTCTAACAGTAGAAATATGTAAAGATAATGTACTTACTTTTGTTTGTGTAGCAAAAGAGTAGGCATGTCATAACTGCATCTTGAAACCAACCACATACCACTTTCTTGCATGCTGTAGTTACATGCATCATGTCACCTTAAACTGACCTGTCAATCATCTTGTCACAGTTAATGTCCTCATTTATACACTCCACAACCCATGGAATGTTTGTAGTTCTGAACCAAATCGTCCATCAAAGCACCATGGGTTGTGGGCAACATTAGCCGTTAGAGTGTGCATGGATTTGCACTTCGAAACTTCACCAGAAATAGAAGACCATCCGAGTATCTTTGGGATACTCATTTCAACATATCATTTGGGACACAGTAATTCTATTCTCAGATACTATTTAGGGCGGATAGCATGTGAATTGGGACGCAGGGCCTTTTTTAGACTTTAGTTACATCACAGCCATTAACCATCATTTTCTAGTCAGTTGCAGGTGATATGAGGGACATTATCATTTTAAAGAGCATTTGAGTGCATATAGTGTGTATAACGAAATGTGTACACTACCTGTCAAAAGACCTATTTTTTTTTTTAATATATATTTTAATGTTTTTTAAAGAAGGTTCAATTTATTGATGTACTATTACATTTAAACAACTGTTTTCTATTTTAATATATTTTAAAATATAATTTATTCCTTTGATGGCAAAGCTGAGCTGAGCTTCAGTCTCAAATGATCCTTCAGAAATCATTCTAATATGCTGATTTGGTACTTTACATTGTATTAATATTTCACAATATAACTTTTACTGTCTTTTTGATCAAATAAAAGTATAGCCTCGGTGAGCATAACAGACTTCTATAATAAAAGACATTAAAAATGTAATTATTCAACTTTGTCAAGACAGGTCTTTCAGATGGTCTTTAGTTTAGTTAATTCAACCCATAAAAGGGTGTAGGAAAGGGCCCATAGACTTTTGTTTTAAGTGCAATTAGGGTAAAGAATAATTTGTGCTTTTCATAGAGATTTTATAGATTGAATTATAGAGCTTAACTTGTATTTAGCCTGCAATATTCTTTTAAATCCAGAAAGTATGTGTTCATCCCACATATACCACTGATCCCCACTGTTACATAACTTAAACTGGACTTATCCCACATTACAGTACTGCATACATAAACACACTCACAAGAGTTTGTAATAGAAGTGCAAGCACAAGCTGATTTCAAATACATCCTGGGGCAAAAAGAAGAGGTTCACAAGGACTGAGTATGTGATTATGACAGTTTGTCTCTGACTAAACTCCAGAGAAATCACTTCAGCATAACTGATTAGAATTTTTCTGATGAAAGATGAACAAAACTTTTTCTCTGGTTCTACGTACACATTATATCAACAGTTCTGTGAATATTCGTAATAGCCTGGCATTAAGTAAAAGATAAAATTCAGCTAAATTTCACTTCTAAGCTTTTACCAGAACTGGAAAGCCTGTAACACGCTAGAGTGGAATTTGCGTAAGACCTAAGAGTTTTACCTCATTTGACCCATCTAAAATCCATGTCTTTTGTATCAAAATCAAATCTGGGAAACCGTTTGCCTCAGTGTATGCTAACCTGCAGATTACTCAAACCATAAGCTGTCCATTTCAGTAATAAAACAAAAATATTCAGCCTTGTCATACAGAGATTATTATCAGACTCACTCAAAACAGAGAATGCTACAGACAGAACTAGTGCTAAAATTTCAATACCACTTACAACTCTCCATTTATTGGATTTTGGTCTTATTTTTAGGACACTGATAACAAATATAATTAAGCGAGGCACAAACTTCCTACAATATATTATTATATTATATTATATTATATTATATTATATTATATTATATTATATTATATTATATTATATTATATTATATTATATTATATTATATTATTTTATATTATATTATATTATAAATATGTTTCCACTTGCAAATTCCTGTTTAAATTATAAACATTGCAGGACTGTGTTTGCATACATAATGGGATAATGGGATACAGACAGTAGAAAAATATAATTAGGCAATGCACAAGCTGTCTACAATTTAATTATTATAATATAATTTAATATAATATCATATATTTATGTATATGAAATAATACATCTCATGTTCCTCTTTATAATTAAAAGCTTGCAGGAATGTTTCCCTTTTATGCACATTAGGAAGGATCATTAAAAACAGAATAACTTTTAATAAAAGAAAATAAGGCTTAGTCTTTATCCATTCACACTTGAGCTCGTCCTCTGGGGCACTTGAGAGACTTAAGAGGGCATGACGACATTTCCAGTTAGTGAACACAGGGCGCAGCTGATACTCACTGGCTTTTATGGTGCATTCTGGGAATTTCTAGAGAGCATTTTGACCCTAGAAATGGATGACTCCCCAGGCAGCGCACTTACCACTGAAATAGGGAGCTGACTGAGACACACCCGGTGTCTCGAAAGACCTCTGTTAAGAACGTCAACAGCACTGATAGCACTCATACATCACTGAGATGTCCATCTGATATTTGTTTTCATCTGGAAGATGTTATTTTTAGAGCATGTGCTCATGTGCAATACGTCACTACGACACCCCAGTTGATGTTAAAGGATTAGTCCACTTTCAAATAAAATTTTCCTGATAATTTACTCACCCCCATGTCTAAGGTAACTTACAGTTAACCAGTTAACTCTCTGGTGCTCTTCATATGGCGGTCAAATTGGTGATTTCTTTTTTTTTTTTTTTTTTTTCCATTTATTCCAAGATGTTCATGTCTTTATTTTGTCAGTGGAAAAGAAATTAAGGTTTTTGATGAAAACATTCCAGGATTTTTCTCCTTGTGGACTTCAATGGCCTTCAAATGGTTGAAGGTCAAAATTACAGTTTCAGTGCAGCTTCAAAGGGCTTTAAATGATACCAGAAAAGGAATAAGGGCCTTATCTAGCGAAACGATCAGTCATTTTCGGAAAAAAATACAACTGTATATGCTTTATAAACACAAATTATCGTTTTGCACGTGCTTCCGCTTTCCGTATTCCTCAAAAAGCTTACGCTGTATGTCCTACGTCTTCCCTATTCAACTATTCAACGGAACGAACGCAGCGCCAGTTTCATTTGTTTTCCTGTAAGTAGAATAGGGAAGGTGTAGGACATACGACGTAAGCATTTTGAAGAATACGGAAAGCAGAAGCATGTGCAAGCCGATAATTTGTGTTTATAAAGCATAGATAGTTTTTTTTTTTTTTTTAAATGACCAATCATTTCACTAGATAAGACCCTTATTCCTCATCTGGTATCATTTAAAGCCCTTTGAAGCTGCACTGAAACTGTAATTTTGACCTTCAACTGTTTGGAGGCCACTGAAGTCCATTATAAGGAGAATAATCCTGGAATGTTTTCATCAAAAATCTTAATTTATTTTCAACTGAAGAAAGAAAGACATGAACATCTTGAATGACATGGGGGTGAGTAAATTATCAGGAAATTTTTATTTGAAAGTGGACTAATCCTTTAAAATGGCATTCAGCAGATGTTTACACAGCATTCATCAATTAGAATGTGTATGAATATGCTGTTTTGACATGAGTAGTGGTGCATTTTACTGAAAATAAGTTTTCTTTTAGGTCAATCTCTAACAGGTTACATAAAAATGTAATATGCAGCGATGGAGATGTTCTAATTAAACATCACTTTTTTTGGTGCTTCAGACGAAAATTTATGGTAGCCGGAATTTTGCTGCATCACTAGTTATAACACAAACTAGAACTCAGTGCATCTCTGTATGTGTACATGCAGCACAGTACGAAACGTTGGGTCTGAAATGGAATGCAGTGACTGAACGTGTCCGATCCCACCCATGTTAACGTTAACACCGTTGCCAGACAAAACTATATTTGAAGTGGAAATAGGATGAGACACAGTTATCTTTGTATTCAGCATGAGGGCAATACAATTCCAGCCTGTGCCATTTCCTGAACCCATCTTCTCCCATGGGCCTGCTAGTGAATATGAAGAGTTGTATGTGCTGGGCTCTGTCAGGCTGTGATAATAGTCACATGTATCAGTCCGTCTATCAGGACGCATTTCATTTTCAGCTTTTGTCTGTGCCCAAGCCTCATTTTTAAGATGAATATCTAGTAAAGATGCTCAGAGGAAAATATACAATAGGTCAGAGGTATTGGCACTCCTCCCTTTTTTTCCCCAAGAAGAAAGAGAGGGACATATAAAAGGAAAGCAGGCTAGATTTGTGCTATTTTTAGCTTACCCTATCATTAGCATGTTCTTAACTCTCAAAGAGCATGAGTCTGAAATAAACATCCTCAAAACCCTACCAGCTCCCTATGGAGATCATATACTTCACAGAAAAAGAAAAAAGATCTTGGTTAAAGCCTGCTGCACACTGTGTTTTTCCCTTCTTTTTTTGATTGTCGCTTGTCAGATTGTACGATATGACCTCAGTGAGATTGCGGGTAAAAGCCAAAGCAGACTATTGCACATCACTGCTCTTTTGTGTCAGACTGTACGATACACATCTCAGGGCCTCGGTCACGATTGACACCGTCGGTGTCAGACAGCCTCATTTACACATGAAATTGAAATGGTACCATGCGAATCCAAGCAAGCCCTTGCGCTAATGTTTTGCTTGAAATAGAAAACTAAAAAAGAGTGTCTGAGTGAAAGGACGTTTGTGGACTGAACCCAAGGTCATTTTGATAGTATGATCATTATGTGAATGCAATTTATGGTGCATGTCGGATATTGGCGAGCTAGTAGAACTTTTTTTTTTTTTTTACCTGAATGTGTCTGTTTCTGTTTTTGTGCAGACTGTGTAATTAAATGTTCACCTGGATCAGCTCCTATCGATCCATAAAATGTGCATTATGCTTTTCATTAACGATGAAACTATCAGTTCTTCTGCAGTGATGAAGTCAGACAGGTTCTGTTGCAGATCAAGAGCTTTAATATGAATAAAGACTGAGTGTGACAGTGAGAGGTTTGAAGTTTGGAAGTTCAGAGGAGCCGGTGATTATTGCAACACTGAGAACAGAGATACTCTATGTTTGCTCTGAGCTGTTTAATGGGCCAAACACCAAACAAATCCAGAGAGTGATGAAGGGATGAGTGCTTTAGAGGAATTCATGTGTTGAATTTTTGAGCTGATGGCATGTAATCTGCAGTGCTACACAGGAAGCGAAATGTAAAAGTCTTGCTGCAATTGCAGTTTATTTCAGTTTTCAGATATCACCATTTTTATACTTTAGTGGTGAACAGATAATCATAAAAATATCTATGTTTTTGAATTTAGAGTTCTAAATAGTATTTAAAGGGTTAGTTCACCCTAAAATGGGAATGAAGTCATTGTTTAGCCAACTCACCCTAGTGTTGTGCTAATGTTGTATGTCCTTCATTCTTTTTCAGACCACAAAAGGAGATATTTAAAAAAAAAAAAAAAAAAAAAAAAAAAAAATCTGGGCGAATAGAGTCACATGAATGTGCAGTAGAGCTGGCCAAGGTCAGGATTTTCCTTAAATAATTTGTTAAATTTCGGTTTGTTTACCAAACCCTATCATATACCCCCAGATTATGTGGAATATACAACATGTGTTGCATCGGACCACTCTATGATACTTTTGCGTCTTTTTATAAAGCTTGATGCTGGTCGCTATTCACTGAATATATATATGGATGAGCGCGAGCAGGACATTTTTTTTTTTTTTTTTTTTAATTCTCCTTTTGTCATTCGAAAATGAAAGAAATGCAAACAACACCAGGGTGAATAAATTATGACTTTAATGAGTTTGTTTGCCCATATAATCTTTAGGGTATTAGGTTTGCTAATTTGGCTTTCTGTCCACTGAGGAGGAAGCATCTTCAACTCGAGCTCTGATACATTCTTGAATGCATTCTTGCAGAATAAAAGAAAAATTCTTACTGACCCCAAGCTTTTAAATGGTACAGTAGAGTATATAAAATAAAAATGTATAAATAAAGAAATATTACTTATAAAAGTAAACGTAAAAGTAAAAATAAATAAATAAATAAATTAATTAATTAATTAATCACTGGTTTATATGTCAGTGGAGACTTAATGAGTTTGGAAAAAGATAATTTCCCTTCAATTAAAGTTAGCTTTCTTAATCTTTTTATGATGTAGTCCACTGCACTTTCCAGAGGAAAAAATGCTCTTTAGGTATATTCAGAATATAACCTGGCATCGACCAATCTCCTGTTTGCTTTCAGATGCTACAGGTCACAAGAATAATTTGACGATCTGAGCTGAATCCAACTTTATATTTAAGATTTGCAGTTTACATGAAACTTTTAGATTATGTTCTTGTAACATAACTTTATTTAAAGGTGAAGGTAATTCTCTTAGCGCATAAAACATGACATTTCAAAATCGAATCGAACATTTGTTCCCCTAAATCTGGCAAAATTCAGAAATTTGTTTGCAGCACAATCCATCTTTCATGTCTCATACGTGAGCTGCACACCTTAGTAGAACAGAATAACACATTGACTGAAAATAATATACCTTTTTTTTTGCAGATTTATTTTCCCCTCTGGCAGTGCTATTTTTTAGAGTCAGTTTGAAATGTACATTTTTCTATTAATATTGACTCTTGTTTATGTTATTACCCTTTTCCCATTGTACCTGTTTTGTTGTGCCAAAGGTCAAAATGTATAGTTTGATAGTATGTCAACACTCTCAAAAATGACTAAATGCCACTGGCTAATTCTAAATTGTGTTATTTAATTATAGATATACGTATAAAAACAGTAATGAAAACGAAAAATAAAAGTCTTTCTCTGGGGTGTCTGGCATGAGCGAAGTTTGGCCTTGATATCTATGTTAATGTCAAAAACAACCCTCCTGCAGTAAAGACACGTGATTTGCTCTAATCTGTCAAGTTCACCATCAGACAGCACAGCGTCTGACATTGAAACAGCCGGAGTTGAACCAGAGTTGCCTTGAGCAGAATGAATTTACCATAATCTAATAAGAAAGTTATTACATTTCCTTACAACATAAATCACTGTTAGCAACAGCAGTATCAACATCCCCGCATACACACACACACAGGCAGAGGAAATCATCTATGGAGAAAACGTGAACCCCTCTGTGAATCTCTGCTGAACAAATGAGAAAGAAACAGCAAGATGTTACAACTGTGCAAACATGCGCTGGCTGAGGAACATCAACAGAGTAAGAATAAATGAGATTTCATTTCTAATAACAGTATTAACTGATATGAGGAGGAGATCCTTCCTGAGCTCTTAGAAGAGAGATCCATCAATATTTCTTTCTTATGGGGAGCAGGACACACTGTTAAATGGGCTACGGGGTGGGACACATGTGCTTCTCCAGAGGGAGAGCCGAGGACATGCGGTACAATACCTTTTTCAATATGACCGAGCTTCTTTTCCAGGGTTGTGCACCATCTTGAACGTAATTAAAGGGATAGTTCACCTCAAAACTGAAAATTCTTCAAAAGTCATCATTTAACCTTTTGACCGGTACGGTCCCACATACGAGATTTAGAACGTTCAGTGACGTCACATAACTGCCATATTCAAACTGTGCTTTCACGCTTTAGCCAAGAGACGGACGCCCTCAGCGCTTGTCATATTATATCACAACTATACAGTGTTTTCAGCCACATAAGTTTTTTTTTGTTGTTGTTTTTTTGGTTTCAGACATTTACATACACATAAGCACTAGTAAAACAACACATTTAGAGTTTGTAAAATACACAGTGATGTCAGACATCAGTGGAAGCAGCGATAACAATCCATTCAAATTTAATT
Organism: Chanodichthys erythropterus; assembly: GCF_024489055.1. Lineage (NCBI taxonomy): Eukaryota > Metazoa > Chordata > Actinopteri > Cypriniformes > Xenocyprididae > Chanodichthys > Chanodichthys erythropterus. The sequence goes on from NC_090229.1 coordinate 19,739,342, forward strand.
TGCCAACGTTTATATTCATATCAGACACACATAGTGGGCCTAAGTAACTATAAAGCTTACTCTATCATTCTCCCAGTTCACCGGCAAGTGTTCTAAATCGGACTGACAGGACTCTCTGAACTAAGATGGCGGCACCCATCTTGCATTATAGATCAAGATAAAGATAATTATAATAAAGATAAAAGGTTTTTAAATGACAAAACACACTGACTTACACATAAATTCAGAATCGGAATATGGTAAGCAAGTTTGTGAATATTTTAAATAAAAAAAGAAAAACAAAATAGCGGTACATCTGTCATACAGTGTTATTGTGGCTGCGGTGTGTTACGTGACAAGCATGCGTCGCCATGGAAACAATAAGGGCAAACGTTCAAAAATAAAGGTTGTCTTAAAAAAACTCACTCTGGGGGGTCAGCTACTCTAGAATATTATAAACTTATGCGTGAAAGGGTTAATCACCCTCAGGTTGTTCCAAACCTTTATGACTTTCTTTCTTCTGTGGAGCATAAATGGAGATATTCAGTGTTTTTTTTTCTGTCTATACAATGGAAGTCAATGGTAATCAAAACTGTTTGGTTACAAACATTTTTCAAATAACTTCTATGTCTGGAATGACACGAGGGTGAGTAAATGACACAATATTAATTTTTAGATGAACCGTGACTTTAAGAATGTCTTATTTTTAAATTCAAGTTCAATTTGTGAATTTGAATTAAATTCTGTTAGCAAACAGGATTCGGAATTTTAATTCTAAATGAAAGTAATACATATAATAAGTTCTGTAAATGCATTTTTACTACATTTTTTTTTACTAAATTGTACTTAAATTTCCAGAAACATTATTTATTTTGTTTTAAAATACCACCCATAGAAATGTAGTATATTTATATCATGATTTATATTATTTGTATCTCATTATTATTATTAATAAAACAATAATGTTTATAATAATGTTATTATTATTTAACACTATTAATAATGTTAAAATTGTTTTTATATATAAACCACTACACAAATTTGGATATCAATAAATGTTTATACTTTATTTATCCATTTAAAGTGAATAGGTTTTATAAAGTTTGTCTGAAAACAACATTTTGTGGTACTGTATGGCACAATTACAGTCACATAATCATCAAAAAACATCAAAATTATTATTTTGACAGTATTGTGCTTAGTTTACAAAAACTTCTAATAATAAGTTGAGAAATTCTATGAGGAAAAAAATAGGCATAAGACATAATGTAATGCATTCCTCTCTGGTGTGTTGAATATCTTGAATATCTTTGTCATCAATTCAAATTCCAAGTCATCATCCTGTGGGGTGTGACCGATTCAATTCAAATTCTCATGAACTGAATTCAAACTTTAAAAACTGAAAGGGACACAGTTCTTATCCTCTGAATTTTGCCCAAACCTTCTTCTTGTCATAGATCTCAGCCAGCCAGAAAATCATATTATACATTCTATATGTATATCCGGCTGTGAGATGCATAAAAGAAAGTAAGAGAGCACTTCAGGTGTTACTGAGGTTTCCATGGTAACCATCTCACGAGTGTCGTCTAGTTCTCACATTGTTTGGGTGCATTATGCGTGTACCCTTTGTGTTTATGTATGTCCGATGATATTTGAGAGACAGTGAGATGTAATGAGAAAACAGTAGGACAGATGCACGGCGAAATGAGGGATAAAGAGTTCGCAGTGAGGGCAATAAGAAGAAGAGATGAGAAAGGGATGAAGGAAGAGAATCCAGCAAACAGACGGATAGAAAAAGACAGCGTTATTGCTCCGGATCTGCGGGTGGTTTGACAAGTCTCTTCATAATGCTGGAGCACAAAGCCAGAAAAGCACCGGCTGACCCTCGATCAGTGCTTCAAGATGTATTCCAGCTGTATGATCCCTGCAGCTGTCTGGCGGTCAGGGTTAATGTGCGCTCTATAAATAAGCAGCGTTTGGCATTTGATCAACATCTTCTCTCAGAGGCATGTGATCTCGGCAGGGCTCCAGTCATTACGAGACCACAGACAGACGCGCCCCAAAGACAGGTACACGCTCGCGATCCACACACACACGCTCTCCTCACCTCTCGGAGAGCACGGTAAACGACCAAAGCTCCTCTGGGAACGCCTGTTGCTAGGACATGAGAGATTACCAAGCAATCAGATTTACAAAATGATTACAGAAAAAAAAACATTAAAGGAGACAGTGAGAGCGGGGAGAGGGAGAGGAAAAACCGACAATTTGTCTGTCTTGAGGGAGATGTGCTATTATGAGGAGATGTAATGCATGAGATGGATCTCCGTCAGAGCTTGTAAACCCACAGGATGACAATCATACCTCACACATCCTCTTCAGCGCCATGAGTTTAGGCACCTCTGCGCAGCTCTAGGCCTCCACGCGATTACTAAAGGATCAGCGGAGGCCCTTTAGAGAGGTTCAGTTCTTACTCATTTCTTGGGATCAGATGATATAATCCCTAATGCACAAACAGTCTGACTGAACCCAGATAGCTGGACAGCGCCACACATACACCAACACAGGAGTGACAATGCAAGCTCCGTAAGCAGCCTTTAGGAAGTAAAGATAAGGAAGTGACAAATAAATCAGCTTTAACTATCAAAAATAAGTAACTTGGCTGGAACTATCAGACAGTTTCAGAAGCCAGACAAGAATATATTAAAGAGATGGTTCATTCAAAAATGAAAATTCATTTACTCTCCCAGTTCTTCTGAATGACTCAAAACCTTTCAAAGTGTAACGGATGTTGTGATAGTCTTTTCTTCCATATTGTGATTCATATCAGATTGAAATAGCTTCTCGAACAGGAAAAAAAAAATGAAGGGCGGGGCTTGATTTTGTCTGTCGGGAACTGAATGGATCATTGTGGTTTGCTATTTCTGTGATGTCATGTGAGTGACAGGTTGTCCCTCCCTTGTGCCAGTAAACACAGAAGAAATGTTGTTTCAAGAGGGAGGTGAAGTTATTTTGTACGGAAGCCCATTTGGACTTAACTGCTTAATATCTTGAAATAAGTCGTTATTACGACATAAGTCGTTATTATGATATAATATCTTATGTTGAAATAACGACTTAATATCTTGAAATAACGGCTTAATATCTCAAAATAACGACTTATGTCAAAATAATGACTTAAAGGAACACTCCACTTTTTTTAAAAAAATAGGCTAATTTTCAACTCCCCAAGAATTAAACAGTTGAGTTTTGTTAATGCATAACAACTAAAATCTGCTTTGATGGTTGTTATTTGTTTTGACCATATTAAAGTTGCACTCTAAAAAATGCTGGGTTAAAAACAACCAGTTGGGTTAAAAATGGACAAACCCAGCGGTTGGGTTAAATGTTTGTCCAACCTGCTGCGTAGTTTTATTGAACTCAACTATTGTTAAATTACAGTATTGCTTGCTTAAAATGAACCCAAAGTACTGTATGTTGTAAATTAACATTTATTAATATGTTTAATAAATGAACATTTATTAATAGGTTTATTGAATAAAAATGAAACAATAAACATGTATTCAATTGCTTAAATGTTCACCTATTTGATTATTGTTGCCTCTAGTAATTATGTGTCAGATTTTTAATTTCCAACCTTGAGTTGTTGTTGTTTTTAACCCAGCATTTTTTAAAGTGTAGTTTTCAGAAACATGTCTAATAAGTTGAGATGTACCCTACTGAGACTAAATAAGGCATAATTAAGACATAATGAGGCATAATTAGACATAATGTTAAAACTATAAGTGAAAAAAATATTTTTACTGAATTAATTTACTTATATTAAGTTTTAGTTTGTTCTTCATCTTCACACAAAACTATGGTTTGACTTCAGAAGACTTGGAATATAACAAGAGTTGTATGGACCGCTTGTGACTTGGTGAGTAATGATGGTATGGTTTTGATTTTTGGGTGAACTATCCTTTTAAATTTGCAACTGAATTTCCGCAAAATTCAAAATATAAGACTTGTTCTAAAAATTCCATCAAAATAAATTGGTAGTGAAATAAATCAAATCAACAAGAAAATCATACAAAACACTGCAAATGGTGTGTTACATGTATAACATTTTTTTTAAATTATTTAAAAGATCAAAAGATCAAACTTGGCACTCACTGAAGCACCTTCATGAGATCTAAAATCATATAAATGTCAAAAACGATTGTTGCCCTGAAAGCATTCTAGGCTCTGGCTGGTTTCCTCTCATCTGAAGCTAAAAGCTCATTACTCTAAATCATATGAGGAAAGTTAAATCTTGAGAAACAGGCGTTTGTGAAAGTGCCTGTCTGGGGGTGATATTTAACAGCATTTTAAATCATCAGACTAGAAGAAGTGCTATGGCCTGACTACAAATGGCCGTCTTCCAAATCACTAAATCACAGAGGAAATTTACCCGTTAGTCATACAACATAAAAAAAGAAATACTGAACTTCAGTGAACTAAAAGCATCTGACTCAATGTGTTATAGTGGATTGTACTGTAAACATGTCCAAGTATGGGTTGTGATATGTAATTAATATATTCAGACAGAAATTGTGGAGCTCATACAGTCATAAACCTAATGAACTTCTTTCAAGATGATCAACTCTAAGTGTTTACTCAAGTACAACAGAATGTCTCATGCGCATTTTCGTGACAGCATGTTATACTGAAGATAAGAATTTTTATCATAGCCATTTTGCAATTAACTGAGCTGTGTGTGCATTTATTTAGCTTTAGTTTTTGGGACAAAAATGCTGAATAAAATCCCAACGAGCCCTAGCTTACAAATATACACAATACAAATATAGTGTTTCTCTGGTGTGTTTGTGTTAAAACAGTAGAATACAACACCCTGCTTTAACACCTACTGCATCTCGTCAGATAAAACATTGAATCGGTTGCTTGGCAACCAAAAGCCAGAGCATGCAATATACAAAATGAGGGGGAGATAAATAATCAGAAAGCAGTTTAAACACAAAAGGGAGCACAAAACAAGTGTACACACATGTACACGCACATATACAGGCTCTAAAGTTCATGTGGAGTAAACCGACGCAATTGTAGACAGAGAGGGACAAAATAAACAGCGAAAGATGTGAGATGATGGGCGGGAGCAGAGAGATGAAGAGATGGCACTAAGCTTGCTGTGCCCTTTAAATCTGAAGGGTACATCAAAATTACCAGAGACCTGATGGAAAAAGAGGGACAGATAAAGAAGTGTGTGTGTGTGTATGCAGGCACTCATCATGATCTTTTGGGGCCCTATAATCTGTAGAGTTCATAATCATGATAAGAGGACATGACTGCACCGGACTGCAAATGGTGCAGAAATGCAATGAATCTCAATACTTTGTGTGTTTACTGGGTCTAACACATTCTGTTTCACAATGAAAATAGTTCTACAGTAGAATTAACTGCTCTGAGTAACACGAATGCTGTTTTTGAAATCGTAGACTCTCTGAACTTCTTTTGAGTAAGTAATTACTAAAAAAGTTAAAAAAGTATGTTCTATACAGTATGAATGAGTGTAGTATCAGTATAATTCGGATGTAATACATCTGTCATGTTGTCATTTTACCAATCCTTTCCAATGGCCTCATGGGATAGTAAAGCATCCATTTAATGCACACTTCAGAATTTCGCTGGAAGTATTAAAACATCCAGGTACTTTTCACTTACTGTTTTATAAATACTGTGAATTCAGACATACGTTCAACGTACGTCAGTAGTGACGACGAATTGGGATATCGCCAGAGAGCCCCTATCAGCTTCGAGAGAACTAAAACAAGCCAATGAACATTGGCGTGCGATATTTGCACACCGCCCACATCTGGGGGACATAAATAGGAAGCAGATGCAATCGCACTCTGTCTTTCGCTTCAGAGCCAACACTTTGGTGTCCTACAGCCTGACTGAACTTCAAACAAGTATGAAGAACGAAAGAAGCAGCCTTGGATTGCTGGTCCTTCTCATGGGGGACCTAGCGTCTTAGTCAGAGCTTCAGCAGAGGATCAGATGTCGACTGCTACATTGGAGAGAGTGTTGTTGGGCTCTGAAAATGAAGATGAGCGTCCCACGGTTGTGGTGTGCTCGTGCTGAATCAGATTCAGACTTGACAACAATGCTTTCCTGGGCCTCTGGGGGCGTTGTGCGACGAGTACCCGCCTTGCCCCGCCCCCTGTCTTAGCCCAGAAGTGCATGGAAAAACTTGTCAGTTTGTGGCCTTTTTTGACGTCAAATATGGAACGCCAAGGGGGCCATAATCTGCATTGCAAGTTTTTTCTCTCTCACTACCCTCTAGGGTGGGGTGGCAGTGCTACGGGCATGAGTCTTGGCCCCGGCAAGTCCGTGGTAGGCCAAAGTACTCATTGCATTGGGTAGTTCTGAGTCGGGGTTGAGCTACGCATGATGCAAGTCATAGCGCAGGCCCCTGGCCAGACGATGTCCACCTTGGTGGTCCAGAAACACCCCTGGCTAGCCTTGTTGGGATGTGTCGCCGTCTCGATGCACTCATCTCACAAGCTGGCCTAAAACCCAGCCCGCAGTAAACCCAGTTGGCTAGCGGGTAGTGGTCCTGGAGGTAAGGCGATCTGGAGCTGAGGTAAACAGTTCTTTGGGAGACGATGCTCGCATTGCTCCCTCCCCGGAGGAGGGCCGGGTGGAGAATTTGGTCTGTTCCGCCGCTGGCACTCCGGAGTCCAGCGGTACCCACTAAGAGCTGTTTTCTGATCTTCCAGGTCCCAAGTGGGTGTGGCTGGCAGTGTGCAAGGCTCTGCCTTGCCACTCCCAGCCCCCTCTCACTTCGCCAGCAGGTGTCAGTGTGTTGGTGCAGGCCGCGCCCCGTGTGCCGTCTCCCATACGTACTGCTACCTTGCAGAGTCTGATCACACTCTGGGCCGCTACCATGCCGTCCGAGTGGGGTCCCCGTACACTGGTTCGCTGCCCCACCCCTGGTACGTCTGTGGTGCGTTTGGCTCTGCTGGTGTCTGGAAGCCTGGATAGTGCTCTCCAGCCCGTTCCGCTTGTTCATTCGTACTATCAGAGTCGGCTATGCGTTTCAGTTCGTCCGGTGTCCTCCGGGTTTCAGGGGTGTCCACTACACTCAGGTGTCGCTGGACATTGCACCTGTTCTCTGGGCGGAGATTGCTGTCCTCCTGGCAAGGGATGCAATTGAGCCGGTCCCTCCAGCCGATTTGAAGTCAAGGTTTACAGCCTCTACTTCATTGTACCCTAAAGGGTGGTGGGCTATGGCCAATCCTGAATCTGTGCGTATTGAACCGGTACCTCTGGCTGGTTTGCAGCGTTCGACCTGTAGGATGCGTACTTCATGTCTCGATTCTGCCTCGTCACAGGTCAAGCATAGCAGTACAAAATCCTACCCTTCGGGCTAGCCCTGTCGCGCCGCATCTTTACGAAGGTTGCAGACGCGGCCGTTGTTCCCCTCAGTTCGCAACTACCTTAACGACTGGTTGATCCTGGCCAGCTTGCAAGAGCAGTTGTGCGAACACAGGGACATGGTTTTAGCTCACCTCAGCCGGTTGGGTCTTCGGGTCAACTGGGATAAGAGCAAACTCACCCCCGGGCTGATCTCTTATCTCGGTCTCGAGCTAGACTCGGTCGCCCGGACTACGCCCCTCGCCGAGGAGCACGTCCAGTCAGTGTTAAACTGCCTGAGTACACAAGCGCAGGACAGCGGCCCCACTGAAAGACTTTCAGAGGATCCTGAGGCATATGGCATCTGCAGCCGCGGTCACGCTGCTCGGATTGCTCCATATGTGGCCGCTTCAACAATGGCTCCGTGGCCGGGTCTCGAGATGGGCGTGGCAGCGTGGTACGCTCAGTTTCCTCGTGACACCGTGCTGCCATCGCACCCTCATCCAGTGGTCAGACCCCTTGTTTCTGGGGGCGGGAGTGCCGCTCGAACAGGTGTCCAGGCATGCTGTGGTCTCCCCAGACACCTCGGCCACCGGATGGAGGCCACGTACAACGGGCGTGCAGTGTCGGGCCTTGGATGGGGCCTTAACTGCATTGGCATATCAATTGCCTGGAGTTGCTAGCAGTATGTCTTGCACTGGGCCGCTTCAAGGAGCTGCTGTCAGACAAGCACGTACTGGTCCACTCGGACAGCACTGCGACCGTTGCGTACATCAACCTTCAGGTTGTCTACGCTCCCGCCGCATGTCGCAACTCACCCGCCATCTCATTATGGAGCCAGATGCATCTGAGGTCGCTTCGTGCCATTCATGTCCCAGGTGTGCTCAACCGTGCAGCCGTGCAACGCTCGGCACGGATGCCCTGGCACACAGCTGGCCCCGGGGCCCACGCAAATATGCATTTCCCCAGTGAGCCTTTTCGCACAATTCCTGTGCAAAGTCAGGGACAAGGAGCAGGTCTTGTTAGTGGCTCCATACTGGCCCACTCGGACTTGGTTTTCGGACCTACGCTCCTTGCAACAGCCTCTCCCTGGTACATTCCTCTGAGGAAGGACCTCCTGACTCAGAGATGGGGCACCCTGTGGCACCCACGTCCTGTCCTGTGGAACCTCCTCGTGTGGTCCCTGGACGGGATGCAGAGGTTCTGAGTGATCTCCCGTAAGCGGTCATAGACACCATCACTTCCGCTAGAGCTCCTTCCACGAGGAGCCTCTATGCGTTGAAGTGGAACCTGTTTGTCGAATGGTGCTCCTCTCATGAGAGGACCTCCGATTATGTTCGGTCAGATCTGTGCTTCCTTCCTGCAAGAGGGCCTGGAGCGAAGGCTGTCTCCCTCCACCCTCAAGGTGTATGTTGCCGCTTAGCCGCACATCACCATGCAGTTGACGGCAAGTCCCTGGGGTAGCACTATCTGATTGTCAGGTTCCTGAGGGGGGTGAGGAGACTAAATCCGCCTCGCCTTTCCTCCTTACCCTCTTGGGAGCTGACCCTGGTGCTTACATATCTCCGGGGTCATCCCTTCGAACCTTTGCAATCGGTCGAGTTAAAAGTACTGTCCCTTAAGACCGTCCTCCTGGTTGCATTGGCTTCGCTTAGAGGGTAGGGGACCTGCATGCATTTTCGGTCGACGAATTGTGCCTGGAATTCGGGCCTGGGGATTCTCACGTTTCCTGAGACCCCGACCGGAATATGTGCCCAAGGTTCCTACCACTCCCTTCAGAGATCAGGTAGTGAACCTGCAAGCGCTGCCCTCGGAGGAGGCAGACCCAGCCCACGCTTCACTCTGTCCAGTTCGCGCTCTGCGCGTTTACGTGGACAGAACTTGAAGCTTCAGGACCTCAGGTCAGCTCTTGTCTGTTATGGAGGCCAGCAGAAGGGAAAGGCTGTCTCTAAACAGAGGATGGCCCACTGGATAGTGGATGCCATTGCCCTGGCTTACGATTCCCAGGGCATGCCCTGCCCGTTCAGGTTTAGAGCTCACTCCCCTAGAGCAGTGGCTTCTTCCTGGGCGCTGGCTCAAGGCGCCTCGCTGACAGATATCTGTAGAGCTGCGGGCTGGGCGACACCCAACACGTTTACTAGGTTGTATAGCTTACGTGTAGAGTGGGTATCTTCCTTTGTACTCACTTCAACCAGTCGGTAGATGCGTTGTACCTGCTCTTTGTGTCGGCTTGCAATGCCATTTTCGCCCTCTGGGCCGGATACGTGCATCTTTGACTCCAGTCGTGTTCCCCTGTTGGCGAACCCTGTTGAGCTCCTCCGCCTCCCCTTCGGCTCGGACATTGTGGAGTGTCTGTTGCCAGGCCAACATCCGTTTCTGACGTTGTCTGTTGGCTGGGTTCCATATATCGTGACCCCTCTACGTGAGTGGTCCCATATGTGTATCGTCCACGGTCTACCTCCCTACAGTGAGCCCATGTCTATCCCTGAGCAAAGTTAACTCTGCCGTCACCTGTCAAATGAGTCTCCCCCTACTTAGGTGGGGCCATTCCAGGGACTTCGTATGCGTACTGGCCTAGCGTCAGACCATATGTATTCTCCACATAATTCCTCCCCAAGGGTAGGTAGTGGCCTCCGCAGCGTCCCCTCGGGTTCGCTTCCCCAGTGTAGTCTAGTTTACTTAGTGGGTAGATCGGATCAGCAGTAGACCCTCTCGGCGTTAGCTTGCCCCCTTCACCATCCCACGGGTGCGACGGGTGGCTTGAGCTTGCGCTGAGCACTGGAAGGGGTTTCGTAACTGTGGCGCTTTAGTTGGGATCCCAATTCGTCGGTCACTACACAAATGTCTCGGTTATGTATGTAACCCTTGTTCCCTGAAGGAGGGAACGTAGACGTACGTCCCATCGCCACAGTTTCTGTACCCTCGCTGCAGTGCGGACACCAGTTGTCTCCTCAGCGAAAAACAGAGTGCGATTGCATCTGCTTCCTATTTATGTCCCCCAGATATGGGCGGTGCGCATTATGCAAATATCACACGCCAATGTTCATTGGCTTGTTTTAGTTCTCTCGAAGCTGATAGGGGCTCTCTGGCGATATCCCAATTTGTTGGTCACTACTGGTGTATGTCTCCGTTCCCTCCTTCAGGGAACGAGGGTTACATACATAACTGAGACGTTTTTGAACAAATCGGTATCATTAATGAATAAATCACTTCCTCATTTTCTCATTAAAAATCAACTGTTGCCACCTACTGGTGTAATGATGTAAGATAGAAGAAAGAATCACTAAAAATGCCCAAATATAACTATTATATTATATTATAATTCTACTCATACAAAGCTCAGAATTATTTAATCCTTAAAATCTAAACCTGTGTGTCCTTACTCTTAAAATTTCTGCACAGTCATCCAATCAGACCGAGAAAGTGCTTTCCAGTTTTGTAAGCAATATGCATCAGACTATAGGTAGTCTGTAGGTGCAAAGTCTAAGACTAGTTTTAGTCATGATATGAGTCTGTGTTTGGTACAACTGTATGATTATTGGCTGCATATATAGATATATTTATAACATTTCTAAGTGCGTGGCAGTGGCGGAGTCGTATTAATTTAGCACACATGCATATAATCCCTTGAGATAAGCGCAATCTGGCATCAGGAAATAACACCAGCCATTTGTGTCCAAACAAAGAAATCATTATGTGACTCTTGTAACTAATAGCTCCACTCAGTGAATGATGCCATAATCAGAGAGAAAACCAACACAAACAACTGTAACCTCTGACTTGAGCCATATGGTACTGCAGTCTATGTCTGAGCTAATGTGCAGTAGAGGATAAAATGCCATGTTTCTGTCTGTCATGTTGGATCTACATAAACTAAAATGAAAGGCAGTTCACTCGTTTATGCTCACAGCATGAAACGGAGGTGAAGTGGTTTGACTGAGGGCACAAAAAGCTCATGCCACCCTGCCGTGAAGGGTCTGAACACAGGGGTCAAGCTTTAGTACGCTGACCACACAAACCACAGGACATGCCTGGGCGGCCTTTTAACACAAAAGCTCATGCATAAAACAGATTGTGGCTCTGTGTGCATGTGTGTGCACACAGAGCCGCATCATGTGTGTGCCTCAGAGTGTAGAGAGATTTGTGACCATGGGATACACATGAAAAGTAGCAATCAGTTTTTAATCTTTTAAAAAAATTATATATATAATTTTTTATATATATAATTTTGGGGGCCAAATTTCTTTGAAGAATCAGAGGGAGTGATGGCAAAGAGAAGCATGATTTTCAAAGAAAATGATCAAGGACTTTTCCTATGAAGTTGTCTGAAACTACTGCAGACTCAAAGTTGGGGAAACTGTAAGAAGGGAGCATTATTTCATATTTTTCTTCAAGTTTGATGGTTGGAATGTGGAATAATAATAACTTATTTTGTATAGTCCATGTTTTGTAAACATTCTCCTGTTTTTCTATCAAGAAGAATGTTTTTTTAATAATTTTTTGTTAACATTTTCGTTATGTTTCTAATGTAAAAAAAAATCAATACAAAAATATTAGTTATAAATATAAACTATTATTTAAATGCTACATGCTCGCACAACAGCACTTCAGACTGCTTCAAAGCGATTCTCAATCAATGAAAAGCACAGATTTATGCCAAGCGATTGAACTCAAGTCGATTAATTATTAAAAAGTCTACTTCATGGTTGTAAGAATCTGAAGGATCAGCCTGCAATAGTACAGATATTTCAAAATAAGAGTCCAGGTGTATTTTGGGCTTGTTTATAATTAAAATTCACACGCTAAGTTTTTTCTTTTGGGCATTATTGGTATTTTGGTTACACAATAAATTGTATTTAATTTGATTTCCATTTAATTCATAGTAAATTACTGTAGTCTCCCCCACAGGAAGAAAAGACTAAGAACATTATTTGACACATATATTATTCATTATATAAATTTTACTAGCAAAATCTGTGTCCTATTCACTGAGAGAGACACTATATGACAGCAAGAAGAACAGGAAAAGGTGAACCATTTAATGCTGTAATTTTGCATAATTTACAATGCATAATATTAGTTTGTAATTAAATGTAATATGCTATGTAATTAAAATTAATGTCAATAAATAAAAATACTGTTAAAAATCACACATTATTTGTTTGTCACATGTAGTAGACCATTTTTTGCCGTGGGTAATAGGATTTTTTGCCCGGCTACCACCGCAAGTATATTTCAAACCTGTGGGAAGCAACTGTGATATATATATATATATAATTTAAATAATAGGTTTTATATATATATATATATATATATATATATATATATATATATATATATATATATATATATATATAGAGAGAGAGAATATTTATGAATATATATCTATTATGAATATTATAATGTTCATCATTTTATTTCAAATGCCTACTAAAGCCTGACCAACAACTTGTTCAATGATTATTTATCAGAAAGAACCCAGTGTGTCTCAGTGGAAAATTCCATTTCAATAGAACTAACTGTTAAAGAAAAGGTATTCCACAGGGATCTATTTTGGGACCTATCTTATTTTCAGTTTATATAAATGACCTAGGCTAGAATATACTTACTGTATACACTGATGACACAATTGTTTACACAGTGGAACCTTTGAATCAAGCCACTGCGCTTCTGCAAGATTCCTTATGGATATTGCAAAATACAGTGTCAAATTTAAAATTGTTTTTGAACTCTAAAAATACCAAACATATATGCTCTTTACTCATTGTAGCACTAAAATAGTTGTTCCACTTGTTTAACTTTAGAATGTGTTTGTATAGAAAGAGTGAACTGTTAAAAATCCTTGAGCATATGGCTTAATGAAAAGTTGGGTTTTAGCGTACATATTGAAAATCTTTTTAAAAAAGGTTAGACCTAAATTAGACTTTTTTTTTTTTTTTTTTTTTGTTTAAAGAGTCCCTCTTCATGCACTCATCATTGTACCTTGTATGAATCTGTTGGCTGATGTTTATTGCTAAGGCACTGTTAGGGTAAATTACCCACTTATATCTGCATACTTTTATCTTATTGCACCTGTAACTATAGCACTAGATCTACTACTAGAATTATGTTCCTAGGGTACATTCAGAGCTTGGTAAAACTGCCTTCTTTTTTACGCTCCCTGGTTATGGAATGAGGTGCAGAGGATTATAATGCTGGAAACACTACCATCATTAAATATATATATAAAAAAAAAAAAAAAAAAAAAATTACAGATCAACCTGAAGAAAACATGTGCATGTTTTAAGTAATCTTTGACATATGAGTTGTCAATCGTTGTCATATGAGTGCTAGATAAAATATGTGTGATAGATATGTGTTTTTGGTTTTATGTGTTGTATTTTATGTATTTGTTAAAGTCCCCCTTTGGTGAAAATCAGGTTTTTAATGTCGTTTATATATCTATGTGGTGTTTTTAATATGCTTTAAGACAAACCATGTGCAAATTCATAAGTCAACACCATTGCTGAGTATTTTCTATTTAAAACTGCAGTGAAAAAAAGACAGCCTCAAACTTGAGGTTTGAAATCGCTGGTGTTTGTGACATCACAAACTACCTTGTAACCAATCACGTCAACATTCCGGCGGGCTTTAGCATATCATTAACCATGACCGCTTTGAAGTAGGAGAGTCTCAAGAAGCCATCCTGGTATATTTTTCTGTTGATATAAAAAATAATTTAGATTTACCGACATAGTCTTATGTCATAGTCTCATATGTCTTTCTCCACTGACGTTCTGAGTTGTTCAAGTTTCTAAGGATACTGATTGTTAGAAGGCAGCTGTCTGACTCACGAACGGGAACATGGTTTGTGTAACATTAGCAACACATTATTAGCAGCTGTTTGATAATGTAGTCAAGCAAAAGGCTAATCATATTAATTACTGTCATGTGTCCAACATAAAAAGCAATGCCAATGTGCACCGTTTACCTCAGTAAGTTGAGTGAGTGGCTCTCTGAGCTTGTGTGAGTGAGTGGAGGCAGGGCTAATTAGCATAATCATAGATTCACGTATAATAAATGAAGCAAGGGTGTAGAGTTAAATTCAAGTTATTTTAAGGCATTCACAGGAAAAATGTTAAAATGTTTCATTTTGGTGATCAAAGATGAGTTTTGAGGGATAAAATGATTGACTACAGGGTTTTTTTTGTTTTGTTTGTTTTTTGCCATTTTGGCCAGGATTCTCTAGCAGAAGATATTTTATATCTCAATGGGACTATCTGGTAAAATAAAGAATAAATAAGAAGAGGACAACTTAACTTGTGAAACTTGTAAAAAGTGGCACAGCTTACCCCAAACTCCATGCATGTGAGCTAATAGCCTGAATGTGTTTGTTGTGTGGAGGCGAGATTGAGGACAGCTCTCCCTCATTAACCTTTGACGAGTTGTGAGGCAATATGGGTTGTGTGGGTGTTCTTCTGAAGTGTCTTTAACCTTTTTTTCCCACATTGGCAGCTCAGAACAGATAAACACAACCCTCTCCTAACCTGGGCCCATCATTCACAGTGTTCTGTTCTACAAAGCTTCAACAGCTTGATTCAAAGTGTAAACTAGGACTGTGAACCTTGATCAGTGTTAGCTCAGCGTCTGTAAACATTTAGGTGCTAATTGGGTGCTAATTAATAGCAAACATCTGCTAAAAATACCTGAAGATCCGACACTGACGTTATCAAAAAGACAGAAAGGAAATAAACTAAAGCAGAACTAAAGCCTGTCGTCACGTTACTTCAGTAGTTAAAGCGAGTAGAAGGCCTTGCATTAGCGTGTAAGTGTTACCCCAATGGCACATTAGCTGGATGTGCTCCAGTCCACTCTTGATTTCTCATTACTCCCTAATGCAGGGGGTGGGACTCAGTGATCCAGTAATAAATTAGTCGTGTCCACTCTGGGATGGCTGCCGGGTGGTTGGGCATGGCGCCAGACACTGTGGCATCAGACTGTGATGGTGGTTTACAGTCACCAGCGGAAGCTTCTCAGTGTGAGAGCGTTTCTGCGCTGTTGTACATGTCAGTCTGAACATAAGGGTCCAGATTGTGCAAACACATGCTGCTGAGCGGCAGAGCGCTCTTCCCTGCAGGTCCTGTGGTGGTGACCACAAGACAACAACAAGAGACAACAACACACAGGTAAAGATGACGGTTCTCTTCTGGAACCCTGTCAGTTTATGACCTCATTTACACGCCCCAAACAGATACATAGGCATGAACAAACAACAGATTTTACCCCTATATTTGTGTGGTATGGTTATATTTATTGCATTCAGATATTCTTTCATACTCTGAGTAGGAATGCACAAATTTATTATTAATAAATAAAAAAATAAAATAAAATAGCTGCTCAATTAACTACAAATAATTTTTTAAAACGTGGATACGTTACAAATACATTGAAATAAATTAGTAAACAAATAAAATGGCTGCTCAATTATAACATGAAAAATAATGTAAAAATACACTGAATTTCATATTTTATGTGGTATTTTGATGATCCCATCCCTATATTCTGAATGGAGCAATTTTACATGACTGTTTGAGCCTTGCAGAAAGTCATACAGGTTTGAAACAAAACAAGGGTGAGAAAATTATGACAGAATATTCATTTTTGGATGAACTTTCCATTTAAGGGGGCTCAAAAGTGCAGACAAGTTAATCAGATTTGTAATGAAGAAACTGAAACCCCCTAAATACGATCACTAGAATAAAGTATACAATCATAAATGTCATCATATTTACTTTTATTTTGAATAGAACTGCACAATTATTATTATTTTTAATGAAATAAAATGACAGAGACTGTTCTTTTTCAAGCATCTTAATGCGACCTATTTTTACATTTTAAGGTCCTATACCCTCTAGCTGGCGTAAAAAAATTACAGCGTCGTGTTATGTCTGTCATTATGAAATGACGTATGGCCGTCATTACCAATCAAAATGCATGTTCATTTAAATGCATTTAAATGTGGACTTTTTACATGGTCCCTTACCCACCATTTGTCCTATTTCCATTTAGCAAAACTCTTTTTTTAAATTAAGGACTACACCTAGCCCAAACCTAAACCTACCCATACAATATAATGTGAATACAGTATTTATGACCACATGCATTCCCTCAGATCAAACTAATGATTGCATGATTGCATATTGTTGCATATTGCAATGCTCTACCAATGGGGGCACAATTTTAGTAAATGCTCCTATGGGTCGTATTTCAGGGAAGTGACAAATGACCTATATGGGCGTATTGGTTGGAGGACATGTTGAAATGACTGCTCATTTATAACATAAATGTAATGTAAAAATACACTGAATTACATATTGAATCTGGAGCTTTGATGATCCCATCCCATTATAATGAATGAAGCAGTTTTATGTGACTACCTGAGCCATGCAGTTTATGTCTCAGTTCAGCAGTGTTTCAAATGCTCCCATTATATTCATGTCTATAATTCACACTCACAGTATATGTCATAGTTATGACAGTTTCTTCACCTGGTTGATAATGAGAGCATTTTAGTTTTGTCATGTCATGTCTATACTGTAAACGAGTATTACTAATTCAAAAGCCTCTGTTGGTCTTTACATTCTTGCACACAAACCAAAATCCTTATGATTGGTTACATTGATCATCTACTGCTGCAGCAAAAAACAAACAGAACGTTTATGTTACATGTCTAGTCGGTGTCTCCCTCCTTCATTGTGTTTTTGGTTCATCCCCATGACCCAGTTTTCTCCCATCTGTCTGATTAGTCATTTAGTTCACCTGTCATCTCATTAGTTATCTAGTTAGCTCCTGTGTATTTATTATACCATGTGTTCTCCCTCAGCCTTGGTCCGATCTCATCAATGTATGTGTCTATGTTATGGTGATTGTAAAGAGTTTCCTGAGTGTCGTTATTAAAGATCCTGTTTGTCCTCATCTTCATGAGCTTCCATTACCACATAATGTGACAATTTAGATGCAGCATTGCCAATTTAGGGATTCTGTCACTAGATTTTGAGACTTCAAAAGTTTAGGGACAAATCTAGAAACATCTTGGGCAAACCTTATTTAGATTCTTATTTTGCCCACTGATCTCTATTAATATTTATAAAGATCAATGAATTTGCCATTATGATGTCTAATGACATTTAGCTACCAGTTTTAGCTATTTTCAATTGAAAGCAGTTGGCAACACTGTTTAGATGTAGAAAATTAGGTAACCTAAATAGATGTACTGGAATGAGCACTCTTCAATCGAACAGATGTATTTTTGTATCTATAAGTCACATATCCTAGACCCCCAGCTGATCTTAGTTGACAGGATAAGTGCTTGATATTATAAATAGATATCCTTAACAGCTCATTGGACTTAAATGAATTAACTTATTGCTAATCTCAAAGACATTAAACTCATCGTACATATTTATAGTGAGCAACAGAGAGAGAGAGACTCATGGCATTTGCTTTATGAATCACAGTATACCTGAGGAACTTCCAGGATTTCAGCCTTAGGGGGACTAAGCCCCACTTATGTCTTTAAGATTTGGTGTAGAGGAACATGGTGCAAAACAGACTGAAATTTAAATTATTCTTCTACCTTCTTGAAAGAAAGAACAAAATGAAGGTGAAAAAAATGATGACAGAATATTAATTTTTGGAGGAACTATCCATTTAAGGGGGATTAAAGGTGCAGAAAGATTGGATATGTAGGCGGCTTAAGAGACTGAAGGCCCTAAATATGGTCTAGTTTTTTTTTTTTTTTTTTTGATGCCATATAAGAACCATTCTGGGTTCTCCAAAGAACCTTTCAGTAAACAGTTCTGAATATGTTTATGAACAACTGAAAAAAGCACAAATGTCAGGGCATGTCAAAACTTCTCCAGGGCCCCAAAAATCCTCAGACCCCAGAGGGTTTTCCTTAGTGTGTAGAATCCTAAAGAATCCTTTTCCACTATAAAGAACTGTTTGTGCAATGGAAAGGTTCTATATAAGTTCTTCATCGTGGAACTATAAATGCCACCAGTGAAACTTTACATAAGAATTAAGTATGCAATCATATTTGCTTTGTTATTTGTACCTAGAGATTAGTTACAAATATTCACTTCACACAAACACACACACAATCTGATCATAGTTCTGTCTGTCCTCTCGGCATGTCCTCAGTTTCCCCAGGCAGAGATTCTGAGTAATTACCTGCATTGTTTGGTAATTAATCAGAGCGTCCACTGATGAGTGACGTCAGCTTGAGCTTTTGGAGCCCTAAAGGGACATTTATCTATTTTCCTTTGTTTCTGATGCATTTCTATAAATGTTTCCTGAAATATTGTAACCACAATGCTTGTACAGTAAGAGCAGAGAACTGTGCTGAAGATGAATCAGTTTTTATTCTTTCAGGGAGAAACAGATTGCAAGAGTACAGTGGTCCTCTGCGGTAATGTGTGTGTGTGTGTGTGTGTGTGTGTGTGAAGGAGGGTAGGTGTCATTAGCCGAGTGGAGAGCTTGTCTCTATCTATTTTTAATGAAGGCCGAGGCAAGCTTGTCTCTGTTAATAGAGAATTAAAGATGATCAGTCCAACACATGAAACGCCTGTGTTGCAGAACTGCTTGAAGCTGCACCCTCCTCCTTCATGTGTTTAATGACTATGGACTGAATGACTGTGACTTGCAGAGATGCACTGAAGACGGGAAACCTAGATTTTCTTTGTGAAAGACCCGGCAGGCTTAATGAAAAGTAATAGTCATGACTGAAATACATGTCTTTATCTTCTCATAATGGTGGACCAGTAGTTCGGCTTTTAACTCGGCAGCATCTCATAACACTAAATCTCTCTAAAGCTCAGCAAGATCTTTGGTCTCTTATCAGAGAACTTCAGCTCCAGACGTCTTGAGAACTCACGCCGTTATAACAAATGGCATCATGGCACAATATGTATGGGTGCAGTTCCTACAAAGCGATACATCATTCCAAGTAGCAACTCTGAAGGGAGTCTGCGAATTAGGAACACAATCTGTAGTCTTCTGGAACCTGCTACACCTTTACCAGAATAGAATGAAGTAAGGAGAGGACTTGACTGTGTTGTTTGTTTGCTGTGTTTAAACAAGCATAATATGTGCTTTAATTTTTAAAAGAGTAAAAAATAAAAAGAAAAACTCTATTCACTGATACATGCACACTGCTATTCGAAAGTTTGGGGTTGGTAAGATTTTTAAAAATATTTTTAACAAAAGTTTCTTATGCTCAGCAAGGCTGCATTTATTTGATCAAAACTCATTAAAATATATAGTTTAAATATGTACATTAAAAATATATATAAATAATTTTATTTTATTTTTTATAAAAATATATAAACTATATAAATATAGTTTCAAATGTAATTTATTCCTGAGATGACAAAGCTGAATTTCCAGCAGCCGAGAAACAAGAAACATTTCTAATTATTATTATCAATGAAAACAGTTGTGCCGCTTAATATTTTAGTGGAAACCCTATTTTTTTGTTTTTAGTTCAAAAGAAAAGTTTATTTGAAAAATACTTTCAAAGTCTTTACTGTAATATTTGATTAAATTAATATATTCTTGCCAAGAAAAAAAAGTCTTACTGACCCCAAACTTTTGAAATGATTTTGTTTTTCCTTCCTTCTATGGCACAAAAATATTGTTGTTTTTCCAATGAAAGTCAGTTGGGTTAGGAGTGAGGTTCTTTATCAAGCAATTACTAGTAACTGTACCTAATTTCAACAGGGGAAACACACACACACACACACACACACACACACACACACACACACACACACACACACACACACACGCACAGAGAAAGAGTGTGTGTGTGTGTGAGAGAGAGAGAGAGAGAGAGAGAGAGAGAGTACCTACAGTCTCTGCTCTGTCTCAAGGCAGTTCTCTGGGGAAGTGGGTCATGTTCTAGTCCCAAAGAGCAAAACTGGGATGAAGTGACAAAGGCAGAGAAGTAATCGCTGCCCATAGCTTTAAAACAAGTCTAAGATTCCCACTGAGGAGCCCCAGCCACTAACAAACAGTAAATAAGTACTAGGAATGAGCATGAAGCTGAACTTGAAGTATTGATGCTGATATCCTCACATGATTTTTTTTTTTTTTTTTAAATAGATCATATAAATTAGCCACCAATTTGTCAAAACGTAAAATAGTTATGAATTGCCATGAGAGTGTGTTGGTTAATTCAGATTTGTTCTTCCATTCATATTGCATTAACTTATGTTAATGTATACAACTTGAAATGTTAAAAATGTAGTAGTACATGTAAAAAAAAAAAACTATATGAACATTAATATAAAGTGCTTTTAAATAACTATAGCTGTGTATACGATAGGAGCTTTACCTTCCACTCATCTGAACACAAGCAGAAATGCAGAAAAGACTGTTGCAGACAATGCTTATTTAAATAGAATGTTTGTCATTTAAATTTTGTTCACATTCTGTAATTGTTTTTTATAAATTATAATTTACAATTTAGAACTAATAATTGTTAAAATTATGACTTTTTAATGCAATATAATGTAAAATTATTTCTCATTTTATCCCTAAAATTTTTAAATTGCCTCAAAAGGAAAATAAGTGGTGTGTCTCATCCCTAGAGGGCATCATGGACTGCTGCTACATACATATGTGACCTAAACATTCCATCACAGCCGTGTTTCCTCTGCCTCTGCCGGCGACACAGGCTCAAACATATCAACTACGTGACATCAGCCCCCCGGAACCTCGTTTCCTTCCATCTGTTCCTCTCTGACCCCCGACTCCTCCCTGTTTGAGTGTGTTGTTCTGTGTGTAACACTCTGTGATCAGCCCAAACCCGTTATTACAATCAGTGGGATTCAAATCTATTCATGCTGTTTCACACAGCAGTTGACCTCACTCTCTTTGACTATTTCTCTCCATTTTCCTCTCTATCTCTTTTTCTGATCAAGTCTGTGAACCATCTGTCTTAGTCTTTCCTGCCAAACGCTCACTGTGCTGTATGAACCTGCACACAGTCATTTAGGTCAGTATTAACCTTTAGGGCCCTTGGACTCAGCCTGCACTCACAGTAGCCAGATTCTTAAGTACTGATTCTATATTTAGTAATCGTCGGAAGGTCAGGCTTAGAGTGTAATTTTCAAGAGAAGAATCTTGGATTTGATTGGAAATTAATTGGACTTCATGAACAATAGAGTGAAACAGTTTTGATGATTAATTAACTAGAGATACTTTTCAGAAAAAAGTCATAGCTTTTTTAGAAATTAAATAGTGCCTTTCCAGTAATGTGTGTGTGTGTGTGTATAATGTGTGTGTGTGTGTGTGTATATATATATATATATATATATATATATTAGGATATAATTGTACATGGTAACAAACTGTCACTGTAAAATTTTTCCTGCTCATTTAGTTTTTATATATATTTTTGTTGTGTTTAGGTTTAATGATAGGTTTAGGTTTAATGATAGGTTTAGGTTTAATGAAAGGTGCCATAGAATTGAAAATTGAATTTACCTTGGCATAGTTGAATAATGAGTTCAGTACATGGAAATGACATACAGTGAGTCTCAAACACCATTGTTTCCTCCTTCTTATATAAATCTCATTTGTTTAAAAGACCTCAGAAGAACAATCGAATCCTAACATAACACCGACTGTTACGTAACAGTCGGGATCATTAATATGTACGCCCCCAATATTTGCATATGCCAGCTCATGTTCAAGGCATTAGAGAAGGACAGCCAGTATTAACGTCTGAATCTGTGCACAGCTGAATCATCAGACTAGGTAAGCAAGCAAGAACAATAGCGAAGAATGGCAGATGGAGCAATAATAACTGACATGATCCATGATATTATGATATTTTTAGTGATATTTGTAAATTGTCTTTCTAAATGTTTTGTTAGCATGTTACTAATGTACTCTTAAATGTGGTTAAAGTTACCATCGTTTATTACTGTATTCACAGAGACAAGAGCCGTCACTATTTTCATTTTTAAACCCTTGCAGTCTGTATAATGCATAAACACATCTTCATTCTTTATAAATCTCTCCAACAGTGTGTAATGTTAGCTTTAGCCACGGAGCACTATCAAACTCATTCAGAACCAAATGTAAACATCCAAATAAATACTATACTCACATGATCTGATGCCGAACATTTTGTAAAGATCCATTTTGAGGGTTATATCAGCTGCGTGAACTTTGATTATGCAAGGTATCATAGAGTCGCGAGCTTGGGGGTGGGGAGCGCGAAGATTTAAAGGGGAAGCAGCCTGAATCGGCGCATATTTAACGATGCCCCAAAATAGGCAGTTACAAAAATTAATAATAAAAATAAATAAATCTATGAGGTATTTTGAGGTGAAACTTCACAGACACATTCATTGGACACCTTAGATTTATATTACATCTTTTGAAAAAGCATTCTAGGGCACCTTTAAGGGATCTAAAATATTTGTATAAAACGGTAAAGATGTAACTTTATCACTATAAAAAATGTTTGGTTAAAAACAACCGAAGTTGGGTTGAAAATGGACAAACCCAGCAATTGGGTTGTTTTAACCCAGTGGTTGGGTTAAATGTTTGCCCAATCTGCTGGGTAGTTTTTTTTAACCCAACTACTGATTAAAAATGACTATATGGCTGGCTTAAAATTAATCCAAAATAGGTGAGAAATTAAAAATCAGACACATAATTACTAGAGGCAACAATAATAATCAAAAGGTGTTCATTTATTAATGAGCAATTTAATAAATGTTTATTGTTTATTATTCATTATCTTATTAATAAATGCTCATTTATTAAACATATTAATAAATGTTAATTTCCAGCATATTTTGGGTTCATTTTAAGCAAGCAATACAGTAATTTTTATACAACAGTTGAGTTAAATAAAACAACCCAGCACGTTGGGCAAACATTTAACCCAACCACTGGGTTAAAACAACCCAATTGCTGGGTTTGTCCATTTTCAACCCAACTTGGGTTGTTTTTAACCCAACATTTTTTAGAGTGTACATAATTATATAATACTGCTTACATTTTTGATGCTGTCAGTATTTCTGTTGTATGTTTCATTATCTACCAAAACATACAACAAAGTTTTTTTTTGTTTTTTTTTTTTAATCTGTGAATGTATCGTACGAATACCTATAAATAGTGAGATTATTTGCATTCACAGAGTCATTTCTCAAAAGCATTCTCAAAATTCTCATTTTACAGACTACAAGTGTTTTGCTTGTTCCACTATGTCTTCAGTTTGTTTATGTAAACTGGGTATTTTTCTGTTTTATTAGTTCAGGTGTGATGTCACCCAAATTTACTCTAGATCCTTATATCTCTTTAAAGTCAACATGAAAACGGCATTCTCTTCCTATTTTACTTCTGTAATATGATGTATTTCCAAGTGAAACAGGATATTAAATAGAGGGAAAATTGTTGGACTTGATTTTATCGAGTGTGAATTGATGAAATTGTGAGAAGTGGGTGTTCCATCAGATTTAAGTCAGACATAATTATGCCCTGAAACAACCAGTGAAGAGGAAGCTAGCTGACCAAGACACTGAGGCTTAAGGGAAGCTTGGCAAGCTGGATTTTGCAACTAAACCTCCTCAAGACTGCTCTAGAGACATTTTTTGCCTGTAGCTTGTAGCTTGATGAGTGCTTTTACCAAGGATATTAGACTAATTGTGCTGTTTCCCTGACCACAGGTTAGGATTAGGAAAGAAAGATCTGGCGTTTACTCAGAGGTGATGCCCAGCACAATGTTCCGCGCTGGTAAAATGGTGGACTGACTTCTATCATCCCCTCTACGTCTCTTTGTCTCACTCTCACTCTCAGACCAGTTTTACTAGGAGGAATAGTGGTGGGGTCTCATTTTATTTTATAGAATAACCAATATAGGCTCAATGGAAAAATGTGCCTCTACCTACATGTCTGCAAAACTCCAAAAACATACCTAGACATACAGTTCACTGTAGTTTGCAGCTGAAATGAACACTAAAGCAAAACACCAACAACATTTAATTGTTTTCACAAATGCTTACAGGGGCAGATTATTGATTAATGAAGACTTATTTATGTGTAGTTTTTTTGCACAATAGGGGTTATGCACAATCTAACTTCTGTATTCTGTAAAACAGATCAGATTGCTTCTGGTTTAGGTCTGTTGTATGTGCTTCCTGAAAAAAAATATCTGTTTTATTCAAGATAACTTTAAAGGAGCAAGGAAAGATGTGCATAACTGATGTCCCTCGCATATGCAGATTGATATTTAAAAGCTTTTTTCATTTTCTTCTTCATGCTAATGTTTAGATATTTAACAGAATAAAACACCTTTAACAATGTGAATTAGGTAGTTTCACTAATTACTTTAAAAGTCCACAGATATGCCGTCAGTTCATTCTGCTGTTAACACTTTCTCTGACAAGCGGATGCAATGAGCCCAGTTTTCCGGTTTGGTCATGTGACGGTCGACAAATACCCTATACTATATTATGACCTCAAAACACTTTTACCATAGTGCATGGTTTGTAAAATAATACATTGTGTGTTTGCATCACATAATCAGCTCCATTGTTTGGTAGATCACCTGGTACAGCATTGCACTTGCGATTTGGACCACTCTGGTATGAATCCTATGAAACACGAGTCATGACAACCATTAAAGAGCTGAAAGACTTGTAGAAGCAAGCTAATATGGCTAAAATTTTGCTTTTGTTAAAATTATCGGTTAGGTTTAGGGTACAGTTTAGTAAAAAGGTACATTATTTTCGAATGCAATAGAGTATTAACCTTTTAGTGCTGCAATACATACCACAACCAATGTAATAAATCTTGCCAGATTCACATTTATCTTTAAAAAAAAAACTGAATGCATTTTTAACACCACTCACTGGACATTTTACTTTGAAAGTGTTGCGAAACGTGCAAGAAGCAATGTAATATAATTTTGCAAAATTTCATTTGAACCTTGGTTGAGAACAACTTAATGTATGCTAGATAAATGTAGTGCATACAGCATTTTCTGATGCAGTTTTTAAAAGATTTTGCTTCATAAACTGATAAACAGCTCTGCCAGGTGCTTCATTGTTGGAGGAGGGTAGCCGATTTTACTAGTCTGATTCTCACTGTACTGATTCTCTCTCTCTTTTTGTCAGGTTGTAGTAGATGGGAACCCATTAAAGATGCATGCTTAGGGAAATTGAAAAGTCTAGTGCATAAAATAAAAGACTTTAGTGTATAAAAATTAGGCTCTATTATTTGGCAGTGAAGGAACACAAAGGAACAAGACTATCAGAGGGCAAAATGCAGCAATGAGGTGCATTTTCAACATCTCTCCTACATCATTCAGTCAGCTTTACAATCAAAGACACTGAATGATTCTGAGACGAATAATGTTCAGGCCTAATTTTCATGTGAAAGATATATGACAGAATTTTAATATTTTCTTATATTAGCTGGAAAAACCTGGATTTCTGCTTTGATTATTTATAAATTATCCTTTGTGCTACTTTGCATACAGTTTTATTTTAGTTAAAAATATTTTGACATCGTTTTATTGTTGTGATTAGTTTACCTTGGTTTATACTTTACTTTAGTAGTTTATGACTTTTTTTTCTTTGGTAAACTACAAAGACGATGTGGTCAGTGTATCAGTATTAATATTATGATCTGTTTCTCACAAAATTGCTATTGTATGATTATTAAAGGGGTGGTTCAATGTGATTTCACTTTTTTAACTTTAGTTAGTGTGTAATGTTGCTGCTTGAGCATAAACAGTATCTGCAAAGTTACAGCACTGAAAGTTCAATGCAAACAGAGTTATTGTCTTTTAAAGTTATGGCAGTTTAGTGCCTACAAAAACGACCGGTTTGGACTACAACAAGCTTCTTCCCGGGTTGGTGACATCATAAACCCTGCAAAACACACCCCCGGGAACACGCAACAAAGTGGGTGAGCATAAGTTCAGCATAATGGAAGCGGAAGAGTTGTGTACACCGGATGCGAGCATCGTGTCAAAAGATAATAGAACCCATTATAATCTGTGATATTTTCTAAACTGGATGCGGCGCGGAAGACAGCTTCCAGAATCTACATGAGTTTAATGCTGGATTCGCACAAAGGCTATAACTGAAAGATGGAGCAGTAACAAACAGCAATGACAGCATATCTAAACACTTTGACACAAATACTAAATGAAATACCATTCATAAACGTCCTTTAAAAGCCGCGATTGCTGAGGTTCTACTTTACCCTCTTCAACTGGGTCTGATTCAGGCTCAATTTGGTGCAGCAATATAGACGCCATTATTTACATTTTCACCGAAGCCCACGTAACCAGTAAAAACTAAAATGGTAAGGGGCGTGGCGTTTCCGGACGCTTCAGCGAATCACGATGGCTCTGGATACATTGTGCCAGCTAACCAATCTGAGCACTTTGCGTATTTTGGAGGGAGTAGTATCATAGAAGCATAAAGTCAAACGAGCCGTTCATATGACAATGGATACAGAGATGTAGAATAAAGGTAAAATATATGAAAAATACGGCTTTTTTAAAAAAACGAAGCATCAAGACATGTTAAACTCTGCCCCAAAAACACAATCAAGCCTAGAAAAAAACACTGAACCACCCCTTTAAAGCCTTAATGCACTGTAAACCTGAATAAGTTGGGCTAACTCAAAAAAATTTGAGGTAATCAGTTACATAAATTGAGTTATGATCCCAATTTTAAGTAAGCAGAACTATGAAGTTTTGACTTTATAGTACTCATTAGTGATGTTCGGTTCTTGAATGAATCGTTCTTTTGAGCCGGTTGAATCCGGTTCTCATACATTTTGATAGCAATTTACATAAAATATTTAGTTAATTAACATTTTCGAGATCTTTCAAATCAAATAAGTTACTTACTTCACCATAAACCCTAATAAGAAAATTAAGAAAATGCCAATTTTCTATCATGTTAACAATAGACTGGTATAGCACATACTGAAAAAGCACAGGAACTTAAAACATGTAACTTACCTGCTCTCAAACCAAGCCGCATGCACCACTTGTCACAATGATGGTAACTCTCCAAAAACCCACATTAACAGAAACTCTTCTAAATTAGCATAACAAAACATTAATCACTACTAAATCTCCCTTACCATTAATCTTGCACAAAAAAACAAAACAAAAAACATTATATAACACTTAATTTTAGCATTTACTCTCCCTTTCAAGTGCCATGGGCAGAGCATGTTGGGAAATAGAAATCCCAGCTCAGTTTCAGTTAAACTTAAGTTAATCTAAATTAAAAGAAATTAGTTCATATAACTCAAAACAATGAAACAATATGAAATATTTCAGTGCTGTGAACTCGAAAGAAAAAGAAAGTTCTAAATATTCATGTTTAATGAGTAATAATTTAACTAAACTAATTTGTTCAATTTAAGTTTGCCCTACTCAAACCATTTAGTATTTTGAGCATTAGGGTTTACAGTGTGCACGAGTGGTATGGACTAGTGTTGTCAAAAGTACTGACTTCGATACCAAGTTGGTACTGAAATTTAAAAAATGTGACACTCTGAGCACTGTTGAGCGGATTCATAAACGCCTCTGATTGGCCATTGTGTTCACATGCTCAATATACAGTATATGTCTGTGATTGGCTACAATGATCATTGTTTAAAAGCACACGGAAGTGTTTGAATTTGAAAGCGTTTTGAAAGCTGGTCCACTGATAGATACCTGCTTTCACATGCTCCCATGTGTATTTGTGTAAGTGCTCGGTGAAGAGCGTCATTAATGTCTATTTACAACATGTTTTTGAAGCGTTGATCATTGTAGCCAATCACAGACACAATGGTCAATCAGAGGTGTTTACGAATCAGCTCAACAGCACTCAAAGCGTCACATTTTTTAAATTTAAGTACCGACTTGGTATCGAAGTCGGTATTTTTGACAACAATAGTATGGACTACTTTTATGAAACTTTGTTGTGTTTTAATTTTTTCTTAGAGCTTGATGACCATGGTCACCATTAACTTTCATTATGTGGCAGACAGCATCCTGCTGAACATCTCCATTTGTGTTTCACAGAAGTAAGTCCGATGGGTTTGGAATGACATGAGGGTGTGAAAATAATGAAATACATTTAATTTTGGCTGAATCGTGCCTTTAAATATCTAAAACAAAAGTCTGTATCATGATTTCATCTTTAGCAAAACTGAATCAAATGTGCCGAAATGGTTTGTAACTAAAATAAAAACAAAACCATCTGCACAAGAATGAAAACTAAGAATTACATAGGAAAAATACTTCAGTTTTTGTATTTTCAATCAGTGCTGAATAATGTGTCATGATCTGAGTTGACAGGAACAGCGTGTGTGTTGCAGAGTGACGACTAGTCATCTTTGCCACTCGCTTGTTCCTCCTTTAACCGGAGATGACTTGCAAAAGTGGAGCAGTAACTCTCAGACAGCTGCAGTTGAGCTGATCGCTCCGCTCTGTTATGGCTGACTGTACTCACAAGTGTGTGCATGCTCCAAACTTTACAAATGTTTGAATCACTGCATATAAAAGCAGAAGGCAGTGCGGCATCGAATCAGATCACAAAGCCCAAGGGTGTTCAGCCAGTAGGAGCACTGGGAAAGGAAGTCGTTTGGCCAATCAGAGCGCAGGAGCCTGAGGGTACCCGACCAATTCGCCAGAGCTTGATAGGAGTATTACATCACTCTGTGAACCGTATATCAGGCACTGAATAATGCAAACCCTGCCCATTTCAATGAAAGAAGCAAAGGCAGAAAAACTAGTCCCCTCGGCCCATTTTCTCAGCGAGGGGGAGAGAAAAATGAGAGTGAACGACAGGATAATCCATCATTATTATTGTGCTGGTGACAGTATGACAAAGCCATGAATGTAAGGATGTTTCTCCTGTCTGATGAAATATGCAGAGGATTATGTAGCGATATAATATTCACACTGTATTTGCAGGACATTTTTACAGCTGATGTAATTAAAAAGAAATCCTGCCTAAAAAAATTACTATGAAACTTCCAGCACCACAAATTACGCTGCTGACTGTGATATTTAGTATTCATATTAAAAATGTTTCTAATTGAATATGAATGAGAGGTTACGCACATGCACCGACAGAAGTGAACTTTAACTGCGTCTGCGCTGAGTCTTTAACACACATTAATTAAGACAATCAAGAGACAAAGAGAGAGACACTGTGAGGGAGAGAGAGAGAACAGGACAATACAGGTGTCTAAATAAGGAAAAGAGAAATGGGTCAAGACATATCAATACTGGGAAAGAGTCAATGAAGTTTTAGCTCAGAGTGCAGGGCAGGCCAGTCCTCAGACAGATGGCTTTAATATAAAAATCTACTATTATATTCAGTATCAGGGCATACTTCATATGGGAAAATAAACTAGGGATGCACAGATATTAAAGAAAGATGACAGATTTTGTGGCCAATATTACAATTCTAAATAATTTTCCTAATTAAAAACTAAACACTAAAAATTTAAATCGTTTGAAATACTAATCATTTGAAAGTGAATTTAGGCATCGCAACATTCAATATTAAAAAATTTGACGGATGTGTCCATATTTTGGCCAATTTTCATGTTATGGCCAATGACTGATAAATGGCTGACATTAAATATAGTCATCACTATACTGTATATAATATATGTATTTATATATGTATATAAAAAAATAGATATTCATTTTGAGATTTGATAAAATTGCATTTTAACAGTTTTATTAAATTAAGTGAGCCTGGATGATGGCAAAAGTAATCGAAATGTGGAAATAGTGGAAAATGAGCATGCATAATTAAATATTATATATTGATATTGGTATGCCGTGTGGTATTATTTTATTTAGCAACTGCAATACAGCTTCACCAGGTGCTAAATCCTCAAAAATCAAATTTCCCTCATATTCCCTCACGGTCTGAATATATTTGCAGTGAGTTTGTGTGCCGTCTGTGTGTGTGTGTGTGTGTGGCGACTGGGTGAGAAGGTGCTGGACAGAAGGTTGAATAGATAGAATCTTCAGAACTGATGAAAGAAGCATGTGACCTTTAACCTCGGCTGCGTGTGAAGCCTGAGGGTGCCGTACTATTTTTGGCATCTGAAGAAAAATCATTCTGAAAGATAGCATGCGAGCATGTGTGTAAAAGACAGATAGAGAAACAGAGAGATGGAAATAGAGACAAAAAACGGACCTCCAACCTACTTGGATCTCATCTGATGTATGTGTGTGAGAGAGAGTGAAACAGAGACTAGGGTAAGAGAAAAAATGTGAATGTGAATCTGATGCAGTGAGTAGTTCATAAAAGACTTAAAAAAGACAAAATGCTACATTGAAGATAATGAAATTAGTCTAATAAGACTTGGTCCAGTGGTAAATGTGCACTGGAGACTCACCATAAAATGGATTGAAAAGTTGATTTGATGATCATTTTTATGCTGCAGGTGAATTTTATCTCTCCATGATATTGATATTGAAATTGGGGCCACACAGAACAACCAGGAGATTTTTCACCATCTTCTTTTTGACCAAGGCCTTTTTATCAGTTATTTCTTTAATATAAAGCAAGGAATAATGAACAAAAAACACTATATCCTTTTCCCAACAGAGACTCTGGTCATGACTGCACCATTATTGTACCCTATAATGTAAATGTATAAATGTGTCTTGAACAAAGTGTTTTGGCTTTACAGATTTACACAATAGTTGTCAGTGTACTTTAAAAGACACAAATATAGTGCATAAGTCATGGGGACTAGATACTTTTATGGTGCTTTTGCATCCGTTTTGAGACTTAAAAGCCTCAGTTAAAAGCCCCATTTATTGCAACTGCCCTTAATTGTAACTTATCACTTAACTTTGACCGAACATGGCCAGATAATTTTTTAAATCAAAAAAAGAAGGCCGAAATAATAATAATTTATAACATGTAGATATATACCATCTTCTATTAGGGATACACACACACAAAACAAGTTTATGTATGTGTTTATACAAGCAAGTGTGTGTGTGTGTATTTTAGTCCCAGGTCCTGTCAGTGCTGCCCTCACTTTGCCATGTTTAATAGAGAGCAGTGAGATGATTGTATAAAACAGCCATCCTCTTAGCGAAAGTATCTGTCAGTAGACACACACACAAAGACACACACATAGTCCTCTTTGCTGTGACTGCTGCAATGTTATCACAGACCCCTTCTAATTAAATACTGACAGCCAGGTTTGGATTACCAACATTTTCTTTCTCTCTCTCTCTCTTAGATACACACAGGCAGAAAGAGATGAAAAAAGAGAGAGGGAGAGATAAAGCGAGGGACAAACAGAAAGATGAGTGGGGTTGGGTGCATTGAGTTTATTCTTTGCTTCTCTGTGTTGCAGCACCTTTCATTCTCTCTCTCACACACAGACAGTTAGTTCATAGTAAATGTGTAAGAGTGATGCATGACTGTGTAGACGATTGTGAGTTAAGAAATAATTCTATGGTGTTAAAGTGTTGTGAATGTGTGTTCAGTCTTTACATTATCTATTGTGAATGTGTGTGAGAGACCTGTACATGATGGGTTTAATAGGGAAAGATCATCCAAAAATGAAAATTCTGTCATCATTTTCTCACCCTCATGCCATTCTAAACTTTGAGTTTTTCCCAATTGAATTTCATTGAATGGAAAACAAATTATCTGCTTTGTGTTCTATTTATTCATGTGGAAAAACATGAGTAATTGATGACAGAATTTTACATTTTGGGTGAACTGTCTCTTTAAAGCGCACACTTACATAAGGTAATGTCACTCTAACTCTGTACTGTCATCATATACTAATAACTCTCATTGAGCCTCTTGCCGTTATTAGCTGTTGTGTTGGGGTCAGTGTTATTTACCATTATAGAATTTATTCATATTTTGATTAATGTCACAGCCTGGTAGAAACCTCTTATCTCCATCTTATGAATAAATCTTGTAACTCCATTGGATCCTTAAACTGTTGGTAAAACCTCAAAACTCCATATATATATATATATATATATATATATATATATATATATATATATATATATATATATATATATATATATATATATATATATATATATATATATATATATATATATATATTAAAAAATACAGTTTTTAAATTTTTACATTTTTTTCCCAAAAGTAGTGTTTTGGAGATACAAAGTTTATGCACGACAGCAACAAAAAACTTTTATTTTTAAATTTTCTTTTCTAATTTTGGTTTAAGTGTTAGTAATGTTAAGTGCTTTGTTTTGTTTTTCTAATCTTTCTATTTAGCTTCAATTTATATAATTTTTAATATTCATATTTTATTTTATTTCAACTTTATTTCAATTAACAAAAACAACTTTTAATAGTTTTAGTTAACAGTAACAACACTGGCCAGGGGTTATCAGATTTCGTTTGTGTTCAGTTTAGCTTATTATATTGTATGTTCAAGTGCACAGTATGTTTGTATGCAATTTTTGTATGCAGATTCTGCTCACTGCACTAGTATTTTTGTCTTGATTTCTTGTCAAAATATTTAAACATCCTTAAAACTAGATATAATTGCCTACGCAAAATAACATAAGATGACATAATATCCTAACATGAATTTACATGGTTTTGGATGATGGATTGTGCTGATCGCTAGCAAAATTTCAAACAGCAGCATGGTCTTTCTGAAGTTCATAGATCTCAAATCTTCTTGATTAGTTTCACCTATGCCAAATAACTGAAGTTTTGTCAATAAATCTGACCTTGCAGCTACTGAACTATCCAGCAGAAGTCGAACTCAATTAGTAAGAGCAGTCTGTGGTTTGGGCACCTGAACTCAGAATCTATAGTATGTGGATTTAACGAGGCTAGAATCCATTATTCATCTGTTTCTTACTCAATTCATTGTACATTTGCAATGTTTCAACACGTTTGCAATCTGCAAAACATGATTTACACTAGTAGGACATGTTGCTGCATCAACATCCTTACTGGATGTTGCTAAACAAGGTCTGTATAATACCTTGAAAAAGTTATATTTTCCACTGATCTCAATAAAAAAAATCTGTTCAACATCTCACCATGATCCTGCAGACAACATTTGATTCTGGCAGTCAAATCTAATCAGTTTGAGAGTCAATGGAAAACAATTTACGGAGATTAAAGCAGAGATAAATATGGAAAAATCAATCAAAGGTTAACCAGTGGTGTCAGAGATGTTTCCACAGTCAAGTGACTGAAATAAGAGGAAGTTGAAGCATATAAGTCCATTCAGAGGATGTGTAGCAACAGCCTAACCATTTTAAAATCAGATTTTCATTACACCAATAAACATCCTGCTCAAAATGTGAACAGATGGACATTAAGTACTTTTGCATGCACTTTAGAAGTTTAGAAAATAATTTGTCTTTATAAATGGTTTGTCCGACTGAAATCTTATCAGTCTGGGTTTTGTGAAGTTGTAAATGATAATAAGCACACAACAAATGGCCTCAGCTGAGTGCTCTAAAAGACAAGCAGTGTGCATTTAAATCTTTGGAATATTAAATTACCCCCAATACTGTACATAACACATGCAACACATTACAAGTGATGTAAGTTGAGTAATCAGATTACTTTTTCAAGTAACTAGTAAAGTAACTCATTACTTTTAAATGTTCAACAAGATATCTGAGTGAATTTTTCAAAAAAGCAACACAAGCTACTTTGTTTTCCCATTTATTGACTTACTCTCCTATCCCCATGTTGAGAGAAATCGGTGTAGAGGTGTTGTGTGTGCAGTGTAAACATGATGGTTATTGTAGTTCTAGACTAAATGTGAGCATGCATTTACACATCTCACTTGCACAAAAACAGATTCAGTATTCCTCAAAACTGTGAAATGCAAACTCTGAATATTATGCAAACCTGCAATAATTAAATAACAAATTGGTAAATAACAAAAATATACTTTGTATTTAATCTGTATATAATGCTGAACTGTGGTGATCCAATTCAACCAAACCAAAAAAGCAAAAAAATAAGTAAAGTAACTAACACAATTAGTTACTTTTTTAGGGAGTAATGCAATATTGTAACTCATTACTTTTTAAAAGTAACTTTCCCCAACACTGGTCATGTATACTTCTACAGATAGATTATAACAGCGCATGTAAACATGCTTATTGAATAATCTGGTCTGAGAACAGATGTGCTGCGTCTGCTCTGAATGTTCAGTGTTTATCCTTAAGTGTGTGACCTGGATCAGCAGTTTTTGGCTGTGGAGACGGACACGAGATCAGGAGCAGAAGGGGCCCATCTGCCTGTTTACAAACGCATTTGGTGCCCTGGAGTGTGTGTGTTTGTAAGTTTATGTAAGTGAACGTGCATGTTTGTGAACGAGTTTGGCTGCTAAAATGGCAGCAGCTTGGCTGAGAGAGTGATTTGAATATCTGTAGTTTGGCAAGAGTGTGTTTATATTGTGCATTCTGTGGACTTGTGTATGTGTATTTTGCAGTGGGTTAAATGCAGTGACTGAATCTCACATCTGTATGCGAGTAGATGTATTAGTAATGATAGCAAATTTGGCTGCAATTTAATTTGTGATTTCACTGTGGAGCAGAGTATTATTTTAATATTATTTACTATTAAAGCATTTATTAATATTTTGAATTAGGTTTTATGTTATTTTGAGGTTTCATTTTTAATTTTAATTTAAGTTTTAGTTTTGTTTTGTGCTTTTGTCATTTTTATTAGCTTTTTTATATATTTCTATAAAGCTTTAATAATATAATATTTCAGTCTTATTTTTATTAGGCAATATTTCAGCTTTATTTCACTTACTGAAATTATTTTTAAAAAGTTACCAATAACGACACTGGAGCAGAGAGCATTCGTATGAGAGATGTTGGCTTTGATAGGGCCTGTCATTGACTAGAGTTTAGAATAATACTTAATGTAACAAACTTAAGTTTGTTTTAATGACTGTAGCAGCTGTTTTCGGCAAACCTGAATCACAAAACTTAATCGCAGATTTTAAGGGGGGCTGATATAAAAGACATTCCTAAATGTTTATTAACCAGCATTTAACTACAGATTAAAACAAAAATTGTGTCTTAAATGACACTATGCACTTATAATATACACTATGTACTCAACCGTGTAGTATATGAATTTTATAAGGTTATTTTACTCACCCTCAAGCCATCCTAAGTGTATATGACTTTCTTCTTTCTAAAGACACAAAATGAATATCCTGACACATCCAAGCTTTATAATGGCAGTGAGCAATACCAACGAGTATGAAGCTGATGAAACTGCATCCATCCATCATAAACGTGTACTCCACACAGCTCTGGGGGTTAATAAAGGCCTTCTGAAGCGAATCAATGCATTTGGGTAAAAAAAAAAAAAAAAAAAGTTATGAAGTAAAATATCTAGCTTCCGTCAGATCGCCTTCCATATTCAAATTACAAAAAAAAAAACGTAACTGGCGTCGCGTCAGTTAAGATTTTTCCGCAAGTAGAATAGGGAAAGCGTAGGACGTATAGCGTAAGCTTTTTGAACTGCGAAAGGCATTGCGCTTTCTTCCTAAATTGAATCTGGTGGAAGCTAGATATTTTACTTCATAACTTGTTAAATATGGATATTTTTTAACACAAATGCATCGCTTCACTTCAGAAGGCCTTTATTAACCTCCCGGAGTATGTTTATGATGGATGGATGTGGATGGATGCAGTTTCTTCAGCTCATACTCACTGGTCTTGTTCACTGCCATTTTAAAACTTGGATGTGTCAGGATATTCATTAATATATCTCCGATTTTATTTCTTTAGAAAGAAGAAAGTCATAGTAAAGGTGAGTAAAGCTTGGGGTGATTTTCATTTGAAAGTGAACTAATCTTTCAAGTGCATTATCTGGGTATTTAAAGTGCACTTTTTACTTTTGGAATTTTCAGTGTGAATGCACTACTCACCCTATTTATACTACAAAATGGCAAGTACGCAAAATGGGACGCATCTAAAAGCATCACGCGACTGTATCCTGAGTGCATTTGATTGGATCGAACTCTGTGTGCATCAGAGGTGGTTGCGGTTCTGCAGAAGGTGTCAGTGGAATTGGCTGCGTTCTGACCGGTCTGTTTGCCTCGAGCTGTTTAACCACATTTGTGTGAAGCAGGAAAACCTGAGAGGACAATAGTGTGACCGCAGTGAGATGAGGTCCCACCGGGATGCTGTTCAGTTTGTTTGACCAGATTCACCTTGACTCACCGCAGTCCAGCTACTGATACTTTACTGATGGAGAAAAAGAACAGGATGATAATAGAGGAGGAATATAAAAGGTGAAAAAATGGTCAAGGGGTACAGATGCAGTTAAAAAGAACAGGGGGTTGGGTGCAGATGTCCTGTGGTGTGATTGCGTAATGCTTAAATAAAGATAAAAGCTGTGGAAAATAACACAGGTGAGAGAGAAGGACACTAGGGTTTACTGCTCTTATTTGTAGTAATAAAACCACACACACCCTTACAATCTCACAAACACAGACCTTACAATTTCTGCTGTATATACTATAGTATGAAGCAAAGTAATACACATATACCTATATTTTGCATGCATAGATCTGGATTACCTACTACATTTGCAAATTTGCAGTACACAAAACACACTTAGCAGATTGCAGCATCCCACAATGCAGCACTTTTCATTTCAAGCTTGACAAAATAAAATTAACCACAACCTTAATAATTACTCTCTTTTTCTTGTTGACTATTTGATCGGACTGCCAAAGGACATATTCAAATGCAAGATATGACTTGTGACTCATATTTAATCATAGCGCCTATTTTACAATTTGTTTCGACGTTCTTGGAGGATGAAGCTTCATCTCGGCCAGTGCTTTGGGGATTTACTGTATGTGTATATATTAATATATATATATATATATATATATATAATATACTGAAATGTTTGCAGCTTTATACTGCATTCTGTTTCACATTCAAAAAAATTCTGCAGTGTGTCAAGATTCAGAATGCAGTCAGCTACTATTTCATTCCATACATTCTGACACACACTTTCTCTCTCTCTCCGTTTACACATTCAGATGAAGGTGATGATAAGTTTAGATATGTCCTCTAGCTTACACTCACAGCAACCTACATGTTTCAGCATACAAACTTTAACTGTAAGCATAAACGTCAGTCAAGTTTATGCTTGAAAAATAAGGGAGAAAATACTTGCCAGTGGGACAAGAAAAATAAACTTAATTCAAAATGTACTCTCTGAAAACAAGTCTGATTTTCTTACTAAATTTTGTTTACCAAGGATACAGAGATGCATAATATTAACTGGAAAACAAGAAAAATACAGATAAAGAATATGATTTCTGCAGTATTCAGTCAGCGTTCGGTCACAGGTCCTTTCTTTTCAAAGAGAGTTGGATCTCAGAGGCTGGTTGGCACAACAAGCCACATTTTCACTCCAGAGTCCATCTGTTTAAAGCTGCATATTTGTTTTTATGAGCACTAGTTCAAAGCAGCAGGAGCTATCACTGCAGAGTCATTAATTAATTTGTTGCCATGAGCAACTAATATCAGGAGTAAACATAAACACCACGCAGAAGTGATGATTGTTTAGTGACATTAGCACCAGCATCAACCAGCTGGGGTCGAAAAGGATCCGCGGGAGACAGAAGGGTAGCTGCGGGTGTGTGCTTGTGTGTGTCTTTGCGTATGCATCAGTATGTATGAAGTGTTGCTGCTGCAGTCATGTGACTGTCAAACCATCCATTTCATGTCTCTGAATGAGTCACTAATGATGATTAAATTGAAGCCCAAAGACAAAAACAACAGACATTTATCCCAGTTTATTCAATGTAGCACAAGCAAAGTTTTTGATCCTGTCAAACACACACACACACGCACACACACACACACACACACACACACACACGCAGAAACATATGCACAGCCCCGAGCAGCAGCAGCTGGTGGTGGTGTGGAGTGAAATCATTATTCAGTGTGACAGTAGCAGATTCATTACCAGCAGTTAAGATGACAGTGGTCAATGACCAAATGCATTAAACAGAAACACTGAGTGGGAGAGACGTTCATTTCTGTCAGTCACACACTTCTTCCTCCTTACTGCATTTTGTTTCACTCTCTTTTTTATATTCGAATAGAATAGAATATATTGGCACATGACTGACAATCCTAGCTACTTTTTGTTTGTCATCCTTACTCTGTTTTAATTTTTTAAAATATATTTATTTATAAATGTAGTCTTCTTCTTAATTATTATAATAAAAATATTATTATTTTCACTTAATAATAATAATTGAATAATATAAATAACACTTATTAAGTGTTTACCAAATTTTTTTACTCTAAATAATGGTTAGAAATCATGAGACTAATACAGTTATTTTATTCTATTTTATAGTTTTTACATATACTTTAACTACTCTTAGTGTTGACTTTATTGAAGAAACTTTATTGTGTCTTTATACATTAACTTATATTGCTTCCTTTATATTTGTGACCCTGGACCACAAAACCAGTCATAAGGGACAATATTTGGCCGAGATACCACACTCTAAAAAATGCTGGGTCAAAAACAACCCAAGCTGGGTAAAATATGGACAAACCCAGCAGGTTGGGTTAAAAGGCACCTATTATGCCTTCTTTGACATGATGTAATATAAGTCTCTGGTCTGGTCAAGTTTCAGCTTAAATTACCCCACAAATTTGCCCCTATTTGGGGGTGAGCAAAAACATGCCTTTTACTATATTATTATATTGCTGGCTAAAAGAATAAATCCAAAATTGGTTGAAAAAAATGGCTGGGTGAAAAAAACCCAGTTTTTAGAGTGCACTATTTGAAAATCTGGAATCAGAGGGTGCAAAAAAATAAAAATAAATAAAAAAATCACAATTTTGAGAAAAAACGCCTTCAAAGTTGTCCAAATGAAGTCCTTAGCAATGCATATCCACTCCTAAAAATAATTTTTTTGATATATTTATGGTAGGAAATTTGCAAAATATCTTCATGGAACATGATTTTTATTAAATATCCTAATGATTTTTGGCATAAAAGAAATATCGATAATTTTGACCCATACATTTTATTGTTGGCTACAAATATACCTGTGCGACTTATGACTGCTTTTGTGGTCCAGGGTCACATCTTAGGAAGGAGGATTCTCGTATTTTAATTTAAACAACCTGGTTTTAAACATAAACCATAGCTCATGTAAGTCTTCTTTTTAAACACTATTTTAAGAGGTGCTATATTCATATTTTATTTACTTTGTATTTTACTTGCATACAGTAAGAAACTGAACCTGCAATAGAGAGAGAGCTTTGGCGGCAATGAATGAAGTCTTGAAATGTATTCATTATGCAATCTTTCCATGTCATGAGACTAATCTGTCAGACGTCTGCTCTTAACTACTCCATGTGTTTGAGTGACAAATCACCTTCTGAAACCTTCACGATTCAGTGTGTGGATCAGCTAGACTCAGAGAGACAAAAACCCAGAATTGAAACAATTACAGCTGAAAAGAGCACAGGGGAGAGCAAAATTATACGTTTACAGCACACGCACATAAGCGGTCTCGGGGGAAAATGTGAGTGTCTGTATGAAAGAGGGACAATGCTGCAAATATCATATTTAAGATGATCACACAGCTGCGTAACTTTAGCACGGTCATTTGCACACAGCAGCACAAAAAAACACCATCATCGTCATTCATTCATTCTTTCTCTATGCAGTTTTAATGAGCTTTTTATGACAATGAACACACAGATTCTCTCCATACAAACATTATTCGTTAATGAATACTCTCATATATGATTTCCAAGAGCCTCGATATATCAGCTTATGGGAATTTCAGCAGGAAACAATGATCATTCGCCATGCTGAGAAGAGGGATGGCAATTTGTACACCTGTCATAAGCACTCTATATACAGCATACAATCAGGGTCGGCACTACAGGAGGGCGTCCAGAGGCATTGCTTCCTCTGCCATACTAGCCAAAATGTCATACTTGACCAAACTATTATATCTTTCTCATGCGTTTTACTCATGAGAAAGATATAATAGCCACAATGTGCGACGACTCTATAAAATGAATACATCAGTAAATTACTTGTGAAAGTATTCGCTTTGAGCAATGGCAAATCCTGGCATATATACAAGTGGTGTTCTGAAAAGAGGAGGCAAAGTCCTGACTGTTTTTTTAAATGTATATTTCTCAATATTTTTACATTTATTCCAAAATACTAACTATAAAACCACAGTAACATTTAATATTCCATGTGTATTTTATTTGTGAACAGATGTTCAGGAGTTATTTTTAACTTATTTTCAGATCATCAGTCATCACAGCTCGGTAAACACTGCAGGTGTCATGATGGTCACAGACATGGAGATGTACCCTTATTTTCACCAGATTGCTCACTAAAATCCCTCATAGATCACGTTTACCAGTCATTTCAAGTTTGAATGTTATGTGACATAAAACGATGATATCAAGTGGGTGAGTTGTTTTCTTACTTTTTAATTAGTCTTTCCATAACACCATAATTTTTCATTCAGTCCTGCGGTTTATACTTAATTTGTGAATTAGAACATGCACAAAAATAAGAGGCAGGATTTTTTTGTGTAAACAGCACAATAGCCAATAGCGCGATGGAGGCACTGCCTCCTCTCAATGATCGTTCCCCAGAAGCGTTCTCTGGGGTGACATGGGGTGCGCGTACACATCTTTCAGATAAATATTCGGGGCAGTTTGACAGGACAGAAAATGAATTGTGACCTAGTGGATATCTTTCTCTGCAGCAACTCCCTGGGCTTTACTTCACTGCCCCCTCACTTTGGCTGCTATGTGTCTGTACCATAGAAATAGGATAAGTGCTCATGGAAAAAAAAGCCTCTTTACCTGCTAGAAGCCAAAAATGGAATAGAGATGATAAAAGCGGCATATAGTACAGGTCAAGGTTATCACAAAATTTTCCCCTGACAAAAAGGGAATTGAACTTGAAACCTTTATCACTCTGTAGTAACATTCCCACCACTGTATCAGCGAGCAGCCGTGTGACTTCATTGGTAATCCTTTGTATTTAGTTTAATTTAAAATTTTTCTGTATCTTTGATTCTTAATTTCTCATTCCTGTTTTTTTTTTTTTATTAATCTTATTCATATTTCGCCATCAAGACTAAATTTGTAGTTAGAGTTCATGAACAAATAAAATAAAATAATAAAATAGGGAAATAAAATAAATGTATATATTATTTTGTAATGATTATGATTTTAGGGTTGGAAAAAAATCAGTGGATTTGTGGTTTGTTTGTTTTTTGAAACAATACATTTTTGTCCATATAGTGAAAGTCCGTCAGGGTTTATTTAAACTTCAAAGTTCAGCTTCAAAATGTCTTCTTCCTCAGAAGAAAGAAAGTCATAGGTGTTTGTAATTACAAGAGGGTTAGTTAATGACATATTTTTCATTTTTGGGTAAATCGTTCCTTTAAGCGCCAACTCTGCATACAATTTACAGCACGGCATATAAAATGTATAGTTTCACAGCTGTGAACTCAGAGTTGATCATCAGAGTAGATAGCATACTCACTTTTTGGATTGGTATTTTCTGAGGTTTCAAAGGTCAGACATTCTTCTGACTGTCACTCTCCTCCCATGACCTTTCATTAAAGTGGAGAGCTTGACCTAACACCTGTAATCTTTCCTCATACCTTCTGTCGACAGCTTTAAACCAGAAGACAAACACAAACAAAGGCACGGCAAATCAGTATAAAACCCTTAGAAATCCAGACATCTTTGACCAGTGACCACTGGATCAACTGAAATCGGCATTGGGTTGAAAGCTTGTTGAAATAACTGTACGGGTAATGGATTTAATGCTCTTTTTACTGGCCGCAGAGTAACAATACCTTCCTTCATTGATGCTCCCATTATATGTCATCAGATCTGATCGCTAATGGTGGAAGTGTGTGTTTATGGAGGGCTGATGGGATGAAACGGCAGCAATTTGACCATCATAGAAACTCTAAACCTCACGGAACACAAAGCCCTTTGAATGAAGACAGACAAAAACCCAAACAAACAAATGATTTTTTTATCTCTCTCTTTACTCATTTGAATTTCGTAAAATTCTCTCTGTGCCATTTGATGAAATGCACCACAACAAAATTGTACCGATAAAGACAGGCTGCTGTTTATTTATTTATTTTAAAGATGGATCTGGGGATTTCATCTAGACAGCTCAAGGTTAGAAGTTCACTGTGGGTGGGAAAAAAAAAGAGCAAGAGAGATAGACAAAGTGAAAGAGAGAGAGAGAGAGAGAGAGAGAGAAAGAAATGATTGAATTGAATACTTAAATTTTTACTTTTGTGATTTGCATTAAAGGATTAGTTCTCCCAAAAATGAAACTTCTGTCATTATTCAATCAAACCCATACAAGTTTCTTTCTTCTATAGAACTGAATTAAGAAGAATTGTACAGATCGATTTTCCCCCTTTGCAGTTACAATGAATGGGCACTGGAACTCTGAAGCTTCAACAAGGACACAAAACAACACAAAAGTAGTCTGTGCGCTCTATTGGAAGTCTTCTGAAGCCATGCTTTATGATTCATACCATTCAGTTCAGTACCACATCTCATTAAAAGTGGTGACCTGCTTGTTCATTAACCCTAGAATGCATATAGGGGGTTCAAACTGTCCTGGCATGCTGTGATATTTTAAAAAATATTTTATCAATGAAAACATTTATTTTTTCAATAATCAATTCATTCTTCAAAAAACTAATTTCTGAATTTTGATTCAACAGTATTTTGGGATACATTTTTGTCCAATAATATTTATTTTCATAAAACTCTATGGCTTGCTTAAAAACCTGTTGTGATTTTATTTGCTCTGATCCAATCCTGTGTCTAAATACACATATCTCCCTACTATATCGCAGGTGAAAAGCAGTATGTGAAATGAGTAGTATGTTTGAATTTACAGCATTCATAAAACAGTAGGCAATAAAAAAGGTATCTCAGATGACCTATTACCTTTTCCATGATTCTGAAGTTCACATCCAATGGACACTTTACTATTCACAGACCATGAAAAAGGGGTCGTGAATGGCAGGGAAATTACACGAGTCACACAGTAGCCCTCATGACAATGCTAACATGGCAGAGGATGTAGTACATTCAGACTGCATTCATACTACACACATTAATGCTTGATGATATTCATACTATACACATGCATACTTTTGTAGTTCTTTATCGAATGTAGAACCTACTCAGACAGTATGTAATTTCAGATGCAGTGGATGAGTAGAGAAAGGTGACAGCGAAGGCGCAAACAAAGGAAGAGGTGCAAACTCTGCTCAAAAGTTAAGCTTAGAAAGGTGAAAATACATGTGAAATGTTCTGTCTCTGACTGAAAAGGTAATTTTCACATGCTCTATGAGAAATGTGGGGAGTGAAGGCTCTGACTTGAATGTACTCTACAGTAGATCTAATTAGAATTTAAGAAAAAGTACAACTAAAAATAATACATTTAAAATTTTGTTATGCACATATACATTTAAAGTGGACAAATACACATTTCTTATATCAATTATTTTAATTATTTCATTAATAGGACCTATTTTTGTTTTGTTTTTTGGAAGAAAACCATTAATTTCACTATGCGCCATTTTAACTCTATGCATTTGTGTAGGTTTTTTTTGGTTCATGCATTTTAGGGTTAACTAAACTGCAGGAAATTGCATGATAAATACATGGATAAATAAAAATACTGATACCTAAAGGACCTGAAGTAATGATTTTATTTAGGTAATGAGTATTTGATTATTAAATTATTATAGTGTTTAAAGATAACCACTATACTGTACTACCGTTCAGAAGTTTTGGAGCCATTTTTCTGAAATAAGTCTATTATGCTCACCTATTTCATCAAACATAAAACAAATACATACATAAAACGGTAATTGTGAAAGATTATTTCAGTTTAAAATAAAACTGTCATGTTTTCACTTTTAGACA
The DNA here is from genome assembly GCF_024489055.1 of Chanodichthys erythropterus. Taxonomy (NCBI): domain Eukaryota; kingdom Metazoa; phylum Chordata; class Actinopteri; order Cypriniformes; family Xenocyprididae; genus Chanodichthys; species Chanodichthys erythropterus. The sequence goes on from NC_090229.1 coordinate 19,783,785, forward strand.
CCAAAGGTGGGCTATATATCCATTTCAACACACATTCACCATATCTACTTCAGTCCATGATGTTGAAAACTTCATATCTCTATGTACAGCAAAGCAGATCAAGCTCATTAGAAACACAAAAAATCTCCTTGGTTCAACTGGAAGTCGATTTTTACCGATTTTTGTACTGTGCTGCTCCTACACAACCCCTGACAGCAAACGTCATGAGAGAAACAGCTATTCTGAACTCAGTGACCCCCCACGCACACACAGACATATGTTGCCTTACCGATCCAAAACGCTTTGGTTTGACACCCTGCAGCTGTGGGTGATTATCATCATTCACCCTTGCTAATGGATTCAACCTCATTCCTCTTTCTGTCCCTTATCCTCTTCTACCTCATCCTTTGTTCCCTTTAATCAATGCTTCTGATCAGTATCGACCATGCATGTTCACCTACCAACAGAGCAATAGAAGCAGAGTTGAAGCAGAGAGACAGTCAGGCTTGTGTTGGGGCCGAATGGCAAGTCTGGATCTATTCAGTGCTTGCAACAGGGGCGTGAATTCTGAGTGTCATGTTAATTAATGCTTGTGGTAACAACTGAAAGCCCTCATTAGCAGGGTGATTTTCTTCATGGCAACATTAGCGTGCAGAATGCATAGGTCCATAACATAGGGAGCATATCTTAGCCTCTATCCCTGCAGTAGTAGTTTTATTGGTTAATAAGCTACCAATATAGAGAATTATATATAGAGAGAAAGAGAATGAAAATGATATTTCAGGTGTATCTCTCGTAAGCCACTGTGCTGTAAAGCACACTAGAGATTTGTGTTTTTCTTTAAAGGTCATTTAGAATATGCTACTCCACCTAAAGGTCAACACCATCTTATTACAACAAATAAATAAATAAATCAATAAACAAACATCCATTTGCTTCCCATCTCCCTTTGGTAAATCCGCAATCCCTCAGCAGCTTCCTGTTTTACAACACAAGTGTAAAAGCTCAAAGTAATTTCAAAACAGACTCAGCCCTCATACGGTCAAAATCTCTCTCTCTCTAACAGCTTTAAAATCCAGATAAAACCCTGCCTGGATCTGGTCTGGTTGTTCCAGTACCGTGTTCAAGGCCAGATTAACAAATGGACCATGATGTAACTGAATCGTCGCTTGGATAATTTATGCAACACAAAATCTGATGTTATGCTGCAGAACACGCAACATAGGGTTCACATTCATTTGGTCTCATTCACTCATAAGGCAAAGATTAATGCCATAAGAAAAGAAAAATCACAAAAGAGATATCATTAATATCTCAGTTGTTTTCTCATAGATAGCAATAAGATTAGATGGAGAGCAAATTGAGATCTTGCTTTCTGAGAAACATGTTTTTCCTCAAGAGTTTCAGAAGAAAGCTTTTATTTCTCATGCTTTTACTTCTCACGAATAAGGAATTTTAGTCATTGGCCAATATTAGATATTTATTTTATTTATTAGTTGGTATCTGCATATTTGATATTTAATTGTGAAGTTAATTTCCCCTATTTTAACATTTACATTAACTTTATGTGAACATTAGATGACAGCAAAGGTAAGAGCCGTAGTTCGCGGACAAGCTACGCAATATCGCGTTCATAATCGAAGGCGATTCATCTGCGATTATGAACGCGATATTGCGTAGCTTGTCTGCGAACTACGGCTCTGTATATTAAGTGCCGCTCCATTTGAAAGCAGGTGATGGACATTTACCGCTAATCACAGAACCGGCTTTACTAATGAGACATGCATGACAAGCTCATGGGATTAATCGTGCAGCCCTAGTTATATATTTTGTTGACTTGTGTACTTAAATTAACCCAGATGTTTCCAAGAATGTTTAAATCCAGAGAAATACACCATTTTAACCAGGACACGGACCTATCAGTGACATCATACCTGCGTCACCCTTGATTTTCGGTTTTATTTTGTAGAAACCATGGAAAAACCAAAGCTTTAATATATTACGTTTTATTAAACAAGGGAACAACTGTTTGGATACATTTATAGACAGAAAACCAATTATTGTTATATAGCTCAACACATTTAGTCAGAGAAAAACACTATTGTCAAATAACATAATCAGATGCAGCTTAGTTTTTATGTTTGAAAATTAATTGGATGCCATTTATCAACACAAGCCATCCAGCATTTATTAATGTGATATTCTAATATCGATCTAGTTTACTGCAGTGTGCAACAAGTGTCTCATAGCAGCCACAGAGCGAACACTCAGAGTAACGTTATAACATCATTTTCAATACACTCAAATGTATCTAATATGACAAAACAGCATTGCGTTACCCCACATACGCCTGACCGGAAAAAGTGGAAGCGGCAACTTTGGCATAATAAAAGTTCTGCTGCTCTTGAGGCGTGTCGCGTTTGTCTCTCGTTAGCAAACGCTCCAGTGGCCTCGTTCAGCACCCACAGCACTCGGCCCTGCTCTGCTTCATACTACAGTAACGTTAATAATCTCATCCATGAACATGATTTCTGAGTCCCGTCCCGATTCTTTTCCACCGGCTGTGAGGTGAAGATGACAACTCCCAAGATTCCACGCTCAATCTCGGCGTCATCAAGCTACGCCTCTATCGGCGAAAATTTAAATATTGTGCCTTTAAATGTAATCTTTAGCAAATACCAAAATTAATATCTATGTTCATACTTTAAATGTTGTCATGGCTAAAATCATGTTTATTATTTATTTATTTAGACCAAATTATATATGAGCATTTTTATATATGCCATTTATGGTTATCAGCCATAACATCTAAATAATCATCCCTCATGCCCTAATCCCTTCAAATTGCTTACCCTCTGGAGTGAGAGCTTCGACGGGATGAAGGGTGTAGGGGTCAAAAAAACTCTTTTTTTTTGGAACGCACTTCAAGGTCATCTTAACGAGACAATCAAGGAGGCCTTCGTCTTTTTACTTTGGTTTACTCTTTGTATTAATACTCATTCATTTACTTTAGTAACATTATAAACTACTGCCGGTCTTTTATGTTAAATATATTGTGTTTATGTATTTGAAACATTTGAATGTACTGATAAAGGGAGCTGTAAAGTATTTTTGTTGAAGTACAATGTCATTTTGACCATAATAATGTACCAAATCTAACTCATATAAATATTACAGTAGTATAGAAAAATACTTATATACAAAATCGAACTCCTAACCTCCTGTACCTATTCTGTGACGTCAAGCAACTTCTCTGTGCAAAGGGGCCCGAAATGTCCATCAGTTGGACCCTTCGAAATCCTTCGTTCCGAAGGACCCTTTGAAGTGTCCAGTTTTGAGCACTTCGGTTTGGAACGACCCTTCAATATGGTGGCCATGATTGTTTTCACTCTGAAGTGCGATATGTGCTATTTGGAAAACACCGTTAGTATCAGTGCATCTCTAGAAAGTTTAGGAGAAACATCAAAGACAAACTTGATGTTTACATAAAACATAAGTCTCCTAAACTAAGAAAGAGAAACATCTAAAGGATACAACTTTCTTTCACTCTCTCTTTCCTTTTGCACTCTTTTGCTTTATTTTCAACTCTTAGCCTGCTGTCTTGCCAAGACAAAACACAGAGCCATGAAATTCAACAGTAGAGCAGCTAAATTAAATGTTACTGATGTAAACAATACAGAGGAGGAGGAAAACACTTCAGACAGATGACGAGGTACAGAAGAAGAGTTAACCATTCGCACACAATATATGCTTGATATTTCTGTTTAACTAGTTCTCCTGGCTCACATGCTGAGTATCACGCATGTGTTCGTAGGGCAATGGGTTTGTGTTTTACACGGTAACATGATGTGTTAGTCTCACCAGAGAAGCTGAACTGCAGTGCTGCGTTTCACTCTGGCGGAGTGAGGTGGAGACCCCGTTAACATGCACTTCAGTCTGAACGAATCAATGAATAAAAGAAGCACCAGGTGTGTAAAACAAACCACTGCATTGGTCAAGACAAGCACAGATAGGAAGCCTTAGAATCAACAGGTGTGTCGTGATGTGATACAAACCTGAACCTACTGTCACAATCAACTTTGGGACGTAAAAATGATCCCTTACACCTGGTTTGAACTGAATGGGAAACACTCCCACACACATGCAGTGAGATCACATGATGTCAGCAGGGTTGGAAATGTCTTTGTGGTTTACATTGTTCAGCACATGTACCTGAGAACATTAGTCACAGTGACACACACTTCTACCGTGTGTTTTATTGATGAGAAGAGTCTCTCTCGCTCTCATCTCGGGTCAAGTCTCAGATGCGGGTGGAGACTGGATCTCTGGTGCGAATGTAGTAATGAGTAATGAGATCTGGGATACTCTGAAATCCATGTAAAACTAGACTACAACATTGAGACAACAATAAGGATGATATATAAGGTTATAGTTCAACATAATACCCACAATGACCTGTTAAGAGGTTTGGCCATCCACATATACACAGATTACTCTCAAAGGAAAGCATAAATAAGTAAGTCCAAGTTTAACTCTTTGTAATTCTACCTCAGAATAACCTGAACACCGACACAACCGTATTCATCAAGGACCAAACCATTTGGCAATGTAACATTCATGAGTTACTGTTCACAATAAATTAAGTCCTTAATCTTGTTGTTTTGGGGTCACAGGGCTCTAGGGAAGGTGCTTCAGCCAATGATCCGCCATCTAAACAGGAAGTCAAAGACCGTTTTGACTTCAGCTCTAGTTTCAAAGCCACAGTGACACAACAGCTACATACAGTAGTAGCTGTATCAGCCGATGTATAGCCGATTACACAAGCTATACAACATATAATCACTCAAACTAATTGCTTAAATTAATCCTACACACCACTGCGTCAAATGTCTATATGTATCAGTCATGAACACACAAATAAATGGCCTGTGATTTATGAGGAGTAGGGTTGAAATGAATGGGGCTATACAGCTCTGCAGCTGCTGTCTGCTGTTAATGTGTTGGAGAAACGCTGAAGGATGCTCCTCCGCTTGCTTCACACAAGCTTAAATATTAATTGGTGCATAATAGGGATGAATAAAGTCTAGCCTGGGGCAATGAGTTAAATCCAAACCTACCGCTGCTTCGGGCAGGCATGACTGCAGTCAGCAACCATGGTCATTAGGGTTAGATGCTAATAGCAGTTAACTCAGAAAAGAAGGAAAATCCACAAGCTGCAGGGAAACAGATTCTCTTTTGATGAGGTGAAATGTTATATTGTAAACAGTTGTGTTCATTTAAATTTCTAGTTGGTTTATAAGACCTTGTACATAGGCCTACTTAAAGGAATAGTTCACCCAAAAATGAAATTCTGTTCTCATTTACTAACCCTCATGTTGTTCCAAATCTGTATGATTCACGTTATTCTGCGAAACACAAAAGAAGATATTGTGTAGAACTGTTTTTGTTCATATAATGAAAGTCAGCGGGGTCCAAAACAAACAAAAAAAAAATGCTTCAAAATATATTATTTTGTGTTACGCACTTGTACAGATTTTTTATTTTCTTCTGTCAGAAAGATTTTTACCTTTAGGGATACAACAGCTCTTAAAGGGATAGCTTTGTATCTTCTCTACCCATAAATGGTACATATCAGTACATTAGAGTAGATATATCTCCCTTTAAGGTACTACTTTGAATGTTTTAGGGGTAAATAAAGTACAATATTGCAACTTTAAGGGTGCCTCCCCAGTGACAAGCTCCTGTACCCCTATAGGTACAATTTCTACATATTTTTTTTTCTGAGAGCGTTAGGTGAACTACCCGTTTAAGACTTACCCTCTGATATGTATTAGGGGTGTGGCTTGATGTGTGCTCAGGGTTAAAAAGTGTAAAAATATACAGAGAGAAAGTCATTCCGAGACAATATGACTCACCCCAGCGTTGTCATGGTTACAATGGTGTACCAGAAGGAGGCCGGGATGCTGGTGAACTTGCTGGACGAGGAGCCTTTCTCAGCGTAGAACATGACTGTGGCAAAGATGATGATGGCCATAGTGAGGGAGAAGAGGAGGAAGCCAAGTTCGGACGCGCAGCTCTTCAGCGTGTAGCCAAGGATTCGAAGACCCTGGGAGTGGCGGGAGAATTTAAAGATCCGGAAGACACGGAACACCCGTAGCGTGACGAAGGCTCCGCTCACGTCCTCATTGTTGGTCATGACGAGCCCAATGTAATACGGTAAGATGGCCACTACATCGATAATGCTCATCACGCTTCTCATGAAGCGGTACCTGCTCGGTGCCGCAAACAGTCGCATCAGATACTCCACCGTGAAGATCATTACGCAAGCCGTGTCCATGCAGAAAAACGCCTCTGTGTAGCGCTCCCCACAAGGGATGTCTCTCTGATTCGGTGTGGAGCCACAAGGAACCGTCTCAACCACATTGGTGATGACGGATATGGCGATGAAGAATCCGGTAACATAGTAGAAAACCAGGGCCATGGTGCTAGTGTGCGGGTTCTCGAAAGCCCTCCACATGGTCTCCCGGAAAGTCATGTTGGGAAGTTTACTGTCTTTGTTGTCCTCAAGGTCATCCATAAGACGCTCCGTGTTCTCCCTCTTGCGGTCCTTGTACTCTTCGTAACAGCAGTCGCTGATGATCTCGGGAATGATTCCAAAGAACGCCAGCTCCTCGTCGTAGGCAGTGATGCACTCGTAGCGTGGGTAGTGCAGCTTCCCTGTGCGGTAAAAGTTAAGAATACTTCTGAACGAATCTGGATCTCTGTCAAAGAAATACTCCCTAGTCTCCTCATTGAAGAAGAACTCTTTTTCTGAGCTCCCTAGCAGCGTATCAGGGTAACGGTCTAGCGTGTTCCGCCAGGTTTGGAAGCGTCGGCCGCTGACATTGAGGATAATAAGCTCATCTTGTCGCTTGTTTTTATTGGTTGGTGCGACAGGCATGGGCAGGTTGGCCACGGGCATCCATCCTATGGCCGCCGCCCGAGCGAAGGGGAGCCAGGCTGCCACTCCAGCAGCCATGGGGACTCCGGCTGGGGTCGAGGGGACCAGATCAAACACCTTCACAACCAGTTTGACATTAGATTAGACCCCATCTACATAGAGAGAGACAGGGAGATGAGAAGATAGAAGAGAGTGAGAGGTTGGCAAATGTGGGAGGACAGGAAGTGGAGAGAGTTCCAGTGGGAGAGAGTGAGACAGATGTGAAATGGGAGTGAAAAGACGGCAAGAGCGAACAGGATGCCAGCAGAATTGAGAGGTAAAAGGGAAGCAATCACGTAGAGTACAGTAAAAAGGAGCATGTAAAAAAGGGGAAAAGAAACACCAGGAGAGATAGAGAAGACAGTTGCAAAGGAAAAGAAGGAAAAAACACAAATGGTAGACTCTATTAGACCTCAAACATTAAGCCTATTAGTTAGAATCACATTTTCTCCACCAAATCAAAGAAACAAAATAGTTGTCCAGTTTTTGCCAGGCATTATTTATAGGCAATGCTTTGCACAAATATGTTCTTACTATACCAATGCTCTTATATTATAGTTTAAGAAAATTACTAACATGTTTTACCAGATTGCTTTTACAGTGACAGCAAATATATAACGTTATACAGCATATACATCATGACAACTCGTAAAGAAAGCTGATTGCAAAACTATTCATTCTCAGTAAGACAGACTCCAAAGGGTAAGGCACGATTTGTGCTCGAGATACAGAACCCTTCAGCAAATGCAGTTTGAATCAGATGCGAACCTGTTGAGCTTAATGCAAAACAATAAAACGCCACGAAATATCGGTCGCTAAACACTGACAGTGCAGTAGTTCTTACTTTACGAGCTTCAAGATTTGCACTGTTAACACTTCAACCGCGGTTATCCACAGCTGCGCCCAAATAGAATTCGTTAAATATGAACAAGACTGATTAATATCATTGATGATGATAATAATAATAACAACAATTAATGGTTCAAAACACAACAAACTCGTTTTCAACATTTGAGTTTTTTGTTACTTACCCATTAAAAATATTTAAACTTTTCATTCATTCAGCTACATTTATGACATTTTCTCTTGACATCACTTAGAAAGTGTTCGCCGAAAAATCCGCTCATTAATGAGGAAAAACACAAAACAAGAACCCAACTGAAAGAATAAAATAACCGGCGTGTTTGGAGCCGCAGAAATAATACTTTAGTTTTTATTCGCGTCCCTCTGTCACATCCTGCGCTGTTTTATGATCCATTTGCTCGGACGGACAGAAATGCCGCACCGACAGCTCGCGCGCACGAAGTGACTCCCGCAGGATGCTCGGCTGATGGATAGAGGTGGTAGTCTTTTCCCAACCTCTCTCTCTCGTTTTCTCTCTCTCTCTCTCTCTCTCTCTCTCTCTCTCTCTCCTCTACATAGACCAACACACTCCCTTTCTCCCTCCCAGAGGTCTCTCCGCTGCCAGGTCTCGCGCTCTCTAGTTTGGCTCTGCGCGCGCGATCGGTGTTCGTGGAGCAGAGAGAGCGCGAGACGCACAGAGGCAGTATATGCTCGCTTTCGCGCCAGTCACACTGTTTGACAGCGGGGTGATTTCACCTTACTTTATAGTGGGCTTATCCTGGTTGTCGCGGCTTTGTTACCTGAACCGATATAGAAATGGGGACAAGGTAATTGATTCGCAAAGTCATTCGCGAACGCATGAGCCATACGCATTTAAAGATGACATTCAAAACGTCCTGTACGTCATCTCAGTCTCAAATTGATTCGTAATGCTAAATTTAAGTAAGGCTTAAACCAACAAGTATTCACGCAAATGTAGTAGCCTATCAGAAGTTATACTATGGCACACCAGGATTAAAAAGTGTTTTTTTTTTTTGTTTTGTTTTTCATAGATCATAAAGTTTATGTTTTAATATTTTGTGTGATGCAAGACACTGATGCAACAATTCCTAAAATTCTGTGTGTGTATATATGTGTGTGTGTATACCATAGACTGCAATGTCCTCACTAATATATAGTGAAACAAATGTGTATGTGTGTGTGTAGGTTTGACTATTTGAGGGCAAATTTTCTTCTTAAATATAATGAAACCCAATGTAAAAAGGGGCTTGTAAAGACATTTAACCCTGCCCCAGGTTTCACAGACAAGGCTTGAACTAGTCCTTGACTAAAATGCATGTTTGAGCTGCTTTAACTGAAAGCAACTTGCACTGACATATCTTAAAATATATATGTCACTGTCATTGTTTTGTCTCAAGATGCACACCAATAATATTTCTTTCCAAGTTACATTTATAAAAGATACTTAAATGTCCTAATTGAACTAAGGCTGGTTTCACAAACAAGGCTTAAGTTAGTCCTAGACTAAAATGCATGTTTGAGCAGTTTTACCTATGCATCTTGCAGGCACGTACAGAGGGGAGGGCTTTGGGGGCTCGAGCCCCTTCCCTTTTTTGAAATTTATCAAAAGTGCCCATCTCAGACAAATAGCCATGATAATATTGTGGTCAATAAAACAAAATGCATTTAAATTATAGTTAATATGACAATGTGAACTGAATAATAGTAACGAATCGCTCAAAAGCCGGAAAATTCCTGTTTATTTTTTACATATCCATCAGGCTGAGGCGTTGCCATAACGCGTTGCTATGGGTTGTGTGCGTTTTAATTGGCTGACTAATTACATCAACGTCCACCGTTACGACTGTGGTTACGCCCACTGAGTGGCAGCATTGGTTTTCAGTGTGAATGCCGTGAAAACACATCCAAAACGGGAAAGAGCTTTGTGATTGACTGTACAAATAGCTTTGACACAAAACCTGAGGTATATATTCAAAGAGTGCCGAAAGCTACAGAAAAAAGAAGCAAATAGGTTGCTGCAATTCACAGAAACTGGACTCCAGCAGAGAAACATGGATTTGCAGTTATCATTTTCTGTCAAATGTTGGATTTTGAGGTAAAATCATACCGTATATATTGTGTTGTCAACTTATCAATTAAATATTTACCATATTATATTCTGCATAATTGGGTGTTTTTAAATAAACACTGACAAAAACTATCCAAATTTTAAGGCTGGACGACATGACGATATATATAACATTGCTAACATTGCTGCTATAAGTAATCACTCTGATTTAAACCTACCTACATTGTAGTTATATAAAGCATTCACAGGTAGATTTGCTTTATGTATTTCCCCGGCGTCGAAATCAGGCACATATAAATGTCAAGAAACACGACTCCTGGCTGCATGTCAATATCCATGAATTAGGTTTCTTTGACATGTCATAAGGAACACTTTCGAGCCCAACCTTTAGTGTAACCGTTTGTTTTACTCGAGTTTTCACAGTTTCCCCTGTTAAATCCAGTCATGCAGCAGGTTCTTTTGCCACTCAGTCCAGCTGAGGGAGCGCGTTCCGGCGGGAAAGTGACGTCGCTGCATCCCAATTCGCATACTATCCGTCCTAAATAGTATTCGAAAAAAGAATTATTTACGAGAAACAAGCGCGCCGCCATCTTTAGAATATTGTCTTTGAACTTCCGTTTTTGCAGTAGCCCTATATATTTCGATGGCATCGCTGTTGAAGAATAATTAGCTGGTGAAGTGGATTTACCTTAGAGTCTATGGGATTTACCTGTTGAGTTAATGAAAGTTATCATGAGCATTGTTATGTTTAAAGCAGATGTCTTAACAAATGTCAGTAGACTTCTAAGGAAGATTTTAAAATAAGCAGTTAATTCATAAATACGTAAGATCTCTCCATCACTGTGAAAATACAAACCAGAAGTCAAAAGACAACGAGCACAGCGCTGAAAATGGGCAGGGCTAAGTAGGAAGAAAAAAAACAAACAAACAATTTTAAAACTTTTTTTTATCAATAATCAAAGCTAGTGTGTCGATTTAATAAAAAATCTATAACATTTTAAAATATTACACATTTCATCAATGCCCGTCATGAATGCACCAATCAATCGTGATATGGCACAAGAAGTTAAAATTTCATTGGACAATGTGAAGTAGAGCGGAAATTTTCCGTTCTAATTCATTAATCGGTAGAAAATGACATGGATAGACGAACTTACATTTGTGGAGGATTTCTGCGGTTTGTGTAATTTTATAAATTGCATCGCTGACAAAATGGATGTAAACTGACTACAACGCACTGCACCATGCAGCACCAAAAGTCGCATTAATGGTAAGTAGTGCTCAGATCATTTAGTGTATTTATGTATATTGACACACTGTTTACTATGTGATGAAACCAACATGGTCTCATGGAAAGACGCACCTGTTTTCGCGAGTCGCCAAAATACGTACCGTAGGCCTACATATCACTGCAGTTTCCAACAGAAATGAACGCTAGAGGCAGTATCTTTTAAAGCTTTTAATCGTTTTCATACACAGTTACGATTACTGGGTCAGATTATGGATTAATAAAGACTCGTTTTCACGTCTCCTTGCACAATATTATGTTATGACTTCAAAACGTTTTTTTTTTTTTTACCATAGTGCACGATTTGTAAACAAATATATTTTGGACTTTGGATCACTTAACCAACTCCATATGTTTCTCTTTTCTGACATAAGTTGATATGGAGTTGTACTAGAATGTATTAGAATGATTTCTGAAGGATCATGTGACACTGAAGACTGGAGTAATGATGCTAAAAAATTCAGTTTTGCTTCACAGAAATAAATTATATTTTGAAGTGTGTTATAATAGTAAGCCATTATTTTAACTGTAAGAATATTTCACAATATTACTGTTTTTTCTGTATTTTTGATGAAATAAATGCAGGCTTGATGAGACTTTGTTTTGTCTCAAGGTGCACCATTAAAGTTTTCTTTCTATGGCAGGTTTATAAAAGCTACTTACAGTAAATGTCCTAATCCTGGCTTAATCTGAGCCTTGTCTGTGAAACCCAGTGCTCATTAGTATTTGAAAGGCTCATAAATTGGCCACATCATGTTATAGCTACTATATGTAATGACAGTGTTTATGTTGGTATGTGGTAGGTAGATAGGGTAGTCTGACAGCCAGACCTTTGACTAGAATGCAGAAGATCAGGTCGATAGTTTATCAAGAACCGCCCACTTAGACAGAAAGAGCCATTTGATTGATATGTAAAGCAATCAATCACAGTTTGCTTTGCTTATATTCTGCCTTTTAGGGCAGGGCTATGTGAACTGTATTGTAAAGCAGTAATCGACTACCATGCAAAAAAAAAAAGGTAAATAACAACGATGCTCTCCTCAAACAGAAAACATATGTAGAAATACGATGTACAGTACAGTACAGAAAATACATAATTCAAAGCAGTTCAATAGTTTAATTGCAATTCAGTGCCTCAAACTAAAATCTTTTGAAGATTTGATTTCACTAACTTGACAATCTTTGGCAAATCCAGTGATTATTTTTCTTGTAATCTGAAAGAGAAGAAAAGAAGAATGCTGTGGGCATTCATGCATGCATAATTATCCTTCTGCTGTCATTTAATAGCAATTCATTTGTTTTTTTGGATCAAAATCTTAACCAGTCCAGCAAATTAATGAGCAAACACAAAGCCATATGCACTGCTGTTCTCCAGGTCCAAAATCAGGCCACTTGAATTTCATTTCTGTTCTCTTCATATTGTGTATATGTGAATTATTTATATCCCTCTTTTTTTCTCCTGTAACGTCCTTCAAACGTGGCTCAGTGGATGAGTCCTCAGCAGTTATCAGCTTTGGAAATCCTTGATGGATTTAGTGCCTTGTGATGGAAGCGTGTTGTTGAGTGTGGAGCGGGTTCTGATATGTGTAACCACAGATTCGCTGCTTCAGTAAGCAATATAAAGCCTAATTAACTCTGCTGGGACTCTCAGCTCTCAAAGTGGGCCTGAAGGTTCTGAGAATACCAATAAACTCAGATCAGTGGCGACAGTGTAAAAATGCACCCTAACAGCATACTTTTACAGTTGAGCGAACAACTTTGCTTTTTCTAAAAGCACTTAACTACCTTTACCACAAGCAAAGAAATATACAACTGAACTCCACTAAATTAATTTATTTAATTCAACTCAATGTAGAATTACGTGGGAAGGCCTGTAGTCTAGTGTAACTCTTTTCAGACCAGAGTCATTTAAGAGTTTTGTTTGAAGACTCCCTAAAATATCCTGTCAAAGAGAACAGACTGATCAATAGCATCCAACAATGTGCTTAAATTTACGAGCTTGGGCACGGAAACACGTCCACTGTCTGTGGTTAGAAGGAAACCATTAATCAATTTAACTACAGCCATTTCAGTGATGTGACGGGGAGCAAAACCAGACTGCAGTAATTCACATAATTACAGGCTGTGTAAATGACCGCAGTAATATAATTTAACGTTTTAATGTAAACAGTAAATGCAAGGTTAGGTGATGGGTGCTGTTTGGGTGTGACTGATGTTTTAGCTTTCTCTGAAGATGTATGGTCAGACAGGCTCTTTCTAAGATCTCCAGCAGAAGGTTTTAAAATTGAAACGAAACTGAAGTTGCAATTGTCTTGAAATTGTGATGTATATCCAAGTGAAACAGCTTCTTGACCAAGCAAAAAAATAAAAAAAAATGTAGGACGGGACTTGATTTTGTCCATTTGGAATTGATTGGATTGTTGGATGATTGTGGTCTGCTATTGCTGTGATCTCATGTGAGTGACGGGTTGTGCCGCCACCATGCCAGTAAACGCATCACCAGAGAAGGGAATCATTGCAAGAGGGAGTGGAAGTCATTTTGATTGAAGATTACAAAGGCACATGAATAATAATAAAAAAATGTTTATAATAAATAAATACTCAATATTCCTTAAAGTGTTAGTTCACCCGTTACTCACCCTAACATTCATCTTCAGAACAAAATTAAGATATTTTTGATGACATCTGAGAGGTTTTTTATCTAACATAGAAAGCAATGAAATGAATACATTCAAGGTCCAGAGAAGTAGTAAAGACATTGTTAGAATAGTCCACGTGACTACAGTGGTTCAACCTTACAGGGTTACTTCAGGATTTAGCATTAAGCTTTGTCTTAGTAGAATACCACTAGTATTTTCGAATTACCGTGCTTTCCCCCTTCATATCAGCCCGAGATGAGAGATTTATGCATTTTTATTCTGTAAAAAAGCCTCCGATGACGCAAAAATCGTCATTTTGCGTCATCTGAGGCTTTTTTGGCCAGAGGCTTAAAACTACAGCCAGTAATAGCAGGTAGTTCCGCATTTTTTCACCACGCCCATACATATGCGCTTTTGAGGTTACTCACGGACATAGATCAAAGATTTTACCAAAAGTGGGTGTCAATTATATTTTTAAGCTTACAGTAATTAACTTTATTTTGTCTGCACTACATCAGTGGTTCATCTTACTTTGCTAAGTTTGCAGTTTTCTGCTACCTACAACACTACATATAGGCTACTGTGTTATAAGTCTAGTATCAGCGAGTCTTACCTCTAGGCGAATACGCTTAGTACCAGATGCCCAGGCTGTTCGTCCTCTGGGAAAGTTAATATCGATGGTATCGTGGTGTCCTTCAGAATGGTTCTCTTCATTGCAAAGATATTTGGTTCGTAGTCCTCGTGCTTGAAATGGAGACTACATATTCTGCGTTTTTTTTAGGTTTTCTATAACGGTGTCATCTCCAAACTTCGGGTGTTTGATGGCCCGCAGCCACTGTTTACATCGTTCCAAATCTTTAACTTAATCGGAAAATGATGGAAACTTACTTGTCCTTTCCTGGTTTTGGGTGTACATCCAGGTACAAAGCAATTTAGCACTATTTCGCTGTAAATGTATGGACTAACTCACGATTTATAGAATTAATATGTAACAAAGCAAGCCTAGTTGTTTGAATTTTCCTGGTAATGCCGCCCGTAACCGATAGGCGTGGTTTGGGCGTGGCCTCGCAAGGGCAGCAAAACAAGTGCATTCTGGGAGTTGTTGTCTTTCATCCACATTAGTCAAAAATACATTTTCTGCCTTTTCTCAGACTAGAAAGGTCCAAATTCAAAAATAATTTCACATTTCTACTACATAAATGACCAATTTTAAACACACTTTCATCTTTCCAGGGGTGAAGTACCCCTTTAATGTTATAAAGCGACGAGAATACTTTTTGTGCAAAACAAAACAAAACAAAACAAAACAAAAACATTTATTCAACTATTTTTCCTCTTCCCTGTCAGTCTCCTACGCAGTTGACGCAGAGCAGAGCTTCCATGTTCTACGTCAGGATGGCAAGTCTTTATTAGCCGGCTCCTGCGTCACCATCACACGCATGCGTTGTGCTGCTCACGTGAACAATGTCGGCCAATACTGAGCCGGCGTTCGGACGTAAACACGGAAGCTCTGGACTGCATTCACTGCGTCAACTGTGTAGGAGACTGACAGGGAAGAGGAAAAATTGTTGAATAAAGTCGTTATTTTTGTTTTGTTTTTGCACACAAAATTATTCTCATCGCTGCATAATATTAAGGTTGAACCACCGTAGTCACACTGACTATTTTAACGATGTACTTTTCTGGAACTTCGTTTTCTGGAACTGGTAATTTCGTTGCTTTATATGGGAGATAAAAACAAAAACTCTCAGATTTCATCAAAAATATCTTAATTTGTGTTCTGAAAATGAAAGAAGGTCCTGTGGGTTTGGAACGACATGAGGGAAATTACATTTTTGGGTGAACTAACCCTTTAAAAAACAGGAATTGTCCATTTTGATTTCATGGTGACTTTAAGGAACATCTCTCAGGTGTCTCCTTTAACCTCGCTGTGAACACACCAGGGGCCTATTTGTAGACAGATTGGTCACTTTTAGTGCTCTGCTGAGAGTGACACATCAGAGCAGTGGAATGCAGTTCAGTTGTGATTCATGCTGATGTGCATTTAGCTCAGAGTCAGAAATGGATAAATTCTGATTTTTTACATCACAGTGGCTGAAGTGAGACACAAATAGTACCCTTAAAAGTGCATGTGTGCATCAGGTTGCCTATATTGTCAAAATGTCTCTACAAAGATAAAAAAAATATGAAATTTGCTACAATTTGGCCAGCCAGATGGCTTAATTAAATTTGGTAAATAATGTTTTAATTTTGAAATATATGAGGTTTAGGTATAGGGTTAAAAGGATTAAAAATATCATTACTTCAGAATAGAACATTAGAAGTCAATGGAAAGTCTGGTAGAACAACAAATGTGTTTGTGTGTGTTCTTCAAGCAATAAGTGGACCAGATATCCATCAAAATGGTTATATCTGTTCTGAAATGCCATGCCTTTTACAGTATATGCCAACTTTCACAGAAATAGACCTTAATTTTATTTGGAAATTTCCATAAAGGTTGCTGAGTTCAGTTGAATAAAAACATTTCAGTTGTATAACGTATTTCCCTCTCTCAGATCTATGGCACTGTTTTTCAATCTTTTTTTTTTTTTTTTTGGACTTATGTACCCCCATAGCCCCATCTGTAAGGCTCAAGTAGGCCTTCATCGACAGCAAACCAGAAATATGTTCCTCCTAACTGATATCATGCTGGATATCCTTCAGCATTATTATTAATATTACTAAAGTGGCCATTATTACAATGATTCACTAAAACAGTCGATACTGTGGGTCAAAAACAAGCTCATCAAGTATGTTCCTCTCTGTTTAATAAGACACCTGTGCTTGTTCGTCCAAGTTTTGACTGTTTTTGCATAGAAAAAACTATCAAAACTTTAAAAAACAGCCAACTTTTGCTTATCTATCTGTCCATATATACATATAAACTTACATGCTTGTATGGACACCATTGGTGGCAATAAATTATATCCGATTCATATAAATTGTCATGTTAGCTTTGACATTGTGGTATCTTTTTTTATGCAAGCCTTGTCCCTACGTTGTGTAAATCAGAATAACCTATGTGTGACCTCCAGGCTCTAATCCATGTTTCTCTGCAGAGATATGGGAACATAAACCTTCGATCATATGCAGTTGTATTAATAGGTTTGCATGTGCTGTGCATCCTTCTGATGAATGAAGTACAGTGATGTTCCCCGCTGTGAGGCTGAATAAATAAGCTGTAGGGAGAATATAGGAGCCGCAGCTGTTGTAAGTCTGTTAAAGGTTACTGTATTCAAGGCCCAAAGGCACTGCGAGAGTGTGTATATTAGTGTGCAATTGAGGGTGTGTGTGTTTTTCTGCATACACGTGTTACTGTACGTCAGCGCAAAAGAGCTTTAATGGCACCCAGGTGCATGTCGTACGCTGCACCCTCTCTTTCTAGACCACACACGTGCATATACACATATACGGTGCGTTAAACTCTTGAACAGCATAACAGTGTGCTGAGGACCCTTTGCTGGCTGTCTTACTCTATAAGGGGAGAGAGCAGAGGCAGGACTGGCCTTCTGTAAACACGCATATCACTCTTGTCATGTGAAATGGAAAATTTTGTACTGTCACACTGGCAATAAGCTGACCCGACATTACCTTGCCTTCATGAGCCTCAAAGCTCCATAAACAGTGCAGCACTGCCAGCACCACACAGACTTCCTCTCCTAAAACATCAGACATGTAAACTACTCACAACTGCTGCTGACCACGCAACATGAATTCAGCACAGGACCCAAAGTGAAACTTCAGTGCAATTCAGCAAAACCCCACATGACATAAATCACAAGCTTACGTAGTATCTATGACAACAAACCAGACACTGGGGGGATTCGCTAATGTTTATTTGCTCACGCTGTCTGTGTTGTTTTAGCACACGATTCACTCAAGGAATTATGCAAATCAGGTAATGGCACAAACAGACCCAAAATATCAGTGTTGAACGCAATTTAGATGCAGCAATTCTTAAAACAATACTTTTTGAACAACATTTTTACAAATTAAATACAAAATAATCATCATATGTTTAAATACTGTTTGCATTCTGCACTGAGTTTTGTGAATATGGCATATTCTATAAAAAGCCTAATTTGCATAAAAAGGAGGTGTGTTTGCACAGAAAATAATTACAGTGACTATTTTAGTGCATTTAGAGCCTAGTTAAATTGGATGGTGGGTGCTTGTGATAAGACAAAAATATCTAAACCTTAAAACAAAATAAATTTACCTAAGAAACAAAAATAAAAAATTTAAAACTTGTTTTCAGAGAATTCAAATATCAGTTGTGTTTGTTCTTAGTTTTGTTTCCATGGACTTTTAGTTTGTATTCTTTAGTCACACGTGTTCCTTTGTTTGACTCATTAGTTGCCATGGGCACTAATCCATCATCACAGCTGTCTGACATTTAGTTTATCACCAGTGTATTTTAGTTCCTCACCTTCACTTAAGGCGTTTCTCAAAACCAAGTTCGCAAAGTTCAGACTTGCGTCTTTGGTAGTTAGGACTTGGCAAGTTTGACTCAGGATAACAAACTCCTGTGGACGGGAGGACGCAAGTCCGGTGATTCTGCAAATGGAACAGCCACGTACTTGATAACATCACTCAGCTCGCTCTGGCTTCTCTGGTTATCTCTGCATGTATCTTTTAGCCAAAAATAAAACGAAATGTGTTATAAAACACCGCTCTGCCTCTTTTCGTTTTATTTAAAAAACAAACAAATACATATTAATAGCCTCAGGCAACAAGTGATTGATTATCTGCAATGTCTGAATATATTTATACTAAAATGAAATATTAAACAACCCTGCCTCTTTTCGTATATATTTCAAAAATATTAAACAATACTATTTGTTCATACTCACTGTAATGAAATGAAATAGGCTATAACATAAAACACAACCCTGTCTCTTTTTGTTAAATGTCAGTTTTAATGATCAAAAATAGCCATTATAAAAGGTATAAGAAAGCAAACAATTCAGTCAAGCGTAAAATCAGCTCTTTAATAGGATACAAAAGTTAAATAGCCATATATAAAGTTATGAAACATCACTTTGTCCTCAGCCAAAATGGATCCAGCGGCAAATGTCAGAAGGACTCGCTGAGGTAAGGCTGCTCTTGGCGGGGTACATGAGCGCTGAGCGTCCGGTGATCGCCTCAATCTCACAACTCCGACAACGTCAGATAAAATTTTCAGAAAGGCGCTATCTTTATCAATAAACCAGCACATTCTCACCTGAAAAACTCTTAAAACTACATATCATGACATAATAACAGTAATATGTTTAAATTATGCGGGTTTTCTACTATTGATGCTTGCTGGTTAGTGTGAGATGCATTCTGGGATACCTGGCTGTCTCAAGTCTGCACAAGTCACCTCTCGATGCATCCTCAATAAAAGGGGCGGATCAAGAACACATCCGCGGATTTAAACTGTACTTAGCTAGATGTGAAACGTCATCAGTCGCTGTCCAAGTACTGTTCCAATTCAAAGTTTACAAGTCCACAAGAACTCATATTGAGAAACGGCTTTAGTGTTTGTTAGGTCTTGTTTGAGTTAGCGTTTGTTATTTGCCTGTTGGATTATTATTAACCTTTTGGAGTCTGAGGATGATTTGGGCTTGGAGAAGTTTTGACATGCCCTGACATTTGTGCTTTTTTCAGTTGTTCATAAACATAAAAATGACAAAAGTTTCATTGTACTGTATTCAGCACAAACTAGGCTACAATAATATGTGAGGAACATGTATGTACATGTTTGTATTTTTGAAGGAATAATGTTTATGCGTGGTTATAGAAAAAACAAAAAACTTAAGTCACTGAAATAAGGCCAAAAAAAGTATATTAAATCTGTGTTCACAAGACTACTGTGTATTGGAGGTTGTAGACTAGAGTTTTTGCTTCAGAATTATGTAAAAATTATGCTGACTACTCCTTCATATAAAACAATATATTGATTTAGTTTTCGTAAGACACTTTTTGTCAAGAAACACAGTATGCGTGGAGGCGTGAATCATCATGAATAATGGGCCATTTACACCTGAGAAGACAAAAGAATCACATAATAATGACCTGAAATGACTTGCATATTAATGAGACCTTTCAGTCAGGTAGGCTGTGAAAAAAAAACCTCTGTAATAATGTCTCAGCTCATCATAAACAGCAATACTGTGAAATATTATTACAATTTAAAATAATGGTATTCTATTATATTAGTTAAAATATAATGTATTTCTGTGATGCAAAGTGTCTGAACAATTATGTTACCTCTATGGCATTTCATATAGGCTTTTATCCTAAAAGCATACACATTTGGAGAAATATTGATGGATTCTTATATATTTATGTCAATTTTCTATACTGAGAAGTCATATTTATTGTCATCACTATGAGTGCTGGATACTGTGCTTTCAGCCGGAAGGCGCTCTGTACACCATTAGGCCACAAATTCATATAAAGAAAAAAAGGAACTAGGAACTAATGGCATGTCTTCTAGAGATCGCTAACCATGGCTTTAACATCCAAATAAACACTTTTCAAGACAATAAATACACTATTGTATTGAGACAATGCATACAAGTATTGCCTCTGAAATTGCCTCTGAATAGCGCTGGCTCCGTGGGCGTGGCGGGTAATGAGCTGAATCTCGGACTTCTGACATGGCTCTCTTTTCATACAGATTACATAAACACAGAATGTTTGTTTTCGATTTGACTTGCATGATTTAAAACCTGACATTTCAACGTTTCTTTAGACATGTCTTTTTTTTGTCATTAGTATTCATAAGTTACAGTTCATTTTCTGAGAACATTGTGTTTTTACTCTGAGTGTACACAAATAAAAGAAGACATTCTATGGTTTCAATTGATATATTACTTATGTCTCTATGACAAGAAATGACGGAGTATTTTAAGTCTGTTTTGCTGCAATGTGAAAAAAATCCTGCAAAACACGCCGGCGCGTTTTCGGACCTCAGGGAGTTAAACTCATACTGCATTCGAACTTTATCCTAATCTTCATCTGTCTGTCTGCAACCTTGCTAACAGAAAACTGGACCAAGAAATGGATTATGCAGCAAAATTCGCTGTGAAAAGGGCATTGATTTTTTTTTCATTTATACAGAACAATTCTGCCGTCTTGCCGTCACCTGCCCCTACGACTACGAGACCCTTAAATTGCTGTTCTGTATCGGGGCCAACTAATACCACCCTGTAGACCTCCCAGGCACCTCAGGACTTGACTAGAGGCAGGCGATCATCAGGTGTCTGGGGAGTGTCTGTCCCCGATCCAGGACACAGCCAGAGCCTAGCCCACTACCACCCTCAACTATGAAGAATTTGCTAGAGCGGACAAAGAGGAACGGATGATGGATTTGGCCACGGAGGTACTGCCTCCCACCCAGTATTATCTGTCTGTTCTGAATCATCGCTGTTTCAAGACAGCACTGAGTTTTGGTGACCTGTTGGGAATTGGAATTACCATCATTGAATCTTGTCAAGCGTACCTCTGTCACCATCACCACAAAGCTCAGCCAGTCCTCCAACCCCACCTCTGCCGAAAGCCTGCAGCCCTTTGTTTTTTCCCAGCAATGCCTTGCTGCGACGTGAAGCCTCAGCTTGTACAACTACTAGCCTCGCCTGAGCGAGAGGATGCTGTGGCTCTGCCTCTGATCCATTTGCTCCACCTTGGCCTGTCAACCTGTTGGCTCTGCCTTGGCTCATCCCACCTTGTGCTCCACCAGAGACCCTTGACTTTATGGCTCCATAATGTTCCCTCATCCCACCGGCTCCTCCTTGGTTGGTCGTCACTTTACTTCCACTACGGACCCCTACGGCTACAGCAGGTTCCTCCTTCCTTCCGGCTCAGCTTCTCTGTCCTCCATCACACCAGCTCTGCCTCAGTCCTCGGGCACTCTGGCTCTGCCTCGCTCGCTGCTGTGGCTTCGCCTAGGTCTCCAGTGCCAGCATTGTCACTCTGTACCATCGACTCTCCGTCTGCATCCTGAGGTCCATCGGCCCTGTCTCCGTCGGTCGACACCAGGATGTCGTCAGGCACAGCTACACCTTGGCTCCTCACTCACTCAACTTGGCCGTGTGCTGTCTTCAATGCCATGCTCTGGGTCTGCAGCAACATGCCTTAACCATCAATGCCGCTGGGGTTTCGTCGTCCTCCCTTTACCATCTTGTCCGCCTCCTAAGCCTCCACCTTATTCTTTCCATGCCGTGAGGTTGTGTCTTCCAGGAAGGGGGTGTTATTATACAAAATATCTGTTTGTTCTTAGTTTTGTTTTCATGGACTTTTAGTTTGTATTCTTTAGTCACATGTGTTCCTTTGTTTGAGTTTCCTGCCACTCATCAGTTGCCATGGACACTAATCCATCATCACAGCTGTTCGTCATTTAGTTAATCACCATGTGCATTTTAGTTCCTCACCTTCACTCCGTGTTTGTCTGGTCTCGTTTGGGTTAGTGTTTGTTATTTGTCTGTTGGATTATTATTAAACTCTGTATTTGAAATTTATCCTAATCTTCATCCATCTGTCTGCAGCCTTGCTAACAATATCTTTTATATTATGTTTGTTAAAACAATCTCTCTAAATTTTGTTGGACTGATATTTGAAACAAGAAAACATTGATTTATCAAGGGGGTAAAAAAAATAAACTTTGCAAGATATATTTTCTGAAAACAAGTCAGTTGATCTGGTTTGAAGGATGATTCACTATATTTACTGGTGATTTTTGCTGATGACACATACAGAAAGTTGATTCCATCATTGGGGTTTGAGCACAGCAAAGTGCTTCATCATTTTGGTTGGTCAAAGTGGGTGGGTCATGGTTCTAGATGTTGGTATAGAGCTGTGTGAGAAGGGCTCTTTGTATTGAAAGTATCACTGCTTTCTGGGTGAAGAGGAGCTGCATGCTGCATCATTATAATGTATGAGCTTTACAGGGAATATTCAAATGAAGCTTGCTCACAGCTTTGTCACTGATCGTAAACCAGCCTCCGTTGGCAGAGCCAGAGGAACATAATTGAGTATTAAACATTCACTGACACAAGGAGTGCACGTAAAACATGTTGCAACGAGCAGGTGCTGCTATTGACCCTGGAGAGCATTTACAGCATGTTTAAATGCCCATTAATTCATATGTCATCACTGACCTGCTGCTGTTAATAATCATGACTCACTCATGATGATTTATTTATGTCATCTAAGTAAACAATAAAAAAAAAAAAAATGCTCTACCGAGCTGGGATACTAATGCACATTTGGCAGTACACAGAGAACTTTATAAAACATGATCATTCACAAAGCCCCATTTGGGATGTTTCAATTTTAAGTCCTTCATGTTCACATAAAGATATTTTGGCCCATTTTTTTTACAGCATTTCATCAGGTCAGTGATATATTTGGACTGTTTTGCATGAACTACTTGCTTCAGGTCTTGCAGCAACAACTCAGTTGGTTTAAGACTAGATCTTCTGCTTAATTTGGTTGTTCATTAACCCTATAAAGAATACTTTATCATGTTTGATATGCAAAGTTCGAAGGCCTCTAAATTATCAACATGATAAAAAACAATCTACTGCATGCCTATATTAATTTTTTAGCAAGTAAAAGGCATTTAAAGGTGATTATACATGGGCCAACTTTTTGAGCAACATTCCTGGGCAATTTTGCCGTCAACGGGCAACCTGGTGAGATACAGGGCAACTAATTAGAGCAATGGACAGTTGGCAGCAACCAATGAGTTGAACCAAAGAGTGGAACAAATCTATTGCCAGTAAATACTTTATTAAAAACACTTATATTACACAAATATGTTTTTCGTTAGATTGTAGAACACAAATCATGTTCTTCTACCAGACTTTCCATTGCCCACAACCGATCTAAAGTATCCAGATAGAAATTTGCTTCTAATTCTCAATGGGAAAGTGCCCAAGCAACATTGCCCAGCAACATTGCTCAAAAAGTTGCCCTGTGTATCATCACCTTTAGTATCTTAAAATTCTAAAAATGCCCCCCTTCATGTCATGTTACACGTCTTTTTGCTGTGAAATGTATAATTATTTTATAAACTTTTATATTTTTCAAAATGTTTCAACTTGAACACTTACCAGACTGAAACAACTTAGGTTTACTTAAAATCTATTAGAATTTCATACTTTTTAAAATGCTTGCCATATAAATAACAACATCTGCAACAACTGCATATTTTTGCTCTGTTTGGGCCTCTGAATAAAATGTAGTTTTCCCCCCTTCTCGTACTATATGAGCCATAAAAGCCTGATGTACCAAATATAGTAGTATACTAAAAACACATGTATGCAAACTTTTTAAAAGATTTTTTTCTGACTTATTTTATATGTCAGGTGAAGCTTAAGATCAGTAGGATAAAGTCAGAGGTAATGAATGGACTGATTTCTCCATCCTGAATTAACTTCCCATCAATGACTGATAAACCCAGACATCCTCAAACCAGGATACTCACAGCACGATGCATTACATTTTGTGATGAGTTTGTTTTGTCTCATTATTATTCTAACGACTGTCTGAATGATCCAGGTGGTATTTGATAACTTTGGATATGCGGCAGGGTTTCAATGTGCAGTAATTTTCTTTTTTGTATTCAAAGCATTCCTCTTACTCACTGAAATAATGACCACCATCATCAAGCAATTCAAGACAGACGTTTAGCTGTTACTCTGCGGTTTTGTGTGACCTTCTGAAATTTTTGAAAGGGTAGCAACAGTGGTGAATTCTTTACTTTGTTTGCTAATGGCTATAACTTCAAGATAAATAGAATAAAAGAATAAAAATACAGAGTGTTCAAAATAAATTGTAAGCCATTCATCATAAGAGTATAGTCTATGAAACATATTTGAACATCTGAAGTAGGCCTACCTATTCAAAGGTTCACATTTTTCAACAAGATTAGTATGTTCGTGAAAAGCAAAAAAGATTATTTTTGTTGAAAATATTTGAAAATTGAAAAACATCCACTCTATGATTTAGACAATCAGCTCATATTTTCAGCTAAATTAATGCAACACCACTGTGATAAATGGATCCCAAACCATCTCATGCTCACAGAGGGGTCTTGTTGTTTTAACAAAATCTATCATTTTGAACGTTTTTAGTCAGAAGCTGCTCTCGTCCATAAATCAAACTGAATCCATCACAGTATACTTTTTTGTGTAATGGATGTTTAGTTTGTGTCAAGTGTGTTTATCTTTTGTTAAAAATGTATTCCCAGTAGGATTTGCTGTCTAAACAATGTACAGTGAATAAATAGCGGTGTTATAGTTGACTGAATTGTGGTTGGACTGATTAGATTTGACTTTTGTTTCAGCTTTGAGAGAGAGAGTGTTGTGCTACCTGACAGAGTTCAGGATGTGCTCGCATATGGGATAGAGTGACCTAGTTACGTACTCTCTAGAGGAGAGGAAAGTGTGTGTGTCTGTCTGCATCTTTCTCTCTGAAAGATGGGGTGTGAGAGTGTAGTGTGGAGAGCATAGGGGCTGTTACGTGTTTGTCAGTGCACTGGGAGGTGAGGCCTGGTCTCTACAGCTGGCACTGGAGCAGTGGCTCATTGAAAGTTTCTCAAGTTTCTCAAAAGCAGATAGACTGCAAGAGCTCTACTATAATATTCTTTACTGTTCAGAAGGGGCGGCACGGTGGCTCAGTGGGAAGCACTGTCACCTCACGGTTCGAGCCTCAGGTGAGCCAGGAGTCCTTTCTCTGTGGAGTTTGCATATTCTCCCTGTCAACGTGGGTTTCCTCCGGGTGCTCTGGTTTCCCCCACACAGTCCAAAGACATGCGAGCTAGGTGGATTTGATATGCCAAATTGGCCGCAGGAGTGTGTGAATGTCAGTGCTGGATTGCGTCAGGTAGGGCATCCGGTGTAAAACCTGGGCAAAATACAATGTGTGTGTGTGTGTGTGTGTGTGTGTGTGGATAATTCTGATAAAAATGAGCGAGACTGATTCTGCCATTCAGAACATTGAAGCTTTTAAATGTTAAATCATTTTTAAATGTTTTTTTTTTTTTTTTTTTTAAAGAAATCATTCATCTTAAGATCATTAATCTTATGCTTACCAAGGCTACATTTATTTAATCAAAATGCAGTAAAAACAGTAATATTTTTGAAATATTATTACAGTTTAAAATATAAATTTTCTATTTTAACATTAATATATATTGTTTTTCTATTTAAATATATTTTAAATGTAATATTTTAAAATATATTAAGTGTGTATATTTAATATTTTAAAATCTAATGTGTATTTATATTTTTACATGTAATTTTTGCTGACTTTGGCATAAGCTTACATTTTAAAAGAACATCATTTATTTTAAAGCATTTATTGAAATGTGTAAAAATGTAAAATTCTTTACTGTCACTTAGGGCTGCAAAAATCATACAGGAATTGTCGATCATTCCCTTAAAAATTGTAATTGCGATTATTAATTATGATTATCACAATTTACATTGAATGATGTTTTTAATAGCTTTATACCATTGTTTGCATCAACTGCATGCAATATTTTTATATAAAAATAAACAAGCTGAAAACACTCTTCCTGAAAAACTTTTATTGGTTTTCTGTAGAGTTAAGCCTCAAATGTCAACTATACATTAGCTTGGTTTCTTTAAATAAACAAAGTAAAAATATTCATGGTGTTATACTAAAAGTAAAATGAAAACAATGGAAAACCTTAAGATATCCTATAGAAAGAAAAGAAAAAAAAAACATTTAAGTAATGTAAGTGGACATTTGTTTGTGTGTAACTGCACCTTTGAATGATTAATTGTTTTGATTACATTAAAGGTTCTCTAAGTGATCATTGGTGGAGTAACTTCCTGTTGCCGTTCGAAGTATTGTCAAACAAAACAGAGGCTAGCTAGACCATCCCTCCTCTTTCTTCCTGAAACAGCCATGAACGCGCATTTAAAATCATTATTGTCGGTTATTGGCTGGAGCATGTTTATTATGTTTGGTGGTCCAGGCTGCACCAGTTTGTTTTTATTGTCATTTTCTGAGCTTGTGGCGACTACAGAGACCACGTTTTTTACAGTGTGTTCAGGGGACAGGCAGCTAGCAGATAGTGAGGAGATGTTTGCTGTATGTGACAAAAAATGTTTTGGCCTAAAAACGTGTGACATCACTTAGAGCACCTTTAATTGTGAAGCCCAACTGTCACTTTTGATTGATTTAAGGCATTCTTAATATAAGTAATAATTCCTTAAAACAACCATTTTTACTGACCCCCAACCCAAGTTTAGAATGGTATATGATTTCATATATGATTTCAATATATTTAATGAAACCAGATCAACCATGTGGAGTTTTTATAATCCAGATATGTGCAAAGAACTCTTTGGTGCATTAAATAATAAGTTTATATAAGTAGTAATTGTTAATATTAACAGTACAGTTTAGTTTGTGTGCTTACTATGTAGGCTACATTTGATGAAGAATCTTGACAGAAAATAATCAGTTTATGAGGAAATGGACAACAAAACTACATTTCCCATAATTCACTGTGGCAAAATGCATAGATAAAATGTCAATAACACTCCTAATTTGAATAATTTACATTATATTGCCTTTCTAGTTTCTAGTCTTAGTATGTGAAAAAGAGAGAAGTGTTATATGAAAATGAAAATTGCTTTATCATAATTTGGAATTCCAGATTCATTAGTAGCATTTTTTTTTTTTTTTTTTTTTTTTTTTTGTGGCACTAATATGAATTAACTCAGTTGCTCCAAACAGACTTACAGAATTTCAAAGGATCATTAATCTCCACTAGGGTCATTTCAAATGAAACCCTGTATTTTTACATAAAACCACTATACAAAACAAAATAGAACTACAACATATTAACTCTAAATAACATACTATTAATATTCCCAAACAGCTCCCACACCTTGCACAGAGCTACTTAATTACCTATTTGAAAACAGTATCCAATGACTGCTCCCCAAGCATAATGAACAGCAGCAGACATTACATTTAGGTTTTTTTTTTGTTTTTTTTTGCTGGTTGCACATTTGTTGCATTTCATTGCAAAAAAAAAAAAAAAAATGTCAGCAATGTATTTGATCCAAATTCAGGAAAGGTGTGAAATCTTAAAGGGTCAAACAAACTCTTTCCTAATGATGGACATTCATAACACATGCTGGTGTAATAGAGGTAAAGTGAAGTGTAACAAGAGTCTCCTCACATTGATGTTTGTCCTGTTCATCCCTGCCTCATTATTTTTATGTCACGCCATTCCGCTGCATTTCACTGATGGTGTCATAATAGGGCTTGAGGGAACAGCTGCTCTCTGTCAATGATAGTTCTCCAGCACTGCAGGACCAATGGACGGTCACTCTGACCGTTGATTGATGGATCCGTGGGACAATTCTTTTCCATAGAGCAGCCAAGTCAGAGACTTCACCATAGCAACCTGACAAAGCAAGTGAGACTTGTTAAAATCATATCTTGTCCTGAATACTATTATTATTATAAACTTATAAACATAAAACCACAGCTTTCCTGATTCCAGCAAAACTGTTCATCAGTAGCACAGGGTATCTGCGGGGCTTTAAAAAGCATTAAAAGTTATTAAATGGATTTTGCGAAAATTAAGGCCTTAAATGGCATTAAAAAGCATTAAATTTTATTCCTATAGGCATTACATTTTTTTTAGGTAGTTTTGAAAAAATTTTATATTGAATATAGCCTTCATAATTAATAACTTTGATTTGCTGTCGAAAAATATGTACATTGGTGTGATACACACATGGAACCAGTTTGGTAATTGCCTCCAGCTAGGGCTGGGCGATATATCGAATGCTTTTGTCACGTGCATTTCGTCAGTAAAGCCGGTTCCCTGATTACCGCTAAATCGCCATCACCTGCTTTCAAATGGAGCGGCATTTAATAGACAGAGCCGTAGATCACTGACAAGCCACGCAATATCACGTTCAATATCGATATGAATCGCCGTCGACATTGAATGCGATATTGCGTGGTTTGTCAGTGAACTACGGCTCTGTCTATTGAATGGCGCTCCATTTGAAAGCAGGTGATGGCGATTTAGCGGTAATCAGGGAACCGGCTTTTCTGACGAAATGCGCATGACAAAAGCATTCGATATATCGCCCAGCCCTACCTCCAGCCGGTGCAAAATTGTCGTAACGACGTTTTGGACAGCGGCGGGCTATGACCTGGAGATGAAAGGCTGTATTAGTGTTGCCAACTTAGTGACTTTTCAGACCCTTTTTGCAACTTTTTTCCAAGAAAGTGTGTTGTGACAAATATACTTGTTAACCTGATCTAGCTTCCGAGACCCACCGGTACTGCCGCATGAGCGCGAGGTCTTGCTTTCCATGCCGCTGCCGCTGTTTTTGTTCTATTTTAGCAGCGAAAATAGTTTCAAACAAAGATCACAGCAGAACCATAGCGTAGCAACACTCACCCTGCATCCCAATGTGCATACGATCCACCCTATCTGCCCTAAATAGTATTGAATATTAATAATGTTACATACTATTTAGGATGGATAGAATGTTCATTGAGATGCAGGCTCAGCCTCGTTTTCGTTACTGAATGATTCAGCAATTTGAAGCATTTTGAGTCACAGATTCAATGACCCATTCATAAACAACTGCCTCATTCTTTAATGAATCAGCCATTGGAATAAATCGTTTGAATGAATGACTCACTTATTAAGACTTTTACTTGACGCCACCTACTGGTGGTTTAGTTAAATTTTTAAAAGTATCATTTCCCCCCAACATTTCTTACAATCCCATAACATTATTTGAGTCCACCTTCACTGTCTTTTCCACATCCGTGGGAGTAACGGTGTGGAGAAGCCCCAAAGAGGCTTAACACCGGGACTGCTGCTACCCAGAGTGAAGCACAGGGGTGAATCAGTGATGGTTTGGGCTGAAATATCATGGCATTCCCTAATGTGCTTGATGGGTGCATCACTGCCAAGAACTATACCGAACCATTCTGGGGGAGCATCTGCACTTAATGGTTCAAACATTGTACCCTGTAGTTGGGACTGTGTATCAGCATGATAATGTAACAATACACACAGCAAGACAGAATGGTTTAATGGACATGAAAGTGAAGTTGAACATCACCCATGGCCTGCAAAGTCACCAGATCTAATTATTTTTGAGCCACTTTGTGGTATTTTGGAGGAGCAAGTTAGAAAACGTCTTCCTCCACCAGCATCACGTAATGACCTAGCCACTGTTCTGAAAGAGGAATGGCTCAAAATCCCTCTGGCCACGGTAGAGGACTTGTATCAGTCATTCCAAGACTAATTTGTGCTGTATTGGCTGAACACCATAATAATAAATGATTGTGGTCTCAAACCAGATGTTTCAGTTTCATTGTCCAACCTCTGTAGCTAAAGATGGTTCTCCCTAAAATGAAAATTGTGTCATTTACTCACCCTCATGTTGTTCCAAACCTGTATTACTTTTTTTTCTTAAATGAAACTCAAAAGTATGTTTATATTAATGCTTCTCAGTTCAACTGAATGAAAGACACCATAAAAGAAAATTTAAAGTCTTCTGAAGCAAAATAGCTTTGTGTGAGGAAAAACATAAATTTAAGTTATTCACTGAAATTCTTGCCTTGAAAATCAAAGCTGCTTGGACTCTCAGCTATAAATAACATCTTTTGTGTTCCACAAAAGACAGAAAAAATTATGCTGGTTTGAAACAACATGAAGGTGAGTAAATGATGACAGAATATATTTTTGGGTGTATTAATCCTTTAACTAAATAGAAACTAAAATGTTTTGAATAACTGTCTATTTATGATGGGCTTCTTAAAGAGATTGTTCACCCAAAAATAAAAATTCTGTCATCAATTACTCCCACTCAAGTTTTTCCAAACCTGTATGAATTTCCCTCTTCTGCTGGACACAAAAGAAGATATTTTGAAGAATGTCAGTAATCAAACATTTGATGGGCCCCATTTTTTTTTTCATACTATGGAAGTCATTGGCGCCCATCAACTGTTTTGTTTACCATATTTTTTCAAAATATCTTCTTTTGTGTTAAGCAGAAGAAAGAAATTCATACAGGTTTGAAACAATTTTCATCTTTGGGTGATCTATCCCTATAGGGTCAAATTAGCAAAATATCATGTGCAAAAAAGGTCCATTGTCAGTAGTGTAGCGATGTATGAAGCAGAGCTCAAACAGAAGTCTTTCAAAATCACATGATCAACTGAACCCAATGCAAAATTTGCTTGTGAAAATCTTTTGCCCTCACACAAAATTCCCAATCTTGTGGATTCTGTAAAAGAGCGTGGTATTGGAAAATGATGCATTAACAAATTTTGATAGTCATATTAAATTACTTCATAAAATAAAATTAATAAAACAAGTTGTTTTTTACAGTGTAATGAAACTTTCTTGTAATGAACCATCTTTTTAATTCTTTCTTTCCTGTGTTGCTGCTAATAAGGGGTAATTAAAAGAGACTGTCTCTACCTCACCAAGGTCAGTGAAGAGGGGAATTAAGTTCAGCAATTAATCTGCATAAAGAACACTCCCCTCAGCACTAACCTGCTAGAGAGAGATATCTATAATCCCACTGTTCACTCATATCATCTTGCTCTGAGATGTTAGGACAGTTTGTGGAATTAATTTGTCAATTTTATCATTATTCATAATTAATGAAGCAGCATATCAGTTGTCCGTTACTGTGCCATGCAATTGAAACAAGCATCCTGAGCAAAAACAGGTCATCATTATGTTCAATTTTTACATTCTGACATTGTGAAAAGTTATCAGCGAATTCAACTTAATGAATAATTTGAAAATTTTACTATATATACACATGATCTGGAATGAGTTTTCATCCTGAATTGAACTTTCTGTCATCAGAGACAAATTAACTGTCACTACATCGAGTGCTTCCTTCTTGAGAGAGACGTAACGGCACTATAGAGTTATCGATCACATGTGTCTGACTGCAGATTCATATAACTTTATATCTGCGTTTATCACCCTATAGAGTAAGATGTGACAACATCTTACTCAATAACAAAATCAATACCCACAGCTCCTCCCTCCCTCCCCCATTACAGCCCATTAACAGTGAGATGAAGGCTGACGGTGAAACGCTGTACCTCGACAGCCGTCGTTAGTAGAGACTCAGACCCGTTGTCAGTTCTGCTCTGATTTCAACCCACAGCTGATGAATCAGTCAGACTGAGAATGTCAACAGGCCATCGGTCCCTTCTGTCACCCAGGGGACAAGCCCACATTTCCCAGGGAGAGGATTGATTGGGTTCCTTTATTTCAAGCACTTCTTTTACCAAGGAAGGATCAATGAGAGTTTCTTGACTGGCTTTGGCTCCTGTCTGCTGTGGGACTGATTTCTCCATGGCTGTCGTAACGTGTTAGAGATTGTGCCAAACAGGTTGTTCATTAGCACCGAGCTAGTCTGTCTGCAGCAGGATCACCAAGTATCATTTGCTGTTACAATAGAAGATGTCAGTGGTAGCTGACACTTAGGAAAGATGAGACAAGACTCTGATAATGTTAAATATTAAAGATAGAATGATAAGTGATTGACTGATTTGTTTTTGTACTGATATTTGTACTTAAAGGCACAGTTTACCAAACATTAATTAATGGCACTTTTCCACGACTCTGCTCGGCATCGGTTTGGTTTGGCACGGCTCGCTTACTTTTGGTTTGCTTTTCCACTGCAGTTTAGTACCGCTTCAAAGTGGGAGGGATTATAGACTGATCGTTGTAGTTGCGCCACCTTTAATGCGGTAGATCCCTTCCTTGACTACCAACGAGTCACCTCGTGTACTAACCATGATTTATTTTGTTGCTTGTGACGGTCGTTTAAAGCAAGTTGTTTTAAAAAAATTGCGCTAACAAATGATACTGCGGTGGCTGTTACTGACTATTTAAATCTAGCGGGTTTGGTGTTTCGTATTTGAAATCCAGTGACACTGGTAGTGACCATTCTCTCTGACCAATCAGTGACCTGCAGTGTTTAGACCTCACATTTAGTATCGGTACAAAGGAAAATTAACTCCGCTTAGAGAACATATGGTCCCTTGAGTTAAAATAACATTGACGCAGAGGAGTTGTGGAGTTGTTTAATCAGATCTTTAGAGATTTAATGTCTTTTATCTTCAGTTGAGTCCATCTTAGGTTGTGGCTGGAAGTCAGTTGTAGTTCTTATGTTTCTCTTCAGTGTGCTTGTTAACAGCAGTTTTTCATCACTAATGCTCAATCATCAATTAATCTCTTATTATCTCTAACTTTAACTCTGCTTCAGTGTTACTTTAACACTATTTAGAGAGGGATCATATGTACTCTGAGCAGAGTTGATTTAACTCAGAGTGTACAAAAATGTATGCAAAATCCTCAGTCTAAAAAGTGCACTACTGCCACCTACTGGATTGGAGTATGAACAGGATGCTGTAGAGGCCCATGATTTTACAGTACAATTGCTTAAATATTGAGTTGTTTTTTCACTGAAAATAAAAAAAGGAGACTACATTTTCGTGAAAAACGGTATAAAAGCTGTCAGTGGGCAGTACCCTTTTAAAAGGTACTCATATGTACCATTTAGGTGCTATTATGTACACTTTAGGTACTAATATGCACCTGTTAGGGGTACAAAGGTGTACAAAGGTAACACCCCAGTGACAGCTTTTGTACCCTTTTTTTTGGAGTATATTAACATTAGCTTCTGTAAGCTTGGACGTAATGTGGACATACTACAAACCCGATTCCAAAAAAGTTGGGACACTGTACAAATTGTGAATAAAAAAGGAATGGAATAATTTACAAATCTCATTAACTTATATTTTATTCACAATAGAATATAGATAACATATCAAATGTTGAAAGTGAGACATTTTGAAATGTCGTGCCAAATATTGGCTCATTTTGGATTTCATGAGAGCTACACATTCCAAAAAAGTTGGGACAGGTAGCAATAAGAGGCCGGAAAAGTTAAATGTACATATAAGGAACAGCTGGAGGACCAATTTGCAACTTATTAGGTCAATTGGCAACATGATTTGGTATAATAAGAGCCTCTCAGAGTGGCAGTGTCTCTCAGAAGTCAAGATGGGCAGTCAAGATGGGCAGAGGATCACCAATTAAAAGGGTACTGCCCACTCTGAGAGGCTCTTTTTACGCACAATCTCTGTGCGTAAGGGTCAAGGCCGGAAAACCATACTGGATGCCTGTGATCTTCGGGCCCTTAGACGGCACTGCATCACATACAGGAATGCTACTGTAATGGAAATCACAACATGGGCTCAGGAATACTAACAGAAAACATTGTCGGTGAACACAATCCACCGTGCCATTCGCCATTGCCGGTTAAAACTCTATAGGTCAAAAAACTGTTTTGTACAGTGTCCCAACTTTTTGGGAATCTGGTTTGTACAAGAGGTTCAAGAAAGACAATCATTTCAGTTATGTCAAGTTCATGTATGTCATTTCATGATTTTTTGCTCAAAAGGGAGGTGCAATTCAAAAGGGGGTTGTACTGGTAATACAATTTATTATGAAATATTTTCCATTTAACTATAACAATACAAAATAAGCATTTCCATGAATGGTCTCAGACCTTTGAACTCTCTATAGTTAGAGAAAACAAAATATCTTGTTTTGTTGTTTATCTTATTTAGACACACAGCACACATACAGATGCACACAAGCTCAGACAATGCACATCCTTTCATGGTGTCTCCTGCAGTTTTGGCAGAGGTCTGGTGCATGTTGGCCATGTATGGGTTAAGCAGGAAGAGTCAGGGGCTGAGTGCACTTCGGTTGGATGTTGTCTACTTGTGTTCCCCGGCAGGGCTGCCGAGCTCGGTGAATAGAATCAGTGCACTTGACTGTATCCAAGCAACCATTCATTAATGCGGTCGACCCTGCATGGGGCTTTGTGAGTCTCAGTTCAGAGATGTGTGCTAGTCGCCGTACAGAGTAGTTAAGAACCAGTGATTACCGAAAACATGTCCCCACAGGAGCTGGGGAGAAAGGCTGGCATGGTGGCGTTGAGCAAAAAACAGGGTCTGCTTGTTTTGGCAAAATTGTGATTTATTTATTTATTTTTTTTCTTTTTTAATTAATGTACAAGGAGCGATATGAAGCAGTGGAGTTTTTCATGTTTTGTCAATATACCGCATTTTCTAAAAATATTTGAACAGCTGCGAGGGGTTGATTTTAACAGTTCATTAAGCAGTAAAACTGGTTGTGTAATTATCGCTCCATCAGAAAATTGCTGGTGGCTGTTGGATTTCTCAGTGAAAAACTCTGTATTATATTTTGAGGAAAAACAAAACAGATTAAAAAAACTATACAAAACCCAAATCTAGACCAAAACTCCAAACCTTTTCAGGTTTATGACAACAGAGCTGGCTCACACAGGTGTGCCGAATCCCTACGGTGGCCTGATTGAAATAGCAACCAGAAAGACTCTCCTGGTTCCAGCACTCAACCTTTACGCTGAGTTGAAAACATTTGAAGTCTGCTTGAATTATTAATGATTGCCCTTGGCCATATTCCCAAGATAGAGTGGACAAAGGGAACTGCATGCGAAGGACTGGAAAACCAGAACACAGGCTGGAATAACATGCTTGGGTGTTTGGGAAAGCATATGTGATGTGAGAAGAAAGATGTAAGAAAAAAACATATGGAAAATAAAAAATATGCAAGGTGAAGGGAAAGTGAAAACAGAAAGATAAATTCTCATTCTATGAGAATAGAAATTATTGGAAAAGCCATTAAAGGGTTAGTTCACCCCAAAAATTTAAATAATGTCATTTATTACTCACCCTCACAAATTAAGATATTGTTGATGAAATCCAATGGCTCCGTGAGGCCTCTATTGAGAGCAAAGCAATTCAAACTCTCAACGTCCATAAAGGTACTAAAAACATATTTGAAACAGTTCATGTGAGTACAGTGGTTCTATCTTAAAATTATAAAGCAATGAGTACTTTTTGTCGGCCATCACTAGATATTGTTGAAAAGTCGTTATTTTGGGGTTTTTTTTGGCGCACAAAAAATATTCTTGTCGCTTTATAATATTAAGATAGAACCACTGAACTCACATGAACTGTTTTAAATATGTTTAGTACCTTTATAGACCTTGAATGTTTCAATGGCTTTGCTCTCAATAGAGGCCTCAGTGAGCCATCGGATTTCATCAACAATATTACAGGTGTAGAACAACATGACGGTGAGTAATAAATGACATTATTTTCATTTTTGGGTGAACTAACCCTTTAAGCTTCACTGAACCAATAAATTCCATAATCTGAAGGAATATGTAAAAAGTATAGGGGTTAGAAACCTCTAGAACTTTTTCAAAAGTCAAGCTCTTCTATGAGTGTACGGTATCATGAATCGTAATTGTAACCATCTGGGATTCCCCCAGGAGGGATGGTGATCGCTAGCTCTGAACTGTCATTTTGATTTTTGATTTGGAAGTTCTTTTGCTCATTGACTTTGTCGTGTTGGTTGTATCCACACGTGTCTTGTTTACTTACTAGTTCAAATAAATACCCTCTTGTTCCTTTAGCTTTAGTTGTCAGATCTTATGTTTAGTATGCCATACATGTTCAATGAGTCGTAGTTTCGTAGTTCTTTTGGTTTTTGTACTTTGCTTTGGGAACAAAGATGTACTGGAATTCAAACTCCTATTCATTTGAAACACCTTGTGACATAGATTAAATAAAGTGTAATGTCACCAATGACATTACGGGCAATAACTAATGGGATTTGTCCTCCAAACATCATCTTTAACATCTTTAACATCTTCACATCTTGACTCATTGTTTGGCTTCAGATTCCATCTGCAGTCACACAGTCTACTTAGAAATAAACAGTCCCAGTGAGCATGAAGATAGGAACGAAAAAACTATGTTTTTATCTCCCATCCACTATCCCAGGGAGGTAATTCTGTTTGCTTGGAAACTAGTTTACCAGAGGTGGCAAGGCATTTTGATAAAGTCATAAAAAGTGGCAACAGTTGGAAAATGTTTGGGTGTGCGCCAGTGTTATATGGAGTTTCTTCAGATTTTATCTTGTTAGAGTGAGTGAGTTATGTGTTTCATGCACATAACTCAGTGTGAGCTGTGATGTATGATTCACAAATGACTTTTATGAACTGCTTCTTTTTAATGAGTCTGTAAAAAAAAAAAAAAAAAAAAAATTAATGGCAAAACTTTGGAAACACTCATGAACTACCTATTTGAATCAGACTCACTGAATCATTCCAAGCCGTTAATGACTGAAATTTAGTTTGAGTGACATGTTGGAACCATAATCAACTAAACCTTGTTTTTCCCCTTTCTTTTTATTTTTTAAATTTTAATATCAATATTCAGAAATGAAGATAGAGTAGCCTTCTAAGGGATGTCACAGAAAACAATTTAATAATAATTTAATAATAAATGAAAATATCATTAGATACGTTTTCAATTCCAGACAGTGTTAGTCATCGCCCACTCATTTTTATTTTATTGCAGTTTAAATTGTGAAGCAATTTTAGATTATTCTCGAGGGACATGCATTTAATATTTTAATTAGATGCTAAAAAAAAAGTCATGCATTAATTATTCATAAAGGTTTTCTTTCAAGCATCCCTCCTATACTGTACTCTGGTAGGCATTTACACGACGTTGCAAATGCATGTTTATTACCACAAAAAAGGCAACGCGATGTAGTGCATCATGATTTAATAATAGTTTGATTGATGGCATTGATATGCACCCCTGTGGTGTTATGAGCTGTGCTGATGAATGCCCTTTTATTCCCTCATGCTGACAGCTTCTACTGTCACCTATAAAATGTGAATAAGTCTGTGTCAAACAATGAGCTTGATGACTTGTCATTTAGAGAAGGCTGTTCATTCAGAATGCCTTCCCAGTACAATGGTGATAGAGATTCTTCAGTTTGTGTCATTAATAAAGGCCTTCTGAAGCAAAGCGATGCGTTTTTGTCAGAAAAATATCCTTATTTAAAACTATAAATTCAAATAACTAGCTTCCGGCGGACGACTGTACACAGAATGCGTAAGTTAACTTGCGTCTAAAAACGATCATTTTTAAAGAGAAATGTCAGAGGATTTCGATATAAGAGAAGAGGAGCTTAAGTTTGTTGCCCAGCCGTATTTCTTTGAACCGCGAGAGGCGTCTAAGCTTACAATACTCTACATCTTGCGTCATACATCTCGTCAGAGGATTACTCATTTGGCGCAAGTCAGCTTTAGCATTCTGCATATGGTCGTCTGCAGGAAGCTAGTTATTTGAATTGATAACGTTTTAAATATGGATATTTTTCTTACAAAAACGCATCGCTTTGCTTCAGAAGGCCTTTATTAACCCCCTGGAGTCGTATGGAATACTTTTTTTTTTTTTTTTTAATGGATTGAAAACCATTCACAACCATTATAAACCTTAGAGGACTAAGGATATTTTTAAATGTATCTCTGATTGTGTTCTGAAAGAAGATGGTCATATACACCTAGGATGGCTTGAGGGTGAGTAAATCATGGGATAATTTTTGGATGAACTATCCCTTTAAAGTGATCAGACTTGCTTTGGTGGCTTGACATAGAGTAAATGCATGGAGTTTATTTTTAGTAGGGCTAATGTTTAGACAGTCATACTCTCTAAGCTATGTGTTTACTTACACCTGATGTGCTTGGATTAATTAGTGTATCCTGAGAGTTCAGTCGATGGGAGACATCTTTGCTTGAGGCAAAGATACACAAAAAAACACATATTAAACGTTGTCATGTTTCATTATGTATTGTCATGTATAACTGACAGCAGTATTTGTGTTTCATCCTGTGCGGTGCTTTATTCTGCTGGGGGGTTTGGTTGGTATTCTGTTAAGGAGAACAGGACGGCTCTTCTACACCAGTGTGCCGGTTGCTTGGCCGGCTCTGCAGATTTAATAAGGTTTAATCATTCCCAAATTACCTGTCCATTTTCTCCGTCCTATACACCAACTGAACATATATCAAATATATCATCCATCACTAACACAGAGCAGTGAAAACGCTCACAGTACAATGACTGCACATGCATAAGCCTGAAGAGGGATAAAAGGGAACAATGTAAGAATGCAAGGTGTATGTCTCTCAATTTATACTGATTTATTGCTTAAGTGACCAGTGAAATTATTTGGCACGTGTAATTTTGCATAGTAAAGAAAAATCACAAAAAAAGATCTTTAATATTTCAATTTATTTAGCCAGCTTGTAGATTGAATGAAGTCTCCTGCTTCTCAGATTTTTCTCCTAAGCAGAAGAGCCCAGTAATTCACAAATTTCCTAGAAATCTCAACAAAATCTAAAATTTTGCTCATATTATTGATATACTATTATGATGTTTATGAATTAGTATTAACAGTTAGCTTATTTATATTTAAGTATTAGTAATATAGTAATATTTGGTAATATTTAGTAATTTCTATTTAGCTTACATTTATTTGTATTGTGTTTTTTGTTTTGTTTTATTGTTTACATATTTCAGTTAGTTGCAACATATTTAATTTTCTATGTTTTTTAAAGTTTTTTTTCTATCTATCTTTCTATCTAATATTTATTTTTTATTGTATTTCAAATAACTAAAACGTTTTAAATAACAATAACATCAGTGTCCTTCAAAACCAAATTATTTGGGCTTTGCTATAATTTTATGCCTCATTTGTTTCTATTTTATTTCTCCTAATGAAGTTTTAGGAGAAACATTTAAGGCCAAATTAATATTTCAAACTGAGAACTCCATTAAGTCTCCTGAGCTATGGAAATGTTCCTTTGGGTTCATTGATCTCTCATGTTGGGACACAACTGGCATGATTCCAGTCAAATCTAATCCTCAATCTGCCACTCAAAGGAATAAAGAGAAATTATTAACACAAATATTGGACAGGATTTCTGGAATGTGGCCATATTGCCGATCCATAAGGGTCTAATTATGTAATGCCAAAATAATGTAGAATAAAGATGCCAAATCATATCAACTTTATTGTTATTCGTCTGATCACAGGCCAAGATTAAAACGCAGCTCTACTTTAACAACATAGCACAAGATAAAACAAGAGAGAGACAATGGCAGCTGATAACTGTGACAGCTGGCCCTAGACAACAAAGTAAACAACAAACCAAGGGCTTGCGAGAGTCGTCGAGGAAGAAGAATAGATTTAGCTTTGCTATTGCCGAACAATGAGGTCTTGTGAGGTGCAAAGCACCCATGATCTTTAAAATAGGCTGAGTGCTAACAGGGGTTATGTGCAGCATAATTTTCACACAGCAATTACACGTGAACACAATCACGCTTACACACACACACACACACACTCACACAAATTCAAACCCCTTTGATACCTCCGCTCTTGTCTAATCAAGTTCTGCCTAGACCACAGCAGTGAAGCTCTGTTCTCTAATTAAAGGCAGCCATTCAATATTAATACACTTAAGCATTCCTGTAGTCAGCCTTTTGTGTGAGTGTGAGTGAGAGAGTGTGTGTGTGTGTGTGTGTGTGTGTGTGTGTGTGTATCAGTCTGTTGTTCTCTCTGATTGGGGAAATGAAACGCAGCACTAAGCCATTACACAGTTTCAGATGTGACCTTGAATAAGCTTCGCACACTGTCCTTCACTTCAGTTTCACACTCACACTCACACACTCAAGTTCGTGTTAAATCATTCATATTCTGTAATTCCTGTTCCTTGTGGTTAAACATGGAACAATGTTATCTTTGTAAGCGAGTTCTGCAGAGGAAGACCAGAATAGGCTCATAATTTAGTAAGAAGCTCTTTGTTAAGGTTTGTCTTTTGTTTGGTGACACAAAGTCAGTTCATGACTGATTTACGCTTGATATACTAGCGTGTAGGGTGTATTTCACTCCGTATCAAGCATGATTTGTCACTGTAAATGGTTGGTTGACATGAAATACTTCTGAGGAGTTGACATGTCTTGCGGTGTGACATGCTGTACTCCATCTAAAACAGCATGCATTTTAATATGCATGCAGCTTTTATGAGCTTACTACATGGAATTTTTGTACTTTACGAAAAAATTATGCATTCCAGTAGCACAAATGGCAGAGCGTTGTGCTACCAACAGCAAAGGTCATGGGTTTGATTCCTGCAGAATTTATATGTTACTTAAATGTGTATCTTGAATCTAAGTTGTTTTGGATAAAAGTGTTGCCAAATGCATGTAGAATCTGTATTTACACTACAGTTCAAAATTTTGGGGTCAGATTTTTTTAAAGAAATTAATACTTTTATTCAGCAAGGATGCGTTAAATTGATCAAAAGTGACAGTAAACACATTTATAATGTTACAAAAGATTTCTATTTCAAATTCTGTTGTTTTTTCACAGTTCCCGTAAAATATTAAGCAGAATTTAATCAACTGTTTTCAACATTGATGATAATAAGAATTGTTTCTTGAGCACCAAATCAACATATTAGAATGATTTCTGAAGGGTCATGTGACACTGAAGAGCTGAAAATTTAGCTTTTCCATTACTGGATGAAATACATTTTAATATTGTTACAGAATGGCTGTGTACATTAAACTCATGACGAAGAAGAACATTGGAATAAACTTTAATGACAAACTCTCAGGAGAAACACAACCAAACACCTGCATAGACATTACTTCAAACAAAGACTGACAGAGACTGGGAGAAAACGCAGGACTTAAATATATCTGACAAACACTAATGAGATAATAAATGGACGACAGTTGAATAGGATGACTACTGATTACAACTCAGAAAAATAGGTAACAGGACTGAACCGAAAACACAATGAAACATTGGAGACAGACCAAAAAATGTAACAGTTCGACCAACAAGGATTCCACCACCGAAGATGGAGACACTGGTTGAGATGACAGACCGATGAGCCCATGCGAGACCAATGGCACTGAAGACCGAGGTGGAGCCGGCGGGGCAAGGGAGCCTGGTGGAGCTGTATGGTCGATGGATTCTGGTGGAGCTGAGGGAAGGAGGAGCCAAGGTGGAGCCAAACTGTCGACAGGCCAGGTGGAGCGAAGGGCACAGAGGCTGGAGGTGGAGCCAGGGGATCCTCTGGGCTTGGTGGAGCATGGTGACCTGAAGACACTTGGCATTTTCTTGTTGTAAGTGGGAGATGCAGAGGGGCTTAGGTTGGGCAGAGGAATTGACTTTTTGAGGAGGTGGGAGAAGGAGGTTGGGTGGGCAAACTGGAGATACAGAAGGCGCTGAAGATTCAGGGGCATTAGGTAACACCTTTCCAAACCAGTCTATAGGTTGTTTGCACATGACGTCACAGCAGCAGCGCGAATGAGTCTTGAGGGCAGAGAGTGATTTTTCTATATAGGAATCCTATCAAAAACTCAAAATTCGTATGTTTTGCGTCGTTTATGGTTGCTCAAATCGATAAAATCGAGAACCCAGAAGGTGTTTATATTGTTTACATTACTTATACCGTTTTTTATAACTTATATCGTTTTTTAACTTAAAAAGTTGTTGCCTTAATAGCGTTTTGCGTCTGCTGATACTGAAATGAAGATACCTGCTTACCTGATTTGTTTTTGACCTGGTTAAAATCCACATTCTTTATGGTATTGTTTGAGGGAAGCTATTTTATCCCATTGAATGATAATTTGGTGTTTTCACTTCAGTTTTGTAGTATTCCGTTCACAATGTTGATCTGGTTGCCATGAGAACAGTGTCACGCGCTGCTGCTTCGGCCATCATATGGTAGAAAATGTCCAAATAAATAAATGTTTAACAACCTGACAATAGTTGATTCAACAACAAAGACAACACTTTCAAAAATACTCAGCTATGTGATTATTTTACTGAGTGACAGGCAGTGGGTTAAATCAGTGACATTATTAGATTTGATATAGCTACGTCGTCTTCCCGTCACCTCCTCAACCTGTTTCCCTTACTGTGTTTTTACATGTATAAAAGGCAACAATTAGCTCCTGTTGCGATTCTCGATTCAGCATAAATTACCTACAATGGCGACATTTTTCACAATCGCGACAGAAAATCAAAATACTGCCCTAACTTCACTAGTAGAAAGGAAGCGAGATATAAACAAACCAAACTAGAACTGAACGCGGCATGACAGCAGTTTCACATTCTCTATATCTACCTCTTTGATGGAAGGAAAGTCTTTCAATTCAGTGGAAAAGTCGCTCTTCTTCATAACATAAAGATTATGTCCAACATATGTTGTGATTTTCTGTTTATACCTTTCTAAACCAGCACAGAAAGGACTTTTCTTCATCTCTTCCATTCTAATTTTCACTGCTTGCCCTCCACCGGTATTTCGCGCGTCACCAGAACCACGTGATTGCAAACAACCTATTAGAGCCTCCACAAACATGTCCTTTAAATCAGTGGTTCCCAACCACGT
Source organism: Chanodichthys erythropterus (assembly GCF_024489055.1). Lineage (NCBI taxonomy): Eukaryota > Metazoa > Chordata > Actinopteri > Cypriniformes > Xenocyprididae > Chanodichthys > Chanodichthys erythropterus. Next base: position 19,827,076 of record NC_090229.1, read on the forward strand.
TCCTGCCCCCCCAACGCTGCACATTTTATTTATTTTATTTATTTATTTATTTTTTAAAAGAGGACAATGCACATTAATTAACACAAGAAACAAGTCTCTTATGTAAATGTGCCAGATTTAGCCATTCTGGCTAATTTTCATATGCAGTCCCTGGCAGTTTGATGGTAAACACACACAAAAACAAAAAATACATACAAAACCAAAAACAAACAAGGGACCACTATTTATGAAGACATATTTGATTATCCAATAACCACCCTTTTATCATTTTAGAGAAAGAAGCAAGAGATGTAATATTTCTTAGTTCTATGGGTATAGTATTCCAAGTATGTACTGCTCTATAAGAAAATGCTGACTGCCCAAAAGCACTTCTTCTATGAGGTATTATACAATCCCCTCTAGTAGTGGCTCTAGTAGATAAGTTAAAATTTTGTTTAATAAATTCATTAAGTGGAGGTGGGGCCATACCATGCAAAATTTTATACACAAGTAGGATATCTGCAAATGTAATCATATTTTCCCAACTTAAAAACCCATATTTAGTTAAAATTTTACAATGGTGATATGAATTAGACCTTTTGTCCAATATTTTCAAAGCCTGCTTGTAGAGTCTTTCTAATGATTGCAGAGTAATCCCACTTGTTTGTGTCCAACTGGTCGAACAGTAATTCATGTGTGATAAAATCATATAGCATTAATATATAACTTTGAAGCCTCAGTGGTTAAATTATTCCTAATATGTCTAAAATTGGCCAAATTAAATTTAATTCTATTTCCAACTTTTTTAACTTGTTTTACTTTTAAATGTGAGTTGTGAATCAAGTACTATACCTAAATATTTATACTCATAAACCACTGATAACCTTCTACCTGCTACTGTAACATCAGGGTCCGGATCTCTATTTGCAGACTTCGAAAAAAACATACATACAGTTTTACTAACATTAAGATGTAAACAAGAGTTGTTTAACCATTTAGTAATTTTATCCATTTCTGCTGATAATTCTTCTGCAGCTTGCTTCTTACTTTTAGCATGCAAATATATGCTTGTATCATCAGCATACATCTGGCAGTTTACAGTAGGTGAACAAACATCAGGCAAGTCATTAATTTACAAACTGAATAGCAAAGGACCTAATATGGAACCTTGAGGTACACCAACAGAATTAGTAAGCAATTGTGAAATTGTATTATCTACTCGAACACACTGTTGTCTATCGGTTAAATATGATCTTATCCATTTAATTACTTTTATTGAAAAATTATAATTTAATAATTTATTAATTAAAACCTCATGATTTACTGTGTCAAATGCTTTACTTAAATCCAGAAAAACAGCTTCCCACCACACCACCTTTATCCAATTTTAATTTAATATTTTCTAAAAGAAAACAATTTGCAGTTTCTGTTGAATGATACTTTCGGAAACCAAACTGCATTGGATGCAATGAGAATGGAGTATTATTCAAATGTGATACTATCTGCTCGGAGATCCATTTTTCTGCAATTTTTGAAACTACTGGGAGAATACTAATGGGTCTATAATTACTAACTAACATATTATCACCAGATTTAAACACTGGTGTAATTACTGCAATTTTCCAAGTATTCGGAAACACTCCTTCTTTTATAGACCAATTAATAATTTTTAAAATTGGAATAATAAGTGCCTCTTTATAAGTTTTTAAAAATATTGTGTCCATTCCATACACATCCTTTGCCCTTGAACTATTAAGAGAAGAAATAATCGTGTGTACTTTGGTATTTGTCAATTCTTTAAAATTCAAAATTGGAGCATTACAATTCATAGATAAAACTAAATCACCTGAACCAAAGTCATTTTTAATCAGAGTTTTTGTAGAATCTATAAAATAATCATTAAATACTTCTGCAACCTTTCTTGAGTCATTAATCATGTTCCCATCTATATTTAATTCTATTGATTTATGTATCTTATATGTTCCAGTTAATTTCTTTAAGTTCTGCCATATTTCTTTAGTATTTCCTTTAGCTTCACTAATAACCTTAATAAAAAAAGTAGCTTTTGCTTTCCTAAGTTCTTCTACAACCTTATTTCTTAATATAACAAATAAACGCCTATTATGTTCTGTTTTAGACTTAAGTGCTAACTTAAGAGCATGATCCCTTTGTTTCATAAGTAATCGGATTGTTTCATTTAGCCAAGGTAAATATTCTTTTTGTTCTGGTTTAGGTTTCACTTTCCTTTATATGACAATTTATAATTTTTTGAATTTCAGTCATAAAAAAATTACAATTTTGGTCTACACTCTCATATGTTAAATAATCATCCCAGTCTATTTCATTTATTGTTTTTTTTTTTTTAAATTATCCAACTGACTTTTAGGTATTTTATATTTTTCTACCTTCTTATCAGATGTTAGATTAAATCTGCTTTTAGTGAGCTTTCTTACTATCAAGATCATATTGTGATCGGATAGTCCAGTTACCAGATTATAACACTTCTTTATCCTTTCTGGTCTATTAGTAAAAGCCAGATCAATACACGTTTCTGAGGACCTAGTTAACCTAGTTGGTCCTTCAATAATCTGTCTAAAATCATAATGCCCAGTTGTAATTTGTAACTTCTTCCTTTGTACTTCATCCTTCCAATTTATGTTAAAATCTCCTAATAAGATAATCTCCTTATTTGTATCACATTCTTTGATAAGAGCATCCAATTTTTCATAAAATACAGCCTTAGCAGATGGTGGTCTATAGATTCCAATTATAGTAAATGACATTTGCTCAGACAATATTAATTTAAGACAAATACATTCTAACTCATTTATACATGACCACTGAATTTGCTCACATCTTATACTGTCCTTAACATAAAATAACACACCTCCACCCCTACCATCAATTCTATCTCGTCTATACATTTTATAACCACACACATTTAACATATCGACAGGGGAATTTTCATGCAACCATGTTTCTGATAAACATAAAAAATCTAAATTTGACTCATATAAAAGATGTTGTATTTGATCATTTTTAGGAATGACACTTCGAATGTTTAGATGTCCACCTAGTATTCCACTTGGTTTCGATTGATGATCCCAGAGTATGCGAGCATGATTTACTGTTCTAAAAAGTTTAAAACTCCGATGCTTTACAATCGCCGGATTTATCTTGTGCGTTGATTTATTTTGCATGTCTCCTTTGTCTGTCTTGGAGTCCCGACTAAAGAACTGATGATCTGAAACTGGTGTGTATGATTAAGGAGACATGGAAAACATGCAGTGTTAGTGGTTGGGAAACCCTGCTTTAAATCATCTGAATATCGTCCAGACACCATCTCCGATTCACACACAGCAGCAGGAGTGTGGGCGGGGCTGTCCTCCAGACCCTCAAATTCCACTAATGCTCCCTTAATGACACATGGCATTGCCAGCTCACTCACCTGGTCAGACACTGTTAGGGGCTCAGGGGCAATGTCCTCTCCTGTCCTCTCATCCAGTTCAGGCTCATCATGCATTGCGGCAGGCCGATCTCCCTAGTCTGTGGTGGGCTCAAGCAGAGTCTCATTCATGTTACTTGCTGGTGGTGGATGGGTGGCCTCTGGGGGTGCTGGAGTGAGGCTGGTGTCATCCTCTGCTGGGCCAATGGAGAACAGTGAGTTGTTATGTACCAGCACCCACTCCACACAAGCGGCGAAATCTTCCATTGGACCATCCGCTGGAAGATGTGCCTTGGACTCGCTCAAGCTGGTAATGTAAAAAACACAGAGCAAGCAGTAAGTGGATAAACCAAGTGGATAAAATCCAGCGTGTGCTCTTCCATCAGACAGTCTCCCTGCTCCAAGCAGAAAAGCTGGACTGTGGGAAGGGCAATGGAAAGAAACAAAAAATGATCAAAAAAGAAACAAAAGGGAAAAAACACCACTTATTATATTACTGTTTCGGAATGGCTGTGTACATTAAATGCATGATGAAGAAGAACATTGGAATAAACTTACATGAACTAAAGTCTCAGGACTTGAATACATCTGACAAACAAATGGGAACTGATGAGATAATAAATGGATGACAGGTGAATAGGATGACGACTGAACCAAAAACACAATGAAACATAGAAGACAGACTATATGTAAAATCAAATATATTACAACCCCAGGTGTTGCTATTCTCAATAATTGTTGTTGTTCTTCTTCTTCTGTTAAAAAAATCTCAATGTGAAAGAAGGAAATGTAGTCAGGAAATGACACAGTCTAGATTCAAACCTGCATGACTCTCATTAGCATTTGGGTTAACTGCAAACTGGTCCAGAGGAAAAAGGATGTTCATGAAGTGGATGAAATAACTGGATGATGTTTAACTCTCAAGGCAGAAAGAAAGATGGATATAATAAGGATAAGGATGGACGAGAATATGAGATTGGGCGAGTAATGCACATTTCAGTCCTGCACTGGTGACATGCTTACCATGGATGAGTACAGATACTGTTTATTTATAGAAACTGAAAAATGTCATCATAAATAATGAGAGTGGCATTCAAGAACCAATCAGAAAAGATGAAGAACTGAAACTTGAACTTTAAATAATGCAGAACTTCCTAGAAATTCCAACCTAGACTTTTTTTGCCCACTTCCAAACTATCCTCTGCCCCACTCATGTCATGGATACATGCACTCTGGAATTATGCGTTCACGTACTGTACAATCCTAACCATTCCATTATTCATGATGTTTCCCTTCCCCTCTTTCTCTCTCTTCCATGCTTATATTCATCTCCTAGTTTCTGTATTATGTCTGCTGTTGTTTTCAGCAGAAAGCAGTATGACCACATCATCTTTCTACTTACTGTATTGTTCTGTTTAATGAAGAAATGCAGGATATATTTGAATTTGGAAGGTGTCACAGATCTGCTGTAGTTTGCAGTAATTCACCTATTGTGAGTCTGAATAATCATTGTGACTCTAAACCTCCTGAAATCGAATATCCAAAGCATAAAGAGAAGGAAAGATAATGGAATGAATAGTGAAGGAAGGAAAATGGGAGAAATAAAGTACAGTATGTCAGTTTTTATTTGCCAATTTTTATTATCAACCTAAAGGCAGCATAAGTTCATATTTACGTCCAAAGCAACTTAATGTGCATTCAAGGTATTTTATCAGTTCATGTATTCCTAGTGAATTGAATCCATGACCTTGGCGTTGTTAGCAGCATGCTATCTCACTTTTATCATTTTTTTCAATCCCTTAGATGGTATGATGAAGAATGTCTGTGAATGAATGTTTGAATGAACATAATGGCTTTTTATGAATGCTGTCTGACAACAAACCTTGTACAGTTTAGACATGCTTACTCTCGCTTTTGTGTGCAAGTTTTAAAAATTCATATCTCTTTAAAAAGAAACATTCCAGACGGTGTCCTTCTAATTGTACCAAGTCTGATAGTTTGATCTGAACATTATTTTTGTAAATTAGTCATACAGAAAGACAACAGAAACTTCCACATTTTTAATTTTTTTAGTAAGAAAATGTTCCACAATTTAGTTAGAATCTCATTATTTTCTTAAGAAGAATGTGTTTGCTGTCTGACATATCTCCACACAGAAGTGAAATTAAATGGCCGCTATGGTCTCTGCCTGCTTAAAATAATTTTAATTTGATAGCACTTCTACGCTTTAATGCTTTTCCTTTGTTCTTTTCTTCACAGAAAATATGAGAATCCAGTAATGACTCCTCAGCTCTTAACACTAGTTTGCGCCTCATGCTATTTAAGAGATGCACTGATTTGGTTGTCACTGAGACTGACATGGTTTAAGGGCAAGTGACTTCACTTGGCTGTCAACTCTTAAACTCAAACCAGCTTAAAGGTGCCCTAGAACCAGTTTTTACAAGATGTGATATAAGTCTAAGGTGTCCCCTGAATGTGTCTGTGAAGTTTCATATTTTTTAACTTCCTTTAACTATGCCTATTTTGGGGCATCATTAACTATGCACCGATTCAGGCTGTGGTCCCTTTAAATCGCGCGCTCCCTGCCCCCCCCCGAGCTCTCGACTATAATACAGTGCATTTACAAAGTTCACACAGCTAATATAACCCTCAAATGGATCTTTACAAGATATCCATCACGCATACTGCATGCATGCATCGGATCATGTGAGTATAGTATTTATTTGGATGTTTACATTTGATTCTGAATGAGTTTGAGGCTGTGTTCATGGCTAAAGCTAACATTACACACTGTTGGAGAGATTTATAAAGAATGAAGTTGTGTTTATGAATTATACAGACTGCAAGCGTTTAATAATGAAAATAGCGATGGCTCTCTTGTCTCCGTGAATACAGTAAGAAACGATGGTAACTTTAACCACATTTAACAAGTACATTAACAACATGCTAACGAAACATTTATAAAGACAATTTACAAATATCACTAAAAAGTTATTATTATTGTCAGTTATTATTGCTCCATTTGGCATTTTTCGCTATTCTTGCTTGTTTACCTAGTCTGTTGATTCAGCTGTGCACAGATCCAGACGTTAATACTGGCTGCCCTTGTGTAATGCCTTGAACATGAGCTGGCATATGCAAATATTGGGGTCATGATCCCGACTGTTGCATCACAGTCGGTGTTATGTTGAGATTCGCCTGTTCTTCGGAGGTCTTTTAAATAAATTAGATTTACATAAGAAGGAGGAAACAATGGTATTTGAGACTCACTGTATGTCATTTCCATGTACTGAACTCTTGTTATTCAACTATACCAAGGTAAATTACATTTTTGATTCTAGGGCACCTTTAAATAGCTGCTCTCCCAGCTTGGTTAGACTGGTCTGGATTACTGACCAGCTAAACCAGCTTAACCAGATTGGGAGACCAGTTTAAAGCTCTATAGACCAACAAACCACCTTAAGGTTTTTTTGTTGTTCTTCTTCTTCTTCAACAGAATAAGAATCTCTCAGAATCTGGGAAAGAAAGACCGTAGATGAGTTTGTGATGTTTCTGACGGTCCTGGTCTTTAGGTGGGGGAATGGAGGGATGGACAGTGGAGCTCCTGAGGGGTCCTGCAGTCTTTGCCTTGACTTTGAGAAAATCAATTATGACAATTTGTCGCTCTGTGAAAAGATCGTTAACTTAACGAGCAGTGGGAAATTGGCGGGAAAATGTCTGATTAGGACATCTCACTGTGTGATGGTCCTGCTCTCTGATTAGATTACCACACTAATAGGCTAACAAGAGCATTAACTGCAGTCGACATGATGAATTTGATCGACTGGTTGGGGTAATTGGGGCAGCCAATAAGAAACATGAAGGGTGAATTAACAGAAACCGCCACTGTTGTACCGCATGCTGTCTGATACAGTGTGTGCTTGTGTTTCAATGCTGTAATTACTGCAGTAAACACAAAAACACCCTGTTTGTCTGTCTGTCTGTCTGTCTGTCTCTCTCTCTCTCTCTCTCTCTCGGTCTACCTGTCTGTCTAACTGTCTTTCATCTGTCTGTCTGTCAAACTATATCTGTCTCTCTATCAAACTGTCCATCTGACTGTCAAACTACCCGTTAACTGTTTGTCTGTCTAACATTTTTTCTTCTTTCAGTCAAATTTTTTTTTGTTTAAACTTGATCAAAATCATAAAACATTGAGTATTTACAAGTTTTAATGATATTTTGAGTCCTAAATTTTGACTCTGTGTACCACACTGTTTTATAGCGTGTGTACGGGTAAGTGTGGGTGTCTTAGGGTAAGTGTACGTGTGCTGGTGCGAGTGAATTAAGTTGATGCTGATTGGCCGATGCAGGGTTCAACAGTAAAACATGGCAGTGGCAGCGTGCTGGACAGACAGAGACAGATCACAGTCTACACCCTCTCCATTATTCATGTCGCTCTGACACCTCCCTCTCCCAGGTTCTCTTCTTCTTCTCTCTCTCTCTCTCTCTCCACTACACGGCCATGTTGACAGGCAGCACAGGGGTGTCAGAACATTTATTAATACAGGTGAACAGCCTTAGTGTGAGAGAGAGAGATGGAGAGATAGAGGGAGAAGGACGAAGGGAATGACAGAGAGAAAGAGAGGAATAAGAGCGATATGAATTATGGAGAGGTTGTTGTTTTGTTACACCTCCTCAAAACCCATCCAAACTCAGGTCACAGATCTCATATAAATTCACAGAAGCCGGTCGGCAGTAAGCTGAGCTTTCAGTATGCTGACATGTACAGTACCTCACTTGCCATTTATACAAAAATTGGCAAAAATTCCCATATGTGTGCTTAAACCATCCATTTATCTATATGTGACATCTTGTTACGTGTTACGTCTTGTTACAAAGAACATTACCACATTTGTTCAGCTCTGCTCAGATGATCCATGAACGACCCTGAACTCTGAAGCCTAGAACCAAATTACATTTTGATTTACTTCTGCAATGATGAGTTTAAGGCCATAATGTTGAGAGCGTTTCTGTGTCCTAAAAGACCTTTAAATCACAGCTAATTGTGTAGTACAGTGACGGGGTCATTACATTCTACTATACTTAGTGTCCGGGGAGACGGCCAATGCGAATGGTCAGTCCAGTCTAGATGTTGTAGTTTTATGTTTCTTGCAGCTGTATTTTATATTAACATGGCAGTCGCTGTAAGGGACAGTTGCTCAGATGAATTGTGGGAGGACTGGATATTTTAGTTGTTTGACTAACTCCACATCCACTAGCAAAATGATAGCCTTACCTTTCAAATTGAGGCAGTACGAGCAACTGCCGCCCATGCGCAGTGTTTAGCATCTGGTTTGACAGGAGAATGTGGAACAGGAAGGCAACTCCTGTCCTTGCTGTCTAAACGGATCTTCAAATGTGTCAGCCAGGCACAGGTGAGCTGGTTTATAGGGGAATGAGGTGAGTTTGTGACTTCAACAGCTGTTTATTGTGGAAAGTGCTCTCTAAGACTCATTTCTCTTTTTCATCAGTGAGGAGATGCAGGAGATTAAAGCTGCTGTGTGCAATTTTTTAAATGTTACTGTCAAATACTTTCTCACATTACAGTTTAATGTGCGGAGACAACCATAAATAAGATTGATTTAGCCAAAAGGTATGAATTTACAGCATTTCAAAATCAGGTTTTTAATGTGGTTTATGTCTATGTGGTGTTTTTAATATGCTTTAAGACAAACTATCTGCAAATTCATAAGTCAACACCATTGCTGAGTATTTTCTCCTTAAAAGTGCATTGAAAAAAAGTCTCAAAAACACAATTCGAAAGCTACGGTGTTTCTTACGTCACAAACTAGCTTGTAACCAATCACGTCAATGTGCGGCCTGGTTTTGCATATTATTACTATGCTGTGAAGCAGGGGAGTCTCAAGAGAAGCCAGGTTATCCTCTTATATCTTCCTGTTGATATGAAAAATCGGGTACAATTAGCAATATAACGGGTGAATTATGTATATGATGTATATTACGACGTTCTACATTGTTCAAAGCATTCCAAAGAATGCTGATTTTTTTTGAAGGCAGCTGTCTGACTCTGAGATGGTGAACAGGAACATGGTTTGGGTAACATTAGCAAACACATTATTAGCTGTTTGATAACGTAGTCAAGCAAAAGGCTAATCATATTAATTAACATCATGTGTCCAACATTGTAGAGAGCGATACATAAAATGCATTACCATTCTGATACATCGATTTGTAGACAAGCATGTATAATTCACTCTTCCACTTCTTCTGAATCAGTTTCTGGTTAAAACATGTCTGGCTGAATTAAACAAGAATTTCCATTTTGCAGCATTTACTACAATAAAGTTGACCAAGTGGATCTCTGAGCTGGTGTAAGTGAGTGGAGGCGGTGCTAATAGGTTGTTTGCAATCACATGGTTCTGGTAACGTGCAAAATACTGGTGGAGGGCAAGCAGTGAAAATTAGAATAAAAAAGAGATGGAGAAAAGTCCTTTCTGTGCTGGTTTAGAAAGGTATAAACAGAAAATACATGTGTTGGACGTAATCTTTATGTTATGAAGATGAGTGACTTTTCCACTGAATTGAAAGACTTTCCTGTCATCGAGGAGGATGTGAGAATGTGAAGCTGCCGTCATGCCGCGTTCAGTTCTAGTCTGGGTTTGTTTATATCGTGCTGCCTTTCTACTAGTGAAGTTAGGGCAGTTTTTTGATTTTCTGTCATGATTGTGAAAAATATTGCCATTGTAGGTCATTTATGTTGAATCGAGAATTGCATCAGGAGCTCACATCACTGTTCAAAGAAAAAATTGGACGGCGTAGTACAACTGTTGCCTTTTATACGAGTAAAAACACACTAAGGGAAGCAGATTGAGGACGTGACAGGAAGACGCCGTATATAAAATATAATAATTTCACTGATTTAACCCACTCGCTATCACTCAATAAAATAATGTTGTTGTTGTTGAATCGACTTCTGTCAGCTTGTTCAACATTTATTTGGAAATTTTCTACCATAATATGGCTGAGGCAGCGGCGCGTGACACTGTTCTCATGGTAACCAGATCAACATTGTGAAGGGAATACTACAAAACCGAAGTGAATACACCAAATTATCATTCGGTGGGATAAAATAGCTTTTCTTCCCTGCAAAACGATACCATGAAGAATGTGGATATTTAACCAAGTCAAAAACAAAAAAGGTAATTCATTTCAGTATCAGCAAACGCAAAATGCTATTAAAGGCTTAAATAAATGCTAAAAAACGATATAAGATATAAAAAACGGTATAAATTATGTAAACGATATAAACACCTTCTGGGTTCTCGATTTTATTGATTTAAGTAACCATAAACGACGCAAAACATACAAATTTTTAGTTTTTGATAGGTTTCCTATATAGAAAAATCACTCCTTGCCCTCCAGACTCATTCGCGCTGCTGCTGTGACATCATGTGCAAACAACCTATTTGCATATTCATAGGTACGTGTATGCTAAATAAAGCAACATATGCTAATTAAGCATTTAGAGTTACATTCAGGCTATTTTAAGGCATTTTATATGCGCCATTTTGGTGATCAAAGAGTTTTAAGGTATAAAATTATTTACTACAGTGGGATTTGAAGATAATTATTGAGCTTGACACAGTCACGAGGGTCTTCTGGGGTCTTCTCAGTAATATAACTTACTGTTTAATCTTTTTTCCCGATATAAAACGTTTCACGTTATAGAATGTTTCACAGAAATAATTAAACACTGCACATTTAACTGCTCATTTTAAATGTTGAGTGTGGCAGTGCTGTTCAGAAATATTTCACTCTAAAGGTTCACTAAGACTCTGTAGCATATTGAAGTGTGCCTGGGGTTGTGACCATTGCAATGTATGAATGACTCATTAAGGTATACATCTTTTATGAATCTGGCATGTTCTGAAATTCAGCTAATTTGTGTCCAGAGGAAAACACAGTAGATGAATGCACAGCCCAAGCTGATTTTGGCATTTACCTCAAGTGTACTACTTAAATATGGTAACATTTTAATACAATATATCATCTTAATTTATTTATATGGTAAATATAACAACAATAAAACAATAATATAACACCGATGATCTACAGTCCTGTCATTATCGCAAAATAAACCGCTTTAACTCTTATACATGACCCATCTGCTTCAATTTTATTTCCCAAATACCCCCTCATAGCTTTTAGGCATGATTATGTTTCAAATCGCAGCTCGTGGTTGCATCATCACACTGTTGCGGATAGATAATTCTGCTGTGTTAATTACTGTGCTGTTAGACTATGATCCCCCAGGCAGGAACTTTCATTCTTGACCACTTGTCTATAGTGGAAATCTATCCTTCTCTCTCTCTTCCCTCTCTCTCTGAAGATCCGAATCCTGAGGCTGTAGTCGAGACTTTAATTTTTGTTTGGATGCCAGTCAAAAGATCAAAGGCTGCTGTTGATTTTTATAACTGTTAATGTGTTTGCCCCTTACGCTCTGTGCACAGTGACACGGTTGACTGGAGGGAATGTGGTAGAAATCACTGGGCGAAAATAATTAGAATGATCTTTACTTATAATGTGAGGCATGACCCAGACATGTTCAGAGGTCTGTGCTGCAGAAATGAGCATTTGAATGTTTTAAGACTGGATTGGTTCTGAATTGTTTAGCAGATGTCACAGGTCTGTGAATGGTGCCCAGAGAGCAGTAATGTGAGCATGAGAGATCTCGAAGCAAACCAGAGTTCAATTTTGTTTGCGAACGCTGTTTACACTCTCTCAAGGCCGTATAATGCATTTTCCTCTGTGTCTTACCTCACTGTCTCTGTAAGTGTGAGAGAGTGGAGGATAGAGATGCGGGTAGAATCTAGCTTCATGATTCTGATTCCTTAGTTAATGACTCGTTAACCGGTTCTTTTAGTCAATTAAAAATACTGCACAAAGTCTGATACACACAAGTCCGAATCAGAAACAAGTGCCATTTTATAAAGTTTAAAAAAATGAATATTTTATAATATATTAAAAAAATAATCAAATGCCTTAAGATTAGGAAAAGTCATGAAATAAATAACAACATGATACTTTAATATTTAGTACATTTTTCAAGTTATTAAAATGGCCTTAGGCTTTCTCAGATCCCCACCAAAAATGTGGATTAAGGAGACAGAAAGAAAGAAATCTAGCATAAAAGTGATAAATAAATAAATAAATAAAATGCTTCTCTCTCTAGCCCAACTGGGTCTTTGGAACACTAAATATATCCAGACCGCTTTCAGAACCATCGCCATGAAACGACTGCTGATGTCATCATCCCTGGCTACAGATGATTCAGTGAAGACTTTAAAAAACAAATTCAATTTATGGAAACATCAGAAGGTTCTGCTCAGGGAAACGTTCATCAATTTTTCTAAATTTAAACATCACATATTCTTGCCCAGAATGAAGCTGATAGATGAAAACCACGTAAGTGTGTCTTCTAGCGGATCATTTCCCCAAAGGGAATCAGTTGAGCTGAGAGCTCTGAATATGTCTGTCAGGAGAAATCAATGGGCTTACAAACTTACCCAGCAATGCATAACAAACACTACAGCCAACCTCATCTAAACTATTCATACAGTTTAACTGCATTTTGAAAATGTCGGCACTCAACAGAAACGCATTATAAACTTTCTATTATCTGTTATGCTATTGGGAGTTTGAATCCTTTTGTAATTTAAGTAAAAGTAATTACTTTACTTTGAGGTTCAATTCTCATTGTTAACTAGTTGCTTATTAGCTTGCATATTACTATTGGTTGTTTATTTGTACTTATAAAGCAGATATTGACCTTACTCTACATCCCTTAATATCCTACCCAATACCTAAATATAAATGCTACAAAAACTAACTATTAATAAGCAGTAAATTAGGAGTTAAGTTGTAGTTAATATTGAATGCGTGTTCCCTGTACTGAAGTGTTAAAATTCTTTCTTTCTCTTTCAGACATAGCTTGTAGAGAATGTATTTGCCCTTGTATTTTTTTTTGTTTTTTAACAATTTCTCTGAGGTTGGTGCTGTTTTTAAGCAGACCAAGTTTGCCTTGATACAGAATTGTAAAACTGAAAGCCTTTTTAAAAATACACATAGTCACAGTGCACTGTGTTTTGTGTCTTACAGACAGAGGTTATGGTTTACAGTCTCTCACTTTGTCTACACAACAGGCCTGTAAAACAGAGACAAAAACACCCTGACTCACGCTCTCAGCTGTCAATGCTCTCTCTCTCTCAAAAAAAAAAAAAAAAAACCTGAAACCCTGGCAGCCACCAATCTGTCTCCTCCCACAAACACTCGCTGCTTCAACAACCTGACATTTACAATTAAGAATTTTAATTGCTGTTGTCTCGTTATTGAGGGCTTCGCACAGATTGGAGGGCTAATACAATTCTCGTTAACTTGAAGGTTGCGTCTGCCTCAATTTCACATTTTCTTGTAATTTTTCGATGAAATTTATGACATTTCTTCACTGAACCTGTTATTATGCATGTCACTGCAGTTTACAATAAAAGTTAGAACAAAACGGATCAGACTTTATAACAGATTTCCAGTATAGTTGATATGTGCCATCAGGCTTCTTATAGCCTATATTGTAACATAAACTAAAAAATGTGTTAAAATCTATGTTATAGGTAAGTAATTTTTGCCGTTCTTACAATTACAACAGAACTTTTTTTTTTTTTTTTTGGGGGGGGTGAAGAACATGGAACTAGCTAGATCAAAACCAAACCAGTATAAACCAACCTGGCCCCCATAAGGGAAAAATATATACATATATGCAGTATTTTAAGGTATATTTTTAATATATTTCAAAATATACATTTAGAACAGTTCTCTTGTGAAAACGTGATCTCTTGTGAAAAACATGGGAAATTAATTTGGTTTTTCTGTAAAAGTTTCAGTAATCAGAATATCAGATCATTGAATACGGCAGTATTAATAATACATCTTAAACCTGTCTAAAGTTGTTTGCTGGTCTAACTGGAACCCCAGCCTGATCAACACCTCTAAAATCAGCAAACCAGACAGGCCTAAATGAACAGCTAAGATTGGCAAACCAGTTTAGGCTGGTTTAAAATGTTTTTATTTCAACAGGGACTCTGGAATCGTTTGTCTGCTGTAAAACGGCCATTATTTTCTCACACATTAACTTGACCATTATGTGGTGCATCTATTATCAGGCCTCATGTGGCATACTGTGTTTTTGCACTTGTGTATGATTTTGTTGTTGCTTCTAAAGGCAGAAGTATCTCTCATGGTCTCACTGAGCCGGTGAAGGAAAATCAATAAGATTCGGGATAATCACTGCCGTCTGTTATCCTGCCAAGCATTTTCTACAAACACAGTTTAAGAGCACCGCAATCCATACAATTACCTGCAACGCACCCCAGAGACGTGCTGCTCTTAGCATACTCCAGATCCATAAAAGCAGCAGATCGTCGTCATACAGACAGTCACGGATAGAATGGATGCTGCCTGTGCTATCTGATAGCTGTATGCACTTTATGGAGAAATGGTATTTGTGTTTACCTGTCCGCGGATGTTAACCTTCACCCTTTTAAGGGGGGATTATCCTTCAGGAGCAATAACTGCTAATACAGGGGATCAGATGAATCATTTATCTCAAAGAAGGCAGAGAGCTGCCCTTCTTGTGCCCTACATTAGTGCTGAGAGTGGGACTGTTCTTTAAAGATGGAGGGGGCTGTTTGTATTCTAGAATAGTTCAGTATGTTTGAGCTCTCCTGTTCCTCTCATGAATGCCTGCTGATTTTATTCACATAATATTAGAATCCAACACTCACTCACCATTTACCCTTCACACTATAATTACTCTCCCACCTCAGGCCTTTAAATGACTCAAATGTCACTGCAGTGGGTCGCATGCATGGCAGGTCATGTTCAACGTCTGGCAGGTGACGTATGACAGAATGTGTGCATGTGTAAATGCTTACATTTGTGCAGTGCTGGACAAGCTAAAAAAAAAATAGAAATTTAGAAAGCTAATTTTATAAAAATTAGCTAGAGTAAGCTAAGCTGAAAGCTGCTCATTAGCTAAAATATCCTGTAACAATACAAGATACATGGGAAATGTAGCTTGTTAAAGGTGCAATATGTGAGAATTTTGCAGTAAAATATCCAAAAACCACTAGGCCAGTGTTATATATTTTGTTCACTTGAGTACTTAAAATATCCCAAATGTTTGCAACTATTTGTAAATCGTGAGAAAATTGAGAGAAAAACACTATTTTGTGAAGTAGCGAACATAGCATAATCAGATGCAGCTTTATTTTTAGTAACAGTAATACAGCATTTTCTCCATCATACAATACATTTTAAAATTAATTGACAACAATCAACACAAGCATCCAGCATTTAATATGATATTCTAAAAACGATCTGTCTTACTGCAGTGTGTACTGCAGAGTAACGTTATAACATTTTCAACGCACTCAAATGTATCTAATATGATAAACAGAGCTGCGTTACCTCATACTCATGACCGGAAAAGTGGAAGCGGTGCCGGCGACTGTGGCATAATAAAAGTTCTGCTGCTCGAGGCGTGTTGTGCAATCATGTGTTGCAATTGGCCTGTTTCTGCTCTGCTTCATTCTACAGTAACATTAATAATGGCATTCATGAACATGATTTCTTCCCGAGTCCTATCCCAATTGTTTTCCACCGGCTGTGAGGTGAAGACCACATGTCCCAAGAGTCCGCGCTCAAACTTGGCGTCATCAGTCTATGCCTTTGTTTTGAATAGGCCTTTAGCGACTTTTAGCGGACAGAAAATATTACATATTTCACCTTTAAATTGAAGCTACTTTTTTTTTTTTTTTTTCACGTATGATATATTAAAAATAGTAAGCTGTAATTTGTTTAAATCATTTGCTGTACATGCATATTTGTTGAGGAGACAAAGTAATATTTTTCTTTTCAGTTGAGATTCAGTTGAGTGAGTTATTTATGCAGAAACCAATATAACATCGAACCGACCTAAAAAGAAACATTCATTCCCAAATCTGACATGATGATTCAGACCATTTCAACTGATTTATTTGACAAGAATAGACTCAAAAGATTGATTCATTCCTACAGTAAATCAGATGTTGCATCCCAATTCACTTACTCATACTATGCCCTAGTGTTCTGTTTTTGTGAAGAAAAATACATACTTCTGAATGTGTATCAAAATAGAAGGCAAGTTTTGGGACATACTACTTCATCATAATTGCGTCTTTAACAGACTGCTTTGTCACTTACACTCTCAGAAACAAATGTACAGAGCTGTCACTGGGGCATTAGCAATTAATCAATCAATCAATCCATCAATCTTTATTACAGACTCAAGGTCCAAATAAAAAAAATAAAAAAAGACAATAGGACAACATATACAGCCCACAGCATCTACCACAAACAAAGAGTTACAAAATACAACAATACCAATGTCTCCACAGCTTTAAGGTACAAAGGTACAAAAGTGAAAAGGTACATATTTGTACCTGACTTACTCCTAAATGGTACATATTAGTATTTTAAAAGTACTATTAGTACCTTTTCACTTTTGTACCTTAGGGTACTGCCCCAGTGACAAGTGCCGTGCCTTTTATTCTGACAGTGTACGTGCATCCTGTCACTGTTTAAACTGCCCTGTCAATCATCTTGCCACAGTTAAAAGCCTCCATTTAATCCTTCATTAAATTTTATTTAATATCCTACTATATCGGAGAAAAATAGTATCACATTGCAGTGTCTTTCATGCAGAGAACTCTCCTCATGTGTTTGCATGATGCATTTGTTGACAAAAAGTTGACACTGCTTTTGCATATGAAATATAATGTGGATAACATTGAATATTTATATATTTGTCAGGTTAGATACTGATCAAACCCCTTTATCTAAACCATCAGTCTCGCACATCTGCCATGTTTGTAGTTTTTTGACACTTTTTATTTGTGTTTGTAGTTCTGATCAAATCCTCGTCCAACACACAATGGGATCTGCACTTCGGAAAAAGTAGACCATCCAGGTATCTTTGGAATACTAATTTCTACTACCATTTGGGACAGACTAATTATAATTTGAATACTATAGACCTTATTCACAACAGCACCATCTTTGATTTTTTTTTTTAACAGGAATAAAAGCAAGGCTGTCATACATACACATATCTCCTCAGTGGATTGTACTTTTATTTAATGTGTTTTTGGATTGGTCTGCTGATGAAACACTGCAAAATGTCTTTCCAAGAAATTTCAGTAGACAAAAAAGTCCAGACAATATGAGCTGTGGAAAATTATAAGTGATCTAGGAGCTTTATACAGATATACACTGCCCTCCAAAGTGTGGTTTTGGACAATATCAGCATAAATCCTTATCATTTTTTTGGTGCAAATACATTACAGTAACTTGACATTATCATTGAAGACCAGCAATAATAATTTTCATTTTGATTACATAATAATTGCAATATACATGTCAAAGTCAGACATGCCCCTTTGCCAGCTGTGATGCTTGGTTACTGGTTTAAACTCGGCCCAGGTTTGTAAAAGATTTTTGGGTCAGCATACCTTAATACTTTCAACAATTGATTGCCAATTAAGATTAGAATACAATGAATGTCAGATAGCTGCTAACGGATATTTTGATGAATGCAAAATGTACGTTTTTTTCTATGTATAAACTGTTTATATAATAAAATATGTTTTCGTAGTTTGTGTTGTCCCTTATCAGTGCAAAATTATCACAAATTAAAAAGGATTCATGCTAATATTGTCCAAAACCCCACTTTTCTAGGGCATTTCAAAACTTTTGGAGGGCAGTGTATATACAGTGGGTACGGAACGTATTCAGACCCCCTTAAATTTTCGACTCTTTGTTATATTGTAGCCATTTGCTAAAATCAATTAAGTTCATTTTTTTCCTCATTAATGTACACACAGCACCCCATATTGACAGAAAAACACAGAATTTTTGACATTTTTGCAGATTTATTAAAAAAGAAAAACTGAAATATCACATGGTCCTAAGTATTCAGACCCTTTGCTGTGACACTCATATATTTAACTCAGGTGCTGTACATTTCTTCTGATCATCCTTGAGATGGTTCTACACTTTCATTTGAGTCCAGCTGTGTTTGATTATACTGATTGGACTTGATTAGGAAAGCCACACACCTGTCTATATAAGACCTTACAGCTCACAGTGCATGTCAGAGCAAATGAGAATCATGAGGTCAAAGGAACTGCCTGAAGAGCTCAGAGACAGAATTGTGGCAAGGCACAGATCTGGACAAGGTTACAAAAAAAATTCTGCTGCACTTAAAGTTCCTAAGAGCACAGTGGCCTCCATAATCCTTAAATGTAAGATGTTTGGGACGACCAGAACACTTACTAGAGCTGGCCGTCCAGCCAAACTGAGCTATCGGGGGAGAAGAGCCTTGGTGAGAGAGGTAAAGAAGAACCCAAAGATCACTGTGGCTGAGCTCCAGAGATGCAGTCTTGAGATGGGAGAAAGTTTTAGAAAGTCAACCTCACTGCAGCCCTCCACCAGTCCGGGTTTATGGCACAGTGGCCAGACGGAAGCCTCTCTTCAGTGCAAGAAACATGAAAGCCCGCATGGAGTTTGCCAAGATGGAGAGAAATAAGATTCTCTGGTCTGATGAGACCAAGATAGAACTTTTTGGCCTTAATTCTAAGCGATATGTGTGGAGAAAACCAGGCACTGCTCATCACCTGTCCAATACAGTCCCAACAGTGAAGCATGGTGGTGGCAGCATCATGCTGTGGGGGTGTTTTTCAGATGCAGGGACAGGACGACTGATTGCAATCGATGGAAAGATGAAAGCGGCCAAGTACAGGGATATCCTGGACGAAAACCTTCTCCTGAGTGCTCAGGACCTCAGACTGGGCTGAAGGTTTACCTTCCAACAAGACAATAACCCTAAGCACACAGCTAAAATAATGAAGGAGTGGCTTCACAACAACTCTGACTGAATGGCCCAGCCAGAGCCCTGACTTAAACCCAATTGAGCATCTCTGGAGAGACCTAAAAAAGGCTGTCCAACAACGTTTACCATCCAACCTGCAAGGAGGAATGGCAGAGGATCCCCAAATCCAGGTGTGGATTTGCAAAACTTGTTGCATCTTTCCCAGAAAGACTCATGGCTGTATTAGTTTAAAAGGGTGCTTGTACTAAATACTGAGCATAGGGTCTGAATACTTAGGACCATGTGATACTTCAGTTTTTCTTTTTTAATAAATCTGCAAAAATGTCAACAATTATGTGTTTTTCTGTCAATATGGGGTGCTGTGTGTACATTAATGAGGAAAAAAATGAACTTAAATGATTTTAGCAAATGGCTGCAATATAACAAAGAGTGAAAAATTTAAGGGGGTCTAAATACTTTCCGTACCCACTGTATATTTTACAGTGGATTCCATTGAAAACATGGTAAGTTTATCCATTGCTTGTTCTGATTCAAAACAGTCAAGAGAGAATATTGTACACATTTTTACTGTTGAAATATATTCAAGAAAATTGTAACACTGTAGCATTTTTATAGTCCTTCCCCACTACTTCATGAAAGAAAGTTATATATTCAATATTCATAAGCTTATATTCAATACGCTATGTTCAATATTAAAATAATAGAGACGCTACCACCACGTTATTGAGCAATAGATTCATTACTTTTAGCAATGCTACAGCTCATCACTTGAACCGTGCATATTATTTGAGTGTGCATTTGTCGGTGACGGAGGATAGAAGATCGCTGCATTTCCAAGAACATAGCTCAATATTTCTCTTTCACTCTGTTGAGGGTGGTTTAAATTAGTCTCGTTGATAGAAAACCAGACGCACAATGGTGGCCCCAGGGGGATGGGTGATGGAGAAACAGCTCTGAAGCAGACTGGCAGCACCTTTCTTCGTCCTTGTCCTGTTAGCATATGTCCACGCACACACAGGGTCCACAGCCGAAATGCATCTTGATTGAAGAACATTTATTGATTGCCAACAGTTCTGTCCTTTCCTGCTGGTTTTGTTTGGTGTCTCGCCGGGTCGGGGGATGGTTGTGGTCACCGTTGAGTTTCGACGGCTCTTTGAAGTGATGATCTGGAAGAGATTCTCATTTACAGCACGAGAGAATAGTGACAGGCTCATAGAAATGTACCGTTTCCGCTGTTGTGCACAAAACGAATTGATTTCCCTGCGCTCTGAGCCAATGACCTGAAGAACAACGATAACAGATTGTCTAGTCTTTATTTTCATCTCGAATAATTAGTCACGTCAACAAATCCAGACCATGCCCACATGATAATTAAGAAATAATTATATTCATTTAAGTCACAAAATGATTGGGTTGTGTGTTATTTAAGGAAAAAGCCCTGTGTTCTATTCTGAGCCAGGCAGAAAAGGCACTTCTACAATGACACTAGTAAATCAGAACGGTTTCTATATTTAGAAACTAACATAACATTTGCACCACTGCCTGAAGAGGAACATCAGGCTTTAGCGGTAACTTAGCAACTGGTGCTAGGCAACCTTGTTGGTAAGCATGGATCTGCTGCAGAGGGGGCGTGGCTGAGGATGTCTTTGAGTTTTAATTTAAACAGATAGGACAGCCTGCTACTCATTACCAGACATTCAGCGCACAAGCATTTCAATACCTGCTTCATGTCTGTAAATCTTTGAGGACTGTGGATTAGCATATTGTACTCAGACCCGTTTGATCGCCTTAGCTGCCTCAGCTAGCCAAACATCCATCACTGCCTCGGTGTCTGACAACGCTACTAATTAACAATTCATTACATTAGCCTGCACGCTAATTACTTTTTTAAAAATTCAATATGAGAAACAGAATAATTTAGCTTCTTTGCTAACACTTGTCATCTGTTCATTACTCTGTAGGCATAGCAGTGCGAGCGCTAACGCTGTTGAACTTGAAGGTTTTGATGTATGTCTCAGGCTGGCAGCCTCTCAGGCTCACACACACAACAACAAAGAAGAAACGCCAGAAAGAAAAATGCTACAAATCAGTTCTAGAAGTTACTTTTGAGTACATATTTTCCCTTGATAGCTTCTGGAGCAGATTAGCAAGATTAGCGAGTGGCATTTGTCATACAATGTGATATAACTTTATTAATCCTCAATGGGCATTTGACATTGATACAAAGCTGTCATGTCTTACTCTTATTTCCACACAGACAGGCCATGGATAGGGCTCACAGGCATCCAATGAGACAGAGAAGCAAGAATAACTATTATTGCTGTATTAATTATGTATATACAGTAATGAAATTTTCCACACAGCAGAGATGAAGGATTCCAGCCATTACACAGACAGACATTCTCTTAGATCGCTAATGGTGTGTACAAGGTGAACCTCAGAATATGCTAGCTAGTCTCACAAAGCCAGACTGAATGACTTTCAGCAAAAGATCTAGTACATATTGCAGATTATTTTTCTCACTTTGATGAGATTGATATGTAAAGCAATCAAATACTGTTTTGTTTAAGAACACTATTTAGTGGCCACTAGTAGCCTACTTAAAGGTGCTAAAGAGGATCTTTTCGTCGACTGAGAAACCAAAGACTGTTACTGAGTTTTTGAAATGAGCGCATGCGTAAGAACAACCCCCCTTCTTCGAAGGAACGCCTCCCAAAACTCGTAAACACTCGTATTGGAACACGAGTGTTTACCACCGGCATTCGCTGTGTCATGTTAGTGGATTCATTATGTCGGACTCACTGCAGGTAACTCATAATCTGCAGTTGTTACTCCTGTCTCCTAACAAAAACATTGCGTGCGGCGCCTGTGGAGTGTGGAAAGTTACTGGAGCGCGCAGCCACGCTCGTCTCTCACAAGGAACGTCATGGCAGTGATTGACAAGCCAGAGGGCCAATCCGCGCACGTCTTTTACGAGAAGCATCACAGCAGTGATTGACAAGCCAGAGGGCCAATTGTTTACGCGATGATCGCGTAAACGATTGGCTGATGTTTTTAAGGCCCTACCTCGTGCACAGATGATGTATATTAATATTATTACTTTTATCAGTTAGTAAAGACAGTTTCAAGTAATATTGCAAAAATGTATAAAACAAAACATCCTCTTTAGCACCTTTAATTTGACACTACAACGATGAAAAACATTTTGTACACTTTGAGATCATTCCAGAAGTACTGATTAATCCCTAGAAAACAATGTGAAGTAAATGATTATGGTTGTACATATCTAATTTAGCCTACTTACTACTTAAGGTGTCCAATTTAGGCAGTGATATTTCTTTGTGTGTGCGTGTGTGTGTAGTTTGTATGGTAATCCTACAAGGACTACAGAGAAAATGAATTGCTGATGGTTAGAAAGATTAATGTACTTTTTGTTATGAAAATAAAAAAAGATTAATTACATTTTTCTCCAAGTTAATTTTGAAGTTTTGTCCAAGGCCAACCAGCACAAATTTTCAAAATAAATACAAACCCAATTCCAAAAAAGTTGGGACACTGTACAAATTGTGAATAAAAACAGAATGCAATGATGTGGAAGTTTCAAATTTCAATATTTTATTCAGAATACAACATAGATGACATATCAAATGTTTAAACTCTGAAAATGTATCATTTTAAGGGAAAAATAAGTTGATTTTAAATGTCATGGCATCAACACATCTCAAAAAAGTTGGGACAAGGCCATGTTTACCACTGTGTGGCATCCCCTCTTCTTTTTATAACAGTCTGCAAACATCTGGGGACTGAAGAGACAAGTTGCTCAAGTTTAGGAATAGGAATGTTGTCCCATTCTTGTCTAATACAGGCTTCTAGTTGCTCAACTGTCTTAGGTCTTCTTTGTCGCATCTTCCTCTTTATGATGCGCCAAATGTTTTCTATGGGTGAAAGATCTGGACTGCAGGCTGGCCATTTCAGTACCCGGATCCTTCTTCTACGCAGCCATGATGTTGTAATTGATGCAGTATGTGGTCTGGCATTGTCATGTTGGAAAATGCAAGGTCTTCCCTGAAAGAGACGACATCTGGATGGGAGCATATGTTGTTCTAGAACTTGGATATACCTTTCAGCATTGATGGTGCCTTTCCAGATGTAAGCTGCCCATGCCACACGCACCCATGCATCCCCATACCATCAGAGATGCAGGCTTCTGAACTGAGCACTGATAACGACTTGGGTTGTCCTTGTCCTCTTTAATCCGGATGACATGGCGTCCCAGTCTTCCAAAAACAACATCAAATTTTGATTCGTCTGACCACAGAACAGTTTTCCACTTTGCCACAGTCCATTTTAAATGAGCCTTGGCCCAGAGAAAATGCCTGCACTTCTGGATCATGTTTAGATATGGCTTCTTTTTTGACCTATAGATTTTTAGCTGGCAACGGCGAATGGCACATTGTGTTCACCGACAATGTTTTCTGGAAGTATTCCTGAGCCCATGTTGTGATTTCCAGTACAGTAGCATTCCTGTATGTGATGCAGTGCCGTCTAAGGGCCCGAAGATCACGGGCATCCAGTATGGTTTTCCGGCCTTGACCCTTAAGCACAGAGATTGTTCCAGATTCTCTGAATCTTTGGATGATATTATGCACTGTAGACGATGATAACTTCAAACTCTTTGCAATTTTTCTCTGAGAAACTCCTTTCTGATATTGCTCCACTATTTTTCGCCACAGCATTGGGGGAATTGGTGATCCTCTGCCCATCTTGACTTCTGAGAGACACTGCCACTCTGAGAGGCTCTTTTTATACCCAATCATGTTGCCAATTGACCTAATAAGTTGCAAATTGGTCCTCCAGCTGTTCCTTATATGAACAAATAACTTTTCCGCCTCTTATTGCTACCTGTCCCAACGTTTTTGGAATGTGTAGCTCTCATGAAATCCAAAATGAGCCAATATTTGGCATGACATTTCAAAATGTCTCACTTTCAATATTTGATATGTTATCTATATTCTATTGTGAATAAAATATAAGTTTATGAGATTTGTAAATTATTGCATTCCTTTTTTATTCACAATTTGTACAGTGTCCTAACTTTTTTGGAATCGAGTTTGTACAACTCTTTTAAACAATTTTTCAATTATACATTTATTTTTATAAAGGGATTTGAGATTGACTTGGTTTATTGAATACATTTGCAATATGATATCAGGTTTCTGCTTGCAAAAAGGTCATTTTATATCAATATCTCTTCAAAACTTATTTGAAGTAATTTTCATTGGGTAAAATCGATGGACAGCATAAAAAAAAAAGATATTTCTCTAATTTTATTCAAATCTTCCTCCAGTAAGGCCTGGAACACACCAAGCTGATGAAAAAGCAGATGAGGACCAACTTCAGCCGACGGTGTCGAACACACTGAGAAAACTTTGTCGGCCGACGAGCATAAAATGCCTTATGGCTGACCATCGGCTTGGTGTGTTCCGGGCTACACCATAGATCATAAACCTGTCGGATGATTTTATCTTTGTCAAAGACCAAATCATGCTAATATACTAACATTTGGAAAGGCTGACACTAATAGTTGGCAGTCTCATAATCCATCACTTATAAATGCATCTCTTATACATAGGCTACTATAAAACTAATTCTGTAATAAATCCCATTTATAAATCTCTAAAATAAATCTCATATTTCTATTTCTTTGCAAATACTTATTGTGTCCACAAGACCGTATGAGAAAACATAATGGTAGCTAAAAGTGGACAACAACGAACTATGCTCTGGACCATGCTGAGAACATCAAAGAAAAAGTAAGTCGCTTTCAGCTCAGCTTGACCCAGATGTGTGCTGCCCTGCCCACCCCAGCAGACACTCCACAGAGGTTTCATTTAAAGCTGTGAATCTCAGCCAAAAGCTATCAAAACCACCCTACCCTGCTATGTCTTTCCCCATATCTCCCTTTGCTATTCATCTTTTCTTTTTTTTTCTTGATGAATAAAGGATGACCTTAGCTGTGCAGGTGAACAGTGGGGCTCTCTGAAGTACAGCCTAATTCTCGCAAACACACGCACGCGGCCCAGCAGAGAAAACAGCCGCAAGCCAAGAGGAGATCAGTGTAGCCAATGTTTGAGTGACGGATATAATGAGGAACTGTTGAGCCAAGTGCGAACAGTGGCCGCTGGAGGTGTATGCAGGTGATGAGCATGTTAATGAGGGCAGTGGTGGCGATGTTTATGAAGGACATGCCTTTAAAAACATTCATATTTACATCATTCAAACTTCAGGGCTGATCTGTTTTTATTTGATGGACCACGCAGGTTTATTCTCGGTTCTTGGTAAGCACTGGAGGAAAGAGGCCTGTGACAAAAAACAACAACAGCAAAAAAAAACGGCTGTTTCATGAACATTGGAAACCTAAGATGGTGCTATAAAATCTCTCGGTGTATATCAGGACAGACATTAGACAAAACCGAATGTGTTTGTGGCTAAATTAAATTTGCTTTAAATATTCAAGTGACTAATTCGGATGGCCTGAAGAGGGAAAAAGAATGGGAATTAGAGCAAGAAACTTTTAAAAATCTTTCCATAAACACATTGGGAGAGAAAATTAGAAAGCTATCCAATCTTTGCTAAATGTTTGTTTGTTTCTTTGTCTTTTTCCATTTGTATCCACCTAATCTCTTGGTTATCTCGCAGGTCTTAAAGGTATAGTTTCCCAAAAATTAAAATTCTGTCATCATTTACTGTGTTCCAAGCCTGTATGGCTGTTTTTCTTCTGTGGAAGACAAAATATATTTTGAAGATTGTTGGTAACGAACCAGACTGTGTACTTTGTACACAGTGCAAATATTAGATGAATGAGTGAAGAAAGAGAATTAGATAAAATGTGATGTATTAATCAATTATACAGAAATTAAAGGATGAACTAATAAGGCTTTGCCCCATAGTTCTCAGAAATCAAGCGTATAGCGTCAGTTCTGGCAGACATGTCAGTCAAGCTCGCGTCAGCTGACATTCAGCTGATCCATACCATCCAATAAGAATACATTTCAGATTAGACCGCGCCTTTCAAATATACCTTCCAACATTCAGATGCTGCTTGATCGCCGCGCTGCACTTGCTATACCTGCCTCCATCCCCTACTCCTTTATATATGACTGCGCCCGTGGCTCAGTACCGCACGTCTACTCATGTAATCCAGGTTGTTATTATTATTGTTATTAATTCCTCATGTCTGTTTATTTCTCTTTCAGGTGCTATTCACATGTATTTTTCTCTGAGATGTCTTTGTACTATTATTTTGCTAAACTGTTCTGGTTATAGGGGAAATGTATCGCTGCGCTCCCTGCTCTGTCCAGGCATGGCTGCTTGAATGAGCGGGGAGTTTTGCCCAGAACAGTTCCATACCACCAACCTTATATTGCTATTGCAAATTACTATTGTTTTATTGCTAATGTTCTTTATCATTAATAATCTTTGACGATAGTGGTCTGACAGAATGTCAGTTCTGTGAGTTTTGATTTATTTGTTGTCATAAGAAACAATAGACAAGTTCTATCTTGCAGCAGGCAATCAAAGAAGAATGGAAAAAATCCCATAATTCAGCAGGAGTACAAACTGGGTGGTGGACCGTTATGAGCTTTTATGAGTAAATGACCCAAAGAGGTCAACATCACTTCAGTGTTCAATTTAAGAGGGAGCAAACCATTCCACAAGAGAAAGTGTGATATCAGGCAGGTCTTTATCCTAGTACAACTTAACCCAACTCACTCTTGTAAAAAAGTGTGCTTAATTGCACTGAATGTGCACTGAATGTGTAGTGTACTTTAAATCTTAAAAAATACTTTTTAAAAACTGTACTTGCAGATAATGTTACTGAAATAAAAGGCCACCTAAGTGTACTTAAAGTGAATACACTTTCATGGCTGTTTACACACTTAAGTACACTTGTAAAAAGTGCACTTAGTAATTATATATATATATATATATTTACCTTAAAGTATATTTTTATTGATTATGTTTTAATATTTATGTGTTGTATAAAGCACATGTAAAGTACTTGATTATAACTTTAAATGTAGTGTGTTATTTAATATTACTTTTAAAGTTAATAGGCCAAGCCTATATTTTAAATGAACTAAATTGCAACTTCATTTACAAATATATTTAAATACATGACATACAAATTTCAATAGAAGAGACATTCAATTATTTACATAATTGCTTGTTGGTACATTCAGCTGTACACTCTTTTAAAAGACAATAAAATTCTATATAAAGATGCACTTATAAAGTGGATACTGTAAGTGTCCAAAAACATTACATTTGGTTCATAATTAAGTGTATTCTTTCAAAGTATATTATTTCTGTAATATGTACTATTTTCAGTATGCTAAAGTCTACTTCTTTTTCTCAAGGGCACATAGGTTTGAAGATTCATTTTTAAAGCCTGTGACTAAATAAAAGGAAGATGGTCTGTCTTTAGTGCATCATTCTGCTGTTATCAGTGGAGCTAGTATGTTAAACAAAAATTGTCCTTAAAATCAAATTTTAAAAGGTATTAATATTACCATCAACATAATTAAAGGTATGTAGTTTCTGCAACATTAATGGCACCTAGTGGAATTACAAAATTAAAGCATATTTTTCAAACACCCCTTTCAGGCCTCCCCAACTCAATCCAACATAATGGGATTAGGCTAACACTCTAGCTTAAAATAAACCCATCCAACATATCTGCACCAGGCACATTTTTTTTTTTTTTTTTTTTTTTTGACATGATGCACCACAACTATTTAAAGCCATGTACACTGGACACGTCAAAGTAAACATTATAAATTTGTCTTATATATTTGTCTTTTCAAATGCATGCATATGATGATTGTATTGAAGCATCCATAGTAGCACGTCGCAATACCCTGTTCAATTTGACGTGTTCATGTCCTGTTTAATTTTTGAAGGAGAGAGATGGTATTTGGTATACCAGAGATGGTATTTTTATTGAGAGATATGAGGGTCAGTGGCTCTACCATTGGAAAAAGCGTAACTACTAACTTGGATCACATGTGCTTTGATAACCAATCGCATTACAGCCGTAATGTCATTGAATTTCAGTCAATCACTGTTTACGGATAACATAGAAATGAATGAGAAGTGCCGTAAACTGAATCATACCTGTCGCGCATTGTCCGTGACTTATAAAACAGCATTTTTTTCAGTGTAAACTCTAAAAATAGATCAATCCAAAAGAATGTTTGAGATTGATGTTGAAGATTAGCCAATGGGCTGTCGATTCATTAAATCAGGGGTCTCCAAACTCGGTCTTGGAGGGCCACTGTCCTGCAGAGTTTAGAGGTTGTGGTTGGAGCTAAACCAAAGCCACTGGAAGGCAAGCCTGCAACCTTTAGCCAAAAAAGCGTAACGGCTAATGCTAACGCTGCGCCCCTGGCGGTACGCAGGGAAGGAGACCAAAGGCTGTTTTTTGAATGGATGTCAATGGATGAGAGGCTTCACTATGCTGATTAAACAGCTTTTGTGGGGAAACAGCTAATCATTTAATTAATCAACAGCCTCTTTGCTAATCTTCAGCATGTTTTACACTAAACAATACTTTCTTTGGGAACTATATGTAGATTTTAGCTTGATAAAAATGTATTTTTTCAAGAGAAGGCAGACTAGGGAATGTCACTACCATTACATGATAGGCTAAGAGGTGTCACACGTGATTAAGTTAGCCGTTACGCTTTCTCCAATGGTAAGACATACTCTCTCATAATCTCTGGCTAAACTCTGCAGGACAGTGGCCCTCCTGGACCAAGTTTGGAGACCCCTGCATTAAATAATAAGCTATTTCCACACAAAGTGTATTGAAGCCTCTCCTCCATTGACATCAATTAAAAAAAGACCTCTTATCTTCTTCCCTGCGTACCACAGCATTAGCAGGCGTTACGCTTTTTTCAGCTAAGGTTGCAGGCTTGCCTTCAACTGGCTTTGTAAACACCCTCTTGCTCCGTCTGCTACAGTGGCCACGCCCCAAACTCTTGCAATAGGTTGAGCTGGAAAATGATTGACAGATCTGAGACCGCTCTCAGTGTTTTGATGGTGCCTGGCGGCTCAGTGTTTACACTTTTGAGGGAGATAAACCTATGAATGGCATACTAATAGCAGTCAATGTACAATAAACTGGGTTAAGAGAATGTATTTTAAAATAAAAAATCTTACATGCTTCACCTACAACATGACATTGTCTGAATATAAATATTTTGTTAATGACAGCATAAGTATAATGTCACCTACTGTAAAATACTTTGCAGTTTCATTAGACATGCAGCGTTTGAGGTCTGCGGAAGGTTAGCCAAACTGCTATTGATTTGGATTCTAACAGACCTTGTTGTCGATGTATTTAGCTCTACAAACATCTTAGACATCTGTATAACTTTATTCTGTTGCAGTATGAAGACAGCCAAAAGTCACTTCCTTTAGATGGAAGGAAGCAAAACGAATTAGTGACTTAATCAAATAGCAAGTGTTGCAGTGTGTTCATAGTGATTTGTCTGGTCAGTCTTTAATCACTATGGCCACCGAATTTGTTTGACTGAAGAGAAACAGAGCAACACAGAATATGATGCAAGAGACTGAAACTGAAAAACATAGGCCCCAGTTTTACCCAACCTGGCGGTGTCTGAGTGTGTGTGAGGATCTATGATTAATAGATCAGGTGGGTGTGTTGTTTCTCTTACTTCATTCTTCAAAATGATTTGAGTGATATATGCAGACTAGGAAGCAGATTGGTGTTTTTGACCTAAAGAGAGTTTTTTTTTTTAACCCAGTTTTTCTGTGTGACAGTTAGAAAAAGGCTGGAACATTCTGTGGCTGCATGACATGTGCATGTGGAGTATGTGTGTGTGTGTGTCTATTTAAGGTGACTTCATTGATCTGAACATATCTCTACAGACTAGTTCCTGTCCCTCGAACCGCTGTCAGGCAGGACAGGCTTTATTACTCCAACGGCCTTGTTAGGACACTGTTCAATTTTATGAAAAATTCACACTGTATGTGGCAAGGTCATTAGCAAGGACATCCGTGCCTTTGACTGTTGAGAACCGTATTACAGTTTTATTAATATATAAGATGAATATTGATGACAACGCTTGACCTTAAAAATTAATTAATTTCATCCAGAGTTCAAAGTTTGAGGCGATCATCTAACCTTGAACATGTGTTGGGATGGTAACCTTTGGAGTTCTCAGAAATCTGAATTCATGAGATGGCAGAAATGATCCTGACATTTTCCTAAAGTTTAACAAGCTGACCTTCAGGTTCCGAAACTCCAAGAAAAACAAGCACAGGCTGATTTGAATGGATGTTTTTTCAAAATTTCAGCTGAAAGTGCGACGGTGCAAAAAAATTCCAGCCTCTGGAGACACAGAGGGCGAGACACGCTATCAATAATAACCAATGTCTCATGTCAGAGGTGATCGGTCAGTGTCTGAGGGTATTTTAAAAACTGTCTCTGAGGAAGTCATGTGACCTGTACAGTAAGAAAGGCATGTAATATGTTCAGTAGGCTGAGTGTTTCCGCTGTGCTTTTATAGTATGTAGTTGTCAGGATGATTTTCATTGCATCATTTGAGCTGATGGTGACCTTGAGATCTATCATGTAACTTTCATTTGTGTTCTGGCTTGAATAGGATGTACTTCTGCAATATTAACTGCGCTACATATAGTCTGCAAGAGCCAATGAGGTTCGTTTTTGTGTGTTACGAAGCATGTTTGAGCTTCCGGAAGCAGGTTCGGTTGAGCTTCTGTTTATGTTCGCTGATCAATGTTTATAAAAGCCTAAATTAAATCTGTTCATCATATAAAGCGATCAAGTCTCTTCAGAAAATTTGGACTAAACCACTCAATTCATATGGATTACTTTTACAATCTCTTTATGAACTTATTTGAAGCGTCAAAGTATCATTAGACAGAAAGCTCTCAGATTTCATTAAAAAGATCTTCATTTGCATTCAAAATCTTAGAGGTTTGGAACAACATGAGGGTGAGTAATTAATGACAGAATTTTCATTTTTGGGTGAACTAACCCTTTAAGCGCTTAACAGGTTTCACCCATGGGATTCCCTGTAGTAAGCATACTGTACATGTATTTTTTATAATGCAATGTCTGCCAAAATGAGCTATTCTCTTCTGATTTAACTTTTAGAATGAGAATTTTAGTGTTGGACGGATGATCCTGTCTCTCCATCACTGACATATTTATTGCATATGAGATTAGGTTCATCGAGGGAGATATCTGATGTTTTATGAATGAGCTAATGAAGGGCACTTTCGTTGAACTCCCCTGCAGCATGTGTGGTTATATCCATCAGTCTGTAAATCATTGAGTTTACCTGACACATCTGTGAGAGCCCCACCCGCACGCCAACAGACAAACCACAAAGAAGTACCTAATGAGGAATGCAAACATGCGTGCCACTAACCTAGATTTATTGTTTTTTCCATGGTATTCTTCGTCTTCCTTTCTGTCTCTTTCTCTCTCTCTAAGGATCTTGTTCGGGCTGCAGCTCTGTTCTTTGATGTGTTTGGCTGGGGACTGTGTGTGTGTGTGTGTCTGTGTCTGTGTGTGTGTGTTAGAGAGATAATTATGGCGGTCATGTTAAGTAGGTCTGGAGCACAGTACAGCTGAAGTAGGTCACAACTAAAGTCTGACAGCTCGCTTAAGAGTCTTCATCTACATGAGAAGAGAAGAGAAGAGAAGAGAAGAGAAGAGAAGAGAAGAGAAGAGAAGAGAAGAGAAGAGAAGAGAAGAGAAGAGAAGAGAAGAGAAGAGAAGAGAAGAGAAGAGAAGAGAAGAGAAGAGAAGAGAAGAGAAGAGAAGGAGTGGAATTAAAGACTTGATGGATTTTGCTTTGATAAGAAAGGTTATAATTAGTTATAAAGGATTCATTCCAAAAAAAGCGATTAAACAAAAAATAAGAAGTTTATCTCCTGAAGATATTTACACACTTGCATGCAGATAAGCTTAGGTATCAGTATCAAATATAATATGCCAGGATCTGTTTACCAGTGTGGAAATCAAAACACTTGGCAAATTGCTCCTGTGGGGAAAAAGACATATTAGCATAATTCCAAAAACTACGTTTGAGTGATTAAACTGTATTAAGGATGTTAAACTGTATTAAGGACAGCAGGATCCCCAATAGAGACCATATTATTTTTTAGCCATACTGTAAGCTGCAAGAAGTTTGAGATAGCCATTAAAATGCTGCCGTCACTGTTTTAATCTACCTTGCTCATATTACAGAAATTTAATGCTGCGGAAAGTAAAAATTAAGAGCACAGAATGGATTTGAGACTTTGTTACAGAATCTAGTCCAACTTTGTGTTGGATTGTGTTCATTCGCAAGATAATCAGACAATTTAAAAGCTTTTCTAGATGAACTGAACTCTGCATTTCCCCAAGTAACACTGTGAAACTTTTCAGTTTATATGGAAGTTATATCTGTTTACCAACCCATTGTGTTTAATATTTATGATGTTCAGTTGATGTTTTAAGCATTCACTGTAATAACTTATATAAAGAATAACTTCATTGTCAAGAGCAGGTAACAAGTAGGGGCGGGGCCAGGATCAAGAGGCGTGATCAGGAACAGGTAGGCTGTAGGGGAGAGGCCGGGGGGGGTGTTGCATTGATATGTGAGGAGAGTTTGGGCAAGGCATTGTCCTATGCTATTTCTTTCTCTAAATCTTCTCTCCAGATGAGTTTCATTGCTTTATTGCAGGGCGCTTGATCTCAGCTTTTGTCTGGGCATGAAAATCAAGTACAGTATACAGTGCTCAGTGTAAATGAGTACACCCCCTTTGAAAAGTAATATTTTAAACAATATCTCAATGAACACAAAAACAATTTACAAAATGTTGACAAGAATAAGTTTAATATAACATCTGTTTAACTTATAACATGAAAGTAAGGTTAATAATATAACTTAGATTACACATTTTTCAGTTTTACTCAAATTAGGGTGATGCAAAAATGAGTACACCCCACAACAAAAACTACTAATACTTTGTATGGCCTCCATGATTTTTAATGACAGCACCAAGTCTTCTAGGCATGGAATGAACAAGTTGGCATCATTTTACAACATCTGTCTGTTTCCATTCTTCAAGAACGACATCTTTTAGAGACTGGATGCTGGATGGAGAGTGATGCTCAACTTTTCTCTTCAGAATTCCCCATAGGTGTTCGATTGGGTTCAGATCAGGAGCCAATGAATCACTTTCAGTCTGTTCTTCTTCAGAAATCCAACAGTGGCCTTAGGTTTGTGTTTACGATCATTGTCATGTTGGAAAAGTGCATGACGACTAGGGGCACGGAGTGATGGTAGCATCTTCTCTTTCAGTATAGAGCAGTACATCTGTGAATTCATGATGCCATCAATGAAATGCAGCTCTCCCCGACACCAGCAGCACTCGTGCAGCCCCAAATAAGGACACGGCCACCACCATGTTTCACTGTAGGCACCATGCATCTTTCTTTGTATTCCTCACCTTTGCTACGCCATACAATTTTGAAGCCATCAGTTCCAAAAACATTTATCTTGGTCTCATCACTCCAGAGTATAGAGTCCCAGTAGTCTTCATCTTTGTCAGCATGGGCCCTGGCAAACTCTAGGCAGGCTTTTTTGTGCCTGGGCTTTAGGAGAGGCTTCTTTCGTGGACGGCACCAATGCATGCCATTCCTCTGCAGTGTACGCTGTATTGTGTCACGGGAAATAGTCACCCCAGTTTGGCTTTCTACTTCTTTAGATAACTGCAGTTATATTTTTGTACCACTTTTGCTACAGTATTCTGACTGATAAGTAAAGCTTTGCTGATCTTCTTGTAGCTTTCACCTTTCTGGTGTAAAGAAATTATTTTCTTTCTCAGGTCTTGTGACATTTCTCTTCCATTGCCATTGCTGACAGCATGAAATGGGAAGGGGTTTTCACCCCCTTTTATAGTCAACAGTCTGCTGGACACATGTGTACTGAATAAATTGACTCACCTGTGGTTGAATTCTTGTTAAATTAGACATTTGTTGTCTAAAATACAGCTTTGCTCCAGAGACTTTCAGTGGGGTGTACTCATTTTTGCATCACCCTAATTTGAATAAAACTGAACATTTTGTTAAGTTATATTATTAACCTTACTTTCATGTAATAAGTTAAACAGATGTTATCAACATTTTGGAAATTGTTTTTGTGTTCATTGAGATATTGTTTAAAATGTTACTTTTCAAAGGGGTGCACTTATTTACGCTGAGCACTGTAAATATCTACGAGGAGTCATGAGGCGACATATTGGGCATGGGTGTGGCTTCTAAAGTCACACTTGTGGGTGGAGTTGGATGTCCACCGCAAGCTGCAGCGAGCCTTACTTGCCAGGAACAGGTAAGGCATTTAGGGGTGGGGTCAGGAGAATGTAGGGCATGTAGGGGTGGAGCTTGTTCCTCTCTGGTTTGTGTTTTGTACTTGTGTGTTTACATTTGTACACACTTTCAGTAAGTACTGAAATTTTTAAGTAAATAAGTACTTAAATATTTATGCTACTATAGATATTTATGGTCACTTTAGATTTTCAGCCACATTTGATGTTTTTAGCATATGTTTAAAAAAAAACAGACTCGACAACCATGGTTGGGCTATTAAATCACCAGCAAGTTAAATTGAGCAGAAAGACCTGAAGTTATTTGACTCTGGACCACATTCATATTTTATAAGCACCAAGGAAAGACCTACTCTACAGTGTGTGAGTGTATGTCTGTCCATGATGAAATAAAATGTGTTGCTGTACTATGAAATATTTTTTTAATATTTCCCCAATTTGGGGGATTACTGTAACATAAAATTTTGAGAAAATGTTCCTGCCATTTAGATGACATCTTGGAGGGAAAAATCATAGAAATTCTCTAGAAGATGTTGCCAGATGAAAATATTTAATGGTTTCTTTTCTGCAGTTTTCAATGAAGTGCAAATTCTGGCCTCTGATTGACACTTTTTGAATATGAGGCTTCTAAAATCTCACCATGTTGGTTTACAGCTACCATTCTGTTCAATGCTATGAAATTGCTTTTGAATAAATGCTCTGGGAGCAAACAGATAATGTAGTCCACCTCCACTGCAGCACACTTCCCCTCTATCTGACCTGGGATCAGAGGCCTCACTCACACAGACTTTTATGCTAATTCCATTTGTTAAAGGTCAAAGCCTCCTACCACACACAACTTTGAAATTACAGAAATTACCATTCCTCTAAGTCCTCACATGCTTAGATTTATTGAGAGTCAGAGGCGGTCTGAAGTGACGGGGTTCTGTGACATTAAACGGGATGCATACAATTGGGTTTATTGCTACTGTACCATTTGAGTTCACAGCTGGTGTGCGCCTATATGCACACTATAAATTGAATCCAGTCCAGCCACAGTTTTACAGCTGTGTTGTGGTTTTCTTCAGCATGAGGGTAACTGAATTTGGCTTATTAGATTAACGTGTAACTAGTCAATCCCCATATAAGCGTTTCTCTCTGTGTAATTCGTTCTGTTAGATTCTGTTTATATCTACCCACACAATCAGAGTCAAACTCAAAAATATCAGGTATGAATTATATAATAGTTTTGAGATCTAGGGTGTAGTGACCTTAGAAAACTTAGTGTATCTGGCCACGTCCAAATCATGCAGAGAACAGCCAGAAATTGAAAATATACACTGAACTTTAAAAATATGAATATATGAATGTACCTTTTTTGTTCCTATTCCTCTCTGCGGTGTAGTGCATAAGGAAGTGTTCTGCAGAGAAAGTTCTGCAAGTGAATGTGTAGATCCAGATTTTTACATTTTCTATGCTGATTTTGGGTGAGAATCTGTGAAATGCTGTGTGATGGACTTAAAAAAATAGTCAAATGTGCTAAGCCTGATTGTTAGCTAAAAGCATCATCAAATTCACCAAAATTAGGTCGTATGAGCCTGCTAAAGTGCAATCAATTTAAGCAGATTAGGCGTTTTTCAATATGATTTTGGGTGCTGAAACCAGCTTTAGGGGCTATACGTCTTCTTTTGTCCATCTGCACTCTTGTTTTTCTTTTTTTTAATAGTTAGTCAATGTAAGCATGAACTAGATGAACATCTGTCTTCATCTGTGTTGATTTATAAACAGTTAAAAATGTAGCCTACACGATGCCAAAACCATAGAGTTGGGTTATATGTTTCTGTAACCTAGCCAGCCATGATTGTAATAGGGTATATATTGTGCTGCTTAATATTTTTGTGGAAACCATGATACATTTTTATTTTTTTTTTCAGGATGGTGTGATGAACAAATTTCAAAAGAACAGCATTTATTCAAAATTGAAATCTTTTTTTTTTTCATTAATAATTTTATTGAAGGAAGAACAGTTAAAAGATTAGTCCACTTTTAAATAAACTTTTCCTGATAATTTAGTCACCCCCATGTCATCCAAGATGTCCATGTCTTTCTTTCTTCAGTCAAAAAGAAATTAAGGTTTTTGATGAAAACATTCCAGGATTATTTTTCCATATATTGGACTTCAATGGGCACCAAACAGTTGAAGGTCAAAATTATTTTTTATAAGCAATATGCTAGTATATAACAATTAGTTCAAAACTTTGACCTGTGGAGGGCAGTAATACACTTAGCGGTATCTACACTGCTGGAATACAAATAGAGAAGAAGAAGAGAGCTAGTTCAAGATTAGCATTTATTGTTAAAACTTATATAATTTTCTAATTTTCAATTTTTTTTTTTAGAAAATGAGCGATGGTTCCCCTAGATAAGACCCTTATCTCTCATGTGGGATCATGTAGAACAATTTGAAGCTGCAGTGAAACTAATTTTGACCTTCAACTGTTTGGTGCCCATTGAAGTCTACTATATGGAAAAAAAAAATCCTGGAATGTTTTCATCAAAAACATTTTTTTTTTTTTTTTTTTTGACTGAAGAAAGAAAGACATGGACATCTTGGATGACATGGGGGTGAGTAAATTATCAGGAAAAGTTTATTTAAAAGTGGACTAGTCCTTTAACAATGCTCCTCTTGATTTTACAATTTCCCCCCTTTCCCAAAACCCACCCCCTAGAACAACATAAAAATCCAACGATGAATAAACATAATAAATAAAAAAATAAAAAATAAAAAAATGGAAATCTTTTATAACATTTCATTGCCACTTTTGATCAATTCGATGCGTCCTTGCTGAATAAAAATATAAATTTCTTTCAAAACAAATCTTGCTGACCCAAAACTCCTTTTCTGTATGAAGCAAGTTGTACATATCATACATACGATTTTGCCATCCTGTACAAATTATTCTGAGACTGTGCTGGTCTGGTCTGTTTTTCTATGTAAACAACCCCTTACTCTCCTCTGATCTAAAACCATTTCAAAACTGTCACATTTTCACAAAAATTTAAACAAGCAATGTTGGAAAACTCTGATTCTGAAGCTCATGTTCTGAAGCACGGAGACGTGCTGATAGCTGCCTCTTGTGTAATTTGTCCAGAGCAATTCAACCATTACAGGAAAACAGATTCAGTGATGCCAGTTTCCATCAACAATTATTAAATATTTAAGAGCTACCCAATCAGAGAGAGTGTGTGAAAGAGAGAGAGAGAGAGGCACTGCGAGTATGTACGGGGAAAAGGGAAAATTTAAAAAAAGACACAACGGAGTATAGCCATTCATTAGATACGGGTCGGGAAAACTTTGTCTTTGTGTTAGATCCATGTAATGTTTCAGGTCAGTGATTTGAATCCAGACATTTCTCCGGTTTCCTGCAGCGCTGAATGAAGGCGCACAACTGATCTGTGATCAGATTAATGAATCTAATAAATGAACATCGGATGAATGTGGCACCATTCATTCTCCATGTCATTGTTTCCATGTCTGTAATTCTCTTAGGCGGTAATGTGATGCTGTCTGAATGCTGTTCACATGAACAGCTTGTCTCTCTTTTTTCCAGCCCCCAAGTTAATACAGATGTCAACTGAGCAAGACCCTCAGGTTATTGTATATTTAGAGAGAGAGAGGGAGAAAGACAGAGAGATATATAAGGACAAGATGAAACTCAATCTGTCAAAACTCAGTAACTGGCACAGTGCCCTGCAGTCATATGAGTCCTTTCTGTTAGCTGTGCAATAACTAGACTGTAAGCATAGCTCAGACCGCAGGCAGCTATAGATCAGGACCGGCGGTGCTTTTCAAGAGTGGGGAAGCACAGATATCACAGTTCATTGATCTGTTTTTTATTTTTGTATCTACAATGTCGCTCCAAATATTGCTTCTCAAAATAATAATTAGATCCTTTAGCAAACTAAAAGCTATATTTTTGTATATCTACAAAAGGCAATATGCAGCAATAAAAATTCTGAATGTCAAAGTACAGTGAACTGTAATTGTGTGTCAGTCTCTTAACACTTCACGTATCTCGGTGTTTTATAAATTTAAATGCTATCAATTATGCATATCACCATGTAAAACTCTGCATTTGAGAGCTTGTCTAATCATCATATCAGTGTTATTTTAGTATTATTTTAGTTTTTTTAATACATTTTCAATTTAAAATGGCATTTATACTTATTGTTTATACTGACGTTTCCACTGCATTTCAAAAACAATCTCCGTCTACACCACATGTTGCCTTGTCAACTAAAATAAAAGTTTAATTATTTTTCTATTTCATTGTTAATGATTAGGTCAGCTGGTCATCAAAGATTACTCCAAGATTTGTGACCAAACTTGGTGGAATTATTGTTGATAAACCTTGCTGGATTGGTGAAATTGTGCAGTACAGTCAGAGTGACAGGGAAGACGAGAAGCTACGTCTTTGGTAGGTTGGCTACCACAAAGTAGAGTTGTGTGTCATCAGCATAGAAAGAACAGCACAGAAACTATGTGCCTGTATGATGGGTCCCAGCGATGTAGTGTATATGGAGAAGTGGAGAGGTTCAAGAACTGATCCCTGAGGAACCCCCGTGACCAGTTGATGTGCTTTTGATAATTTTTATTTTGTTTTTAAAGTTTTAGTAATTTTATGTGTTTTTGTCTTTTTGTTTTAGTTAAAGGTGCACTAGAACCCCTTTTCAAAAGTGTCCCCTGAACGTGTCTGTGAAGTTTCAGCTCAATATACCCCATAGATTTTTTTTTTAATTAATTTATTTAACTGCCTATTTTGAGCCATTACTACATATGCACCGATTAAGCGTGCGGCCCCTTTAAATCTCCCGCTCCCCCGCCCCTGCGAGCTCTCAACTGCCTTAAACAGCAAAAACAAAGTTGACACAGCTAATATAAACCTCAAAATGGATCTTTACAAAGTGTTCGTCATGCAACATGTCTAATCGCGTAAGTATTTATTTGGATGTTTACATTTGATTCTGAATGAGTTTGATAGTGCTCCATGGCTAACGGCTAATGCTACACTGCTGGAGAGATTTATAAAGAATGAATTATTGAATTATGTGTTTATGAATTATACAGACTGCAAGTGTTTATTAAAAATGAAAATAGCGACGGCTCTGTTGTCTCCGTGAATACAGTAAGAAACGATGGTAACTTTAACCATTTAACAGTACATTAGCAACATGCTAACGAAACATTTAGAAAGACCACTAAAAATATCATGCTATCATGGATCATGTCAGTTATTATTTCTCCATCTGCCATTTTTCACTATTGTCCTTGCTTGCTTACCTAGTCTGATGATTCAGCTGTGCACATCCAGACGTTTGGCCTTGTCTAATGCCTTGAACATGAGCTGGCATATGCAAATATTGGGGGCGTACAACCCGACTGTTACGTAACATTCAGTATTATGTTGAGATTCGCCTGTTTTCCAGAGGTCTTTTAAACAAATGAGATTTATATAAGAAGGAGGAAACAATGGAGACTCACTGTATGTCATTTCCG
This sequence comes from Chanodichthys erythropterus, assembly GCF_024489055.1. Classification (NCBI taxonomy): domain Eukaryota; kingdom Metazoa; phylum Chordata; class Actinopteri; order Cypriniformes; family Xenocyprididae; genus Chanodichthys; species Chanodichthys erythropterus. Next base: position 19,867,450 of record NC_090229.1, read on the forward strand.
TGTACTGAATTCTTGTTATTTAACTATGCCAAGATAAATTCAATTTAACTATAATAACCCTGCTTAAAACAAGAAAATATATCTGGGGTTAGAAAAATGATTCAGTTCCCTCAATTCAAAGGGAGAACAAGATCAATTTTCTTATTCCATTGGCAGTTACTTTTCTTGTTTTAAAAAGTTTTATTTTTTAATTTTTTTCCCCCTGAAAACAAGATTTAATATCTTCTTTCTCTCATGTAAATGTATCTTAATTTAAGAATGTTTCGTTAATTGTTCTAAAAACAGGCAAGTAAGAAAATCATTTTTGAAAGTTTCTATTCAAAAAGACTTTTATAATGTGTATATAATGGCCTGTGCCTGTATAATGGGTCCCAGCGATGTGGTGTACTATACGGAGAACAAGAGAGGTCCAAGAACTGATCCCTGAGGAATCCTTGTGACCAGTGGATGTGCTTTGGATACCTGGTTGACTCATTCAAGTGTTTTCACTTCTACAAGGTTTTTTAAGCAGTGCAGAGGAGAGAATTGAATGTTTTGAAGGGTTTGTGTGTGTCTAAAGCACTGTTGATCTTGTTGTGGAAATAATGAAGTTCTGGCAGTATGGACCTTGACAGAAAAAGAAGAGCAGAGATTGAATGCATATGCTCAGGATTTATTTGAAAAAATTTTTACTTCAAAATTGCTAGTAAAGTTCATAATAATTACAAAGAAAGGACAAGTAACACATTGAATTAATTTTGAAGTAGAAAACCACAGTAACCAGTTTTTTTTTGTAAAATGTACTCCATTAATAATTTTTTTTTACATTGTAGAGATGTCGGGTTTCCAGACAGAACAATATGCAATGATTGAAAGCCCCACGTCCAATAAACAATCAGACGCTTTTTCCAAAGCAAATAGGGTTGATGCTGATTTTATAGACTACAAGTGAAGAACGGCATCTGGTGGGACTGAAAAAGGGCATGTTTAGAGCCTCTTGTTCAATAAGAATTGATGTTTCCTCCATTAAAATCAATGGTACAGGTATCTGCCATAGACAAAGCTCCTCCCCCAAGGAAAACCTTCAAGGTTAGTTTAAAAAAGTGCAACGACTAATAGGGTGACCAGAGGCTCTTTTGTTTGAATGCAGTCAGTGGAGGAGATACGCTGAATAAACTGCTCATCACTTAAATTGACAGCCTGGCTTCAAGACATTTTCATTGCAAAGGGAGCTATATTTGGAGTTTACTATGAAAAAAGGTTATTTTTATAAAAGGAGGTCATTTTATGACAGACAGTTATTCATTTACGGTACTACATTCATTTTTGTGGTTACTGGCTGTCATACAACTCATTTCAATGACATAATAGAAATTAAAAGGTGCACATGATCCAGATTGAGAGCTGTTGACCATTACACTTTTGTAACTGGAATCAGCACAGGGGCCTTGTTTCTACTCTATGCTGTTCATCAACCAATGGGGTGATTTTGAGACCTCTACAGAAGATGAAACCTGATGGACATCTTCCTAATGCCTTAATTTCAGCTTGTTCTTGTAAGAAGGTTTTCATTGAAAGGAAACATGGGTTTAATGCAGTGACTGAGGAGAATGAGATGAGAACAATCAGTCTGGATGACTGCTGTGACTCTCAGCAGCTGTACGATTATTTGACGGATTGAGACACTGAGGCATCGATGTCAGAATGGAAAGACATAATCTGTCAGAGTTAATCACATAAATAATTTATCATTCTGCTGAAGACACTGAGTGATCCGAGGGCCCTTCCCTCAAGAGGGGAGATAAGATGATTTAAAGTGGATGGAAAAGGGAAAAACAAGGTTTAAATGACAATGGCTGTTAAGCATCTTTCTCTTAATCATGAAGGAGTTGCACAAGAATATTATAACATTAATTTGTTCTTTTTTTTTTTCTTTTTTTTTATTATGTAAGCATCATTTAAACACATTAACTTTTTTTTAACCTGCTACCACATAGTGTTGCCATATGGCAACATACACTTTGTGTTCATTTCCTTGCCACTGTCTCTTTAAGAGAACATTCTCGGTTTTTTTTTTGTTTGTTTGTTTTTTGTTGGTAAGAGAAGACCTTAGTTTAGCCAATGATGTGCTTTGGTTAAGTCACATGACATGCAATTTTTTTTCTGTGGCGCGTTTTCTGACAGACTGCCGTCTCTTGTCGGTAGTTGCTGAAAGCAGACTAAAAAGTCAGTAACAAACAAGGACCTGCCCATGTCACATTCACAAAAAGATTGTTAACATCATCTCAGGTAAGTTATGATGACATATTCACCACTCCAAAAAGTTATGAAATTAGTTTTTGGTAAATCGATAAAATGTCTGTGTTGCCATATGGCATGACTTTAACAGTTTAGCTAGCTAGCAAAGGCCAGCTGCAGTCTGTTAAGCTGTAACAATAACTACATTAATGCTAGTGATTTAATGTTGATAAGTTGTATGTTAAGAACTGCCATGGCATTTGTATTATGGATTAAATCAACATCAGAGACCTGCCTGCCCATTGCCACCAAAGCCAGTACTACTGGACCAGACCAACCACTGGTATACCATGGTGTCTCAAAAAGGCAGGTGCAAGTGGATGTACTGTAAGTGTATTGTTAGGGTGAAGTGCACCAAATGTGATGTGTACCTGTGTTTCACCTCTGAAAAAAAAATGCTTTTTGAAGTTTCATACAGAAAAAAGGTGAAGTTTCAAGGATTATGGGGGATTCATGTTCATAACCTTCCTCTCATAAGATTGCGTAATGTTGAATTTTCATGAACTGCAATGTTTTTGGTTTTATGTCAATGTTTTATGATACATGATGAACAGTATTAGATTTGTTTTTAACTGTCTACATTTGCAATTTAAATAATATTCACGAAAAACGTAATGAAATTCAAAGAATATAAAGCATTATTCAGCAAAAGAGAATGGAATAAATAAAAGCACAAGATGTTGGAAAATAAGTATAAGGTGTTGTTTATATTTACTGCTAAAGCTTATAATAGCACCAATTGATTCAATACAAACAACATTTCTCAGGAAAAATATTAACTATATACACTTTTCTAAGTTATTTCCACTATTGCGCATTGTTGCCATATGGCAACATATCATAAAGTACCTTAAAATAATATTTTTTTCCAATTTTTTTTTTTTTTTTTTTTTTTTTACAGCACTTCAAGTTAAGCCATTCTAAGAAAAGAAAAAGAGTCAAATATTTTTTTCTATAGATTTATCATAATGCGTGCGGTAGAGGGTTAAATAATCAGGTTAAACCAATACACTGTTTTCCAAAATAAATTCCAGTTATATATTAATACAAAAAAGATACAAAAAAATTCAAGATCATTTACTTGAGAAGCGAAATGAGTGAATGAGTTTTGATTAATATTCCGAATTTGTTTTAATTTTGTTGTTTTTAAAGTTTTAGTAATTTTATGTTTTTGTCATTTTGTTTTAGTTTACTATAATAACCCTGCTTAAAACATGAAAATATTTCTGCCAATGGGGGTTGAAAAACATGATTCAGTTCCCTTAATTCAAAGGGTAAACAAGATATTTGGCAGATATTTTTCTTGTTTTAAGCAAAAATTTCTTTAAAAAAAAAATGTATTAATGTATTAATTTAAGAATGTTTAGATATTTGTACTGGAAAATTGAATGAAAATACTAAGTAAGAAAATAATTTTCGGAAGTGCATTCAAGTTTCTACAAATATGAATATGAATATTGGGTCATGTAAATATCATATTCAGAATATCCACTATAAATAAACATTCAATTATATCTGTGCATGTCCAGGTAAGACAGAGACATGCTACTGAACACGCATATTTTATTTTACTTTGATGATACAGGAATATTCCATTTGTATATTTTTCAGAATAAAGGCTTAACTAGAAATTGGACCTTAACTGCAAAATAACATGTAGACATGGCCATTGTTGCTCTTCACTGCTCCATTATTGACCTATGTCCATGGTTTCCACTGATGGAGCAATGCTGGAATTCTGGGATATGGTGCACCTGGTGCCAATTGTTCCTCATCGATGCTGCCATAAATTCTTGTCACCAGCACCTGGTAATATGAACCCAATTTTGAGGCCAGAGGTAGCAGCTAAATCATCACGCCACAACCAAAATGATTGCCGTCAGGTCTAATGCCTGGAATAAATGGTCTATTCTCCCGTTTCCTTTTCCCCTTGAAGACACAATGAGTCTTTTGTTATCACAACCTTCACTTCCTGGGAAACTTTCTTTATATTTAGTTCATCCCGAGGAGTAAAAGAGGAGGGGTCCTGCTAATGTATTCCTAATCGAATAAGTAAATTTCACAGTCATGTCTTTTGAACTTCATCCCTTCTTAGTATGTACAGCTGAGTTATACACCAAAGGAATCACAAAGGAACTTGATAAAACGTTTTTGAACTCCCAGCTGTATCAGTAGAGGTGAGGAGAAGACTGCTGAAGAGGATGTGAAAAGAGAGGTGAAGGAGGAGGTGAAGATGAAGAGCTCTTTGAGCTGCATGGTGAAGACAGAGTGATATAATTATGTGAGATTATATACAAGAGATCTGATTATTTAATATTATTATGAAGAAATCTAGAAAAAAAAAAAAAAAAAAAAAAAAAACCAGTGGCCAGTGAGAAAAGAATGTAATGAAAGAAAGTGAACTATTTAATAGGAGCCAAATAGCTTTCCAAATGGCTTTTTGGATCTCAGTGCAGCAGTTAATTATTGTGTAGGACAGCTTCTCTTAAAACTAATTTATACTGAACAAAAACAATAATTATAAAACAGAAGAATTCGGTTCTCATTTACTTTTTTACTGAGAAAGTAAAGTGTTTTTCCCCCCAGTGGTTTATTTCAGGCCTGACTGCTCCATTAAGATCAAGATGTTGAATGACAATAATTTCACATGTCAACTTCATTTTGCTTTTTCTAAGATTATTCGTAGTCCACGTTTCATAAAGTTTTAGTCACTGTACCATGACTATCTTCAGTACAAAGATGTGCTTTTTAAAACAAATAAAATGTTTTGTTCCTAGAAAGAAAACACATATGCTGTCATTTCCTTTGAGAGATTACAGCAAGCATCAGTAAAGACGAATGACTGAAGACAAACTTGAAATGTTTCTAGTCAAATCCACTATACTTTATAGAATAAGGTTTAATGTAGAAAATACAGTAGATAGCTCTCAAAATACTAAATCTTCCTTAATCTTCCTTTGGATAAAAGAAGGATAAGGACATACTCTAATAAGATTTTCAGTCATGCTGTGCCTTAGATCTACTTTAAGAAGACAGGCAACACAATTTAAGCGAAGTCATTATTTTCTTAATTAAAAAGGAGAAAATCGTCCTTTTCTTAATTAACATTCCCCCAAGCAGTATCAAAAAATCAAAATGAAGAGAAGAGAATGTACATTATACAATTTTTTATTCTCGCATTGATCCCCTTCTATCTCATAATGTTCCATCTCTGTAATGTAAAATGCTCACGTCTTTTACAGTAGCTATACCTCGCTGATAGGCCTCTTGTAGAGAAGGGCTTGCTTAGTTGTGCGTCACTCACAGATCCGGTTTCATCTGCAAAAACTGAAGAGTGTTAAAGGGTTTTCTCTCTTTTAGATGTGAGCTATAACATGCAGCACCACGTATACAGCTAACTCTATCTCTTTCTCTAACCAAAGCAGCGCACAAAGCGGGATCAAGTGCTCAATTTCACGCAACTGCATGAGACCTGCAGTTTATCACGAGCTCACTGACCGCGCGCAAGAGAACAGTACCATTATAATTAAAGATGGCTTGCTGTGTTACAATACGGCCATTGCATATTAAATCAATTACCATTGCAATTAAAAGTGCACACACAAAAGGAGGGAAGGAAAAGGCTTTGCAAAAAGAATATCTTTAAAAAAGTCAAATATTGACTTTTGAAAGCAGTAAGTGAATAATAAAACGACTTATAGAACTGCTCAAGAGATGTACTTCTTTTGTTGTTACCATTACAAGATAAATCACCCAGATATGGTTTTGATGGTTTTCCTTTTCTCTAGTCAACTGTTAGTGGGGTTCTTCACCTTCACATCTTAGCATGATCAATTTTCAACATGAACAGCTGAACTTCTGAAGCAGATGCTTTGTTAAGAGCTGTCTTAACTCACAGAGATACAGTAGATGGAATTATAATATTTAGGCCTACACTGTAAAAAAATTACCGTGATTTTAACAGTAAAAGACGCTAAAAATGCTGTGGTGAAAAACTGTCAATTGGTTTACAGAAAGTTTCCGTACTATACACGGTGAATAACTGTAATAGATCTAACGGTACATTTAATGTAATTTTACGGTAACAGTTTTTTGGAAGTGAAAAATAACAATTTGTAAAATTTACAGTAAAAAACATAAATTGACATTCCCACAATTCCCTGCTTGACACTTCACATTAGATATATTTTCGTTGAAATAACTCTGTTTCTTCTTAGTTTTTCTCTTTTTTTCTAATCAGTTATGTACATTAGGGTTTTATGTTACATCTAATGTTGTTAAATTAATGTTTATTGCATTTTTTAAAATGTCATGCATGTTACCATGATGGTGTTTAGTGTGTGTGAATGACACTGTGTGCTCCTTCTATATGTTAGTGTTCTCCTTCTCAGCTTGTGGAAAATCTGCTGGTAATGAACTTTGATTCATGATGTGACTCTTATCACCACTGTGTTTGGTGACTCAGTGTATTACAAAGGTACAAAACCGATATTAGTACTTCATTAGGTTGGTAAATTAACATTATATCAGTTAATGAAATGCGTTATTTTACCGTAAATTTAACAGATTTTTTTTTACGCTGCTACTGTATTTTTTACGGTAAAGTTCTGGCAACCACAGCTGCTGTTTTTTTACTGTAAATTTTACTGGGATTTTTTTTACAGTGTATAAATTGACTTCATAAAGGTACGTAGTACAAACCCATCCATCAAAACACACACATGCACACACTCATCCCTCAGCAGTAGCCCTGGGAATCGCTGTGATTGTAGCCCCTGCCACTCTTCACCACACTAGAATTACAATACAAAAACAGGAGATATGAGTTATGGAATATTAATAACCCTCATTTCCAACACTCTGCTCTTTCAGATGCTAATTACAGATTAGCAGCTGAACACAGGGCTCAGATATGACTCAGTGTAATATCACCCTGCCTGGCAGACGAGTATAAACTCACCTCTGCTGGATCTGTTCTGTGTTTTAATCTATATTAGTATTATGTGCTTGATCTATTAGTCATTCTCAAACAAACTACTAATCCCTGGTGGATTAGGGTAGATAAAAAAAATAATAATTAAAATTGCTCATGGTTATTGATTGACAATAAAAAAGAGAATCTATTGCGTATATTGTATGTGGATAACGAAAAGCAGTAGCATTTACACCTTCATCAGAATCCGTCCAGACCACCTCCCAATGTGGATGAGAGACCTGATCTGATCCAATCACAATGCATCTTGGGTGCATTGACATCTGGCTCAAAGAGATTCATATGGGTAATTTCATTCAGAGCCTGAATGCTGTCTGTTGTTTAAAATGAAGAAACTTTTAGAGAGTTTGAAGTTTCTCGCTGAATTCTCCCTTAAATGTATTGATTAGTTATTTATTATTCATACAAGCTATCAAGAGCTGACTATCACACAGCTGTTACAAACAAAATCACAGTGTAACCTACTGAAAAGAAGACTGTGTGGGACACAGGGCCGATCTGTTGGTAAGTGAGATCATGACAACTTCCAAACACAAGTTTTTAGGTTATAGTATATATTTTTACACTTTCACCCTTTTTTAATCACCTTTTATTCAAATACAAAGTTCTGGCATGAAACTCTAGATGGCACAGGCTAAAAGGTCCTTTAACACACCTGCTGATTATCACATCAATATCTATAGGTCACAGATGATTGGTTCCTGCTGTATTAGTAACCAGTGAGCTGCGTGCTTAATCTTTAAATACATGCTTAGTAGCGCAGCATGCTTCAGAAACCCTCCACCTTCCCCAGCTCCACCTTTATAGATCTGCTACGGTTATTTATGTACGCTATATTGTACAGCAGCAGCATGTCTTACTTGCTCACAGCAGCGGGTCGTGTATGTATTGGCAGTAGCAAGTCCCGTACTTGCTCTGCAGCAGCAGCAGCAATAATCAACAGCAGCAGCAGTGTAGCAGATCTATTCCGCCAAGACCAAAAATATCTACATTGTCATATCCATTACCATACCAAACACTCAGAGAGTTGTCATGACAGAACTTAAATATTCATGCAGTGTGACAAACAAACTACTAAAAGTAGAAATAAATCAAGTACAAGGACTTGAGAGGTTAATATGAGGTCATGGAAATGATGTATAATTATACAAGAAATAGTATCCTATAAGTCCTATTAGTTAATAAAGGTTAATGCATTAACTAAAATTTACTAACTAACTGTTAATAAAAATACATCTGTTCATTGTTAGTTCATGTTGGTGCGCTGCGTTCAACTATACTAACTCAGAAGAAAAGGTCCTATATATCAAACCGCTCGTAAATGTAGTTCCAAACATAGGTTCGGGAGGAGTCTAAACATTCAGTCCTGTCAATCATCATTACAAGCGTATATAAGCAGCAGTCACTGCGTCATCCCAGCGACAATTCTTCCAGCATCCCTCCTCCTCCCCATCTCCTCCTCTATTTCTCTTATTCTCCCTCTATGCAGTACTGTTATATAGGGGGTTTATCTCGGAGCTCGAGCCGAGCCTCGGGTTCGAGCCTCCTTCAAAGTTTGTTTCACCATTAACCATTCAGACTGAATGGGCAGGCGAACTTGTGAAACATACTTTATCACTAACAAAATCGAAATAACCTGTTAATCATGAAAGTATTTTGCAATCATTTATGACATTTCTTCTTATTTAGAATCTTTTTGGCATAAAGTGTTCTTTAAAAGTCAAGATCCTTATGCAGAACCCCACTAAACTTTTTTTTTTTTTTTTCTAAGAGTGTCATCCTTTTTATTCTATTTATTATTTTATTTCATTTTTATTTTTTAGTTTACTGTATGTTCACTAATGTAAAAAAAATTGAAAAAAATGTTGTTTAAAACAGCTTGATGAAGTATTTCACACTGCTTGGCGTTTGACTTGTGTATCTCGTTGGCAGTGCCTTTACTCCTTCCCCTTTTGACAATATCATGCAAAAAGTATTTTAAACTGAACATTCACAGTAATGACTCATAGTGAGTTCTTTCATGACTTATTATCTGGTGAATGTGAGTGTTTTTGAGGAAACTTGATAATAATACACTGACATCTGTAGTGATGGATGCTTTACTCAGGTTCACTGCAATGCACTATATGAATAAATTATGCAGATTACTGTTTATTGTTGTACTGTTTGCTTTTATATATGCTATGGCGGTTGTATATGTTGTCACTCTGTTATTTATCATGTGGTGATTATTTCGAGCTTATCTTTTACTTAATATGTTTTTTTTTTAGTTTGTCACCATTATTGTGGTTTGTGCATATCAATGTGTTAAATGTTGAAGTTGATTTGCATGGGAAGGATTGTGGACATGTTCACCCACATTGAAAGCATACTGCACACTGTGATGTGATGAAATTAGATCTGACACATTTGTTGAATGAAGCAAGACTGATCTAATTTTGTTGGTGCCAATTCATGCTTCTTGCTTTCATTGTGGATATGAAGTATCCTCACATCAGAAGTTATGATCTTACCATTTATTACGGATCACATCACAGGGGCGACTGCCTATATATAACCTATAGGATGAACCAACCCTGGATGGAGATGGACAGTTCTCGACCTTATTCAATTCCTTATATTTAACCCTAATCCTATTCTTTAAATCTGTCATGTTGACAATATACACTGAAGAAAATTTGGTGCAGAAACAATTTTCACTCAAAAATTGTTAGTACATTTCTAAAACAGTTACAAAGAAAGGGCAAGTAATACATTGAATCATATGTGGAATTTAAGTAGAAAAACTTAAATATTTTCTTGTAAAATGTATCTTTGAAAAATAATCAATTTATAGTGCAAGCAAAAAACAATTATTTTTCTATCTGTGTACAAAACCGCTTATTAAATAAAAACTCTTGCATGTACCATTAATGTACCAAATTTTAATTGTGGAGGGGAAATATTAAGGGAATAATGACATATTTTAGCCTTTTCCTCACACACAGCTGTCACATGGCTTGGAATGTAATTTTTTTTTTTTTTTTTTTTTTTTTTGATTTTTGAAGCTTGACAGTTACAATAATCTTCTCTCATCCTTAATCCATTTCCCTTTGTGTTCCACAGATAAGATATTTTATATGGCTTTGGGTTTGAAATAACCTGAGACTGTTTAAATAATTTTCATTGAACTAATCTTATAAAAATGCTCTTGCATAGCAGTATTGCTTTTTATTTATTCATTTTATTCATTCGTTTTTGGATTATTTGGATATTTCCTAAAATGTAGGCCATTTTTTCAACACTGAAATTTTACAGAGAATAACAGTGAGAACTAAAATAACATATTCTGCTTTCATTGAAATCTATCTCAGTTTATTATTTTTCAGCAGAAAAAAAAAAAACCTGAAAGAAACATAGCAGTTTTTCAAAACTTATTGTTGGCTCCATTATCATAAATTGCTTGTTTTCCCTCAGTTTTATGTAGCAAAAGTATCTGCTAAATGAATGAATTCCTTTTCATTATTCAACATTATTATGTGCAAATGTTTTGTACTGATCAATCAGTTGTTGATGGTGGTGGTGGGTTGAAGGGTAGAGCACAAAAGTTTGTCTAGGTTCAAAGAGAGGCATGACAAAAAAATTTGAGAAGCACTGCACTACACGTCTTTGAACCTGTCACATCGTGAGTTTGGAGACATTTTGCAGATTCAGCTTTGCTGAAGTATTGTGGCTCCGAGCAGGGCTGGATGATAGAGCTGCTATTCAGCATGCAAATGTATAATAACTGACTGTCATACATTATAGTTTGTAGCGGTAAGTATACTATGCATCACTGGCTGCTTGTTGATAATAATTCACTGTAAGTTTATGGGTATTTATTTACTGTAAAGGAATGAACCTGACACATACTTCTCTCTCCTCCTCATTTACACTCCTAAGACATCTACTTTGTGTCTTTCTCTGACTGTATTTCACTCTGCCCCTTTCTACAGTCCGTTTTTCTTAGTGCGATGCGTGGAATTGCGAGTTACTGGTGTGAATATTTAATGCTGGCTTGGAGGAGAGAAAGGCCAATAAACAACCGAATGCTGGATCTGCTCGAGCTGTAACTCTTCTGGCCCGAGCTGTAACCTCCCTCTCTAAAGTCCTTCATTCATTTTAAATTACATCTCATTCAGTCCTTCAACCGCAATGCTTGAATGTTGCTTTTTATGATCTTTATTCCTGAAGTGTCAGTGCATCACCATGATGACCCTTATGTGACACAGATTTTCTTTCCTAGGTATGAAAATGATGTTTACAGTTTTTGAAATTTCCTTTAGGTGTGCACACAGTAAATATGATTAATTACTTTATCCAACAGGTAGGAAATGAGTTGAATTGACCATTTGCAATGGCTCTCATGCCACAGATCATATTCTCACACAGTGAATAATACATTGCGGAGCAAAGAGGACACTGACAACGTGCCAACAGGCAAGACAGAGCAGGTTATTTTTGGCATGAAACAAAGTCTCAAGTTTCAAATTTTGTCATTTTTTTAAAGAAATTCAAACAAGAAATACTGTTTGTGGATCTTTAATGTGTCATGACTGGTGGCTGTAGTGCCTCAGTTCAAGTGGCATGTGAACTGATCATTTCTAGTTACAACACAAAATAAACATGAATGAACATCAGAAGGTATGTTGTTTCACAGCCGAAAGACATCAATACATATGTAGGAACCATGGACGAATCAGACAAATGAATCAGTCAGATGATTCTTTCAAGACATAATTCTAATTCAGAATCGAGGTTCCGGCTCCAGCTTGTCTACAGACAAAACCAATGCTGGTTACTTTTTACGACATCCATGTTTCCTGACAGAAGGAGAAGTGACAGCCATTTGTGACACCAAATGGTCATCGAGAAGATAAAGAGTCTTTGATCACCAGATCAAAAGAGACAGAGAAACAATGCAGGGCACTTTTGTTTCTCTGAGGGACCAAACTTCACAGAAAAACCCACTAAGACTGTTCTACAACTAAAACTTGTTCCAAACAATTTTAAATGGACTTATCAAACATCTTTTAACTGCATACATTTTACATCATGTGTCCACAAATACTACCGGTAATGCTTTAGATTACAGCCCGGAAAGTACTGCGTAATTGCAACAAATTTACAGCATAACTTTCAATAATTATAGTGTAACTATACAGTAAGTATGTGTAAGTATAGGGGAACAATATGTAAAGTATTGGGAATAACGGGGTAACAACCAGGAAAATAACAAACTATTTATACTGTGAATATTTTATATCTAAGGGGTACTTATGACATATAACTAAGGGGTAAGTATGACATTACGGGCCGTAAATTAAAGCGGTGCTTATTACTCTCTTATTTCATGTTACAGGGTAAGTAATTAATAAAATGCAAACAATCTGATATCACTGACTCCGAAACCTTTATTTGAAAAACAACTTTATGAAAAACAGGTCTACAACACTTATTATTATTTTTTTTAAATCAACTGTTCATTTCAAACTCTAAAGTCCTGACAGAAAGTAACAAGTTTTGTCCGTTTTTTGGTTGTTGTTGTTTCTCGCTTGGCTTCCACCTGCTCTTGTTTCTCAGCTGATGAATCTTAAGAAGGAATCCCATTGCTATTCTGTATTATAAGAAAATACAGTACACCCCGAAATGTTCTCATGGTTTAGGCTATTCATCTTTTCGCTTCTGACCAGCTGTCACCAGCGCCTGCATGAGAGTCGACTTCGCGTTCGATGAATCACATTGAAGCTTTCATGACGTTCTCGCGGGAGATTCGTGTGAAACTCGCGCGAGAACTGCCGTCTCTGTTATTCTGTCTTGTTTGTTTCTCATTCTCATTATCTGTTATTCTGTGTATTTTATTGTGAGCATTACTAAAAAAATTATAAAAAATAAAATAAAAAAAACTGACGGCATCCAACATCTGCGTGAGATTCTCGGCATGCCTACGTCACGCTTCAAGTTACGTCAAGCATGAACTCTCAACCCTCGCTTGCACGCGCAGAAGACAGCTGGTCGAAAGTTTTAAAAATATTCAAATATTTGGTATTTTTCTTACAAATACGTATCGTTTCACTTCAGAAGACATCGATTCATCCATTAGGGTCGTATGGATTACTGTAGTTATTGCTGTTTGTGCTGTTTGATGCTTCGACTTTTAGGAACACGTGAGCTTGCATTATAAAGCGTTCCCATGCAGATTATTTATTTTTTTCCTAAAATCCTTTTTGTGTCCATCTTAAGAAGGAAAGTCGTATACATCTCAGATGGCATGAGGGTAAAAGATGAGTAAACGGTGAGTACATTTCCGGGTGTTCTGTATTTTTTAAATACAGAATAGCAAATGGGATCCCCTCTTTAAGATTCATCAGTGGAAAGAAAGAAAAAGAGGAACAAGAGAAGGAGGAAGCCAAGCAAGAGAAACAATAAGTGTTTAACTTTAAATCTGTTTTGAAATAATTTGCTTTTCAAATAAAGTTTTCCAAGTGATATGACTGTTTGCGTTTTTATTTATTTATTTATTTATTTTTATTAATTACTTACCCTGTAACTACATGAAACAAGAGTGTAACAAGCTCCACTTTAATTTACGGCCCGTAATGTCATACGTACCCCTTAGTTATAAAATATTAAAAGTATGAATAATTTGTTATTTTTCCTGGTTGTTACCCCTTTATTCCCAATACTTCACATATTGTTCCCCTATACTTACACATACTTACTGTATAGTTACACTATAATTATTGAAAGTTACGCTGTAAATTTGTTGTAATTACGCAGTACTTTCCGGGCTCTAATCTAAAGTGTTACCAAAGTATGCCTTATTTGGAATGGATTTAATTCTTTTCCTCTTTTCTAAAATCCTGGCTTGAATGAAATCTTTTTAAAATGTATCATATTCCATTTAATAGAAAATATGTTTAAAATGGTACTCTCTGCTAAAGCAGAGATGGGAAGTAACACCTATGTATGATTCGGGGTAGAGAAAAGCCCTTTTGAAAAAGAATGATGTCTGATTGGCCAAAACTCCTCTAAGAGGTGTGACAAACAAATACCTAAGTTTAAATAGTAATATCGCAAGATAGTGAACTACACAAGTGAAACTAGAGAACGAGAAGAACTAGAAGAAAGAACCGGTCAGCAGTGACCAGAGTAAGCAGAAAAATGAGTAACCATGGAGTAGCATAACAAGAAGAACAGACAAGCAGCTCATTCAAGCCATCCAACTTTCACTCACTTTTCTTTTCTTTTACTTAATTTTCTTTTCCGCTGAAAGTCTTGTGTTCTAAGTTGTTTCCGCAAAGTTCAACCAATGACTTTTGCCGCTTCAACTTTAACTCCAGCGACAAAGAGACTTCCTTTCATTTTTCCAGCAAGCTCAAATACAAATAGTCAAAACACGGACCTTTAAGACCCTGAGACAAATCATCGACTTGGAAAACCCTTCCCTGCATGCTGACGAGGGAAATTCACATTTAAAGTCGACTCAAGCAAGTACCTCCAGATTCTAAAAAAACTGAACTGGTGCATTTAAATTAATGATTCATGGGTCGTTCAGGTCTTTGAAGTGCATATTTTACTAGGAACCCTGTTCATCATATCACTCTCTCTCTTAGAACTCTCTCTCATTTCCATTCTTACTGCATTGTGTATGACACTGTGTGTGTGTGTGTATATGTGTGTTTGTGTTAGATTAGTTTGAATTAGAATAAATAAAGTCTCTTGTCGATTTTAAAAGAAAGTGTCTTGTATTATGTGCTTCTAGAATTTAATGTCTTAAACTGTCGATCTTAAAGTTACCGTGCTCTAATCAGTGTTTTCACGATTGTTGGATATCTATATCCGCTACAAGAGCTTAATACGGCTCAAGCAGATGAACGCTGGATGATTCAGTTGATCGGTCGTAACCTAAACAACTCTTTATAATTCCCTATAAATTAATTATTTAATTTGAGCTAATTTTACTTCCTGGGGTGTGTTCCCTACACATACCATTTTTCAAGTTCAAGTCCACCAATGTTAATCTACTATCTCTCCTGTCTGGTTTATTTGTCAGACAAAATGGTGATTCAGCGTTATGACTGGTCAGATTGCCTGTCAATCAAACTCCAGTCAAAGGGTGAATTCAGCTATAAAGCAGCTCTGCAGGAAACTGTGATGTCATCTTTCAGCTTAGTTCAGTTCTTATCCAATAGTGTTAGTGCAGTCAATTAAATAATATTGCTGAATATTAAGAGTCCTCAACTAAGCAAGCTAAAGGCTATAGTGGCAAAGAACCCAAACTCCATCGAGTGACAGAAATGGAGAAAAAAAAAAAGCCTTCAGAGAAACCAGGCTCAGTCGGTGGGCCAGTTCTCTTGCCAGATGAATAAACATAGTGTAATTATAATTCCAGGCTGCATCACAAGTCAGATTTTAGATTGATATCCTTCAGAATATTTCATCCAGCTCCTTCTGCTTGTAGATCAAGATACGTCATGCCGACATTTGGTTGGAAGAGGAGCTGAAGCTGGCTAATATACAGTCCAACAGCACTGAGACTTTTCGCTGTTGCATCATTCTGCTTTTCTGTGTTTGAATGTTCCTGGCAGACTGTCAAGGGTGTTCACAGAGAACCAGTCCTTAAAATACGTGATGCAGCACAACAATATAAAAAAAGAACAGGGTCTTGAAGAACAGGGTTTTTTTTTAACCAGTGTCTTAAAAAACGTGCATGCACGAGACACTAAAAATGCTGCAAGATGCGATGCAACCGTCAAAGACACCCTTACCAAAATAAGTATACTTCAAGTTAATTTTATTAAGTATACTTAAGTAAAGTTCAAGTATATTTTAAGTATACTTTATGTAGTAAGTGCTAATATCAATTTACTAGTAGTATACTTGAAAGTGTTACTGTTTAAATGCTACTCGGGACTAAATTGACCTACTTTTAAGTATCATTTTAAGTATACTTTAAGTGTAATAGTAGTAAACTTTGAGTTTAGTTTACAACTAGGCCTATATTTTTGTTTGTATTGCAACTATACTACAATGAACTTATAGATATACTAATACTTGTTAAATACTTGTAGCAGATTTTTTTTAGTTTATGAAAATACACTTTGAAGTATATTCTCAGTAAACTAGTAGTTTCAAAAGTACCTGATGACTTCAGGCAAGATTCTGAAGTGTGCATCTGATGGATACTTTACTATCCCATGAGGCCACGAGAGAAGATTTGTGGATGGCAAATGTAGTATGTCAAGATAACCTTCATACTACACACATTCATATAGAATAAAGTTTTTTAAAGGTTGTGAAGTAACTACTTATTCAAAAGAATACAATTTCGGAGGCAGCCATTAAGTCATTCATTCAACCAATTTGTTCACAAACACTGATTCATTTAGGAAAAAAACAAATGAATGAGTCATTGTATCATTCATTCAACCAATTAGTTGAAAACACTGATTCGTTTGGGAATGCTGTGTGTTGCTCTGAGATCTTCTGTGGCTTTGTTTAGAAACATTTTCTAAAGTATCAAAACTAGTTAAGGTAACTAGCAATATTGTGTCTAAACTGTTAGCCACTAAAGATTATCATAATTGATAATTATGATAGTTTGTTGGTTACTAAAGACGGATAATCTCTGAATTCAGCATGTCCTCCTCCTTTCATTCTTCTTGTGCTTAAAGAGACCTATGACGTGTATTTACAGTTCTCCACAAATGACCTCTATCTTGCTAAACACTTTGAATGAATATTTCTCCTGGACGTTGCTTCTCTTCTCATCATCAATAATAAATCAAGATCAAATCATAACGTACGTATCAGTCCTGAATAAAACATGAGTCTTAATCCTGAAAGGAAATGGAGCCAGTTTCCAAAGGTATATTGTGACATGAAAATGTATTAGTGAAATGAGCTAGTAAATCAGGTTGGAGAAATCTCTGAGTAAAACATAAAATATGCAAACGCAGGAGTATATTATTAGATCTACGCTAATACATTCATTTAGAGTGCTGCTTAGTGTGTGATGGAATATTGAGATCTGAATCACTCCAATGCTACAGAGATTTCTTCACACAAACGCTGCAGTCTCGTTTCCATCCACAATCTCTTTACATTCTGTCAATCATGAATTGTGTGAATTGAGTCTTTCCCTTATAGTTTGGAGGAAAGTGAGTTTAGTAAACCATAATGTAATTTGCTAGCTCAGGGTTTAATCTCTTTCAGTCCCTATCTCACCTTATCTCCCTAAGTTATTTCTCCCCCCTCATATATAATTGTTAATAATTTTGACAGCCTCAAGCATACAGTTGTCATTGAAGCATATCAGTGAGTGAGAGAAACATCTTTTTTGGTGTCATTTATAGCAGATGGACAGCACGGTTTGATGATTTTACAGAGTGTGTTTGGTTCAGATATGTTTTTTGTCTCCAGCGTTTTCTTCAACAGTGAGGTTAAATGGTAACTGGGCTGTTACAGTTCTCGCAGCAGTATTGTTTATCTCTATTTTGGCAGCAAGGTGATCCATCTGTGGACCCGTGAAAGAGTCCAGAGACTCAAAGCCCACAGGTCTCACTAAATTACTATGTTTAAATTGTTATAACTGCACACCAGGGCTTGCAATCTGGCTTATGTCAAATACATATAAACGCATAGGATCTGAAGGTGCTGTTTGGTAAAGTGGGAGTGTAAAGGTCAGATCAGATATAACATACTTTCTCTGTTGGTAACTATTTGAGTTTTTTTTTTTTCTCACCATAGTATACTAATGTTTGGCATGATGGATTCTGCAATGAGAACTGGGTCTAAATAAGCAAATACACTTCAGTTTTATAATTTTATGGAATTTGGCCATCTCATGTACATCCAATAAGTAATTAATCTACAAGCCACGGTAATGTCCAAACTGTAGCTAAAACCTGTTGTAAAAAGTGTGTAGATTCAGTAAGATTGATTAAATAGAAAGTAGAAAAATAAAATAGACACAAAATAATATATATTTTGTTTTTTTACCAAAACCCCGGAAGTGTAGTTTTCATTTGTCCAAAAACCGAAAATAAAGTTTTGGTATTTAAGTTGGAGTAAACTGGGTAATTGAACTGTTTATGCTGTTCAGAGTATTGTGTTATCTGGTGATAAACTGGTCATAGCAAAGCTCATCTGCAATTCATTTTCCTTGATATTTCAGCTGAATAAATTTTACATATTGCTAGCATCATTTTTGGTCATGGTGAAGTGTGTTTACACTGCTGACATGTTTACCTGTCGTAGCTTTGTGTGCACGTTGTGTGCACAAAATAGACATAACAGTCAAAACATGTTATTGATTTGGTCAAGGATCTTACCCCTCCAAACCGGATTTTTTCTTTTTCTTTTGTTTCAGCCAAATATTTTCACTTGCTGAAATGAAATGTTGGTGCTTCACTAATAGAAAGTCTTTGTGTGCCTCTGGTTGCTTCTTAAAAGCCTATAATGCAAATATAAACTCATTTAGCACAAATAATTGTAATGAATTGTACTGAAGTTTATAGTGCATTTTCTGTTGTCAGTTTAGTAAAGATGCTTCTGCTACGCTCCTGCAATGCACTGCAATATGAACACTGTTACCTGTTAATTTGGGCACAGAAATAAATATGCACTGCTTATGTTTGTGGTGGAAAACAGGCCTTGGATTTTCCCATGACACCCAATTTATTGTAACATTTGTCTTTTGATACATTTCTCTGTCATATTTGGTCTCATTTTGCTTCTTATGCAGCTAAAAATAGCAAACTAAATGGAGCCATTGGATAAAATATTATTAATAACTATTTAAAAAGCGGTTTTGTGCAAATGTTAATATATATCTCCACATGTAAAAAAATAAACAAACAAACAAACAAAAAATGTTATTTAATATTGTACTTGAGATAATTATACACCGCTTTCCCCTACATCAGAGTGTCCCAGTTAAACCCAGCCTCTCTCAATCTGAGGAGACAGTCACTAACCTAAACTGTCTGGGGCGACAGTGGCACATAATCATTCACAAGCCCCTGTTGCAGCCAATTTCTCCAACATGTTTGTGCATATACAGTACCCTGTTTTGATTATAAACATTCTATATATTATACAGGTGCTGGTCATATAATTAGAATATCATCAAAAAGATGATTTATTTCACTAATTCCATTCAAAAAGTGAAACTTGTATATTACATTCATTCATTACACACAGACTGATATATTTCAAATGTTTATTTCTTTTAATTTTGATTATTATAACTGACAACTAAGGAAAATCCCAAATTCAGTATCTCAGAAAATTAGAATATTGTGAAAAGGTTCAATATTGAAGACACCTGGTGCCACACTCTAATCAGCTAATTAACTCAAAACACCTGCAAAGGCCTTTAAATGGTCTCTCAGTCTAGTTCTGTAGGCTACACAATCATGGGGAAGACTGTTGAATTGACAGTTGTCCAAAAGACGACCACTGACACCTTGCACAAGGAGGGCAAGACACAAAAGTTCATTGCAAAAGAGGCTGGCTGTTCACAGAGCTCTGTGTCCAAGCACATTTATAGAGAGGCGAAGGGAAGGAAAAGATGTGGTAGAAAAAAGTGTACAAGCAATAGGGATAACCGCACCCTGGAGAGGATTGTGAAACAAAACCCATTCAAAAATGTGGGGGAGATTCACAAAGAGCGGACTGCAGCTGGAGTCAGTGCTTCAAGAACCACTACACACAGACGTATGCAAGACATGGGTTTCAGCTGTCGCATTCCTTGTGTCAAGCCACTATTGAACAACAGACAGCATCAGAACGTCTCGCCTGGGCTAAAGACAAAAAGGACTGGACTGCTGCTGAGTGGTCCAAAGTTATGTTCTCTGATGAAAGTAAATTTTGCATTTCCTTTGGAAATCAGGGTCCCAGAGTCTGGAGGAAGAGAGGAGAGGCACACAATCCACGGTTTTGAGGTCCAGTGTAAAGTTTCCACAGTCAGTGATGGTTTGGGGTGCCATGTCATCTGCTGGTGTTGGTCCACTGTGTTTTCTGAGGTCCAAGGTCAACGCAGACGTATACCAGGGAGTTTTAGAGCACTTCACGCTTCCTGCTGCTGACCAACTTTATGGAGATGCAGATTTCATTTTCCAACAGGACTTGGCACCTGCACACAGTGCCAAAGCTACCAGTACCTGGTTTAAGGACCATGGTATCCCTGTTCTTAATTGGCCAGCAAACTCGCCTGACCTTAACCCCATAGAAAATCTATGGGGTATTGTGAAGAGGAAGATGCGATATGGAAGACCCAACCATGCAGAAGAGCTGAAGGCCACTATCAGAGCAACCTGGGCTCTCATAACACCTGAGCCGTGCCACAGACTGATCCACGCCGCATTGCTGCAGTAATTCAGGCAAAAGGAGCCCCAACTAAGTATTGAGTGCTGTACATGCTCATACTTTTCATGTTCATACTTTTCAGTTGGCCAAGATTTCTAAAAATCCTTTCTTTGTATTGGTCTTAAGTAATATTCTAATTTTCTGAGATACTGAATTTGGGATTTTCCTTAGTTGTCAGTTATAATCCTCAAAATTAAAAGAAATAAACTTTTGAAATATATCAATGTCTGTGTGTAATGAATGAATATAATATACAAGTTTCACTTTTTGAATGGAATTAGTGAAATAAATCAACTTTTTGATGATATTCTAATTATATGACCATCACCTGTATATGGGGTAGTAATTGAATCAGCTCAGAGATATTACAGTTTTTCTCGATTTCTTAAACACTATAACCAGGCTTTTGAACTAAAATTTCAAAACCATAACGCCATTTATCAAAAAGCACACCCATTTCCCTAAACTATAAACACTATTTCCCTGTTTTGACACGCAAATCAGATTTGTTGAACTGTCACTGCAAAACTCTACATACAAATTTCTCATTGCCTAGACCATGTTGTCATTTAGAAAGCACTAGCGTTCAATATTGATCACTCAAGTCAGCATAGCTTGAGCTCAGTTAGCACACGGTTACCCACGTGGAAACACTAAGAGTCCAAATTTATCACACAAAAATCAGAACTTTCAATAGATAGATAAAAGAGCCTGAGTCAGTTCATTCAGTCATGGAACAATGGATCCAGAGAAACATGATTGAAAAGGTAGAGGACACCAGAGAGGAGGAGGAGGAGGAGGAGGATGAGCAAGAGCAGTAAGGAGTGGAGGAAGAGAAAGAGGAGGAGGACAAGGATGAGGATGAGGGGCAAGGAGACAAGGAGTCTCAGATGAAATTCGTGCCACTAGTTGACCATGTCCTTGTCCATGGTATGACTATGAGGGAGGCTGGGCAATGAGTTCAGCCAAACTTAATTTGCTTCCCCCTCGCCTCAATCATAAGAACCTTCAGGGAGGAAAACAGGTAGGTGTACCTCAGTGTACTCTACTGTAACTTTTGAATGCTGTACTCTGTTACAACACATGCATCAAATTGCCTTACATACAGATAAAGGTTCTGTCTGCTTCCATTTTGTAAAAAAGATGTGTTGCAGTTACAGTAATCAGTACTTCTATTTTTGTAGGACACAGAGACGTTGGAATGGAAGAAGCCTTACTAGACATTTCAGCTGATGCGTGCCAGGGGTGGATCAGGCATGCAAGAGGATTTCCCCCCGCTGCCTGGATAGAGCCAGTTACAGCCTGTGATGTTGACGAGATTCTCTGGCCTGTCCCAGACCAAAGATGTGATGCTGGGGCAGAATATTTTTGGTTGTTGTTTGGTGTATTGTACTGCACAGTACATTAAGGAATAAAAAAATGTCCAAATGTATACACATGTGTTCATGTGAAAAATTCCTTGAGGGAGAGAAACACAAGCAACACAACTCATCTCCCCAGTGTGTAAGACTATGTTGTAGTGTGTGTGTGTGTGTGTGTGTGTGTGTGTGTGTGTGTGTGTGTGTGTGTGTGTGTGTTTTGTGTGTGATGTCTGAGGGCAAAGTTTGGTTTTTCAGCAAGAGTGAATGGTTTTGAGTGTAGAGCTTCATTTTGACCTAAAAATAGGATGTTTGGGGAATTGGGTGAGATGTTATGGATTTGTGTTTACTGTTTTTGAGAATATGAGGCATAGTTTCAAGAAATGTGTTTAAGCAATCGAGAAAAAACTATAAAATAGATAGGTTAGCAAGAGACATCCGGAGAGAGAAAAAGTGAAAAAGATGGAGCTAAATGAAGTTTCAGAGTCTCAGTAGCATCAGTGAAGAGTCAATAAATACATTTATTAAAGATTTTTCTTTCTCCCTCTCTTTGTCTCTCACTTTCTCGGTTTTATATTAGGAGAAGAGTCTCTTTAGTGCTTTAAGGCTTTAAGGGGGATTATGACAATCAACCAGAGCTTTTGAAAGCCCTTTAGAAATAATTACCTCTCTTTCACACACTCTCTTTCTTTCTGCTTTTTATTTATTGATTGATTAGTGGTGCTATAGAACAAGAGAACAAATATGAGTTCCGGAACACATTCAAAATGTTACAACTTTCCTTTACAGTGCCTCTTAATGACCATTAAAAGCCTCATACCCATTACAGACAGAAGCATTCTTGGAAACATCACTCTGTTGAGTTTCATCTCTAACTCTGTTATTAACTCATTTAGAACATTTCACTCTGGTGCCATTATCATCTCATTTGGTGGTTTCCGAAAGGTTTGTTCATTCAGAAATGTAAATTCTGTCATCATTTACTAACCATCATGTTTTAAAAAAAGAACCTTATAGCTGAACAGGGCCTTGATAATCTGTTATTGAAGCATACAAGTATTCGTTTAATGGCAAAATATATAACATAACTGTTAGTTAGAGTTCCCTGAGCTTTTTTCCGTTAATAGATGAATAGCACAGTAATGTAAACTTGGCCGTGATGTTGCGACAGTTACATTAATAGACGTCTAATGACACCCCCTTAACACTACTGTGCTCTGCCAAGATCCTCAAAATACTTTCCACAAAGAACTGAGCTTATTTCACTGAGAGAAGTTTTCATATACATCATATGTCATACCATTAGATTTTAATGTAGAACGGAGTACAGTGACAAATCACCTTGGATATTTACGTACAGTGTATAAACCACACAGACCAGAGTTGATGGTTTTCAAATCCAGTGTGTAGTCACTGCAACTTTGTGATAAGCTGATTTGTTTGCTGTATTCAGACTGGAAAGCCAACAATTTTTGGATGACTATTTGAACCTAATTTAGTGTATTTTGACTGATAAAATCAGAACAATACAAAATAGCCAGTAATCGCAGAACCCACTCAAGAAAGCAGCTTCAACTTAACATTTAAAAAGATATCAGTGATTCTCACCAAACAGAGTTTACAGATCCGGAGGGTTTCACACCATTCCCACAGCCATACACACATGCACAAATATAACCACATGCTGTTTTAGCAAGAATAGCAACATACTTCTTCATTTGTAAGTTGCTCAATGTGTGGATGTGTGTGCAGTCATTGCTTTGAGAGCAGATGGATATCATGTGGCTTTAAAAACATCACAAATAAACGGTATGCACTTTAATTTGGGGTGATTCGCCAAGTGAACATGTTCCTGGATCAACATCCTTGTTAATCCTGGGACAACATTACAATCAACCAATCAGATTTGATAGAAAGGTTTAATGTCAACTTTAGTCTTACAAGGGTTAGGGGCTTCTATAGCATTCTTATTCAACTATCATTTTCCTCTGATTTTAGTGATAAGTTATGGTTAGGTTCAGGGGTAGGGATAGGGTTAGGGCTATGTTTTCGAAAGAGAATGTTGTTCCAGGATCAACAAAAGATGTTGATCCAGGAACACGTCTTACTTGGCAAAATCACGGTAGTTCATGGGCATGAAAACAGGTAAGTGGATAGATAGATAGTTTTAAATTCCCAGGGAATGCATGAACTGATCAAATGTACCTTGAATGCAATGTAAGTCGCTTGCCAAATACATAAATCTAAATAAAACGCTATATAAAATGTGGAATTTTCATAATGTCTTAGTATTTGGTTTGAGCACTCAAGCTGCATGAACCACAAAACCTGATGATCATGATATCCAACCTGACACTTCATGCTTCCAAGATAAAAAACAGGGTTAAAATTAGATTTCGAATCCCAGTTTTTTCAGTGCAGTCAACAACTTTATTGAAATAAATTGTACTACAGAAAAGAAAAATATCACACATTCTAATCAGACATCAAAAACAAAACCTAGATAGATTGTATGAGAGAGAGGGGGCTGTTTAAAAATAGAACTCTGATAGGACCATGGGGACCAACACATGTTCATGAATATTAATGAACCCCACACATGTTCCAGCATTCTAAACGGACATGAATCTCTCTCTCTGTCTTCATTTCCCAGTATCTGTCATTTCCCCTCCTTCACATTGATAAATGAATTACAGATTGAATTAATGGGCAAGTATCTGTGCTCTATTTGTATTTAATCTTCATTAACATGTATGTTTCTTTATAGGGCTGTTTATAGGGAACAAACAGAGAAACAATTGTCATGTACTACTTTCAAGTAAGGTTTCACGTCTTCTGAACTGAGGTAAATATACTCCACAAAGTAATCATCCCCCTCCTGTTGCTTATTTACGTATTTTGGTTACACATGCTGAGGTGAGAATTAGAGGTTACAGTATCTAATGAATTAATAATGAGCTGCCCCTCCCCTTTCCCCTCCCCACTGCTTACATTCCTCAGGGATTCCTTGCTCATTAATAATTCATCCCCTGTCAACTCCAATATTCCTGCCCTCAACTATGACAGTTCACACCGAGATTACACACGTGTGCTAGTGCTTGTATAAGATGGATGGTTCCATCACTGTCTACTTACTTATATACAGTCCTATAGACTGCTATGTGTGTGTGTGTGTGTGTGTGTGTGTGTGTGTGTGTGTGTGTGTGTGTGTGTGTGTGTGTGTGTGTGTGTGTGTGTGTGTGTGTGTGTGTGTGTGTGTGTGTGTGTGTGTGTACATACAGGTTTGGCTATGTGAGGGCCAAATGTCCTCATTTATATAGTGAAATATTACGACAACCGACTAGTGAGGACATTTTACTGGTCCTCAGGCATATGTTTAGGGATAGGGGTTGGTTTAGGCCATAGAAAATATCATTAACCTGATATAAAATCAACTGAAGTCTAGACAATGTCCTCACTAATACAGTGAAACAAACGTGTGTCTGTGTGTGTTTGTGTGTGTGCGCGAGTACATTAGTTGCTCCCATCCACTCTATTTGAGATAGACCATGCCATTATTTAGGTCATTCTGGGTGTCAAGAAGGTCATTATCTGGGTCATAATGGCTATTCAGAAGGTAATGACTCATTTTTTCATTTCCTGTGTTGTAGACAAACACCTGCTGTGATGCACACTTGACCAGTCTGAGATGAAGTGCCATTCCGGGGGGTAAAAACTTGAAGAGTGGCACACAGGAGCCTGTTTTCTTCTGTGATTGAAATGCACACCCATACACAAACACTTGGAGATCGTGTCTGTTTTGTGTGTGTCGACACACACAAACGATTAATTAAAATAAGCCAGTGCAAACTGTGTTAAAAGCCAAATGAGGACCTGTCTCCTTTGGCTCCAGTGACACATAAACTATCATGCAGTCGATGTGTTTCCGCAGCTGCTGTGGTTGAATTTGGCATTTACAACATACTCCTCATTCTGTTTATCTAGCAGCATGGAAGACAAATGCCATTAAACTCTCGTTCTCTCTGCATGTAATTGACCCGTGTCTCCTCTATGAAAGGACACTGGTTGTTTGAATGGTCGCTCAAATAGATGCAGTGCTTGTGGATCTGATTATCAGGCAATGTTTCTCCTCCAACTGTTCTCAAAAGGAGTGCCTTGGATATTCATCTTTAGAAAGCTGTACAGATCCTCGGATAGAACTTAACCTTCTGTAAGAAAAACTTGAATTACGGCCTTCTTCAAGGTTTCTTTTGGCTTCAGATCTTGTTTGCCTTTAGGCACTTATGGCCCTCATTCGTTCAGTTGCAGGTAGTCACCTTGCTCCTCTCTCTTGCCAAGGATGTTCACTTATCTGAGTCTAGAAACTTTTCCAGTCTCATCAGAACAGCAGAATCACAAATAATATTTGTATATAGGCTTAAAAGAAATGTCTTATTTTTTATTCTTATTTCCAGTCTTTTACATATTGTGAAAATGAATGGGGGAGCTGTCAAACTGCATATTTAAAAAAATGAACACCATTAAAATATAAAAATAGTTCATACGAAATGTATTCCAACTCTTCTGAAGCCATATAAAAAAGGTTGTTGTTTTGTACCCCTATTGAGATTCATTGTATGGACCACAATAACGTTTTTTCTAAATATCTCCGCCGAAAAAAGTAAGTAATGTGTTTCTTCTGTGGAAGATACTTTGAGAAATGTTTTTTGATGTCCATGGTAACCAAAATTGTTACACCCTGTCCTAACCAGACGCGACGCCGAGACAAGCGATAAAAGGTATTTTCCATTGGAGTTTTTGTCCTAACCAACCGCGATGGCGACACGCGACGATTCTGTTTTAGAAACGGTTTCTATTTTTCCACGATGTCGCGCCTGGAACAGCAACACAAAGTATGGCAATGATAATATCATGTACTGTTTATGTGCTTTATTTAATGTTAAAAGCGTCTAATGTGAGTTTGAATATCATTCTGTGTTCCCAGCTTTTTAGCTGTAATGAAAACAACGCTGGCTAATTCACCTCAGAACTTGAAAATAAATAAATGTGAACAAACAAGTGTATTCTATGACAAAGACTGTTTCAGTCACTCCGTATGTACTTTAAATAATGTTTAAATGGTGTAATATTTATGAATTTTACTAGCCATGTAGGCCTACTTGCCCATTTCATTGTGTCTGCTGTGAGAGCCAGCCAACACTCTCTTCTGATTGGCTGTGGTTTTTGATTGATTTTATCGCTTCTCATTGTCGTGTCTAGTGTGGACAGTCACACAAAGGTGATTAAATACTAATAATTTTTGAGTTGTTACTCACTGAAAATCTTCCCTTCCACTGTGGTCTCAAATCAAATATTGCACTCTCACTCTAGCTTCTAAAAAAGTTTGTAAAATTGGGTCCAATGTAGGCTACTGTGTTAATATTGATTTCCATACTGATTTTTCACAGGTGTATTTCAAATTACGCATTGTAATGAGTTATGTTTTAGGGTTAAAGAAAATGTCTGTAAACAGAAAATACATTTTTTTTACGTTGTAAATATGCTGCATCATGATTGACGTAAATGGCATTTGATCACTAGACTTACGAAAACTATGATTTTTTTTTATGCTGAATAAATGCAAAGGGTTTCTAGTCTAATAAAATCACCAAAATTATCTTTCCATCTGGCTTCTGTTTCAACTGGTTTAGAGTCTGAAGAAAACTAAAGCCCAAAAAACAGCTCCAATAAAGAACGCTGTTGTACCTTGTTGCTGATTACACCAAAGGTTCAAAATCTCACTGCTCCTCAGTCTTTACATGTTCAGAACTGATCTATGAGAATGGTGAAATGTTCTGACATGATCTTGTTTTCAGGCGATAGTTGTTTTTTAATTGAGAATCAATAGAGCATAGGGTGGAAAATTAGAGGCAGAGCCTCAGGGAAACATGATAACTCATAAAACCTCCGACATAGCATATCAGCTCATATCGTAAGCTCAGTAAGCCCAGTAAGTGATAAAAATGACTTTAAAACCCCATGTGCTTAAAATATTTTGTCACATAACATGATCATGCCACAACAGCATCTGCCACATCAGCAAACACCCATTTAGACTAATGACTTTTACATTTACATGCTATTTATGGACACTTGCAAAAAGAAGAATTACAAGAAAGTATATATACTGTGTTTTTGCTGCAATAATTACATTTAATTACACTCCTACGGTGATAATTACAAGCAATCTGTATGAGTGGAGCTGTTTGATTTAGTTAGTTCACTGATCATTTGAAGCTATTGGTTTTTGTCTTTTGACAAAAATAGTCAATATTTTGTCATGTCATATTCATTAATTTTAGTATTTTTTCACTCTGAATAAAATGGGTATCTTATTTTAGTTGGCGAGAATAACATTTTCAAACATTTTCAGAATTTTAGAGTATTTTATGTATTCATTTAAACATCCATCAACATTTAACAAAAAATGTTTTCAAGTGAACTTAGTAGTTTTGTATCATTTTTGCAGATGCATTTGTATTACATTTGTGCTGCTTACAGTATATATCTAATTAATCTCATATCAGATTTCTTCTACCAAACTTCTACCAAAGCACATTTTTCATCTTGCCCTCAATATCATTGACAAAATCAAAAAGTCCTTTAACAAGCATATTCTTCTGTAATTTTGATTAACACTGCATGTCCTTCACCTGACCTTGAGATCTGGCCTTGACCAATCAGATGCCAGCTCAGTCAATGAGATCTAGCATCCACGTCACATACAGGTCTTCATTCTCTCTGACAGCACTGGAGCAGCTCAGGGCCTCAGCAGTCATTATGTCTTAAACTCACAGGGGTGTAGCTACACTCCACCTGACCCAAAACCTGTTTATGAAGCTTTTTAGCAATCTAGCAGGTCCGATCCAGGACCAGCCGCGATGATCTGCCCTTCATTCACACCTGACAGATTAGACTGTCACATTCTTCCTCTCACTACTGGATGAATGGACGTCCCTAATGGAGAAACTGTGTTTTCTCTATCATGCAGGCTTTCACCGCCTCACACCACTGTCCATAGAGGATGCCCTCTCAAAATGGAGACGTTTTTCCGCCCCAAAGAGAGCACCAAAAAGTCAGAGAGAAAGAGGTACTCTCGCCTCTTCTTCCTCTGTTTTCTCTGCTTAAATGCTTTGAATATGGCACTTAACATATAGTGCACGGTAATTGCTCTAAAATCTCATTGGTCTTTCTATCCTGTATGAAATATGGTGGAGATGAGCACAATGGTTCTGGAAGTGCTTGGACTGATTAATATTTTATGATTTTTCTCTCTTGATTTGTGAATAAGTGAACAGAAGAGCTACAGCAATGAGAGAACAGCTCGGCCCAGGTAAGACCCAATCTGCCATCCAACATATTCAAGTTCATCAGTTACACAAAGGCCATAAATCCATGTAAACAGGTCAACGTGTAGATTTGACAAGTCGGGTTGAAGGGGTTGAAGGTCCAAATTGATGTTTCAGTGTAGCTTCAAAGGGTTCTACACGATCCCAGCCGAGGAATAAAGGTCTTATCTAGCGAAACAGTCATTTTCAGGAAAAAAAGGTACTTTTTAACCACAATTGGTTGGATTGTTTACTTCCCACAATGCAGGTGATAAAACGG
This sequence comes from Chanodichthys erythropterus, assembly GCF_024489055.1. Lineage (NCBI taxonomy): Eukaryota > Metazoa > Chordata > Actinopteri > Cypriniformes > Xenocyprididae > Chanodichthys > Chanodichthys erythropterus. The sequence continues at coordinate 19,897,117 of NC_090229.1, forward strand.
AAGGGGTTGAAAAAGTAAGAGGCATTCATGGGAAAAAAATCATTTCAGAAGCAAAGCAAGGTATTTCGTTTTGATAAAAGATTTCGACAGATCACATTTGTTTGTATTTGGAATAACATAGACCAATTAACCCTGCACAATGAGACCTGGAGCATGCATTAAAGGGATAGTTCACCCAAAAATGAAAATTTGATGTTTATCTGCTTACCCCCAGCGCATCCAAGATGTAGGTGACTTTGTTTCTTCAGTAGAACACAAATGATGATTTTTAACTCCAACCGTTGATGTCTTATAATGCGAGTCAATGGTCACACAGTTTATAAGAGTCAATAAACACGCACAGACGAATCCAAATAAAACCCTGCGGCTCGTGACGACACATTGATGTCCTAAGACACGAAACGATCGGTTTGTTCAAGAAACTGAACAGTATTTATATCATTTTTTACCTCTAAAACACCACTTTGTCCAACGTTCAGCAATCGCTTGGTGATGTCTGATCGCGCTCTGACAGCGGAAGTGATGTCTAGCACTCATTAATTTGGATTCGTCTGTGCATGTTTATTAACTCTTTTAAACTGTGTGACCATTGACTCACATTATAAGACTGACAGACATCAACTGTTGGAGTTAAAAATCATCATTTGTGTTCTACTGAAGAAACAAAGTCACCTACATCTTGGATGCACTGGGGGTAAGCAGATAAACATCAAATTTTCATTTTTGGGTGAACTATCCCTTTAAGAAAATAAATAGGACCAATTCTGATTCCAGCTGACTTGAATGTTAGTAATATCCTTGACTTTTTGTATTGTTGTAATACATCTCTTTCATCCTGCAACATTATAGAACCATTTTTCAGGATCATAATCAAAGTGCCATGCAGAGTAAAAGAAAGCTTAAATTATTGTTGAGAAATAAAAGCTTTTATAATGCCCTGAAGACAATGTCAGGCTATGCACTTTGATGTAGCTTACTTTTAAAGAATTATGAATATTTCAGTGCTTTTGATTTCACGGGCACAGATGTTTATGTCAAAGTTCTAGTTGTATACTTTGTTTAGGATAAATCTCTCTGTTTCTGCATTAATTAGTTTATAGTTAATACATCTAAGCCCAACAAAACCCCTCTGATAATAATTATTGAATTCACGTTGTTGACGAATACCAAGATTGAATGCACATCTTTTGCGCATTTAGATTGTGTATGTGTTCTTTTTGGAAGCAAAGCATTAAAGAGAAATTGAGTTTGTATTTGTACTGAGATTACAGCTTCATTCTCCTCAACAGAACTGACATCCAAGAGAAAAGCACCTCTGGCTATCCATAAATGTATGAAATACTATTCAAGAATTCAAGAACACTAATTATGGAAATTAGATTGTGTTCTTTTTCACAGTGCAGAGTCATGCTCATAGTGTACGAACTGAAGATAAATCTTTTTCGCATTGTTACGGAAGCATTCAGAGCTAAAACGTGTCATTAATGCATTAAAAATAAATGAACATGGGACGATTTATGGTCCTTGACTGATTGTTGAGATGTTGTGAGTCCCACAATACTTCTTTTGTGAACTTAATGACTGCAGGCCATTTTCTTAATGTTTTTGGTATTTTCACAGTGTGTGTGTATGTGTGTGTGTGTTAGAGAGAAATTATGCTGGTACCACTTGTCCCCATTCAAGAGTGGAATGGGTCTTCATGGGCCACTGTTCCAGTTTAGCCGTGACATTATGATTGAAGGTGAGTTCTTTTGTGAATATATATTTATATATAATAATGAATTTCAATGCCTGCACTTGGTCAGTAGAACCCACTGTTTTATCCATATCACATTAGTCTCTCCTTTCTTAGTCCTACATAACCAGTGCCCAGTTGTTCTAAAGTAATCTGATCAGATTTCGGCTATCGGATTGGATCAAATCTTGAAAATGGGTTGTTCAAAAGGAGAGAGAAAAAAAAAAGTATTCTGAAATCAGATTAGCTCACAAAATCCAATCTTGTATTTGATCTGGATCAAATCTTCAGTTTGTGTTGTTTAAAACTTTGACCCCAAAAAATCAGGATTATCCTGATCCCAGCAGAATGGTAGATTTCAGGAACAAAAATGTTGTACTGGTCAAAAAACAGGTTATTTGTATGTTGTGTGATATATGCACTCATTATATATTTTTATTTTGCTCTTGATTAGTTTAACTATTAAAGTAATCAAGTAGAAGTATATTAAACTTTTCAGTACAGTAAAGTAAAAAACGCTGGCGCCATAAAATAATCCCCCAAACATCTGTCAATTTCAACAAAAATAATATATTTCATTTTAAGTCTTTTTTAAAACACTGTATATAAACAACATTGTCAAAATCATCAGAGATGAAACAGCTGAAAGTGGTTTCTAACAACTGCATCCCATATATTTGTTTGTTTTTGTTGTGGGTCACATGAGGGGCTATGGAAACTCTAAAGGGACATGGTGATGAAAAATATGAAAAAGAAGGAAATGACTTTTAATTATTTCGCGTTCTCTCACAAATGTTTTGCGCTCCCCCAAGAAACTTTGCATTCACTGTCAAAACTTGAGTTCTTTGTGAATGAATGCAAAGTTTCTTGGGGGAAAGCAAAACATAATTTTTATATTTTTTTTATATTTTCATTTTTTTTCCCATTAACATCTCCCTTTAGTGCCTCTGTAGGGATCCGATTGTTTAAAGGAAATTGAAAATGGAAAGGGATGTTTGTTAGTTTATGTTGTTTTCTTCCTCTTCAAATAAAACACTTAGGGCCCTATTTTAATGATCTAAGCGCATGGTCTGAAGCGCATAGCACAGGTGCACTTAGGGCATGTCTGAATTGGTCAATGGCCATGGTCAATTGGTCAGTCATTTTCAGCTGCCTCAAAGTAGCAACACGCCAACAATGCAACTGAACACACCTCGTTTTCAGACCAGCACACCCATGGGCGAACAGATGGGCACGAATGCATTTGTTATTTAAACAATGTGGGTACTGGACATGAAAATGATAACTGTGTCTGTCTGAAACTAACAAAAAACACTCGCTTCACGCCTGGCGTCACACTGCACTGGGTGTATGATAGGGCCTTTAAAGTGACCCCACATCTATTCTTCTACCTGCATGTTGTTCTTTACATATTGGCCTACATTGTGAAATATAACCCCATTTGGTGCATTGGTAATCCAGATTTGATAATCTGAAAAAGTGTGTATCTGGATCAGAGTGATCCAATCCTATTTTGCTTTAAAAACCGGCACAGAAGTAAGATGGTTTACCTGATCCTGGATAGCAAAACTTGGGATTTTCAAATCTAGATAATTCAGATTTAGATTGAACATTTTGAACAACTGGGCCCAGAGGTTTGACTAAATAGGTCTAGATTAGTTCACATTGTAGCTCATCAGTCTTCAACATTGATAAAATAAATTTATTCTTGAGCAGCAAATCAGAATATTAGAATGATTTCTGAACGATCATTTTTTAGCTTTGCCATCACAGGAATAAATTACATTTTAAAATATATTAAAATAGAAAACTGTTATTTTAAATAATGTGTAATGTAATTGTAATAATATGTAATAATAAGGGTAAATGTAATATTTCACAAAATTACTGTTTTTTTTACTGTATTTTTAATCAAATGAATGGCTCACAATGGAATTTTTTTAATCAGAAATTGATTGAAAGACTGTGATGGTCCATAGGCATACTTTTTGGAGCTCCGATCATATCTGACTGCATCCCACTAAGCTCCCATTAAGAGCCAGCGGCGTTTCTCCCTTAGACAGCTGAGCATCAACAAAGCACGGATGGTTTGCTCACTTTTCTGAGTTTTGTTGAACTCTCAGCCCAGCAGGCAGGCTGGCAGAAACTCTGTCAAAGATTATTGGTAGTCTCTCCTCTCTTCAGTAGGTTCCTGAGTTCGTATTTATTTCGGGGCTTCAGAGAAGGTTTAACTCTGACCCACATTTCACCATTACTGCACTGATCTCTATGCCAAGACACCAGGGATTAAATTAAATACGACTAAATTACTCAAACAAGCACACTGCCTGGGTACAGGGAATAGAGCCAACACTGAGCTGAGGATGCTGCATGCGCTCCTCACCACTGCCTTGTGCCCAATACAAGACATTTAGTGCCTCAATGAACAAGTAGAGCACCTTGTCCAGTTTAAAGGACATACAAATTATATGTTATAACACACACACACAATTTCTTAGCCTTGCTCTCATGCCCTCACTCCCACTGGTATTATTCTGTGCACTTAGAAATGTATAAGGCTGAAAAGCAGGACAGAACTGAGAGAGAATGAGCTCCACTGTAAATTGTACTGCGATTCTCGCTGGCTGGAGATCTTTGTGTTTTACTGCAAAGGCTGAAGGTTTTTGTTTTGTAAACACTCACTGGCTGGAGATCTTTCACACAAACACCACAGAAACCATGAATAAGGAAACAAAGCTTGTATTTTTCTAAGAGAAAGAATACAGTTCTGGTTTATTCTAGTTCAGCTCTAGTCTAGGTTCTACAAGACTGAAATCCATTAGTTACTGTATCATGATTGCTAAGTTAGACTCTGAACATGCCATTAAGAATCCCTCAAAGAGCTTCAGATTCTCATAACTGGCAGTTCTGTGTCGCCCTCTGCTGGTGATTACTGAATGTGATGTTTGAGTGACGTGTGCCTGCTTAGGCTGTAACTCAAATCCCTTACTAAAATATATTGCCTACTTGGTGTCTATAAATTAAATTAGTTTTCTGTGAAGAACAATATACATTTCAGTATGATCTTCACACAAAACATCATATGGCTTCAGAAAATGTATTGCTTATCGACAAACCACTTTTGGACAACCTTTTTTGTCCTTTTTTGCTTGAAAGCTTATATGGTCTCCATCCATTTTTATTGCATGTAAGTGAGCAGTGTGAACAATATCAGCTGCAAAAACATACCCAGATACACATTTTAAAAATTCATCAGAACACTCACTGGCCACTTTATTAGGTGCACCTGTTTAACTGCTTGTTAATGCAAATATTTAATCAGCCATTTACATGGCATCAACTCAATGCATTTAGGCATGTAGACATGGTCAAGACGATCTGCTGAAGTTGACACTGAGCATCAGAATGGGCAAGAAAGGTGATTTTAGGCCACATTTAGTCTTGATGCCCAATCCTGCCTTGTATCAACGGTTCAGGCTGCTGCTGTTGGTGTAATGGTGTGGAGGACTTTTTTCTTGGCACACTTTGGGCCCCTTAGTACCAATTGAGCATTGTTTTAACACCATGTCAAACCTTTATGACCACAGTTTACACATCTTCTGATGGCTGCTTCCAGCAGGATAACACACCATGTCACAAAGCTGAAATCATCTCAAACTGGTTTCTTGAACAGGACAGTGAGTTCATTATACTCAAATAGCCTCCACAGTCACCAGATCTCAATCCATTACAACACCTTTGGGATGTGGTGGAACGGGAGATGCTATCATGTCAATATGGACCAAAATCTCTGAGGAATGTTTCTAGAACCTTGTTGAATTTATGCCATGAAGAATCAAGACAGTTCTGAAGGCAAAAGGGGGTCCTACCCAGTTCTAGCTATGTGTACCTAATAAATTTGCTTGTGATTCTATACAATACTAGCCTGTTTTCAATGTACTATGATTTGGGAGGCATACTATTTAAGACACATAGTATTTAAACTGGGATGCTGCAGTAGCAAGTGAGTGTATATGTTTAGACTGCGTCTGTCAGAATGTGTGTGAGAAATGCTTGTGAGCTTTTATTTTCACTTCATGCTACAAAGTGTGAATCAAAGGGAAATCAAACCTACAGACATCTCTCACATCATACACATATACTCGAGCACTCGCTCTCACACATCATGACTCACCTCCACTGAAACAGAGACACTGTAGAAAGGTAACATTCATCATCAGTCTATCCAAAGGAGGTCAAGTAGCACTGATGAAGCTTTGAAGAGAGAGCGAGACACACACACACACACACACACACACACACACACACACACACACACATACAAAATGCCATTGCAACGTTACATACCTAATCAACTCCTGATGAACACATTAATTATTATTTGCAATTATTATAATTATTATTAAGTCATTTAACCATGCATTACTGTCTTTGGAAGGCTTTTGTCTTTCAAACACATTAAAATATACAAATTCACATAATTTCCTATTTACGTGCAATGCAGGGATTCCAAAACTTTTTTTGTCAGCTGAACCTCCTGAGATTTTGAGTTCTAAGTTAGGCCAATAATAAAATTAAGTCAATATAAATAGTAATAAATAATAATAAAATTAAATTAACTGTTCTCTGATGTTGTTTAATGGTTATATGACATGCAGGTAAAATAAAATACATATTTTTATCTTTTTTAGTAAATCTTTTATTTTGATTGTTTTTATTTTAAAATTATTTATTTTAATGTTATATTTTTATGATTTAATTACATTTTTTTACAATTGCTTGAGCACACTTTTAAAAACAAGGCTCATTTTGTCAAAACACTACACACAATTCACAGATCCACACACACAGGTAGCAGAACGCCTCAGTTCTTTTGTAAAATGAAACCCAACTTTGACACCATGGAACAAACATGGTTCATATATTCTTATTCTGTTTGATTCATTTACACACTGCTGTGCTCAATCTTAAACACTTGTAACTTTTATACTTTTCTAATGATATAGTCTGGGTTTGATTTTTTCAGAGATATATTTAGAGTAAAGTACATGAATATATTGACAAAAAAAAAACAAGATCAGTACTGCACATTGATGAAAATATTTATTTCTCACCACACTGTAAAAGCATTCAATACATGCATTTCCAAAGGTTACATTGTGCACTGAAAATCAGAACATATTCTAAATATCAATTACAAGAAAAATATCAATTACATGAACAAAAACATGTGGAGACAAAACAAAAGCATGATTTTAAATAAAAAATAGAACAAACACCTAAGCATCATCTCTGGCCTAGCTGGATCTGGCCATAGCACTTCATCCACATCACAGGCGATGTCCTGTCACGCAAGACAGCGAGGGAAGAATCTTCTTGAATGGCGAATCCATCCTTGCACAGACCCTGATTCAATTAGGTCAGGCCTTCTCCATGACTTGAATGAGGCATATCTGGAGATTGTAAACCTTCCATGCCAAAAAAAACCCCTCCTCAATGGGTTTAAGGAAGGGACAGTATGGTGGGAGGTATTGGAGTGAAAATTGTGGACGCTAATGAAACCAGTTTTGGATGTATTTCATCTGCTCTGCATCCATGTGGTCTTCTGCTGTGATGATTTTGTGTAGTCTGTCTAAAATGTGAATATGTGTGCCATGCTGTAAGGGCCTGAGTTGGCATGCTGGTGGAGGACCCCATTCTACATGATTGCAACATACATTGTGATGTTACCACCATGTTTCTACCTCTCCCTCTTACTGCAACATTGCCTTCCATTTTGTTGAAGACACATAAACTCACCTTTTGCCTTTGTATATACTTGCACCTGATTGTTGAGTTTACAGTTAAGCACCCAAGTGTCTGCAGACCTGACGGCCATGTTTGATCAATTGGTTTATAAGGGTGGTATTTTGGAAAGCACAGTCTTGAAATGGCAAAGAAATGACATTATGTTCGATTTCTGTGTCTAATGTAGAGAAGTGTGTTTAGTGTTGTTGCAAAAATGTGAGACTGAGAATGTGCTTATAGTTCTGCAGATCTGAGCTGAGGTTTTGCTCCTTGAGTGTAGAGTTTCAGTAACTGTGTTATTTTTAATTTTAATGTGTAATCAATCATAAAAAACTGTGTATTCTGACACCTTTCTATCAGAACCAGCATTAACTTCTAGAGCAACTTGAGCTACAGTAGCTCATCTGTTGGATCGGACCACACTTGCCAGCCTTCGCTCCCCACGTGTATCAGTGAGCCTTGGCCGCCCTTGACCCTGTCACCGGTTCACCACGGTTCCTTCCTTGGACCACTTTTGATAGATACTGACCACTGCAACACCCCACAAGAGCTGCAGTTTTGGAGATGCTCTCACCCAGTCATCTAGCCATCACAATTTGGCCTTTGTCAAACTCGCTCAAATCCTTACGCATTTTTCCTCCTTCTAACACATCAACTTTGAGGACAAAATGTTCACTTGCTACCTAATATATCCCATCCACTAACAGGTGCTGTAATGAAGAGATAATCAGTGTTATTCACTTCACCTCTCAGTGGTCATAATGTTATGCCTGCTATATTACCTTAAATGTGTAATATAATGGATTACGTTTCTAACTACAGTTTTTGTCATGTAATTTGGAATCAGTAACTGACTATTTTCGAAGTAATCTACCCAGCAATGTGTGTGTGTGTGTGTGTGTGTAGCTTCAGCTGGTGTGGAATAGTGATGTCATGACAGCCAAATAATATGGGAGAAAGAAGAAAAACAGCTACATGCAGAGAGAGCAAGAGAAACGAATAGGGACACAGTGTGAGAGTGAAAACAAAGGGCTAAAGATCATGTGCAGAATCTATTAGTGTAAAAGCTCTGAGGATGACAGACAAATGGCCTGGTTAGTCGATACTGGCAGCAGCAGTGTCTCCTGTCTGTTTTTATTTCTTTTCAAACGGAGATCACGACCAGAATGGCCACTCATTTGTTTTATTGAATATCTCTCTGTCTTTCTCTTTCACACTATTTCTGTCTCAAATGAAAAAAACAAACCAAACAATAGTAACAGAACAGCTTTAAAGGAAAAAAATTAAATAAATATGAGTGAAAAGACATGTATATGAGTGTGGAGTAACACACACACAAACACAATTCTGTTATTGAGGGAAGTATTTGCAAATATTCTCATTATAGATGAATTAAAAACCATTATGACATTCAACAATATCCAAATAGCTTCTAGAAAAGCACTGAATGATGATTTCAAATGTCCTTTTGCACTGGACACATACAGAGGCCAGGGTGCAGTGAGGAATTACGCACACAAACACATCTAATTTGCATACATAAATGGATCTTTTTATCCATTTCAGTGCATCTCAATTGAACCTCAATTCAAAACAATTTCATGCATGAGAAGAATAGCATGCTGACCACACAAGACAGACAATCTCACACACAAACCACAAGCATTCATTCAGTTCAACTTATATATAATATGAAAATACTTTCCCACGTTTCATAAATATCTCTCATCAAACAAATGGAAAAAAACAGTGATTCCTAGCATTAATCTTAGTACGGATTAATTACAAAGTGTATAATGAATCTTATATTTAGAAATCATAATGTCCTCTGCAACATTTCTGGTACAGCATATGTACAAACCATAGATCCATTTTTATTATGACCCTGGTTTGCTGTTTTATTTTCTGTCTGTTGCCTGGTTTTAGAGAGTTAATCTGGAAAGCCAGCTTTCTTTGTATATTATTTTATAATATATTAATTTCATTTAAAAAAATGAAGCTTAATCATTAATATCCTGTCAGTGATTTTTCAAAAAGTCAGTTTCAATCTATTTGTTTCTCAAATCAATTTGATTTGATGTGTACTTTCTCTTTATGTCCATGAGGGGGCGGCAGAGTTGAGGTTAAAGGGGAGCTCATTAACACTCACTGAAATTCAAATAAAGGCGCATTTAGCAGCTCACCTTTGCCATGCCTCTACAAATGGCAGACAGCACTTCACAGCATTAGAAACACCCGATTACATTAGAGTAATATTAGAGTAACACTATAGGGATAGAGAAAATTTGTTTTTACATAAAAAAAATCATCAATATTTTATTTTTATAAAGATTTTTTTCATTGTAGACATCTAAATCCTTCCATTAATATTTCATGACTGTCTGAGACTAAATTACCTTCACAAATAAGGAGTGTATTCATAGATATCGATGCTAAAATAAAATCAAGTGTATCGTGAATAAGGAGAAACTGACATTTGAACAGTAACGTGCTCAAATCACTACAATAAACTGCATGTAAAACAAACAACCGTAGACAAAGACACCGAACCGACGCTTACTTAGCTCCTCCCCCTCCAGCCCAATATCCAATCCGAATTGAGCATTCAGTATGGTGGTCTCCGCCTATTGGCTGAAAGATCTGTCAGTGACAGTAGTCCATATTTTCGGCCGGGACAGTAACACGGCCAGCAGTGAAAGTGAGAAATAACTCCGTAAACTGGGATAATTGTGATCACTAGGACTGATGAGCGAATAAACACACATATGAAGGTAATACAATTAACATTTCTGGAATTATGACTTATTAGGGAAAGGATATAGGGTGTGGATGTGATCTTTAGAGCATGCTGGTGTGGAAGAGTGGATCTCAGATCCCAGGATCAGATCCCAATACATTATCTCGCTATTATTATTACATATGAACATCGGTTTTAAATGATAAACATTATTTCTGCGCCACACAGTGTTCTTTCATACTCGTGAGCGTAATACGGTCTTACGCAGATTTGTTTATTTTTATGAATTTGGATATAGATAATTAGTTGTATGATTTTTATGTGCATTAAATGGTAAGTTACACAATGTTACAAATAGTCTTTTGTCCTTGTTTCCGTTGTCCGTCTGCCTGATGTCACACTGTGTCTGGTCGTTGGTGCCTCAAATGTTAGAGAAGTGCACTGATTGCTTGTTTAGCAGTATGGGAAATGGTCCATATGTCCAGGGTGATTTTTTAAACCCTGAAAGGAAAGCTTTGTGTCCCGCAGGAAATCTGATATCCACCGCAGCAGTGTTTTTTGCTTAACAGTGCTTAAATGTATGTCTCTTATTCCTAATCACGCTGCTTATAAAAGATTAACCACACGTGGGACAAAACCTCACCTGACATTATTTTCCAAAACAGCAACATTTCCTCTTTGAGATTAATTTGTATTAAAAATTCTAGTGATAATTTTAATAGTTTTCTCTTTATTCAATACAAATGATGACTTTACTGTACCCATTAGATCATAACTTATGCATATTATACAACATGTAAAATAAATTATATAAAATGTATAACTATTATGTATATATGTATATTTTAAAGAACAATTAGGCCTACTGCTATGTTTTTGTACTGTTTTTTTTTTTAATATACATCATCAGATATTTATATAAAAAAAAAATAAATTATAAACTTGTACAGTTTCAAACTCACACAGACATGGTGATTTTATTTTTCTAAGTTTAATTTTTTTTTTTTTTTTAATTTCAGTCACGATTTTATTTCACAATTTAAGCAATTATCGATGCCAGAACACCAGAAAAACAAAATGTAACTGCATTTTAACAAAATTAAAAACATTTCAAATATTGACTCATTCATTTATGTACCTGATAGTGTTTATCCTTGATCCTTAACTTTATTCTTTCATGTTTTGTTACCTTTTTCTGTCCCAGTACTGAAAATCAGTGTAACTCATTAAATAGGATGCTTGTAAATTTTTAGCAATCAAAATACATTTGGACACATTTGGTGAAATGTTACTCTGAGTGTTCTTTTGAATCAAACAAGCAGTTATTTTAAAGAGCAGAGATGTGATTGTTTGTCAGTGGGTGAAGGGCAAAAATGTGGTCTAGCCTGTATGCGGTGAAATGCTGTTTTGAGTGGCATGTCAGAATCAGTCACTTGAGCGCTGGGTTGAAGACATTCTCTTGGGTCAGGGCGTAATTACACCAAAGAAGAGCTCGCCTCGTTTTGCAGATTCTCCTGTAGATCTAATTTATCTAGTTAATGGCCAGTTTTCCTTCAGTTTCAGTTTGTGATTGTGGCCTATAAATAACATCCTGGATTGAGGATTTTGGTCTTCAGTAGCTGTATAAGTAAAGCAGTGCACTGGAACAACAAATTCTTAAAGGGTTAGTTAACCCAAAAATGAGAATTCTGTCATTAATTACTCACCCTCGTGTCATCTTCAGAACACGAATGAAGATCTTTTTGATGAAATATGAGAGCTTTCTGTCCCTCCATAGACAGCTACACAACTGAAACTTTGAAGAGATAAAGAGATCGTAAAACTAATCCATATGAATTGAGCGGTTTAGTCCAAAATTGTCTGAAGAGACACAATCGCTTTATATAATGAACGGATAGAATTTAGGTTTTTATTCACATAAAAATTAATCAATTCACACATCAGTTTTAGAAACCAACGGAAGCTCAAGTATGACATGCAAGAACCAATGAAACCTCATTCTAATGTGTTACGCAGAACATTTAAGCTTCCACAAGAGGTTTGTTCTCGTGCGTCAAGCAGGTTCAGTTGAGCTTCTGTTTATGTTCACTGATGATCAATGTTTATATATGAATAAAAACCTAAATTAAATCTGTTCATCATATAAAGCGATCAAGTCTCTTGAGAAAATTTGGACTAAATCGCTCAATTCATATGGATTAGTTTTATGATCTCTTTATGAACTTTTTGAAGCGTCAAAGTTTTAGTTGCGTAGCTGTCAATGGAGGGACAGAAAGCTCTCAGATTTAAAAGAGAAGATCTTCATTTGTGTTCCAAAGATGAACGAAAGTCTTACGGGTGTGGAACGATATGAGAATATTATGAGTAATTAATGACATAATTTTCATTTTTGGGTGAACTAACTTTAAGCAATGATGTCAATGATACAGCAGAAGCTGTGGCTTGCCACCTTAGTAACCACTGGGAGGTTTGTTTGAGTCCCACTCTATACAAATGTAGTTCAAAACCGCAAATCTACAGCAATGAGGAAGTTACGCTCAGTGAAAATCACAGCTTGACTCCTTAGCCTGGGGAAAGGGTTGAGTTTGGGGTTTATATAGTGACCTCATTAGAGCAGGGTGAACAGGTCAGGCTTACCAATGTGCCAAAAATCACTGAATGCTGCTTTTATACAGGAGTCACACAATACTTCCCCTTCTGAAATAATTCAGCATGGTATTATTTTGTTGTTAGTGATCTAAATACTGCTTCAGAGTCAGAGTCTTGAATTAGCAAGTCGTTAATGAGATGTATCGTTACAGGGAGAAGTAGATGCTGGATCAGCTGTTAATATAGTTGGGATGTGTTACAGTATTACTGCATTACAGTCTTGTCTAAAGTCTTTTTCAGTTAATATTTGATTAATATGTGTGGGGGGGGGTGAATTCCTGGAATTCCTTTCAGTCTCCGTAATCCATATAGTGTTTCTCTTTTTCCCGCTCTCACACTCTCTGTGGCTGTGTAGAGATTGTGTTTTGTTGCCAGATAATGGTTTTATTGGGCTTGTGCAGGTTTAATGTGGGGTTACAGCATCAGAGTGGCGCCGTGAACCACACTCCCACCTGACACATGTCCCGCTCCCTCATTACGGATAATGATTCATTAAGAAAGCTGACATTAGGCTGTGGTCTGATGTTTCTTTTAAAGGCCTTTGCACACTGAGTCCGAAATTTTCGCATGCGTTTTTTCGTATTCGCAATCCTAAAAATTCGTCACGCACCGAGACCTTGCACACTGAGTCCGATGCGTAATAATGAATGCGTTGCGAAAAAATCGCAAAACAAATCGCAAAACAATACAAAATGAAGTCTTCAAGCAGTGAGCACGATTAGTTGTCTCCTAGAGAAAAAGAAAGAGAAAATATTGGGTCTATTCAATCCCGAGATTGCATAGAGAGAAAGGAGAATTCACCTCATCAAGGAGCTGCGGGATTATCCGAGCGTTTCAAAGTTTACTTCAGAATGTCAGTGGCTCTGTTTGATGCTTTACTACTGGCACAATCTGTCTTTATATTCGGTCTCTTTGTATTCCTCACGTTGTTAGTCATTCAGTGCTGCTGTTTTGTGCTGTAGACGACGTGGATCAACTTGTCAGATGGCATTCTGGATTTTTGCATTCGCGTACGGTGGCTCTGAATTGTCAAAACGTCTCTCAAAATGCGTGCCACGGATGCGAAAAACGCAGAAAATCGAACCTGATCCGAATATTTTTTTGACGGACGAAAGTTTCGGAGGCAGTGTGCAAATGCGATTGACATAACGTGAGGTCGAATTTATTTTTTAACGTGCGAAAGTTTCGCATGCGAATTTCGGACTCAGTGTGCAATGACCTTAAGGCTTGCCCTCAGCAGCTGTGGGTTAAGTCTGAGGTTTAGTGGGCTGTCAATGAGATGAGGGAAGAGAAAAAGTCTGTTCCTACCTCTTACATAAGAAGGTGCTTTAAAGGAATAGTTCAACCAAAAATAATAATTCTGTCAATAACTACTCATCATTATGTCTTTCCGAACCTGTATGACTTTTTTCTGTGGAGCATAAAAGGAGACATTTTGAAGATGTGCTAGTCTTCATCATAGAGTGAAGTTTTCAAACATTAAAGGGGTCATTGATTATGATTTTACTTTTTGACTTTAGTTAGTGTGTAATGTTGAGCACAAACAACATCTGCAAAGTTACGATGATCAAAGTTCAATGCAAAGGGAGACATTTTCTTTTACAGAAATTGCTTTTTAAGGACTACAACAAACGGCTGGTAGGGACTACAACAAGCTTCTTCCGGGGCTGGGAACACACAACAAAGCGGGTGAGGCCATGTTGGGCTGCTTTAGAGAAGCAGTAGAGTTGTTGTAGTAGAGTGTTGTTACCATGCCGTCATTTTACGCCAGACTTCTTCACAAACGAGGGTCAATTCAACACTGGATTTGCACAAAAGATGATGGCACATGCTAGTCGATGAGTTGAATCAACTCCACAGCAACTACATAAATTTATCCACTAACCATTCAGAAATGTCCAGATGCATTATAAAAGTTGTGATTTCTTCCTAAGTCTCTCCATCAGTGTCCGACGGTTTGAACATTGTAACGCTGAACACCGTTACTGACAATCGTCATTTTGGCTGCGTGAGATTCTCCAGCTTTGTTGTTGTTGAGCAACCGAAACATGAGCTGTTAAAGCTCCACCCTCTTCTGGAAAGGGGGCCAGGAGCAGCAGCTCATTTGCATTTAAAGGGTCACACACAAAAACAGCATGTTTTTGCTCACACCAAAATAGCGCTATAAAGAGCTATAATAAATAGTTTGATCACATTAGCAAAAAAAGTTCCACTATCCATTGTTAATAGTGTAGAAATGCATGAAGAACAGCTTAAACTGAAGTCACTTTCAAACCAAGCAGCTTTCTGGTGCTCAACGTGCCGAATTTGCACAACCAACTTAAACCAGTTGTGAAATATAGGGGAAAATTTCCGTCCTCAATTGAAACTCCCAAGCATATGGATTCCTTTTGAAATGACTGGATTTCAAAAATTAAATTTTGGCGTGCAACGGTAATTGTGACCACACTCATTCATTATAATTTCATAGGGAAAAAAAACGAAAAGATAATTTTGAGAAAATAATGACAGAATTTTAATTTGGGGGGTTAAACTATCCAAATGATGCAATATTCATATCAGTTGTCTGTCAGGAGATCATATTTGTCACTTCAAAATTTGTGTGTGAATGTTGTTTTGACACAAAAGATTTATTGGCTTCAAAGAAGTTGGTGTGCATTTGTTTTTGTGTTTGGCAACAGAGCCAGTAACTTTCTCTGTTTCTCTCTCTCAGACACTCTCTTGCTCCCTCATAGCTTTATTATTCTCAGTGAAACATTATACTGTTAAATAGCCCTGTTTTTCACTGCGACTGTTACTGATGTGAAGTCACATCGTCAGTATTGGTGTGCTTACACAGTATTTCATTTGTAACTGAATCAAGGTCAGTCTGTGGCTCATCGTTGTTGTGTGCAGAATCTTTTCAGTGAATCAGTTGATCTAGTTCACACGACCGGTCTAAATAATTTGTTCACAAATCAGACTGATCTGGTTCTCGTCTCGTGAATAAAGTAATGTCTTAAATTTCAGTCTGCCAGTACTTTCAGTATGTCAGATCTTGGATGTCGTTATGAAGATTTGTAGCTGAAATGACTCCTCTCTCCTCTTCCTGATTGCTATAGTTGAAAGTTATGTTTCCTTTTTCTGGAATGCAGTTCTTGGTCAAATGTGGTATTTGTGTAATTGTTATTTACAGCCTAGTGTAGGAGGTTTCTTTAGGCAGAATTTTTCTCTCTGACCTACACATAACAGCCACAGTGACGGGCATCAATGGTAGTTTTACTAACTTATTGCCCTATTACAGATAATACATAACAAAAGGGAAAAAACAAAACTTAGTAATTCAAAATATTGGCATAATATGTGTTAGTCTTGTGGTACAAGTTTTGTTTAGCGTGCAAGACGACTCTGGTTCAGTCTTGAACCAATATATTTGTGTTTTTATTATAAATCAAGCAAAAGTTCAACTTAACTTGACAGCCAGTGATCAGCAGACATTTTTGTGGATTTTTGTGTTCCACTGGAAAAAATATCATGATTTTGTTGACCAAATTTTGACATGTGAATGAGTGATGTCTGCCCAGTGTTTTAGTAATCATGCACCTTAATAATAATAATAATAATAATGATGATGATAATGATAATATATATATATATATATATATATATATATGTGTGTGTGTATATATATATATATATATATATATATATATATATATATTATGTGTGTGTGTGTGTGTTTTGTTTTGTTTCAAGTCTTAACCACTCAGTTAAAATAACATTTAAAACCACTCAGTTGGCATGAAGCTTCAGTCATCATAACAACAGTATTTCCTTATCTAAATGGGTGGAAGTACCCTATTTTATTAAAAATACTTTCAAGATCTGTTCACTTCTGCTTGTTAGCTCAGTGTTTCAATCATCTCTTGTCATACCCATGTTTGTCAAACTCTCACACAAACAATATAAGTGTGTGTAGGTTTTCCAGGTTCTCTCGAGAGGAAATGAATGAAGGCAGGATGCACTTGTGATCTGCACTGATAGTGTTTTTACCGGATGCAGCATGTTGAAGATTCTTTTGGGAATAATTTTGATGCAGTCTGTTTCCTATTTAGATTGAATGAATGTAAAAAAAAAAGGGTTAACTGACACACAAACTGAAGAGATGAGGATGAAAAGATGATTGTGTCGTGTTTGTGTGTTAATTTGCGTGCGGTTTTGTGTAGATTTCTCAAAGCATCAGTCAGTGATGTCATAAAAATAAACATGCAACTCTTAAGCAAACAACTGAGTTTCTGTATCCACGGTTTAATGCAAATACAAGGTGTGGCCGTATCAAATCAGTGTGTAAGCAGACACACAAACACTCTCCGGCTGGATCACAGACAGCACGAGTCATAAAGATGCATTCCAGATTTAACACACACACACACACATTCTGGTTCTACAAACTGCCCCCATCCACAGTGTATTAGTAATGTCTGGATGACATCATTGCCCTGGGGTTATATTAAGTCTAGTCAAGCTGTGTGACTTTATTCAATAGAAGGAAAAAATAACATACTTGTTGCGGTCATCCTAGTAACACATTGACTTGTGTTCGGTTGAATCAGATCAGGAAGTGATCTCATTAGATTGTCTAGAGCAGCAGAGAAAGACACCTTTATTGAGAA
The DNA here is from genome assembly GCF_024489055.1 of Chanodichthys erythropterus. Taxonomy (NCBI): domain Eukaryota; kingdom Metazoa; phylum Chordata; class Actinopteri; order Cypriniformes; family Xenocyprididae; genus Chanodichthys; species Chanodichthys erythropterus. The sequence continues at coordinate 19,914,677 of NC_090229.1, forward strand.
AACCACCTTTGCTTGAGACTCAGATCTAGGTTGTTGATTTTAGGATTGATTGAGAAAGTTCTTGTGATATGTTTTGAAGCTCTGTCATAAAAATTAAATGTGTGATTTATGCATATGTGATCAGTAAGCAATCCCTCCTAACATTACTTTATTTCAGATACACATTCAAAAGTTTGAGGTTATTTTTATTCATGAAGGACATATTAAATTATATATATATATATATATATATATATATATATATATATATATATATATATATATATATATATATATATATATATATATATTTATGATATAATATAATTGCAATGTTACAAAAAATTCTATTTCAAATAAATGCTCTTCTTTTGAACTTACTTTGCATCAAAGTGTAAAAAAATGTTCCACAATTTCCACAAAAATATTAAGGAGCACAACTGTTTTCAACATTGATAATAATAGTAAAGTAATATTAATAGAGTAATAGCTTTTCCATCACAAAGATAAATTACATTTTTAAAATCAGAAAAAAATATATTAAAAGAATATATAAAAAATTGTATTAATATTTCAAAATATTGCTTTTTTACTGTATTTTTATCAAATAAATGCAGCATTGGTGAGCATAGGAGACTTCTTTAAAAAAAAAAAAAAATTAAATCTTACCATTTATTCACGTAACAAATAATTGATGATGGACATTGAATTATTGAAAATTGATGCTAATATCCAGAAGTATGTGGCAAAATTAAACATAGCTGTAATGTGGTCGTCAAACCTGGTACTTACTTGCTGTATAGTTATGAAAATTAATCTACACCCCTGGAACATGAGTCAACCAATCAGAATGAAGCAATCAACAATACCACTGAATTAAGTGACTATGATTATGATGGTGTTCATCTGTGGGTTAGGGGAGTAATTATACAGAACGAACATAATTAGCCAGATATTTTATAAATCAGAGACCGCGCAGATTATGTTCGGGTTGTTTGGCGAGCTTCCCTCTATCCTTCTGCTCACATACACTCCATCACGAATGAAAATATAAACCCAGACACAACAAGCCAAACCTTAATGGTTAATGTGAAACCATCCATTACACTACAGCCTAATCCAGATCAGTCCATGTCACTTGCAGTAAACAGAGAAATTATTCAAAACAGTATTCAAACACACTGATTGTGTGTGTGTGAGTGTGTGTTAATAGACCGAGGGAATCCGTTACAGTACAGCAGTTGATCCCGTTCACTGGAGACCTCTGTGCTGATATGCTAATAGCTTCCTGTGTTTCTGCGGTCTGACGGAGAGCCAGACCACAATGCAGAAATGCTGAACAACACTGCTGTGTGTGTCTTAATGTTCATGAATTCCAGACTCACACAAATGTCATTTCAGATCAAGAGTGATTCACTGATGAAATGCATGGAACATTATCCTGTTTCTAGGCCAGAAAAATTGATCTGTGTGTGTGTGGTATGATCCTGTTTCATTGGTCTAAGTACAGTTGTGTCATACATGACCTGCAAAAACATTGTGTGTTGAGTTGTATGGTCAGGCCTGGGATCCTCTAAATCAGTGGTTTTGCTTTAGGACTTAGATATTGAATTTGTTTGTTTGTGTGTTTCAGGGCAGCAGGATGAATGTGGAGACTCTCAGTAAAGCTGAACTTCTGATGCTGCTCAGCATTCTGGAAGGAGAACTGGAAGCGCAGGATGTAGTCATACACTCACTCAGGGTAAGAGCACACACTTGGAAGCATGTGGTTGTTTCACATAGTGTTACCAAATGGAAATGGAAAAAATAACTAGAGAAAAGAAAGACAAGACAAATTATGATGTTGGCTTGACAAAGCCTTGTCTGAATTTTAAAAATATTTTTAAAAGGTATAAAATAGACAGACAGACATGAACTTCAGACCACATTAGACCTCCATTGACACCTAAGAAACCACATTTTTACAATGTTATGCACAAAATGGGCTCATTTCAAATTTGATGCCTGCTACAGGTCTCAAATTAGTTGGGACGGGGACATATTTACCATGGTGTAGCATCTCGTCTTCTTTTCAAAACAGTTTGAAGACGTCTGGGCATCGAGGTTACGAGTTTCTGGAGTTTTGGTGTTGGAATTTGGTCCCATTCTTGCCTGATATAGGTTTCCAGCTGCTGAAGAGTTTGTGGTCGTCTTTGACGTATTTTTCTCTATAGGTGAAATATCTGGACTGCAGGCAGGCCAATTCAGCACCCAGACTCTTCTACGACAAAGCCATGCTGTTGTAATAGCTGCAGTATGTGGTTTTGCATTGTCCTGCTGAAATACACAAGGCATTCCCTGAAATAGACGTTGTCTGGAGGGGAGCATATATTGCTCTAAAACCTTTATATACCTTTCAGCATTCATAGTGCCTTCCAAAACATGCAAGCTGCCCATACCGTATGCACTTATGCACCCCCATACCATCAGAGATGCTGGCTTTTGAACTGAACGCTGATAACACGCTGGTAGGTCTCCCTCCTCTTTAGCCCGGAGAACACGATGTCCGAAGAATGTCAAATTTGGACTCGTATGACCATAGAACACTAGGACACATAGGACACAACGGCGCTTCCGGACAATGTTCACATATGGCTTCCTTTTTGCATGAGTTGGCATCTGCAGATGGTACGGTGGATTGTGTTTACTGACAGTGGTTTCTGGAAGTATTCCTGGGCCCATTTAGTAATGTCATTGACACAATCATGCCGATGAGTGATGCAGTGTCGTCTGAGGGCCCGAAGACCACGGGCATCCAATAAAGATCTTCGGCCTTGTCCCTTACGCACAGAGATTTCTCCAGTTTCTCTCAATCTTTAGATGATTTTATGCACTGTAGATGATGAGATTTGCAAAGACTTTGCAATTTGACGTTGAGGAACATTGTTTTTAAAGTATTCCACAGTCTTTTTACACACTCTTTCACAGCTTTGCCCATCTTTACTTCTGAGAGACTCTGCATCTCTAAGACATCCATTTTATAGCTAATCATGTTAAGCTGGGCACACATTTAACGACTATCTAAAAAATTCTAAGACTGTGATCAACATACAGAAATTGTTTCCTGAGACTGAAGCCGATTTAAATACTTATACATGGAATTTAAACACCGACTGTAATCGCAGACTGAACGCAACTGGCTCTGACTGGACGCGTTTAAACGCGATCAGTCATAAGTATCATTTACATTCATAATCGGCCTTACAATCGTTAAGTGTGTGCGCGGCTTTACAGACCTGATATCAATTAACTTAATTAGTTGCCAGATGTTCTCCCAGCTAAATCTTTTCAAAATTTCTTGCTTCTTCAGCCACTTGTTACCCCTGTGCCAACTTTTTTTGAGACCTGTAGCAGGCATCAAATTTGAAATAAGCTAATTTAGTGGATAAAAGTGTAATTTTTTTCTAGGCATCGGCTATTTACACTAAATGCAAATTGCATATTTTCTTAGCGATAGATGCTATTTACACTAAGTGAAAATAGCAATATATTCTGTTTACACTAAGTGACAATAGCAGCATTTTCTTGGCGATATACTATTTACACTAAGTGAAAATAGCGATAGATTATTTACACCATGTAAAAGTATCAGTTCTTTGCAATAAGAGTAAATAGTAATTAGATGTTATCTATATTTTATATTGTCAGATACTATTTGCATCTCAGTATTTTTGTAAATAAACAGGATGCAATAATATTATAGAGTGTAAATGATTGTATTTATTAAAATTATTGAATGGATACTGCCTTTTTGGGAGAATAAAAACCCTCCCTACACCTTCTCTAACCCACCCAATAAACTCTTTTAATATTATTAAACACTCGTTTACAGTTTATTTCCACTTTTAGAACATTATTTTAACCTTACTCCTTACTCGCTTCTCAGCTCTGTGTATAGATTTGTGTTATATAACAGGTTATATGTTATGATAAGTGTGGACTGGTTGTCAGGAACCACAGGAAGTATGTCAGAGGGGGTTCTCAGGAAAGAGGCAGAGAGGAGAACAATGGCAGGCAGTGCTATTCCTGTAAAACATACACACACACACACACACACACACACACACACACACACACACACTCACAGAATGTCAAGCTCCAAAATGACAAAGTACCATAAAAGTATCATACAGCTTGTGTCCATATAATGAAATCTGATGTGCTTTTAAGATGGCTTAAGTTAAAAATAGTTTTATCTTGTTTAACTTTAGATTATTAGGACTTATAAATTGCAAAATGACAATATACCTAAAAATTAAAAATTAGAGGTAGTTATTTCATATTTGATGTTCATTCATTAACTACTGAACTGTTAAGAATTGTCATGTTTTTAATTACTAATAAAAGTCATTGAAATATTACAGATATATTTTACATAAAATATGAACTATGAATACATTTTTTTATATAAAAATATTAAAATAAATAACTAAAAATGTAAGTATGAAGGTGTCTTTTGTACAACCCGAATTCCGGAAATGTTGCGACATTTTTTTTTTTTACATTTGAATAAAATGAGAACTTTCAAATCAAATCACATGAGCCAATATTTTATTCACAATAGAACATAGATAACATAACAAATGTTTAAACTTAGAAATTTTACACTTTTATCCACTAAATGAGCTAATTTCAAATTTGATGCCTGCTACAGGTCTCAAAAAAGTTGGCACGGGGGCAACAAATGGCTGAAAAAGTACGAAATTTTGAAAAGATTCAGCTGGGAGAACATCTAGCAACTAATTAAGTTGATTGATATCAGGTCTGTAACATGATTAGCTATAAAAGGGAAGTCTTAGAGAGGCAGAGTCTCTCAGAAGTAAAGATGAGCAGAGGCTCTCCAATCTGTAAAAGAGTGTGTAAAAAGATTGTGGAATACTTGTTCCTCAACATCAAATTGTAAAGGCTTTGCAAATCTCATCATCTACAGTGCATAACATCATCAAAAGATTAAGAGAAACTGGAGAAATCTCTGTGTGTAAAGGCCGGAACACACCAAGCCGATGCCGACGAACTAGTGGAACTAGTGGCAGACTGCGGGGTTGGCTCACGTCGACAGCGTCTGTGTCCAAAGTTGCCTTGACACACCAAACCGACGCTAGACAGCCGACGGCCAAGTAGCACGTCAGTTCTGCGGCTGCGTGAGTTGAAATGTCTTTCCGAACCAGCAGGTGGCAGTAGCTGAACAGCCAGTCAGAATGATCAGATGGTCCGACGGACTGTCAAGCTCCGACGCCGATTCAACTTTTCGAATCGGCTGAAAGAAAGCAGATGAGGACAAACTTTAGCCGACTGTGCGGAACACACTGAGAAAACTTAGTCGGCCGACGAACAAAAATTGCCCGATGGCCGACCGTCGGCTTGGTGTGCCTTTAGGGACAAGGCAGAAGACTTTTATTGGATGCCCGTGGTCTTCGGGCCCTCAGACGACACAGCATCACTCATTGGCATGACTGTGTCAATCATCAGCTCTATCATGCAAAAAGGAAGCCATATGTGAACATGGAACAGAAGCGTCATTGTGTCCTGTGGGCCAAGGCTCATTTAAAATCAACTGTTTCAAAGTGGAAAACTGTTCTTTGGTCAGACGAGTCCAAATTTGACATTCCTATTGGAAATCACGGATGCCGTGTCCTCCGGGCTAAAGAGGAGGGAGACCTACCAGCGTGTTATCAGCGTTCAGTTCAAAAGCCAGCATCTCTGATGGTATGGGGGTGCATAAGTGCATACGGTACGGGCAGCTTGCATGTTTTGGAAGGCACTATGAATGCTGAAAGGTATATAAAGGTTTTAGAGCAACATATGCTCCCCTCCAGACAACGTCTATTTCAGGGAATGCCTTGTGTATTTCAGCAGGACAATGCAAAACCACATACTGCAGCTATTACAACAGCATGGCTTCGTTGTGGAAGAGTCTGGGAGCTGAATTGGCCTGCATGCAGTCCAGATCTTTCACCTATAGAGAAAAATACGTCAAAGACGACCACAAACTCTTCAGCAGCTGGAAACCTATATCAGGCAAGAATGGGACCAACACCAAAACTCCAGAAACTCATAACCTCGATGCCCAGACGTCTTCAAACTGTTTTAAAAAGAAGATGAGATGCTACACCATGGTAAACATGTCCCCGTCCCAACTAATTTGAGACCTGTAGCAGGCATCAAATTTAAAAATTAGCTCATTTTGTGCATAAAATTGTAAAATTTCTCAGTTTAAACATGTTATGTTATCTATGTTCTATTGTGAATAAAATATAGGTTCATGTGATTTGCAAGTCGATATATTTAATTATAGTCAATATATTTAACTATATATCGAACATATATTTTCATTTTATTCAAATTTAAAAAACGTCCCAACATTTCCAGAATTTGGGTTGTAACATATTATAACATAACTTACATTTCTGAATTCTGAGTCTTTATTCAGTTTTTCAGTGCCTGCTTGTGCATACTGTGTTTTATAATGACACACTGACCTTACAGTGAATAAAAAATGGAACTTCTTGACACCTAAACTGAGCAGACCTAAATAAGTGTTAGCACAGAGCCCAGATTTCTCTATCATTACTCAATCTTTCATTTCATTTTATGCTTTGATAAGCACGCAAATTAAATCAGCTGTGCTCAATTGAGTCCTCAAAACTAAAACAAATGTAGTTAATTTTGGTGTGTACTCAAACTGACACACAACAGAAGCCCACAGTGTTCCCTCTGGATATATATAGTATGTGTGTTTTATTAGGTCTGTAATTATTCTGTCTGATGCTTTAGTTAAAGAGTTAACTCCGTGTTAATAACAGAGAACAGCAGCTTCTCATGAGCTCAGGGGTGTGTGTGGGAAAGATGGAAACATGAGACGAGGGGCTCTGGTGTCTCACTGTGACCTGCTGATCAACTGCTGACTGTTTGCACTGCAGTCTGAGATTGACTTTGAAAACAACACAGAGAGAAGCTAAACTCATCTGAAAGTGAGTCGTAATGTGTGTGTGCGCGTTCACATTACATAGTATTATAAAGCACACACATATTTGTATTTTGCAAGGTAATTGTCTTTCACAAACATCTTATATATGCGAACTGGCTTTGTTTACACTGCACACAAATCTGATTTGGTTTTCAAATTCAATCTTTTGGTCATTTCGCAAATGATCCACTTACAGTCTCATCTGAAACCATTTGTTCAGACAACAGCCAGGTTTCCATATGTGTGTTTTCTAGATATCGCATAAAAATACTGTACGGATACACAAATATGTGAATAAAATTTCTAAAATGTGCATGAAAAACATGAATGCTTGTTTCAAGTTTGTTCAGAAGACGTGCACATAAACTACAAAGAAAATTTAATTGTTTTTGAAATAATGTTTTGAAAGATACGTAATATAAAAACATGAAATATTATTCTATTTTAATATATTTTAAAATGTAATGTATTCCTGTGATGGAAAAGTTGAAATTTCAGCATCATTACTTTAGTCTTCAGTGTCACATGATCTTTCAGAAATCATTCTAATACACTCTAAAAAATGCTGGGTTAAAAACAACCCAAGTTGGGTTGAAAATGGACAAACCCAGCGATTGGGTTGTTTTAACCCTGCAGTTGGGTTAATTGTTTGCCCAACCTGCTGGGTAGTTTTATTTAAACCAACTATTATTTAAAAATTGCTATATGGCTAGCTTAAAATGAACCCAAAATAGTTGGGAAATGAAAAACCAGATGCAATTAGAGACAACAATAATAGACAAAAGGTGAATGTTTATTAATAAGCTTTAATATTTTATTAATAAAATGTAATAGTTTATTAATATAAATGTATTAATAAGCAATTTAATAAATGTTTATTGTTTAATAATTATTAATTGAACATTAATAAATGTTCATTTCCAACATACTTTGGGTTCATTTTAATTAAGCAATACAGTAATTTTTAAACAATAGTTGAGTTAAATAAAACTACCCAGCAAGTTGGGCAAACATTTAACCCTACCGCTGGGTTAAAACATTTTGGTTCATTTGGTGATTTGGTCCTCAAGAACCATTTTTTTATCATTATAAATGTCGAAAACAATTGTGCTGCTTAATATTTTTGTGGATATTTTTTGAAGGATTCAAAATAAAAAAAATTTTGGTAATAGAAATATTTTGTAACAATCTATAAGTTTTTACTGTCACTTTTGATCAATTTAATGCGTACTTGCTAAAAAAGTATTAATATCTTAAAAAGAAACTTTTAAATGGTAGTTTAAATATACTACTTGGTTGGAAACAGAAATAGTATAGTCACTATCTGGTGCATCTGCCTTAGTTGCTGATATCCAAAACCCGTTGACGCATTTACTATTTACTACATTGTGAAAATGTCAGATTTCAAACAACACATGGATGTGGTTTCAAATGGGTACATTAAACATCACATTTCATTCCTTTTTTGCTGTTTAGACTATAAATAACTAAGCAGATTTGAGGGGGATTTTTGAAATCAGATTTTTGCTTCCTGTCTGAACAAAGCCTTGGTGTGTAAGATGTTTGTTTCTCTCTCTCTTTAGGTTTAGGCCTCTTTTACTGCTCAGCCCCAGGCAAGATGCTATGTGTGTGTGTGTGTGTGTGTGTGTGTGTGTGTGTGTGTGTGTGTGTGTGTGTGTGTGTGTGTGTCTTCAGCTTCATTTGACTTGCTTCCTGGCCAGTAAGGGCTTTATTCACAGAGGGAACCATGAGAGGCCCTTGGGGCTCTTGAGTCTTTGATCATCAATGTTGGGTTGTGTGCGTGTCACTTCAGTGCTCTCAGAAACTCCTGTATGTCCTGGCAGTGGTGAAGCAGTGCATGCTGGGAGAGGAGTATCAATCACTTTAAATGTTCTGAAAGCCTCCAGATCAGCTGCATTTTTCCAGAAACAGCAGTGCACTTTTTGCTCCTCCTTTTGAGTTATTTTCCCATGGCTCATTCTGATGTAACAGAGGAGCCAATATCCCCAGGGCTGGCGGTTAAAATGGGAAACCAGCCGTTATAATGACTCACTCGCCGTTTCATCATCTAAGCCTTATAAAGAAAGATCAGGTCTGTTCACAGGTCTCTGAAAGGGGAATTTCATGAATAGGGCATTCCATGTCAAAATCACAATCCAAACAGACTAAACAAGCCAGTTTATTTTGTCCTAATAGGGAGGATGTCAAACCCCCGTGCTTTACCTTATAAATGTGTCATTTACACACATACACTCACAGAGAAAACCAATGGGGTTCTCCACTGTTCTGCACCGCCTGGAGTGTGTGTCTTTGTGTTGATTAGAGGGGTGCTGGATTCCTTCGGTGTGAACTTCCTTCCAGGAAGTCTCCCGATTCCTCTCTGTCTCCGATGGTAAGCGCCTCAGATCAGCAAGAGCTTGATTAAAAACAGCGACAGCACAAGCAGCATCCTGCTCTGTCCTGCACATTCAATACTAATCCAACAGAAACACACACACACATAGAGTAAAATAATATTTTTAGTCAGTAAATTACTGTAAAAAATAAATAAAATGACGAATCATGTTGCATTGTGGGATCCCACTGTGAGGGAATACCCATAAGCCCCTGCTTTTAAATAATGTAATCAATTATGCTTGGATGAGACTTTTAGCTCTAAGTAACAACAATTTATATAATCCTTTCAAAATCTTTAGCTTTTTCTAATGTTGTTGAAATTGTTTTATTACTTTGATTTTAATGCACTATGAGTTAAAGTTGGCATGAAATGGAAATTGTGATAGTCCTTTCTTCTCTATTGTCATGTATATCTGAGTAAAATGGCTTCTCGGACAAGAAAAAATGTAGGGCGGAGCCACGGGACTTGATTTTGTCCATTAGGGATTGATTTGATGGTTGTGGTTTGCCATTGCTGTGATGTCATGTGAGTGACAGGTTGTCCCGCCCTCGTGCCAGTAAACGCATCATCAGTGAAGACATGAGATGTCGCTGCAAGAGGAAGGGGAAGTTATTTTGTTTAAAGAATATGAGGGCACATGAATTTTAAAAAATAATGGCACACAGAGATAAATGATTTATAATAAATACTGTAATATTCCATAAAAATAAGAATTGTCAATTTTGACTTCATTGTCACTTTAAAGTTGAACTTATCTTTAGAAGAAACCTGCTATTCTACTCTGTTTTTGTTTGGTTTTACCAATAACCCTTTCACATCGGAACACAAATTAAGATATTTTTGTTGAAATCCGATGGCTCAGTGAGGTCTGCATAGCCAGCAATGACATTGCCTCTCTCAAGATCCATTAATGTACTAAACATATTTAAATCAGTTCATGTGAGTACAGTGGTTCAATATTAATATTATAAAGCGACGAGAATATTTTTGGAGTGCCAAAAAAACAACTTATATAGTGATGGCCGATTTCAAAACACTGCTTCAGGAAGCTTCGGAGAGTTATGAATCTTGAGTCAAATCAGCGGTTCGGAGCGCCAAAGTCACGTGATTTCAGCAGTTTGGCAGTTTGACACGCAATCCGAATCATGATTCGACATAAAAGATTCATAATGCTCCGAAGCTTCCTGAAGCAGTGTTTTGAAATCGGCCATCACTATATAAGTCTTTTTTTTTTTTTTTTTGGCGCACCAAAAATATTCTCGTCGCTTTATAATATTAACATTGAACCACTGAACTCACATTAACTGATTTAAATATGTTTTTAGTACCTTTATGGATCTTGAGAGAGGAAGTGTCATTGCTGGCTATTGAGGCCTCACTGAGCCATCGGATTTAAACTAAAATATCTTAATTTGTGTTCTGAAGATGAATGAAGGTCATACGGGTGTGGAACGGCATGAGGTTGAGTAATAAATGTCATTATTTTCATTTTTGGGTGAACTAACCCTTTAAAACCGTAATTACCTGCAGAGCTATTATGGTATAGGCTAATTCTGTAAGTATAGCAACTATGCCACTAATTTACAGTAAATTGCTGCACACAGAAAGCAGTGAAATGAGTAACTAATGTACAAACAAAATGTCTTGAGACTGAAATGGCTAAATATAGAAGCTGGATTTCTTGTGGGAAAAGCAGTTGCTAGTGTGTGTAGTGCTGTGTGTCCTGGTAGACTATTATTGTTTGTGTGGGTGATGTCTGCCGTGTTAGATCTGAAGAGAGACAAAGTGACTGAAAGGATTGTGGATTTTCTTTTAATATATTTTTAAAATGTAATTTATTCCTGTGTGGTGCCACCACAGCATCATTACTCCAGTATTCAGTGTCACATGGTACTTTAGAAATAATTTTAATATGCTGCTGCTCAAGAATAATTTCTTAATTTTATCATAATTGAAAACAGTATTTTTGTTAAAAAAAACTATGACACATTTTTTTCAGAATTCTTTAAGTTCAATAAAACAACATTTATTTGAAAAATAAATATGTTATAACATTATGAATGTATTTACTGTCACTTTTGATCATTGTTCTTTCAAGAAATAATCATAGAGACCTCAGACTTTTGAATGCAGTATATCAAAATGTATGTTGCCAGGACAATGCCTGTGGTTGCTAAGGTGTGGTTCCTTACTCTTTTACCCACTTCAAAAGATTCTATCATGTTCTCTCCTTCATTGTTTGTTTGTCTACAATATTTTTCACTCAATTTATCATCCACCATGCAATATTGAAGGCCTAATCACTTAAAAAAGTAGCAGCACATCAGCTCAACTCAGCAAGCTGCAAATAGTGCTGGATGAGTTTAATAATTGGTGTATTACAGGTTTGTTCAAATCTACAACCCATAGTATGAGTGATAGTAATAGTGATGTTTGCCTTTCCGCTGTCTCATCTGTTTCCTTCAGTTGTCTCTCTCTCTCTCTCTCTCTCTCTCTCTCTCTGATCTCTGTATAAGGTCGCTCAGAGGCCAGCAGGGCCACAGATTGGGGCCTCCAGGGCTGGAAATGAACTGTAATTTACTGTAATGATGTAGAGTAGTAAGCAGCGCTGCTTAAGGCTGAAGTTAAACAAATAAATTATCCGACCTGGTGGTCTGAGACACACTTAACACATTTACACAGCTTCATCAGACATATAGTAGTAGAGTATGAATTTCTGCTCAACACAGTGACAGAAAGTGTCAACAACAGCCTGTATTTTAATGGGTATTGTGGTTATTGATGTTCACACCCATTAAACACCACACCCTCTGTGATTCTCTGTGTTATTAAAAGACTTGATCAGCAGATAATAACCAGCAAACGGCGGAAGCTGAGGTCTCTTGAAGTCTGGTTGGTTAATATGACTCTCTTTCCCACATGCATTGTGATTTAGCAGATAACAGTCTACATTTTTTTGTTTGTGTTGGTGTTTAAGAAGAACACAAAGGTGTGCTCAAGAAAATTCCAACTATGTAGGCGTCATGTACTGTACACGTTAGCCTAATGAGTTGATTTTTTGCCGCTATTTCACAGTAACATATTACATATTAGATATATTAGAGATGTTTTAATAATCAGGATTGACCAAAATTGCATATTAATTTGTACAATGGCCATTTCCTTTGTTTAAGGTGACCTTTGCTGTCATCAAGTGATCATATAAAGTTAAAGTCATCATCCAAAAGTGCGCACATTTGGAGAAAAACACATTTACCTCATATTTCATTAGATAGAATATAAGCCAGGCCATACGGGCCATAATTATCGAGGTCAGAAAATGTTCCCCCGAGAAAATTTAGATTTCCCTGGTGTACTTATGTGCAGTTTTAAGACGTTTTAAGGCCAACAAATTGGATAACAATAGCTTTAAAGGTGATAAAGAGGATCTTTTCGTCGACTGAGAAACCAAAGACTGTTACTTAGTTTTTTAAATGAGCGCATGCGTAAGAACAACCCCCCCTCCTTTCGAGGGAACGCCTCCCAAAACTCATGCACAAGTATTGGAACACGAGTGTTTACCACCAGCATTCACTGTGTCATGTTTTTTGGATTAATTATGTCGGACTCACCGCAGGTAACTCATAATCTGCAGTTGTTACTCCTGTCTCCTGACAAAAACATCGCGTGCGGCGTCTGTGGAGTGTGGAAAGTTACTGGAGCGTGCAGCCGCGCACATCTCACAAGGAACGTCATGGCAGTGATTAACAAGCCAGAGGGCCAATCCGCGCACGTCTCTCACAATGAATGTCACGGCAGTGATTGACAAGCCAGAGGGCCAATCGTTTATGCGATGATCGCGTAAACGATTGGCTGATGTTTTTAAGGCCCTACCTCGTGCACAGATGATGTATATTAATATTATTCCTTTCAGTGCACCTAATAAATAGTCTTTTATCAGTTAGTAAAGACTGTTTCAAGTAATATTACAACTCTTTAGCACCTTTAAAACCATGTCAACAAATACATGCATGCACAGTTTTGAGGCAGCTTTAATCGCATGTTTGGTAATTTCATGACTTAACTTACAACAGAACAACTACAGTCATTGTTCGTAGTTTCTTTTATGCTTTATTTAAGCTATAATAAAGTAATTATGCAGCGCGCGCCAGCGCATTTGCGCATGCAATTCTTGAGTGCGCGCGATGAGCACAGTATAACCACTGATTGGTTAAATTTTACTGCTTTACATGTTAAATTTTCTGAGTTTTACCGACATAGTCTGACAACATCTCATCTGACCGGAGTTCACTGTTGTTCAACTGAAGCTCCCTCGTCGTCACCTAACGTTACCTTTTCCGCGCTAGTTTGACTTGTGCCTGGCGCTGAGGCGAAGTCGGAATGTGCGTCTGAAAAGTGTCCCGAAAAGTGTCGCACCCTGTATGTATATATATGTAGAATACAGCAGGATGCACCATGTGTGTCGCTCAGAACATAAACACATGTCTATTCCAGCCCTTCATTCTGTGTTTGTGTGTGTATGTCTCCCATCTGCCGATCTATTTAGCAAGACCACCCCATCCCTCCTAAATTAGTTACACTGCCCCCCGTTCCAGTCCTCACACAAGCGCACACATGCACAATGAGTAGTGAACAACACCCCCTACAGCTGGGCCTTTTGTGCTGTGAGCCCCCCCTCTCCATCCCATCAGCCCAGGGGAGGTTTAACACCTGCCTGCAGAGGAGGGGTCAGGGCTGTGATTATATTTTGGGAAAATAGATCTGATAGTGACCAGCTGTATTTGTATCATGGTGTGTTTAGAAATCCTGCTCTCTCTTTCTGTCTCTCAAAAAACCACATAGATTATATGCAAACATAATGAAAGATATTTATCAGTCATCTTATGAACTTGCAGTGTTTCAACTCATCAAGACACCTCAGTGAAAACTAGATACTTATTACTTTCTGTTTATCTTTGACCTTTATTTCAGGCACAACAGAGAGATTCATTTGTTCAGGAGCGATATGGACAGTATGACCTCCGTGACCCCTTCGTAGCGCTGCTGAGGGACAGCGAGCTGTCGCAGGCTCAGGATGATGGAGGGCAGAGTCCCGTGTGTCTGAACCCGCTGGGCGTGTTGAAGCTGGTGATGGCCCACTGCACCAATATGAAGGAGAAAATGATGAAACAGCTCGCCGCTGCAGAGAGGAGACATCGACGGGTGAGAGACAAAAAGAGTCTTGAGCTGCATACCTAGGCTGTATATTTTGGCTCCTAACGTGAAGGCTGTTCTAGCTTAACAGCATGCTAGTGCTAAATCAGCTGTAGGCGTTAAAACTGTAGTGAGGAGTGTCGTTTATGTCACTTCAATCAGTCACTTTGGAGGTTACACAATTGTTAGGAGGCTGGGTTTGAAGGTAGCTGCCTATATAGACAGCAGACTAGCTCACAAGTTCTTGGAACGGAGCTTGAGTGCATGTATTGTATGCCTACCCTGAACCTGGACTGGTTTGTTCAGTTCTTTGGAACGTTTAATCATTTTATAAACATTGTATGAAAGATTAATCCAAAATTTAACACAACTATTATCACTGTTATGTGCATTGGGTGGTGACTTATTTTAAAGGGTTCAGATCTCTGAATAAAAGGGTTTGATCCTTTGAAACACAAACCCATTTTAATCAAACATTCTTTATTTTCTCTATATGTATACTAACTAACAAGAAATGCATAATGTAAGGTTCACCCAATAACGAAAAAAATAAAAAATAAATATGTATATATATATATATATATATATATATATATATATATATATATAATAAACTGTATAACATGTATATTCACCACCAGTACATTCTTAAATGCACCAAATATACTTGCATATTTGGCTAATATAGAGATTCTGAAATTCTGTTAGAATGTTAGTAACCAAAAAGTTTTGGTGCCCATTGACTTCCATTGTATGGACAGAAAAAAAACAAGACATTTCTCAAAAATCTTTCTTTTACATTCCACAAAAGAAAGTAGGGATGTACCGAAATGAAAATTCTGGGCTGAAACCAAACATTCTGAATGCACTTGGCCGAAAATGCACTTGAAACTGAAAATGCTTTTAAAAAAATACTTATTTATAATTTTAAATCAGCTTTTTTTGGGGTATAATTGTGTCAATATTAGACTTTTTAATGAAATTCAATAATTTAATAATACTGAATTTAAAAAATATGACACGGCAGGACAGGGCAGGGTGGGCGGGGCAGTATATATTTTCAGCTCAAATTATCAGCCAGAAATGCCATAGGCGTTAATATTGCATCATTATTTACTCATTATTTACAGTGTGAGTAAATAATATTGTGTCCTCAGAAAAATTATCGGCTGAAATTTCGGTGCATCCCTAAAAATGTAAGTCATACAGGTTTGGCAGTGTGAGTAAATAATGACACAATATACATTTCTATCCCTCAATCAAAAAAGATATTGTTTTGAGAAGAACACATGATCATTTTCACAATTAATGTGACTCAAATTAACATCATTAACTATTAGTTATTATTAAGAGGATGCAGCCATAATTAGTCATTTTTCTTGTCCTGATGTTTGAATGTGTGTGTACCTGCAGGTAATAGCTGATTTAGAAGAAGAGAAACGACGACGTGCTCAAGACGCTGCTGCGGGTGATGACATCACTGCCATGCTGGAGAGGGAACGAGACAGACTACTGCAACAGGTAACCAGGCAACGGCAACAAAATACATATACACATGCACACACTGTACCATTATAAATACATCTTAAACTTCAAAATAAAAGCAACCACGGCACCCTGTGCCAGAGGATTTTGTGTGGCTCTGTTGTGTAACAGTATTAGTGCAGGTCCTTGTTTTTAAGAGGAAAGGCTCCATTGTTTTTATTAACTGTGGGGCAGGAGAGTCCGTCTGCCTGTGTGTGTGTGTGTGTGTGTGTGTGTGTGTGTGTGTGTGTGTGTGTGTGTGTGTGTGTGTGTGTGTGTGTGTGTGTGTGTGTGTGTGTGTGTGAAGACATTGTTTGTTTGTGTTTTTATAGGGTTAGGATAAGGTGATATTATGGTCAAAGTACAGACTGTGCAGTATTATGTAAAAGCCCTTCCTGCCCTGCCCTGGGTTTTCCTTACAAGCACACACACTCTTATTCTGGATGCTTGGCCATGTCTCTCACATTCTGCAGCTCATAGGGGCCTGAAGTACTTTCACTGCAGTGAACAACCTGCTTTATTTCATTAACTTATGTTACAGCTGTAAGTAAACACATTACAACACTAACACAGATACATGATTGCACAATATAAATAATGTATGTATGTATGTATGTATATATACACTGAAGCTAATGAAGTTTGTGGAGATTGTGACATCAGATATCTAAAAGATATTCAGTTTTGTTTGAGGCAGGAAGAATCAAGTAAACAGGGGTCTCCAAACTCTGTCCTGGAGGGCCAGTGTCCTGCAGAGTTTAGCTCCAAGTTGCCTCAACACACCTGCCTGGAAGTTTGCCTAGTGAGTATGCCTAGTGAGACCTTGGTTAGCTGGTTCAGATGTGTTTAATTGGGGTTGGAGCTAAAGGACTCCATGACTGAGTTTGGAGACCTCTGCTCTAGAACAGGAATGTCCAATCCTGCTCTTGGTGGGCCACTGTCTTGCAAAGTTTAGCTCCAACCCCAATTAAAAAAAACACCTGAAACAAATAATCGAGGTCTCACTAGGCATACTAGAAACTTCCAGGCAGGTGTGTTGAGGCAACTTGGAGATAAACTCTGCAGGACACTGGCCCTCCAGGACCGTGTTTGGACACCCCTGCTCTAGAACAATAGTACTGTATATTGGCTGCTATCTATATAATGTTATTTCATTGTCACTCTACTAGCTTCTTTGAATTTTTAAAGTGACATCACTTGCTTTTCTTCTTCACAGCTGGAGTTTGAGAAGGCTCAAGTCCAGAGTTTAGAACGTGAGAGGTCAGTTCTGTCAAATCAAGCTGAGGAAGATTTAGCACAGCAGCAGCAGTTATCCTCGACACTGGCTAAAGAATGTCAGAAGGCTACAGCACGGGCAGAGGAGGAGAGCCAGCGTGTTGCAGACCTCAGCCGCCAACTGGAACAGGAGAGCAGTACCATCGAAATCCTAAAGCGAGAGCTTGAAAACGAACACGCTCGTGCTCAGCAGATAGAGGCGAGAGCTGAGAAAAAGCTGGCTGAATTTGATACGGAGCACGAGCAGATGAGAGGGAAACTACTGAAGGAAGAAAAACGATATCAAGAGCTTTTGGAGCAGTTCAATAGTCTAAAGAAAGAGTTGGATGAAATGAAAGAAAGAGAAAAGGCAAGGCTGGAAAAGGATAATGAAGAAAAGGAAAAAATCCCACAAAAAGCAACTTCAGGTATCATGCCTCCTCTTAGTCAAACAGAAGTTGATGGCAAACCTGTTGGATCTAAATCATCTCCTCAACACAAACAAAATGGTCAACACACTCCCAGAGAACCGCAGTCTCCAGCAGAAGAGAGGTGCAAGGAAGGGGGATTGGCAGACAATGGGGTAATGCTCCCTGGAGGAAGTGGGGCCTTACAGTGTCTCTCCCCCAGCAGTCCTGCCTCATCCTCTCTTAGCTCGTCTCCTTGCTCTTCCCCTGTATTGACCAAGCGTCTGGCCTCTATAGGTTGCTCTAGTCCGACCTATCCCTCTTCTTACCAGGCCAGCATCAACCAACGATTCCAAGCAGCACGCCACAAGTTTCAGCAACAAGCTGAGGTAGACCAGCAACATGGAGGAGCTGTTGTCCATTCTCCCAGAGACCTCTCTCCCACTGCCGCCACTCCTGCCACTCCTCCTCCAGACAATTCTACTGCAAAGCAGATTGCCCGCAACACTGTCACTCAGGTGCTGTCACGGTTTACGAGCCAACAAACAGCAAGTAAACTCCCTCCATCCAACAGCTCACCCTTTGGCACTGATTACCGCAACCTGGCTGCTGCCTCCTCACCCACAGGGAAGAGCCCAGGGATTCTCTCTCCAGGGATCCGGTCACCAATAATTCCTAGGACGGAGAAGATTCATCCACCTCCTGTTCCCCCCAAAAAGCAGGGGGTCAACCAGTCTCCTAACTCACCGGTTCCTTCTGGCAGGGCCAGCCACTTCCCCGAGCTCTCTGGGAGCTGTGGTCTCACCAGTGGTCAGGAAGATGCTAAAGAGCTTGACTTGGTCATGTCGTCATCTAGTTAACCAGCCTAGAGTCCACAATCGATCCTTAGCCTTATTCACTCCATTCCCTCCCGTGGCATCTAAAGCACTCTGTGAACCTCAAGGTTGACTTCTTTTATTATTTTCACCCTGATTGTCTAGTGTTGTAGTTGTCGATTCTTATCCTCAAGTACCCTGTTTTGGATGTCTCCTTTATCTGACACAGTTCAGGCCTTGTAAGCTCTACTAATGAGCTGATGTGTTAAATAGGAAAGACATCCAGATTGTTCAGTGCTGTGATACTCCAAGACTGAGAACCATTGGTCTTGTGCAGGGGTAGCCAACCCTGATACTGGAGAGCTACAATTCCTGCAGAGTTTTGCTCTAACTTTAATCCATCACACCTAAACCATCTTAGAATTACTTGAAGATGATTTAAATGCAGGTTGTTTTGGAGCAGTGTTGGAACTGAACTTTTCAGGAAGGAAGCAAAAGGGTTGCTCTCTAGAAGCAGATTTGGCTACCCCAGTCGAGTATACCTTCCCCCAACCCAAGGGTGTCCAACCGTGCTTTTGGAAGGTCCAGCCCTAATTAAACACCTGAACCAGTTAATTGGGGCCTTCAGAATTGCGAGAAAGGTCCAGGTGGGTGTGTTGGAGCATGTTTGAGGTAAACTCCGTACAAAGGTGTCTGTACAAAGTAGGATTAAACTTTCCTGCTTTATCCACACTGGACTGGTCTCTCAGATGTGTGCTCAGAGGTGATGCCCCATTGAAAACATTTGGTATCCCAGAACAAACCTTTAATCTGAGCCTAACCCATCCAAACTGTCAAATTTTGAAAGGAAACTACACTCACACAACTTAACCAATCAAATACTGCTCCTATAAGATTCAATCTATTTAAATGCTTTTTAATCTCCCTTTTTAATATTTTATTGTTATTATTTTTAAAAGATTTTTATTTATATTAATAATGTTATTTGTTATTAGTCCATTCCTGATGACCTGCACAGATAAAAATGGAAGTATATAAATTAGAAATATGTTATGAAATCAAGCAAATGCAATACTGATTAACCAAGTCTTCAATTAATCTTTCAGTCTTGTGCTACTAATGAGAAAATTCTCAATCTGTCTTGATGTATCTGGTGAATGTGTGACGTTTATATATTAAGTTTATGGTAAAATGTATAAACCGTTGGCTTTCTGTTGAGCGGTCATATGATATGATGTGTAGGTGCTGTTCTTGAGTCAAAGTCGAAATTAACTACTGGAGATACTTTGAAGAACTGATATGAAGCGGTCATGGAAAACCTCTGTCCTACTGTATTGCACCATGACTACATCGTCCTCTAGTGTCAATCTGAAGTGCTGCTCAGGAAGCTGCCGTCTGGTGGTAAAAACCAGCCAAACCACAATACATTCTCTATAAATGAGGGTTAAAATGCTTGTGTATATGCCACACATATTCTCAGACATTGTTAAAATGATTGTAAACAATATTTAGAATCAAGTCAAAATGTTCTATGAATGCATTTCTGGATCTAATAACATGCCTTGATATATATTACTCCATCATTGCTCTTAATATTATGTTTATACTGGGCAGCCTTGTATTTAAAAATTTTATCTTAATTGAATACTTGGTAGAAACCATAGCACCAGTTTACATGATTAACAACCATGGTAAAAGCACAAATGAATTAATGTCATCATTTAATGACTTTTTTTCTTACCTGCGTCCTTTTGACCTTTAAATTTTATATGAAAATAGAAATTATTTTGTGTGTAAAAATCTTGATGCATGAAGGTATTGCTCACGTGAATGCAGCATACAGTCTTAACTTGCTTAGGAGAAAAATTATGCTGTTTTTATAAGTAAATGTGATGCATGCATCTGTCTTCCTAGGTTTCAGCTGCTCTATGGTCATTTACTTTTGTTTTTAAATACCTCACCATTTCTCCTACTGTATTGAAACCTTTTCAAATAGCAGTTTAGATTTTTTACTACTGGAATGTCTTTTGTTTTTTTGCTTCTGAAACTGAACCAGAAATTTTATATTTCAACCTGGGACTTGCAAAGACCAGTTTCTGAATTTTTAGTTATTTGTATGAAAATACAGTTTAAATTAGTTGCATTTTTCCAGATGATTTTTACAGCTTGTTAGGTGTTGAGCGAATTTATGACTGTACTTTTCCCTTAGCTAATAAAAGGTTTTCTAAAGTTTACTCGGTTGTTTTTTATAGATATATACACACACAATCGACATTGATTATCGTTAATATATGTCAACCTGAGAACATCACTACAAATAAAAAAGTAGAATCTACACAGACTTGAGCTACAAATACAACAGTTGATTTTCAAAGTAAAAGTTCAGCAGTAACCATTTAGTCATTTTGGTGCCATTTACTGTGAGCAGACGTTACTTTTGCATGATTTAAAATCTGAAAAAATAAATGTTATGAGAGACAGAATATGCTAGTCTTACATGATGGGTGTATGTTACAGAGGATCTTTGATGGAACATTAAAGACAAACAAGACTAAGTTCAATGTGAAAACAGTGTGGCAGAAACATGCAACTGCAACACTGATGGAGAGACTCAGATTTACCGTGTGGGTTTGGTATTTGTCGCACAACAGACTGTGGATACCCCAAATACATCACAAATATCTGTAACAGACAGTCTGAACCACTATATCTGAAAACAATTCAACTGGTGTGTAAATATAAAAATCAAGACTTAATTTGGATGTCTTTGCCACCAAAGAGGGTTATCCATGGATTTATTTATTTTGTATTTTTTGGTTATTAAACCATTTTAGTTTAGCAGACTGTGAGTCACTGTTAGACAAAGATACGGAGAGAGCAGTTAAGACAGATGGCCATCCCAAATCCAGACATACAGCCCATTACCCTCCTCTCCCAACCCCTTTTCCCTGTTACAGCCTGGAGAGTTGAAGACAGGGCAGCAGGACATCTCATCTCTCCAGGCTGTCAGTAGGCAGAGGAAGATGGGGTTGTCGCCTGATTGAGGTTTGGAGATACAGTGAGTGAGGCATTACTTATCCACTGTTTTAAAACACAAAACCGTTTGCACAAGTATTGCAGCTGTCACAGTTCACAAAAAAAAGACAAAAGTCAAAACAATACAAACTCTTTGAGTGACTTGCGAGAGGGTAAATGAGAGAAAAGCAATAATTGCCGATAATTTAGATCCACGATTCCCTCCAAGTTCTCATCTAAACCTCTTCCACAGCTGAGACCCATCAAAGTCCATTAATGACAGAAAGTTGAATGAAATCGCATCCTCTTTTTAAAGTTTTTTGACTTTTTTTTTTTTTACATTTTCATTTTTTGGAGACTTCGCGCTGAGAGAACGGCATGTGGTGTTCCGAGAGCCGGCTCCGCATTTGAACAGACGGAAGAGGAACCGGGGCGGTTCTAAGCGTTTTGCATCTCCTTGCCGATCTTGTAGCTGAGGATCTTGTTCCAGTCAATCTTGGTGCGAGTGACGGGCAGCTGTCTGCGGAGAGCTTTGAAGGTGGTGTCTGACATTGTCTGGTAGTTCTCACTGATAGCCGTCTGGAGAGTAACATTTATTAGGGATGTACAAGTCACATAAAACAATGAATATTCATATTAATAAAAATGTACATATGTTAATAACATCAAATTCTCACCTGGTAATCATTTTCAGCATTTTCAATGATTTTTACAAATTCCTTGGCAGCCTGGGATTCATTCTAGGGATAAAAAGGTAGGAATTTCCTTAAAATCTTCTTTGAAATCTTAAGCATTAACCAAACTTAAAAAAAATGTGAATAAACTTTAATGTGAATAAATGTATCTATTTACTTACATTCACTACAATGGAGTCCTCCACCTCCTTATGGCTCACCAGTTGAACATTACCATCCTCATAATAATGCACCTGTAGGAAACCAAATTATTTATCGCAAACTCTTCACCATCACACTTTCTTCTCACCCCCATTATTCTAGTCTGTCAAGTCTCACCTGGATCTTCAATACTCCCACCACCTGAGCTGATGACTGACTAATGGTGAACTTCCACTCTGACCTGCACCGGCCATTCCTGACAAGAGAGAATAAACAGATGATAAGATCATCAGAGAGTCGAGGTACAATCAGACCATTCTGAATCACTGCTGAATCACACAACTTCAGTCTAGAATTGTTTAGTTCAAGTTCAACCCTGCCTGTAGTAAAGTGACTCACAAAGATTTTGGAATAGAATTCAAGAACTAAGGGCAGAAATTTTGACTAAATTTTTGTAAGGTAATGTAGTCTGCTGATCATAATCGCAAAACAGAAAAAAGTTTGTAAATCCATCTTTGGTAACACTTTATAATAACTGCACGCTATGAAGCATTAGTTAAGCATTAGTTAATAGTTAATTCATCGCTTATAAAGCATTAATAGGCATTAGTAAGTAGTTTATAAATACAGCTATAATTGCTTTATTCTTGATTTATAAGCATATCTATAATGTGCTTAATAATTGTATTTTCATACTTTATTAATAATCAATTTATCATTTCTAAATTAAGTATAACATTATTTACAAACCAGTTATTCAGGAGTTGTCAGTAGTTCATTTAGGAAGTATAAGTAAGTGATTAATAAACTATTAAAACATTTATACATATTATTTAGACACATAGTAATAGTTACTTAGTGTGTTAGTAAATGTTTTATTAACACATATTCCTACTGCAATTCATGATTAATTCAGGTAATTATAAAACATTTAGAAAAGTGATCAACTATTTTTGTGAGCTCATCTAAAGTGAGGACTATTTATGCTTTGTAAAGCTTTTATAAATGAGATTTAAAGGTTCAGTGATTTTCTGCACTGCTGTTTTCTAATGTTTTAAAGTTAGTACTGAGGTAGTTTTGACACTAGGAATATGTTAATAAAGCATTTATTAACACACAAGGTAACTAATACTATATGTCTAAATAATAAGATGCATAAATGTACATTTAAATATTTTATTAATCATTTACTTACACTTCCTAAATGATCTTATGAACAACTGACAACTCCTAAATAACTGTTTTGTGAATAATGTAATACATAATTTAGAAATGATAAATTGATTATTAATAAAGTATGAAAATACAATTATTAAACTCATTATAGATATGCTTATAAATCAAGAACCAAGCATTTATAGCTGTATTTATAAATGGCTTACTAATGTCTATTAATGTTTTATAAATGATGAATTGACTATTTACTAATGCTTAACTAATGCTTCATAGCGTGAGTTATTATAAAGTGTTACCGTAGGTTGTGTACTTTTTAAAAGAAATTAATACTTTTATTTAGCAAGAATGTGTTAAATTGATTAAAAGTGACAGTAAAGACTCATGTTAAAAACAAAAACAATGCTGTTCTTTTGAACTTAAGCAGCACCAGTTTTCAGCAGCAAAACCGCTATCACAGGAATAAGTTATATTTTAAAATATATTAAAATAGAAAAGAGTAAAAATTGTAATAATATTTCACAATATTACGGTTTTACTGTATTTTGATCACCTAAATGCAGCCTTGATGATCATAAGAAACTTCTTATAAAACTTTTTTTTTAAATTATACTCCAAACTTTTGTACCATAGTGTAAAACAAATAAACTGACATGAAATACTGATAGGAGTTCAAATTAATTCATTATATGAGATGAAAGAGACTTTAAAGTAACATTGTAGGAAATCAGTTGCCACATTATATGACAATATTTAAATGCTGTGACTAACCAATCAGAAATAAGTATTCCAGAGAGCTGTCTATAAGCAGATAGATCACTGAACATTACTCACCAGAAGTTTTTGGGCTCAAACTTATGACCCTCAATACAAGCAATGATTGTTTGCTGACCGTCAACAGTTTTCCCATACACCTGCAGCAGAAACAATAGTACAAGTGTCCAAATGAGCATGATTTCAGAAATAATGACTGCGAAGCATAAATGTAAATGTGACAAGTGCTAACGGAAATCTATGAAATCATATTATCCTGTTGAGATTCCCATGGGAAAAATGTGTACCGTGCAGACTCCGCTGGGATAGTGCTCCTTCACGTAAGCACTGAGCGCTTCATCACAGGCGTCTCTCCAGGAACGGAGGGCGGTCTCTCCCTCGTAGGACTGAGGATCGCTCGCTTCCTTTCGGAGGTGATCGAAACGGAATGAAACCCGCTTCCGTGGGTCGAAGAACCGTCCCTGACCCAGATCTCCATGCTCGGTGATCAGAACCTGCAGGAACAGGATGTCCCTTGCTCTTTAGACAGAACATATCACACGCAGAGCTCTACAGCCATCCTCACGCAGCAGCAAACACTCATGGTACAATGACCACACCTGCCCTAATCACACACACAAAGTACACACAGATCTCCAGAGAGCAGAGTTTACACCCAGCTTGAATAAATAATGAGTCAACAGTGTGCTCTCAATTCAACACTAATACAGAGTCTTAGGGCAGCACAGGAACTAAACCGAAACTGAATCTGTGAGTCTGAACTGCAATCAAATCATGAACCTACCAACTCCTCACTACCGTCCAGTTTGACAGGTGTGAACTGATCCATGTTATACTGAGCAAAGGCACTGTGAAACAGAGAAAGAAACAATGCAGCACAAACTTTAAACTACACAAGGATCCATCTGGTCATAACATGAGACACACAGATATGCAAAATAACTTACTGTGCTGCCCCTTCCCGAAGGAGGTTGTCATTGTTGAGGAGAAGTCGCACATCTACAGTACAAAAACACAAAGATTAAAAAACATTCACAAACCTAGTGTAACATAAAACATGAAACTGGTAAAATATAAAAAGCGAGAGAGCAGCAATGAGGAACAGACAATTAAACTGCAAGAGAGCAATGCATTGTGAAGGGGGAGCAAAAATAAATAAATAAACATCAAACAGCTCCCCGTGTCTCCCCAAGCACAATCTCATTTTGTTTTTACTTTCTGTGCAATTCAGTAAAAATGATCGCAACACTTTCCTCCATGTTGTTTGAAGATGGTGTCAAAAATCAAATCTATTAGCACTACTAGTGCAAATCTGAAAGATATTCTGAAGTTGTAACTTCAGTTGGAGATAATAATCTTGTAATTCACTGCTGTCAGGCTTAGTGTGTGCACCCACATGACAGAAAACAAGAAACTGTACATTAGTGTTTTTTAAATGTTTTTGAAAGAAGTCTCTTATGCTCACCCAGAACTGAACAGCTTAAAATGACACTCACCATTGAACACTTCATTGAATTCTCCAGGGGGAGCGTGGGTCACGAAGTTAGCTGCGATGCGGACCTGCAGAAATAACACATAATAAATTATGAGCGGGCACATATTTGTCTTACTAAAACACGGTGGCTTCAGCACTACTGAATCACAGCCAGTTTTCAGCGGGTGACACCAGAGCTCAAATTACCCCATATATAACCCCCCTTAACACTTCAATAACATGCACCAATAAGATCTCAACCATACACAAAAACGTCCAAAAACACATCACTTAGCACATAAACATGTGTTAATACTTCAAAACCACATCACCCACAGTAATAAATGTCCAAAAACATCTCACTCAAACCTAACAGCTTATTCCTGGCCTCTCAAACTTGTTTCAGACCAGGACAATTTTACATAAGATCTGCTGTGTGCTATTAAAATGATAGTTCCCTGAAATAAAATGTTTTGAAGAATGCACTTTAATTGTTTTTGTCCATATAATAGAAGTCAATGATAAGGCTGCATGATTTGGAGGTTAAAAACAAATCGAATTGTGATTTTTCTGAGAAATATTTTAACAACGAATTAAAAATATGATTAAGAAAAAGTTTGCTTTGCTTGTTTGTAAAGCTGCACAATTTGGCCCAAAATTGTGTGATTATCAATATTATTATTATTAAAACAAACAAAATAAACATTAGTAATATTTCACTATTTTACAACTTTTAAAACAATGTTGGACACCACTGACATTCATTGTATTAAAGGAACACTCCACTTTTTTTATAAATAGGCTCATTTTCCAACTCCCCTAGAGTTAAACAGTTGAGTTTTACCGTTTTCGAATCCATTCAGCCAATCTCCGGGTCTGGCTGTACCACTTTTAGCAGCAGCTTAGCATAGTTCATTGAATCTGATTAGACCATTAGCATCTCGCTCAAAAATGACCAAAGAGTTTTGATGTTTTTCCTATTTAAAACTTGACTCTTCAGTAGTTACATCGTGTACCAAGACTGTCAGAAAATGAAAAATTGCAATTTTCTAGGCCAATATGGTTAGGAACTATAAACTATATATAAACTATATATATTTCATTCCAGCGTAATAATCAAGGAACTTTGCTGCCGTACCATGAGTGCAGCAGGCGCAATGATATGACGCAGCGCCTGAAAATGAGGTCTCTGCGGAACGAAAGTGGGTGTTTCTGTATTTGTGGGTGTTTTCAAACTGGTTGGTGTTTATATATCATGAAATGAAAATGATCCCCTTCACCCAACCCCACCCACACTCTGACGTGGGCAAATCAGTTAACACTCAAGAACGCCCCTCTGTTTATGGCCTCGCCCATCAATCATTAATGTCCTGCAGAGACCTGTACATGGAAAATAGGCTACCTGCAACTCAGAAAACACACAAACTCAGTGCCGGTCAAGTAGGAAGTTATCTAGCTGGGGACTATTTTCAGGCGCTGCGTAATATCATTGCGCCTTCTGCACCCATGGTACTGCAGCAAAGTTCCTTGATTATTACGCCAGAATGAGAGTATAGTTCCTAGCCATATCGGCCTAGAAAATCGCAACTTTTCATTTTCCCTCAGTCCTAGTACACGATGTAACTACAGAAGAGTCAAGTTTTAAATAGGAAAAATATCAAAACTTCATTTTTGAGCGAGATGCTAACGGTCTAATCAGATTCAATGATTTATGCTAAGCTACTGCTAAAGTGCTACCGCCAGACCCGGAGATCGGCTGAATGGATTCGAAAACTGTAAAACTCAACTGTTTAACTCTAGGGGAGTTGGAAAATTAGCCTATTTTCAAAAAAAGTGGAGAGTTCCTTTAACCAAAAAAAAAAAAATAAATAAAAATAAAATAACACATTTAAAAAAATTGTTGTGATCCACAGAAGAAAAGTCATTACAGGTTTGGGAAGACATGATTTTCATTTTTGATTGAACTCTTGTCTCTTAAAAGTGTAATGAAACAATATTCATTCACATAAACAGAACTAACATTTACTTTAAAGCAACTTTCACTGATCACACAAAGCATACAGCTTATGTCTTTTGAACTCACTGACAGGAGGAGTGCAAATTTCTGACCACCAAAACATTTAATGAAGAGAAGGGAAAGACATTAACATAAAGGGAATCATCTGGTGATAATCGGTCTCATTACCATCTCATGTGGTCTGGCTGGGGAAGTCAGCTAAGCCTGTAACTCAAAGCTCTGACAGTATGCAGAAAATGACCACATGTAATTAAAGGGGAAGAAAATATGTAGCGGTTAAATGCAGCTTTTTACTGATAGAGACAGAAGGAAAATGAGCACGAATAAATCAGTCGCCACTGGCCTGCACCATATGAAACTCAAAACTCCTGTCAAAGTGACAGAACATATAATTGACAGTCTCAGTCACCATTTACTTTTATTATATGGAAAAATATGCGATTAAAAGTAAACGGTCACGAGACTAACATTCTGCCTGAAATCTGATTTTGTTTTTCACTGTAAAAACAACACAAGGGAGTATCAATGATGAAAAAATTGTCATTTTTGAGTCAACTATCCGCTCACACCTGCAGAGATTGCAGACTTCCACCCCAAAACACACCCGCTCTTGCGGTCGTAACTTCATCCGGCCGGGGTTTTCGGCTCAGATGGCTGTCGTGTCAGGCGGATCTGGCATCTGCTGTGCCACACATGTGTAACTCTACCGGAGCACGGCCCGTTAAAGCCCGTCGGCTCGGTTCGGAGTGGGTGGATCTGCTGACATCTATTTCTGAACTCACTCTGACAGCTAACAGGCTAACAGCTGACGCTCACAACACTTCCACTAAAAACAACACGGCCATTTTGACTCTAACGTACAGCCAGAGACTTGTTAAAATACTGCTTGTTTGTTCGGTTTATCGCTGTTAAGTCAGGTCTCTGTGTTTAACGGGAGTGCAAAGCTGCGATTTCACTTCCTCACAAATTAGCACACGGCTAACCGGCTATACTACATCGCGCTCCTTCCGGGAAGCAACTATTCATCCCTCTGCAAGCGGAGGACTTTAATATAAGGACATACGAGCGCATGTATTTGAGCGGTTTGTGAAAGTTAACTTTATGTTTATTTTTACCTTCTCCTCGTCTGAAAGCGGCTCCTCAAAGTCGGTCATCTTGGCTGTGGCGGAGCCTCACGCCGCGGCGCATGCTGGGTAGCGCGCGCTGTCACGCTCGTGACCATAATAGGGCAAAACGGAGTGCGAGCCACCGCCTCGCGCAGCTCCTGCTCCTGCTCTCCCCTCCCGCCTCCTCCGGTCTGATAATCAACTCGCGGAGAGGATATAAGGGGAGAATTAAGACTTCGAGTTGCACTTTATTAATGGGGATTATAATTCATATCGAGGACTCGAATCTTTTGAATCAGTTCATCAAAACGATTCATTCACTGATTCTTTTAGTGGTCCTTCTGCAGTTTACAATGTTACGCCAGTAGGTGGCGATAAGTGAGCATGTTTTGTTACTGAATCTTTCACTCAACCGATTCTTTAAAGTCACATGAAGTCAAAAATTTACAGTTCTTAATTTTTAATGTAATGTAATGTTTGTTTACTGGCACAAGGGCAGGACAACCCGTCATTGTCACCTGCCATGATGGGCAAAATCAAGCCCCAGCCTACATTTGTTGTCACTGTTGTTCGAGAAGCCATTTCACTTGAATATATGTCACAATAGGGAAGAGAAAAGACTATTGGAACTTCTGTTTCTACATTAAATAACACCAAATTGTCTTGAAAGAAGTTGTCTTCTACTTTATTGAGAAAGTGAGTAAAAAACAAATACAAAACTGCATGGCATACTCAATAAATGTGCTGCATGTACTGTCTGAAATATAAATTACTTGAGTTTTTAATATCCCAGGTAGCCAATCCAAATTTAAAGTACTTTATTGATTTGCATACAAATTAGCCAAATCATCAATATACGAACACACACACAAATTACAAAAATACATGGCCCCAAAATATGGTTAAGCAGGTACACATACAAACATTATAATAAGGCTCCAGTAATGTTAATAAAAATAGTATTTACAGTAAAATAAAATGAATGGTTAGAAAGATAATTATTGACCAATCCCTTATGCAATTTTTCTGCTGTCCTACAGAGAGCATCGTTTATCTAACATTTGAACTGCTGTTCATTGTAAAAAGGAAAAGGATAAAACTTTATTGACCAGCAGATGGCGCCATTACTCTGCCGTTAACTGTGAGAAGCACCTTCACATGTAAAACAATAGAGGTGAAATCATTGCAGACCAACAACAGGCACATCTGGGGCCTGTTTTATTCTCAAGAAGATATTTGACACAGTAGGCATATCTACCTCACAGTTCACTAATTCAAAAGGAGATAAATAGAACTTTTCTAACTTTGCCACTTGCTTCAGTATTTGCACAATACTGCACACACACTCACATTTTGTGAGTGGTTTCAGAGTGTATGCCAAAAACATAAATGAAATGAGCAAGCAGGGCATTATGAAAGTCCATCTCAGGAAGAGGATGATCCATCGGACTTCGTTTTAACGTCCTGGAACTAATGCGCAGGAGAGAACTGCTGGAGAGTCTTTACGCCCCATTTTCCCCTTTCTCTCTCTCTGCTCTTCTTCTCCCATCTCCTCTATCATGTCCTGTTGTTGAAACCACAGATTCTGGTGAACTTCTTTTTTATCTCATTCCTAGGCTACATATAGCACTACAGGGCTACAATATTTCAACCTTACAGATTAAATATGATTCTTAACAGAGCAGAATTAAACAAAGGCAAACATGACATCCAGACTTGCAAATTCTTTCCACAACCTTTCAAACAGCTTTCAAGCATGGACGTAAGATATCTCGACAGAGAAAAAGAGTGAAAGGATACAGAGAGGAATATTTCTTATAGTGAAGGCATTCCCATAGAGATTACAGTTGAAGACCCCAAAACTAAAAGTGAATCAAATGTGTGTGTGCTTGTGTACTACAGTTATCTTTGTGAGGACCAGTTTGTGTTTTAGACCATTAGAGCGAGGACAACTTTTGGCCGGTCCTCATGTTCTGACACCCCTTCATTTGAGGGTTAATTCTTGGTAGTGGGGTTATAGTTAGAAATAGGTTAAGGTTATATGGATAGGCACTTAGTTGTGATGGTTCAGGTTAGGGAAAGGGGCTAGGGATTGTGTTATATCAGTGAACGGCCTCACAAACATAGCAATGTGTGTGTGTGTGTGTGTGTGTGTGTGTGTGTGTGTGTGTGTGTGTGTGTGTGTGTGTGTGTGTGTGTGTGTGTGTGTGTGCGCGTGTTTTTGTGACATATAAGGACACACATTTGTATAATGACATGGGTATGACATACCCCATGCATGTCCCCATTTTTCAAAAGGCTTATAAATCATACAGAATGAGTTTTTTTAGAAAGTAAAAATGTGCACAGTTTCCTGTGATGGGTAGGTTTAGGTGTAGGGTTGGTGTAGGGCGATAATATTGTATACAGTATAAAAACCATTACACCTATGGAATGTCCCCACAATTCACAAAAACAAACGTGTGTGTGTGTGTGTTCCTGACATTCCCTTACGGGGACCAAATGTCCCCACAAATATAGTGGAACCAGTAAATTTTGACCCTGTGGTGAAATATTTGTGGTCCCCATGAGGAAACAAGCTTATAAATCATACAAAATGATCTTTTTTGAAAATCTAGCAGAAAGTTTTCTGTGATGGGTTGGTTTAGGGTTAGTGTAGGGGGATAGAATATACAGTTTGTACAGTATAAAAACCATTACGCCTATGGAATGTCCCTATAAAACATGAAAACCCAATGTTTCTCAAACTCTCTCTCTCTGTGTGTATATATATATATATATATATATATATATATATATATATATATATATATATATATATATATGTGTGGTTCAGGTATACCCTACGTTATGGGGACAAAATGTCCCTACACAGTAAAATCCCCAGAGTTAAATCAACTCTGCTCAGAGTACATATGATCCCTCTCTAAATAGTGTTAAAGTAACACTGAAGCAGAGTTAAAATTAATGAGATAATTAAGCAATTAATAAGGCTGTGACTGAAGTCAGTTGTAGTTCTTGTGTTTCTCTTTTCTTCAGTGATTCTGCTTGTAAATAGCAGGCGTTCATCACTAATGCACAATCATCACTTAATTGCTTAATTATCTCATTAACTTTAACTCTGCTTTAGTGTTACTTTAGAGAGGGACCATATGTACTCTGAGCAGAGTTGATTTAACTCTGGAGATTTTGCTGTGTACAAAGATGGCAATATCCAATATCCTTGTCCTTGTGGGGACATTTTTTAGTTCCCATTATAGGAAAACAGCTTACAAATTATGTGATGTCATAATCAAGTGATGTTTTTTTTTTCAAATCAGTATAAAAAATGATTATATCTATGTAATATACCCATAAAACATGAAAACCCAACATGTGTGTGTGTGTGTGTGTGTAAAACTCTTTAAAGCCTTATCATCACAACACAGCAAAATAGGGGTAGTGAGGGATGAGAAAAGCGAGAGAGAAAGTCATCCATCACTAATGTGTCATCTCTTTGATCATAACCAACATTAGTGTCTATTGGTTTATATTTCTTGTCTCTGGCATTTACCTCCCTTGCACTGAAGTTTGCAGTTAAAATCCTTGTATGTGCGCGTGCAGTGAGGAAGTGAGGAAGTGTGTTCCCACGACCTGTGCGTGTCGTAACCTTACCTCCCTTTGATCCTGCTTTGCCCTGATAGATTCTGCCTCACACACACGCACATACTTGGAAAGGCACTGATGTGATGTGACAGTTGTTAAGGCCTCTCGCTTTGATGTGGAGGGATATGTAGAGGTATTATCCCTTTTGTGATCCAATCAAACACACAGTCTTCTTCCAAACCACACGCATGTGCTGTAACTGAGAAGTTTTTGTTACTTCACAGCAGAGGAGACAGTGGATTTCACTGCATTTTATTGAAATAATTTCAGTGCTGTTATTATTGGCAAAAATTATGACTGTTTTCAAGCAGGTTTCCTTAAACACTGGTCCTATTGGTCGTCAGAACAGACAAACCCCGCCCCAAACTGACAGCCCCGCCTCACACAATTGGTTGAGCCACTGTGCTCCGCATCTGCGCTGCTCTAACAAACAAAGCTATGTGAAAGTGCCACAGATGCAAAGCATTTAAACTCTTCTGGGAAATCAATCTGTAAATGGCTTGCATATAAATCTGGATGGGAGAAGGTAGAAGGTATTTCATATTCTCTCACAGGCATTTTCGCATTGTATGATTTATTTGCCTTTTTCTTTTTTGCCTATGCAGTAGTGCTGATGTGAAGCCGAGTATCTCTTTGTCTTGCAGTACTTCTCTCTGTCTGAATGTAAAGACGCTGAGATGACATAAAGCTGGTCCCGCCAACACAGATTGCACCAACAAGATGCTTTCAAGGGCCTCTGCTTTGCTTTATCTTATTAAAATCTCAAACCAAGACTGTCAGCTCATGCATTTGAGACACAACCACAGAGGCAAACAGTCCATGGAGACCTTCAGTTACCCAGATGAAATGTTCTGTGCCTTAGCGGATCAAACACAGCTTATAAAATATCTTCTTGTGGAATGACAGACATTACTTTGTGGATTTAAATGTGATGGGAATAACTACTATTAGTCAAGCTGTTAGTCTTCTCCTACGATTGCTGTGTCACAACCGATCAGACTGAACTTCTAGATTCATCTCCACTGAGGAATTCTGGCTGTGATTGAACTGAATCTTTAGCACTAACACACACACAGCGAGGACAGTGAAAAATCCCTCATGCAGAGGCTATCATTCCTCTAAACCCAGACAGCAACACAGAGACAGAGGAGGGGGACAGAAGGTCAGGTTTGTTTGACGGTAAAGCATCACAACACCCTGCAGTGTTTGTTTTTGCTGCTGGTGTTTTAGGGGGGAAGAGTGCTATCAGCACGTTCAGGTGTGTGTCGGGATGCTTATGTGTGTGTGTGGTAGGTAGTGATGGTAACAAGGCATTTTCGCCCACAAAACTGCCGCTCACTGGATATTTTCTCTTTTTCGGACCATTCTCTGCAAACCCTGGAGATGGTTGTGCGTGAAAATCTCAGTAGATCCGCAGTTTCTGAAATACTTGGACTAGTCTGTCTGGCACCAACAACCATGCCACATTCAAAGTCAACTTTCTTCCTCATTCTGATTCTCAGTTTGAACTTCAAAAAATCATCTTGACCATGTCTACATAACTAAATGCATTGAGATGCTGCCATGTGATTGGCTAATTAGATATTTGCGTTAATTAGCAGTTAAACAGGTGTACCTAATAAAGTGGCCGGTGAGTGTGTACTGTTATAGTATTTATTAATACTTTGAATTAGCTTTCACTTGTCTATTTTCAGTTTGCATTTTCATTATGGCTTAGATTTTAGTAATTTCGTTATGTGCTTTTGTAATTTTTGTTCAATTTTTACATTTCTATTTAGCTTTAACATTTTTTGTTTGTTTGTTTTAGTACTTCGACTTAAACTTATTTAAAGGTGCCCTAGATTCAAAAAATTGAATTTACCTTGGCATAGTTGAATAACAAGAGTCCAGTACATGGGAACAGTGAGTCTCAAACACCATTGTTTCTTCCTCCTTATATAAATCTCATTTAACCACGGAGCACAGCCTCAAACTCATTCAGAATCAAATGTAAACATCCAAATAAACACTGTACTTACGCGGTTAGACATGCTGCATGACGAACACTTTGTAAAGATCCATTTGATCCGTTTGAACTTTATGTTGTTTAAGGCAAGCGCGAGCTCTTGGGGCATGGAGCACCAGATTTAAAGGGCCACACACCCTGAATCGGCTCATTTCTAATTATGCCCCAAAATAGGCAGTTGAATGAATTAAAAAAAAATGAATTAAAAAAAATCTATGGGGTATTTTGGGCTGAAACTTCACAGACACATTCAGGGGACACCTATTACATCTTTTTTTAAAAAGTTCTAGGGCACCATTAAAGCTGCAGTCTGTAAGCTTTGGCTCTTTGTCACCATCTCTGTTCGAAACCTGCAATTGCAGTTATTTGCGGAATTATCATCTTTACATGGGTTTCGGCATTGGCACGGCTCCTCAGCGCGGATGTGTGGCTGTCAGTCACCGCACCAGTGGATACCGTACAGTACTTGGAAATCACAGATTGTAGTCTTGGAAGTATGACCAAAATAAGAATTTTCACCTGAAAATGTCATCTGAACAAGTAACACATCTGCCACTTTTGTTTTGACCGACTGAGAAAAAAAAAACATTACAATAAATCGCGCTGCCAATGGTGATTAAATTTAACGATCGCTTAGCTCATATCACATCAAACCGTGCAAATTATTTTTATTGTTATACTTTGTTCTCAAATTGTTAATGTTAACAACATCAGCATTGCATGACGTGTATTTAATGTGTATTAGCGTTACCTGTAGATTTCAATTTCTGTACATTCTAATCTCTAATTGTCCATTTGTCATACCATACAATCCGCCATCAAAATTATAAGATTAATTATTCTATAGCTGCTGTGAGAAAAGGCTATAAATGATCCACCACCTGCAACATCGTCTACATGTCATACAGCCTACTAGCTTGGACTAGTTCTTTATGTAAACAGACATGATGTAATGGCGCAAAAACGAACGGAGGCATACTTGAATTTCTAGTGGAAACCTACAGTACCACTCGAATTAGAAAACATTAATTCAAGCTTACCGTTGTGAATCGGAATAAGGTAAGGAGATTGTTTTGAACACTGACTGGTTATGTACTTGCTCAAAAACTGATTTTGGATCATTTTTAACCAAAAAAAGTTACAGACTGCAGCTTTAAGTTGGTTGCCAAGGCAACATTTCTAATTTTAAGTTTTTTTTTTTCTTTAGTTGAAGCTTTTTCATCTAATAGTTATATTTTGATTTACTTTATTTCAGCTTTATTTCGATTAATGAAATATTACCAAATATTTAATAGTTTTAGTTAACAATAACACTGGTCTTCAAATGTGCTGTTTTCTCTCACACACTTTGTTTCTTATGCAATGTATCTTGTGAAAAACTGGAATTACTGGTTGATGAATAAGTGTAACAAAGCAAGAAAAAAATGGAAGAGGGGGAAAAAGGGATGAAACCCTTAAAATCTCTTGGTACTGGGAAAAATACAGATGAATGAATCAAAAAGAAAAACTGAAAAACAAGATTTTATTGCTCAGAGTTTGTTCTTTCACTGCTCAAGTGGCTTTAGTATGTTCTCAGGTATTTTAAATATCAACTTTGCCTCAGATGTTTTCCTAGAAGAGAAATAAAGAACAAAAACAAATGAGTCAATTGTTGACTTGGTCTTAGAGGAATTTGTGAGAAAGTTTGGGTTCATACTGTGACTTTTCTTTTCAGACTGGTCTCTTGGTGAATCTGAGCACTGTGTGAGATATTGTTGAGATCTAAGATTACTAAAACCTCCATTTGCTCTCTATTTAATCTCATTGCTTTTTCTGAGAAACAACTGTAATGTTAAAAAGATGCCCCGATTGACCTGTGGAGGTTAAGAGGGAGAAAGAGAGAGTGAGAACGATTATTGACAGTGAGATGTCGTGATATTGCATTTACATCTCTGTGATGAGATTTGATGTGCTGTGCTGTTTGCTCTGGTTGAGTGGGAATGTGTTTATTGAAATGTTTACTGAGACTTTCAAACATGCACAAACATCTCTCTCTCCGTTCTCTCTCACTCACACTATTTAGAGAAAACTCTTACATTGGCTTCACAGACACAAAAGTAGGTCTCCACACCTGTGTCAGAGATGTACAGGTGTTTTAATCTCATTCTCTTCACATCTCCGTCAGTCATCCGCCACACTCTCTCCGTCTCTTTCTATCCCCCACATGCCATCTCTCTCTAACAGCTGTAGATGGGCAGAATATATGGCTATGTAAACACATTAGGAGTCTGTTTATGGCTGAGTAAACCCCTACAGTTTAAACACTTTTGAGAAATGTGATTTGAGAGCCAAAGTGAAGTGCTGTGAGAGGGAGCGCCGTTAAGGTGTCCCTGGCATGCCTGTTTATTTTGGTTGGAGTGTCCTTGCCAGTGGACAACTCTCATCGAGGGTGAGGGGGGTTCGATGATGTCAGCTCTGAGACGAGGATGAGAGAAATGTCAAACAAACCAAAGAGCAAAAAAGAAGAACTCAGCTGTTACAATGTGTGTTTGTTTGTGTGTGCGTACGTGTTTTGTATGCGCAGTGGTTTGTTAGTAATGAGATGGGAATCGTAGGAATTTAAAAATTATGGTTCTGATTTGACTGAATGATTCATGTTCCTTAACAATTCCATTCCATTAATTTTGATGAATAAAGAAAGGACGTTTTTATGGTAAAGTATTTACTTCTCTCAACAACCTGTTGTCAAATGACAAAGTCATTTCCAGTGGTCGACAGAAATTATTTTTACTTCAAGTATTTTCATATTGGGTAAACTTGGATTTATTTCACTGCATTCTAAAGCATAATATAATTTTGAATTTGTTACATGTTATTTAAAAATATTGTTTCTCAATATTTCAAATGGAAGAAATCGAGCCAGCTAATGTGTTCTAAGATCGTTTTGCTAACATTCCCATTTTTCCCATGAAAATGTTATTTTTCTGAATGTTCTTAGATCATTCAAAACCATCCAGTTTTTTAAATGTTTTTTTTTTTTTTTTTAAGTAAATAAATTGAACATTAAGGGAACATTCCAATTTATAAATTTGCAAAGATTATGGGATCATTACTTTTGAATGTTCTCTGATCTGAAACAAGTAACATTTAAAAAATGTTAGACGAACGTCCAGCTAAAATATAAACACCCTCAACCTCAACCCTCACTTAAAGGTGCCCTCGAATGAAAAATTGAATTGATCTTGGCATAGTTAAATAACAAGAGTTCAGTACATGGAAATGACATACAGTGAGTCTCAAACACCATTGATTCCTCCTTCTTATATAAATCTCATTTGTTTAAAAGACCTCAGAAGAACAGGCGAATCTCAACATAACACCGACTGTTACGTAACAGTCTGGATCATTAATATGTACACCCCCAATATTTGCATATGCCAGCTTATGTTCAAGGCATTAGACAAGGGCAAAACGTCTGGATGTGCACAGCTGAATCATCAGACTAGGTAAGCAAGCAAAGACAATAGCGAAAAATGGCAGATGGAGTGATAATAACTGACATGATCCATGATATCATGATATTTTTAGTGATATTTGTAAATTGTCTTTCTAAATGTTTCGTTAGCATGTTGCTAATGTACTGTTAAATGTGGTTAAAGTTACCATCGTTTCTTAATGTATTCACAGAGACAAGAGCCGTCGCTATTTTCATTTTTAATAAACACTTGCAGTCTGTATAATTCATAAACACAACTTCATTCTTTATAAATCTCTCCAACAGTGTAGCATTAGCCGTTAGCCACGGAGCACAGCCTCAAATTAATTCAGAATCAAATATAAACAATATAACAGTATACAAAACTCACATAATCTGACGCATGCATGACGAACACTTTGTAAAGATCCATTTGAGGGTTATATTAGCTGTGTGAACTTTGTTTATAGCTGCTTAAGGCAAGCGCGAGCTCCATGGGCGGAGAGCACGAGATTTAAAGGGGCCGCACACTGCGCACAGCATAAATCGGCTCATATTTAATGATGCCCCAAAATAGGCAGATAAAAAAATTAATAAAAAAAAATCTATGGGGTATTTTGAGCTGAAACTTCACAAACACATTCAGGGGACACCTTAGACTTATATTACATCTTGTAAAAAAAACGTTCGATGGCACCTTTAAAATACATGTGTGTATTGCCACAACTGATCAAATAATTAGTCAATTTCATTTGTCATTACTGCAAATAAGTAATTCTGATACATGCAATGACTATCCCTTATAGCCATTTTTTTCTTTATGCACACTATAATAATCTTTTACATTGTTATCCTTTTATTTTTAATATTTGGAATGTTTGCTACTGCGCATTCCTGTGTGTGTGTGTGTGTGTGTGTAACAAGCAGAATGTATGTGTGTTGTGAACCCGCCTATAGGTTCATATTACTAACGCACCCTTTAAATAACAAATAAATAAATAAAAAATACTGCACCTGACTGACTTTATAGACCAGGTTTTTGTTGGTCAATGGCGCAGTCGTTTTCAGTTTTCTCAAAATAGCAACACGCCAACAATGCACCTGAACACACCTCGTTTTTAGACCAGCACGCCCATGGGTGAACAGATTGGCGCAGGTGCATTTGCTATTTAAACAATGTGGATGCTGGACGTGAAAATAATAACTGTGTCAGGCTGAAACTAGCAAAAAACACTTGCGGCGTGCCTGGCGTCGCAGCACACCGGGTGTATGATAAGGCCCACAGTTTCAATGATCCGGTCTGAACAACCTGAGAAACAAAGTGAACATGGAAAGGTGCATTTTGAGTGTCTGTATTTTAATATTTTGACCCTGACCCCATAATCCTACGAACCAAAATTTTGTGAAGTGTGTTCAGAGAGCATCAGTACATTTAACCTCACAGTCACTAAGCAACTTCAAAGGCACCTGAATTATCCCCCAGCCCTCTATCTGTCTGCTCTCTGTCTCGCTCTTGCGCACTCATACCTTTCAGAGGGCTGGAATCTCATGCATTTGACCCGGAGACCCTCAAGCCAACAAGCAGAGTCAGCACTCATTCACTCATAAATGTAATCAGATAATCAATATAACATAATCATAATAACATGGCAAGACTACATACATAAACAAACTTCACGTCCAAAGTGATTCCTTCAGTTCAAATGCCAGTAAGAAAGAATATATATATATATATAATTTATATATTTATACAACAGTTCTGTCTGGTTCTCGAATCTGATTGGCTGATAGCCATGCGATATTTCAGTGATAACAGCACTCCTACTGCCTTTTCACTGTTTGTATCACTCCGCTTGAAGTGACCGTCATGGCGGCCGATCAAATCAACCGCAATTTTTACAAATACTACTTCTTGTACCACGAACTGTAGGCGAGAATGTAGTTGTTTAGACCTGAAATATGTGACTCATATTTAATAACAGAGCCCATTTTACAATTTGTTTTGACGTTTTCGGATATGCGAGCTCGAGTGCATCAGCGGCTGTTCAGTGCTTCTGTAACCGCCGAGAACAGCTTCATCTCGGCCAGTGCCTCTGGGATTTGCCGCTGGCTCTTATAATGGTTAAACATGAGACATAATTCAATTTGAGTACATAGAACGGGCAATCTTTGGTCTTATTAATCTATTATTTTATATCTATTAGAGCAAGTCGAATTGTGCTAATTTGATAATTTAAATTTGATAATAATAAACGTTACGTTACATCCTTATATAGCACATTGGCTACAACTAGACGGGACATATCAGACTCTTCTCCGCTTCAAATACGTAAAACATTAAACTTTATAAACATATGTTTTTTTGAGTAAAGAAAACGTTTTACTTTTTTTTTTTTTTCAAACATCAGATCTTTATTTACCTTTGCATTGCACAGAGGAGATGTCCAAACTGCGTGCGCACTTCATTCACGAGGTGAGGCGGATTAATGAGGCTTGATTGACAGTTTGAGGATCCAATGGAGTTAGTAGGTTTTGTCACAAGCTCTTTAAAATCCTTTTCATTCGTTAAATATTTGTAAAACCCACATACCAGCGTAAATGGTGACCTATTTTTTTTAATAACTAGTGCTTTATGTTGGACTAAACTGTACAATTGTGCTTATATGTTGTTCAATAAATATTATTTTATATAAATATGTCCATTAAGTAATATAGATTGAGTGAACATTACATTAATACGCCATTAGATGGCGGCAACACTTTACAGGAGAAGTGAGTCACAAGAGACTTTTAAATTGAAAGGAATTTTTGCAAAGGAAGTTGTTTTAGCGCTGTGGTGTTATGGATGGAAAATTCCCAAAGCTAAAAAAAAGAACAAATACAAAGATCGCTTACCTCAGCGGACATTCAAACGGACTTGTATAAAGGATGTAATATTATGGACATCGACTTGAAGAATGAATGTAATGCAATATACCAAACAGGTAATAGCCTTCTCTCTCTCTCTCTCTCTCTCTCTCTCTCTCTCTCTCTCTAATACTGTAGAAAATTCAATGTGTTTCAATGAAGCGACTCAACGTTCCTTCGTTACTAGTTCTGAAGTGACGTTTTAGAATTAGTAACGGAGGCTTGGTCCAACTGTCAAATTGAGATTTGAATCCGTGGCGGAAGGAAGTGGTGCTGCACAAAAGAGGGTTTTAAAGACACTGTTCTTATTTATTTATACACTCGTGCCGTCGAACTGTTGTATAAACGCAATATCACACTCGTAGCCGTGCGATATGGCTGTATATCCGCACGCTGTGATTACCTACGGCACTCGGCCTGCGGCCTCGTGCCTACGGACAAA
This sequence comes from Chanodichthys erythropterus, assembly GCF_024489055.1. Taxonomy (NCBI): domain Eukaryota; kingdom Metazoa; phylum Chordata; class Actinopteri; order Cypriniformes; family Xenocyprididae; genus Chanodichthys; species Chanodichthys erythropterus. Next base: position 19,956,101 of record NC_090229.1, read on the forward strand.
TCACAGCGTGCTGATATACAGCCATATCGCGCGGCTACTCGTGTGATATTGCTCATATATATATATATTAGGTTCAGTACTCTTTCTAGGTCACTAATCAAATAAGTATGTTTGCAATAATGAGCATATAAACTTCTGTACAAATAGTCAGGCATACTTGCTTCGATTAAAGCACAAGATGCACTTTGGATCCTTCTCAAATCATGCTGGAGAATATTATCATCAGGTTTCACAAAAACTTCATGCAGCTTGAATGACCAATGACCAACCAGATATAATGTTTCTTAAATTTCACTTAAATTGACAAATAATATTAAGATAATGTTGAAAATTAGACTAATGCAAAACGTTTGGATCTCGTACAGTACATGTTTTCAGCATTACAAAAATCATACCCGTTCAGGTTCATATTGAAATGCAAGAATAAATTAATATGCCTAAATAATATATAAATCAATTTTTGTAAAGTCGTAAAATAGAATTCAGGATAAATAACTGCACAAATACTGGAAGGCAGCAGGATTTCTGTGCATATCATTCATCAACAATTAGGAAAATGTCTTATAATCAGTGCAGAATGTACGGTCTCCAATTCCACATGCTCAAATGGTCAATGAGTGCAAAATTTTTAGTACCACTTTACTTTGATAGTCAACTTTAGACATTTAACTACAATTAACTTTGCAACATGTCAACGGCTAATAATTCAAGTAGTAGACTGTCTGTTTAATATCTGCTAACACTTTATTTTGATGGTCCCCCAGTAGACATTTCTCAAGTACATGTCAACTTATTCAACTAACCCTAACCCCTATCCTAACAGTTGACTCTAACAAGAATTAGTTGACATGTAGTTGCAAAGTTAGTAAGATGTCTAAACTGTACTATGGAAAAAAAGTATAATCTGATTTTTAGGAAAGTAGAATTAGATAGATAGATAGATAGATTAGATAGATAGATAGATAGATAGATAGATAGATAGATAGATAGATAGATAGATAGATAGATAGATAGATAGATAGATAGATAGATAGATAGATAGATAGATAGATAGATAGATAGATAGATAGATAGATAGATAGATAGATAGATAGATAGAGTAAGAGGGCAGATCAGTTGTAGGCATTCTTGAGTTCTGACTCAGGGGGATTTTTTTATATGGTACCACGTAATGTTCTGTTTTGTGGTCACTCCCTCTGGCCTTTCTCTGCAATCTCATAAACATAGGTAAAACCATAAAGCTGCTCCTCCTTGTACCTCTCTCTCTCTCTCACACACACACACCCGCACAGACACACTAAATATTTCACAACCCCATACATGTACAGAGGAACCAATGCATCAGGTATGAAACACTTTTACTTACTTTTCCCACTACATAAGAGGAAACATTCAATCTTTCTGGCTTGATATGAAGCAGCCCTCATACTAACCAGCCTCTCTTCTCCTTTACACACACATACTGTAAGAAGAGAGAATCAGTAACAATAACTACAACCCAAACAGCTTGAATTACTGTGTTTGTGCATGTATGCATGTGTATATGTGCACCATTGTGTAAAAAAAGCTCTGTGAGAAATATTAACATGATATTACATATGCATTTTTCTCCCCTACAACTTTATTTTTAAAATTCTAGCATGAATTCTTAAAGAGCTTCACCTGACGTCAATCTAAGGATGTGAATAAGGTATGATGTATGGAGAAAGGAAGAGAGGAATTGAGTGACATTATGGTAAAATCTGATGACATGCAGGCACTCAGATGGACAAATGGCGAGTTGGTGTCATTGATAGTGGGGGGTCTGTGATACTGATATCTTTTAGTCTGGGAGCAAGTGTATATGTATGTGCGTTTGCATCTTTAGCAGCGTCCTGACTGGATTTTTGGGTCTCGTTCAGACCCCAGCATGCACTGGAGCAGCACAAGGTGACAGGAGAAGTAATGAAGATGAATGTGTGTGTGTGTGTTTCTGAGAAGGCTGCTTTTCTGCTCAGATTAAGATCAGGCTTGCTGATAAAAATGCCCGCCAGGCCACTCAGAAACCCAACACTCCTCTCTTCTCGTCTCTTTCCTCACCTCTCTTCATTCCCCCCTTTTCCCATTCCCTTCATCTCCGTCCATTCCTCTTGTATGAGTACAGGAATGAGCTTTTGGTTTCTGTCTTCCTTTATAGTCTTTATAAAATATCATTTAACAGCAAATATTTTCCTCACTTTTCTTTGTACAGTATGTTGTATATATGTATGTGTGTGAGATAGAGAGTTAAAGGTCCAAAAGACTGTTTAGGGTAAAAATTTGAAAACTGTGCTCGCTATATGCTAAGACTACAGTAATGATTAAAATAAATGAGTTAAAATAAATGTATGGCATAAAATGAAGAAAAACATATAAGATTTAGCACTATCATTTGATATCACGATAATAAATGGCCTTGTCTCGCAACAAAATTGCAGTATGACCACACGATTACAACACAATCAGAACATACACTACCGTTCAAAGTTTGGGGTCATTAATTATTTTAAAAAATAAATAATAAATGTATTCTTTTATTCTGCAAGGACTTCAAATTGATCAAAAGTGACAGTAAAAACTTTTGCATTGTTACAAAAAACGAGGTCAATTTCAAATAAATGCTTTTTTTTTTACTTTATCAAAAAATCCAGAAACAAATATATCACGGTTTCCACACAATATTAAGCATATTTTCAATATTGATAACAGAAAAGAAATGTTTCTTAAGCACAAAATCAGCATATTAGAATGATTTCTGAAGGATCATGTGACACTGAAGACCGGGGTAATGATACTGAAAATTTAGCTTTGCCATCACAGGAATACATTACATTTTTAAATATAATAAAATAGATAATAGTTATTTTAAATTCTAATATAATTTCACAATATTGTAGCATATGAGACTCAAAAACATTTTAAAAAAATTTACCAGCCTCAAACTTTTGATATTTTGATATGTATGTATGTATGTATATATATATATATATATATATATATATCAAATAAATATATATATATATGTATATCAGTTATATGGATGTCGCCTCCCAATCCAACTAATACATTTCACCCCATCAGAAACCCTTTCAGATTGTTTATAATTTACTTTAAAATCATCTGTAGAACATAAATCCAGAGTTCTCTTCATCTGACAGGATATTTTCTGATGAATGAAGTGAATAGTATGAAATATTTCATTTGACCTTTTATTTGGCCTCAAAAAACATCTCTTCTTCTAAGAACTAAGGCTGCCGAACCCAAAATGGGTTTGAGAGTTGCCTGCAACTTCTCTGAAGCAGGTTTAATAAATCATCGTATGCAACCTTGATCCTAATCAGGGTCATGTACCCTTTTACCCGCCAGCGGAATTAGGACAGAGCCAAACAGACCACTCAGCGAGGCCAGATCAGTGGCATTCGTCAGATACCATGATGCCTATTTATTTGCTGGTGACATGAGGCTGCAGGCAGCGCTGATCTCTCTCTATCCCTCTGTTTCTATATCTCTCTATCAGCGCCCGATCCTCTAGGGTCATATTAAGTGTGTTTAAGGCCACTGTTAAAAGGCTTGAATTATCATACTGTAACGATTAGTAATAATGGCCAGCAGCTCATTCAAAGCAATCTGAGAAGCCTTATTGTGCACAACTGCTTCCAAATTAGATCAAACTATAATTAGCTTCCCCAGGAAACACTGAATGTTTGACAGAATACAATACTTTCACTTTTACAGAACAGAATTTGTAGGCCTGCAGAACGATCACACAAGAAGTGTATGCAAACAAACTCACACTGAATACGTTTATGTGCAAATATAATTGAGATACAGCAGATTTTTAGGTAGTTGAGCTACAGTCTTTATCTGTGTCAAAGTATACGACACAATGCGTAATCGGATATTTGAAGGATTAAATACACATTGCGCGTGACCTCTGTCTTTTGCAGTCTTGAGAGCAATTGTAGTCTGAATGACCTATGTGCATGCTGAATGAAGCCGAGCTACAGGTCGGTTTGACTTCATAAAAAAAAGTCCTGGTATAACTTTTTTTATATGACATTTTATAAGACAAATTAATGTTTAATTTTAATTAATGTAGCAATGTTAGAAGCACAGCTCACACAGAAGTAACTTTCAAACCAAACAGTTATCACAATTTCGATTCCGTCTTGAACCCCCCAAAAAAACTTTGGCCTGCATACGCTGTAAAACGAAACATTGAAATTAATGAAATGAAATGAGTTTGTTTCACTCAAATAATAATGAACTCATAGTGAAGTCATTTGCGTGAACTCATAATTTGATTTTAGTAAGCTGAACTTAATATGATTGAGTTAAATGTAAATACTTAAATGTTTTGAGTAGTCTGAACCTACTGAGTTTTACAGTGCTCCTGTTCTGTGATCATTGCTTTGTGCCAATGTTAGGTTTTGCTTAGTCTTATGTAACTTTATTACTTTGAGTTTGATGAACTTAAACCATTTAAGGCAATCGGTTTTCTCAAACTGTTTAAGTAGCTATAGTTGGTAAGACTTAGTTAGATTAGTTAACTGAATTCAAACTGAATGAGTGGAATAAACTTAAAATCTTTGAGTTTACTCTAATTATTGACTAAACCAACACCAAAATATGAGTGAATTTAACTTAATGTATATGAGTTTACAGTACTTTTTAAAACTTAAATGGTTTAAGGCAATCGATTTCCTCAAATGGTTTGAATTAACATAACTTATCGGGTTTCACAGTGTATACGAAATTTCAGATCGTGTGAATTTATATTGAATACACTGAACAATGGTAAATGTGTCCACAACATTTCTGCTGCACAGGCTCTGTACAGAAAATTAAGTGATTTATGGGTTAATACATTGCGTATTTCTTTTGATAAATGCTGTGAATTATGAAATAGTTCCCGTGAGTGGGTATGAATATATTATGAAGTTGGCCATTGTAAAATCACATTTTTCCAATAAAAGCAAACCTTCTAAAAAACATGAGTTGTACCTAATAGGGGAGGGAAGATTGTGGGAAACAACATGCTTTGCTTAGAAAACAAACCATCCTGAAAAGCTCTAAAATCACAAGCAGACACAAGCCCCACTGTGACGGAGGCCTGTTCAAAGCTGCCTCTGCCCTGTCATTAAACTAATCAGCTCATTATTGGACAGTTCAGGTTGGTCATTGGTCACGTTTCGTAGAAAGGGAGGCCCTTATGTCTAAGATCTCTCTTAAGATACCCTAATGCAAAGTCTGATTTAAACCAAGGGGTCAATGTCTTGCTGGTTAGCATGACTCCTTAGCCCCTGCTTGTAGATATACCATCACCATCATGAAGTATCATTGTTTTTGAGTTTAATATATTTTATATGTGATGGCAAATCTGCATTTTCAGCATCATTACTCCAGTTTTCAGTGTCACATGATCAGTCAGAAATCATTCTAATGTGATGATTTGGTGCTCAAGAAACATTTACTATAGTTATCAATGTTGACAACAGTTGTCTTTACTGCCTATTTTGATCAATTTAATATGTCCTTGCTGAATAAAAATATAAATTTCTTAAAAATAAGAAATGTATTTAGATTCCGAATGAAATTAAGTGAACTTATGCTGTCATGACATCATTATCCTGCAGTTCCAGAGTAATTAGTCACATGACATTTCTGGCCATTAAGTGAAGAAAAGCAAAATGAAATGACTCTTTATGTCTTACTTAATGTCTTTATATGAACTTCTGCTGAAAAAATACTTACACAGTTAACAAGTACCACAGCACAGGAGAGCTAATGAGAGCTTACACCTCTACCAGTCACAGCTGTTAACACCATTCTTCTTGTTTACACAGGCAATGATGAGTTTTATAATAACATGTCATTTTCGCTCAACTGTTAGCTAATGTCCTTAGTGCATGCTCATTTATATTATTATTATTACATCTAACCCTTCCAAACGCCTCTGTAGCTTCCAGAGAAACTCTCTGTTAGGGCCCCATGTGGAGTGAGCAGCCCACATAGCTGTCATCCATTTTGTCCTCGTGAGTCCCTCTGACCAGCCTCATTCATTCCTTTATATTCGGTACTGATAGTCAGAGTAAAATACTGTCCAGTATGGGCACGTGATGTATGTTAAGTACACGGCTGTGTTTTCAATAAAATGTGATGTACATATTCAGCTATTAGCCATGATAATATCTGATAGGCTCAGAGTCAGTTTAAAATATTATTTTAAAAGCAGCACACCTTTTGTCACAAAACAACACTCATAGAACAAAATTCTCACGTCAAAACGAAACAAAAAAATACACCAACACGTTACAGCACAGGTTGTTCTAGAATCCTAAACCTTTACGTCCTCCGATCAATTCAAAACAAAAACAGCAACGAAGAAGAAAAAAAAATGAAAGAAGAAGAAAGAGAGATACATCTGCCATATCAGGCAAAGTGTGCAAGGCGCTCATGAGAAATGTAGATTTCAGTTGTAGTGCTTTCACAAAATAAGTTCAAATAAAGCCATGCAACAGAGAAGAGGGATTGGGGAAGGGGTAAAAATCGCAAGGGATGGACTTCATATCCCAGAATGCCGTGGACAAAATCCTGAGGAACGGGAGGAAGTGGGCGTGTCTCAGGTCTGGTCCAGCCATTCGGCACGTTTAGGAGCTTTGCAGGTGTGAATGTCCACAGCCTCCTCGCAGTCTTTGCACTCGACAGCGCAACACCACTTAAACTTACATTCACACTTGGTGATGCGTTTTACGCGTGTGGTGTCGTAGCCCCGCCCACAACACATGACCTCGCAGCCGTCGGTCCCCCGGGACGTCTTATTACAGACCCGACCAGCAGTACCCAATGATCCTGGAATGCAAAAAAAAGAAAATAAAAAGGAATTTGTTTCAAGACCCAGATTTTACATTGAACGTCAAGTGGTGACCTAACATACCCCTAAAACCTAATGCATTTATCCCTAAAATTATATTTGTATGAGATATATATATATATATATATATATATATATATATATAAAATGTGATTATATATTATTTATTTTTATATATATAATTTTTTTTAGATATATGCACCCTGAACTTTCATTTTTAAAATTTCACTATTACAATGTTTTTACTACCATAATGTTTTGCTTATATTATTATTCATTATAATGTAATTTATTTATTCATATAAATTATTATATTAATATATTTAGTACGCATATTTTAAATATATTTCTACATTTATATTTATATTAGTAATTTATAGCCCTATTTCATTCATTTTGACTACCACAGAGCATTAAAAGGCTGTTATGACCAAAAAATAATTAGAAAGGATTCGAATTTGCAAATGCATTTTTTTTCAATAAATTACCATAAAACCCTAATGTACATAAAAAAATTAAGATAAAAGGTTTTATTATTAATATTATTATTATTAAATATTTTGTCTAAAGGTTCAACAGAAGTTCAATAGGTTCAATTTTTTTTTTTTTTTTAATTCAATTTTTCTAATTAGTATTTCCTATTTCAGGCTTTACAGGGTTAATGGAGTCCCAGTCAAATGCCATTTGACTGAACAAAATAATAATGACATAAAATAACTTTGATGAACAGATGAATTTTGATGAACAAAAGAAGAAATATACTCTTAAAAATAGCCTAAAGCTTCTTTAGAACCTATAACATCCACCTTTCATTGAACAAAAGGTTCTTTACTGTAATTGTAAAATGGTCTTACCACTAAGACAAAATGTTTTTTTTTTTTTTTATTCTGTTCAATGAAATGTTCTTTGAGGAACCCAAAAAACTAAAAGTAAAAACTACTGTGAAACATACTACCCAACAGTCTTGTAACACAAAATAACAAAGAAAGTAAGACCGGCCATAAATAATCAGATTGGTGTTTTGGAGTCTGCATGTTGTTCTTTCACAAGGTTAAACACACTGTGGACAGTGATGGTTTCTATCTTAAAAAAAAAAAAATTCTGCCTGCCCTGCGGCCATGAGAACCAGAGAGTGATGGTTGTGCTGGCAGCTTTGAAAGAATGGGATTTGAAAAATGAGCCTGTTGTATCCTTGGGGTGCAAATTCCACTGGGGTGGTGATGCTGCTGGTGGTTCGGGGGTAAGCGCATTGACCCTCTGAAATCACTGAGCTGTGAGCTGTCTGTCTGACCCAAACACACACTCAAGCCATCACACTGACGCATGAGCTGCAGAAGTATTCTCAGAAAGCAGAGTAACACAGTGTGACGTGATACATTTCCAGTAGGAATATATTGTCTAAACTATTAGCTGACTAGTCAGTTTTATATAGGGAAGCCCTGTATAACTGGGTTTATCTAAAGTTTATCTAAATATAACATGTTTTTTATGGGGTGTTCACGTAGGATGTGTTCTTGGGTTCAAAAACAGCTAAATGGAAAAGAGCATATGGTTGAGAGGCACACCACTCAAAAAAGTAGCACTCTGTGACAAAAAAAATCTGCATGTATTGCAGCACGGCAAAGCATAACATGCGCTAAAATGCTTTCAGAGAAGTTGCATTTCTAGATTCATCCTACTGCAGATGAAATATATAAAAAAAGATATATTTATTTTACAAATGAAATACAAATATTTAAAAATTAGTCATAAAGATAGTCTATTCATGGCCCATCATCACCAATTGAACATGGTACTTGTGCATTTAGTCCAGATGATACATGTAGAGGTGTGTGTCAGAGTATCAAGGATTAACCAATCCCATCCCACCTCTTCTGACCCTGTCAAAGCCTCTATTGCCCTTTTTACCCTTAAGGTTTATGGTTAGATTTAGGGCAGGGCAGGTGTGAGAGTCAATTTACCTCAGTTACTGAATCCTGTCTTTCTCTACACTATCGAGTCATGTAAAAATGAACATGGCTAACCACCATCACACTGGATCTCAGAAGTGAGGATCCTCTAAGGTCTGCAGGTGATTCAGCGGCCAGTCTGTTAGGGTACGTTTACACAGCAATGATGTCCTAAAAACGTTTTTCTTTTGTGTTTTCCGCGTACAGATGACAATGTTTGTCAAAACAATCCCCGTTCCGCGAAAACAATTAAAAACGCTGTATTATGCATGCCAGGGCGAAGGTTGTTGATGTCACTTTGTATAAAGAAACACTACACACCTATAGTGTAATACCTATGATATGCCTGTGCATGACCTTTTTCACAAATTTGCGTTTTTGCGGAGATGATAACTCTACCTCTGATGATCTACCTCTTAATTCTGAGAAGTCTTCACAAAATCCAAGTTTGACATTTATTTTGTTAATGCTGAGTGCGTCAGCAGCAGCAGTGTTAACTATTCATGTCATTAGTAATACATGAGTCACAGTATAAGTTAGTGCTATAATTGCATTATTACTAAATGAGTCAGTATTTACACTGCTTGAAAGGAATCGCTGTACTGATATTATTCAAACATCCGGGTTTGGTTTGTTAAACTCTTGAACTCTAAGTATTAAACTACAATTAATTCAACCAATAATGTCAGTCGTAAGTGTGGTATCTTTGTGTTTTTTTTTTCGTTCTTACCTGCAGCTTTGTCCATGAGGCAGTAATCAGGTGAGGTTTCAAAGTATACCAGGTCATTTTTTGTGGCTTTCCTGAAGTCTTTATTGGCTACTGTGAATCCTGTCCCATCTTGGTTCATGGTGACCTCGATGGCTCCATTGTATTTCTTACGAAGGTAATCTCCCGTTTTACGGAAATCCGACATTGCCAACCAGCAGGTTCTCAGAGTGCACGACCCACTGACTCCATGACATTTACACTCCAGCTTCATAAAGCGCTTTACAGCCTGTAAAACAGAGAAACCATCCCTAGTAGTAATTATATGAACAGCTTCCATGTGGCCAAGAGTAGCCGCAGAATGTAAACAGAGTTTCACAGGAACGTTATGACAATGTTTTTGTGCTATTTATGTGCCAAAATTCTGAGTTGCTTAGTTGTAGTGGCTTCATTCGTTCGACTTTTCCACCATACAGCTATATCGCCATGAATGTGTCATATAGTCTCTGTTCTCACCATTCTGCCACAGCGGTTGTTATGAAGGTTCATGAGTGCTCGTGCGTCTTTCACAGTTCGCTCTTTTGCATCTACGAAGGCTTTGGCAAACTTTATCCCATAGTTGATGTTATCACTGCAGCCACCCCAGTCAAACTCTCCTCGTTCGTCACTGGCCCGGCCTCGCTTGTGGGGGTCACAGTTGCACGTCTTTAGCTCCCCCTGACTGCAGGCACGAGTAATAGCGAAAACCACTCCCGCCGAGGAGATCGCATATACGAATGCCGCCTCACGACTGCCTGCAAAGACAACAATCATGAAGTCACAACAAACACATTTAGGTCCTTTATCAAACACTCAAAAACACTTAATCACACCTTCCGCTCTCATATAATCCCAAACAGCACTTCTGATTTGTCCAGAGACCTACCTAGGGGTGTGACTAGCCCCAGTGTGAGTGTTTGGTTTAAATATTAGTACAGGCCTAATCCCTCCAGGGTGGGCTATTCTGTGCTAGGATAAATTGTTTGAAGGTTCGCAGTCTGATAGTGAATTGCCACAGTTATTTTCTAATCTTAACCTGCTATTTCTAAGCGTCCTGCGTGTTTGGACTCACGTCGCTCACACTGATTCCTTTAGCCTGACTGAATGTTAGAAAAATACCAAATGTGAATCATCATGGACAGTTACAAGGAATGTCCAATTTTGCGATTAAACTAAAACTGTTTTCTTCAAAACTTGTGTTATAGTTGTTTTAAATGTGCAACTTTAAATATTCTAAAAATAAAATTACAATATAAAACCTATTTAGTATGTTATATAGTTTATAATTACATTTACACTACAGTTTAAAAGTTTGGAGTCAGTAAGATTTTTTTTAAAGAATTTATGAGTTTATTAAGCAAGCATCAATTAAATTCATCAAAACTGACAGTAAAGACATTTACATTGTTAGAAATGATTTTCATTTCAAATAAATGCTGTTCTTTTAAACTATATATTAATCAAAAAATCCTGAAAAAATTTTTTTTTTAATGTAATGGCTACAGAAAATTTCAGTTTGTCATCACATAAATTGCATTTTAATATAAACTACAATAGAAAAGCTATTTTAAATTGTAATATTTCACAATAGTTCAAAGTATGATATTTCAGTTCTGTATTTTTCATCAAATAAATGCTAAGCATTAGAGAATTTTTTCAAAAACATTAAAAAAATCTTACTGCCCCAAAATTTTGAGCAAACATTTCTAGTAGAAACACATAGAAAAAGCGTTTGTGACATGTAAGATGTAACTTTTATCACATTCATTTAATAATATTACTAGTATTAATAATAATAATTGGGACATATAGCAAGATGTATCAATAGATTTAGGTTAGATTTTTAACACCAATAGCTTTACAGATGTGAAACATGATATTTTTTTTTAACAAATATTGAAATGCATATATCTGCTAAATGTGGAGTACACTAGCATTTACATAACCCTGAAGTTATTTATATGCTATAGTGAATAATAACTTCCGCAGAACTTAAACTTTGTTTTAATGGAGATTTTTATTGTAGGACCCCCTGACCAGATCTCCACCTAAAGTTGTCCTTCTCACGCTGCACTGCAGTCGTTTTCAGTTTCCTGTTGCAGCTAAAATGTGTTTCAATGATCTGTGCTCATGCAGTACAATGACATCTGGAGGATATCTATGTTTGAATCGCTCCATCATTCATACAGCAAGATATTCTCCAAAGAAAAATAGATTTTTTTTTAATAGTACAGTTGCTGTTTATAGGAGAATCCTCTCCTGGCAACCGCTCCAATTCTAATTCCATTTCATAAACTGAATACACGCAGTGCTGCGAGAGTCTGTCCGGCTGCCAGAATCATCTCTCCAAACATTTACATCCACTATGCCTGTTTATGTGGTAAAGAGGCATAGAGAATGCTGGAGGGGTGATATTTTCACATAGGGATCTTTGGAACGCTGTATATGAAAGCCAAACAGAAAGCACATTTACAGTGCAGATTTCTTGAATAAACTTCAGGTTCAGATTGAAATAAGTGATCCTGTGGGGTTCTGTCTGTTTATCACACCTGGCCAGGGATTTGTGTGCATGTGGCTGGATTTCCTGAGAGATCAGAGTCGTTTCATTAATATTCCAAAGTGATAAACAGTGATGGACATGTCCAAGAGAATAACTGTTTACAATGTCATAATCCTATTCTGATTCATACTGATTTATATGGTGACAGTGCAGTATGCTGATCTAGGTATTTACCATATGAGATGCACAGAGAGATATTTAAAGAGAGAGAAATTTTGAGAATCAGTTTATAGAGTACCCTTTTTTTGGCGTGTTTGCCAAAATGCCTCTTTGGAGGGACTAAATAACACATGTCGAAACACGAGCACCCACCATTTTTAAAAAGCAGCGTAAACACAGTTTACATATACTTTCCCCACAAACTAACTCCACGAACATGGAAAACAGCGATAGATGGACCGACGCCAAAGTCCAGGCACTTCTCAACCTTTTCGCTTATTGAATGCCACGCTTAAAAGACGTTTATAATTATATAATTATAATTTCTATAACTACCCGGTGCATAAGCCCCTTTTTCCCAGCAGGCGGTAATGGATGTGTGGTCTTCTTGCATTAGGGGCTTTCGCACCAAATCGTTCTAGGAACTCAGTTATAAGAATTAGCCACTAGGATAGTTCCCGAGAACTAATTTCTCCCCTGGGCCATGTTCCAGGTTGCATTCGCACCAGGAATAGGAACTCTGAAGTGTCCGACAGCAGCGTCTTTAAACGCGGCATTTACAAACGCTAAAAACCAGTGCATGGAGGATGCCGTGATTGGAGCTGTGTTTGTTGTGTGCCATGGGTTTCGTGATAACGGAGAATGTAACACATAATCTACATGACTGAAAGAGCAAAAACTGAGACGAAATCTCCTATGACAACTTTTAGTATTACATACTATCGAGGCGGAGAAAAGAACACAACCTTGCAGACAACAGATAAATGCCGTTAATGATGTTCGTGAAGTAAATATATTTACATGGCTTTTTAAAAATGCTGACTGTGTTTGACATGCGTTTGACCAATCAACGTACAATTATGTCCATGATAGTTCCTAACTTCCCATAGTGCTGGTACAGACCTTACTCTGAAGTAGGAGCTAATTTAGTTCCCCCAAAAGGAGTTCCTAGAACTAAAATTGTTCCTAGTTCCTGTGGTGCGAACACTGCAAAATCCGGATACTTCAGCCGATAGTTCTAGGAAATATGAAATGGTTCCTCCGGTGCAAAAGCCCCTATTGAGTGGTCCAGCACCTCAGGACTGTGAGATCACTGACACTACAGTTAATAAAGTTTTGATATTTTCAATAAAAAAAAAAGAAAAACTAACAATAATAATGATCAAATTGACTTGAATTGATTTCAAGTCAGTATTATTATAGTATTGTCATTATTATTATTATTAAAGTCTAATAGTCCACTTTAGACATTCTACTAACTATAAGTACAGTAACTCTGCAACTACATGTCAACTAACAGTTGTTAGAGTATTAGTAGACAGTCTAATATATGCTATCACTTTATGGTCCCCCAAGACATTCAACCGACTATAAGTAACTGCCAGTACATGTGATCTTATTCTACTAACCCTAACCCAACAGTACTAATAATACATCTAAATTGGACTAAAATGTAACCTAAAAAAAGTGTGCCTAAAAAAATCCCCTTCAAAGTTCAAATACATGTTATGCATTGCATTTCTAATAAATATTACTTAATTTAGCCATTGCTGCTACGTTTAACATTTTAACTTCCATCATTATCTGCATTAAAGACTTAGCATTTTTATTTGTTTTTTTTCTTCATTAGCGATAATACCATTGACTCCTTCTGTCTCCAAGACACGCAGACACATTTCTAGTACTCACTGCGCTGTATGACTCTCCCAAAAACAGTATGGTCTCTGTCCAGGGCACTGCAGTTCCAGCGGTGATGGCGGAATTGATGCTGGCACTCTCGAATCCACTCTTTAGCCCCACCCCCAATCGACTGCATGATGTCTGGATACTTCTGACACAACTGTCTCTGTTTATTCACCAGCCCGGGAATATTGTCGCAAATTACACGGGCACCAAGGGCTCCGATATACCTGAAATCCACAAACACAGAAGCTTAAAACCTGAATTACTCCAATCAGTCACAGATTTTGCCAATTGGTACGAAAGTGCTGAATCAGTAAACATCCAGTGATTATGCATTGCTTGACGCCAAAGAGTTTGATCATTCCCAGAATCTTAACTCTCATTAGTGGAATTTCAGAGGAAAGTTTGGCAAACTGGCATGTGTCATAAACAGACATTCACAAACCAACTATTATTTATGATTTATGTCAAGGCACATGCATAATAAGTTCAACATCAACCAATTTGGAATACATTTTTGAGCCCTATATGATAACCTAGTATTCTGAGTTAAATCTTTAGTTTTTCAACTATTGCTCTTTTATCTGAGGTATTATGTATCAGCTCTTTTATCATTTGCTGTGATGTCATACCTGATTACTTAACCCAATCAGGTAATCAGAACAGAAGAAGGAAATTTAATTTAATTTCTCTTTTACTCTCTGTATAGTTTTCACTCATGTACTGATGGTTTCAATCCATCATTGTTCGATAAAATGTTTGTCTAATAATGCCAAAAAAAAAAAAAAATCCCTCTCTTTCTCATACACACCCAAACCACATCAAGCCTGATCTCAGCCTTCCCACTAACACACACTCGGTCATGTCAGACTGAAAGAGTTGAGTTCTAAATATTTTAGTCTGCAAAAATGTTCATTTCTAATGAGAAAAAGAAGTTTTTACCTTTTAAAAAAATGTTTGTGAATGTTGATCAACCTTTTGGTTATGACTGTTCCTCCCACTCTGATGCCTCATTTGACTGTGATTACAGGGCTTTATTGGACTCTGCGCTTTGTATTCGATAGTTAGTGTTTGGAAACGCTCACCCACACACACCAGGCTGGTCTCATACATTGTGGTGGTTTACAGGTTGGCTTTACCAGCAGCAGTAATTCATTATCCACAGGACCACAACCATAACCACATGCTGTAAAACACAGTAAAATCTGCTCTCATTTACACTGCGTGTCTGTGTGTGTAGTTAGGCTTGACTTAAGAAAAATGTATGACTACTACATTATTTTTTTGCTTATCACACAAATAGTGGTGAAAATTCCTCTCCTCCCTATTTCTGTCCTTTCTCCTCTATCTCTCTTCATCTCCAATTTTTTGTTTTTGTCTTTTTCTCCATTGGTCTTGAATCAGGGTCCTAAAGTTTCCAGTTCTGCTGTTTTGGATGAATGATTTGAAAACTGTTGAAACTTAGCATGTGCCATAATGTCACACTCTTTATGTAAGCCAATTGAAATACAGTTGGATGATTAAAAAATAGCTTGTGTGCCAGTCAGAAATGAATTGAGAATTTACTGTCATTTGTGACCAGAAAAGCAGTTTGTCAAATCATATTGACCTTTTGAAATTTTTTTAAAAAGCTTTTAATTTTGAAGGTTAATTGCCTTACAGATAGATAGATGGAATGATGGAACAATAGAACGATAGATAGATAGATAGATAGATAGATAGATAGATAGATAGATAGATAGATAGATAGATAGATAGATAGATAGATAGATAGATAGATAGATAGATAGATAGATAGATAGATAGATAGATAGATAGATAGATAGATAGATAGATAGATAGATAGATAGATAGATAGATAGATAGATAGATAGATAGATAGATAGATAGACTATAAAAATGTTTCTTGTTTCAACTTAAATTACATTCATGCTGCTTTAAAAATTTAAGTTTAGTCAACTCAAATATCCAATTTGTCACTTAGTACAACTTCACATTTCAAGTTAACTAAACTTAAAATTTTAAGGCAGCACAAACACTTACTTTTTTAAGTTGAAACAACATTTTTTTTTTAGAGGATAGATAGATAGATAGATAGATAGATAGATAGATAGATAGATAGATAGATAGATAGATAGATAGATAGATAGATAGATAGATAGATAGATAGATAGATAGATAGATAGATAGATAGATAGATAGATAGATAGATAGATAGATAGATAGATAGATACCAATATGTAAATTTATATGATTTAAAAATATGAATTAAATGTAATAATTTAACTTTTGTGGACAAGGGTGGAACATCATTTTATGTCTCAGAATATATTATGTGTTGAATTTCTTTGGATTGCAATTCAGTAAATTCCAATTAATGTTCCAATTCATCTTCCCGTGGTGTGTCCAATTCTCATGAATTTAAAGGAAGCCAATTTTCAGTTCTGAATTTTGCCAAACACAGTACAAAAGCTCAAAGGTCAAAGATGAAGTTCACTTCAAAGGACACACACACACACCTTTCTATCTGTGTGGAAGTCCAGGACAGGCTTACGTCTGGCTTCATCTCTGTGTGTGTCTGTGAAATAAGTTCACTAGTATGAGACACTAACAGGCTGCCCAGTAGCTTAAGAGGATTCCTGCTCTGTCTGCTTAAAGTGATGGATGAGCAGATCAGAGAGAGAGAAAGAAGGAGCGAGCGATCCCTTTCTCTCTGGCTCTGGTGAGTGTGCCTCGCATTGGGAATGTCAGCCTGACTTATTACACCACGATAGTAACAAAAGCCTTGCTTTCCTCTGGTTTCTTTCTTTCTTACTTTCTTAGGTCTGTGCAAATCAAACTTAATATTAAACTGATTTCTGAGCTGTTAGTAAGGACTGACGCAATTGTTAGGAGTCCAGTAACATAGCCTATATGATCTTCATCAGAGTGTGGCAGAGTGGCATTAAATTAATATTTGTTGCACACAACCACACACATATATTCTAAGTATACATAAAACCCAACCACTCCCTAACTACATTTATATATGTGAGCAATGAGCATGTGGCTGGTGTATTCATGATTGCTCAGGCTCACTGCACTGTAGTCACCAGCTAAGTGTGTGCGCATCTAAGCAGGAGGCCTGACACATATTGCAGTTATTTCATTTATTCTTATGTTATTGGCTGGCACAACACCTCAAACACACCATGAAAACCCAACCCATAACTCTGATATAATGATGTGCAGGGCCTGTTACTATACATAAGCACAAGCTCTGGGAAAAACCCCATCCCTCATGAGCATTTAAAATGATATTCTGAGGGGGCGAAATGCATGGTTTGTGTGTTTCTAGAATAATTGCGTTTTAAATGCCAATATCTTGGTGGAGAGGGCGGTGGAGCACAACGTGTGTGTTCATTTAAGTAGGCTACTTGAGTTGACTGCCATCTCTCGACCTCTGTCTGCCCACCACCAGGGTGAAAATTACGGGGAGTTTGGGGGGTCTGAACCCCATAATTAAGGCTTAAACTTCGACAAAACAAATAAAAAGGTTGGGGGTCTCAAAAGTACGTATCCTTTCACATATAAGTATAGCTATTTCAACAGCGTTGTCAAACAAAAACAATGTTTTTTAGTAACCTCAAAGTTAGATTACAAGTTATTCAGACCGCGCTTACAGAGACGCTCGCGAACAGAAGCCGCGTTCGCCTGAGAAGATAACCATAGTAGCAGCTGCTCGAGCACTTTGGATCCGTAGCTACAAAATATCAGTACTGTCTTTGTTTATCACTCCCATTATGTTTACATAGGATAGACGGCATAGGCCAGGATATAACAAAGGAGCTTTGTTTAAAATGTATTTCAGATAGTTGTTTGGCTAAATGTGCTAGGGGTGCCAAGCAATTCGGCTGTGCGAGACGAACCTCATATTTCATATTTCACCACAAAAATGAATGACAGAAATTGCTTTAAGAAGTCAAACATTCTGAACCCTGCTCTATACTTTAAATTATAACTAAAACGCCGATATTATTAAAAACATTGCCTCAAGGTTTAAAACTCTTTTTCATTAACCTAAAGTAAAAATGAACTACAGACCTACACACCGCACTTAAACCACTGTTATTCAAAACTGTCACTAAATAAAAAAACTATATATATATATATATATATATATCACAATAACAGACATTTGCAAATGTCCAGTTTCCCAAATGACAGCTCGGTCACCGTGAGCAGAAAAAAAAAACGCCCGGTTTCTGCGCGCGAGTGTGCGCCAGCGGCGGCGCGCGGGGATGCTGGACGCTACTCACCACCAGGACGAGTCCACGCGCGGTGTGAGGATGAGCAGGAGTAAGAGGAGCGCGCAACACAACCGCGAGGACGCACGGGGACCGTAGGATGAGCCTGAGCTGTTTCTGATTATATGTCTTAATCCTGAGCCTCCGGGAGCAGCGGTAGATCTGTTGAGAATCCGGGGCGACCCAAGAACTTTACCGCAGCCAAACATAGTTGAGCGTGTCCTCCAGCGGTGATAAGAAAACACGAATCTGTACTGTAGGAAACGGGTGTAAAGAGCGTTTAGGTCTGCGGGGACCTGCTGAAGTTTGGATTTCTGATAGCTGGACAGATGTACAGAGTTCCGTGCGGACGATGCACGGACGGATATCATGTATCTGCCCGGATATTAGCGTGTGCCATATAAAAGTATTCCCCGAGATCTGGCAACCGCAGCAGAAATAATCCAAGCCAGACGGCAGGTTCAGAGAGCGCTTTCTTTTCTTTTTTTTCACCTCCTCTTGAGAACAGATGAAGTCTCGGTGAGGTGCAATTTGATCAGCAAGAGTGCCAACTTTTCCACTTTTTCTCCCCACGTTTTGCGTTTAGGCAGGGCTGTGAAACACGCGCCTCTCCGTTTTTCCATTGGAGTCTGCGAGCGCTGATAGCAGACTGCGCGAGATAAACCGGGGCGATGAACTGTGCGAACTGCAGACCGAAGGGGTGGGCGACGGGGGGAGAGAGAGAGGGGCGATAGGAATGTTGACAGCCCGCCGTCTCTCCGCTCTTATTGGGTAAAGCTCACAGAGACCGGAGCCCCGGGGAAGCTTGAGCTCGCGCGGGATACGCGCCGTTCCCTGGTCAGTGGAGACACGCGCCACGCTACTTTCACCTGCTGAACGACACGCAGCATCCTCATTTACACACTACGCTGGAGTTCAGCCTCACAAACACAATATTTAGGACGTGGGAGAAAATGAGACTACACACCTTGTATTTTTTAATCGTTGTCATAGCAATATATTTGTTTACACACAATTAACTTGTAACAGCAATGTCAGTCACTTGTACAAATATTATCCGTTCACTTAACTCGACTTTCCAATTAAAGGCCACAACAACAACAATAATAACCATTGTACTTAAAATGAAGACATTGGTCACAAACTTAATTTTTCAATTTCATTAAGCAAAAACGTTTTACAGTGTGGGCTTCAGCGATATCGTATAGTGACAAATATACATCAATAATATTCAATGACTGGAAAAATTGTTTACATTATAAAGTCAGATATCTATTTAGTTTTTTAAGCGTATTTTGCTCGATAGTATGCAGTTGCAAAACCCATATAATGACAACTGTATCTAAAAAAAAAAAAAAACACTTATTACAATCAAATATTTTAATACACTCAAGAACGCAGCATTCACACTGCAGCCGCAATAGTCTTTATCGTCTGGAGAGATGCGCGTGTCTGAATACACAAGCTCGTGTTTACAGATAAGACTCTAGAGCTTGCACGAGTGCTGCTGTGTATAAACATCGCGCGGATTCCAGTTTCAAAACATCACATAGTTGCCTGTTGCATGACTCTCTAGATAAGCAACACCATTCTCCTCATTAATGTAATGTGCAGGAGCTGTAATCCCACAGTGGTCTGTCTTAACTGTTTCAGGGGCTGGTCATATAATTAGAATATCATCAAAAAGTTGATTTATTTCACTAAATCCATTCAAAAGGTGAAACTTGTATATTATATTCATTCGTTACACACAGACTGATATATTTCAAATGTTTATTTCTTTTAATTTTGATGATTATAACTGACAACTAAGGAAAATCCCAAATTCAGTATCTCAGAAAATTAGAATAATTACTTAAGACCAATACAAAGAAAGGATTTTTAGAAATCTTGACCAACTGAAAAGTATGAACATGAAAAGTATGAGCATGTACAGCACTCAATACTTAGTTGGGGCTCCTTTTGCCTGAATTACTGCAGCAATGCGGCGTGGATCAGTCTGTGGCACGGCTCAGGTGTTATGAGAGCCCAGGTTGCTCTGATATTGGCCTTCAGCTCTTCTGCATTGTTGGGTCTGGCATATCACATCTTCCAATTCACAATACCCCATAGATTTTCTATGGGGTTAAGGTCAGGCGAGTTTGCTGGCCAATTAAGAACAGGGATACCATGGTCCTTAAACCAGGTACTGGTAGCTTTGGCACTGTGTGCAGGTGCCAAGTCCTGTTGGAAAATGAAATCTGCATCTCCATAAAGTTGGTCAGCAGCAGGAAGCGTGAAGTGCTCTAAAACTTCCTGGTATACGTCTGCGTTGACCTTGGACCTCAGAAAACACAGTGGACCAACACCAGCAGATGACATGGCACCCCAAACCATCACTCTCAACACATGCCTCTCCTCTCTTCCTCCAGACTCTGGGACCCTGATTTCCAAAGGAAATGCAAAATTTACTTTCATTAGAGAACATAACTTTGGACCACTCAGCAGCAGTCCAGTCCTTTTTGTCTTTAGCCCAGGCGAGACGTTCTGATGCTGTCTGTTGTTCAAGAGTGGCTTGACACAAGGAATGCGACAGCTGAAACCCATGTCTTGCATACATCTGTGCGTAGTGGTTCTTGAAGCACTGACTCCAGCTGCAGTCCGCTCTTTGTGAATCTCCCCCACATTTTTGAATGGGTTTTGTTTCACAATCCTCTCCAGGGTGCGGTTATCCCTATTGCTTGTACACTTTTTTCTACCACATCTTTTCCTTCCCTTCGCCTCTCTATAAATGTGCTTGGACACAGAGCTCTGTGAACAGCCAGCTTCTTTTGCAATGACCTTTTGTGTCTTGCCCTCCTTGTGCAAGGTGTCAGTTGTCGTCTTTTGGACAACTGTAAAGTCAGCAGTCTTCCCCATGATTGTGTAGCCTACAGAACTAGACTGAGAGACCATTTAAAGGCCTTTGCAGGTGTTTTGAGTTAATTAGCTGATTAAAGTACAGGCACCAGGTGTCTTCAATATTGAACCTTTTCACAATATTCTAATTTTCTGAGATACTGAATTTGGAATTTTCCTTAGTTGTCAGTTATAATCATCAAATTAAAAGAAATAAACATTTGAAATATGAAAGTCTGTGTGTAATGAATTTTTTGATGATATGACCAGCACCTGTATAAATATTGCAGCATCCTAAGTTTAAATGGCTGCACCATTCCTAATGTAAAATAAACCATTTAATCCACACAGTATAAAGCATTCAAATACCCAGTTCCAACAGTAGCAACTTCAGCTCCAGATGAGGGATCTGCAACACCCAAGACTGCACTTCTGTAACACTTCACTGAGCACTTGAAAGTGAACTGACGCAGAAATAGGCCCAAATCCCTGTTGGAATTGAAACTATTAGCGTTAACTGCACTTTCCACCAGGGATTAAATGAACAATTATAATGTTTAGCTGTAAATCCTAAATTAGGCTAATCTTCTTGTCCTGAAATTTTCATTTGTACTTAAACTTTAGCCCCTTAGATGCTTTTGTTCACCTAAAGCTGGCACGGCTTATAGTCTGTGTGAGAGTGAAACAGAGAGGCCTATCCTCTAAACATGGAGCACATTTTTGCCTGCCAGTTCAGATGGTGATTTTATGGTAAATAAAGAGGAATTATAAAATGACAAATAATAGTAAATCAAAGTATACACTGAAAACACTTTAATTTGCTAGTCTGTTCCAGTCATTTTTATCCAGTCATGTGGACAGTTATATAGGTACATTCTTACTGATGCAGTTAACTGTTTTCAAAATGATAAACTAATTTTTTATATATATATATATATATATATATATATATATATATATATATATACACATATATATATATATATATATATATATATATATATATATATATATATATATATATATATATATATATATATATATATATAAACCCGATTCCAAAAAAGTTGGGACACTGTACAAATTGTGAATAAAAACAGAATGCAATGATATGGAATTTTCAAATTTCAATATTTTATTCAGAATACAACATAGATGACATATCAAATGTTTAAATTGAGAAAATGTATCATTTTAAGGGAAAGAAATTTAAATTTTATGGCATCAGCACATCTCAAAAAATTTGGGACAAGGCCATGTTTACCACTGTGTGGCATCCCCTCTTCTTTTTATAACAGTCTGCAAACGTCTGGGGACTGAGAAGACAAGTTGCTCAAGTTTAGGAATAGGAATTTTGTCCCCTTCTTGTCTAATACAGGCTTCTAGTTGCTTAACTGTCTTAGGTCTTCTTTGTCGCATCTTCCTCTTTATAATGCACCAAATGTTTTCTGTGGGTGAAAGATCTGGACTGCAGGCTGGCCATTTCAGTACCCGGATCCTTCTTCTACACAGCCATGATGTTGTAATTGATGCAGTACGTGGTCTGGCATTGTCATGTTGGAAAATGCAAGGTCTTCCCTGAAGGAGACGACATCTGGATTGGAGCATATGTTGTTCTAGAACTTGGATATACCTTTCAGCATTGATGGTGCCGTTCCAGATGCAAGCTTCCCATGCCACACGCACTCATGCAACCCCATACCATCAGAGATGCAGGCTTCTGAACTGAGCGCTGATAACAACTTGGGTTGTCCTTGTCCTCTTTAGTCCCGATGACATGGCGTCCTAGTTTTCCAAAAAGAACGTTAAATTTTGATTCGTCTGACCACAGAATAGTTTTCCACTTTGGCACAGTCCATTTTAAATGAGCCTTGGCCAAGAGAAAACGCCTGCACTTCTGGATCATGTTTAGATATGGCTTCTTTTTTGACCTATAGAGTTTTAGCCGGCAACGGCGAATGGCACGGTGGATTGTGTTCACTGACAAGTATTCTGGAAGTATTCCTGAGCCCATGTTGTGATTTCCATTACAGTAGCATTCCTGTACTGTATGTGATGTAGTGCCATCTAAGGGTCCGAAGATCATGGGCATCCAGTATGGTTTTCCGGCCTTGACCCTTACGCACAGAGATTGTTCCAGATTCTCTGAATCTTTGGATGATATTATGCACTGTAGATGATGATAACTTCAAACTCTTTGCAATTTTTCTCTGAGAAACTCCTTTCTGATATTGCTCCACTATTTTTCGCCGTAGCATTGGGGTAATTTGTGATCCTCTGCCCATCTTGACTTCTGAGAGACACTGCCACTCTGAGAGGCTTTTTTTATACCCAATCATGTTGCCATTTGACCTAATAAGTTGCAAATTGGTCCTCCAGCTGTTCCCTTATATGTACAATTAACTTTTACGCCTCTTATTGCTACCTGTCCCAACTTTTTTTGGAATGTGTAGCTCTCATGAAATCCAAAATGAGCCAATATTTGGCATGACATTTCAAAATGTCTCGCTTTCAACATTTGATATGTTATCTATATTCTATTGTGAATAAAATATAAGTTTATATCTGTCTATCTGTCTGTCTGTCTACATATTTTATATACATATGTGACCCTGGACCACAAAACCAATGATAAGGGTCAATTTTGGAAATTGAGATTTATACATCATCTGAAAGCTGAATAAATAAGCTTTCAATTGATGCATGGTTTGTTATGATGGGATAATATTTGGCTGAGATACAACTATTTGAAAATCTGGAATCTGAGGGTGCAAAAAAATCTAAATACTGAGAAAATTGCCTCTAAAGTTGTCCAAATGAAGTCCTTAGCAAAGCATATCCACTCACAAAAATATATTTTTTTATATATTTATGGTAGGAAATTTACAAAATATCTTTATCGAACATGATCTTTAGTTGATATCCTAATGATTTTTGGCATAAAAGAAAAATCAACAATTTTGACCCACACAATATATTTTTGGCTATTGCTACAAATATAGCCGTGTGACTTATGACTGGTTTTGTGGTCTAGGGGTCACATATATATAATTTGTCACATGATCTTTGTTTTACATAATGCATTTCCCTTTGACATAACATTAAAAGATTTAGGCTCTGTGGTTTTGAAAGAAGTCTCTTATGCTTTATTCCTATAATGGCAAAGCTGAATTTTCAGCAACCATTACTCCAGTCTTCAGTGTCATGATATTTCAGAAATCATTCTAATATGCTGATTTGGTCAGTGATATTTCTAATTATTATTAATGTTGAAAATAGTTCTGTGATTTCTATGGAAACTGTGTTTTGTTTGCTTTTTTTCCAGAATTCTTTGATGAATAGAAATTTCAAAAGAACTGCATTTAGTGGAAATAGAAATCTTTAATAACATTATAAATGCTTTTGTCACTTTTAATGTCTTTCTTTACTGAATAGAAGTATTAAAATCTAAAAAAAAAAAAAAAAAAAAAAAATCTTACAGTTCCAAACTTTTAAAAAAGGAAGTATACATACATATAGGCTACTTACATACATACATGCATAAATTAGAGAAACCCAAATTAACAAGCACATTACTGTGATACTGAACATTGAGGTTTGGCTGGATGCAGAGTGCCATAACTCCATGAGATCAGCTCTCAGTCATGCCTGTGTGTGCGTGTCTCTCTCTCTCTTTCTGACTGCTCTATAATAGACGGAACAGACACTCAAGGTGACCATAGGGTACAGGAACACCTGAGAGAATGAGCTCACAAGTTTATTTCTGTACCTGTGTGTGAATCTGAACCTGTGTTTGTGTGACAGGTCTTAACTCTTCAGTGTCGTCAGGTTTGGCCCTGTTTCAGGAATGAGGACACTGAGTGTCCTCCTGCCTGCTCTTTTAGAAATCCACCGCTGGCTATTTTAGAAAGGGGCTCTGGGAAACACTCTCCTGATTATAAAACCTCTCTTAACTGTTCAAGTTCTGCTAATTCCGTCCAATAATATAAATCAGTACAGCTCTGTACTTCCTGTAAGAGTCTGTGAATTCTCATCAATACTTGTGTGAAGGCACATTTATAATATGTGTTATTTTCACATATATGGGGTACAATTTGGGGCCCCTTACTTAGAATAATGATTTTGTTATAATTATTTGATTAAAAACAAATGGTTTCATTATTAAAGGGATAGTTCACCCAAAAACAAAAATTCTGTCATACACCCTCATGTCGTTCCAAACCTGTAAGACTTTCGTTCATCTTCAGAACACGAAGATTTTTTTTATGAAATCTGAGAGCTTTGGTTTAGTCCAAATTTTCTGAAGAGACAATCACTTTATATGATGAACAGAATGAATTTAGGCTTTTATTCACATGTAAATATTGATCAACTCACATCAGTTGTGGTAAACAGAAGCTCAAATATGTTTGCTTGATGCATGCAAGAACCAACAAGGTTCATTCTCGTGTGTTATGCAGCACGTTTGAGCTTCTGCAAGAGGTTTGTTCTCGCATTTCAAGCAGGTGCAGCTGAGCTTCTGTTTATGTTCGCTGATCAATGTTTATATGTGAATCAAAGCCTAAATTCAATCTGTTCAATAAGTTTTATGATCTCTTTATGAACTTTTTGAAGCCTCAAAGTGTCAGTTGCTTAGCTGTCTAAAAGATCTTCATTTTTGATAATCTGGTTTGGAAAAACATGAGGAATTTTCATTTTTGGGTGAACTATCCCTTTAAGTTATTATAATTAACATCTAAGAAGTAACATCATTTTAACATTTTCTATAGGAGGGAAGACAAGTAAATACATTATTTTGTTTCATCTGCTTAATTTTTTTTTCTATCATGACAACTCTCAGAAGAGTTTAGCACGGTAATGGAGATGACAGTGTATTTGGTCTTGGCGGAATAGATCAGCAGATTCCATCTGAGCCTGGTTATGTCATATTGCTTCACATTTTCAACATGAAGCTGCTGATGTTGAAAGTTATAAAGCTGAAGTTTTATAGTTCTGTACATTTTTCACAGAAAAAGCTTGTGACTTTGTGGGAATAAGAACAGCACAGTTTTCAAAACTAATGCTGATAAAGCAGAAGACTCATAATAATGACATGAGAACATCAGTTCTGCAATACTCCATGAATACTGATATACACACTAAATAACAGACCAGTTTGATATATTTGTAAAACATTTTGATCTTCTGACTTAATCCAAAATCAGACTGGCTGCCATACAAACAGAAGATGTAGACGACTAGTGCGGTGGATGAGCAGAGCACAAGTGACAATTAACATTACTCAGTATGTATCAGTATGTAAGAATAAATCATCTAAATATACCTCCACTAGAGAGAGAAAGAAAAGTGAGAGACTGCTCATGCTGTCATCTGTCTTAGACTTTACACTAATTTATGGTCTTGTATTTTTGGATGGTCTGACAGCATGATGGAATCTATTCACAATTAGACACTCTGAATCTAAATCTACACACATACAAACACGCTTTCAATCAAAAACACTTGTTATGTACCATTTATTTACATAAGTGATATAAACAGCCGAGATAGAATTTATTGTGGTTTTCTGAATAAATTTGTTGGCCTTGTAGCTTTTTTTCATTGATTTAGGGCCATTTACAGTGCAAGTTAATAGTAAATTAGAGATTTATCACCACAAATGTATATACATTTAGACTGTAGATTTAGAATGATTTACAATCAGCTTAGAGTTAGTCAGTGTTGGTATGAATCTACACTGGCAGTCAAAAGTTTGGAATAATGTTTTAATGTTTTTGAAAGAAGTATCTTATGCTCAACAAGGTAAATACAGTAAAAACCGCAATAATAACCGCAATAATAATAAAAATTGTTTTCTATTTTAATATATTTTAAAATGTATATTAAAGCTGAATTTTCATCAGCCATTACTCTAGTCTTCAGTGTCACATGGTCCTTCATAAATCATTCTAATATGCTGGTTTGCTGCTCAAGAATCTTTTATCAATGCTAAAAACAGTTGTGCTGCTTAATATTGTTATGGACAAAAATCTTTTTTCAACACTGACAATAATGAGAACCATTATTAATAACTGAACACCAATAATAAATAATAATAACCAAGTACTAAATCAGTATATTAGAATGATTTCTGACTGGAGTAATGACTGGTTTTCATCTTTTTCATTACAGGAATTAATTACATTTTAATATATTAATATTTTAAAATGAAATAATAATTCACAATATAGCTATTTTTATTGTATTTAGATCAATAAATGATTCAGCCTTTGTGAGCGGAAGAGACTTCTTTCAAAAACATTAAAATGATCTTAATTTCATTAAAAATCTTAATTATTGCAATCTTTTGACCAGTGTATATGCCTTCAGAAACTTCATAAGTGATTTCAATTGTTTCAATAATTTGTGAGACTGTGTGTATGTGTGTGTGGGACAGGATACAGCTCAGCACTGGGAACCACAGATGAGGAAATGATGCAGGAGAGACTCTCTGTCTCTTTCCCCGTCTGTCTCTGAGTCATGCAGTGAGGGTCACATGTCATGACGCATCACCATTTGAGCATTATCTGTCCGCTGCTACTTTCTGACCTTAGACTAGCTACTGCAAAAAAAAGGTGACCAACATTTACATCACACACACACACACACGCACACACACACACACACACACACACAGGATCTGACTAGGCAGGAGAACACACAGCCTAAAATAAGTTCCCATTTCCAGACTGGGCCCCTCACTGTCTGCATCACTGTCTGTCTTCTGAGAGGAGAACAGATGCATATACTGTAGAGGGAGTGTCAATGCTTTATACTGGTTCTCATCTCCTTTCCTTCTCTGTGGTTATTATGGGGAAATCTCTTTCTCTCTCTGGCATGCTGCCTTCCTGCTCAACCAGATTAATGTGTTTATAACTAATTCAGCGATTTCAGTAAACAAGTCCTAGCGCAACCTCTCTCACTCTCTGTCTCTATTTGTTTCCTCTCTCCCTCTCACTTTTCCTCACAAGAGTATTACCTCTCTCTATATATAGTAATACAATGAAAAATGTAAAAAAAATTTTTTAAAAATTACTTGAGCAAAACTGTGTAAGATATTACATTTTAAAAAATAAAAAGGTTTAATAATTATTAAAACAATTATTAAAAATTGTTTTTTTTTAAATGAATATTTTTATAGTGTACAAGAAAATTTTGTAGTTTTGTCTTCTTGTAATAATCCTTGCACACCCTTAAAACGTGTAAGATATTACCTTTTTAGAGAATTAATCTCAAATTAAGTTTTTTTAACCCACTGTCAAATAATATTTCTAAGTATACATCTTTTTCTCATTTATGCTTAAAACAAGAAAAACAAAAATCAATGTGAATCGTGACAACGTCTTATGGACAGCGAATCATAATACACTGTGCCGGCTAACCAATCTCGGTCCATTGCAATTTTTGAGGGATGTGAACAACCTCTTTAAGAGGGTAAACTTTATTATTCAACTGAACTGTGCACATAGCCTGTTTTAAAACACTTATTACTCTGTCAATGCACATCCTTGAAAGACCGCAGTTTTCCAATGTATTTAGTTACTTTGACTTCTCAAGAATGTCAATAGTATGACCCATTTCAGATGCATCCAAAATTCCAACAACAGTGGTTACATAAAAACATATTTTAGTTTTTTTTAATCAAAATTAGGGACAGTGATTCAGTATAGCTGAATATTGTTAGGGACATGTCCCTAGCGTCCCTACTAAATTCTATGTCCATCTATCCATCCATCCATCCATCCATCCATCCATCCATCCATCCATCCATCCATCCATCCATCCATCCATCCATCCATCCATCCATCCATCCATCATATTTTGGATGCTGATCCACAGCATGTGATTTTTTTATTTTTTTTTTGTGGTGTATTGCTCAATGTAATGATCATATTTAGACATGGATCTGTTACATGCAGACCACCTCTTACAGCCCATCAGGAAGGAACAACCCCAGTGATCTGTATAAGATCATATCTGCTCTTTCACTACTCATGTCCTACATGTCACAGAGCCTCATGGTGTATAATATGTGTGTGTGAGTTAATGTGTCTTCGTCAGCAGTGCTGTCAGCTCTGTGCAGGGTCAGGGTGTTGATGTGTCTGTGAATGTGCCTCACTTTCCCTTTCTGTCTCTCACTCGCTCACTCTTTCGCACGGTGCAGGCTGGTTTGTTGAAGCGGAGCTGTTTATTTAGCAGAATTTTCTCTGATCTCTTGCACTACAGGAGAATTCTAAACTGCTGCACGGTCATGTGACGGCCTGTACATTTAACCGAGAAGCAAATCTAGGGATATAATGTGGACCGGATGTCAGCTGATTTTGAAAGCTGAAGCTGATGAATTTTAAATAAGATGGAAGTGATCCAAAGTGAATTTAGATTAAGGCTTTGTTCACAATGCACTCAATTCTGATTTGTTTTCAGACCTGATCTTTAATAACTTAAATTGGTACTTAAAATGAAAATTCTGTAATCATTTACTCCCCCTCAAGTTGTTCCAAACCTGTATAAATTTCTTTGTTCTGCTGAACACAAAGGAAGATATTTGGAAGAATGTTCCCCCCCTTTTGCCAGATGGGTAGGAAAACTTCAACATCCATAATGCACTAGGCATGATGCCATCCAAGGCCACTCCCACCAGTCTGCTATGAATACGCTTACCACAGTCAAATATCGCCTTACTTTAGTCGGGAATACTTCTTAGCAAACTTTTAGTCATAATGGTATCGATGTTTCAGGGTGCAAGAATTCAAAGAGTAAATGTTTAGCGGCAATGAGTCTTTCGGTTTCCAGTGAAGGATCCATCACATTGTAGGCTAAAGGCTGCAAAGAATCGTAAATACGGAAAGAATGCCATGATGGAAAACCTGAAAAGCCTTAGTGTTTGTAATCAACATATCAAACGGGATGACCACGAATACAGTGTTTTTAGAAAAATGCCATTGAGTACACGTAAGAAAGCTGTTGCCATAGTGTTCCATTACACCATAATGCTGTTTAAACAGTAGACATAGTATGATACAGTTCAGTGATAAACCTACCCTTACAATAACTATTCAAGTAATAACCCTCTGTCAATCCGACTGTCCGTGGGCAGGGATAAAAGTATAATCTGTAGTTTTCACAAAAGCCCTGGAGCTGTCAAAAGTAGGCATTTTGTATCATCCTGTGGACTTTTGTTGCCAAATAAATGTGAATTTTCCAGTCCAATAACAAAGAGAATGAGTAAACATTGTTCATTTATACTACCGACATTGTAACAATACAACGCAGATTGAAAATCGGCAAAGTTACACTTTAAGCATCAACATTATGCCAAGACGCATAATGGAGGAAAACTGACAGCAACATGTCCAACTCACTGTCCATGCTCGTGTCCATCATGACATTTTCCCATGGTATTGAATTTACAAAGTGCATTAAAGTACTGCATTTACACATTAATACATATGCTTTGTCTAAAACAGGTACATTCACTCACTCACCACTCAATACATTGTGAATGTCACAATGCAAACATGAATTCAGAATGAATAAATTCAGCTTTTTTGTGTATGGCATCACAGTCATTGTTTAAGAAAGACAAAAAACCAACTTACTCACTGTTTCATGTTTTTGCAGATTTAGACGGAAGACATCTAAACAAATCTGGTTTGCATCCAAAAATATAATCTTTGCTGCCTGTCTGAACAAAGTCTTAGTTTAGTTAGATTAATTTAAGTTAAACTTTATTGTTCAGCCGTTGCTGAAACTAGGTCTGCTGTACCTACGACAATAACAATTCACATACTTCCACATCAAACACAAAAAATACATAATACAATCACATTACCTACATCACTTCATTTCTAACCACTTATTCATATATTCATGTTTATATATACACATTTAGTTGCCTTTGATATCCTATAACGATGACCAGATGGTAATAATTCAAAGGCATAATTAAGAGGATGAGTTCACTTCTACTTTTAGCAAAGTATGCTGTTATAAACTGCTATATCATATAATTGATCTATTGAACTTCGCTTGGATCCTACAATATTACGTGCTATCCTTACTTTATTTACAGATGTTATTCCTCTGAATCAATCAGTTATTATACCCTATAAAACACTCTCAACTAAAGGCCTACTGATGTAAACTAAATTTAGCTAAAAAATGAAAATTCTGTCATCATTTACTCAACCTCATGTCATTAAAAACCTGTATGAATGTCTTTCTTTGGTGGAGCACGAAAGAAAATATTCTGAGAAATGTCCAAGTAGTGTTTTTCAGTGGGTCAATATTTGGACCTCACCATTCTTCAAAATATCTTCTTTTGTATTATAAACAACAACGGAGTTTGGAATTACATGAGGGTGAATGATGAATGAAAATGAAGACAGAATTTTCATTTTTAGGTGAACTATTCCTTTAAGCACAAAGTACCAAAAAAAGCACTTTGGTTCAAACTGAAGAACTGTTTGTAATGTTATGTACATAAATGTATGCTTGTGTTTTTGTGTGTGTACATACTCTGTAATGGTCACACATGATGTTTTAGCCTGGAGGGGGTCAACATGAGAAGGCAGAGAGAGGGAGAATGAGAGAACCTCACTATTCTCTGAGCGATGACACCATTTCTAACTTGCTGCAGGTGTTTGTGTGTGTGTGTGTGTGTGTGTGTGTGTAGCCTGAATGTAGAACAGGCTACAGGAAAGCTTTGATATTCGAGCCAGGACGGACCTGCTCTACACCACAGATCAACCAGCACACAGCCGAAACATATTCTGTTTCGATTTATACAAACTCTCTGTCTCTTTTGATGCTTGTTTCACTCTTTCTCCTGTGAAATCAAATTGATAAGGCTGTATTGGCATGACTATCAAAGAAGCAAAGGATTATTCATTACAATTATGGGTGACTAAAGCAATACAACTGTTGCTGACTTATATGTGTTCTGTGATATCTCTAATCAGCTGAAACTAAAATCTGCATTTGTTTATGGCAGTGGTTCACATTTTCTAATCTAGTCCTGTTTTTGTTCATTCTTTACAAGTTGAAATCTTAGACGAAGTTTATATTTTTATTACATATTTTAACAGAAAGGTCATGTATGTCTCTGCCCAATCTTTCATACGGTTTTTGCAGTGGATCTTTGGCAGGGTCATCAATGTGGATTGCAAAATGTACCATAGAGTGAAGTCAGTGCTAAAATGGATTCAACAGAATCATTAATATGACAATACCGTAAAAATATCAATGTGATTGAACAAAATTGAAGTTGTAAGTTCTTGACATATCTGGACTTAAGTGAATGACTCATTAATAGTTTAGGTGTATGCAAATTAATTACTTTTTTCAAAGTTCCAGATGCTTCACATTTCTGGGGATTGGATCTGATAGAGAGATCTGTGCTAACAGCTCATATTTCATCAGTTCTGCCAAATAACACTTCGAGAAATCATTTTTCAAAAAAAAAAAAAAAAAAAAAAAAATCAAACTGTTATTCCTCTGAACGACCACTACAGCTGAATGATTTGTGTTTCTTTCATCATTCTCCAGAGACAAATGGTGAGAGAGAGAGAGAGAGAGAGAGAGAGATAGAAGCAGCGAAAAAGAGAGATACCGCATTTGGCCGGAATTTTTCACCGTGTGTTAAAACTATTGGCAGGTGATATTAGAGGATTGCAGCACCTTTGTTTCCTGAGATGGTGATATTTCTCTGCTGATGTCATTTTGATGTGATGGAACAGAGTATGTTTCTTTGTCTCTTTTTTCTCTGTGTGCTACACATGAGTTGGAAGAACATTCAGATCACAGATCAATACCCAGAAAGATAGAATAATAGAACGATAGACAGACAGAACAAAAGAACAACAGATAGATAAAACAATAGATCAATAAAACGATTAATATAGATAGAACGAACAACAGAGAATGACAAATAGAATGATAGAACAAAGTATAGACAGAATGATAGAACAAATGATAGAATAGATTGAATGATTCAACAAATGACAGAAAGAACGATAGACAGAATGAAAGAATGACAGACAGATAAAATGAAAGAACGATAAATACAATAATAGAACGAACGATAGGCAGAACAATAGACAATGATAGAACAAACGATAGATTGATCATTCTATCTATTGTTTGTTCTATAATTATATCTGTCATTCTATTATTCTGTCATTCTGTGTATACTTTTTTTCTGTCATTCTACCTATCATTCTGTCTGTCATTTGTTTAATCATTCTAACAAATGACAGACAGAAAGTTAGGTAGAATGACAGAACAAATGATAGAACAACAGATAGAATTATAGAACAAAAGATAGGATGAAAGAACAAAACAATCAAACACTG
This sequence comes from Chanodichthys erythropterus, assembly GCF_024489055.1. Lineage (NCBI taxonomy): Eukaryota > Metazoa > Chordata > Actinopteri > Cypriniformes > Xenocyprididae > Chanodichthys > Chanodichthys erythropterus. The sequence continues at coordinate 19,989,644 of NC_090229.1, forward strand.
ATCAAACAAACACTCATCAGAACGATATATAGAAAGAATGAAATAAACCATAGATAGAATGAGAGAATGATAGATAGAACGAGAGAACGATTAGATAGATAGAAAGATAGATAGATAGAATGAACGATAGATAAAACGATCGAGCGATAGATAGATACAACGATAGATAGAATGAACGATATAATGAACAACAGATAGATAGATTAGATAGAACGATTAATAGAACGATAGAGCGAACGATCGCTGGAATGATAAAACGAACGATAGAACAAACGATAGAACGAACGATAGAAGGAACGATAGAATGAACGACAGAATGAACGATAGAATGAAATGACAGAAAGATGGATGGATGGATGGATGGATGGATACGAGTGTTTGACACTCTGGCTCTTTTTGTAGAATGTTTGTGTGAGAAAGCAGGCTGCTCTGGGGACATGGACCCTTTGACCTGAGATGGACTCCCGTGCATCTCTGGTGCTCTTTTCTGTACCTGCAGAGAAGACTGACTGAGCATCTCGAATCTCTGGGCCTCGTTTCTGGCCAGTGTCTGGCTTCTCCTCCTGCCTGCCTGAGTTATGATTTTGCAAGCAGCGTGAAACCATTCTCCATTTCAAATGAAGTCAGCCGCTGAAAAGGCCAAAAAACTTTTACCCAACTCCAGCCATATTTCACCTGAGAGAGAAAAAGAGTGAGAGAGAGCAAAAGAGAGACCACTGACCAGACCGCTGTACCATGGCAATCTTCACCTCACAGTTGAGTTAACATCAAATATCTGCAAGTTTGATAGTAATGAATCATTATCATTAATGAATCATGAGAAAAATGGTTAAAAATGACCAAGATGTCTTTTTGTTTAAAAGAAGAGAGGAATATGAAATATTCAAGGGGGAGGGCGGAGGTTTAGGTGGTCTGGTCTGTTGTAGATTACACAGATCTTAGAGGCCTGGTCGTGCTGTTCCACAGCCTCTAAACCAGAACATGGTCTGCCCCCCACCCACCATGTGCTTTTAATAGAATCCATGGTGGTCCCCCTGTACGTACCCTCTTTGTCTTATTCTCTCTCTTTCTGTGATGTGGCTGTTGTGATTTGACAGCTTGTAATGTCAGACTACTTTTGCTAGCTGTGTGTTCCTCACATCCACACACACTTATTTTCTCCTGTCCCGGCTTGATATACAGAGACAAGTAAAAGTAAGCTGTTTGTAGGTTGATTTACCTGAAAAGTGTAAACACTGTAGCGCTATCAAAACACTGCACTGTTTGTTTGAGCATCTCAACATGCCAGACACAGCAACATTGGCTCAACCAATAGTGTAAGGCTGGACGGGATTCTCTCACATTGTGAGATATACCAATCAGGCATTATGGCCACCTACCTAATATTGTGTTGGTCCACCTTTTTCTGCCAAAACAGCCCTGACACTTTGAGGCATGGACTCCACTAGACCCCTGAAGGTGTGCTGTGGTATCTGGCACCAAGATGTTAGCAGAAGATCCTTTAAGTCCTGTAAGTTGTGAGGTGGGGTGTCCATGGATCGGACTTGCTTGTTCAGCACATCCCACAGATGCTCCATTGGACTGAGATCTGGGGAATTTGGAGGCCAAGTCAACACCTTAAACTTGTTGTTGTGCTCCTCAAATCATTCCTGAACCATTTTTGCTTTGTGGTAGGGTGCAGTATCCTGCTGAAAGAGGCACCAGAGAATACCGTTTCCATGAAAGGGTGTACATGGTCTGCAATAATGCTTAGGGAGGTGGTACGTGTCAAAGTAACATCCACAAGGATGGCAGGGTTTCGCAGCAGACCATTGCCCAAAGAATCACACTGCCTTCGCCAGCTTGCCATCTTCCCATAGTACATTCTGGTGCCATGTGTTCCCCAGGTAAGCGACGCACACGCACACGCACACGCACACGCACACGCACACGGACATCCATGTGATGTAAAAGGAAATGTGATTCATCAGACCAGGCCACCTTCTTCTATTGCTCCATGGTCCAGTTCTGATGCTCACGTGCCCACTGTTGGTGCTTTCGGTGGTGACGAGGTCAGCATGGGCACCCTGACTGGTCTGCGGCTATGCAGCCCCATACGCAACAAACTGCAATGCACTGTGTATTCGGACACCTTTCTATAAGAACCAGCATTAACTTCTAGAGCAACTTGAACTACAGTAGCTCGTCTCTTGGATCGGACCACGCGGGTCAGCCTTCGCTCCCCACATGCATCATGAGCCTTGGCCACCCATGACCCTGTCCCTTCCTTGGACCACATTTGATAGATAACCACTGACCACTGCAGACCGGGAACACCCCACAAGAGCTGCAGTTTTGGAGATGCTCTCACCCAGTCGTCTAGCCATAAAAATTTGGCCCTTGTCAAACTCGCTCAAATCTTACGCTTGCCCATTTTTCCTGCTTCTAACACATCAACTTTGAGGACAAAATGTTCACTTGCTGCCTAATATATCCCACTCACTAACAGGTGCCGTGATGAAGAGATAATCAGTGTTATTCACTTCACCTGTCAGTGGTCATAATGTTATGCCTGATCGGTGTATATATATATATTATATATAAAGACGTATTGTGGCCATATTCCAGGATGACAAAAAAAAGGTTGGGAGGGAGCATGAAGAATCCTTTTCACACATGAATTGGCACCTCTTAGCCCAGACCTTAATTTCATTGAAAGTCTTTGGGATGTGCTGGAGTAGACTTTACAGAGTGCTCACCTCTTGCATTGTCAATACAAGATCTTGACTAAAAATTGACGCACCTCTTGATGGAAATAACATCACAACATACAAAATTTATTTCTATCAAGAGGTGCATCCATTTTTGCTCAAGATCTTGTATTGACAATGATAGAATGACTTTTTTTTGACCGGGCACTGTTTTCCTACATTTTTGATCAAATAAATGCTGCCTTGGTGAGCAGAACATTTAAAAAAAATTATATATATATATATATATATATATATATATATATATATATATATATATATATATATATATATATATATATATACCCACAGTTATGTGGGTGTGGCCACCCAATGTGACATTTTGTCTGAATTTTCCACATCTTCATCTTTCCAATTAATAAATTTCACCCTTTGAGATATTCATTCATAATACTCATTTGAGATATTTCTTAGCTGATCTATATATTAAGGGCATGTTTTGCAAGCCTCTCAAAAACGTCAGTCAGCATCTGGGACACAAGTTTGAACAGAAAATATTCTGTGGTCCACACCATCAGATTCAAAGCAAAGGCTGGATTTGATCCTGTGAGAGTGTTGTGCCTCTCAGACGCCTCCGATCAGCGTACGGAATGTTACTCTCCACTTATCTGCATCTTTTCAAATACTCCCCGCCGACTCCTCTCGCCCTGGGTCAGTGTCCGCCAGCTTCGATGGAACGCAAAACACAAACAACGAGAGCGTCACCCTGTCAAGCCGCACGTCTGTTTGTAAACAACTGGCTACATTACTTCACACCTCATCACACCCACGGACAGCAAACTGAGGGCAGACAGAGAGACACATGCAACATGGATCAGCAGTACACAACATAGCACAGCATATTGCTTGTGTGTTGGTATATTTGTGATCAGTGTAGTTTATGTCTAGCAGGCATATCCATTTCCACTCTGATCTAGGGGGTTTATGGATCTTATTGCTGGTTTGGTGCTGTTATAGCTGGTGGAATGGTACAGCTATGTTTTTTTCCCCATTTATCTAATGAAATGAAATGCTTGACCAACATGACCAGCAGTACTTCTTTGGGAAACCAGCTTCATGATGTAGTTGATTTTCCAAGGAAGTCTTGGTTAAGCTAAAAAGCTGCTGGAAAAACAAGAAACCCATGTTGTGGATTAGCATCCAAAATACAGCATACGGATGGATGGATGGACGGACAGACATAAAACACTACAAACTGTTCTCATTTTTACTGAGGAACACAGTTAATCACAAACATTGATGCTTGATACATTACACGCACAAACACACACACTCTGTAGTGTGTAAATCATTCTTCTCCAGCTGTTATGATTTCTGCTACTTGACATTTGTTTCTTTTCACCTGCCAACTCTCACTTTTCACACCAGTCCATGCTATCAGTGAGTGTTTGTGTGTGCAAATGTGTGTGTGTGTTTGCCTTTTTCAGGTGTTGTCTGACCCTGTGGCCTTGCATTGATAACAGCAGCATATCTTTGCATTCAGGCGTGTAACACATCAGTCCTAAGATAATGTAAATTTAGTTATCAGTCTTCAAGCAGTCTTTGGCTTATCCTACCCAGTTGAGAAAAAATGAAATGCTGTGCAGCAGTGACTTTTGTTTTGTTTTGTTCTTTACATGAAGCGACGAAACGAACCGATTCACTAAAAAAATTTGCTTTCTAACATTGCATACGAGTTTCACTTGAGTTCACTCAGTTGTAAATGTGCATACAGCACAACATTAAAATCAGTTGATAAATTTTTTTTTACCATGACACCTATTAAAATAACTGAACTACTGTAATGATACTGAAAAAAAAACTGTTATTAATGTTACTTTTAATTACGTTCTTCAGAACACTAAAAACACTCAAAAGAACTGAACTCAAAGAGTTATAAATATTTTGACTTGCTTTTAGATCACACATTTCATCACGCTGTTTTATTCTATTGCATGTATGATAAAATAGTTCTGGGGCTTCTTGGGATCTTTGCTACCTTATTGGTAAGTTTATACTCTTTTAACAGAGAAGCAGATGTTTTGGCATCTCTACATTTTGCTTTGGATTTGTTTGAGTTTTCCTACCCTCATGTTGTTTTTTTTATCTTCACATAACCTACATGTGTTGGTGTGAGGTGGTCCCGCTCTGCGATAAGGATCTCCTCCCCCTGAGGGCCATTTCAAATCACTAATACCAAATCAAGACTAATACCAGTTCCTTTGAACTCTTTGATCATTTTCAGGCCCTGTATCTTGCATTCATAAGGAGGTTCAATCATGCTGGATTTTACACTAAAACACATGCTGAATTCTGTGGGTGATGCACTCTGATTATGATCTGATGTTTTTCTTTTCTTTTCTTTTCTTTTCTTTTGCACTTATGTGTGATATTATTTTGTTAGAGAAAACTTAAAGGATTAGTTCACTTTAAAATGAAAATCACCCCAAGATTTACCCACCCTCAAGCAATCCTAGGTGTATATGACTTTCTTCTTTCTGATAAACACAATCGGAATTATAATAATAAATATCCTGATGCATCCAAGCTTTATAATGGTAGTGAACGGGGCCAACGAGTATGAAGCACAGGAAGGGGTGGTGTCATTTTCATTTTAAAGTGTACTAATCCTTTAATGTAAGCTAAATTGTGAAATGCCCTGCCACAAAGCTTTGAAATCAGTTTGAGTGTATAGGCCTGTTGGCTTTGGGACCATCTATAAGACAAAATAAACATTCAAAGATATAGGCCTACAGGTATAAAATGTACAGTCTTAAGGCCAGTTCACACCAAGAACAATAACTATAGTGATTACTATATTAGTGTTCAATAACAATATCATTCGATGTGTGTGCTGCAGTTTTGTTGTATGCCACTTTAAATGCTCAAGCTCTTAAAGCAAAATGGATTGTGATTGGTTGTTCCATGTTTATATCGTTAATCAGCTGGAAAATGTGTTCTGAAAGTGATTGCAATGATATTGTTTCTCTGTGCACTGCAGTTATTGTTATAGTTGTGGTATGGTCTGGTCTCTGCTATTCTTTTATATTTAGAACAATTTTTACAACTTTATATTTATCAGCTACAGTTATGAATGGGCCAGGGAAACCAAAAATATTGATGACCGTATTCTGCGCAGGAACATTTTTGTCCAATAAAAATACCTTCTCTTCCAGCACTACCAGTACTATTTCAGATGCTATTCTCAATTTTTGAGCCTCAATCTACAGCATTGAGAATGAATAATTCTGAGCCCTATTAGCTATGCTAATATCATGTGTATCAATGCAATCCACCTCACTCCACCCACCAGCACAGATACACATACATCCAAAAAGTGCTCTGTCTTATGTAATAACATTTCTGTAATCTAGAAGCAATCCAACCATGCCAGCACACATATGTACTGAACTCACACATGCACATAGCACTCTCATTTACACTGGTGAATCCATCATGCAGTGATATTCTCCATGGTGTGCAGAGTTATGCTGAGATATGTGGGTTGGCTGCTTTAAGCCTGTTGTTAATGGTCGATAGATCACAGTGTTGTAAACATTTTTTCTGCTCTGTATCCCACTGCTCTGTTCACACAGACGTTTACCATCTATTAGAGCAGAAAATAGACAAGAGAGAGTTAGATAGAAGAGGGATCAGTCACTGTCTGAACTATGCAGGAGACGGATCACTGTCACACAGAGAGGGATCAGCTAAAGTCACTGTCATAAAGAAAGATCAGCTCAAATCATTGTCATTGAATGAAAAATTAGGTCAAAGAGTGGAATCAGCTTCAAAATCGACTTGAAAATCGAAAATTCTTTTCTTTTTTTATTGCATTATTTATTATAAATGATTTATCCACGCACATCATTATTATAATTTTTTTTTTTTTTTTTTTTTTTTTTTACAATTCATGTGCCCTTGTAATGTTTAATCAAAATAACCCCTCCACACATTTTGTATGTCTTCCTTATTTAATGCACCTGATTCAGATCCTCAGCTTGTTAGGAGAGAGCTACATGAACTGAACTGAGTGTGTCAGATAAGACTGACATACAAAATGTGCAGAGCAGTGGGTCCCAGAGTTGAGAACCAATGATAGATGATGAGAGATTAGTTCAAATCATCTCAAATCACTCTAGTGAAACTGGGATTGACTCAGATAAACTGAACGAGATGGATCAGCTCAAATGACTGTCACTGATAGAGAAATCAGCTCTAATCACTCTATTGCAAGAGGGATCAGCTCAAGGAGAGGGAACAACTCAAACCACTGTCATTGAATGAGGAATCAACAAAAGGACAGAGATCAGCTAATGTCACTGGCACAGAGAGAGAGTTCATATAGAGAGATCAGCTCAAATCACTGTCAAGCTGCGTTCACACTGCCAGTGACACACAGCAACAAAGCGACATGATCCCATTCATTTCAGTGGAGAGCAACAGTGAATACTGGCGACAGGATGTATGCATGTCCAGAGATGTGACAAAGTTGAGATATGTTTAACTTTATGCAAATGAAGAGCGACTTTCGGATGCGACAACCAATAGGAGTGAAGTCAGTGGAGTGTACGTGATCCGTCACTACATCCTATAGTGGATAGTGTTGGTGGCAAGAAGTTATTTAAGCGATAAGTCAGCAACTTTCCTATAATTTATGACACGTCTATGTGAACATACGTACTCACCATGCTGACATTGAGCCTGAATGGTTTTGTGAACCCACATAGACCAGCACTTGCAATTTCACTGCACATAAATAGCCGCGATAGCAAAGACCACTCTCTGCTTCTCATTCACCTTTAATATTAAAGGTACACTATGTAAGTTTTGGCCAAAGTCCCTTTAAGACAAGTCATTTTACGCGGCGGCCATCTTTGAAACGCCTCTCGGGCATCCTGGGCATCATGCCCTATCTCTTTGAATGGGGAAACATCAAATTCTCCAAAACTGTTCTCCAACCTTATGATTAAATTTCATATTTGAAATCACCAATGAAATCTAACAACAACCGGCTCATACATTTAGTTTCTAAACGCTCGAATCATGACAAAAAACTGTATTTTTCAGGCTGGATCAAGCTAATGCGCATGCGCAGACCTAAATGCGCGTCTCTTCGGAGGTGCGCGTCTGACTGTTTCTATAGAAACCGGTGATTCTAACGCCGCTGAAGTGACGCGAAGACTTTACCAGTCGGCGATTGGCTCTTATTTAGAAGGCGGGACTTATTCCGCCACATTGCGCGTTACACTTTCTCCCATTCAAAACAATATGAGTGACACGTCTTGTGTTATTCTATCCGCTTGTTAAGTCGTGACGTAAAGAACGCCGTTTCTGGGTCCAAGCCTCGACTCGTTTCACTTGAGAACGCCATCGACGGTCGTTTATGAGCGCTATTTATTCATATTAAACATCAATCATTTAAAAAGTTAAACATTTTAATTAATTACAGTCTACACAACAGTCTCCGTGCTCACAGCGTCACAGATATTAATATTTTGATGATTTATAAAAGATGAATCATTGTCTGGCCATCTGGAATTTTGATATGGAGATAAAGGTTGTAATTATATATTTTTTGTAGTATTACACCACATCGTGTGTGTATATTAGCACCATTTGTTGTTTTCTTGTGGTATGAGATAGAGCGTTAGGACCCGGAAGCGCTGCCGCGTGACGTCAGACTTAACAACCGGATAGTCTTTGGTTTTGGCCCTCTGGTGGTTAAAAAAAGAATATTGCTTTGGTTGTACTATGGCTCTCCCTCAAACTAGGCTTAAAACATATAACCAGTTTAGATGAAAGGATCTCAAGCTGACTAGCTGAAGATGCAATTGTAGCTATACCCATTAATAGACAAGGTACTTCCTTGAAAATAAATTCCATCAAAGCGCTACAACAAACCATAATGAAATGACCCTTCACTTTTTGTGCGCAAAAACAAAACAAAAATAACAACTTTATTTAACAATATGTTTACGTCCGAATGCCGGTTCAGTATTGGCCGATGCTTTACACGTGACCAGCATGATGCATGCGGATGATGCTGACATAGGAGCCGGCCAATACTGAGCCGACGTTCTGACATAGAATACGGAAGTCTGCACTGCATTCACTATGTCAACTGCGTATGACAACAGTTAAATAAAGTTATTTTTGTTTTGTTTTTTGCGCACAAAAATTATTCTCGTCGCTTAAGGTTGAAGCACTGTAGTCACGCTGACTATTTTAATGATGTCTTTAATACCTTTCTGGACCTCAAAAGGTGCAATGATGTTGCTGCCAATGTGTGGTTCAGAAACCCTCTGATTTCATCAAAAAATATCTTAATTTGTGTTCTGAAGATGAACGAAGGTCTTACGGGTTTGTGACGACATGAGGGTGAGCAATTAATGACAGAAATGTCATTTTTGGGTGAACTAACCCTTTAAGCATTTTATGTACTGCTTCCATTTATATTTAGTCTTTTCCCTTAAAAAATGTTTTTAGTGGCAAGAAAGCTGATTTGGCGTCTGCAAAATAACATCTGTGAATATCACGCCATATAATATCACCGCCAGCCACTGGCGAAATGGAGCGACAAAGTCGCTGGCAGTGTGAAGGAAGCTTCACTGAAAAAGGGATCCATTCATATCATTGTCACAGGATCAAAAAATCCACCTTATTTTTAACATAACAGCAGGTGTAGCCATTTGTAACTTGAATTTGCAAGGCTTCCAGTATCATTTACATCCAGTTATTTTACCTATACAAAAACAGTCAGTTAGGCTACTTGATACTGCAAACTGATATTTGTTATCATATTAGGTGGACAGATTCTGAGAGAGATTAAATCACTGTCACTGACAGAGAACAGCTTGAATCACTCCTCTGAAATGCGAATCAGCTCAAGTCGAGAAGCTCAGGTAGAGAGATCAACTCAAATCACTTCAATGAAAAGAGAATCAGTTTAAGGAGAGGGATCAGCTCAAATCACTGTGACTGAGAAAAAAACAAACTGAACAATAGGGCTGGGGAAAAATTGTTTCACCATTGTGATTTTTTTTACGATTTTAAAATCAAGTTTTTTATAAATTACAGAATCGATATTAAATCATATTTATTATATTTTTTATTTTTATAAATATTCATTCATACTTATTAATTAATATTTATTCCAGTCCTTGCTTATAGATGAGACAGAGGAAAGTTACCTCTTATTTCAGCAGAGGGTGATATGTGTTGTAACGGTGAGTATTACGTGATGTCATATGTGGATACAAGAAAGTGAAAAATGGCAGATGGAGAGACATCTACGGATATATGACTTGCACCATCACTATAAGTGTATAATTTAACTTTTCCTCATGGTCTAGACTAGGGTTAAAAAAGAAAGCTGGGGTAGGTTGGACATTGTATGCCTGACTTACAACAGCTTCCTGTTTCATGGCTGAACATCAGATTTTGTCAGGCTGCCACTGACACGCCCTTCAGCGAAAACTCAAGATCTTTGCAATTTCATGTTGATCTGGTTAAACTCTATGAGGAGGTAATCACAGTGTAAAACATGACATTTCCTGTTGCCCCCAGGTGGCGCTATGACTGTAACTGAATATTGGCATATAGATGTCTTCAGGCCAGCACTCAAGATATTCGCAATTTAACGTCACAAAGGCCTTTAGATTAGACTGATAAAACATGATGTTTATCTGATAAAATCATTAAGTTCGTTAACGTATAACGTCTGGAAATGGCAAAAACTGCACAATTTTGCAGAGAAAATTCAAAATATCTCAGTTCTTGTTGGGTTTTCAGATTTTGCTCCAAGGTACTTTTTGTAGGTATTGGGCTGTTACATGTGTCTACTGAACACGCAAAGGGCACTTCATTGAAATTTTGTAGGTGGCACTATCGAGCCATTTTACCCCACCTAATTCTGAAACCCATATCAAGATGTAAATTTTCACTACTTCTGACGTGTTTGCAAAGTTTCATGACTTTTCGAGCACGTTCAGGCCCCAAAAAATGTGATTCATATTGGAGAAGAAGAATAATTGACCAAGCAATTACAATAGTGTCTTCACACCATCGGTGCTCTGGCCCTAAAAAAAATCTCAATAAATAGCAATATCGAATCGCAATGCTTGTAGAACTGTAATTCATAAAAATCACAATACATATCATATCGGCACCCAATTATCATGATAGTATTGAATATGTGTATCATCCCAGCCCACAAACACTAAACAGTTCAAATCACTGTACAGAAAATGGGGATCAGCTCGAGGACAGGGATATCAGCTCAAATCACTCAATAATAGGAATCATCTCATGTCCACAAAAAAATAAAAATTTGCTTAAATCATTGTCACTCAAAAAGTGATCAAGTCAAATCAATGACAGAGAGATAAGCTCTAATCACTGTATTGAAATTGTGATCAGCTCAAGAACAGATATACATACGCTCAAATTACTGCGACAAAAAGATGGATCTGCTCAAGGAGTAGGGTCACTGTCACAGAGAAAGAGATCAGCTCATGTCATTTTGATGGATGGAAGTCTTAGTTATACAAGAAAGAAATCAGCTCCAGTCACAGTCTGAGTTACACAGAAGAGGGACCAGACAGATCCCCCTTTGATCTATCATGAGTTTTTTAGGGAAGTACAACATGGCTCTTAACCTTCTCATGACTCTCCTAGTTTTACAATCTACAATACACACTCACTCAAACACACATAGACACCATAACCTGCCCATCACCACTTTGCATTCCTCAACAAACACTCTTTCCTCTCCACTCATCTCCCACTCTCCCTCCTCCTTCCTGCTCTCTTTCCCAACACTAAGAGGAAGAATAGCTCGTAAACAGCGCTGTAAATAAAGGTAAAGCTTGTAAACAGAGATTATCAGTCCAAACAGTCTATAAAAATGGAGTCTTAAAGCATCAAAGCCAGAAAGAGATGAGAAGTTTTAACATCATTTCAGAGGAAGAGACCTAAAACAGACGCACAACCTTCACATATACAACCACAAATTTAGACTTCTATGCACACACACTCACTCACATGCTGGCTACAGCACACTTGGCCTCATCTGTCGCACACACAGTAGTAGGAGAGCGGCTTATATGGCTGGAGAATTCCTCCACAGGTGGAGATAAGGGTGTAACGATGGAGTGTTGGCCCGGCAGGGTGCACTCATCCTGGGGAGGGCAGGCAAGCTGAAGAGGGGCTCTCCAGTCTGTCTGGGTCATAAGAGGCAAAAGCAGGAACTGATAAGAACCTCAAGCATCCTCTTTACCACAGACAGACATACTCTTAACATCTATCCACCCATATCACCCTTTATCACAGTGAGAGGCAGAGAAAGCATGTATAGGGGGTAGAGAATATAAAACACTACAGCAGATTAGCCCCTACTGATACTTACTCATTTTAACTGGTCAAATGTTTTACATTAATATCAGACCTGGTAAATGGAGAACTGACTATATAGTATAAATGTTCAATAGAGTGCATTTAATGGTAAAAATTTGATTATTTACAAGAGACTTTTGTCCATTTATAAAAAAGGTTAAGACTGACATCTAGTGTTTGATAAGAGCAACACATCCCTATATACCCGTTCAAGGCAAAATAAAATAAATTTTGCAGTTAAAGGCGCACTTATTTTTCCTTAAACAATTTTTTTCATCAATGAACATTACGTGTAAAAATGTTAATGTACACGTGAGCATATAAGTAGCCTAACAAAAGTTTATTTATTTTACATGAAGAGGGTCACTTCATGGGGGCTGACATATTAATGACCAGACGAATACTACTGACTTTACAGCCATTTCTGCTTTAAAACAGACTATTATTATTATTATTATTATTTTATCAGCCTGAAACTTCCAAGGCACAAGCGCTACATATAGTCAACATAGGGGGGAAGACACAGATTGTTGAATATTATTTTTTCAATGGCTACTATATTACCCTCTCTCTTTCACTCTAGTTTATTGTCTACCACCACATACTGCACCGGGGTGTGCAACATCAGGGCTTTATGTATTTAGGAGAAAATAAATTATATTATATTTTGCATTCTATCATGTGTCTTTAAGAAAAGTAAAGAGAGCCGTACTACCTTCCCTTATTTTCTCACCTGTCCCTAAAATCCCTGGCAAACTTCAATCTCTCTCCAGCTTGCAATATATTGTGAATTATATTTTTGTACACCTCATTATATCATGCTCAAAATTTTCAGTGAGATTACAAACACCATACTATTACCCTAAATCCAAAATATGTGGTTATAGGTATACATACATAAATGTCACCAGAAGCAAGACTAATATGATAGCCCTGTTGAAAACAAAACGAAACAAAAAAAAAAAAAGGTATGTTTTGAAGCATGGAAGCTGGTTTCAGCTGGTTTATGCTGGTCGTTAGCTGGTTTGAGCTGGTCCTGAGCTGGAGCTAGTTGCTTAGGACCAGCACTTGACCAGCTTAAACCAGCTCAAACTAGCTTCCTCAAGACATACCTAACCAGAATATTATGCTTTTTTCAAGAGGGAGGCCTGGGAGTAAATTTCGATTTTCCTACTCTCATAACATTTCATTAGGTTTCTATTGTTACCTAATATATATATATATTATATATATATATAATATATATATATTTTACCTGAGAATGTCGGTTTCTAGTCGGGATGGGATGCAGTAAGACAAGCTAGTAGGCTACCTCAAAATAACAAGAAACATCTTATTTTGTCCTTGGGCTACACGCAAAAACAAAGAAACAATGCTATGCTAGTCCTATTCATGAACAAATGACTCTTGTCAGTTGAACAAATGAGCCGGTTCCGGGAATCTTTAAATGAAGTTCAAAAACGAGTGGTGTGGGCCTGTGTGAAAAACTGTGTGAAAGCCACTGCCTGTATAATAATGTACATCATTGGCCGAATTCCTTTCTATAGGCATACGCAAAATGTACAATATAAATGGAATACACCCAAATAAATCAGAAACGAATAGCACAAATAGCTCTGCAAGACTGCTTTTCAAGAATTGATGTGTGTAGCCTATTTGGAGCACTGCTCCCTCTGACCACCAGAGAGCGCAATTTACCTCTCCGAGCACCTGGATAGAGTTTCTTATAATAATGTACTTTTTATTACTCATTTATTTTGCCCACTAGCGCTTTGTACATTCTCCTTCATAAACATATGTAAACATATGTAAACGAAGTTACGTTTTCATTGTAGAAGAATAAACCTGTCGTAACAGATCTTAGGTTTCGTTTCCTCCGTTCTGGGCACTTCCGTTAAAACAGTTGCGCTTTCATATAAGCCAGTGCAGATCATAACCCACCTTCTATCTGTAGGCTACTTCAGTAAAAAGCTCACGGTACCAAAGTTAACAATCATGGCAAGGAGGAACAGAAATAGGAAGCAAGTTTCTAGAGATGATGTGCGCGCAGTTGGATTTGACTTTATAGAGCTGCTGGAGGAAAACAACTGGAGAACCATAACTGAAAGAGACACTCTCAAAAAAATCTACGAGGGACATTTCCGAGACAGGTAATTATTTGATATGTTTTCCAAGTTTTATTTTAATTATTTTGTATTGCTTATATTAATTATTCAGCTTACGTAGACCTACTGAAATTATCGATTTTGCAATTCATTTAAATTGACATTTCTAGAGGAAGTGCATCAGTAGTGTAAACAAAAATCGAAAACTTTTTTTCTTTCATGTTTTTCTTTCTTCAGTAGTTAAGTTAAACTTTTAAATTCTTGATTTTTGTAAAATTAAAAGTTTTAACCTGTTCACTTTGAACTTAGGCTACTGATTAGCTACTGAAAATTGAGTCAAAACAATGGAGAAAAAAAAAAAAAAAAAAACGACAGAAATTAGTGTGACAAATAAAATGAATGGACACAAAAATATTGTTATGAGGCAATTGTGAAAATATTTAGTCTTATATAAAGGCCTATATATTTATGAATTTGTATCCACAGGGATGGAGTCAAAGACCCAAACTTCTCTACAGTCCTCTTTGTATTGAAAATCTGCAAAAAAGCGCGCGTCACCAGAACACATGCTTTCTTTAACGAGGATGTAAGATACCATCTTTTTATTTATTTACCACTGGCTGACAGTAGCATATGTAATTCTTTTTAAATTAATTGTTGATGCCCAGTTACTTAGATTTCTGTAGCTATTGTCAATGGCAGTAGGCCTATGCTTATGTGGTTTTTGTGATAGTTTCTTTGTGATACTCAGAAAGAGTCTGGAGTGATGTGTCGTGTTTTATAAAAGTTGATCTTCTCATAATTATAATACGGTTTATGTAAATGGTTTGTAATGCTAAGATATTTTTTTTGGAAAGCAAAACAAATATAGCCTACTTGTGTCTTAATTTGAAGCCTGTGTTCTTTCATTTTCATCTAAATGAAACTTATGACCAGAGTTAATCGATTGAGTGTTATCTTGACCAGCTGATGTTGCAAAGTCTTTTAATCACACATACACACAACCCCTTTCACACATACAGTTTTTTAGAGATCATGTGTTTAGTATGTTTAAAAAACAACAACAACAAAAAAAACAGTAGTCTAAAATTAGGGCAGGCAATTTTCCGGTATGAGATGTTGTAACATCACCCATATGATGCTATGTGTGAACAAAGAATGGGGTTACTGGTATGAGGACTCTTTACATGCAGCAGATGTCATGCAACTGAATGCAGTTTTCAGTTAGATTCTTGCTTTGTCTGGTTGGTGTTTTTTTCTTTTTCTTTTTTTTTTCTTGTTTTTGATGTCAGTTCTTATTTTTAAACCTATATTTTTGCTATAATTGTTTCTGTATTGTTATTTGTCACTTATACTTTAGGTGCAATATTTATGTCCATTATTACGCCATTGTATAAAATACATAAGCTTGAGCAGAGTTCTTGTGGAGAGAATAATTTATTGCCTTCAAAGAATCTTAACTCTTCTAAGAATCTTAAATTCTCCCAAAGTTCTCTCTGTGGGACAGAACTTATACCTGAAGACAAAATAGCTGCAAACAATAGATACTGTTAGGACCTCCCATTGGAGATCCTGCAATCTACAGGAAGTTCCTAAGGAATGCTGTGGAGCATTTATTTCACACCTTTACAGACACAGTTTCAGCTGATTGCATCTGAGCCACAGAAGTTTCACAATGAAACTGTAACTGAAATACACGTAATCTTTCACCATACTTTCATAAAACAACATAATTTCAGTATCTTGATATGTGTCAATTCAAGAAAACTGTCATATGCTAGGATGCATTAGCACTGCAACTTCACTGAAGCTAATTCATTTTGAAAAAGACAGTGGTTCAGATGAAAAGACTAAATCAAGACACTCGAGACAGCACATCCTAAATCTGTGAAGTTTCCTGAGTCACCTTGTCTGTTGAATGTTAATAATAAAGTTGGAAACCATATCAATCTCCATTCTGCCATTTCAGACGAGGTCATCGGTACCTCGTGAGAAAAAGAGCTATGCTAACTACACACACACACGCACACACACTGAAAAGAAACTAGCATGAGTTATTGTTTTTAATAATACAAAATACAATAGCTGCTATGTTAACTGTTGGATCTTTATGTAGAATCATTATTCATGAAACTAACTGGTTATGACTAACATGAAACTATGATGAATGTTTGGGGAATTCAGTTTATAATCCTGCAATTAAAAATGTCAGATAGCTCTGTCATAAATATGAGCTTGTTATACAGGTCTCAACTAAGGATATCCTGCTAATGTGGGGCAAGTGTGAGACAGTTTTGAGTCAGCTGATGCCACAGTCACTATTTGTTGTTGCAAATTCTGCAGATTTGTCAAGATTATATTATCTGTACATTTTGGATAAAAGCATCTGACAAATTAATATATGTCAATGTTATTTTGAAAATAACATAGATGAGGATTTGTCAAAATTGTAAAAATGACCTGTGATAGCCTTAAAAGCATCAGTAAGAATGTAAATGAAAATTACAAAGCCATCAATAATGTTTTGCACAACATACCATCATCTTCCAGCAAAAGTATATCAATATATGCTGTTACATAGTGATATAATTTCCTGTTTGTTGAATTTTTCTTTTTGGATTGAATCTTTTTGTGAAGAAATTATATATATATATATATATATATATATATATATATATATATATATATATATATATATATATATATATATATATATATATTATATAAGCAAAAATTTAATGAAAATAAAAATAAATATTATTTCTAGCAAATAAAAATACATTGCAGAATACATTTATGAAAAATTATATATATATATAATATAAATATATTTATATACTATCATAGTATTAATATTTTAAATTGCTTTTCACATTTCAGTAGGTACACACTAAAAAATGCTGGGTTAAAAACAACCCAAGTTGGGTTGAAAATGGACAAACCCAGCGATTGGGTTGTTTTAACCCTGTGGTTGGGTTAAATGTTTGCCCAACCTGCTGGGTAGTTTTATTTAAACCAACTATTATTTAAAAATTGCTATATGGCTAGCTTAAAATGAACCCAAAATAGTTGGGAAATTAAAAAAACAGATGCAATTATAGACAACAGACAAAAGGTGAATGTTTATTAATAAGCTTTAATATTTTATTAATATAAATTTAATAGTTTATTCATATAAATTTATTAATAAGCAATTTAATAAATGTTCATTGTTTAATAATTATTCATTGAACATTAATAAATGTTCATTTCCAACATACTTTGGGTTCATTTTAATTAAGCAATACAGTAATTTTTAAACAATAGTAGAGTTAAATAAAACTACCCAGCAGGTTGGGCAAACATTTAACCCTACTGCTGGGTTAAAACAACCCAATTGCTGGGTTTGTCCATTTTCAATCCAACTTGGGTTGTTTTTAACCCAGCATTTTTTAGAGTGTAGTTTTAATTTTAATTTTATCATTTTGTCATTTATTTTTCATTATTATTTTTGCATATCTAAATTTAATTTAATTTGTTTTTGTTTGTATTTTAGTAATTTAAGTACTTTAGCTTCGACTTATTTATTTCAGATAGTTAGTAAAGCAACTTTTATAATGTCAAATGTCATTTAAGATTAAGTGTATGTATTTCATCTAATATTTCATCTAACTATTACTGTTATATTATTACTGTTGAGCCCTGTTATAATGTAATGTGTTACAGAGAATGGCCAAAGACTGACATCCCTATTGTGGCATTTCTAGGTCCGAGTGAGGCCACATGATCAATGGGATAGACCCCGTCGCAGACAGCAAAACCAAGCTACTCCTCCTCTGAGTAATGGTAGGTTACCATCACCCTCTAGTGTGCAGGATCCTGACCAACTGTCAGATCCAGGGCCAGAGGGTGGAGTCAGAGCGAGGAGAAAACTGGCAAAAGACATCCTACGCCGACTGAACACTACAGACAGGTGAACTGGTCACTTTGCACAGTGGATAGAAACCAACCTCTGAAAATATGTCAGAATATCAAAACAGTGTTGCTGCTCTTTTCCTTCCCAGGTCTGTGTTTATAGCTGATAAGAATGGAGTGCGGGTGTCCTCAGAGCTGCAAATAGAGGATGGTAAAATCCATTTTTTTGTGGATCGGGCAGAACTTCATGAGCTGAAGCTGTTTGTGGAGAACACGGGTAAAGAGGCCATGTACTTCACATACTACACTGCTCTTCACTGGCTGGAGTGTTTTACTCTGGAAGACAGCAGGAGAGTCACACGCAACAATCCACTACATCTGAAACCAGGTAAGTGCAACCAAACTGTACAGCAATATAAGAGAAACTGGTGATGGTGTTTTTTGGAGGCTACATTTGGTACTGTAGCATGCTAGTTTGTGACTTTTCCTGCTTCAGAATATGCCTACTTCTATATTATATAGTAGGCAAAAAAACAGTATGTGTGCTGAGTAGTATGTCTGAACTCATAGTATTCATAGAACATTCTAAAAAATGCTGGGTTAAAAACAACCCAAGTTGGGTTGAAAATGGACAAACCCAGCAATTGGGTTGTTTTAACCCAGTGGTTGGGTTAAATGTTTGCCCAACGTGCTGGGTAGTTTTATTTAACTCAACTGTTGTATAAAAATTACTGTATTGCTTGCTTAAAATGAACCCAAAATATGCTGGAAATTAACATTTATTAATGTTTAATAAATGAGCATTTATTAAAAAGATAATGAATAATAAACAATAAACATTTATTAAATTGCTTATTAATAAATGTACACCTTTTGATTATTATTGTTGCCTCTAGTAATTATGTGTCTGATTTTTAATTTCTCACCTATTTTGGATTTATTTTAAGCCAGCCATATAGTCATTTTTAATCAGTAGTTGGGTTAAATAAAACTACCCAGCAGCCAACTGGGTTAAAACAACCCAATTGCTGAGTTTGTCCATTTTCAACCCAACTTGGGTTGTTTTTAACCAAACATTTTTTAGAGTGAACAGTAGGAGAAAAGTACCACGATGACCTACTACTTCTGTTGAGATTCTGAAGTGCACATCCAATGGGCACTTTACTATCCCACGAGGCCACGGGGGATGATTTGGGTATGGCATTGAAGCAGATTAACATCAATACTGCACAGTTTCTTACTATACAGAATGTACTTTTTCAAACCAAATGTGACCCCTCTGGACTATAAAACCAATCATAAGGGTTAATTTTTAGAAATTGAGATCCATACATCATCTTATCCATACATCATCATCAAATTAGCTCTCTATTGATGTATGGTTTGTTAGGATAGGACAACATTTGGCCGAGATAATATTTGAAAATCTGGAATCTGAGGGTCCAAAAAAATCCAAATGTTGAGAAAATCGACTTTAAAATTGTCCAAATTAAGTCCTTAGCAATGCATATCCAATCATAAAAATATTTTTTTTTAAATATATTTACGCTAGGAAATTTACAAAATATCTTCATGGAACATGATCTTCACTTAGTATCCTAAAGATTTTTGGCATAAAAAAAAAATCTATAATTTTGACCCACACAATGTATTGTTGGCTATTGCTACAAATATACCATGCAACTTATGACTGGTTTTGTGGTCCAGGGTCACAAATGTAGAATCTATTACATTATTCTATTAATCTACACTACAGTATGTGATTTCAGACACAGTTTATTTTGAATATTATAAATGAAAAATGTTTTGGAGCCATGGTGCAGTGGTTGCTAAACGTGTCTATGATGGATTGAACTGTGGTGCTAAGGAGGTTTGAACAGGTTTAAACCCAAACTGTTGCTCTCTCTCTCTCTCATTTTTTTAAAGGTGAAACGTATGAGGTGACCTTGAAATTTATATCAGATTATATTGGAGTTAATTTAGCCACTCTGGCGTTTGAGTTTAAAGAAGATACCCTGCCCACTACCCGTCCTTTCCACATTGTGCGCTTCATTGAGGCAGTCTACAGGTCTGAGCTTGCAGCTCAACTGGGTCCTACAGAACCATTCAGACGTCAAAGGCTTGAGACCAATGAGCCAATGAGGTGCAACATAGATGAGGGCATTCCACCTGAGAGGTGAGAGAAAAATCACTCTTTTTAGGAAATATTTTTTTTATATATATCAGAAATCATTCATTTGCATGTTTTTTCTCTCATTTACAGTTCTTCCCAAAACTTTTTGAAATTAGTGGTGCCACTGGAGATGTACCATCTTCCTTCTTACATCTCTGACTTAGTCGAGGTCCTTAAAGTCAACCGAATACAGAGACTCAGAATACAGCTCCAGGAACAAAAGTTAGTGGCCTTTTTCAGTTGATCTGAGACCTGTTAGTAGTCCCTGAAAGGTACAGAATCAGCTCTCTGCATGAGCATGTATAGTAGAAGCCATTATGACTGTTTTCTATGTACGTTTGGTGGTTTTTAGGTCATTACTTGAGAGTAATCTGGATTTTCTTAACTACAATAAGCGCTTTGATTTACTGTTGTACTTGGAGGAGGATCAAATGCGTCTGGACATCAAGAGATACAACAAAAAAGATGTGTCCATGAAAAAGGACGACCAGGACAGACGATCTAAACTACTGGTCTTAGAGGTGAGTGAAAGCTTCTTTCTGTCTGTTAATAAAGCATGTGATTGTGTAAGATTAGTCTCGCGTAGCCAGACCTTCAGACTGATGGCAGAAGGACTTCATTGGCCAAGGACCGCCCAAGAGACCATCTGACTGACATGTAAAGCAACCAATCACAGTTTTTGTTCAGCGTCATGTTTAGGGGTGTGAAAATGTAAAGTCGATGTCCTTACATAACAAACTGGCGTGTAAAAATCTTGGACATCTTTTAAAAAGACTTAAAACTTCCAGGGTTTA
Source organism: Chanodichthys erythropterus (assembly GCF_024489055.1). Lineage (NCBI taxonomy): Eukaryota > Metazoa > Chordata > Actinopteri > Cypriniformes > Xenocyprididae > Chanodichthys > Chanodichthys erythropterus. The sequence continues at coordinate 20,010,735 of NC_090229.1, forward strand.
GTTGATCCTGATAAGTGCTCAATGTCACAGTTGTAAACACAACAGCTTTCTGGTTACTGGTTACTGGCAGGTTATTGACACTGGTACTGGCAAAGCAAATTTAGATCAAAACTACTGAATCAATTGCTCAATAGGTCAAGATTTTTATAGACTTTTTATATCTTATATATATATATATATATATATATATATATATATATAAACAGCACATGGTTTTGGAACATCATGATTGTGATTTTTGGATGAACTGTCTCTTTAAATAGAATGTACTTTTATATTTGTTTGAAAGTCATATCGTTTTAAGGTCTGTTTGTGTCTATTGATTTAAAGCTCCCTGGTGTATCAGAGAACAGGCCATCAGTCCTGAGGGGAGATCATCTGCTTCTCACCAAGAGTGAGGAGGTCAATTTCTCAACTGTGACCAAATACAAGGGCTACGTCCACAGAGTAGAACTGGATCAGGTCAAACTGGGCTTCTCCGGAAGGTATGAAGTATGTGGAGTTTAGGCTAAGCCTTAAAGATAAAGAGCATTTTAAAGGGTCATACTTAAAAATGACAAGACACAATGCTTTGTTTTTCCCAAATTAACCTTAAAATGAGAAAAATATATCCTATTCTTATCATATTCATATATCATATACTGACCAACCTATGTACATTAAGGGTAACAAACTGTTTTCAACATGTTTATTGAGCAGCGAATCAGCATATTAGAATGAGTTTTCTAATGCTTCAACCACACACTGAAGGTTTACAAATATTATGCCATGTTCATTTGGTCTCATTTTGCATATTTGTTTATAGACCAGTTTATAACCATTTAAACTTTGTGTGTATGTGTTTTATGTGTAAAGGCTGCTTGACGGTTTCATAGATAATATGAAGTTCCATGTGGAGTTCACGGTGAATCGTCTCCCAATAAAACTGCAACACAGAGCTGTACACATGGCGGTCCAGCACAACCTCAGAGATGTGCTGTTTCCCGTAGGCTCAAGGACTGTTACCCCTGTGTCTCCACCTGCACTGAGGTCAGTAAGACCCGTCTGGTCTGAAAGTATGCTGCTAAATCATATTTTAGTGAAAGATTTTGAAGTATTTCTGCTGGATGTGTGTGTGTGTCTATAGACTCTTTGATCAACAGCTTGAGAAGAACCATGAACAGAAAACTGCAGTATGTAACATCGTGGCCGGTACGTCCAAGCCGGCACCGTACTTGGTGTTTGGACCTCCTGGCACTGGTAAAACCGTCACGATAGTGGAGGCCATCAAACAGGTAAAACTAGCTATCGTGTTCAACTAAACACACACCCAACAGACAAACCTAAATGCAAATAATCTCATCTCTATATGTACTATTTAATAAGCAGAATAGCTATTATGATAGCTTCTTTCTCTTTCTTCGTCTTTCATCTCTCAGGTGGAGAAGAATATACCCAATGCCTATATCCTAGCTTGCGCTCCTTCTAACAGTGCAGCTGATCAACTGTGTGAAAAGTTGATCGCTAGTCGACATGTCGATGCACGTAAAATATACAGACTCTACGCTAGCTCACGCAATCCAAATGACATCCCTCAAGTCTTACAGGTAAGTGCTTGTGTGAGTTAATTTGTTAATTAAAGGTTTAATCAAATGAACACAATTAAAATTGGAAGTTATGGTGGAAAATATAGAATAACAATAGCAGATTTTTACTTTTCATTTTTTAAATAAAAACCTTAAGCAAAAAAGTTCCACGTGGACTAAATATGAATATTTAAACTAAATTAATATTATTACTATATTACGATTATTGTGATTGTATCACTCAGTTCTAGTTTAACTATAAAAACTGAAAAAATTAAAAACAAATGACATTGCAAATATGGCAATAGCAGCCTTAACTTAGAAATATCTTTGCATCACGCCACATTATTCGCAATCATTTTTGTACTTTGTGCTAAGAATTTTTTTTAATGTTGTTGTAAATGTTCAATTAGATTTTTTCTAAAATTAATGTGGCTCAATGTGTAACATTTTGAAATACTGTAAGAAACATCTAATTATAAATGCATGCATAAAGCATAATTTCACAAGCTACAGTGAATGCATATTTTAATTACAGCAAAATGTATGCAGAATTTGACATTGTTTTATTTTTACCCGTTAAAATGTAATATAAGTAGTTTAGATATTCAACAAATGTAAATCTACCAAATAATGGGCTATATTTAATAATCTTACATTATGATCATTTCAGTATTAAGTCATGGCAACACATAGAGGGACATTCTGAGAATGAGTTGTGTATAGTTTTTGTTGTCATTAATTGTGTTTTTGTGTGTTTAGGACAACAGTAATGTGGAAAGAGGAATGATTATTTTCCCATGTAAAGAGGATCTAATGTCCCGCAAGATCCTGGTCAGCACTCTTGTCACCGCAGGCAGGTGAAGGGTGTCATCTTATACAAACACAATAAACTTGCTCTCTCTCACATACACATAGCAGCCAAAAGATGAAGAGTGTTTATGTGTGTGTTGGCAGGCTGGTCAGTGGGGGTTTTCCTGTGGATCATTTTTCTCACATCTTTGTGGATGAGGCAGGACATGCTGTGGAGCCAGAGACCATCATCAGTGTGGCAGGTGGAACAATTTACAGAATAACATTGTGAAAACCGACAGATGTTTCATTAGAGATCAGTCTGTGGTAGCATTTCTCTGTCTATCATTGTGTGTGGGTGTGTTTAGGACTGCTGAATGCAGAGACTGGGCAGCTTGTTTTGGCTGGAGATCCCAAGCAGTTGGGACCAATCCTGAGATCTCCTTTTGCTATTAAATACGGACTGGGTGAGATACAGATGAACACACACACACATAAAGTATAGACTCTATTGTTATTGTAACTTGCATAATAAATGTGTTTGTAGGTCTTTCGTTGCTGGAGAGGCTGATGACACAGAATGAACTTTATCAGAAAGGTACTACAGGATACGACAACCGTTATGTCACCAAACTGCTGCGGAACTACAGGTAAAGTTTGAATAATCCAGAGACATCATTTACAAAACTACGAATTGACTAGTTGTATGACTGACTAGTTGACTAGTTGGTCTCAAGGAAGCCCTAAATAATTATGGTCCATCAGAGGACACATGTTCACACAATGTGTTTTAGTGACTTGTGAAGGCCAAGTATGGTAACCCATACTTTGTCCTCTGCATTTAACCCATCCAAGTTAGTGCACACACATTAGGAGTAGTGAGTAGTGAACACACACACTGCAAACCATGGAGACACACACCCAGAGCAGTGGGCAGCCATTTTGCTGTGCTGCGTGGGGAGTGATTGGGGGTTAGGTTCCTTGGTTAAGGGCACCTCAGTAATTTTCCTGCCATTACTGAGAATCGAACCCGCAACTTTCAGGTTACCAGTCTGACTCGCTAACCATTAGGCCATGACTGCCCCAATGACTGTTAAAACAACAACAAAAAGGTAACATTTGTGACCCTGGAGCACAAAACCAGTCATAAGTCACATGGGTATATTTGTAGCAATAGCCAACATTACATTGTATGGGTCAAAATTAATAATTTTTCTTTTATGCCAAAATCATTAGGATATTAAGTAAAGATCATGTTCCATGAAGATATTTTGTAAATATCCTACTGAAAAAATATTTTTGTGAGTGGATATGCATTGCTAAGGACTTCATTTGGACAATTTCAAAGGTGATTTTCTCAATATTTTGATTTTTTTTTGCACCCCGAGATTCTAGATTTTCAAAAAGATTTTCACTTTCTGATGTATAAGTCTCAATTTAAAAAAATTGACCCTTATGACTGGTTTTGTGGTCCAGGGTCTTATTTTACTTTAAGGTTTCAATTGTTAACATTAGCTAACTACATTTGTTTGCATGAACTAACAGCGAAACTGACTTCTAAAGCATTCGTTAATCTAAGTTAATGTTTAATTTCAACATTTACTAATACATTATTAAAATCAAAAGTTGAATCTGTTAATAGCATTTAATGGACCTGAGCTGCAGAACATCTAACAATTACACTCGTAGCTCTCATGTTTATACTGTTTTTGATCAATGCCTTTATGTTTGCCTCTTATTTTCATCTTCAGACAGTCTGCCCAAAAACATACAGTTGGGTACTTTCCAACTCTTTTAATTAGCTCATCCATAGTTTTTAATCAAATCTTCTAGCTACTCCCTATTAGTTGCATGGTCTGTTTTGAAGGCCAAAGAAGAGATTACTATTATGCAGGTGCAAGTTCAGCAAAGGTGAGACCTACAGTGTCATTGTGCAGACTTTGTAACCCATGTCTTGAAGGCCAAAAGAAGAGCTTGCTATCCTTATGCATGTGCAAGTTCATGGCAAGTTCAGCTAAAGGGAGATGGATATTGTAAATCACAGAGGCCGTTCAGATATTCTGCAAAGAGAGCTCGACATTAACACCCGCCAAATGCTGGTGGATTTCAGCAGTGGTGTGTAACGCAGTCACTCCTACTAGCCACATTGGAGGATTGAATTGTATATATAACATATACATTTTTCAATAGACTTTTAAAAAGGCATCTGAAATAATAATCTAAGTGCAATGTAGTGTTGTCAAAAAAATTTCAGTGCATACCGATACTGAAATATCTGAAACGCTTCCATTACTCATTTTCTGCAGAACAGATCAAAGATACCACCTGCGCTTTCTCTCTCTTTCATCTCTCCGACAGCGAGTCGATACAAAAACCAGCCTCTCCTTACTCACTTGTTTCATTTTCTCCAGATGAATATTGTTTATGTGATACAGGGTTTGAATTTTGGCATGGAATTGTGCGTATTGCACATAATTTTACTCATTCCCGCAGATTTCGTGCTCACACACAAAGTGCACGCACATAAAGCCACCTCTCAGTACTAAATTGAGTTATTTTTCACTGCTTATTGCGCTTAAACAGTCAAATACACACAAAATAATATCAAAATGCCAGTCAAGTAAACGGTTGAGAAAGAAAACACATGTGTAACAGTATAATGGATCCGTGCGTCAGATCTTAAAGTCACAGCATCCCAATTATTCTGCTGCCAAATTATGAGATAATATTAAAAAATGGCAATTTTTCCCTATGGTATCAATGTCAAAATTGTGGCCAGTGAAAACCACTAGCCACAGTGCCCCTGTCTGCAAATGTATCTGAAATGTCTAATAAAAAATATACTATAACAACCGAATGGAACAAGCAAAAGGGCCTCAAGGCTGAACTAAAGCTGAACTACTTTGAACTTGTCTGGGAAAAAATCTGATATATGGGAGAGTCACGTGACACGATGCGAAAGGAGGCTGAGTAACAGCGAGCTCCGCTTCAATCTGCTTAATTTATCCTATCATTCACTTTGTTCCGATGAAAGTTTTTGTGATTTGGGCGTCTAAGTGATATTTGAACAAGATAATGTCAAAAAACTCGAAATCCTCGGCCTGTGGGGACATTAAAAAACACTTAGGTTCACACGCGCCCGATGCGTCTCAGGATCAATATGGTCGAGGCCCAGCCGAGCCTGAAACGGTCTCGGAGTCTCTTGCTGAGAAACACGACATCGCCAATATTTACACGATCCTGACAAAAATATCCGGTGACATGGATGGTATTACGGAGATACGGAAAACTACCGCGTCGATGGAGGCTAAATTATCCGCTCTCATCACAAGGCTGGACGAGGTGGAAAAACGAGTGGAGTTTTTTGAAGGATCCGAGAAAGAACTAAAAGCTAATCCACCTGCCAGTAAAGTCGAGCTGGATCAGTTATGGGACAAAATTGAAGATATGGAAAATCGCAGCAGACGCAACAATATTCGTATCGTCGGAATTCCGGAAGGCAAAGAAGGCCAGGTTATGGTGAAGTTTCTGGACGGCATTATTCCGCCTGATTGATCGGTCGGACCGGCAATTAGAGATAGAACGCGCGCACAGATCCCCCAGTCAACGTCCCAACTCGACTGACAAACCCCGGCCTATTCTGGCAAGATTTCTACGTTCTGCCGACAGGGACTTTGTGCTTCGTGCAGCCAGGAATAAAGGTAGTCTAAGCTGGGAAAACAACAATATAATGGTCTTCCCGGACTTCGCCAGATCTACTCAGCTGAAGAGAGAGCGTTTTAAGGAGTGTAAAAAAATTCTCCACACGAAAAAGGTGAGCTTCGCGCTTCTGTATCCTGCTAAACTTAGAATCGAAGCAAGAGACGGCCGCAAGACTTTCACATGCCCGCGACAGGCTATGGCTTTCATTGAAAAAATGGAGTAAACGTTGTCACTGCCTTTTCCTTATCCCTCTTTTTATTTTATGTTTTTTTTTTTTTTTAATTCCACGGACCTCTGGATCATTGTGAGATGGACTTTAGATAAGGTTAAGCGCACTGTTCAGGTTCAGCGCACCTTTTCTTTTTCTTTTCTATGGGTTGTTTGGGGCTTTAAGGTCATATTATTGCTTAGTTATGTTTCAGAGAAACTGGGCTTGGCTATATTTGTTACTGTTTATGAAGAATGTCACTTTCTGATTTAGACAAATTATCTTTTTGTACTTGGAACGTGAATGGGTTGGGGCATCATATTAAAAGGAGGAAGGTGGTGTCTGTACTTAGGCGGAACAGATTTGATATTATATTTTTACAAGAAACACATCTTGCTAACCAGGAAGCTGAGAAACTGGGCAGGGCAGTCGGAGGATTTGTGTTCTGGAGTGAAGGGTCAAGTAGTAGTAGGGGGGTAATGATTTTAGTTAAAAAACATCTACAATTTAGATTGGTTAAACAAATGAATGATACAATAGGAAGAGTTATTATGGTCTGGGCTGAAATCCAGGGCCAAAATATACTGTTGGCAAATGTTTACGCACCCAATCTTGATGATCACAATTTTTTTATAGATTTGGAATCTTAAGATGCAAGCAACTAGGAACCACTACGAGATTGTTCTGGGTGGAGACTTTAATTTATTAATGGACCCTGTTCTTGATCATAGTGGCTCAAAAGTTTGTAATACACCTAAAGCTAGAATGGTGCTACAAAGGATGTGTAAATATTTAGGCCTTACTGATATTTGGAGACTCCTGAATCCACAAGGGAGAGATTATACTTTTTTCTCAAATGCACATAATATTTTTTCTAGAATTGATTTTTTTCTTCTGTCAAGATCACTTATCCCATCTGTAATTACATGTAACATAGGAAACATCTTAGTTTCAGACCATGCTTGGGTGGGTTTGCAGATGAAACCTTATATTGAGAGGAAAAAAACATTCAGATGGCGTTTGAACAAGTCCCTTTTACAAATTCCAGCATTTAAACAAATGTTAAAAACAGAAATTAATAATTACGTAGATACTAATTGGGCATCTGTGTCCTCAGCTGGTCTGGCATGGGATGCACTTAAGGCAGTTATTAGAGGGCGTATAATTCAATACGCAAGCTTTTACAAAAAGCTTAAGGAAAATGAAATTTCGGAATTGGAAAATAATATAAAAAAAGCTGAAACAAAGATGAAACGTCATACGACACCTAGTGGCCTCAGGGAATTAACGCAACTAAAATATAGATATAATAACATTTTGTCTCAAAAGATGGAGTTTCTATTATTTAGAGCAAGACAGACCTACTTTGAGTCAGGGGATAAGGCAGGCAAACTTTTAGCCAATTATATTAAACACAAGGAGTCCTCATCAATTATTGCAGCTGTCAGAGCTCCTGGAGGAGAGTTTTTTACTGCTGCTACAGATATAAACAAGCAGTTTAAAGATTTTTACATTGACCTTTATAAATCCACATCCTCGTCAACTAACGAGGAAATTAGAAATTTCCTGGAGCCACTAGACCTTCCTCAATTATCAAGTGAGCACAAGGAATTTCTTGACTTAGATATAACATTGGAGGAAATAATGGAGGTTATCAAAGCATTACCTACAGGGAAAGCTCCTGGACCAGATGGCTTTGTCGCCGAGTTCTTTAAGGATTTGGTTTCAGAACTGGCTCCGTTAATGTTAGAAGTCTTTATGGAGGCACTTCAGAGGGGTGAATTGCCACAAACAATGTCACAAGCTGTCATTAGCCTTATACTTAAAAAGGACAAAGATGCAAGTGATTGTAAAAGCTACCGCCCAATATCACTGATCCAATTGGATACTAAAATTTTGTCAAAGATTCTAGCTAATCGCTTAAACAAAGTTATTTCATCGCTCATACATGTGGATCAAGTAGGCTTCATTATTGGTCGAAGTTCTTCTGATAATATTCGAAGGTTTATTGACATCTGGTGGTCAGTAATGGAGGAACAAATCCCAATTGCAGCCATTTCATTAGATGCGGAAAAGGCTTTCGACATGGTAGAGTGGCATTATCTTTTCAAAATTCTAGAAGTTTATGGTTTTGGCAATACATTCATTAGATGGATTAAATTACTTTATAAACAACCCTTAGCTACAGTGCAAACCAACGGTCTGATGTCAGAGTATTTTTCTCTGGGCAGAGGAACCCGACAAGGCTGTCCCCTTTCCCCATTGTTGTTCTGTCTAGCTTTGGAACCATTAGCCGCTTCCATAAGAAAAAATAGTGATTTTCCCGGAGTCATAGCAGGGGGAGAAGTACACAAGCTTATGCTTTATGCCGATGACATTTTATTGTTTGTTTCTGATCCCAGCAGATCTATACCCTGCCTCCTTAGAACAATCGACTCGTTCTCTAAGTTTTCTGGCTATAGGGTGAATTGGTCGAAATCTGAAGCCCTTGCACTAACTGCTTTTTGTCCTTCAACAGCCTTTCACCCTGGCATATTTCAATGGCCCAAGTTAGGTTTAAGATACTTAGGCATTCTATTTCCCCCTGACTTTAAGGATTTAGTTAGAGTTAACTTTGATCCCTTAATGAAAAAAATCTCATGTGATATGGAGAGGTGGGCTCCACTCCTCTTGTCACTGGCTGGGAAAGTCAATGTAATTAAAATGAGTTGTACACCCAAACTTAATTACTTATTACAGTCACTCCCAATACAAATACCTCTTTCATATTTTAAACAGTTTGATAGAATTTGTAAGAATTTTATTTGGAACGGTAAGCGGCCCCGATTGCATTTCAATAAGTTACAGAGGCCCGTAGAAAAAGGTGGTCTAGGGCTGCCCAATGTATTGTATTATTATTACGCTTTTAGTCTTAGACACCTGGCTCACTGGTCACTTCCCCCTGAGCGAGCCCCCCCTTGGTACAAGATTGAACAGTCTGCTTTGCCATCCATTTCGCTTTTACAAAGCATATCCATTAAACTGGTTGGAAAGGTAAAAAAGCATCCAATTATTTCACACTTAAATGCGATTTGGTTAAAGATCTCACGTCTGCATAGTTTTAACCCCTATTTAAATGTTAGCTCAAGCCTTTGGCTGAATCCAAAACTGTGTATTAATAAAGCTCCCTTTCTTTGGAAATACTGGGCGAAGAAGGGTCTTGTCAATCTAGGAGATCTTTATGAAAATGGTAGTTTGAAGTCATTTGAGTGTATCCAGCAGCAATACAATGTACCTCGATCTCAGTTTTTCCGATATTTACAACTACGACATCTACTATGTGAAACTTTTGGTTCCACTACCCAGCTTCCTGATTTAGCAGATGCCCATTGTAGGATTTTTTCATTATACGGGAAGGGTCATGAAGCATCTATGTACTACTCGTGGTTGATTCAAAACATTGGTGAAGCAAATTCTCAAGCGCTTAAGATAATATGGGAAAGGGATCTGAACATTATATTAGATGATAAAGAGTGGCAGGGAATTTTAAAGAATGCTAAAATGGCTTCGAGGGATGCCAAAATACGTCTTATACAGTTTAAGATTGTACATCGGTTTTACTGGACCCCTTCCAGATTGTTTAAACTTGGGTTAAAAGATACACCTTTGTATTGGAGATGTAAGGCTGAGACTGGTGATTTAGCTCATGCCCTTTGGTCCTGCATAAAAGTTCAAGATTTTTGGAAAAGAGTTCAGGAACACATATTTTTAATCTTAGACCTCCAGGTCTTACTATGTCCTAAGCTTTTTATATTAGGTGGGTGGATAAATAATGATTTAATAAACGCCGGCACAAAATCCTGGATTCAAACTAGTCTATTGATTGGCAGACAAATTATTCTCCGGAGCTGGAAATCAGAAGACGCCCCCTCTTTTCAAGAATGGGTAGCTGAACTCTCAAGAGTGGCTGCATATGAAAAAATGTCATATAAGCAGAGGGACAACTTAAAATTGTATTTAAAAAAATGGTCCAAGTACTTAATCTATTTGGAAGTGGAGCATGTGTTTTGATTGTGACACTGTAAAGACTTCATTTTATTTAATTTTTTTTAAAATTGTTATTTCCACTCCTTTTTCTTTACACAATGTTGATTGTGTGGTTCGTCTATCGTTAGCCAAGGAATGACCTTATAGCCATCTTTAGGGAATAGTTCGGGTGGTTTGTTAAAGGAAAAAAAAAAAAAAAAATCAGATTCTGAATTGTATTCTGTATCCTATCCTGTCATTTGCATGAGAATCAATAAAATTGTTAATCTCAAAAAAAATCTGATATATGTAGTGAAAGTTTCCGAGATGTATAGAGCAGATCAAAAATTCCTAGACCTCTGTTGGGAGAGAGTACAGATGGTTATGAATGAGGCACACATACCAGCTAGAGCCATTTGTCTTTTTGATTTAGTTGCTTTGACTTGCCAGTAATAATATAAGACCTCATCTGCTTAGTAACAGAACTATGCTCAGCAAAGATAGGGGCACAACCCATTATAAAGAAGCAAACAAAAATTTTCAAACATAAATTTCACCCCCAACCATGAATGAACATGGGGAAACAGAGGAAGCTGGTGTGTGTTTGGATTTTTGCTATGCAGAACAGAGAAAGGCACTAGAAACCTTTATTTAGTCACAAGTCTTCACAGGACAGGACACCATATGAAAACTTTGGGAAAGGGCCAATCTGAGTATAATAGACTGGGATAGGCCCAATCCAAAATAAGTGTCCGGAACACCTGATTTTGGATCCCTAATCAGATGTAGTAATATTTTTTTTTACCACAAAACTGACACAGTATCTTAAAAACACAGTATCTTAAATGAGTTTTTTTATATATATATATATATATATATATATTGTTTGTACCTTTAAATTTAGACTTCAGTGTCTGAATGTTTTAGGGCCACTGTATTACTATTATTTTTTTTTAATTCTCTAATTATCATTTTTCATTCTCTTTCTGTCTCTTCAGGTCTCATCCATCCATTCTGGAGGTTCCTAATGAGCTGTTCTATGATGGGGAGTTGCTGGCATGTGCAGATGAGATCAGCTCTAAACAGTACTGCTACTGGGAGCACCTGCCCAAAAGAGTGAGAAATCCTGAACACACAAGCCCGGTAAACTGCATTTCAACAACATCAAGACAATATATTTTGATTAGGTTATGAGATCCAGTCAGACCAGGAAGTAAGATTTATTTTTAAAGAATAAAGTAATAACAAATGAAGAATAAATTTGAGTAAATATTAGTGAAACGTTTAATAATTGAGTACAATATTGAAATGAATGAATAAATGAAAGAAATCTTAATTCAGAATAAATAAATTCAAAGTCTAATTTTGAGATCTAGGATCTGAGTATAATAATCATGCAAAGAGAGAGTGAATTGAAGGGCCCTTGAAGCAGAGAGCAAGAAGAAGTAATAAACAACAGAACAAGGCCAAGAGCATATATACAGGAAATGTTCCTATACCTGTGTTTAGATCAGATAAGAAAGGACAAGTGGACTGTCCGTTATGTCATACATTGGTGTAACAGCTGAGTCAGTGTGACCTGGTCAACTGCTACTGCTGCAGAAATAGATAGACAAAAAAAATAGATAAACGTGTAGTGATTTTACTTTCGCCCATCCAAGGACGCTAAGTAAAATAGGGACTGGTACTCACGTCACCGCTGACATTGTGATTTTTGGATAACACGTCACTTAAGGTGTGGTTATGAGTACATCAGAAGACCACTTCCCCATCTCCTAGTTCAGGGCATCAGTCAAGGTCTTTTACCTTGGTAGTATGAGAACACTTCCAACAGGAAGCTGTTCAATCAATTAAAATTAATGTAAAGTGGAGGGATGTGGTCAGCTGATTTATCTGAAAGATTGGTGAGATTGCTAACTTGTAGAGCCTTTTTCTGTATTATCAGCACAAGAAAGACACAAGTGTAATAGAATACATTTTATTAACAAAAAGAATAACTAACACAACTACTAAATGAATACCATGAATGATAAAAGAATAAAGTGCACAAGATGCATAAAATACAAGTGATTAAGTTGGGTTTGGCTATGGAAGAGTTACGTTATCTTATGTAAAGATAGTGTTGTTTCTCTGAAACTGATAAGGTGAAGAACCTTATTATACCTAAAACAATTTTTTTATTGACTGACATCAGCTATATTACATATAACGTGAATTAGAAAATCGTATACTGATAATATACAACAATGCCAAGGTCTCTGGAAAGAGGTTCGGTTAAGTGATATTTAAGTGAGCAGTCTGATGACGGTGATGTCTTCAACTGGTTGTGCTGGGTGACAATGCAGTGGGGAGAGGAGCCAGCATCTGTTTCAACAACTTTGAACACAAAGCTCTGTGGGATGCTGATCTCCTGGAGCACCAGAGGGTCTTAAAATGTAGAACACACAGATGAGGCCCTGACGTAGGTGCAGAAGGTCCTTAAAGGGATAGTTCACCCAAAAATGAAAATTCTTTCATCATTTACTCCCCCACAAGTTGTTCCAAACTTATATAAATTTATTTGTTTCTTTGAAGGCTCAGAACGGTACGTATCTGTTAATGGCTCACTGGATGAACCAGAGACTCAGAACGGTCTTGTATCTATTAGTGTCTTTATCCCTTTCTGATGAGAAGATTGCAATTTGGCACTTCTCCATTCCAGTGCTGCGATTGGCTGCTGGCATCAGAGGGAACACATATAGGGACACACACACAGTGCACTACAAATAGCTGTCACTGAGTAATACTTATTTCTGTGAATATGTATGAAATGGATGTGTGTAGATTACATCAGTTTCAAGGTTTCCAAACATAGTTATGAATGGATTTGGATGGATAATTGTGGTCTCTTTGTTTCACCAACTGCTGCTGAGGTCCTGAGGAATTTTTATGGCAGTCACAGTCCGACCTTAGGAACTAGTTTCTAGATGGGTGAAGGGCAGAAACTGCATGTGGGACCAATGAGAAGCCCTGTCCTTCCCAGACTTGGTACCAGAGGTCTTCTTCTTGCCCTCTAAGAGGTGTCTGTCTGTTGTCCTAGCGTCTTTATCTGATGGCGTTGGACGGTTTGTTTATGTTAGTCCACCAAGATCCAATCAAAATGTAGCAAACCTTTGTCCACAGTTACGGACAGAGAAGGGCCTGGCCATAATGTGCTGTTCCCTACAGACGCATTGTGGTTTTAACATCTTTGGAACAGACAGCAAAGAAAGCATTTATAAATACCATATCTAGCTATTTTCAACTATTTTCAAAGGAAATTAGATATAGCCTGCCCAAAAAGTTGCTAAATATCGCTAGATGATGTCATAAAGTTAGCAACACTGACTACATTGGTAGCTACATTGTAAGAAAGCATTATAAATTGAGAGTAATGAAATGTTTACAACAGGCAGAAAACTTGGGGCTGTTTGCACCGGCAACATGCAAATGTCAAATTTCAGTCTTGAAATTTGTTTTGTCTACCAACTCTCGCTGTAAAGTTTTCCTTGACATCACAATTTTACAGCATGTGAGTGGGGCGCAAAATTATGTTAGGGCATCCACCAATGAAGAAGCATACTAATTTTCAGCTTCAATGATCATACGGTTGCGGCGTCATTAAGGCTTTTCAGTTGTAGCACCCCCTATAGGTGCAATTTCAAACTTTTCAATATTCAAGTATATTTATAGTAAACAGATGGCTTGCTTTTGTCTTTTTGCTGTGTCTTTGCTTCATTATAAAACTCATTATTAATCTATGACACACAAACCTCTTCTCTGGGTACACAAGCTCCTGTCTGCTTAAATGAGGAAAGACTAGTCCCCAAATGAGTCGAGTCACTATTCTAGAGTAAACAAGCTGTTAAAAATGTGTCATTTTGAGCATTTCCGTTTCTCCCATTCACTTTTTTTACATGTAGTTCACATCATCCTCAGGTTATGCAGTCACGCATGCCTGCACACACAGCAGTCATTAGTGTAAGGAATGTGAAGGCCACAGACTGAGATAACGGTCTTCTTGAGCTTGGTTGTATGGCTACATTCGGCGCTTAAGGATGTTTTCCTCAGCCAGCCTCTACTTGTGTTTGTAATGCTGATGTTGTTAATGTCTAAAGTTTAAAACCAAGGTCCCTTTTTAATCATGTTGTTGGGTTTCGCTGATAATTTTAGTATGTTTTCACTTCTTTCTCAACTTTTTGAACCTTCTGGAAATGACACATTCTGCTTTGGTCTGTGCTACTTTTTTCAGGGATTTCCTGTGATTTTCCATGGAGTGATTGGAAAGGATGACAGAGAGTCAAACAGCCCCTCCTTTTTCAACACCTCTGAAATCGACATCATCGTGGACTACCTGAAGAAGTTGCTGCTGACACAGGCCAAGAAGGGCATTGCAAAAATCTCCCCCAAAGAGATTGGCATTATCGCCCCCTACAGGAAACAGGTGAAAATACATGTTTAACAGCTCGGCCTCAAAATGCAGTTAGCATCCAGAAAACCCTCAAGAAATTTGAGGAATAGAGATACACTACCATTCAAGTTTGCATCAGTAACTTTTTTTTTAAATAATTTTGAAATTGATGCTATTGTAAAACCAGTAATATTGTGAAATTGTATTACAGTACAATTTAAAAATAACAGTTTTCTATTTTAATATAGTTTAAAAAAAATTAATTTATTCCTGTGATGCAAAGCTGAATTTTCAGCATCATTATTCCAGTCTTCAGTGTCACATGATCCTTCAAAAATCATTCTAATATGCCGGTTTAGAGCTCAAGACACATTATTATCAATGCTGAAAACAGTGATACATTTTTTCAGGATTTTTTGAAGAAAATAACAGCATTAGTTTGAACTAGAAATATAATTTGTAACATTATGTCTTCACTGTCACTTTTGATCAATTTAATGCATCCTTGCTGAATAAAAGTATTAATTTTTCACACAAAAAAAACTAACCCCAACTTCTGAGCGTTAGTGAATACCCCTTAAATAGTCTGTTCTTAGTGAATCATCATTATCATTCTCTTATTTATTTTTACATCGTTTTATTTTTACAGGTTGAGAAAATCAGACAAGCCCTCAGGATTACCAGGGAGCTTAAATCCTGCACAGGCATCGAAGAGTTGAAGGTCAGTGTGAGTCTGAGCACTCCTACACTCTGTTATTGGTTCTCATCCTTGTCTGGACACGTGAGTAAAAAAGGACTGCCGTACGTGTTGTGTAGGTTGGTTCCGTGGAGGAGTTTCAAGGCCAAGAGAGGAAAGTGATCATTGTGTCAACTGTTCGCAGCAGCAAGGAACTCTTCACTTTGGATGAAACATTCAATATTGGGTTTCTCAAGAATGAGAAGGTAGTATTTCACACACAGTAGATGATACAACTGTGAATCCTAGAAAACAAAGTTGGCCCACCTCTTTCATTCTCTCCTCCAGAGATTCAATGTGGCGGTGACGAGAGCAAAAGCGCTGCTGATCATGGTGGGAAACCCCATCATTCTTAAAACAGACGCAACCTGGGACAGGTATATAAACTGCCAACTAACATATGAATGAAATACATATCAAATATTCCTCATATGTATTCTGGACTAGCGAGTTCATTTTTTTTTTTTTTGTTGCTCATTTGTGTTTGTAGGTTTATTAATTACTGCATTGAGAAGGAAGGTTATACTGGATATAATTTTTCCAACTTGGAGGGAACAGAGGAGGTTGTTGAGCGTCTGATCGCTCTAAACATCCACGAGGAGATCACAGGTAAGAGATGGCCTTAATTAAAGTGCAGTCACATTAGACTTCGCCCTTCATTTGCTTCCATCAAGGTAGTCTTTGAACTCTTATCAGTGAATTTGCATAAAGAGATAAATTTAAACATTTTGAATGTACTGTATTTATAATTGATTATATAAATGGCCCAAGATTGTGACATCACTTCCTGTTTCCAATGTTATTCAGAAGTAATTTTGTGTACTTAAAGCCTAGTGTGACCGCACATTCATAACTCATCAAGTTTGGAGTCAGTTTTACTTTTAAACAGTATTTGAAGCTACACAACTGCTTTGTTTATAGTCTCTTTTTATGGAGAATTTCTGTGCTTCTTTGTTTGTTTTTTGTTGTTGTTGTTGGGATTGAATGTACAGTAAATGATGTAAACCAAGTGCTCACTGTCATATTCTTTCTCCCCCTAGTGGAAACAGAGGAGAGTGTGGTCCAGCAATATGAAAATCCTGCATGGAGACATGAACATTAAAATGAAGTGCCATTATTAAAGCCCCTCCCACTCAGGTTCTTATTAGCATAACCACACCCCTTTCTGAAGTTAAACTGGAAAAGTTTTAAACTTAAAAGCTTAATTTTAAAGCAAAAATGGTACTGTGATATATAAATATTGCACTAAATTTGTAATTAATTGTTGTCTATGAAATGGAAATGGAAGTGTCTAGTCAAAGTCTGTCTATGAAATGGAAACTAGCAAGGCACTTTTTTAAATGTGTTTGTGACTAGAAAGAACAGAGAAAAGGAAGTGTAGTGGTAGGCTTTTCCATAGAAAGATAGGGAAACTTCAACACCCATAGTGCACTGTAGTTTTAACAAAAGCCCTGGAGCTCTCAAATGTTTGCTGACAATCAAACGGGGCGATCTGGGTGCAGGGAACATTAAAAAAATAAACATTATTCATTTACATATACTATCGACATTGTAACAATACAAAGCTGGTTGAAAATATGCAAACTTGTCCTTTAATCTCAGGGCTTTGTATGCAATGTTGTCTATACATGTAACCCACGGTTCATAAATCACTTATTACTGAAAATGAAGTGCCTTATTTCATAAAACTTTCAAACAGCACACATCATTCCATTTCCCATTGGTTTGGAAATTTGCAAATGAAGTTTACATCAGTGCATTGTAAATCACATCATTAAAAAAAAATGTTTACTTGATTCCAGAGTTTTCTGACTGAAGTAAATAAAATATTGTGTAATGGATTACCTCATGTTTAATTATAAATCATTGCACAGTCTGGAGACATGTTAATGTGCTTCTTTAACATACTCAAACTAGGCATTACAGATACTTTACTGGATTAAATCATGGTTTTTCACAGTCAGATTTCTTTTAAGGCAGGCTCCAAAATGTACTGCATGCCATGACAGCTTAAAAATAATAATAAAAAAATATTTGTATGAAAATGTACTTTGTATTATGTCCTTTAGTTACTTGTTTTTCCCTTGAGTATTTAATATTGTCACTAAAAGCATTGTATACAGTCTCCTTGTCATCCAAAAATTAAACATGAAAATATATCAGAATTTTTTTTAGCTATTTTTTTTTTTTTTCGGTAGCATAATTGCCACATTAAGTTCTGCAATTATATAATAAAGAAAAAAATAACTTTATGCTTTCTGCCATCTTTAGAGGACCCATGACAGTGACTGAGCTAGTAGACTGCATGTCCAATCATTGATATGATTTGCTGACATCACTTTTGATTAAACAACCACACACACATGCATGCATTATGTGGCCAGTCCTACAAATTTTAAATTAAAAGGAATCCTAATGCATATGAAATGAGCTTGTTTAAATCAAGCCAAAGCTGGTCTCTCTTCCTTGGCCAATCCAGTTTTTTGATGGAGCTGACAAATGTCTCCAAACCAGCCTTTCTTCTTTAAGTGTTTTTGTTTTTCAGCAGAGTTGTCATGTGACATTGTCGCCAGGCAATAATCCTCACTGGGTCTAGAGACTTTGCGGACATGCGGACTTGATTATGATATGTCTAGTTCAGTCTATCTGCAGTGCTGCTCTCTGGTCGACAGGAGGCGTGCGTACCTCTCTGAACACTTCAATTAAGTTTATTCAAATAAAACTTGTTTTGGGAGTAGCCTACAATCATCTTATACCATTAATTTCACATTTGTCCTTACACATATGCAAGGGACGCGTATATCATTAAAGTATCCTGCAGGTTTAACGATACACGCTTAAGTTTCAACGATGCACGCTTAAGTTTCGTTTGTAACTCTTCCGCAGAAACAGCTGCGCCTGTTTTATATGAGAGAGTGTGGTTGTAAACCGTTCATTTTCGTTCTGTGATAGTAAATGACCTGAGAGCTTTACGTATCTAACAGTATGAACAGAAGAAACAGGAATAGTCATCTCTCTCTTGCAGCTGTGCGCGCAATTGGATTGGACTTCATAGAGATGCTAGAGGAAACAAACAGGAGATCCATTACTGACAGAAACAAGCTCAGAGACATTTACAATGAAGAGTTTCGAGACAGGTAAAACAATGTAAATGTGTTTTTATTAAGTCAGTTAAATTACCAAGTGCATCATCAGTTGCACATTTGTCTTGTCAGGACGGACGATGGTGTCAAAGATCCAAACTTCTCTAGAGTCATCTTTGCTTTGAGAAAAGGCAACAAAGCGCGTCTTTCCAGGACAGGTCATGTTTACTTTAACAGCAATGTAAGAAACCTTATTATTTACTTCTGGCTATCAGTTAGCCAGATGATTTATGCCCGTTTGAAGTATATATTTTCCAGTATCAGTGTTTATAGTCCTGTAAAGACGCGTGTGTGTGTGTGTGTGCACTATTAATGCGGAAACTGCTAAAAATCCAACATTGCTGGTAACCAGCGTAAGGCATGTTTTGTATTATGGGACCATCCTGTTGTTGGTTTGCTGGTCACAAACATGGGAAAGGGGAGTGCCTGTGGAACAGGTAGGCTACACCAGCAGGGGCGTCGGACTGGGGGGGTAAAGGGTACCAAGTACCCAGGGCCCGAGGCAGGGGGGGGCCCTTAGAAGTCAGTTTTCTATACATACATATACATGCACTAACATTTGTATAGCATTTATTTACAAATAAAAAAGTTGCTGTGCAAAACTAAACTTGTAGTTAGGCACTGGTTTGGTATAAAAAAAAGTCATTTTCATGCTGTACAGGGCCCCACCACCCCTCTCGAATCAATGTAAATGGTACGACCCACAGGTCAGGTGCTTCTGCGGACCTGCGGTGATTCGTGAATCAGTTAATGAGACAGGAGCTGGAGTTAGCCGTGATATGAACTAGGAAGACAGGGGAAGAGTCATGTCTTTCCTTAAGAAAGGAAAATCAGGGGCTCAAAAACGAAAAGAAAAGAAGATTAAAGAGAGAAAGGCAAATGAGGGCAAGCAGTTGCTCACTCAGGTTTTTGAAAAGAAAGGTGAGCTACAAATGCATCATCGAGCATTGACATTGTTTTAACATAAATATCTACTCCAGGTAGAATAGCATACATTTATGTTCGTACTCTATTTGAATAATATACCAATACTTTATAGTATCACACCCTACATAGCGAGCAAACAATATTTCTGAGTAAATAACGGAGTGAGAAGCAGACGGAGGCGGAGCCTGCGCAGCTTGTCTCCTTTTCTGCTGCAGTTCTCCCCAGAGTCAGAACTTTACATGAAAACACTGTATATTTCTCTCCATTATCAAAATCTAACACCCGCGACAACACAGATCGTTAGCGCCTATTTTACCGCATTGTTATGCAAATTAGCTCGCGCACGCTCTTACATTAAGTACAGGATTGTTCTCAGTTTAATGCACATATTAATGATTGAAAATGACTTATTTTAAAACGTAATTCAAAGACTGAATGTCTAGTTTGGCGGTTAGTGTACCCTGTGATTCTATAGTCTGCATTTATTTTAAACAGACAAATAATCAGCAATTAACTTGTACTTAGCCTACACTTTAAAAAGGGTATTGTGACAATAAAGGATATTTTAGCAAGTTAGTAGTACTTTTGACAATGAAACAAAAATATATTAATCAGAGTGTGGCTTATTTTGTTTACATTTTAAGTGTTTTTATGATAAAAATGCAATACCCCACCCATTGGTATCACTATGGTATTTGGTACAGGGGCCCAGCAAGATGGTTTGTACCCAGGGCCCAAAATTTGGTGCTACGCCCCTGTACACCAGCCTTAGTTTTGCTTGAGAGCAGCATTAATATGCTAGTACACCAGCATAAACCATGACCAACATGCAATTCATGCATTTTTCAGCAGGGGAGATCACGTGTTAAGTCACGTGAATACTCTTATCAGCAGGACATATAGAAGGCTGAATTCTGGCCTGGGTCATCGGAAACCTTTAGCTCAGGAAATACAGAAGTTGTTTTATAAATGTGTTATTATATAGCCACAGCCATCAGGTTTATGTAACATTTCATGGCTACCTGTTAAGCTAAAAGTATCTACTGATAACATAAAAATGTTAATAAGAAGAAAAGAAAAAAAAAATTAAAAGCCTACATGAAATTATACATCAAAATATATCTAGACCAGTGATCTGTGTCCTTATAGGTTGGGCTGGTTGTTACAGTGACAATAGCTCATTAAGATTTTGAGTCAAAATGATGTTTTAACTTTTATTAAAGTTTGGGAGGAGCACATTCAGATAATCAACCTAATTAGCACAAGAGGATGAATATATTTAGGCCATGTCCCAAATGGCACACTTCATATGCACTTTTGGTCTTGTGGACTTAAGGCTGATTTATACATATGCATCGAATCTATGCCGTAGCTACATCGTTGGCTGTGTGTAGCAGCCGTAGCCTATGCCGTAGCTTAACATGCACCTCTCCAAAAAATGTAACAACGTGTCTGTAACATGTATGGGACGGGACAACGGAGTTGGACATCCACATGCAGGCTTTATTAATAGGATGAGCGTAGTCGTACAGGGAGAGGGTTAAACACCAGCAAACAGATACAAGAAGGCAAGGCAAAAGAGTAACCCAAACACAGGCAAAGGTCTTGGCAGGCAGCAAACGATCATAAACAAGGAAACAGTCCAGGGTTTAAAAACACAGGCACGGAGATAAGGTCAGATACAAGGCTAAACAATACTCAGAAAAGTGTGTGTGAAATAGTGCAGCTTTTAAAGGGAACCCTAATGGGAAACAGGTGTGAGTGTGATCAGTGCCTAGCTAATGGATTGTGGGAAATGTAGTCCAGAGTGAAGTGACTGCATGTGCACAATGAAAAAGTTTTAATGTTGAAACAGAGACCTCTGGTGGGGACTAGAAGGAAGCAGCGGGCGGAAACATGACAGCATGAAATCTAGCTGCTAGCACTGTGATTGGTCTGCTAGAAGCGGACCAATCACCAAAGAAGAAGCACTTTGATCTGTCTGTATGTTAACGTGAACAGCGATGCAGAAGTATAAATGAAAACCAACGAGTAGCCTACAGCGTAGAGGCTATGACGTAGGTCCGTTGCAGAAATATAAATGAGCCTTTACAATAGGCTTGTTCAAGATGAACTACACTAGCTTGCCACCGGCTGGCGAGATCTTCGTGCTTTCCATAGTGTGCTGAACCAACGTCATTCATGGCAGACCATGCAATTTTTGCATTGATTGTAGACGAAGAAGTGGATGCGATTGAAATTCCCATGTATATCAGATATTCAATAGCAAGATAGGAACTTGTCTAAGAAAAAAACAGAACACATCTTCCTTGTCATCACAGAATCTGACCAATGAGAATAAAGTGTCATCATCAATTCTTTCGCAGCCGATTTTGAGCAAGTGCAGCACCTGACCTAGGCGGCTGGTCTCGTTTTGCTCTCAGTACTTTGATGGCACATGTGATCGTAAGGTGGCTGCAGCGCCAAACAAAATCAAACAAATTTTCTAACCAGATTGCATTGCTTTTGTCAGGCGGCAGCCGATCTTTGCGGCACCGCATGAAGTCGAACAAGCCTAATGGCTGCCGTGTGCGCATGTCTGTTAAGTTCAAGTCAAGTCAAATTTATTTATATAGCGCTTTTACAATTGGTAATTGTTTCAAAGCAGCTTTACATATTAGAAGCACAGAAAAAAAGGGAAGTGGTTAAAACTGTACAAACAAGCGTGGTAATATGTAACATATACAAGATGGTGCTACATTAAGCCAATGTCGGCTGACTTCCAGGGGTGGAAAAAAACCCCTAGGAGAAAAACCCAGCGTGCTAGCACTGGGAAAAAAGTCCTAGGAGGGAAAAAACCCCTTGGAAGATATATATATGTAAATGTATATGGAGATCAAAATCTGAATTGTACATTTTTATTATAGAGATTAAAAATCTATTATATATAAATAAATGTAAGCGGATACGGGGATTAAAAATCTGAATTATAGATGCAGCCAGAACTGGATCTGTAGGCCCATTGTCTCCTGGGCTACGTTGTAGTCAGGTCCAGGTTCTCCATCTGATCTGGATACGGCCTGGATCCAGCACCCGGCAAACCTCAGGATAAGCAGAGAGACAGATATTAGCGTAGATGCCATTCTTATTCTGATGTACAGGTATATCTAGTGTTATAGGAAATGTTCTCGGTTCCGGCCGACCTAATAATTGCAGCGTAACAATCCTTTAACGGATTTGAAAAATGTTAATGTATTGATAATGTGTTATGTGTATGCAAGAGCAAAGAGATGTGTTTTTAGTCTAGATTTAAACTGACAGAGTGTGTCTGCTTCCCGAACAATGCTAGGAAGATTGTTCCAGAGTTTAGGTGCTAAATAGGAAAAGGATCTGCCGCCTTCAGTTGATTTTGATATTCTGGGTATTATCAACTGGCCTAAATTCTGAGATCGCAATAAACGTGAAGGACTATAATGCATTAAGAGCTCACTTAGGTACTGGGGAGCTAAACCATTTAGAGCTTTATAAGTAAGTAGCAAGATTTTAAAATCTATACGATGTTTAATAGGGAGCCAATGTAATGTTGACAGAACTGGGCTAATATGGTCATACTTTCTGGTTCTAGTAAGAACTCTAGCTGCCGCATTTTGGACCAACTGTAGTTTGTTTAAAAGCCGAGCAGAACAACCACCCAGTAGAGCGTTACAATAATCTAGTCTTGAGGTCATGAATGCATGAACCAACTGTTCCGCATTTGTCATTGAGAGCATATGTCGTAATTTAGATATATTTTTTAGATGGAAGAAGGCGGATACTAGAAACATGACTTTCAAATGAAAGATTGGTATCAAAGAGCACACCCAGGTTCCTAACTGAGGACGAAGGTTTAATGGAGCACCCGTCAAGTGTTAGAGAGTATTCAAGGTTTTTTCGTGAGGAAGTTTTTGGTCCAAAGATTAGGAAATCAGTTTTTTCTGAATTTAATAATAAGAAATTTCTTGTCATCCAGTTTTTAATGTCAGCTATGCATTCTGTTAGTTTTGTGAATTTGTAGGTTTCGTCAGGGCGCGAGGAAATATAGAGCTGAGTATCGTCAGCGTAGCAGTGAAAACTAACACCATGCTTCCTAATTATCTCTCCTAAGGGCAGCATGTACAGAGTGAAAAGCAACGGTCCTAATACTGAGCCTTGTGGTACCCCATATTTAACCTGTGATCGATACGACATCTCTTCATTAACTACCACAGACTGATAATGGTCATATAAGTATGATTTGAACCATGCCAAAGCAATTCCACTAATGCCAATATAGTTTTCAAGTCTTTTTAAAAGAATGTTATGATCGATAGTGTCAAAAGCAGCACTGAGATCTAATAACACTAATAGAGAAATACAGCCACGATCGGATGATAGGAGTAGATCGTTTGTAACTCTAACGAGAGCAGTCTCAGTACTATGGTATGGTCTAAATCCTGACTGGAAATCCTCACAGATTCCATTTCTTTCTAAAAAGGAACACAGTTGTGTTGAAACTGCCTTTTCTAGTATCTTTGACAGAAAAGGTAGATTCGAGATTGGCCTGTAATTTACTAAATCTCTCGGATCTAGTTGAGGTTTTTTAATAAGAGGTTTGATAATAGCCTGCTTAAAGGTTTTTGGCACGTGTCCTAGTGTTAAAGATGAATTAATTATATCAAGAAGTGGAGTTCACAAGACTGTAGTAGGGTGTTTCATTTGTCAGTTTTAGATTTCAGAAGGGTGCTCTCTAGATATGCACCCTCGATGCAGAGCCCGCACTGAAATGAGTTCTGCAGCAGACTTCTTCCCGACAGTCAAAGCGGCGTTCCATCACGAAAGTGCAAACTCGTAGGAAGACCGCGAGTGTTTAGGGTGCTATTTGGGACAGGGCCTAATAGACGACCTCTATCACATGACAGTTTTCCAGCATCCCTCTACCACACCAGCTCCTCACACTTAAATACTTCCTGGGATGGGAGAGTACTCTGGGTTTGGTTCAAAATCCGAGCTTGGAGCCCTCCCTTCAGACAGCTTGTCAAATATGCATACTTTTCTATTTGTGATTATATGTAAGGGTCCAATTATACAAATATAGTTTCCTCTAGCAGTGATTTTAAATGCTGGTTTCAAACACCTAGTTCAAAACCCACATAAATTACAATAATGTTTGTTTTTCAAAATTAGAATTAAAATTCCAGTATACCAATCATATTTTTGCAAGTGAATAAAATAAAACCACACTAGCAAATTAGAGGGTAGATTTTGACCAAAAAGTTTAAATGTTTTCTCGGAGACAAGAGTATTCTTCAAAAAAAAAAAGGGACATTGTGTGGTACAATTTTTGCATAGTGTTTCATAATAATTTTAACAATTTTATTACTTTGCTAAAGAATTAGCCTAAAAAACCTATATTAGGGGATTTATTTGCCGATTCCCATTATGACAATATAGTGTAACAACACAGCTTGGCATAGAGTACAAGGAAAGGCTAATATTTCTCATTGACTGGAAGTTTTACGTATATGGAGAGATTTAGAACAGACATTTTTCTTTGCTCAGTTTAAATGTGTTATTTATGTAAAATATCAGTTCTGCATTAGACTGACATTTATTGTTTAATGTGTGTTGAAATATTGTAAACATGTGATACAACTTCAGTGTAGTTCACTCATGAAAGAGGTACATCCAGGTCCGGGTGAGACTGCACGATCAATGGTTCAGATCCTGTCGAAGACCTCAAAACCAAGCTACTCCCATTCAGAGAAATGTTAGCTCACTGCGGCCCCCTAGTGGCCAGGAGGCCTCCGTTCCAGGGCCAGAGGGTGGAGTCAGAGGAAGGAGAAGATTGGCAAAAGACATCGTACAGCGATTGAACACTACTGACAGGTGAGCTGGGGTCCTTTATGCATTTTATCCTTTACCAAGACAGAGACTGGATGTAACACATAGGCAAATAGTATTTAGCATTTCTTTTGTTATTATATGTATTAGCTACTCTCGTAATGTGAAAATTATAATTGACACTTGGGTCAATGACATGACGGGTCTTTTTTTTTTTTTGTCTAAAGGCCTTAATAATATAAAAAACAAAGATATGACATCCAAAGTATGTCATGTAGTACAACTAAATCTCTTTTATTGAATCCAAAAGGTTAATTATATTTTGCTACATATAAATGTATTTTAAAGATTTTGAAGTGTCAAAAGGTCATTCGGTTTAACCGTCCAAAGGCCAATACAGCCATTTCATTTGTGATTAAAATATCTTAAAATGTAATAAATATGAATGAATATGAATATAAATATTCTGGCATGATTTTATAACATCATATAATTGATGTTAATTTGATGTCTTTGATGTCAATTAATTGATGTCATTCGGAGTAATATAAAGGGACAATTTTGGATCAAGTCATGCGGTCAATATCATATGACAGGATGTGACATCATTCAGACAAAGTAACTAACTCTCTCTTAACTATTTGAAAAATTAATGTTTTCACTTGCTCATACGGATGTCCCGAAACATCAGGTCATTCGGTACAACTGCTATAAAACATGGAAAATGTTGTACTAAATATAAAATGTTTGACTGTCCTTTTGTTAGCTATCTAGATATCAGCCTGTTAGCATTATTTGAAAATACTGTCATTTGTTATTACCAAAAGTGTCATTTGGTAAAACAGAAATTTTGGTTTAGACAAATTTTGGTAACAAATTTTGTCCAAATGACAAAAGCAGTGTAAATTAATTATAAAAAACACATAATCTCATTGTTAACACTTAATAAAACTTCAAAATTAATTATATCTCCATTATGTTGTTTTTTTTTTTTACATTTGTAAAAACCTTATTTGTCAATGACTCTCTTGCAAGTGCTTATTTAAATAATAACAAATCTGCAATGCTGCTCTTCTCTTTCCCAGGTCCCATTTTATAGCTGATAAGCATGGGGTGCGGGTGTCCTCAGAGCTCTATATGGAGAATGGAAAGATTCAGATCTCTGTGGATCGGGCAGAAGTTTATGAGCTGAAGCTGTTTGTGGAGAACACTGGTCAAGAGGCCATGTACTTCACATACTACACTGCTCTTCACTGGCTGCAGTGCTTCACTCTGGAAGACAGCAGGAGAGTCACACGCAACAATCCACTACGTCTGGAACCAGGCGAGTACGGCCGACACCTGACATATTGATCCAGTCGCACCATGTTGATTGGAGGTTACATTTGGATATATTCTGGTTTGGTGCCTTTAATGTGATCTATCAGAAATTAAAGTAAATCTTTGTTTGTTTGTTTTTTAAATAGGAGAAAAGTATGAGGTGACGGTGAGATTCAAATGCAGACATGTTGGAGTTTATTCAGCTACTTTGGCATTTGAGTTTAAGCAGAACACTCAGCCCGCCACCCGTCCTTTCCACATTGTGCGCTTCATTGAGGCAGAGTACAGGACTAAGCTTGCAGCCCTACTGGGTCCTACAGAACCATTCAAACCCCTGAGACTCAACATCTCCGAACCCGAAAACTGTAAAGTGGATGAGGGTTTTCCACCGGAAGGGTAAGAGAAACATCACACACATTATGATATGACTTGATTTTAAATAAAATAACAAATATTATGAAAGTTATTAATTAAAAAAATAACATGTAAAATGTAAACACATATTTTAGATTTATTTATACATTTATTTATGTGTATCTCCATGTGTTTTTTTTTCTTCTGTAGTTATGTTCAGAACTTTCTTGAAAATGTTCTGCCACTCGGGCAATACACTCCTTCTCCTGACGTCCCCGTGCTGGCCAAGCTCCTGAAAGATGACCAGATGCTCAGAGGAAAATTTCAGGAACATCAGTTAGTGTCATTCAAGTGAAATATTAATAATAATAATAATAATACATTTTATTTGTAATGCGCTTTTCTTAAACCCAAAGCGCTACAGTAATAAAATAAAACAAAACAACACAACAAAAGCAATACAATTCATTAGAGAAAGACAGTCTTAAATAAGTGTGTCTTAATCAACTTTTTAAAATGACCCAACGTTGGTGCATTTCTGATGGGTAGAGGAAGCACATTCCATAGCTTAGGGGCTTTGTATGAAAAGGCTCTTTCCCCCATGGTCTTTAGCTTACGTGAAGGCTGGTAAAGTGAAAGAGAGTTAGAAGAGCGAAGAGAGCGTGATGGAGTATAAGGACTGATGAGATCGCAAAGATACTCAGGTGCAGTCCCATGAAGTGCCTTGTATGTTAAAATAAGAATTTTAAAATCAATTCTCGCATTTATGGGAAGCCAGTGTAATTGTGAAAGAACAGGTGTAATGTGTTCACGAGGAGAAGTACGAGTAAGCACACGAGCGGCAGAATTTTGTATATACTGAAGCCTGCTCAACGATTTAGCTGGAAGGCCAGAGAACAAGGCATTACAGTTATCTAACCTAGTTGTTATGAAGGCATGTATAAGCCTTTCTGTGTCTGCAAAAGAGAGAAAAGGTCTAAGTCGAGCTATGTTTCTCAGGTGGAAAAATGCAGTTTTAGAGATGTGTTTTATGTGTGCTTCAAATGTTAAGTGTGGATCAAAAATGACACCAAGATTCCGCACCTGTGAAGTGGGGATTACCGTGCTGGAATCAAGAATCAAACTGATCTGCTCGGCCTTACGAGTAGCTGCCACTGTACCAATCTGCATCAGTTCAGTTTTGGAGCCATTCAGCTTCAGGAAGTTATTCTGCATCCAGATACCGATCTCTGCTAAACAACCACGCAAAGCTATTAATGAGCAGTGGACATCAGGACTCGTGGTGATGTAAATCTGCGTATCATCAGCATAGCAGTGATAGCCAAGACCATGTTTCCTGATGATCTGCCCAAGCGGAAGCATATAAATGTTAAATAATATTGGACCCAGTACTGAACCCTGAGGAACTCCCTGTCGAACAGGCACGGTGTCAGATTTGTGGTTACCCAAGCCAACGAACTGGGTACGATTTGTTAAATAAGACCGGAACCAGTTGAGGACAGCTCCAGAAAGACCCAACCAGTTTTCAAGCCTGTCAAGGAGAAGAGAGTGACATATAGTGTCAAAAGCAGCACTAAGGTCTAGTAAGACCAAAATACTGCAAGCACCGGAATCTGCTGCGATAAGAAGATCATTTACGACTCGATATTATTACCATTTAAAAGAACTGTTTTCTATTTTAATATATTATATAATGTAATTTATTCCTATGATGGCAAAGATGATTTTCAGCATCATTACTCCAGTCTTCAGTGTCGTGATCCTTCAGAAATCATTCTAATATGCTGATAGACTTCAGCTAGTGTCCTTCAAGCATCCAATTATGCCATGTAGAACTGGTTTGAGATCATTTTTAGGGATGTTATCAGGGGTGTAGCTACCCTTTTGTTGGTGAATATGGATTAACATAAAGTATATGCATTTGATGAGACATATTGAAGAGAAACATTTTAGAAATTCATGCATTCCCTGGAAATTTAACCTGTGACCTTGGCATTGCTTGTGCCTTACTGTTTTGTTTGAGCTGTTATACAGAAACACCGGAACATAAGCTTTGGTCAAAGTTTGGTCTAATGCCTGTGCAGCTTTTTCACATTATGGCTTTATATAATACATTTGCAAAAAGAGCAAACTTGTGGAATATTCCAAGAATAATCTAAAGACATCTACTTGTGGAAAAATGTTACTAAGATAATTTAATTGAAAACATTTTGTTAATTGTGCTTTATTTTATTTGTAGGCTTATTTGTAGGCCATACCACAGTGTTATATAGTATATACTTATGATTCATCCTTCATCCTCTTCATGTACATTAACATTTGAACATTTTAAAAAATAATGATTTTCCCTTTGATGTGTTTGATGGTGTCTAGGTCATTACTGCAGAGTCCGCTGAGCTTCCATAATTATGCCGAACGCTTTGATTTACTGCTGCAACTAGAGGAGTGTCAGATGCATGTGGATATCAAGAGATATAACAAAGATCAAGTCACCTTATCCAGGGACAAAAATGACAAAAGACTAATGGTCTTATATGTGAGTGGAAATGTCTTTTGTTAGAGCACTTCCTGTGTTGGAGATTGTAAGATTTTTTAAAGTCTGTTTGTATCTATTGATTTAAAGCTCCCTGGTGTATCAGAGAACAGGCCATCGGTCCTGAGGGGAGATCATCTGCTTCTCACCAAGAGTGAGGAGGTCAATTTCTCAACTGTGACCAAATACAAGGGCTACGTCCACAAAGTAGAACTGGATCAGGTCAAACTGGGCTTCTCCAGAAGGTATGAAGTATGAGTGAGATTTAAAACATTCTGTATGTGGCGTGGCATAACACTGCCCTGCATCATATTTGCTGAATGAAATCCAATAATTGTTTTCACTAATTTTGGGGTGCTGATGCCAAAATGGGGCCTGTTTTGCTGTAGCTTAACCATTTTCTCACAAAATATATCATGCATTTCATAACATTTTTGCTTTCGACAGCCATTTGTAAGGTAAAGAAGTCTTGTATTATCACTTAAACACCAGAAACACTGAAACACAGACATGATTCTTCCTCTGAGCCAGGTTAGAATTATTTGTTTGTCAGCCGATTTTCACATGTAATACATTATTTTATGCATAATCTCTGATTTCAAGTTTAGAATAATGGCCAGTGACAGAAGAAAGTGCAAACATGGCCCAAATATTTTCTGCTACATCTGTGGGTGTTTTACTACATCCAAACAGTGACAGTAAATTACAGATTTTGTGGGGGGAAAATTATCTATCAACATGTTTATTTGGCCATATTTTTCCATTCTTTTGCAGATTGTATGTTAAATTATACATTTTGAATACTTCTTTTTGTCAAATCTTTTGACATTTGACTAGGGGCAGTCGTGGCCTAATGGTTAGGGAGTCAGACTGGCAACCCGAAGGTTATGAGCTCGGGTCTCAATAGGCAGTGAATGAGGTGAAAAAATGGCTGCCCACTGCTCTGGGTGTGTCTGTCCACTGTTTGCAGTGTGTGTTCACTACTCCTAATGTGTGTGCACTAACTGGATGGGTTAAATGCAGAGGAAAAATTCTGAGTATGTTACCATACTTGGCTTCACATTTCACTTTCACTTTCATTTTTGTAATGCATTAAAGCTGATACATATGTATAATTTGGAACATCTTCATTCTTATTTAAAAAAAACAAAACAAAAAAACAACCTCCAAGCTTTTATTGATATTTTTGTTTTTATTGATTTTATTGATATTGATAGATTTTTTTTATATGTGTTTGTGTGTATGTGTTAAGGTTCCTTGACCATGTATACATAGATAATATGAAGTTCCGTGTGGAGTTCACAGTGAATCGTCTCCCATTAAGACTGCAACACAGAGCTGTACACATGGCGGTCCAGCACAACCTCAGAGATGTTCTGTTCCCCGTAGGCTCAAGGAGTGTTACCCCTGTGTCTCCACCTGCACTGAGGTCAGTAAGACCCAGATGTGCTATAAATATGCTATTATTATTATACTAGTGTTAAACCTTCAGAAGGAAACACTGTGTGTATTTCAACACAATGTGTGTGTCTCTAGATTCTTTGATCAACAACTTGAGAGGAACCCTGAACAGTACAGCGCAGTATGTAACATCGTGGCCGGTACATCCAAGCCGGCACCGTACTTGGTGTTTGGTCCTCCTGGCACTGGTAAAACCGTCACGATAGTGGAGGCCATCAAACAGGTAAAACCAGTAATCATACACACCAAAGTAAACACACTCCCACCAGGTCTGCATGAAAATGCCATATGGTATTATATTTGCTTTTGTGAAAGAATTTAGTGTAATAGCTAATGCATTCAGTCATTCTTTCTGTGTGTTTCTCAACATCTCTCAGTTGGAGAAGAATATACCTGAGGCCTATATCCTAGCTTGCGCTCCTTCTAACAGTGCAGCTGATCAACTGTGTGAAAAGTTGATCGCTAGTCGACATGTCGATGCACGTAAAATTTACAGACTCTACGCTAGCTCACGCAATCCAAAAGACATCCCTGAAGTTCTAAAGGTAAGTGAATTATATTAAATTATTTGTAACATATAATATATAAAACAAAAAATATATATATTTTTTTAGTGAAGACAAGATATTTATTTTTCAGTCACACTTTATTAATGCAGTGAAATTCATGTATTTTTAAGTGACCAAATGGTATATGGAGTTACTATATACAGGTGCCTACAGTTTTTATTTTGACTGTCTATGTTGTGTGTGTGTCTGTGTTTAGAACAACAGTAATGTGAATGGAGATTTGATTATTTTCCCATGTAAAGAGGACCTAATGTCCTACAAGATCCTGGTCAGCACTCTAGTCACCGCAGGCAGGTGAAGGCTGTCATCTTATTCAAACACAATAAACTCAAATTTCTCTCACAGATATGATTTATAGCAGTCAGTAAACACTGTGTCTGTGTTGGTAGGCTGGTCAGTGGGGGTTTTCCAGTGGATCATTTTTCTCACATCTTTGTGGATGAGGCAGGGCATGCTGTGGAGTCAGAGACCATCATCAGTGTGGCAGGTGGGCAACCACTCGTGCTCAGATGCGAGTTTGCTCTTTTTGCCCCAAATATGAACTGTAGTAGGTCTGATAGTAGTGAGATCCGTTTTTGGAATCATTACATTATCTCGTTGGGTGTGTTTAGGACTGCTGAATGCAGAGACTGGGCAGCTTGTTTTGGCTGGGGATCCTAAGCAGCTGGGACCAATCCTGAGATCTCCTCTTGCCATTAATTATGGGCTTGGTGAGATGCACATATATACAGACACATCACTCACTCGACGTATAAGCTGATTATTTTCATGTTAAAATTATTTTATGTTCCCAAAAAATGGTGTTGTTATTGTTTACCATTTAACCTTTAACAATTGCTGAATCACTACTGTTGTAAATAAAAATGAAGGTGTAAGCAAAATGGTGTGTATTATTGTAATGAATTGTAATCTGAAGTTGTGTGTCTTTCCTGTAGATGTCTCTTTGCTGGAGAGGCTGATGACACAGAATGATCTTTATAAGAAAGATGACGTTGAATTTGACAAACGCTACGTCACCAAACTTCTTCTGAATTACAGGTAGGACACACCGGTCTGCTGAGTTCATAAAGTCAAAATGTCAAAGTCACTATCACAGTTTTGTTTCCTCTTTTGTTATATTTAGACTAATTTTGTTTCTTCTTTTTGGCCCAGGTGTTGAGGACATTTACACTGTGTTCCAAATTAGTATGCAAGTGACGTATCAGTGGGATTTCACTACAATAAACATTCAGATTTGAGTTTTTCAAAGAAAGTGTTTGTTTTGTTTCTCATATCTTAAATAACTGGAATCAATCTCAGACAGGTTTATAAAGTAGTTTGCCAGGTCTTCTTAGGTAAATAGAAAACCTACTTAAAGAGGTTGTTCCACATTATTAAGCAAGTCACAGTTCTCATGCAATATGGGGAGGGAGGAAGATCTTTCTGAAGTTTAAATGCGTGAAATGGTGCAATGTCTTGTAAAAGGCTTGAAAACAACTAATATTGTGTGAAAACTGAATGGAGATTATCAAACTATCATAAGATTTTTGAGAAATTTACAACACACAAGAAGTATAAAAAGGACAGCAGTAAAGACATCGTTAAAATAGTCAATGTGACTACTGTGGTTCAACCTTAATGTTGAACCTTAAGCGACAAGAATACTTTTTGAGTCGGCGTTCTGATGTAGACCCCGGAAGCGCTGAACGTAAATAACATAGGAGAATGACAGGGGAGAGATGAATTTGTTGAATAAAGTCGTTATTTTTGTTTTGTTTTTGCACACAAAAAGTATTCTCATCGCTTCATAATGTTGAGGTTTAACCACTGTAGTCACATTGACTATTTTGACTATTTTGGCAGTTTTTACTACCTTGAATTTGGTAATTACATTGCTTTCTATGGGGGATAAAAAAACCTCTAGGATTTCATCAAAAGTTTGATAATCTCCATCCGGTTTTCACACAATATTAGTTGTTTTCATGCCTTTTGCAAGACATTGTACCATTTCATGCTTTTCATCTGCATCTTCCTCCCCACATGCATGAGAACTGCGAGTTGCTTAATAATGTGGAACAACATCTTTAAGTAGGGTTTCCATTTACCTAAGTAGACCTGGCAAACTGTTTAACAAACCTTTCTGAAATTGATACCAGTTATTTAAAAAGATATGGAGAAATAAAACAAACAAACTCTTTCTTTGAAAAACTAAAATCTGAATGTTTATTGTACTAAAATCCAATTATGTAACTTGCATAATAATTAAAGTGTAGTTTTTTAAAGAACATATAAATCTTAATCTTGCAAGAAAAAGGAATGTTAGTTATGTCTAATTAAAAATTTTCTTCACACACTCTTCAGGTCCAGAGGTGTAAGTATTTGAGTAAATGTAATTGGTTACTGTACTTAAGTATCTTTTGGCTACTTTGTACAAAGATATCAGCAACTTTGATCTCTACTTGACTACATTTTTGAATAAGTAAATGTACTCTTTACTCTAATACATTTGTGATGAGTAATGCAATTACATATTGCATGGCCCCTACTTTTTCGGCAGCAGTTTGTTTCTGCAATAAAGAAGCGATATCGCCATCTAAGGGTTTCTTGTGCGCTTTGTTCTTTGTTGCTGTATGGTATCTGTACTTTTACTCAAGTATGGTTTTCAGGTACTCTTTACACCTCTGTTCAGGTCTCATCCATCCATTCTGGAGGTTCCTAACGAGCTGTTTTATGATGGGGAGTTGAAGGCATGTGCAAATGAGATCAGCTCCAACCAGTACTGCAACTGGGAGCACCTGCCCAAAAGAGTATGAGACATATTAAACAGCACTTTAGTCACTATAGTTAAATCTGTTTCCTGGAGATTACCCATTTGTGTATTGTTCCCCTCACCCCCATCAGGGATTTCCTGTGATTTTCCATGGAGTTCCTGGGAAGGATGAAAGAGAGTCGAATAGCCCGTCATTCTTTAACAAGTTTGAAATCGAGATCATCATAGATTACCTGAAGAAGCTGCTCCTGACACAGGCGAAGAGGGGAATCTCTAGAATCTCCCCCAGAGATATTGGCATTATCGCCCCCTACAGGAAACAGGTGGAGCCTGCTCTTGGGCAGCCCTATTTTCTGTCACCAAAATAGCAGTTAAAATATCATGGCACTTCTCTTGAATCTCTGATGGTCTGCACTATCACTTTACTTTCTCTGGGGTTTGATTTCATAGGTGGAGAAGATCAGACTGGTTATCAAATCAGACAAGGACCTCCAAAAGTGTATGTGCATTGATGACCTGAAAGTTAGTTTGAGTTTAAGCCTTGTACACACTCTGGTATGGCTTTTTATCTTAAATTAGGACAGGTCAACACAAAATGATAGACACTTCCCTTTGTGTGTTCGGTGTGTTGTGTAGGTTGGTTCCGTGGAGGAGTTTCAAGGCCAAGAGAGGAAAGTGATCATGGTGTCGGCTGTTCGCAGCAGCAAGGAACACATAATTTTGGATGAAACATTCAGCATTGGGTTTCTCAAGAATGAGAAGGTACAGACCCAAAACTTTAAAAGGGTCGTGTAATACCATAACATGATATGAACTTGAACAAAGTTGTGTGTTACATTGTGAACTACATTGTGAATATGCTCTTTCTGTAACAATGTGCTATAACACACTTTAGTCTTGAACTTGTTCATTTCATGTCTTGTTCTTTAGAGATTCAATGTGGCGGTAACAAGAGCAAAATCCCTGTTCATCATGGTGGGAAACCCCATCATTCTGCGGACAGATGAAATCTGGGGCCGGTATATACTGTACACTGCCAAATTACACATGGATGAAATGCAAACCCTGATGAGGAACTGACTAAATGATGTGCATCGCTTGTGTATTTTCATAGGTTTATTGACTTCTGCTCCGATCAGGGTGGTTACACCGGGCTTCCCTTAACCAATGTAGAGGGAATAGAGGAGGTTGAAAAGTGTCTACTTGCTCTTAACATCCAGGATGAGAGTGGTGAGACCTCTGGCAGTCACAAAACATTGACTTTCATACCACAACTTTACTGGCTACTGTAAATTTCAGAAATAATCTTTCACTGGGATGAAAATAAAACTTGATTTAGTTTAATGCCCTCAAAATACTTGGGAATTCTTCATCTGAAAAAAAAAAAGTAGTCATGCGTGTCTGTTGATGTTCTGCCAAAAACATTACATCATGTCAGATTTCAAGACTTTGCCTTAAAGGATTAGTTCAAATTAAAATTTCCTTATAATTTACTCACCCCCATGTCATCCAAGATGTCCATGTCCTTCTTTCTTCAGTCGAAAAGAAATTAAGGTGTTTGATTAAAACATTCCAGGATTTAGTGGACTTCAATGGACCCCAAACGGTTGAAGGTCAAAATTACAGTTTCAGTGCAGCTTCTAAGGGCTTTAAACAATACCAGACGAGGAATATGTAATGTAATGAACTGAATGTAAAAAACATCAGTTTGGAGCATGGGCATGCGCAAAAGGAATCGTCAGTGGAGCCCGGAGGTGGAGTCGTGGAATCAAACTTCTGCCCAGACAACTGCGTCATCATTGATGTATTTTAAATAGACTATATAAATTATACACAATTTAAAATTCTATCTATAAAATAATAAGTGCTAAGTGTATTACTGCCCTCCACAGGTCAAAGTTTGAACTAGTTGTTATATACTTGCACTAGCATATTGTATATGACATTAGTTCAAACTTTGACCTGTGGAGGGCAGTAATACATTTAGCAGCGTCTACACTGCTGGAATTCTAATAGAGAAGAAGAAGAAGAAGAGAGCTAATTCAAGATGAGCATTTATGGTTAAAACATACAAGAGTTTTTATTTTTTTAGAAAATGAGTGATGGTTTTTCTAGATAAGACCCTTATTTCTTGTCTGGGATCATGTAGAATGCTTTGGAGCTGCACTGAAACTAATTTTTTTCCTTCAACCGTTTGGGCTCCACTGAAGTCCACTATATGGAGAAAAATCCTGGAATGTTTTCATCAAAAACCTTAAATTCTTTTCGACTGAAGAAAGAAGGACATGGACATTTTGGATGACATGGGGGTGAGTAAATTATCAGAATTTTAATTTGAAAGTGAACTAATCCTTTAATGCAAATGCTCTGTTGTCTACATTCACATTGCAAATAGGATGTTGTCGTCTTTCTTACGTTTTTTTTTTCAAAAAACAAACAAACAAAAAAACGTGATTATAATGCTTTTAAGACTTTAAAGAACTTGTCCAACTGAATTCAATCACAGTTAGAAATTATATCTCAAATAAATAAATCACTTACTGGTAATATAACAATATTAGCTAAATAGAATTAGCTTCTGCTCAATTTGAAAAGTTTCCAGCAGTCTTGTTCTATGGTGATTTATAGTTTAATAAGTGTTAAGCAATACATAGTAATAATATAATTGTAATTTAAACATTACTAATAATAATATAACCTAAATAATAATTGTAAATGAATAATAATAGTTTCAAGAAGGCATGATGTGGAAAAAAACGACTGTTGTGTTCTTTCACCCCCTAGAGGAAACTGAGGAGAGTGTGGTCCAACAACAACTGAATCCTGAGTGGAGACACGATTACTAACAAAGAGCCAGTCTTCACTAGCCACACCTGTTCTACACATTCTTTTGAAGCTGGTATGGAAATCCTGGATCTTTCAGTTCTTTAAATCAAGGTGTTCGCTAGGGGTGCAATGGTTCAAATTACTCATGGTTCGCTTTGTATCACGGTTTTAGGGTCACGGTTTCGGTACGGTTCGGTATGTGCGATGTTCAGGGAAAAAAGGACTACTGTCGAATAAAATGAAAGAAAATAAGAACAAATAATCAAAGTACAAGCAACAGCACAAATAAAATAAACAGTGCTTTTCAGGTATCTAACAGTAGTCAAGAATAAAATATATGAATCAAATAGCCTATAAAAAACACTGTTTTATCTTCACAGTATGAATTAAATAAAGATTAATCATTATTGAAATTACAAAAGCTATTCAGTCAAGAGCAGTGAGTGATTTCTTTTCTCATTTGTTGTTTGATTAACATTAAAAACACAGACAGCAGGAATATTAGGCTTCTTTTCCTTTAAGACATAATGCATGATCCAGTACATGTACTGTTACACATGCAATGTCAACTTTTATATGTTCACTTAAAGGTGCCCTAGAATTAAAAATTGCATTTACCTTGGCATAGTTAAATAACAAGAGTTCAGTACATGGAAATGACATATAGTGAGTCTCAAACTCCATTGTTTCCTTCTTCTTGTGTAAATCTCATTTGTTTAAAAGACCTCTGTAGAACAGGTGAATCTCAACATAACACCGACTGTTACGTAACAGTCGGGATCATTAATATGTATGACCCCAATATTTGCATATGCCAGCTCATGTTCAAGGCATTAGACAAGGGCAGCCAGTATTAACGTCTGGATCTGTGCACAGATGTATCATCAGACTAGGTAAGCAAGCAAGAACAATAGCGAAAAATGGCAGATGGAGCAATCCATTCCAAAGATCCATTTTGAGGGTTATATTAGCTGTGTGAAATTTATGCTGTTTATGCTGTTTACGGCAAGCGCGAGCTCCGTGGGCGGGGAGCGCAAGATTTAAAGGAGCCGCAGCACGAATCGGTGCATAGTTAATGATGCCCCAAAATAGGCAGTTAAAAAAATGAATTAAAAAAAATCTATGGGGTATTTTGAGCTGAAACTTCTCAGACACATTCAGAGGACACCTTAGACTTATATTACATCTTGTAAAAAAACGTTCGATGGCACCTTTAAGACATAACAGACTATGTGTGCTTGTATACTTGCCAAGACGGGCATGTTGACATCATTTTTGTGTGAATTCGTCCATTCAAGCACATGACTTGAAAGAGAACTCAGTATTTTCATGCTGTCTGAGCGTGTGCACGCTTTGGATGAGCGCACACACAAATCTTCTCATGGCGTGCACAAGTTCTATGTCGCGCCTTGCTCTTTAATGTTTAATTTGGCAAGGCTTAAATCAGTAAAGTTTGAACGCAAACAGCAACGTGTGCTGTTCAGGTCTGTTCAAAAACATGTGTAACAGTATCCTCTGGTTTCACAGACAATGTTTAAGCTAGTTCTAGACTAAAATACATGTTTGAGCTGTTTTAACTGAAAGCAACTTGCACTGACAAATCTTAAAATATGTCAGTGCCATTGTTTTGTCTCAAGATGCACACCAGTAATGTTTTTTTTTTCTAGTGTACTTTTTTAAAAGCTACTTAAATATCCTAATTGAACTAAGGCCTAATCCTGGTTTAGTCTAAGCCCTGTCTGTGAAACCAGGGCATTATTGTGCATTATGTCTTAAAGGTTAAGAAGTTAATCAAACAACAAATGACAAATAAATAACTCCCTGCTTTTGATTTAATAGCTTTTGTAACTTTAATAATGATTAGTCCTTATTTCATTTATACTGTGAAGATAATATGCAGTGTCATTTTTATATTTAATTTTTTTATTCATTTTCTGTACCTAAAACTACTTTTAGATACCTAAAAAACCTGAAAAGCACTGTTTATTTTATTTAAATCTTTGCTATATTGTATATATTTGTGCTGTTGCTTGTAATTTGATCATTTGTTCATATTTTCTTTATTTTTATTTGACAGTAGTCTTTTTCCCTGAACGTAGCACATACCGAACCGAAACCATGACCCCTAGTTTTTACTATACAAAAATACTTTAACCTACCTTGAAAATATGAGCACATGGACTGATTCATAAACCACTGTTTATTGACGATAAAGTGCCTTTTTTTATTCGTACTATAACACTGCAACATTAACCATTTTTTAACTACAGTCAGACTGTATGATACAAATGTAACCAAAACATTGTGTGAACCTGGCTTAAATTTCAGTGAATTTAAGTGTAATTTTCAAGCTTGCAAATAATAGAATATATTTATATATATCCTTTAGATTTCAACTGTGCTTTATTAAACCTCAGACATGTTAATATATTTTCAAATGATGTCCATTAAATGAATGTTAAATGAAAACTTCTCCTCTGTCCAGTGGTTTTACAGTGTGTATGTCTCTCTCGTGTGGCTATTGAATGTACTGCTATACCCAACTGAGATTATTCCCAGTGATCTTTGAGCCATTATCCCTATTATGTCTACACCTACATGCTCACAATCCTAGCCTCATCACCTCTGGGTTATTTTTTTTCTGTAGATTTTTTTAGATGGTAGGTCTATCACAGAGACAGGTCTGCAACATCAGCACACCTGATCTAGTGCTATCTGTCAATTAAACAGGGATATTTTCTGACTGCCATTAAAAATAACAAACTGCCTACCCCAACTTTAAACCAACCAGGACCTTCTTTTCTTGACCTCTTGTCCTCTTATTTAAAGTAACATGCTGTACACCAATTATAGGGACAGACAATCCCACTGGGTACTTTGTTGAAGGACACAAAAATAGAATTTAGTAACTCAGTCACCTCTACTTGCAATTAAGATATTTGTGTTGCCAGCTATGGAAGTTTGTTTAATATATATATATATATATATATATATATATATATATATATATATATATATATATATATATATATATATATATATTAGATTCTCTCTAACACACAAACAATCTATCCCTTTATATAGTCTACCTAAAATGGTGCCTTTGGAGTTCACTGAAGTGTTTAATCATTATCAACATATATTTTTAATAAAAAATAACTCTATAAATGAGTTCCAAATGACACTCCCCAAATAGAAACTTTGTGCCGGCCCAAATCCGGCCTACATCTGCCACGAGTGGTGTGATGATCTGGGACACATGTGGCTTGGAATGATGACACTTGGGCGGACCGCTCCTGTTTACCAGATCTGAGCCACAAGCAGGCCATAGCAATGCCACATGTCAGCCAAGAGAAAAGAAATAAAACAGAACTGCACCTTATCTGAGCCACAAAATCTTTATATATTATTTATAGAATCATCTTAGCATTAAAAAGCCTGTTAACAAGCAAAATCACTGGAGGAAAGAAGAGAAAAGAAAGACAAACAGAAACATAAGAACTACAACTGACTTCAACCACAGCCTTAGATAAAATCAACTGAAGAT
Organism: Chanodichthys erythropterus; assembly: GCF_024489055.1. Lineage (NCBI taxonomy): Eukaryota > Metazoa > Chordata > Actinopteri > Cypriniformes > Xenocyprididae > Chanodichthys > Chanodichthys erythropterus. The sequence continues at coordinate 20,051,439 of NC_090229.1, forward strand.
AAAAGAAGACATTAAGGGCCTCATTCATAAAGCATGTGTACACTTAAATCCACGCCAACACTCATATAAAAACGCTCTTTGACGTGGAACACTGCTTAGCGCCACGTCAAGGTCTGAGCAGACGTACACACTTTTCCTGGTCAGAGTACTGCAGGTTTTTGGAAATCTAAGCTATTCTTGCAGTTTGCCATCCTAAATTAAAGGATTTGGATGATGACTGGTGATCTTTTATATAAATGAAATTAATTAGGTGTAGTTTAAAACGCTGAGAACTGAAACCATTCATCTGCACGCAAGTTCAAAATCATTTGCGATTTATAGATTTCACATCTGAAAGAGAGGAGCTCGTTTTCTGTGTGTACATTCATTCTATGAATCACACGTACACACATCTGAGAAATGATCGTAAGGTCAAATTTAGGATGGTTTCTGCACAACATTTTATAAATGAGGCCCCAGATCTCTCCAAATATCAGTATAGGATTAAACAACTCCACAAAGAGCATTACAGCTTCACATATTACTAACCAGACTGACTTTATTTCAGTCATTCATCTACAGAAGTTTAATGTTCATGTTTGTTTCATTTGTAGTCACCGTAATAGTGATTGGTGTTTCCATTATTTGGGCTCTTAATTCTTACAATATGTTTCTCTTAAAATAATCACTGCAAAATAGTATGAATTACTGATGTCGTTTGAAATATAATAATTGTGTTTTGCCCTTAATACACTTAAATTATAAACTTTGTTTTTCTGAAACAAGATCATACTGTATTGTAGAAATCAGTTAAAAGATGAAAATAGTAAATTATATTGACAAACACAGATATGAGCAATCAGCGTGTGAATCTCAAAGATGGTGACAACAAAATATTCAGACAATCAGATCAACTCTGGGCATCACATAAAGCTACTAAAAGACCAAAACCACCACAGCAAAAAATAAAAGCAAATAGCTGGGAATTTTGTACTATTGTTCCCAGCATGCATTGCAGCATGATGATGAAGAGGTTGTCATCTTGTTTTCATTTTACACAGAGTGTTTTATTTTTTTATCATGTAGATGTAACGCAGTTCATTTCAATTTAATATTAGTTTGTTATAGAATGCATTGCGGTATGAAGCATGTCACCATTGTTGAGATTTACATTTCTGTGTAAGAGGGTCTATGGTTGGAAAGATGCTTGAGAAGCCCTGCAGCAGTCAACCTGAAGCTTTCACTTGCACACCCACTGAAGCTAAGCAGGGTTGAGCCTGGTCTCTATCTGGACGGGAGACCTTCTTGGAGACTGGGTAGCTGTGGGAAGAGGTGTTAGAAAGGCCAGGGTCTGATCAACCTGTGGCCTGAGTGGGTCCTAATGCCCCAGTACAGTTGCAATAAGCTGTACTGTATAAAGGGTGAAACCCTGGTGTAAAATAGCCCATACAACACATCATATACCGCCCAATGCCCCAGTACAGTCACCATAAGCTGTACTGAGTAAAGGGTTAAAATAAACCCCAGAAAATAAGGGCAAAAATAATCCCTACATTACATCACATACCATACAGGTGGTTAGTTAGTTTCACACTGAAAATGATATAGTACTTTTTTTAGTTCTTAAAACTTACATGGAAGCATTCTATTTTTTTCAGTGCTGTTTTTAGTGTGTTTGAAAGAAGTCTCATATGTTCACCAAGCTTGCATTTATTTGAAAAATACAGAAAAACAGTAATATTGTGAAATATTACAACTCAAATAATGTTTTTCTATTTTAATATACTTTAAAATATTATTTACAGACAAAACCGACAGTTTTAGCTCTTTCAAATTCAACCATCACTGAGATCTCATAATCGAACAAAACCGACCGAGATCCCGTAACCAATCAAAACCAACCATCACTGAAATTTCATAAAGGTACAGAACCAAACATCAGTGAAATCTCATAATAAAACAAAACTGTCAACAATTGAGATCCCTTAAAGGAACAAAACTGACTGTCATTGAGATCTAGTAAAGGAACAAAAATGCTGTGATGCATGCTGGGAGTTTTTTTCTATTGTCATTGTGGCTTACTATGGACGCCCTAAAAGGCCATGGATTATTATTTTTTCAATCTTAATTTCCATGGCCTTTTAGGGCTTCCATAGTCTTAATTTTCTCTTCATCTCGACATAAAAGTTTTTTTCTCGAGATCTTGATATAACAAAAGTTATTTTTACAATGATTGATTCTGAAACACACTGCACACAGATTCTACTGTTGCTATAGTAACAAACACAACTCGACGGATAAACCGTGCACTTTTATGTTGTGGATATGTCAGCAAAATGTTTACTTTGTTTGATTAGCCTATATTTATGTATTTATTGTAGACTTTATTATTAAACACTGTTCAATCAATCTATGCTAAACATTTTATTTGTGTAATTAAAGTTTAAATTATCACCAGAGCATTCAACAACATTCAACACCTCAGAAGGATGCCAGATTGTTCTATTCTTAAAACTTTTACCCCCGGTTTCACAGACAAGGCTTAAGCTAGTCCTGGACTAAAATGCATGTTTAAGTTGTTTTAACTGAAAGCAACTTGTACTAACATATCTTAAAATATGTCACTGCCACTGTTTTGTATTAAGATACACACCAGCAATGTATTTTTCTAGGATATGTTTATAAAAACTACTTAAATATCCTAATTGAACTACGGTCTAATCCTGGTTTAACCTAAGCCCTGTCTGTGAAACTGGGCCTAAGAGTTGCCTGGATTCAACCCACTTTATTTACCTCATAAGAAACAACCCAGATAGCAAGCAATGATCGAAACAATGTTAAATCAATGTTAATGTGTCAACATTAAGAATCAATATTACTTTTACACCCACAATTAATGTTGAACAAATGTTGAAATTTCAACAAAAAAAAAAAAATCAATGGAAATGGCATTGATGTTAGTTCAACATTCTTGCACTCTCAAAAAATGAAACAAATACAACTGACTTAAAACCACACAACCTGAAATCCACTGAAGATAAAATAAGACAATACATCTCTCAAGATCTCAGCAGAAGTTCTTTTTGAGAATTAACGGGTTTAGATGTTGATGTTTTATTGAAAATGTTTGGTCACCATTTTGGTGGTCAGTGTTTCCTTTAGTTGGGCATTTTGACTCTTGGCTTTTCACGTGAGGTTGTGGTCTTTGCAACAAATTGTGTTTTGGTAAACACTGTTACAAAGAAACCAGAAACAAAGATGACTTGATGATGTAGTTTTCATCATAAAGCAAAATCATTTACTAATTGTACTCTTTACCAAAAGTGTATATTTGCCTTTAATAAGTTACATTCAGCAACAATACTTTCTTGCTACAGATCAGACATTGTGAATCGTTATATTGAAAGTACAAAATATCTTTAGACACACAGACATCAAGAATCAGCATATGAATCTCAACAATGGTGACATGCTTCAAGCTGCAATGCATGCTGGAAGTCATGAGTCGTACACTATGGTGGCTCCCATGCATTGCGGCATGAAGGATGTCACCATTCTTGAAGTCTGTGTGTGTCAAAAAAAAATTCCCATAATGTATTTAAAAAAAAATCAGAACATGATCTGCGGCAAGAAAGTATTATTGGTGAATATAATATTTTAATAACAAATAACACTTTTTGGTCAGGAACAAGGTTAGTAAACTCTGCTTTATGAGGCAAAAAACTATACGGCTCGATTATTTCGTTTCTGGTTTCTTTGCAATAAATTACATGTTTTGGTAAACACTGTTACAAAGACCACAAACTTACCAAAGAGTCGAACTGTCCAACTAAGGGAAACACTGACCACCAAAATGGTGACCAGTGGTGTAGTCTACGTGATACGCAGGTATACGCCGTATACCCACTTAAAAAAGCGTGAGGATACGCATCCAATAAATCACAATAAGATTTGTGGTTTGTTGCTTTTGACATGAAACAAAGTCTCATATTTCAAATTCTGGCCATTTTACTACAAAATAAAAAACATAAATACCGTCTTGGCGCTCTTTAATGTGTTGTGACCGCTGTAGCGCCTCATCAGTTAAAAGGCAGCATGAAGTGCACGTGAACTGATCCTCTCCTCCACTTTAATACAAAGTGCTAAATAAACATGAATGAACTTCTGAAGGTATGTTAAATGATATAGTACAACTTAACGAAATCCGTATCATGTCTCGTGTATTTGCATAATCAGTGTTTCAACCATGGAAAGACGTTAATAAAACAGCTTGTAAACAATGTCACGTAACGTCACATATAGGCAAACGTTACCTCAGAACAAACAGTGACCTTAAACTTGTTAGTAAGCTAGAAAAATGAACTCTAGAGAGTTAATATATGCACCAAATTACATATTAATTGTAATTTTTAATGTTCTTCAATAGCCTATATAATGACTGTTTGAATAAATCCATCAAGTTGACAGCCACCATTTAAATGTTTATATTTCAAAAAACGAATTGGAGTAGAACTCATTTTAAAGTTAGTAGGCCTATTATAAATTTATTATTAGAAATATTTTCTTAAGTGTAGTTTAAATTTGTATACAAATCAGTTCATTTTAATCTTCAATATTAATGTAGTACCAACTGATTCCCATTTATATACAGCATTAGTTGAGATTTTTTTCTTGAGAAAATTTGCCATGTACTGATATACAGTATATCTAAAATAACTGATACTGAATCGAAATTCAAGTTAGTGAATTGAAATGCATAACTATGATGACAGATTGGCAGGAAATCACAGAAAAACTACAGAAAAACAGAAAAGAAAGTCCAAACGGGGTGATATTGTGATATACTGATCAGCCTCGTCTTTCCATTATTGTAAGACTCTAAAAAATGCTGGGTTAAAAACAACCCAAGTTATGTTGAAAATGGACAAACCCAGCGATTGGGTTGTTTTATCCCAGCAGTTGGGGTAATGTTTGCCAAACTGACTGGGTATTTTTATTTAACTTAACTTTTGTTTAAAAATGACTATATGGCTGGCTTAAAATGAACCCAAAATAGCTTGGAAATTAAAAATCAGACACAATTATAGAGACAGCAATAATCATCAAATGGCGATAATTTATTAATAAACAATTTAATAAAAGTTTATTGTTTAATTATTATATTTAATATAAATAAATGTTAATTTCCAACCTATTTAGGGTTCATTTTAAGCAAGAAATATAGCAATTTTTAAACAATAGTTGGGTTAAATAAAACTACCCAGCACGTTGGTTAACCCAACTGCTGGGTTTGACCATTTTCAACCCAACTTGGGTTGTTTTTAACCCAGCATTTTGTAATAATAGTTGCAACTTGCACTCTTAAATGTGCATTGAAACTTGCCAGCTGATAAAACTTATGCTCAAGGAACCATATTCAAATAACATCTAAGGCTATCTTAAAGGGATAGTTCACCCAAAAATGAAAATTTGATGTTTATCTGCTTACCCCCAGGGCATCCATGATATAGGTGACTTTGTTTCTTCAGAAGAACACAAATTATGATTTTTAACTCCTGTCAGTCAAATAATGCATTAAAACGGTAACACCATCTATAAGAGTCAAAAAAACATGCACAGACAAATCCAAATTAAACCCTGCGGCTCGTGACGACACATTGATGTCCTAAGACACGAAACGATTGGTTAATGTGAGAAACCGAATGGTATTTTTTTTTTACCTATAATCATTGAAATCTCCGTTATTGAAATTCCATAATGAAACAAAACTGTCTTTTAAATCTTACAAAAAAATAAAGGAACAAAACCGACTGTCTTTGAAGTCTTGTAACTGAACAAATCCGGCCGTCACTCAAATATCGTAAAGGAACAAAACTGACTCTCATTGAGATCTTGAAAAGGAAAAACACAGATCTGTCATTGAGATCTCGGAAAGAAACAAAACCAACCATCATTGAAATCTTATAAATGAACAAATCCGACCGCCACTCAAATCTCGTAAAAGGAACAAAACCGACTGTCTTTGAAATCTCATTAAAAAAACAAAAAACAAACAAACAAACAAAGGAACAAAACCAACCATCTTTGAAATCTTATGAGATTTTAATGATGGTCGGTTTTGTTCTGTTATGAGATTTCAATGATGGTCGGTTTTGTTCTGTTATGAGATTTCAATAACGGTTGATTATATTCGGTTACAAGAATTCAATGATGGCCGGTTTTGTTTGGTCATGAGATCTCAATGACGGTCGGTTTCATTCCATTACAAGATTTCAAAGACGGTCAGTTTTGTTTAGTTACGAGATATCAAAGATGGTCAGTTTTGTTCGGTCATGAGATCTCTATGACGGTAAGTTTTGTTCCTTTACGAATTTTCAAAGACGGTCAGTTTTGTTTTTTTAAGAGAGTTTAATGATGGTCAAAATGAATGAAAAAAATTTATGAAATTTCAACGATGTCCAGTTTTGTTCAGTTAAGAGATCTCAATAATGGTATGTTTTTTTCCTGACAGCTCTCGCCGCCATCTGAAGAGGCTCCCGCAGCGGAATCGCCTGGACTCGCCGGCTGAGGACAGCGCCGGCGCCCTCACTGACTGCAGCATCAGCGCCGTCGTTGAGCCGCCGCCTCCCGCTTCCCGCTCCCGGCCGCTTCCTGTGTGTCCCCTGCCGCCATTTGGCGCGCCGCCTGAGAGCTTCACCCGCGGCTTAACGCCGCTCCTAAAAGAGCTTCCGCGGTCCTCACCGCTCTAAAAGAGCCACCCAACTGCCGTTTTCACTGCACCGGCGTCTCACGATGCCCCGTCACTCATGTGCTACGTGCAGGGCCCCCCTGCACAATAGCGACGGTCACGCCGAGTGCGTCTCCTGCCTGGGCAAGCCCCATGCGGACGGCGCGCTTGCTGGGGACTCATGCCCGCACTGCGAGTGCATGAGTCTCAGTTCCCTGCGCTCGCGGGTCGCCTTCTTCACGGAAGGCGATCTCGCCGCTCGCGCCCTCCCGTCTTCTTCCTCCCGCGAACCGGCCAGGAAGAGACAGCGGGGTAGAGCGACTCAGCGCCCGGAGTCAGACGAGCTCACGCCGGCCCAGCCCCCGCGTGCCTCGCTTTCTCCTCCGAGGGAACCATCTCCCGTCCTGTTCTCCCGTCCTGTTCTCCCGCCCTGAGCAGCGTCCCTCTGCCGAAGCAAGTGACCTCATCTCATTTGGAGGAACAGACGATGAGCAGGATGACTCCATGTCACTTGCTGCTTCCGAAGCAGAAGCATGGGCTGGCGAGCCGGAAGACACTGCTCCGCCTCCCTTGGAACCTGTTGAACACGGCCAGGGCATGGATGCCGAGCTTTTCCGCGTCCTGTCCAGATCCGTGGAAGAGCTGGACCTCGAATGGGCCCCCTCCAGAGGAGCCATCTCGCAGCCGCCTGGACGAATGGTTTCTGCCAGGCCGCCGCCAAGCACCTCGCCAGCGCTCAGCGCCCTTCTTTCCCGAGGTCCACGAGGAGCTCACAAAGTCGTGGCGCGCTCCGTATTCCGCCCGCCTTCACACGACGCACCGCTCCGCCCTCACCGCCGTCGACGGCGCCGAAGAAAAGGGTTACGAGCACTTGCCACCCCTAGACGAAGCGGTGGCTGCTCACCTCTGCCCTCCCGCGGCTGTGGGATGGAAGACTAAGAGGGCCGTTCCTTCCAAGCCCTGTCGGACCACCTCTACTTTGGCCGGACGGGCTTACACCTCGGCGGGCCAGGCTGCCTCCGCGCTTCATACTATGGCCATATTTCAGGTCTTCCAGGCCAAACTCCTCCGCTCCCTGGATGAGTCTGGGATTGACGCGCCAGCTTTCAAAGATCTTCGCAGCGCCACCGACCTTGCCCTGCGAGCTATGAAGGCCACGGCCCAGGCCATCGGGCGTTCCATGGCCAGCCTGGTAGTTTTGGAGCGCCACCTGTGGCTCAACCTAACAGAGATCAAGGACCTAGACAAGACGGCCTTCTTAGATGCCCCGGTCTCTCCCTCTGGTCTCTTCGGGCCTGCAGTGGACGGCTTCACTGAGCGCTTTACTGCTGCGCAGAAATCGTCTCAGGCTATGAGACATTTCTTGCCAAAGCGCTCCAGCTCTGCTTCCAGCCGCCCCAGGACTGCGCCGGCTCAGCAGAACAAGCCAGCCCCACCCGTAACACAGGCGGCGCCGCCCCAGGAGCATCGTCAGCGCTCACGCCCTGCGAAGCGCCCTCCCTTCCCGAGACGCCAGGGACCCCGGCCCAAGATTGTGCTGGACCCGGTGCCTCCGAAGTCGTCCTGATTCGTCAGGAAGGAAGAGGATGGGGGATCGTCCCGTTGCGACCGGACAGCCCCAAAAGCTCCCATGAGTAATTTCCCCTCCGCCTCGTTTAATTCCGGGCGTGGGAAGCATGCTCCAAGTGATAGATGGGCCCACTCCTGTTGCGTCCAGCCCAAACGCCGTTTTCACGGAAGGATGCCAGATTGTTCTATTCTTAAAACTTTTACCCCCGGTTTCACAGACAAGGCTTAAGCCTTGGCCCTGTCTGTGAAACTGGGCCTTAGAGCTGCCTGGATTCAACCCACTTTATTTACCTCATAAGAAACAACCCAGATAGCAAGCAATGATCGAAACAATGTTAAATCAATGTTAATGTGTCAACATTAAGAATCAATATTACTTTTACACCCACAATTAATGTTGAACAAATGTTGAAATTTCAACAAAAAAAAAAAATCAATGGAAATGGCATTGATGTTAGTTCAACATTCTTGCACTCTCAAAAAATGAAACACAAATACAACTGACTTAAAACCACACAACCTGAAATCCACTGAAGATAAAATAAGACAATACATCACTCAAGATCTCAGCAGAAGTTCTTTTTGAGAATTAACAGAGGTTTAGATGTTGATGTTTTATTGAAAATGTTTGGTCACCATTTTGGTGGTCAGTGTTTCCTTTAGTTGGGCATTTTGACTCTTGGCTTTTCATGTGAGGTTGTGGTCTTTGCAACAAATTGTGTTTTGGTAAACACTGTTACAAAGAAACCAGAAACAAAGATGACTTGATGATGTAGTTTTCATCATAAAGCAAAATCATTTACTAATTGTACTCTTTACCAAAAGTGTATATTTGCCTTTAATAGGTTACATTCAGCAACAATACTTTCTTGCTACAGATCAGACATTGTGAATCGTTATATTGAAAGTACAAAATATCTTTAGACACACAGACATCAAGAATCAGCATATGAATCTCAACAATGGTGACATGCTTCAAGCTGCAATGCATGCTGGAAGTCATGAGTCGTACACTATGGTGGCTCCCATGCATTGCGGCATGAAGGATGTCACCATTCTTGAAGTCTGTGTGTGTCAAAAAAAAATTCCCATAATGTATTTAAAAAAAAATCAGAACATGATCTGCGGCAAGAAAGTATTATTGGTGAATATAATATTTTAATAACAAATAACACTTTTTGGTCAGGAACAAGGTTAGTAAACTCTGCTTTATGAGGCAAAAAACTATACGGCTCGATTATTTCGTTTCTGGTTTCTTTGCAATAAATTACATGTTTTGGTAAACACTGTTACAAAGACCACAAACTTACCAAAGAGTCGAACTGTCCAACTAAGGGAAACACTGACCACCAAAATGGTGACCAGTGGTGTAGTCTACGTGATACGCAGGTATACGCCGTATACCCACTTAAAAAAGCGTGAGGATACGCATCCAATAAATCACAATAAGATTTGTGGTTTGTTGCTTTTGACATGAAACAAAGTCTCATATTTCAAATTCTGGCCATTTTACTACAAAATAAAAAACATAAATACCGTCTTGGCGCTCTTTAATGTGTTGTGACCGCTGTAGCGCCTCATCAGTTAAAAGGCAGCATGAAGTGCACGTGAACTGATCCTCTCCTCCACTTTAATACAAAGTGCTAAATAAACATGAATGAACTTCTGAAGGTATGTTAAATGATATAGTACAACTTAACGAAATCCGTATCATGTCTCGTGTATTTGCATAATCAGTGTTTCAACCATGGAAAGACGTTAATAAAACAGCTTGTAAACAATGTCACGTAACGTCACATATAGGCAAACGTTACCTCAGAACAAACAGTGACCTTAAACTTGTTAGTAAGCTAGAAAAATGAACTCTAGAGAGTTAATATATGCACCAAATTACATATTAATTGTAATTTTTAATGTTCTTCAATAGCCTATATAATGACTGTTTGAATAAATCCATCAAGTTGACAGCCACCATTTAAATGTTTATATTTCAAAAAACGAATTGGAGTAGAACTCATTTTAAAGTTAGTAGGCCTATTATAAATTTATTATTAGAAATATTTTCTTAAGTGTAGTTTAAATTTGTATACAAATCAGTTCATTTTAATCTTCAATATTAATGTAGTACCAACTGATTCCCATTTATATACAGCATTAGTTGAGATTTTTTTTCTTGAGAAAATTTGCCATGTACTGATATACAGTATATCTAAAATAACTGATACTGAATCGAAATTCAAGTTAGTGAATTGAAATGCATAACTATGATGACAGATTGGCAGGAAATCACAGAAAAACTACAGAAAAACAGAAAAGAAAGTCCAAACGGGGTGATATTGTGATATACTGATCAGCCTCGTCTTTCCATTATTGTAAGACTCTAAAAAATGCTGGGTTAAAAACAACCCAAGTTATGTTGAAAATGGACAAACCCAGCGATTGGGTTGTTTTATCCCAGCAGTTGGGGTAATGTTTGCCAAACTGACTGGGTATTTTTATTTAACTTAACTTTTGTTTAAAAATGACTATATGGCTGGCTTAAAATGAACCCAAAATAGCTTGGAAATTAAAAATCAGACACAATTATAGAGACAGCAATAATCATCAAATGGCGATAATTTATTAATAAACAATTTAATAAAAGTTTATTGTTTAATTATTATATTTAATATAAATAAATGTTAATTTCCAACCTATTTAGGGTTCATTTTAAGCAAGAAATATAGCAATTTTTAAACAATAGTTGGGTTAAATAAAACTACCCAGCACGTTGGTTAACCCAACTGCTGGGTTTGACCATTTTCAACCCAACTTGGGTTGTTTTTAACCCAGCATTTTGTAATAATAGTTGCAACTTGCACTCTTAAATGTGCATTGAAACTTGCCAGCTGATAAAACTTATGCTCAAGGAACCATATTCAAATAACATCTAAGGCTATCTTAAAGGGATAGTTCACCCAAAAATGAAAATTTGATGTTTATCTGCTTACCCCCAGGGCATCCATGATATAGGTGACTTTGTTTCTTCAGAAGAACACAAATTATGATTTTTAACTCCTGTCAGTCAAATAATGCATTAAAACGGTAACACCATCTATAAGAGTCAAAAAACCATGCACAGACAAATCCAAATTAAACCCTGCGGCTCATGACGACACATTGATGTCCTAAGACACAAAACGATTGGTTAATGTGAGAAACCTAATGGTATTTTTTTTTACCTATAATCATTGAAATCTCCGTTATTGAAATTCCATAATGAAACAAAACTGTCTTTTAAATCTTACAAAAAAATAAAGGAACAAAACCGACTGTCTTTGAAGTCTTGTAACTGAACAAATCCGGCCGTCACTCAAATATCGTAAAGGAACAAAACTGACTCTCATTGAGATCTTGAAAAGGAAAAACACAGATCTGTCATTGAGATCTCGGAAAGAAACAAAACCAACCATCATTGAAATCTTATAAATGAACAAATCCGACCGCCACTCAAATCTCGTAAAAGGAACAAAACCGACTGTCTTTGAAATCTCATTAAAAAAACAAAAAACAAACAAACAAACAAAGGAACAAAACCAACCATCTTTGAAATCTTATGAGATTTTAATGATGGTCAGTGTTGTTCCTTTGTTTTTTTTTTTAAAGAGATTTCAAGTCGGTTTTGTTCCATTATGAGATTTCAATAACGGTTGATTATATTCGGTTACAAGAATTCAATGATGGCCGGTTTTGTTTGGTCATGAGATCTCAATGACGGTCGGTTTCATTCCATTACAAGATTTCAAAGACGGTCAGTTTTGTTTAGTTACAAGATATCAAAGATGGTCAGTTTTGTTCGGTCATGAGATCTCTATGACGGTAAGTTTTGTTCCTTTGTTTCTTTACGAATTTTCAAAGACGGTCAGTTTTGTTTTTTTAAGAGAGTTTAATGATGGTCAAAATGAATGAAAAAAATTTATGAAATTTCAACGATGTCCAGTTTTGTTCAGTTAAGAGATCTCAATAATGGTATGTTTTTTTCCTGACAGCTCTCGCCGCCATCTGAAGAGGCTCCCGCAGCGGAATCGCCTGGACTCGCCGGCTGAGGACAGCGCCGGCGCCCTCACTGACTGCAGCATCAGCGCCGTCGTTGAGCCGCCGCCTCCCGCTTCCCGCTCCCGGCCGCTTCCTGTGTGTCCCCTGCCGCCATTTGGCGCGCCGCCTGAGAGCTTCACCCGCGGCTTAACGCCGCTCCTAAAAGAGCTTCCGCGGTCCTCACCGCTCTAAAAGAGCCACCCAACTGCCGTTTTCACTGCACCGGCGTCTCATGATGCCCCGTCACTCATGTGCTACGTGCAGGGCCCCCCTGCACAATAGCGACGGTCACGCCGAGTGCGTCTCCTGCCTGGGCATGAGTCTCAGTTCCCTGCGCTCGCGGGTCGCCTTCTTCACGGAAGGCGATCTCGCCGCTCGCGCCATCCCGTCTTCTTCCTCCCGCGAACCGGCCAGGAAGAGACAGCGGGGTAGAGCGACTCAGCGCCCGGAGTCAGACGAGCTCACGCCGGCCCAGCCCCCGCGTGCCTCGCTTTCTCCTCCGAGGGAACCATCTCCCGTCCTGTTCTCCCGTCCTGTTCTCCCGCCCTGAGCAGCGTCCCTCTGCCGAAGCAAGTGACCTCATCTCATTTGGAGGAACAGACGATGAGCAGGATGACTCCATGTCACTTGCTGCTTCCGAAGCAGAAGCATGGGCTGGCGAGCCGGAAGACACTGCTCCGCCTCCCTTGGAACCTGTTGAACACGGCCAGGGCATGGATGCCGAGCTTTTCCGCGTCCTGTCCAGATCCGTGGAAGAGCTGGACCTCGAATGGGCCCCCTCCAGAGGAGCCATCTCGCAGCCGCCTGGACGAATGGTTTCTGCCAGGCCGCCGCCAAGCACCTCGCCAGCGCTCAGCGCCCTTCTTTCCCGAGGTCCACGAGGAGCTCACAAAGTCGTGGCGCGCTCCGTATTCCGCCCGCCTTCACACGACGCACCGCTCCGCCCTCACCGCCGTCGACGGCGCCGAAGAAAAGGGTTACGAGCACTTGCCACCCCTAGACGAAGCGGTGGCTGCTCACCTCTGCCCTCCCGCGGCTGTGGGATGGAAGACTAAGAGGGCCGTTCCTTCCAAGCCCTGTCGGACCACCTCTACTTTGGCCGGACGGGCTTACACCTCGGCGGGCCAGGCTGCCTCCGCGCTTCATACTATGGCCATATTTCAGGTCTTCCAGGCCAAACTCCTCCGCTCCCTGGATGAGTCTGGGATTGACGCGCCAGCTTTCAAAGATCTTCGCAGCGCCACCGACCTTGCCCTGCGAGCTATGAAGGCCACGGCCCAGGCCATCGGGCGTTCCATGGCCAGCCTGGTAGTTTTGGAGCGCCACCTGTGGCTCAACCTAACAGAGATCAAGGACCTAGACAAGACGGCCTTCTTAGATGCCCCGGTCTCTCCCTCTGGTCTCTTCGGGCCTGCAGTGGACGGCTTCACTGAGCGCTTTACTGCTGCGCAGAAATCGTCTCAGGCTATGAGACATTTCTTGCCAAAGCGCTCCAGCTCTGCTTCCAGCCGCCCCAGGACTGCGCCGGCTCAGCAGAACAAGCCAGCCCCACCCGTAACACAGGCGGCGCCGCCCCAGGAGCATCGTCAGCGCTCACGCCCTGCGAAGCGCCCTCCCTTCCCGAGACGCCAGGGACCCCGGCCCAAGATTGTGCTGGACCCGGTGCCTCCGAAGTCGTCCTGATTCGTCAGGAAGGAAGAGGATGGGGGATCGTCCCGTTGCGACCGGACAGCCCCAAAAGCTCCCATGAGTAATTTCCCCTCCGCCTCGTTTAATTCCGGGCGTGGGAAGCATGCTCCAAGTGATAGATGGGCCCACTCCTGTTGCGTCCAGCCCAAACGCCGTTTTCACGGCGAACAATATTTTACCTCATCTCAAAAAGAGCAAATTTCCTCTTCCACCCCTTTCGGTGTACGACCCCCTCAACGGCGGTCCGTCATCCGACATCATTCAACCCCTCGCCACTCGGGCCGAGGCCTGGAGGGCCATCCCCGATGTGTCGGATTGGGTTATGGGGATCGTAACCCAGGGCTACTCGCTCCAGTTTGCAAGATGGCGGGGTGCTTCAGACCTCGGTCTATCCAGACGACGCACATGTCCTCCGGGCCGAAGTTATGACATTGCTAAAGAAGGGAGCTGTGGAAATAGTCTCCCCGACAGAGAGCGAGTCAGGCTTCTACAGCCGCTATTTTCTGGTCCCCAAGAAGGATGGTGGTCTCAGACCCATTCTAGATCTCAGACTTTTGAATCACTCAGACGGAAGTTCAAAATGCTGACGCCGAATCAGATCCTCGCGCACATTTGCCCCGAGGACTGGTTCTGCTCGCTGGACCTGAAGGATGCGTACTTTCACATCCAGATAGCCCCCCGTCACAGACGATTCTTGAGATTCGCATACGAGGGGGTGGCGTACCAATATACGGTCCTGCCCTTCGGGCTGTCTCTGGCTCCTCGCACTTTCACCAAGTGCATGGACGCGGCGCTTTCCCCTCTGAGGCGGGTCCTGAATTATCTCGACGACTGGCTCATCCTAGCCCGTTCGCGAGTCGAGCTGGAACACCACAGATCCGTGCTCCTCAGCCATTTACAATGTCTGAGTCTCAGGGTCAACCTAGCCAAGAGCTCGCTGTGCCCTACCCAGCGAATTTCGTTTCTGGGGGCAGTTTTCGACTCAGCCCGTATGTCGGCAGTAGTCTCGCCGGAGCGTGCTCTAGCGATTCAGCAGCTCGCGACCTCTATCAAGAACAAAGCCTGTCTTCCTCTGAAGTTTTTCCAGAGGCTACTAGGGCTGATGGCTTCCGCCTCCCCGGTGCTGCAGCTCGGCCTTCTTCGGATGCGGCCTCTTCAGTACTGGTTGAAGTTCCGGGTTCCTCCCAGCGCCTGGCGGCACGGCCGCTTATGTCTCAAGGTCAATCAGGCCTGTCTTCTAGCCCTGAAACCTTGGATGGACCCCACGTGGTTCAAGCGCGGAGTGCCCTTACAGGCGGTCTCACGAAGGACGGTGCTCTCAACGGACGCTTCCAACTCGGGTTGGGGCGCTGTGTGCGAGGGCAGACTGGCCTTCGGCTCGTGGAGTCACGAGGAAAGCCATCTTCACATCAACTGCCTAGAGATGCTAGCAGTGATGAAGGCCCTTCAGGTCTTTTCAGACTCACTTGACAGGACGTCATGTTCTAGTCCGGTCGGACAGTATGACGGTGGTGTCATACTTAAACCACCAGGGCGGTCTCTCGTCCAGCCGCTTATGCGCTCTGGCGAAACGTCTCCCGGAATGGGCTCTTCCGAGGCTTCAGTTGCTCAGAGCGACTCATGTTCCTGGCAGGAACAATCTGGGCGCAGACATGTTGTCACGGAGCAACGTCCCCTCCGACGAGTGGATGCTCCACCCCCAAGTAGTCCTCAAGATTTGGGAGTTCTTCGGGAAGGCAGAGATAGACCTCTTCGCTTCAGAAGACAACTCTCATTGCCCAACATTCTTCTCGAAGGAAGTCGATGCTCTGGCCCATACATGGCCCAGCACGCTCCTTTACGCCTTTCCTCCGATCGCACTGATCCCTCAGGTTATCAGGCGCATCAGAGAAGACCAACACAGAGTCCTTCTGGTAGCCCCGCTCTGGAGGAACCAGGTTTGGTCCTCAGAGCTGTTCAAGCTCTCCCTGAGAGCCCCGTGGCCTATTCCCCTGAGACGGGACCTCCTCTCTCAGGCAAACAGAACGATCTGGCACCCACAGCCGGAGCTTTGGGCTCTGCACCTCTGGTCCCTCGATGGGAGCCGTCCAGCCTCCCCGAGGACGTTCTAAATACCATTTCTCAGGCTAGAGCTCCGTCCACGAGACGCCTCTATGACCAGAAATGGGCGGTCTTTGTTGATTGGTGTTCTTCACGCAACATAGACCCTGTGGAGAGTGACGTATCCTCCATACTGTCCTCTAAGAACGCTTAGAAATGGGGTGCACCCCTTCTACTCTTAAGGTTTACGTAGCGGCTAATGCAGCTTCCATGCTCCCATTGCTGGCCAATCAGTGGGACGTAACGGCCTTGTGATCCGTTTCCTGAGGGGCGCTAGGCGATTGAATCCTCCTCGCCCCCTCACCGTTCCCACTTGGGACCTCTCTCTGGTCCTCAGAGCCTTAAAGGGACCCCCCTTTGAGCCAATGGGTTCAGCCGGTCTCAGACCCTTAACGCTGAAGACCGCTCTGCTGTTGGCACTAGCATCGGTTAAGCGCGTCTGCGATTTGCAGGCCATCTCTTTGAGCCCTGCATGCCTTGAATTTGGGCCAGGAGACTCGAAGGTTGTTCTCAAACCTAGGCATGGCTACGTTCCTAAGGTGCTCTCAACCCCGTTTAGAGCTCACTATTAACCTGTGCTACTCCTCTCTGGGTGCAGACTGCCCCATAGGAGTCAGGGCCCACTCCACTAGAGGAATGGCTTCCTCGTGGGCTTGGTCCAACGGAGTTTCCATTCAAGACATCTGTGAGGCGGCCGGCTGGTCTTCGCCGTCCACTTTTGTCAGATTCTATCATCTTGATGTCCCGACCTTGCAAGCTCGGGTTCTTTCAGTGTGATTTAGTGGCCTCTAGTACGAGTGAAGTATCGAAAGGGAACATACTCTGTTACTAACGTAATCTCGGTTCCCTGAGATACGGAACGAGTACTGCGTCACTTGCCGTGCCACGAGGCTGCGGCTTCAGGGTCGTCGCTTTAGTCGATTACACTGAAATCCTATGGCGAAACGCCTGCTTATATAGCCCGTAACCCCCCCATTACGGCGGGAATATTTGCGCGCTTTGTCGCCATAGGCCGCGAAGCTATGCCGCGTCGTCATTGGTTCAACAACTTGTCTATGAGTGAACCAATGACGATGCAGTTACACTGCGTTATTGAAAAAGGCTTCAGCAGCGGGGAAAAGGGGAGACCTTTCCCCATACGCAGTACTCGTTCCGTATCTCAGGGAACCGAGGTTACGTTAGTAACCGAGTACGTTTTGTTTTGTTACGAGAGTTTAACGATGGTTGAAATTTATGAAAATTTTTTACAAAATTTCAACACTGGTCAGTTTTGTTTGGTTATGACATATCAATGACAGTAGGTTCTGTTTCTATGTTTAACGAGATTTCAAAGAAGGTTGGTTTTATTTCATTACGAGATTTCAATGAGATTTCATTATGAGATCTCAATGATGATACGTTTTGTCCCTTTACGAAATTTCAACAATGGTTGGTTTTGTTCGGTTATGAGATCTCATTGACGGCAAGTTTTGTTCCTTTTCAAGATTTGAGTGACAGTCGGATTTGTTCAGTGACAAAGAAACAAAACCGACTGTCATTGAAATCTCGTAACTGAACAAATCCGACCGTCACTCTAATCTCGTAAAGAAACAAAACCGACCGTCTTTGAAAACTTGTTTTTATATGAGATTTCAAAGACAGTCGGTTTTGTTCCTTTACGAGATTAGAGTGACTGTCGGATTTGTTCAGTTACGAGATTTCAATGACAGTCGGTTTTGTTTCTTTGTGAGATCTCATCTCAATAACAGGTTTTGTTTCTTAACAAGATTTCAGTGACGGTCGGATTTGTTCCTTTGTTTTTTTGTTAATAAGATTTAAAAGACAGTCGGTTTTGTTCCGTTGCGAGTTTTCAATGGCAGCCAGTTATATTCGGTTACAAGATTTCAATAGTATCCGTTTTATTTGGTTATGAGATTTCAATGATGGCCGATTTTTTTCGGTTACGAGTCGGTTTTGGTGGGTTTCGAGATCGGTGATGGAAGGTTTTGGTGGGTTACAAGATCTCAATGACAGTCGGTTTTCAGTGTCAAGTTTTTTTCTGTTATAAGATTTCAAAGACGGTCAGTTTTGTTCCTTTTTTTTTTAATGAGATTTCAAATACAGTTTTGTTCCTTTATGAGATTTGATTGACGGTTGGATTTGTTCAGTTACGAGCTTTCAATGACGGTCGGTTTTGTTTCTTTGTGAGATCTCAATGACAGTCTGTTTTGTTTCTTTTCAAGATTTCAATGAGAGTCGGTTTTGTTCCTTTACGAGATTTGAGTGACGGTCAGATTTGTTCAGATACAAGATTTCAAAGACGATCAGTTTTGTTTCTTTGTTTTTATATGAGATTTTTTTTTGTTTAAAAAAAAAAAAGATTTAAAAGACAGGTGGTTTTGTTCCATTGCGAGTTTTCAATGACAGCCAGTTATTTTCGATTTTTTAAGATTTCAGTGGTATCTGTATTAGTTGGTTATGAGATTTCAATGATGGCCGGTTTTGTTCGGTTACGAGATCTCAGTGATGGTAGGTTTTGGTGAGTAACGAGATCTCAGTAACGGTCGGTTTTGCCTGGTTATGTAATTTCAATGATAGCCAGTTGTTTATTTAGTATGGCAAGCTGTTCATTCATGTTAGTTTTGTGTTTCCATTTGGCAAATTAGAACAGAGTGTGATGAAAACGAAAATAAAAATATGAAAAAACAAACAAACAAAAAAAAAACACATGACAGAATATGTGATAAATGAACAGTTTCTTAGTTTTTCTGTTTTGAAGACAAAAAAAATTCATACCTTTTGACACTTACCTTCTTTGGAGCAGGTATCATCTGGAGTTGATGCATTGTCCTTGGGTTTGTGACACTTCTTCTGATATTGTAACACACTGTACCACAGGCAGAGCCAAAAAAAAAAAAAAAAAATCTCTCTCTTTCTCTCACACACATTATCCTGAACAGACCAGGTAATTTAGTTTGCATTAAATGCTCACTCAGTTTCAGCCTGCTAAACCATTTAATCTGATTTATAATTAATATATATTTGAGCATTTTTGTCCAAATATTTCAGAAAGCCTTTGCTAAGCAATCAACACAAATATATAACAGTAAACCCAATTGATCAGACTGTATATCTAATCCTCATAGCCTCATTTCATTCATGTTAAATATGACATATATCCTGATTAAAGTCAATCTGATTGGACAAAGGTAAAGAAAGGTTGGCAGTTAAACACAGTCCCAAGATCAGTCAAAAAACAGACACACAGAGCACAGTTTAAATGAATGATAAATGTATTTTTGCTTTTTTTTTTTTAAACTTAAATCACTGAGCATCATATACAGAGGCATAGAATAACTGTAAACCAGAACCGAAAGATACAGAGTAGATTTATGTACAAATACAAAATTAATCTGTCAGTCTTTCTTCCACAGAAGGAAGGAAGGAAGGAAAGTATGCTGGTGAAAAGAAAAGAGAAAGATGGCAGGATGGAGATGTATTGGGTAAGCTACTGACACACACTTCGGTTTCTTTATAAATATTTTTGTCACCCACTCCTGGATTGTGAGAAATGCGGGGAGCGGCAGGTACTGTAGGTTTCTCCTGGGGTCAGTTGCTGAAAGGAACATGGAGGTATGTGTGTGTGTTTCAGCGTGTGGCTCATAACAGTAGGCAGCCATTTCTCTTCTTGCGCTTGCGCACCTGCAGCGCCGCCCTGGTGGCCATCTCAAACACCTCACGCACTCCATCTTTAGTTTTGGCCGAACACTCCAAATATCCAAATGCACTGATCCTGTTAGCCATGTCACGGCCCTCCTCTGGTTTTACAGGTTCCTAAAACACACATACACAATGAGAGGCAGGATCATGCGACACTGAAGACTGGAGTGATTATGCTGAAAATGCAGCTTTGTCAACACAGGAATAAATTACATTTTAAAATACATCAAAATATAGTGATTTTAAACTGTAATAATATTTCACAGTGCTATTTTTTTTTTTTTTTTTTTTTTTTGATCAAATAAATGCAACCTTGGTGAGCATAAGAGACTTCTTTCAAAAAACTAACCACAGTTTTTTGAAAGAAGTCTCTTATGCTCACCAAGGCTGCATTTATTTTTATTTGATTTAACCCTAAACTTCTGAATGTAAGTTTATCACAGGAAAATTCCATCATAATGTAAATTTCATCTCAAATGGTTTTTTATATAATTTGACAACATCACAGCTTGACTGGAAATATTTGAAAAAATATTTGCCTCAAATGACATTTAGCTTCTTTCTGGGTTTTTTCTTCCCCTACACATCACATGTCTCACTTGCTCTTCACCAACAATACAATGCATTTTCAAGCAGGTTGTGTGGAAACTATCCCTAACATCAGTGCATAAACTTCCGGGTAGACAGCTTTAACCAACCTCTCCGGCATGTATAGGCACTTCCTTTTCTCATCACACCATTGTTAAATGTATATGCAGAGTCTCTGTCATCTTTTTACTTACCCTAATGTCATTCAGAACCGTTTCAGCTGCCCTCTTATATTTGCATTCTGTGTTATTTATATTTAGGCACTGACTCACATGGAGACAGACTCAAGTCATGTAGCTAGATTCATATTAAAATGTAACTTTTATGTACTTGAGGTAGGTTACAACTTAAGTATTGTGACTCAACTTATTGTAGCTAAGGTTACAATAAACAATGAACTACAATAAACATTTCATACTGTAGTACTGTAGTATGCTGCTGAATGTCACATGACTTACAATCTGCCACATTCTTGTAGAGATAAAATCAGGGTTTGAGTTCAATGAGCATTCCTAGACACTAACAAACCGACAACAATGTTTGTTAGCTACCTTACATAGTGCTCGAACATCTACACCCACAACAGTTCCTTTCAACACAAAGCATTGTGGGTAAAAGTAGCCTAACAATTTGGAAAAATATGATTTGATATGATGAAAATATGATGAAATTTTGTATTCTAAAATCTTTCTCATTAGCAAATTTAAACTTAAAAATGCTACATGTATAAAAATAAAAGTATTATGATGACTAGCATGGAAGTTTCACTACTGTTTCTGCCTTACTCTTACAAAACACCCTTCAGTATGATGTAATCCCTAAGGGCAGCTTTATCCACACAGGAAACAGCTGCATTTCCATTTTCCTTTGTGGTTGTCAGAAACAGGAAGTGTCCTGTTTGTTAAGGCAAAGGCCAACAAAAGGCCTCTGCTGTGTCTTACAAACCTCTACTTCAAGTTACTATGGCAACACCTGTTTAACACACACACACACACGCCATACCTGTTTCATCTTGATCAGCTCCCTGCGCGTGTGTTCATCATTTCGCAGGTCCTTTTTATTGCCCACAAGGATGATGGGAACATTGGGACAAAAATGTTTTACCTCTGGCGTCCATTTCTCTGGAATATTCTCTGCAAGAGGCCAGAACAGAAGTTATGAAACCTGATGTCAATGTAAAGATATTTTTTAGAAATAATTAAACTAAATATAGTAAATTATAAATATTAATAATTACAGTAAAATAGTGTGTATTTGGAGTATGTAATAATCTTAAAATGTTAATAATAATCTTACATTAATGTAATATGTACAAGATGAATTACTTATATTTATATAAATTGTATTTGCTGTGAAGCAGAAATTAAAAAACGAAAATAAGTTATTTACACTACCGTTCAAAAGTTTGGGTTCTTTAAGATTTTAAAAGGCTGCATTTATTTGATTACAAATACAGTAAATAAGTTTAAAATGACCGTTTTCTATTTTAATACATTTTAAAATGTAATTTATTCCTGTGATGAAAAAGCTGAATTTAAAAAACATCATTACTCCAGTCTTCAGTGTCACATGATCCTTCAGAAATTCTACTATGCTGATTTGGTGCACAAGAATTATTTTTATCATCATCATCATCAATGATAAAAACAGTTGTGCTGCTTAATATTTTTTGTAGAAATTTTGATGTATTGTTAATTTTTCTTAACAGGATTCTTTAAAAAAAAAAAAAAAAAAAAATCTGTGTTGTGTGTAGTTTGGTACCTAAACTATCTGGGCTGTCTATAGAGAAGCACATCAGAATAACATCTGTGTCTGGGTACGACAATGGCCTCAACCGATCATAGTCTTCCTGACCAGCTGTGTCCCATAGAGCCAACTCCACCTGAGAGAGAGAGAGAGAGAGAGAGAGAGAGAGAGAGAGAGAGAGAGAGAGAGAGAGAGAGAGAGAGATGCAGATACTTTAGTATTTTTTTTGTCAGCTGATGGTATGTCACTGAACTTTGAGTGGCATTATTGTCAAT
Organism: Chanodichthys erythropterus; assembly: GCF_024489055.1. Taxonomy (NCBI): domain Eukaryota; kingdom Metazoa; phylum Chordata; class Actinopteri; order Cypriniformes; family Xenocyprididae; genus Chanodichthys; species Chanodichthys erythropterus. The sequence goes on from NC_090229.1 coordinate 20,073,885, forward strand.
GTCAGTGGTCATAAATATAAAAACAATTTATAAACCTGAAGCTATTTAAAGAGATAGCTGCAGTCCACACTGGACTAGAAGCCTTCAATGGGAATACAAAACATTCAAGGGTTAAAAGACTTAAGATATGGAGAAGAAATGTGTGTACTTGAGCATATAGGAAATAGAATGGATTGACAAATTGCAAAATACTTTCTATTTTTTTAATCAAAAGTTCTGGAAAAAATTAATCTTATCTTATCCATTCTTAACATTTAGATTGATTTCAATATTGTTGTCCTCTATTTCAAAGAAGCTTACAAGACCAAACCTAAACAAGAATCTGAAACAAACCATTTCCTGTTGTAGTAAGGTCAGATCAGTAGAGCACTCCCTCTTGCTGAACTTCTCTCACATTATAGCCGTGTTTCCAACCCCAGGAAATAGGGACTTTGGGGTGGTACTCAGTGTTTTGACCGCAGGGACCAGGGTCTAAATGAAGTTCCGGGTTAAAATGTTCCCCTCAGAAAGTCCCTGCTCACAAGGTAGTACTTTTTCAATGTTCAGGAACTTTCGGGGTAGGGACTTGGCGCTGAACATGCTAACTGGTTGAGTTCACGCGGCATTTTATTTCAACCACCATCTTTAAAAGTCTGTTGCGGTGTGTGCAGTAAGGGTTGTTTGCTATTCGAATCAACAAAGGAGTTCAATAAATGCGACTGAAAAAAGTTCCTGGGACAAATTGTTCCAGTAATTTTGGTGGAAACATGGCTTATATCCAGCATGTCTCATCAGGATGGCCTTCAATTTCTGCAAGAACACTCGATTCCCTCTCTCCAACAAGCATACACACACACCACATTCTCAGTGCTTCTGTCCACAAAACAAAAAAGGAGGACTGTGTACAAAGCTATTTTAGGATAACTGACCTGTTTGCCGTCCACCTCTATGTCAGCGATGTAGTTTTCAAACACCGTGGGCACGTAGACCTCTGGAAACTGGTCTTTACTAAACACAATGAGCAAACAGGTTTTTCCACAGGCTCCATCTCCCACAATCACCAGCTTCTTACGAATAGCTGCCATCACTACAGAAAAAGAGAGAAGACATTACCATTAGAAATGGTTCAAATGAAATTACACAAAACAAATACAATCTTCATATTTTACGTTAATGACTAGCTGGCTGTAGATTATCCCACTTATAACAAAGCTATTTAGCAAATAAATGAAAATTAAATTGTATGAAAATTTTATATATTAGTTTAAATAAATATATTTTACATTGTATAAATTGTATTGGATGGAGCATATTTGATTAAAGCATCCGCTAAGAAAAATAGTGGTAAATGGTAAAAATCATTGTATAATATTATTCCATTTCCAATCCAGTTTACTTTTTTAATAGATTGGTTAGGTAACATATTTAGCTACAAAGCTTAAATGTTCTGGGAAGATGCATCAATTAGCCATTTAAATTGAGTGATATGAGAGGTGAAAGTAGAAAAATACATTGCCATTGACTGCAGTGAATATCCAGTTTAGCAGTAATTCTAAACAAACATTTAACGAATCAGAATCAAGTATTCCAGAGAGCCATAAAAAGCGTCCTAATAATCGCCATAACAGTTTGTTTCACATGAATGAACCCCTGTTGTTTGAGAGACACAACATAATAGAGTGTTGCAGAAACAGGTTCAAGATCAATCCTGCTTTTATGCAGAATCAGGAGGCCAAAATGCTGATCAAGAGCCTAACTGAAACACAAAAATCACACTGGAATGAGAAGAGCACATTTTGTACAAGGCCTTATTTGGGAGAAGTTTCTGCATCCACACAAAATGAGAGCATGAAGAGTATGGAAAAAAAAATACAGTAAGAAAAAGACTTTCCTGTCCCACCCTTTTCCTTTCTTTCCCGCAATTTGGAGAAAAAATAAGGACACGATGCCCCAAAAATGTCACGGCCAAAGAACATACACTCACAGCCACACTTTTTCTTTAAATAGTGCCAATCAAACCAGTTGTCCACATTTAAGCAGGACACACACACAAACACACATATAGAGCAGCAGCACTGCCATAGTGAAAGTAGACACACTCCAACACAGGATTTTCAACTGTTTTCAACGTTGATAATTTCTTGAACACCAAATGCTTATCAGAATGATATTTGAAAGATTGTGAGACACTAAAAACATTTTAAATTATATTAAAAATTGTAATAATACTTCACAATATTACGGTTTCTACTGTATTTTTAATCAAATAAATGCAGCCTTGATGAGGAGACTTCTTTCAAAAGCAAAAAAAATAAAAAATAAAAAAATAAAAAATGCACAGCTGTTCAAAAGTTTGGGGTTAGTACATTTAAAATACTTTTTTAGCAAGGAAAGTGTGTGTGAAAGGACGCACACATTAAAGGTACACTGTGTAACTTTTGGTGCTCTAGCGGTTTATAAACAAAACTGCATGCGTCTTGTTGAAGAACATTGTAGCCAGAGCTAAAGACGAGTCACACAGGTACTCTAACAGGTAATTCTAATAGGGCTGAGTAAAATATTTTAGAGTAGGTCTAAAATAGGGCTGTGTAAAAAATATTGATTTCTCAATTTTAATCGATTCTCATTTTTACGAACCGATATTGATGTTCAAATCCCAAGAATCGATTAGTCTAGTCTGTTTTCAGTTGATGAATGAGCAGAACATTTAGCGCGCCTCCAATCCAGTAAATCGCAATAATCTTTGTGCTTTGTTACTTTTGATATGAAGCAAAGTCACAGATTTCAAATGACGTTCATCTTATTATGAGATTCAAAAAATAAATACTGTTTTGGCGCTGTTTAACGTGACGTGACCGATTGCTTTAGCGCCTCAGAAGTGTCAGCACCGAGCGCACATGAACACCCTCTACGCTTTTATGTCAGTTACAGCGCGAAATAAACATGAAAGACAAAACATCTGAAGGAATGTTAAAATATACAGTACAACTTACCGAAATCCGAATCATGTCTCATGTAATAGCTCAATCAGTGTTTCAACCACAGAAAGACGTCAATAAAACAGTTTGTAAACAACGTTACGTAACGTCACATTTACCTCTGAAAAGTATGTGAATAGAAATAGAATGGAATCGTGAAAACCCTAGTCTAAAATAGCTAACTCTAGTCTAAAATAGTTCAAATATAAACACTTATAGGTTTACCTTAGTGATTCAGGATCAAGACAAAAATATGGTTTGAAAGATAGATTGACGATGAATATAAATTTTGAATAAAAATGTACATAGTGGACCTTTAATGAGTGACTCAACATTCAATTACTGGGTTAGGGTTAGTTTCAAACTGGTTAGGACTGTGCAGTTCCATAATGAGACATTTGGATTGGATGGTCACAGGAAGTTGTCAGCTAACTGAAACAATGACACACTGTTAAATTCACAGGACACGTTCTGAGAGAGAGAGAGAGAGAGAGAGAGAGAGAAAAGAACAGAAGCAGGTCAGTGCTATTCTTAAATGTGCGTCCCTGAAGAGAGAAATGCGTTCTTGGTGACGGCAGCCTGGTTTCTCAAGCACACACATTAATCTCTGTTGCCATTATCTCACAAGCCCTTCAAACACACCCAACTCTGCAAATTCATGAACACCACTGGTTTTTGAAACAGTTGAGAAGAATTTGAATATTTACAAAGCTGACATATCAATTCCATTTAACGAAACTGATAATGAATCATAATTCTTTTTTAGCAGATGCGAAAATCTGATGTCACACTGGGAATTTCCCACAGTGCTTGCTCTGGGAATGCTGTCATGTCTCTGATGGCACAATGTGGAAACATTTCCTCAGCCTCTGGTGGCAGGAAGAGAAAGAGCTCACTTCCTGTTCTGACAACTCCCTTCCTGAAACTCCCTTCCAAAAAACACTATCAGTTAATTAATAGAGATTTCAGCCTTCATAAATCTCACACCGGAGTAGTGTTATTTTAGTATTATTTAAATAATATTATAGTATTTATTAATATTTTGAATTAGCTGTTAATTTGATATCTGACAGACTCACAATGAGCGGGTGAGATATTTTACCAGCTTTATAAGAGGTGGTATTAAAAAAAAGTTAATCAATACCGGTAGGCAAGGATGTGGGTTGTTTATAGACTAGACAAGTAAATATCCAATTATTCAATTATTATGATTCCTTAAAGGGTTAGTTAAGCCAAAAATGAAAATTCTGTCATTAATTACTCACCCTCATCGTTCTACACCCGTATGACTTTCGTTCATCTTCGGAAAACACAAATTAAGATATTTTTCATGAAATCCGATGGCTCAGTGAGGCCTGCATTGACAGCAAGACAATTAACACTTTCAATGCTCAGAAAGCTACAAAATACTTATTTAAAACAGTTCATGAGACTACAGTGGTTCAAACCTTAATATTATGAAGCGACGACAATACTTTTTCTGCGCCAAAAAAACAAAATAATGACTTTATTCAATAATATCAAATGATGGCAATTTCAAAACAGTTTCATGAAGCTTCGAAGCTTTACGAATCTTTTGTTTTGAACCAGTAGTTCAGAGTATGTATCAAACTGCCAAAGTCATGTGATTTCAGTAAACATCATAAGTGTTACGAAATTTCAATGGTTCACCAATGGGGGTGTGACCACTGATTCGAAACAAAAGATTCATAATGCTTCGAAGCTTCATGAAACAGTGTTTTGAAATCGCCTATCACTAGATATTGTAAAAAAAAAATAAAATAAATAAAAACTCCCATTGGCCAACAATAGTGCCAGTTCCCTCTAATCAGTAATCAGTAGTCTGAACCAGAAACTGGCATGTATTGACTCATGTCAAGCTTTTGAGTGACTTAAGTCTCAGGCAGGGGTGGACGTACGCTAATCAAGCCCAGCACCATTGATTTCTCTTTTAGATAGACGGAGGTAGAAGTAAACAGAAAACTTAGTTTGGGATTTTTTTTTTTTTAAACTAGAAACTTTGGTTTAAAAAATACAAACCTCCTTTTTTTAAAAAACTTGATGGCAGGATGCCTGGGAATCCGAGAACCCATACCACCATTGGCCACACCATACCTCTATTGAGCAGGCCTTAAGCAGGCCTCTCGTGGAGTATGGCGGCGTAATGTGCATTCCTTCTCTAAGTAGTGCGTGAAAGGTTTTCCACTGAATGCATGGCCTGATGGTTGATATGGTCTTGGACTGGCTGATGCCACATGTTTACTATGATAGGCCCTAATAAGGCCTCCTTTTAGTTTACATGTTGGCTCAATGTGTGTTATACGGACAAACGGGCTGAATGTCACTTGTTGCTGAGATTGTAGGCCCTATAGGCCTCCTTTTTAGCTGACATACTGGCAGGATGCTTGTGAATCCAATACCACAATCAGCCACGCCCCATCTCTGTTGAGTAGGCCTTAAGCAGGCCTCTCTTGGAGTATGTGGCGTAATATGCACTCCTTGTAGAAACTAATATTTGAATGCATGATCTAATGGTTGGTATTGTTATGGTCGCCACCTGCTGATGCCACGTGTTTACTAAGGTAGGCACTATGGGCCTCCTGCGTAGCATGTTGGAGTTCAGTTATGTACTCCTCTTGCTTTGAGAGTAAAAAGGTGCTTTTTCCGAGTACTGTTGGCTGTGTGAGTTCTGGTGGTAAAACCTTACTGAGGTTTGGTTATAACTACTAGATATTGAATAAAGTTGTTATTTCGTCTTTTTGGTGCACAAAAAGTATTCTCGTCACTTCATAACGTTAAGGTTGAACCACTGTAGTCACAGTTCATACTGTTTTAAAAACATCTTTAGTAACCTTCTGGGCATTTGAAAGTGTTAATTGTCTTGCTGGCAACGCAGGCCTCACTGAGCCATCAGATTTTATGAAAAATATCTTAATTTTTGTTCCGAAGATGAACGAAGGTCTTACAGGTGTGGAACGACATGAGGGTGAGTAACTAATGACAAAATTTTCATTTTTTGGTGAACAAACCCTTTAACAAGTCAACCAGTTCTTTAGATATCCAATATATAGTCAATTATGAAAATGTAGTTCTGTACATCCTTAACATCCACAGATTCAAAGACTAGTTGAGTCAAGCACTGGACTGAATCAGAAGTTAATTAAAAGAAAATGAGAAAAAGTAGGTTTCATTATGATTGAAAAGAATCTATAAAAGCTCGATACAACCTGGATATGGAAAGTGAATGAGATTTAAATTGCATCCAGGAGGGGGTTTAGACTTTCTGCTTCAACGATTTCCATAAGGGATCATGGGATAACTGAGTCAAGTCCATCAGGGCAGCCTTCTTCCCTCCAAACCCACCACAGTAATGACACACGCAGACTAAACGGGGCCCATGAGAGTGTTTCAGGGGTGTGCAATGGACACTTTAAATGCTTTCAATTGACCTTGAGCCACAGGAGCCGTGGACTGATGGGTCTGTTATACGGCTGGGTTGAATATTGAACATTCATGATACATTTTTCGACAATTTGGCTGGCGATATCAAATTAAGTAACACCGTGAACAACGCAGCAATCCTAATGTGCTTTTAATTTGGCCATTAAGCTTCCTAAAGACCTTGTGTCAATAAATTAGTTTCCAGTTCCCTCTTTGTCTCATGGGAATTATTTTAGATGGAGGTTTGACACTGAATCATTTCAGGGAATCAGTTCAAACTGCCAGTTTCAGTGCATCAAAATTCAGAATATTATATTCTATATAATATAGTATACATATATAGAAATCAGTCTGATATGCTGATTTGCTGCTCAAGTAACAGCTGATGACATCTTTTATAACATTATGTTTTTACTGTCACTTTATCAATTTAATGCATCCATGCTGAATAAATGTATTAATTACTTTGAGAAAAAAAATAAATACTGACCCCAAACTTCCAAATGATAGTGTGTATATACAGTGCAGAATCTGAAAACATGCTTTGATTATTTTTTACTTTATTTAACTTCTTGCCTTGCACAATAACAGCTGTTTGGTTTAAATAAAATAGAAGGGGGATACATAAACAAAGATATATTATTATTGCCCAGCGTGAGTGCATGAAGCATCTCCTCCTGCCACTACCTCTGTAAAGCCTGCAGTCATCTGTCAGTCTGCCCATTCACTGAGGGGACAATGTAACGTTTGAACTGAGTAACTTGCTCTCGCTCGCTGTCTCATTCGCACAAAGGTTGGGTACATGAGAAAAATGAAATGGTGCTGAATGATGCCAACTGGCCTGGTTCCTGTGAGTCTCCAGGAAGTAACGGACGATGTGAGCACTGGTGAGAGCGTGTCTGGAGGACGATGTGAATATATGATGCCTGCAGTGGGAGCCGCAGCACTGAGCTCTGTGAAACATGTGTCTGAACCTCACAGGCAAGCTATAAAATCACTCTGCAGCATTCTGTATCTGGCTGAAGCTCAAACCAACTGTTTACACGACAACGACTAGTTGGGATAAGCAGTCTTAACTAGAAGCCCTGTATATAGGGCAGTCACAACATCAGATTTTCGCTACGCTATTATGATCATGGTCAAAAGAACTCATGGTAATGATATTATTACGATAACTATAGAAAGTCTGAAAAATAATAATAATGCCACTGGTCAAATTCATCTAAGTTTTTGAGAAATTAATCATTTAAAAAAAAAAAAAAAGGAAAAAGTGTGCACACCACAGCTCCATAAACAGAGAAAAGCAATAAATAATTTGTGAGAACATGCTGTAAATAATTTTTCTATTTTGAGCTTTTTGCCCACTGGATGTGTGCACTTTTGTCAAACTTTTTGCTGTAACCATTACTATGTGTACAAAAGCATGTTGACTGGCCCTTCTTGTAGACTGGGGTGTCTAACACCGTTTTTATTTATTTATTTATTTTATTTTTTACAAAATCCCCCCCAAAAAACTCCCACAGTGGCAAGTTAACTTTTTTCAGTACAGTGTCTAGCTTTCACCTGTCGCTCTGAAATGATTTTGTGCGACAGTAGTAGCATTACCGCTGCCTTCTTTTTGCTGTTTTATGATGGGTGGTAACCAGTGTTAAAGCGAAATACTGCCACCTAATAGGGCTGTGAAATTAATCATAATTATTTGCATTTTTGGCTTCTAACAATTATGAAAACAAGATAATTTAGGTAAAACGATTATTGTGCCTATGCCGCATTCTGTCCAGTGCACCTTCCTTTCCACAACAGCATCACAGCGGTGCCAAATCAAATCAAATAAAAATTCAGCCTACTGTTGCTAAACTGCAAGACGTGTTTGATATTAAACAGTGTTATTAAAAGAACACTAAGCCGTAAAAGAGACACTGTTCCCCAGGCGGCTTTCTGTGCTCATGTCCCGAGTACATACACCTCAAAAATATTGTGATCAGAAATGGATCAATTAAAAAAAAAAAAATAATAATAAAAATAGTATTTTAAATCACTTTAATATGTATTAAAACAAAAGTTCTATTACTGAGCAAGTAAAGGCACAAAAAAAATACAATGTTCAAAATTGTGGTCATGCTCAAAAAGAACAATGATGCATCTACTGACCACATTATTTTCAGCAGGACTCTCACTGTATACATCTGAGTGAATTTCACTCACTATGAACAGGTAAAGATGATGAATATCTCTCTCCAGGAAATCTGACTGGAGCTTCAATATACTTAAACCCACTGGAGCACATTAGAAATATTTAATGGGGTATAAGTATTCATTTAATAAGGTGAAGCTCTGCCATCAATTCACAGCTAATCTCACAATTAATGACCTGTAGAGATCATCAGGGGGTCCTTGGGGCCTTTAACACTGAGACATCTCACAGAGGCACACTTAGGCCTCTTCTTTTCCCACTGGATCAAAAACAGTTTTATATCAGAAACATGTAGGCAAAACTGAATAGAACCAGGAGAAGGGCTTTGAAAAGTTTTTCCTATTGTGTTTAAACCTAGTTGGCGGTATGATAATATCAGATCACATCTGTTATCTTAAGTGAACATAAGCGGTTGGAAAAGAAACCACATGTGCATCAGTATGATCAGTGTATTAGCTCTTAAAGTGACAGCAGACTACTATAAAGTACTTGCTGTTGATAATATATTTATGAATCAAACAAAAAAGAGAAAACTCACTCACTGTTCTTGATTGAAAAACTTTTGTATAGATTTAAAGAGAATCCATGTATATTTAATTACAACGAAGACTACAGAGTTTTTTTATTCAGTTTCTGACTGCCATACGTGCCATTAAATAAACCTGCTGTACCTGAAAAATTTAAAGCAGTTTATTTCATTAGTATCTTTCTAATATTGTATTTGTCCTATTGTTGTCATCTTTGTTCTTAATTTTAACAGAAAACCTTTTTGGCCTAAATGTTCTGCCAATCTTTTTTCTTTCGTGTTCTGTTAGCTTGTAGGGCTATATTTTTTAAATAAGGAAATTAATTTGGCTGTATTGCTCAGTATGGCAAAACAGTCTTAAAAACCAACATTTAAGTGCAACTGAATTCTGGAATTGAAGAATTGTGATAGCATCATGATCCTGCCTGAAAAACAAAATCATGATATATTTGTGTCATATTACCCACCCCTAGGTCAACCTCATTCCTGTTCAGTGGAAGTGTGAAGTTCCTGCAGAAATTCCTTGACACCATGTTTCTTATCTTTGTCTTACTAAACCACTTTCAGATAAGGAGCATCTATTGCTGTGTTTCTCTATGTGATGATCTAAATCAGCAAACACAGCCAGAAGATCTTGAAGGGTTAGTTACATGTCATTTCCATGTACTGAACTCTTGTTATTCAACTATGCCAATATAAATTAAATTTTTAATTCTAGGGCACCTTTAAGAACTTTTTGAAGTGACAGTGGTAGTCGCATAGCTGTCTATGGAGGGACATGAGGGTTTACAAGGACATGAGAATGAGTAATTTATGACATTTTTAATTTTTGGGTGAACTAACCCTTTAAATAATTGTTGAGTGGAATTCCTGGTGAAAAAAATTCACCAATCTGTGTAATATCTTATCACCTGTGTGAGATGTGATTAGGGCTGTAACGATATGCGATATGAAATCGAAATCGCGATACGCAGGTCCACGAACCTGTATCGCGATGTGAGAAGGCAGAATCGCGACACACCCCTTCCAACTCCCAGAGTTATCCTTCCTGTCCAGATCCAATGCTACCACATTTTTAAATTACTATAAGTATTAGGGGTGTAACGATTTATCGTAGATGGTGTGTCTCAATCAGCTCTCTAGTTCAGTAAGTGTTTCGGGCACACATTGAATCTTGCAAGCAGGTTTAAACGTCTCTCATGTCAGTCTCTTGCATGGTCGCGTGAGAAAAGTCGTGGCTTTCTTTCACCGCAGTGCACAGCAACAGCTGTGCTCACAGAAAAGCAAAAGACGCTTGCGATGCGTTGCTTTAAGTTCTGTGGCGCCGTTCACATATTGCGTCTTTTCCGCGTGCAAGTCAGTTATTATTTTCAAATGTAGGATCAACGCGGGATCAACGCGGTCGCGACGCGCATGCAATTCTCAACTTCTCAGAATGCCGCAAGCGCACCGCAGGTCGTGTGACAAGAATCAACCGATCAGCCATGGCCTTTCCGTAACAAAACATCAAAAGCTCAGCCGAACAGCTGATCATAGCTGTACATGGTGGTTTTTATATCTTATCTCCATCAATATATCTCGTAATAAAATTAATGCAAGGGCTAGAAATCATTTATCCTTTGCAGAAACATCCTGATCCTCTTGGAGAGCCCAGTTCAAGGTTGCATAGCAACGACCGAAGCCACGGGAGCGCAAGCGCTTTGAAAAGAAGGAGAAGTGGTGCGGCCGCACCTTCCACGCGTTTTTAGACGCGATATGTGAACGGCCCCTATTCAGAATTCTAAGTTCATGTTAAATTTAAAAAAAAAATTTTAGTGACAGACAGCCCTATTCAACTGTTAATTTGAATACAGAAGGTTTTTATTAAAATTGTATATTTATTTATTTTATTGAAATGTGATCTTGTGTGTACAACAAGGACAATTATTGAAATTTGTTAATGTTTTTTTTAATAAATCTTGTTTGAATTTCAGTTTCATTTTGTTCAAAATATCGTGATACGTATCGAATTGTGAACTCCGTATCGAGATATGTATCGTATCGTGACCTGAGCGTATCGTTACACCCCTAGATGTGATACAATGCGTGTTTGTGTGGAAAGCCAAATGAGGTATTTCACAAACCACTTACTGAAGCACAATCCCAGTAACACTTGCTGCAGATTGTCAGACTGCTACAGCAACACTTTTATTGCAGGATTCATTGACCCCAAGGGTGACAGCCAATCAACAGCAAATGCCAGACACAAGAACACAACTGCCTCATGCTTCTGAGCAGTAGAGGATCCTTAGATCAGATTCTCCACACGGAAGAACAGAGACGAGCACAGAAGATTAAACTCTCATTTAAAGGCCTCCTGAGGCCCCACTGATGTTTCGCTTCCTTATCACACTGAGAGAGGAAACACTTCCAGTGCATCACACACATCAAGGAGGAAAATCTGAAACAAATATAGCAACTTTAATTAAAGTTCTTACGCTTAAGTAGGGTTGGGTATCGTAGGGGTTTTTTATGACACCGGTGCCAAATTGATACTTTTAAAGTGGTACCGGTGCCTAAACCGAAACTTTAAAGGTGCTCTAAGCGATCCTGGGTGGAGTAACTTCCTGTTGACATTCGAAGTGTTGTCAAACAAAACAGAGGCTAGCTAGACCCTCCCTCCCTCCTCCTCCTCCTCCCTCCTCCCCTCCCCTCCGTGCTTCCTGAAACAGTCATGAACACGCATTTAAAATCATTCTTGTCGGTTATTGGCTGGAGCATGTTTATTATGTTTCATGGTCCAGGCTGCACCAGGTAGTTTTTGTTGCCGTTTTTGGAGCTTGTGGCGACTACAGAGACCGCATTTTTTACAGTGTGTTCAGGGGACAGGCAGCTAGCGGATAGTGAGGAGATGTTTGCTGTATGTGACAAAAAATGTTTTGGCCTAAAAACGTGTGACATCGCTTAGAGCACCTTTAAAAAAAAGAAAAAGCCACAAACGACAGTGGATGACATTAAAGGTGCTGTAGAATTGAAAATTGAATTTACCTTGGCATAGTTGAATAATAAGAGTTCAGAACATGAAAATGACAGTGAGTCTCAAACACCATTGTTTCCTTCTTATGTAAATCTCATTTATTTAAGACCTCCGAAGAACAGGAGAATCTCAACATAACACCAACTGTTACGTAACAGTCGGGATCATTAATATGTACGCCCCCAATATTTGCATATGCCAGCCCATGTTCAAGGCATTAGACAAGGGTAGCCAGTATTAACATCTGGATCTGTGCACAGCTGAATCAACAGACTAGGTAAGCAAGCAAGGACAATAGCGAAAAATGGCAGATGGAGCAATAGTAACTGACACGATCCATGACAACATGATATTATTACTGATATTTGTAAATTGTCTTTCTAAATGTTTCATTAGCATGTTGCTAATGTTACTGTTAAATGTGGTTAAAGTTACCATTGTTTCTTACTCTATTCACGGAGACAAGAGCAGTCGTTATTTTCATTTTTTTAAACACTTGCAGTCTGTATAATTCATAAACACATCTTCATTTTTTATAAATCTCTCCAACAGTGTGTAATGTTAGCTTTAGCCATGGAGCACAGCCTCAAACTCATTCAAATAAATACTACACTCACATGATCCGATGTATGCATGCAGCATGCATGAGGCCATCCTTAAAAATATTCTTGTTTGCCGTAACCCGACCGACCCTGTTAATTTAGGACCGACTCAAATTTTTTATTTTTTTTTGCTTTAAGTCCGACCGACTTGCCGGTTGTAAATTTGCGTTAAGACCGACCAATTTTTTATTTTTTTTACTCTTTAAACAACTAATACAAAAGCAATAAAATAATATTAATTATATTTTAGTAAGTATTGTAAATATATATAAATAGCCTAGGCCTACATACAAACGAAGGCTACGTTCTTTCTTTTAAATAAAAACCCGTGACGTCATCTATGTTTACACTATTGGTTAACGGATGTCACACTATGGCCGGTGCGTTCGCTTCGTCTCAACCAGTTGAGAGACGAGACGTGCTGACAGATAAAATAATTACATGATTGTGATAGCCTACGTATATTTGTCTGATTTCTTCAAGCCGTCGTATTTACCATGTTTACTATGGTAATAGCGCGCATAGTCTTGGTGATCACACATCGGATCACAAACATAAGTAAGGCTATTTAAAACATTTGCTGCTGTCTGAAAGTGAGTTTTGAGCTAAAATGATTTTTAAAGTCTTTAATGCTGGTGTTAGCTGGTAACCTACATGTAATCATCGGCGCCTCCGTCTCCACACACAGATAAACTCCGCCTTTGTTCGTAACCACTCCCTCCTCAAGCCCGAGCTGGCCGGCTTTGGACCAAGGTATTCGGCGGGCCGAAACACCCGGGCCGTTGGCCCCGGGGAAGCCCCGATGAGGCACGATCAAGCCCCGGAAGTGACAGTGGAAACGCGACTGGCCCTGGCAGGCACTAGCACACCCGTTAGGCCAGACAGTGGAAAGACGGCTGCCCCCGAAGGCACAGGTTGAAAGACCCAGTCAGTGACGTCACGATATGCTAATTTGTTTAAATTCATACCTACCTAATCACCATCACCAAAAATGTCCTTTTTTTTTTACATTGAAACTTAAAAAAAATATATATATATATATATATAGACCTACCTACCGACCCTTTTTTTTTTTTTTTACTGTTACTGCAAACCAATATATTTTTAAGGATGGCCTGACGAACATTTTGTAATGATCCATTCTGAGGGTTATATTAGCTGTGTGAACTTTGTTTATGCAGTTTATTAGAGTCGCGAGCTCGGGGGGTGGGGAGCGCGAGGATTTAATGGGGCAGCAGCCTGAATCGGCGCATTTATAATGATGCCCTAAAATAGGCAGTTAAAAAAATTAAATTAAAAACATCTATGGGGTAATTTGAGCTGAAACTTCAGACACATTCAGGGGACACATTAGAGTTATATTACATTTTGTGAAAAAACATTCTAGGGCACCTTTAAAGAATAGCTTTAAAAATATATTTAAATTGAACAATATATTAAAAGTCTTAAATGTATATTCAAATATATAAAAATAACTAAATACAAAACACAACAAATGTACATAAATTCTCAACAAAACCTAAGCCACCTAAACCCAAGTACAATAATTTAATACTAAATAAAACTAAATAACAGTTACAGTAATAATAACAGCAAAGTAGTTGGTATTCTTGGTATGCTACAAACCAGCTTCAAATTTCAGCAATTCTTTTGCAAAAATATGACCATATAAAATACACATATAAAATACACCACCTGTCCAGAAAGAAAGAAAGAAAGAAAGAAAGAAAGAAAGAAAGAAAGAAAGAAAGAAAGAAAGAAAGAAAGAAAGAAAGAAAGAAAGAAAGAAAGAAAGAAAGAAAGAAAGAAAGAAAGAAAGAAAGAAAGAGAAAGAAAGAAAGAAAAGGAGTCAACCTAGCAAAATTAAATGGTCAGATTTTTCCAAAATAAGGACAGAAGCAGCAGAAGGGTTTGAGTCTGACCTACTTGAATGTTTGTTCTTGTTCCTAGAGAGGGGGATATGGAGAGAAGAAAAAGAGTGTGTCCTAATTAAAGACCGTCCTCTCTTCCTCCTCCTCCTCATATTTTTTTGTCCCTCTTTCTCACACGATCAGGTCATCAAAGAGTAAATGTACTGTAGCCCAGAGGGTTCACACTGACCTGAAAATAGCTTCCCATGCACAATCCCTCAAAATCAGTGACACTGCACACTACAAACTGATCTTTAAGCAGTCAGAGTGAGCGAAAAGGTAAAGGCTGCTAGTTTGGACATGCCCGCTCTCTCTCTTTTTTTTAGCAGCAGTGTGGTAAAAAAATGAAATTCATAAATCTAAATCCTCTTATTTCCAGTATAAAGGAATATCTAATTTCCTTTTTCAGCAGAACAACACTTGGGAATCCAGCTGTATTGATGCTGACCTCTGTGAGATCAAGGGCTTTTAAACTTATTTTGGACACTGTTTGGAGGTGAAAAAGACAGAGCAGGGAACCCAGAGGGGCACGGGATCAGAAAAGACCATGAGCTGTGATTCAAACTTAGGTTATCTGACCGAAACGCAATTGCGCTGCATGTCAGAGTGTTGCCCACAAAGCTACTGACTCTGACAGCATTTAAATTTGAGATGTGACATGGATATTTAAACATTATCATTAAATTCAGCATTAGTAAGTGTAGTAATTAGACACTTTGAAGTAGAGGAACGCTTGGATCTACCAGCAGGAACACTGATTTGTTTGTCATAAGTGTGTGGTCCATCTTGCCCTCAGTGGCCATGGGAAATGTCAAAATATTTCAAAAGTACTGTCAAAAGTCTGGGACCATTTTTCTTTCAGCAAGGATGCATTAAATTGATCAAAAGTACAGTTGTTTAAACTGTAACTATATATATATAAATATATAGAATGGTTCATACTATGTACAGTTTAAACAACTGCTTTCTATTTTATAATATTTTTAAATTTAATTAATTCCTGTAATGGCAAAGCATTTGAAGCATTTTCTTATTATCGCAGTTGAAAAAGTTTGTGCTTCTTAATGTTTTTGTGGAAACAATTTAAAAGCTACAGCATTTGAAATTCTTCATAAGATTATAAATGTCTTCACTGTGTCACTTTTGATCAATTTAATGCATCCTTTCTAAAAGAAAAAAAAAATATTGGTCCCAGAATTTTGAAATACCTGCGGCCACTGAGGGCAAGACAGACCTCACACTTCTAACTAACAAATCAATGTCCTTGCTGGTGGATCCAAGCGTTCCTCCACTTCATAAGTGTCTAATACCAAAGGAGGGGAAAACAGCCCAGAGGACACAACAACATACAGACACTCCTCCAGAACATCTTGATTTTAGCATGAAGGAAACCACTCTCAAAAACATTCTGCTTATGTAAGATAAAGGTAAACAAACAAACCTCCCTGTTCATTAACGCTCAGTAAACACATTTAATAATTCATATACAGATAAAATGTCTGTTCTGTTTTGATTATTTTTACAATTTTTTAGCATGTGCAGAGTTTGCATCAGAAATGTTCATTTGTGGCTTAATGCCCACTAAAGCACTGAAGGCTGCTTCCAAATCAAACCAGTGTGCCTCACTTTGATGTTTGGACAGCGAGCTGAATAATGACCCAGATATCGACCTGCACCACTCATACACGGAGAGTGGTGTGGCTGCAGGCCCACACCTGTTGGCACTGCTGAGATGGCACAGCAGACGCAGTCTCCCTAGCATGACTGGAACACTCTTATCAAGTGAGGCTGGTGCTCTTCCAACCCTCCACTATTTTTCTGTGTCAGTTTATCGCAGTCACACTCTTCATCAGATTAAAAGAAAAAAAATGGTAAGTCAAGTTCTTTCAGTGCATGCAGTGAATATTACAGTCCTCAGTGGGCCCAGAAATTCTGTCTAAGCAGACAGCTCAGTATGTTTTGAGCCATGGCCATTGAGATCTGGTGATGTAAACACTGTCCTTACGTGGAGGAGGAGGACTGTTTCAGAGAGAATAGCTCAGAATTCCCTTCTGAAATGTGGCCTCTTCCTTCCCAAACACATTGAGGGAGTTTTCCAGTACAGGCACTGCTTCAAAAACAAATACCTGAATCATTCCTGTCTAACAAGTTTTATATGAATCAGATGAACATTTCACTTTCAGTAGCCTACAAAACAGACCGTGACCAGCTGTTTCTGTCCAAAACACACACGACAAACAAGAAAATCCGGGATTATAAAAAGTTCTTAGAAATGTAGCTAATCATTTACACTTAATACATTTTTCAAAAACACTGACTCCGTTTAAAAAAAAACAACAACAGTTGGACTTAAAGTAAGCATGAAACAGAGGTTTGTCTTTTCTTCCTTATAGATATATTTCCAGGTGAACTAGCTTTCTGAACAAGACAAAATGTAAGGGGAGGCCTTGATTTTGTCCATCAGGAATCGACTGGATCATTGTGGTTTGCTGTTGCTGTGATCTCATGTGAGTGACAGGTTGTCCCTCCCTCACGCCAGTGAACGCATCATCAGAGAAGAGGTGTTGTTGCAAGAGGGAGAGGAAGTTTTTTTGAATAAAGATTACAAGAACATATGAATTTTAAACAAATACTGATGTCCACGGATAAATAATTTAGAATAAATACTGCAACATTCCATAAAAATAAGTATTTTTGACTTCATGGTGGCTTTAATAAATTCCAAGTAGTGTAAACATCAAGAATAAAGTACTAAACTATTTTCCTTAGTAAACAAGGTATTTTTAACAATTAAGTTTTCAAACATTTCCTTCATTCCCCAGCATTTGCTTTTCCTTTTTAAGAATTTCATTTTTCGTTCCTCGTACTATCAACATCCATATGGACATTTGGACAGCTGTATTTCGAGGCAAGTCATGTGACATCGACATGGCGGCGTTCAGGAGGAGGCGACCTGGCTCCTTCATGTACTGTAGAATAAATCTTCCCCTCGAAGACTGGAGTACATTTTAATATGAGTTCAAAGTTACCTGTAAACTTTTGCAAAGTGACAATTTATTAAGTTGCAAATGTAATAAATCCATTCAAAATAAATTACCACACGTCACACCACCCCCAGTCACAAGTTACAAGCGCACAATTCTGTAACATGAACCCACACTAAGAGCTGCTGAGACTTGAAAAACATGAGCTGAAAGTTAGTTATTTTATTTCCAGGCGCGGTCTTACATCTTCAAGTTTCACTAATAAACGCTCATCTGTGTGTCTATATGAGCGGGTTATAGTGTCACGTTGCGTCTCTGAACTGATCCACGACCTTATGAACCTAAACACGACGATGTGAGGTGTTCGACAGGGGTGTTGCCTCACACTACCAAGCCAAATCCATCTGAATCAAGTGCTGTGGTCAAAAACAAACACTGCGATACCAAGCTGCGTGTGAAAACCAAAACAGGTGGTGACGACCACCATGAAACACACCACAAGTTCAGCGACGCTTTTGTGTCCTCAGAATCAGTCAAAATCTTGTGGTGTGCTTTTTCCAGGCTTTTTAAGAAACACGTCAAGTTGTTTATCTTCATAAAAAACGCTTTTCTGAAGCCAACACCTACTTCTTTTCTCCCCGCAGAAGTGTTAAGTCGTAAAAGGGCTCTTACTTGTTGTACTATTTAATCAAAACTAATAACAACCCGCAATGCTTTCGAAATCAACTCTTACCTCCTTATCAAACTGAAGTTTCAGCGCTGAAGGTTTCCTTTTTCTTTGGCGCAGTGTGTTGAAGTGTTTGGCTGGCCGTGGAGAAGCGGAGCGCTGCCGTTAGATCCTCCCACAGACCATGGACACGGGCTGTGCCCGATCGCTATTGGCTCGAAGGGAGGAGCTGCCTGTCACGGCCCCGCCCCTCAGCCGTTAAAATAGAATTACATCATTGGCACGAGCGGCGGTAGGGGGTTGAGGTGTGGGCGCAGTGCGCGAGGAGGACCAGTTGAATGAATTCCAAATGCACCATATGCAGTTCTGTAAGATTCGTAAACGAATCAGTCTTTTGAGACGGATCTTTTTAATAAATCAGTCGAAACAGCTCACAAACCCGGTCTGAATGAATCATCACGAATCAGTCCAATCGTTTCTCGAGTGAACAACTCACTGACTCATTGAACCGAGCTCATTTGAGCAGATCCGTTTCGCAATGAGCGAACCTTATCCACCTTTTTGCAACGCGTTTTCTGTGGAAACTTCCGATTCATTAACCGCTAAAACTAGAAGAATCAAGTGCAGTAAACTGAAAAATATGGGCGCTGTGTTTATAAATATCAACTTTTCAGCCGAAAATGAACTTCAGTAGCCTACAGTTACTACATGACTTTTTTTTAAGATTTACATTGGCTGCAAAGTGCAAAAGCAACCTGAAATGGGATAGGCTATTTAATTACAAAAAACTGCGTTATTAGGCCTAATACAGGTTTATTAATAGGCCCAAATCTTACAGTTTTTTTAACGATAAAAATAACACAGTTACTGAAACTCTACACTCAAGGAGCAAAACCTTAGCCCAGATCTGCAGAACTATATGCACATTCTCAGTCTCACACTTTTTGCAAAACACTACACACATTGTTTTGCACAACACTAAACACACTTCTCTACATTAGACACAGAAATCTAACATAATGTCACTTCTTTGCCATTTCTTTTGCCATTTCTTTGACTGTGCTTTCCAAAATACCACCCCTATAAACCAATTGATCAAACATGGCCGTCAGGTCTGCAGACACTTGGGTGCTTAACTGTAAACTCAACAATCAGGTGCAAGTATATACAAAGGCAAAAGGTGAGTTTATGTGTTTTCAACAAAATGGAAGGCAATGTTGGAGTAAGAGGGAGAGGGAGAAACATCATTGGCCACAGAGCCATTTTGAATGTCCCAGGACAACATGGTGGTAACATCACAATGTATGTTGCAATCATGTAGAATGGGGTCCTCCACCAGCATGCCAACTTAGGCCCTTACAGCACGGCACACATATTCACATTTTAGACAGACTACACAAAATCATCACAGCAGAAGACCACATGGATGCAGAGCAGATGAAATACATCCAAAACTGGTTTCATTAGCGTCCACAATTTTCACTCCAATACCTCCCACCATACTGTCCCTTCCTTAAACCCATTGAGGAGGTTTTTTTTTTTTTTTTTTGGCATGGAAGGTTTACAATCTCCAGATATGCTTCATTCAAGTCATGGAGAAGGCCTGACCTAATTGAATCAGGGTCTGTGCAAGGATGGATTCGCCATTCAAGAAGATTCTTCCCTCGCTGTCTTGCGTGACAGGACATCGCCTGTGATGTGGATGAAGTGCTATGGCCAGATCCAGCTAGGCCAGAGATGATGCTTAGGTGTTTGTTCTATTTTTTATTTAAAATCATGCTTTTGTTTTGTCTCCACATGTTTTTGTTCATGTAATTGATATTTTTCATGTAATTGATATTTAGAATATGTTCTGATTTTCAGTGCACAATGTAACCTTTGGAAATGCATGTATTGAATGCTTTTACAGTGTGGTGAGAAATAAATATTTTCATCAATGTGCAGTACTGATCTTGTTTTTTTTTGTTTTTTTTTGTCAATATATTCATGTACTTTACTCTAAATATATCTCTGAAAAAATCAAACCCAGACTATATCATTAGAAAAGTATAAAAGTCACAAGTGTTTAAGATTGAGAACAGCAGTGTGTAAATGAATCAAACAGAATAAGAATATATTAACCATGTTTGTTCCATGTGGTGTCAAAGTTGGGTTTTGTTAAAGTAAAGTTTTGAATGAAGTGTTTCATTTTACAAAAGAACTGAGGCGTTCTGCTACTTGTGTGTGTGGATCTGTGAATTGTGTGTAGTGTTTTGACAAAATGAGCCTTGTTTTTAAAATTGTGCTCAAGCAATCGTAAAAAACTGTAATTGAAAAAGACAACAGCAATAGCCTATGTGTCTATATGGTTTATTGGAACATGTATGCCGCACTGGGATGTCATGGCCATGAAGTTACACAATGAAGCAAGTCAACGATCTAAAAATGAATTGAATTTAACCATTTATTTAAATTAAGCTGTTCAAAAGAACCGGTTCGTGAAATGAGTCTGACCTTCAGTGTCAGTGTGTTTAAATCGGGGTTTTGTTACAAATAACAGCAATTAAAATGACCAAAATTACAGATCATTTGCGTGAATTTTGGCTTGTGGTTTGTAATAAAACCATGATGGTTTACTTTTTAAAAAAAATAATTCTTATAGTGTTTGACAGGAGGCTTTCAAAAAATATAGGCTATACCATTATTTTTTTAAAGGATGATTTGAAATGGATATTAATCATCCATATCAACACAGGCCTATTTTCACCCAGTTGCAAACCTGAAATTATGTAAAGAATATTAGGCCTGTGAATCTAAACACTTTTCTCCCTGAAATACTGTGCACTTTTATAAAACTAGATTTTCTAGCACGGTGTTCTACTTTTATTAATAACAGCATGCTAACTAACACAATTTCACATGTATAACAGATTAGCGAAAGTTTCACATTTATTAATAGTTACAAAATTTCATAAAAATGTAAGAAAATGTTTTTGCCTGTAACTTCTATACAGATCAGAAAACCTTGAGTCTGCAATCACAAGATCTCAGGTTCACTATTCGTCTGGTTATGCTTCATTAAACAATCAAGTTAATGCTATATTTTTGGATTATAAGAATCATAAAAGAGTAAAATGAAATGACTGATGTCTATATTTAGTTTGCCTATACAGAATGTTTAATCATATGTGGTGAAATGAATTAGGTTATGCTGTTCTGTCAACAATCTGACAGCGCTTCGCTGTTTCCATAGTGATGACAATAGGCCTATTAACCTATAATGTGATGACTTTATCTATATAGCCCTAAAATGACAACCTGGTGTGTAATAAGAAACAGGAAATTGAATTTGGTCTCAGTGTTGTTATAATAATTCATTTCAGTTCATGTCTATATACACATATAAAGGAAATAAAGAGTCCTTAGGCTACTGACTTAGTAAGTTATTATATTGTTTAAGATGGAATGTTAGCTTTTGTTTTTGCTTATATTTTGAGGATCTTTGTTGCCTGTTTTCTTGGTATGTGACTTATGTTGCTATGACCACAGGTCTAAACTGAAGCCTCGCCTGCTGTTTATGTAGCCTATATCCTGATGATGAGTCAGGCCTAAAGATCTGCTCTTCTGTTTCTCAGATTACACAACGTCATTCACAGGTGTTTATAGATGTAGAGTCATGTGTATCACTGAGAGATAATGTTTAGAAACTCTTTCTCTGAGATCGCAGCTCAATAGAAGCATATGAGCAGTGCTGAACTCTAAATCTGGACAAGACAACTCCTTTAAAGAACAGTTTGTCAGGGGAACAAACGTTAAGATCTTTACAGTGTGTTTCTCTTGAATATGTGTATGCTGTCACACTCACGTTCTCATATTTCTTTAAAACACGAGAGTGTAGGGACATCTAGAGGACATAAAACGTTATTACAAGTTGGTGCATGAGCTAAATTGTTACTTATTGTACTTTTTATGTCCAAACACAAGTGTTTATCAGTGAATTTTAATAGTTCTGTTGGTTTGACGCAACACCAGGTCATTATATTGTAACTGGGAGATTTAGTTGATTTACTTGCATTATTTTATGGTAAGAGTATTGTCTTAACAGCTGCAGTTTATATTTGCATGAGTCAATGATAATAAACACAGAGTGGTGATGTTTTATGTGAAATGTTCAAGGGAAATATAAAAATAGTGCTGAGTCCGGTGTGTGTTTGAATATGGCTGAGACGCATTGATTATTAATAAAAGCAAATATCTGTTAAATTATGTATTAATTAATATTTAATTATGTTATGTATAGTTATGTACATCCAAAGTCCCTTTAAGACAAGTCATTTCACTCGGCGGCCATCTTTTAAAAACGCCTCTCGGGCATCCTGGGCATCATGCCTCTCTTTAAATGGGGAAGGCAGCATCAAATTCTCCAAAACTGTTCGCCAACCTTATGATTAAATTTTATATTTGAAATCACCAATGAAATCTAACAACAGCCGGCTCATAAATTTAGTTTCTAAACGCTCGAATCATGACAAAAAAAAAAAAAAAAATATTTTTCAGGCTGGATCAAACTAATGCGCATGCGCAGACCTAAATGCTCGTCTCTGGAATCGCGCGTCGGTGATTCTAACCCCTAATGCGCGTTACACTTTCTCCCATTCAAAACAATACGAGTGACACGTCTTGTGTTATTCTATAGTCTTTGGTACATCCTCTAGGTCTAGGATGTCAATATTTTAATCAAATTATTTATTTATTAGTAGAGCATATTGGAATTGAATAAACTAATTTTACATGCAGAATTAAGGTATAATTTGCCAGTTAATTGGCGAACAGTTTTTGCTCAGTCACACAGAAAAGTAACAGCTTTAAGAATCTGCATTTGAGCTCAAAGTTCAAAGTCAATACTTTCAGTCCATTTGTGGGTTACTCAAACTGCAATAACATTTAAAAAATAAACGGTTCAAAAGCATTATTGGTGTGGCAGGGGGTAGGAAGAGATAAGGTCAATAACTACAAACAAAACAATATTTCCTTCAGTTTCTTTTCTTCATTATAATTCATTTCCCATATAAAACTCCCACAGCAATATACAGTATGTATATCTCTCAGCAGTTCAATCGCAATTATCAATTTAAATGTCTGAGAAATGTTTTTGTTCAGCTTCAGGCAGATATTAAGATATGAAATGCAGAGAGAATGTGAAATGCAGGGAAAGGATTGCCAGCATCCTCAGGGAAAGGAAAAAGTAAATAGAACAAAACATTTGTACAGGAAAGAATATATTACAAAAGTATAGTGCTGCTGACGACTCGATATGAAGATGTTTTCTGCTTGTACAGTATATGCGATTCATTTGGTTAAATTTTTTATTAAATTCTTGCACCATTTTCTGTTTAATATGAGTTGTAAGCTTATGCAAATTATGGATGCCATTTGTATGATAAATATATTTTTGTCTGATATTTGAAATTGAATTGAATTGATATTATAATGTGAAACAAAATCATCTAGTACTGTTTAATGAAGAGCTGCTCTAATTTACTTTGTGTGTGTGTGTGTGTGTGTGTGTGTGTGTGTGTGTGTGTGTGTGTGTGTGTATGATGTGTAAGCATAGGGTTATAATGCTTTGACTTTTTCAAGTAAAACATTTTCATTTTCATAAATCAAACTTTTGCTTAAAAACAACGAAAAATGCAAAAAACAACCATATAACAAATGTTACTGCTCATAAGTAGCACATCCTAACTGTTGAGAACTTTCTGGAATTTTCTAGAACTTTTTTTCTAGAACAATCCAAATATTGGTATACAGTGGGTATGGAAAGTATTCAGACCCCCTTAAATTTTTCACTCTTTGTTATATTGCAGCCATTTGCTAAAATCATTTAAGTTCATTTTTTCCTCATTAATGTACACACAGCATCCCATATTGACAGAAAAACACAGAATTGTTGACATTTTTGCAGATTTATTAAAAAAGAAAAACTGAAATATCACATGGTCCTAAGTATTCAGACCCTTAGCTGTGACACTCATATATTTAACTCAGGTGCTGTACATTTCTTCTGATCATCCTTGAGATGGTTCTACACCTTCATTTGAGTCCAGCTGTGTTCGATTATACTGATTCGGACTTGATTAGGAAAGCCACACACCTGTCTATATAAGCCCTTACAGCTCACAGTGCATGTCAGAGCAAATGAGAATCATGAGGTCAAAGGAACTGCCTGAAGAGCTCAGAGACAGAATTGTGGCAAGGCACAGATCTGGCCAAGGTTACAAAAAAAATTCTGCTGCACTTGAGATTCCTAAGAGCACAGTGGCCTCCATAATCCTTAACCCTCTACCGCATAGTGTTGCCATATGGCAACATACTCTTTATGTTCATTTCCTTGCCACCGTCTCTTTAAGAGAACATTCTAGTTTTTTTTATTGGTAAGAGAAGACCTTAATTTAGCCAATGATGTGCTTTGGTTAAGTCACATGACATGCAATTTTTTTCTGTGACGCGATATCTGACAGACTGCCATCTCTTGTCGGTAGTTGCTGAAAGCAAACTAAAACATCAGTAACAAACAAGGACCTGCCCATGTCACATTCACAAAAAAAATGTTAACATCATCTCAGGTAAGGTATGATGACATTCACCACTCAAAAATGTTTTTATGAAATTAGTTTTTGGTAAATCGAGAAAATGTCTGTGTTGCCATATGGCAACACTGCGCAATAATGGAATGGCATTATTATAATAGGTTAGCTTGCTAGCAAAGATCAGCTGCAGTCTGTTAAGCTATAACAATAAAAACATTAATGCTAGTGATATAATGTTGATTAGTCGTATGTTAAGGACTGCCGTGGCATTTGTATTATGGATTAAATCAACATCAGAGATCTGCCATCACAGCCATGTATACTGGCCCAGACCTACCACTTTCCTATCATGGTGTCTCAAAAAGGCAGGTGCAAGTGGCTGTAAGTGTATTGTAAGTGTGAAGAGCACCAACTGTGATATCTACATGTGTCTCACCTTTGGAAAAAAAAAAAATGCTTTTTGAAGTTTCATACAGAAAAAGGTGAAATTTAAAGAATATAAAGCATTATTCAGCAAAAGAGAATGGAAAAACACAAGATGTTGGAAAATAAGTATAAGGTATTGTTTATAATTACTGTTAAAACTTATAATAGCACTAATTGATTCAATACAAACAACATTTCTGAGGAAAAATATGAACTATATACACTTACACTTATTCTTATATAAGTTATTATATATTATATTATATAAGTTTTTCCACTATTGAGCCTTGGTGAGAGAGGTAAAGAAGAACCCAAAGATCACTGTGGCTGAGCTCCAGAGATGCGGTCGGGAGATGGGAGAAAGTTGTAGAAAGTCAACCATCACTGCAGCCCTCCACCAGTCGGGGCTTTATGGCAGAGTGGCCCGACGGAAGCCTCTCTTCAGTGCAAGACACATGAAAACCCGCATGGAGTTTGCTAAAAAACACCTGAAGGACTCCAAGATGGTGAGAAATAAGATTATCTGGTCTGATGAGACCAAGATAGAACGTTTTAGCTTTAATTCTAAGCGATATGTGTGGAGAAAA
The DNA here is from genome assembly GCF_024489055.1 of Chanodichthys erythropterus. Classification (NCBI taxonomy): domain Eukaryota; kingdom Metazoa; phylum Chordata; class Actinopteri; order Cypriniformes; family Xenocyprididae; genus Chanodichthys; species Chanodichthys erythropterus. Next base: position 20,099,764 of record NC_090229.1, read on the forward strand.
CCAGGCACTGCTCATCACCTGTCCAATACAGTCCCAACAGTGAAGCATGGTGGTGGCAGCATCATGCTGTGGGGGTGTTTTTCAGATGCAGGGACAGGACGACTGGTTGCAATCGAGGGAAAGATGAATGCGGCCAAGTACAGGAATATCCTGGACGAAAACCTTCTCCAGAGTGCTCAGGACCTCAGACTGGGCCGAAGGTTTACCTTCCAACAAGACAATAACCCTAAGCACACAGCTAAAATAACGAAGGAGTGGCTTCACAACAACCCTCTGACTGTTCTTGAATGGCCCAGCCAGAGACCTGACTTAGACCCAATTGAGCATCTCTGGAGAGACCTAAAAATGGCTGTCCACCAACCTTTACCATTCAACCTGACAGAACTGGAGAGGATCTGCAAGGAGGAATGGCAGAGGATCCCCAAATCCAGGTGTGAAAAACGTGTTGCATCTTTCCCAAAAAGACTCATGGCTGTATTAGATCAAAAGGGTGCTTCTACTAAATACTGAGCAAAGGGTCTGAATACTTAGGACCATATAATATTTCAGGTTTTTTTTTTATATAAATCCACAAAAATATCAACAATTCTGTGTTTTTCTATCAATATGGGGTGCTGTGTGTACATTAATGAGGGAAAAAAAATGAACTTAAATGATTTTAGCAAATGGCAGCAATATAACAAAGAGTGAAAATTTAAGGGGGTCTGAATACTTTCCATACCCACTGTACATATAGGAAAGAGAGACAGACAGAGTTTTATGAGCAAACAACTCAACTTGATACTTTTTTATATTTTTTTTTCAGTAGCAATACATAATGTTGCACAAGAGAAGTGATACTACCTTACAGAAGAAGGCTATCTGGGCAATAATCTAGTGAGATTTCAGCAATCACATAGAAGAAGAAGAAGTGTGCCTTTAGTATGTGATGTAGTCCTTTGAAGATATCTTGAGTAAAATAGCTCTATATTTAATGAAGCGCATACAAAAGACCTGAACTGGAAGCGACGCTACCTGTTTTACTGAATGCGGAAGTTTGTTTCATAACCCCCATACAAAGGATAATCAAAAGGAGGAAACAAGAAACAGGTGTGGCAAATTAATCAAACAATGAATCATAGAATCTAATGCAAACATGAAAACCAATGAAACAGCGGAAGAGAAAAATCATGACAAAATGATAACCAACCAAGGCTTTGTTCAGACTGCAGGAAAATTGGATTTTTCCTCGAATCAGATCTTTTCAGGCAGACTGTCCACACTATTAATTGCAAGTGATGTGATCGAATAAGATTTGTGAGTCCAGACATAATCTGCATGGGTTGCTTTGGTACCTCTCGCAGTATAGGCCTACTTTGATGTCATAAACCGATCAGTCTGCGCCACTTCCAAGCCGAACAGCGACACTTCAAGTCGAACACAACTAATTTGAAATCCGAGCAACCAGAGCAATCCAGACTGAGATGCATCTGTAAAAATCTGGTTGGAATCGCATTTCAAACCACCTCTACATGTGGTTTGAATCAGATTTTGAAAGAATCAAATTTCACGTGCGTGTTTTTTTTGTTTTTTTAAATTGCTGTCCAGACTTTGAAAAATCCATCAGGATAAAATCTGGATATGCAGAAAATCTTCAATGAAAGTATAAATCTAAACTCAAACTTTACATCATCCATGTTTTTTGGTAATAAAATAAAATAATATTTTATCTAAGAAATTATATAAAACATATTAGATAATTTAATATTTAATATTATATTTGAGCTGTAAAAAATGAAACTATGACACAGACCACTAGATGGCAGTAGGTTTATACAGGTCAAATGGGTGCTTGCTCTCGCTCTCTCTCTCTAGTTAAAAATTCTGTAGCTTTAAATGCAGATGTTTGAAAAAATTAACCTAATATTTCACAACATGAAACAGTCACCTGGCTTGTATAATTTCTTATTAATGATTAATACATATTATTGTAGGATTATGTGCTGCTTATAAATATGACCTTTGATGTGCCAAAAGAGTAACATCAACAGCAATTATAGTTGCCTAAATGAGTAACATTGCAACATATGGTTACTGTTAATTGGTGAGCAAAAAATATACTTTCCAAAGTTTACTAATATTGTTGTTTAGCAGCTTTTTCAACTTTGGACAGTTTGGATTTCCTCTTTGTCCTTTGGAGAGTGCAGCTGGTTAGAGCTCAGATAATTGCCCATTGTTAAGTGATAATGATCCAGCTGTAAGCAGTGCTGTGTGTGATATTATTCTGCAGAACAGAAGGGACACATTAAATTAGAGATCCATAAAAGCAGTGCAGGCATAGAGGGCTGGGAACAGATGTCTGCTTTTTTCCTGAGATAAAAAAAGCGTTGTTGTTGCATTGTGTTGATACTGATGAATGCCACACAGGTGGGTTTATTGTGAGAGCTCTGCACAGAGACGAGGAGCCAGTAGTTGACTTTCAACAGCTGGAGATAGAATATTTTTGGACATTTTAGCACAGTAGAGGATTTGAAGTGGCAGACGCTCAAGTGCTCCCACTATGTGTTTTGTGTGAAAGTGTGCATGTGTTTTCATTGACTTTAATGACCTCAGTGATATAATGGGAACAGGCAGATCTGTGAAATTTTATTTTTTAAGGTTTACAAGTGCTTTTATTGGATTATTATATGAGTTCTTTAAAAGTTTCTAGTTTAAAGTTCTTGTAGGTTTTTCTGTTCATTTCACGTTTTTTTTTTTCTGTACCATTTGCAAGAAAATATAAATTTTAATGACTAAAAATGTGGTGTAACCATAGTAAAAAGTAAAAACATAATTATATAACAAACTATATAAAGTAAAAAAAAAAATTAATATTTCCTGATATATATATATATATATATATATATATATAAATACAAGTGGATGTACACAACTATTTTTAGAGAAGTTTTAATTATATAAATATATATATATATATATATATATATATATATATATATATATATATATATATATAATTAATTATAATATTGTATAATATATAATTATTCACACACTGACTTGACTTGATAATCCACAAAGATGCATGACACAGAAGGATGATAAACTCACATTTAATAACCACAATAGGAAGAAACCATACAGAGAAACACCAGTACGAAACATTAACACATGAACAGAACATAATTAAGGGTATAAATACACAGGATGATGAGAAACAGGGGAGACACTATTCAATGAAACAATGTATAACTATGGCAACCAAGGAAACAGGAACTAAACACACAGGAACTGAATACAGGCAACACAAGACAGAAGAATATCAAAATAAAAGTTCATGAACAAAGACACAGGGGGATCATGACAATAAAATTCGTTATAATAATAATAATATTATATAGAAAAACATAATAAAAAAAAAAGTGCCACAATTAAGCTTTTCTTGTCAAGAGTTTCATTCTTTTCATAAGACTTTTGCATCATTGCTCATCATACGTTCACACTTGTCATGTTTGGTTCGATTGAAACGAACCCTGGTGCGATTGCTCGGTTAGTGCGGTTTATTTGAACATATGTGAACGCTGCCATCCGAACCCTGGTGCGCACCAAACAAGCGGGCCGAGACCGCTGAAAAGATGGGTCTCGGTCCGCTTCCAAACGAACTCTGGTGCGGTTCGAATGATATATGAACGCAACACGGACCAACGATATGTAAACGAACCAAAAACAGGAAGACGAGACCCTAAAATGGACAGAATCCTCACGCATGTCGGTTTTTCTGGTCATAGTCGCGAGTTTGCCCATCACAGGCATCAGACGCGCGTCTCCACGCAGCAGATCATTTGTGCGTGACGGATGGATTCCCGCCGCTGTTTTGACTACTTTACACATTTTATAACTCTTCACGAGTTCCCAGCTGGCCAAAATACCATCACATGCAGGCTACGCACACACAACGAGCGCATTTACCTCAGAAAACAGCATTGTTTTGGATGTTTGGTAAGTTCCGTCTCATAATAGGCAATACGTCATAAAATCAGAACAATCATGTTGTGAATGTATCCATACCTTAAGGTTCGGTATCTTTTGTTTCGGTGATAAAATTGCCAATCTGAACGCTAATCGGACCAGGACTAAATGTTTTTTTTTTCTTCTTTGGTCCGGACCAAATGAACCAAACGAACCGAACTACAAGTGTGAACGCACCCTTAAAGTCATTAGTTGCATTCCAACTGAGGCACTATACAATATGCACTTATACACTATATGTACTAATATGCACTATGTACTCATCTGTGTAATGTGTGAATTTTATAAGGTTATTTTGTCATTTAGCATCAGAGTCTGATAGCCCCTTCTCCCTTTGCCACATTTCAACCAATTTATTCAATAAAATAGTCTGTTTGTTTTTGATAAAACCGTTAATCCTTCTTTGGATGGATGTGCTCTTTGTTTCCAATTCTTAAAAGAAAATAAATCCACTAGCATCTCCTTTTACTAAAAGCTGCCTGCGTGAGTCCCACAGGAAGACTTTTTTTTGTATCACCCCCCAGACTTTCAAATGCCTTCGCCTGATTTTATCCTGATAAGTACAAAAGCTGCTTTTGTGAAGAAAGCAGTGCGATAAACAGCGAACGAGAGAGAGAGAGGAGAGAGATTTGTCTTCCACCACCAGGCCACCGAAACTTAATCCCAGATTTTAGTTGTTTTTCCTGAAATGCTTTGGATTATGGCGAAATCTGAACGCAAGAACAGCCTCTGCATGCCACTAGCCGGAGAACAAGAGAAGGATTAGGTAAACGTGCAGAATGAGAGGATAAGGAAAAGAAGGAAGGATGCGGCGATGGAAGAATGAGACAATAAAAGGATGGATGGATGAAAGGAGCGATAATAGGAGCTTAGTGTCTAAATGAAAATCATTTTGGAGTGGAAAGCCAGTGAGATTCAGGGATCATGACTGGGAAATTTTGTCGTTCCAACTGTAGAATGCTAAACCTGAACAGAAACCAGAAACAGTCATGAGGCTGTTTAACAGTCTCAGATCAATCATTTCAATTTATTACATAACTGAGACATGTCTCTCTGTACTAGGATGACCTTTCACATTTCAAGCCTTCTGTAAATTGGGTGCTCACTCAGATTGTAAAGCCTCTCTTCTCCTCTAATAAGCTCCTGTGCATTTGTTCTGTACAGAGAACTTCTTTTCGAAACCGCCAAAGCCTTATTGTCTCCTTTTTTTCTCTCTTCCTCTGCCTCTCTTACTTCCTGTCTGATTAATACTTCTAAAAAGGCAGAAACATTTTGTAAATGTCTTGAATTTTGAACTATGTCCATCTGTCTGTCTTCTTCTTCGGTAACATCTGTTTCCTGATTATCTTTTCCTCAGATTCTCTGCAGACCACCACAGTAATGACCCACAGCTCATCTCTGTCACAGCACCACCTACTCACACATTCAGAGTAGAACTAGTGTGTGTGTGAGAGAGAGACAGGAGGAATATAAAGAGGTCTGTGTTTGACAGTGTTGAAATAGTTGACTGAGAGAGAGGGATTATGGGTAATGGAGCAGCAATGATGGGCAAGAGTGTAACTGTAACAGAGGAGTGTGAGTTTGTGTATGATGTATATTGTGTTTTTTAAACATTTTATAAATAAGGAAAAAGATTAGTAAACAATTTTATGATAATATACCATTTTATACACTACTGTTCAAAAGTTTGGGGTCTGTAAGATTTTTTTAATAGTTATGAAAGAAGTATTTTTTGCTCACCAAGGTTGCAGTTAGTTGATCAAAAATACAGTAAAAATAGTAATATTGTGAAATATTATTACAATTTAAAAGAACTTTTTGTTTTTAAATTAATACATTTTGAAATGTAATAGAGTACCTCAGAAACGATGTGTTTTTGTAGTCAAAACCCGGAAGCGAGTTAGCATTTTAGGACTTCCGGTTCCATCGCCCTAAAGTCTATGGGTTTTTTGAATGGGTTTTTGCTAAATCGCCTGAAATAAGGTCTGTGGTTAACAGCCTCTAAATATTTTCACGTTTTGATCTATGACATAAAACACGCCAGTTATAACCCGCTTGTGATTTTTTTTAAGCCTTTATTCTTAAAAAAATGGCGGTTGCTAACAAGTTGCCAAAAGGGACTACTTCCTTTGGCGGGGACTTTAAACGTCATCATGACAAACAGGACATTTGGACAGCATTTCTCATGAAAAAGTGGACAAGAATTCATACACAGTGCAGATCATAATCAGCGAGCATGTTTTTAAATAAAGTTGTTTTTTAAATGAAATTTGAGGAAGTTTGGTGGTGGTGGCGATGTTGATCCGTGACCATGGTCCGTTTATAACCTGCTGTTAGCTTTTTATATCTGACGACTTTATTTAGGCTTCAAAATGTATAAATGTTGTGTTAACTTGTAAAGATTATCTTGATAGACAAAACGTATAAGTGTCATAACCCTTTGTTAAACACAGAGCTTATTTTTTGCGATTTTCCAAAAGTCTATGGGAAAAATGCATAGGCTTTCGATCGAGGGAACCCGTGTGCCGCTAACTTCCGGCTTGGCCTACAAAAACGCGTCATCCCTGGGGTACTCCATTTATTCCTGTGAATTTTCCAAAGCGGAATTTTCAGCATCATTACTCCAGTCTTCAGTGTCACATGATCCTTCAGAAATCATTTTAATATGCCGATTTGCTGCTGAAGAAATATTTTTTATTATTATCAGTAAACAATTTGTGCTGCTTTATATTTTCAAAAGTGTTTTTCAGGATTCTTTGATAAATAGAAAGTTCAAAAGGACAGCAAATGTCTTTACTGTCACTTATGATCAATTTAATGCATTCTTGCTAAATAAAAGTATTAAAAAAAAAAAGTAAAATCCTTACTAATCCCAGATTGTTTATTAATAATAATTTATTAATAATTTATTTCTAGAATACTATTTTTACATAACATCATCTTTTTATAATATAATAAAATATTACACTAAAATATGTATTTGATTTTTGCATTTATTATTAAATTATATTCCATAAAATAATTAAAAAAGATAATATATAAAAAAAATTTTGTAATAATTTAAAAATGTTATACATTTTATGATATATTAAAATTGAGAATGGAATATTTGTGACTGCTCCATCAATGAGCTACTTTGACCCAGATACATATTTTCATTCATCACTTAAAGGATCATATCTTACCATTTTATAGGTGAACAAAACTCAGTGTGTGTTTCTGGGTCAAAGTGACTCAAAATAATGGAGCAGGTCATATTTGTACTTTCAAAAATCTATTTGTCACATCAGCAGATCTGAGAACTAAAAATGTAAAAACAATTATGACCAGTTAGGGCACCTAAAATTCACTTTATACAATTTTATAACATTAACCTAAAATATTGAAGAGGGAGAAAAGCTTTTGCCCTCATAGTAACCATTCCCTGACCATGCCAACACTGCAGGCTCCTCCTGGAGAGTTTCAGCACCACAGTACATTGGACAGCTCCAGCTACTGACTCAGGAAGGAATGGATTGACATGATCCTGATGCCAGAATAATTGGACATAAGCCTGGTTTGCTGATGAATGTCTATCCTCCACAAATGCCCTTTTGTCAGGCAGATGTTGGCATGGTTAATATGTTTGTGTGAGCGAGCGAACCGGCTTTTGTGGAGTCCCGGAGGACACCACCTTTAGCTCAGTGTGACTCATGCGCAGCCATGTTCAGCCCAGAGTAGAATATCACTACACACTCCGCTGTGTCTCGTACTGCAAACTGCCGTACACAACGCAGACACAAACAGACACGCAGATGCAGCTTTCATATGCTAATGCTGGTATTTTAGCAGTGCCAGTCTCCCCCTCTCTCGCTCTGTCTGTCTCTCTCTGTATGTGTGTGTAAGAATGCCATTATGTCAGTTTTTGGAGGCGGTTTGTTGAATATCAAACAACGTGAGTCATATAAATGGAGAGAAAGATCCTTTTTCCGTTTGTTAGAGCAGAAAGGAGCCATCATACATACACAACGATAGACTTTCAGAGCTCAGATGTCTTTTAAATTGTCACACCTTGTTGCATCATAACATATAAATGTGCGAATGGGACGACATGAGATTAGATATCAGCATGAATAAATCTGCTGAAAGCATCACGATACAGAAATTCATAAATATCCTTACTTTTCTTTTTGAGTGATGCTGCTCTGTAAATGTTCTAGTGGATTGGGGTCTATAAAGCTCTGTGTGCGTATTACTGGGCTTTATACGGCTGTTTTATAATGGTGTGGTTTATCTTGACGTGCACATGGCGACTGTCGGCAGGAGCAGGTGAACGTTGCTAATGAGAGACGGGTGAAAGCCAGTGAACTCATAAGTTTAAAAATGCTACCTGTAACTGATTTAATGCATTAAAGATCAGTTATCAGACAGAAACACACATACAACCTCTCGTTCTTTTCTTAAATGCACACACACATAGGCTTTTATTCTCAGACTTGATGCTATCTGTGACATTAATGAAACAGATTCAGTATCGGACTGTGTGTGTGTGTGTGTGTGTGTGAGAGAGAGAGAGAGAGAGAGAGAGAGAGACATGCAGTTTATCTTGACAAGCAACTTGTGAAATAGATCTGTCTGAGCATCACATTCCTTTATTAAACACCCATCTGCACCTGCCACACGCAGATCTGTTTGGAGAGAACTGCTTTTAGTGTGTGTGTGTGTGGTTTTGCCTACATTGTGGGTACCAAATGTCTGCACAAGTAGAGTTGAGCTTGAAATAGCCCGACCATCCTACAGTCCTCAGAGGAAAACTGCTTAATAAGAACATTAAATAACATCTTAATGGAAATGTACTGTAGCAATAAAGTAGTTTTACATTTAGTAAATAAATAGAACTGATCATTAAACATCAGATGTGGAAAGGATGCAGAATATTCTGCATTATGCAACCATAATGTAGAATATTCTGCATCCTTTCCACATCTGACATTCATCAGCAAACCAGGCTTATGTCCAATTATTCTGGCATCAGGATCATGTCAATCCATTCCTTCCTGAGTCAGTAGCTGGAGCTGTCCAATGTACTGTGGTGCTGAAACTCTCCAGGAGGAGCCTGCAGTGTTGGCATGGTCAGGGAATGGTTACTATGAGGGCAAAAGCTTTTCTCCCTCTTCAATATTTTTGTTATAAAATTGTATAAAGTGAATTTTAAGTGCCCATAATTTATTTTTATTTTATTTTTTATTTTTACATATTTTAGTTCTCAGATCTGCTGATGTGACAAATATATTTATAATAAGTACAAATATGACCTGCTCCATTGTGTTCTTCTCCATCCCTGAGATTGATGCTATTACTATATAGCTATTCTTTATTTATTAAAACCTTTTAATAAATTATATAAAAATCACAATAACCATTTCTCCACCTAATCTCCTCTATATCGCTTTAAAATATAGCATAAAATATAGCATGAACAGAGCACCCATAAGTAAAGTTCTGTAACACTTACAAATAATATTGTTTGTAAGCAAGAAAATAGTGCCATAATATCACCAGTGAGTAAACCCAAAGCTTCTGTAGTATGGAAAATAAATGTGCAAACCACACACACCTTAAGAGATTTTGTAATATTCTTATTTACATAACACAATTTCAGTTTATTTCTTCCACTCTCTTTGTGTGAGAGAGGAGGAGGGTAAGACAGATGGCAGAAAGGAATGTGCTGAGGTTCGTTAAATTGTTCATGTCAACACTGGATTATTCTGGGCCGGAGTTGCTAACACTAACAAAGGTAAATTGCTAAACAATCGCTAACAATCTGTCCTGAAGCTCCTCTCTGAAAATAACGAGGTATTAAAAGAATGTCTAGAACCCTAAAAAAAATTAGTCTTGTTAAGCGAGCACAGAAACTCTTCCCTTAATGTGTCTTTTTGATATGTTTTGAGATATTGTTAGTCATGAAACCAGACAGGATATTGGAATCTAGAAAACGTTCAGTGTGAGCAGTTCACTGTAACTTTAAAGGTAACTTTTACAAGACTTTTCTGCTTTCAGTATTAGCTTAAGGTTTGATGCTACTTTAGTGAAGTAAGGTTAAAGTACAATTTATTATCAGGACAATTAAAGCTTACAGATTTTCTACCAAGCAATGCCATTAAAAAGCTATATGGAGCTCTTTTTAAGCTTTGATTGGACACCATCTGCTATTAGACATTATGTTTCTATTTATGTAAATGTGGAACCATGACTTACTGACAGCCTGCTCATTACTACTGAACTATCCACTGTATGAAGTGCATTATAAATGCTGGCTTTTTAAAGCAAAAAATAAAATAAAGTGTCACAGGATGTTTTTTTTTTTTTTAAATAAAAACCATTTTAGTTTTAGCCAATCTACAGCTAGAAGATCTCAGATGCAAGACCTAAAATACAGATTTATGTTTTCAAATGTATTTACACAACAAATTATCTGATTTCCGCCAATAGAAAGGGGTAGATGTTTACCTGGACATATTGTACGTATTTACAGTATGAAATATTATTACATTTTAAAATAACTATTTTCTGTTTTAATGTATTTTATAATGCAATTGATTCCTGTGATGGTGAAGCTGAATTTGTGAATCAGCAGTCATTACTCCAGAAATATTTCTTATTATATGTGGTAAAAACAGCTACATCAAAGTTGATGCCTAATATTTTTGTGATGAACTTTTGATGAATTAGATTTTTGATGAATAGAAATAATTTTTACCATTATAAATGTCACTTTTAGTCAATATAATGCATCTTTGCTGAAAAAAGTAATTTCCTTTAAATCTTTTGAAGTAAACTTTTGAAGCATATATGGCATTTCATTTCTTGATTGTGAATTACAAGTGAAGGCCGTGGATTTTCTGTTACAACTTTTCTGACAGTTGCTTGCACTGCACTAATTAAATGTATTTGCTTTCACTGTCAAGATCTGAAACCAGACACACATACTTTAAATAATTCCATCACATCTGGGCATCTATCACATCTACCTTTTTATTAATTGATTGGGCTGATATAGAAATACAACACTGTTTTTATAGGTTGCCTTTTCATAGCTCAGGAGACTTAATGGAGTTAATCATAGTTCATGTAATAACATTGTATTAGTTGTTTTTCAAAAATGAAAAATAAGACAAAAAGGACAGAGAGAGAGAGAGAAGACTCCCATCTCCAGGTTCCAGGACAGCACAAAACGCAACACCGATTTAAAGATTCAAATGAATATGATAAAGTTGTATTAAATAAAAAAAGTGGGATAAGGCATCAGGAGTGAAAATGGCCAAAATAACAAACCAAAGATATCCTTTATAGACAGGATTTAAACTTGCGTTCTCAAAAAAAATAAATAAATAAAATAAAAATAAATAAATAAAGACTTCCCTTACTCCCCCTCTATCTTAAAACAGGAGAAAAATAAGAGTTCCCAAACAAAAATGGCATCCACCTCCCTGCAAATAATCCCACAAAAAAGTAAAGAAAGTAATGAAGACAGACTAACATCTCAGGCAATATAACAAAAGAAAACCACACAGGCCAACACTATTGCCTTATACAACTCTAGGAGTAGCGTATTAACCTTACACACAATTCTAGAAGAAAGCAGCATAGCCTTTTACAATGTCTCCTTAACACTAACAGACATAAAGTGCTAAGACCAGAAGATGACAGTTTCCATACAGAAGAAAACACCTCCAACTTGTTCTCACTGGCTATAAAAAGCAACACCGTTTTCTGAGTGCTGGGCGTGTAAAGTTAAGAGTGGCTTAGGATCTGTGAATATAGGAGGAACACCACTTACACAATTTAAATAAACCATTGCAGTGGGAATATGACAACAAGAGGATCTCTGCCAAAAGTATTTGCAGCCTGGCCAAAAGAAGCACTTCATTTATGTGTGACAACTCTCTGAGGCATAGAAATGGATATGACAATGTTGATATGTTTGGTCTTAACGGAATAGACCTGCTACGCTGTTGCTGCTGTTGGTTATTTCTGCTGCTGCTCAGAGCAAGTATGGAATTTGCTACTGCCAATACAAGTGAGCAAGTAAGACATGCTGCTGCTTTACAAAATAGCACACATGAATTTCATGTGGAGCTGGGGAAGGTGGAGGGTTTCTGAAAGTGCACTGCACTGCTATAGCAAATGCTGACTACGTTTTTGATGGTTGAGCAGCGAGCTCATTGGCTACTGATACAGCAGGAAGCAATAAGCTGTGCCCTATATGTGATTACAAGCAGATTGAGTTAAAGCCTCCTGCACCATCTAGAGGTTCATGACTGAACTCCAAAATGTTTTTACTTCTAAATGACCAGCAAGTACATATGTACAAGCTTCCACATGTGAGGATGGTACTTGGTGGGTAATACTATTTGATAGATGTCACAATGATCAGACAAATCACAAATAGTCTTCCACTTCTGTATTAGAGCACCATTATTACCGAAGCAAACAATTTTGCCAACAGGCACTTGCTCACAGCGTAAGACTGCATCAAAGGGTCTGTTCTCTGCATCCCACTTAAAGGTGATAGAGAGGATTTTTTCATCGACTGAGAATCCAAAGACTGTGTGACGAGGTCAGTAGACGTGGGAAGAAGGAGGCGGGAACCGGCGAACGTTCAAACAAAGTTTAATTCCAAAATAAACAAAGAACAAAACGAAAGTAATGCTGGCAGACCCTCGCAGACATCTGCCGGCCACACAAACATAATAAAACATAAAATAAAGTCCAGGCCTGGTCCTCTCTCGTCCTTCACTGTAGTCGCTCCTCCTTTTATGCTCCCGGAGCTCCTCCGTGAGAGACTCAAGGCTGGTGCGCCTCCCAGGTGAAGCTCAAGTAATATTGCAAAAATGTATAAAACAAAATATCCTCTTTAGCACCTTTAATCGAGCTTTACCAACGTAAAGTTTGAGCAGATTTTTATTCACATTAGTTTCTTCACACATTTCAGGCTTAGTTGTCTGTTCACATCTGGGAGGTTCAGAGGGGGCTTGCCAGAGTGAGTCGGCAAGGTCAACACCATCTGCAAACTTTTCCGCTTACAGGTACACCACTGCACACAACGAAAATGCGGATGGGAACTTGTTGGAAAAGATAGTGTCACCGTAATTACCTTCACTCACCACAGTAGGTCTGGGGAAAACACCTGCTAGATCATTCCCCATATAGGACCTACCCCTTTAAATGCTAACTGGGAGCAAGACAGACACATATAACTATCCAATTCACATGGTCCAATCTTGCAAGATCACAACAGGGTGATGATCAGTGTAAGGCAAGGAAACAGCAACAGAAAGAATGAACAGCTGCCTGGATTTCAAAGTTTTTACTAGAGCAATCTTCTTAAATGTCTTAATTTTCCAAACCTGACACTCAGCAATCAAGTGATCTGGTTCAAGGCAGTAAAAACAGGTGCATCAGACCTGCTGTCTGAATTAGCAATGTCTTTTGATGCACAGGAGAATACACATGTCAAATCTCGTCACATTTATATTGTGTTCACATTTATATGTGAAAACTGGGTGTTCAGCAACCAGAAATATGGAAATACATTTTGGTGTGTTCGGACAAACTTGCTGCACTGCAAAAATGCTGTTCTTACTTAGAATTTTTGTCTTGTTTCTAGTCCAAATATCTAAAAATTCTTAGATCAAGGAGCATTTTCTTGACAAGTAAAAATTATTTTCTTGTTTTCAGGAAAAATAAGTCAAAATTAAGTGAGTCCTTTTCCTTAAAACAAGCAAAATAATCTGGCAATTGGGTAAGCAAAATAATCTTAATCCAAACTGAAAACAAGTTTATATATCTTATTTTTGATTTGAAATAAGATTATTTTGCTTACCCCATTGGCAGATTATTTTGCTTGTTTTAAGGAAAAACTCACTTAATTTTGACTTATTTTTCCTGAAAACAAGAAAATAATTTTTACTTGTCAAGAAAATGCTTCTTGATTTAAGAACTTTAAGATATTTTGACTAGAAACAAGACAAAAACTCTAAGTAAGAACAGCATTTTTTTGCAGTGTGATAATTGGATAAACGGATAGTGGGAGGAGCAACAGGGAAACAATATGGCTACGTTCAGACTGTCAGTCCAAATCTGATTATTTGTGTATCCGATTGGAATCTGATCTAAAATTACTGACTGTCCACATTGTGTATCACAACTTTTCCAGATCCGATTTGTGTGTCCATGTCTTTCTTTTGTTTTCTTGGAATATCTGCATCGGTTTGTATGGCAATGGCATTGCTTTGGTGAGAATATGCCAACAACAAACACAATAGGGAGGGGTTTACAATACAGATGTTGTCTTATTTATAACATAAAAATGTGTAGCCGCCGTGTTGGACTACTGCGTCTTATGAGGCAGCAGAAGAAACGTAGGAGGTTGGTATGCGTGCTATTCCGAGCTGTCGTCTCCGCCAGATTTAAAACATTGTCATTTTCTGCTCGTCCGGCACTTTGCAACAACACTACCTTGTTTCCGCAGCGACTTTCAACATGTTTCCTATAACAACATCTGACGTTTATGGTTTACGTGGCGTGAGAAAGTCACATAAACCATGTGAAATCCGATCAGAGCAGTCAGACTGAAATGCGATTTGAATAGGATTTCAAACCACATATGAATGTAGCTTGAAACGCATTTCATGTGATTTTATTTTATTTTTTTGCCGTTCATACATGCTAAATCATCAGTTTCAATCAGATATGCACAAAAATCAAATTTGGAAATACACAGAAGAGACAAGCACCACATCTTACCCCAGCAACAAAAATAAACATACGTCCCTAAGGACATAACAAGTACAAACCCGATTCCAAAAAAGTTAGGACACTGTACAAATTGTGAATAAAAAAGGAATGCAATAATTTACAAATCTCATTAACTTATATTTTATTCACAATAGAATATAGATAACATATCAAATGTTGAAAGTGAGACATTTTTAAATGTCATGCCAAATATTGGCTCATTTTGGATTTCACGAGAGTTACACATTCCAAAAAAGTTGGGACAGGTAGCAATAAGAGGCCGAAAAGTTAAATGTACATATAAGGAACAGCTGGAGGACCAATTTGCAACTTATTAGGTCAATTGGCAACATGATTGGGTATAAAAAGAGCCTCTCAGAGTGGCAGTGTCTCTCAGAAGTCAAGATGGGCAGAGGATCACCAATTCCCCCAATGCTGCGGCGAAAAATAGTGGAGCAATATCAGAAAGGAGTTTCTAAGAGATAAATTGCAAAGAGTTTGAAGTTATCATCATCTACAGTGCATAATTTCATCCAAAGATTCAGAGAATCTGGAACAATCTCTGTGCGTAAGGGACAAGGCTGGAAAACCATACTGGATGCCCGTGATCTTCGGGCCCTTAGACGGCACTACATCACATACAGGAATGCTACTGTAGTGGAAATCACAATATGGGCTCATGAATACTTCCAGAAAACATTGTCGGTGAACACAATCCACCGTGCCATTCGCCGTTGCCGGCTAAAACTCTATAGGTCAAAAAAGAAGCCATATCTAAACATGATCCAGAAGTGCAGGCGTTTTCTCTGGGCCAAGGCTCATTTAAAATGGACTGTGCCAAAGTGTCTCCTCAGTCCCCAGACGTTTGCAGACTGTTATAAAAAGAAGAGGGGATGCCACACAGTGGTAAACATGGCCTTGTCCCAACTTTTTTGAGATGTGTTGATGCCATGAAATTTAAAATCAACTTATTTTTCCCTTAAAATGATACATTTTCTCAGTTTAAACATTTGATATGTCATCTATGTTGTATTCTGAATAAAATATTGAAATTTTTAAACTTCCACATCATTGCATTCTGTTTTTATTCACAATTTGTACAGTGTCCCAACTTTTTTGGAATCGGGTTTTTGTATATGCAAGTCATCGAATTACTGCAATTAAACAGTTTGAAAGTGAGATCAAAAAACACAGCTTTGCTCTGATGATCCCTGTCAGACTTGTGAAATACACAAGGGCAGAATGTTGGCTCAGAGAGTCTGTGTATTTAATTAATCTTGTGTATAATTCATGTTTGGAACTGTGATAGACAGAGAGGTGTTGAGGTTTTTGTGTTGTGGAAGGAGCAATTGACTCTGATGAGTGCTGACAGATGAGTTGACACACCACCAACACCACCATCCTTAACTGTCTCCAGGGGTAAAACTGTCTACTACGACAATTTCACTCTCTATTTGCTCTTATGTTTAAATCAGAGGTCTTAAACAGAGGGTCTACCAATGTTTGCTTCATTTTTTTTGCAAACTGGAAATATGCCTTAAACAAAAATTCAACCTAAGCTCAGTTCAACTAAATGTAACATAGTGCTTTCCACATTCATTTATTAAGTACAATTTAAATGTAATGTACATTACATATGTCAGGGGATACTAGACTCAGAAGGTAGATGTTAGTGAATCAGTTAATAAGTAATGTAAGTAATGTAGACTATTTAGAGCTTGCAGGTGACTGAATAACTGAGTCTCTTGTTCTTTACCAGGTTGGAGATGGCACAGGGCAGTGGAGCACATATCTCGAGCATTAGCGATTTCCGATTCTTAAACGAATCGTTCTTTTGAGCCGGTTCTCAGGAAGTAACCGGTAGAGCCGGTTCAATGATCAAACTGCTTATTCAGTTAAGTAGATACAATGAACATGTCAGCCAGTGATTACAGCTTGTGATTGTAATGATTATAATATAGGGATAATATTTGACAGTTTTGTGTGTCAATCCAAAGTTGGCATCAGTCGCTCTTCTCTCTCCATCGTTTACTATCATTTTCACGCATTTTCTACTGTATGTCTCTCTTTCTGTCTCTCTCTCTTGCCCCAGACACAGCTGTTAACCCAGCGCGGTCCCCCCTGTTAGCCTTTAGCCCAGTTGTGTCTGTCTAGCAGCGCTCCTGCTGTGAAAGGGTCTAATGCAGAGCAAACAAACATGTCAACAGTACATTGACTCTGTCACACACACGCACACACATATCGGTCTGTATGATAGGAGATGCCACTCACGTACGATATCAGCAGTAAAAATAGAGATCTGTTTTGGCCTGAACCACATGTGGGACATTGCTGAGATTTATAAGCTTTAAACAATGGCTGACACTCAGATTCAGGTATTCTCAGTGGCTTGACATGGCAGACCAGCCTATAAAATCCACTTTGACCCAACAGATGGATTTGATTTTATTGCTGTTCTGAGACCTTCCGGCCTCATCTAATGCTGTTACAGGAAGAGCATGCACAACTGATCTTAGATCAGACCAAAGACACACTCCACCCAAGCCTCTGGGGAAGAGAAAGTGAGTGAGAGCAGATATGGTAAGATGTCTCTGAAAAGCTTGGCTTTGAAGTGTAATGGAAAGCATTAGTTACTTTCAGGTGTAATAAACTTGAGCCAAATGTATCGACAACAGCAAATGCCTTCTGAAAGGCTTTTAACAATGTCTGCCAAATGTCTTTCTCCTCTCTTTCTCAGTCTATTCCTCTCTCTCTGTTCATCTCTTTCCCCTGTCTCCCTGTTTATCCTTCATATCTCTTTCACTCTCTCACCAAACATCTCTAGTGGCAACTTGTCCACCCTACACACTGCAAGCGTTATAAATCACTTAAGAAGTCCAACACATATGTATCATTCTTTGTGACTTCTATTGAATTTCAGCTGTGGGGGAGGCACTTAGACGGTAGAGCCAAGAGTGCTCAATCTTCATCTACTGAGGGGGTCTCATTTTGTCAAATGCCTCTTTGGTGCCAAAATGAGACCCAGGTGCAGTGGACACTTTATTCGATTCAGTGGCAATCATTTCAAATTGTACATTTGGCTGAAGTAATCAATAAAGCAGCCATGTACTTCCGTGACCCTCAATTAGAATACATATATTTTGTTATGGCATCTCTGTTCCCGGAATCCCAGTCAAAATTGATCTCCAACACAACTTAAGTATAATGGACTGTTTTTGGATATCTAAAATAAGGTAAACAAGGTAACAAGGTAAAAATGGCTGTGCCCTGCTCTTAAAATAAGGGGGATACTTTTTAATCAACTCCATTACTCGCTATTATAACCAATTATGCCTTTCTTTTCGGAATTGGCATTTATTCTTCATTTAGCCCAATTACGCCATTTTCATGTCGAAAAAATAACAACTTCATTAAATATTAGAATTGATCAATTGACAAAGGTATCAAAATCCAACCAATGAACTTAAAAAAAGTCTTGATACATCTAGGTATTTTGCAGTTGTGCATATACCTTTATAATGAATATTTGGTAACACTTTACAATAAGGTTCATTAGTTAATATTAGTTAACTACATTAGTTAATATGAACTAATAATGAACTGCACTTATACAGCATTTAGTAATCTTTGTTAATGTTAATTTCATTATTTACTAATACATTATTAAAATCTTGTTAACATTAATGCACTGTGAACTAACACAAACAATGAAAAACTGTATTTTCATTAACTAACGTTAACGAAGAATAGTAAATACAGTAACAAATGTATTGCTCATGGTTAGTTCATGTTAGTTAATACATAAACTAATGTTTAATGAACCTTATTTTAAAGTGTTACCGATCATTTACATTTAATTTATCCATGACTTATTTTTTTGAAGGCTGTGACATTACATGGGCTAGTATTTTTTATTTTACTATTATTATTTTACAAATACTAATTTTCAAGAATCAAAACAAAACCAAGCTTAACTATTTAAGATATACTTACAGCAAAATATAAGATAAAGTAATTTAAAAAATGTAAAAGATAAAGATTGTCTCAAGTATAGAATAGCCTATATGTTGAATCATTAAGCTTTAAGTTTTTAAAATGTCAATTTTAAATACGTCAACTAAAGTATAAAAAGAATAAATACAAAAATAATTATTTCCATTGTTAATGTGTTAAGAAAATCTACTCTATTAATACATTGTAAAAGTTGATGTTTTCTTGTTTCTATGTTCATGAGAAGTCAAATAAGTTGGGCATGCTTAGAATGACTTCTTGTAGCCAGTCAAATGGTGTTTTTCACATTAAAGTCATATGTAGTTAGCAATTTTTGTGCCTTTAAATGGCAGGTTTATCTAAGTATATTTATCCACTATCCACCACTAAAATATTCAAAAACAATAGATTGAACCCGCAACCCTGAACTTTTGTGATAGCTGTCACAGACGCCGCTGAGTGGCGCTGATTCACTGCGCGTTGGGTTCCTTCTAACTTCCCTGGAGAGCAAGCAGGGATCGAGTCGGCGCAGCACAGCGCTCCAGACCTTTGCCTTTAGCACCGGCAGATCCTGCACAGAGCGCACACCGTCTCCAGCGCGGACAAACACCGTGAAAACAAGCCCAACAGGATACTACGTGGGGTGATGACTCCGTTAGAGACATTTTTAAAGCTTTTTAAACCAGAAGCGAAAGCGCTGATGTGAAGTTTCACACTGCTCTCCGTTCAGTTGAGATGAAGATCTGAGACGCTGCGAGAGAAGGAACTTTACGTGTCCGCGCACCCGGACGCCCTGCGGGAACATCGGGCGCTTTTGTGATCAGAGGACTGAACTTCTTTTCAGTATTTGTGGGTTTCTGACTCTCTCTGACATATTAGATATAGGAGGGATCATTTGGTGCGGATTGTTGAAGCCTCTCCGGTTCGTGGATGGAATAACTCATAATGGAAGGGCAATGAGACCCCTCTCTGCTGCTGGGCAATAATCCGGACCACCGCACTAACAGGTATGCAGCTTTTATTGTTTATTTTGGTTTGACAGAAATTGACACTTACATTTTACATGTGCTTAAATGTATTTTTTTCCAAAACGTAGATGTTCACAAAGATGGTATTTACTATTCCAATGAGTTAAAAATCATTGATCAGTTGAGTAAAATAAACGGGTATTGCTTGTTTTAGTGATCCATGACAGTTGCTTTAGTGAGTCATGCATTCTGATCGTGATCGGACGCGGGTCACTGAAACTTAATAGGTAGGCTATAGCCGGTGTGTAAACCCGAGAATCACCCAGGGAGCTATAAAGCTGGATTATTTTGTGTCAAGCGTGGTTAAGAAATAATACTATATAGAGTAAAAAGGGCAATGAGCTTGATGAGTTTGCGTGCGCGCGCGCGGGAGAGCCAGGGTGGGTGCTTGTCTTAGCGCATTAACAGTATATGCCATGTAAAAGTAAGGCTTACCCCTGTAAATCAGCTTACCCTGGTTGGAAACAGTAAAATTTCTTCTGTCCCAGTACACTGAGCTTGGCAGGCTGGCACGCACACAAACGGCCACCAACTCACTCAAGTGAGATGGCAAGTCCATATCATTTTGTCAGTTCCTTTCAAATAAACACCTTTTTAAAGTATCATTAATAGGCCTAAAGTGTTATTTATTTCGTAATTTTCCTATTTATAAAGTGTTTTTCATGTCATCCGTCCCAGTTCAGTGTGTTGCAGCCCTGATTTGCCTGTCTAAAAAGACACTTTGGCCCATAACCCATAAGCCAGTATTTTGCGTTTACATTAAACAATACATTAAACCAGTAAATTTATTTGCACATTTGGTAAAAAGGTTTAATTTTTAATAACTTAACTTAAATACTTAGTTTACTCCAGATGCTATTTCTCTCAGTTCATCAGTTTTCAGATCATTTAAGTTGCTGAGTTGACTCCAGAATATCTCTGATCATTTCAATTGAGCCAAGAACAATTTCTTCAGTCTTATTTGTGAGCGAATCATTCAGATCATTTATGTGAAAAATATCTAACTCAGTTTAATGATTTGTGAGATTAACGAGACCCTGTATAAGTAATGCCGGCAGACCCTCACGGACCTCTGTCGGCCACACAAACATAATAAAACATAACGTAAAGTCCAGGCCTGGTCATCTCTCGTCCTTCACTGTCGTCGCTCCTCCTTTTATGCTTCCGGAGCTCCTCCGTGAGAGACTCAAGGCCGGTGCGCCTCCCAGGTGGAGCTCATTAACTCTCGTGCCACTGGCCTCACAGCTCTCGCCCGCCCTGGTCGCCACAGAGACAAAAGTATAATAATATGTGGGCTTCACATACACTTCAAAACTTTCTTCTTTTTAAATTGTTTTTGCAGTAAATTGCACCAATCAAGATTTAGTGCTTTATAAATCATCCACATCACTTTGGAAGAGAGATAATAGACTGGAAAAAAATGAACACTGCATATAGCCATATGAATGTGTAGTTGGAACTATAATTTCCGCAGTAATTGCATTGCCTTGGCTGATGTGGTTGGCTGATATAACTCCCTTTAGGCCACAGTGCGCATTTATTCTCCTCCTAACAGAGCTGGTTATGTGTTCGCTATGAGGGAGGATGTTGTCGGGAGCAAAAGGCTTAGGAACACACAGATGCCCCGCTGATACTGGCTGCTGAAATAATCCTTTGTGAATCACCGCTGAATGTAGTAGTTTATTTGATTTGGCTCTGTTGTGTGCAGGTCCTGGATCTACTGTTAGTGTAAGAGTTGTTTAACCCGAGCACTGCATGTGCGACAGGCCTCGCTATATGCTGATAAACTCATTCTCACTCACAGGATGGATCTGAATGCTGTTGGCAATGTAAATGGTTGAAAAGGGGCAATGGTGGTGTGTCTGTCAAATGCAGTGATCTGCCCATCCTGAGACCCAGAACAAGTTTAATTAGCCTGTAGATTGACAGGAAAGAGAAAGGCAATCTATAAAAATGATTTACTAATCGTCATAGAACAGGAGGGGCAGAGAAAGAGAGAATGTGCTAATTATATTTGACTTGTACCATCTGAGGTGGAACATTTCGAGACCTTTAAGAGCCTGGTGTATTTTTAATGCCCTAAACCTGGTTTGAAATATTTGTTTCCAGTCATAATCACTCTCTTTTTCTTTAGCCTCGTGTGTCTTTCTTTCTTGCCAAGAATTTGTTCGTAATGCTAATGTTTTGTTTAGCTGCTAGTTGATGCTTTTTGTTCCCTCATTATCTCATTACCAACTTCATACACTCGAACTGCACATGTGTTGTGTGTGTTTGTGTTTATTAGGATGTTTGGCTGCATTATTGTGTGTGTTTTCACAGGCTATTAACTGTGACAAATAACTGTTACTTGTTGGAATGGCTGATGTCTGGGTCAGAGCGGGAATCTCGGGTTTCTGCAGCTGGTTTGGGTTTCAGTTAAAATGATTTGAGTGTAGTCAGCTGACCAGACCCTGTTCATTCACTCCCACTAATTTATCTAGTGTGGTGTGAATAATTCATCAAAGCGTTCACAGAGAACTAGTGTGTGTAATTATGTTTGTGCCATTGTACGTGTGTGACTATCCACTGACAGCAGCAGAATAGTTTTGAAGTGCTAAATTCACTTGCATTTACACAGAATATATATATATATATATATATATATATATATATATATATATATATATATATATATATATATATATATATATATATATATATATATATATATATATATATATAGCCCCGTTCAAAAGGTTGGGAACCATTGGTTCTTAATACTGTGTGTGTTTACCTGGATGAAAACTTTTTGAATTTGAAGATCAAGGTTAGTACTTAATTTGTCTTCCGGGAAACGTGCAAGTATCTTCTGTTGCTTCTGAAGGGCAGTACTAAATGAAAAAAAGAAGAAGATATTTCAATAAAATAAGAAAAATTTGGACACCTTCATCCTGTTCAAAAGATGGATCTCAGAATCATACAGTCACTGCTGGAAAGGGTCAAATATGCAGAAAATCCTTGAAAACTGAAGAATCTGCAGGATCTGGAGGATTTTTTTGAAGAACAGAGCTCAGTTTAACTGCTCAGAACAAATAAGAGACTCATGAACACCCATCACAAAAAAAAAAAAAAAAATCAAGTTCTGATATGCTGTTAGACTTTTTACTTGTAATTATTATTTTATTGAGCTTGGATGACACACAAATTATGCCTATTGATTCGATATACTATCATGACTTGTCATAGTTTAACATTTTCAGTTAATCAAAAATGTATTTAATTTTAAGTTCTGTTAATATAAAATACAATCTGATGACGTGTAAACGTGTTTCATTGTTTTGAGTTGTATGAACACTTCTTTTAATTTAGACAAACTTAAATTAAGTGAAACTGGGCTGGGATTTTTATTTCCCATCATGCTTTGCCCATGGCACTTGAGTGTTATATAATGTTTTTTGCACAAGATTTCACCTTACTTAAAACATTATGTTGGATCAACTTAAATAGTTGCATTCATGTTGACAATTATTAAGTTCATGTTACTTAGAAATGTGTTTTTATTGTGGCAAAAAAAACCTCTTCACCTTACTTAAAACATTATGTTGGATCAACTCAAAATATTGCTTTGAATTAATGTAATTCTCCCAATTGGCTTAAGTTAAAAATTCTAGTGGAAAACGTTAACAGTTTTTTTTTTTGTTAAACCATTGTTTTATTTTTTAGACTTTTAAGAACCAAGGGTTCCCAAACTTTTGAACGGGGTTATTTTAATAAATTCAGCTACTTTTTTGTCATGTGGACTTTATGTAAACATCTTGTAAAATATCTTAGTTTGGACAGTACTGAATAAAAAATAGCATGCATTTTGTATGATTTCTCTTATTTTGTTAAAATGTTATTATTCACATTTTCACAGATTCTGCAAGGGGTTCCCATTCTTTTTCATATATATTTGCATATATGTGTGTATTTATGTATTATGATTGGATGATTAGGTGGTTGTTTTTGAACACAAATTTTTCTTCAAATTGATTGTAAGTGTTTTACACCTGTTCTCCTCTCATAAGGTGATGAAATACTACATAACATTTGTTTGATGTGTTTGGAGTGCAATGAAAAATGAAATGAAGAAAATGATTACTTGATTCTTTACTTTATGGCGTCAGCGTCTGAATAGGAAGTTATATAAAATGAATGACTATCAACTATTAAATAAACATGACAATGCTGTCAAAACGTTGGCAGAACAGTCTGCTGTGGATCTGCAGTTTCTTGAGTGTGATGACTGTAGGTAGAATTGAGGAATTGTTCAGTTTAGTTGGCAGCTGTGATGTGTTTTTTTTTTTTTTTGGCAGACATGGTCTATAGCTATAATGAGGTACATTTTTTATGCATTAGTTTTCCGTAAATGGTGAATTTGCAAGTTTATATACATTGATATACCTTCAAAAACATGATGTAAATGGATTGATTAATCTGAATTATTTATACAAAATGTGTTGGCTTAGAAGGTAATTTCGTAATTTAGAAGAACGAACGGCGATGTTTGAAACTTCTGAATATTTATGCATGAAAGTTTGATGGCTCTCATATCGGTGATTGGTTATTTTCAGTAGATTGCTTTGTGTGCAGCTGAGCCATCTGCCAAAGTGTTGATTAATGAGAGAATAACAAAACACCAGACAGATGAAATCTGCACCTTCACAAAAACAAACACTATCAACCTCACCCTACATTATGATCCCATCAGGAATCACTCAGAGATGATCTCCCAATGGGAAAATAAGGGCAGTGTTGACCACAGCTTCACTCCTCACCTCAAGAGTTCACCAGACCTTGGCTGAGAGATAGAGAGCACTTTATTACTGCAGTCTTGCCCTCCTTTCTTTCATTCAGTCATCATTTCTGTCTCACAGGACAAGATTAACATTACTGTCATGACACAGCCTCTGCAGGAATCAAGAGATAGAGAGAAAGAAAGTAATAGAGAGTAAGTGACCCCCAGTGTTTCCCGAGGTGAACCATATAAATGGATGACTTGCTCAGTCACAGGGTGAGCTGGGTGGAGAGGTTGTGTATAAGCATGTGTGTGTGTTTGTAGGTTGAAGTATTTATTTGTTGAAAGAATCTTTATTTTCCAGTCAGAGACAGCGAAATAAGTGCCTAAGAAAAGAACAGGTAAACAAATAAAATAGAAATACCCAAAGGAGAAAGCTACTCTTTATGCTCTGGAGACTTGATGGAGTTCTCAGTTCTGCTTCATTTAAGTATCAACTTTATCCAAAGTGTTTCTTCTAAGACAGAAACAAAAATAGATGCAGATGCAGCATATATATATATATAGTAAGAGCTTAGATCTTTAAAATGAAAGAGGATAGCGTCGCTTAGATAGATTTGGTCTTGGGAGAATTCGATGAGAAATAATTGTGAAATATCTAACATTTCATTGCAGATTTTGGTATCTTGGCACAGTGATGTATCGATCAGCACACCTTACGTTCCTACATCTGTCAAGTGTGTTATCACTGACTGGACGCATCTGTACACTTGTGATCTAGTTTGTGTTTGAGCGTGTGTCAGTATCATAGCGGGTTGGTGTATATGGTGCTTCTGGCTGAGTTTCACTCTAAGGGTCCCTGATGTCGTGGCTACTGATCTTGTCTGCCAGAATTCAGGCAAAACAAGCACCTCTGAGCCTAATTACACCCAAACCACTGTCTGATGTGAATTTTCACATAGCACACATGCACACACACACCTTGCGGATCAGCCAGAATGAAAGCAAACAGTGGTGAAGGCTTGCTGAAGGATGTTGCATAAGAACGGATCCACCTTTGAGGTTTATTTTGGGACAAAAACGTATGGGTGTGACGGCCATAAATCATTCAGGTTTTTGCTGGACTAATCTGGACTCAGTCAAACTATAATAAATAGCAAACTAGCTAACAGGGAATGTTATTAGAACTTAAGCTTACGTTCTGGCATGGTTCTCTCAAAGTTATGAGCAAACATTCTTCCAGTAACACTAATAGAATGCTTATTCAGAGTTATTTGGTCTAAATTTTAGCACAAAAACATTATTTATACATTGTTCATGGAATTTTAATTTTTTTTCTGAAGCATTTTAGTTGGATATTTAGTTTAGTTTATTTTTTTAGTTGGAATTGGAAAAATGTTTAGTTTAAGTGTTACTGATTGTTTCAGAATGTTCAGAAATAACATTCCCATAAATAATGTTGTGGGAATGTTAGCAAAACGTTCTTAGAACATATTTTTGTTATCTGCAAAGGAAGCGACCCACTTTACCTCTCTTTCTAACTTGTTTTTTTGCTATAATACTGCATTGTTTCATTCTTTATGTTTTCCCTATTTTCTTTCTTATCTTTCTCCCAATCCTGTTCTCTCCTCTCATGTATGTTGGTGTGAGACAGCTTTCACTCAGAACAATTTGTTTTCAGTGAACCACTAGGTTTTCTCTTTGTCTCTTACTGTGTGTAGTTTTTCATTTTCTCTTTCTGTCTTTTCTCTGTTGTGAGGGTGTTATGGGAATTCATGCTGGAAAGAGGACTTTCTGCTTCAGGTCTGAAAAAACAATGAATATCATCAAAAAAATTTTCTCTCATCTTCTTTTTTCCCTTTACATTGAGAGTTTTGCACTCTTTTTTCTTGTGTGTGCATAATTCCAAATGAATAATCAGATATTTTTAGCTATATCAGTAGAAACATCACTGCATGCTTGGGCAATTTTAGTTAAGTGAGTTCTGGCATTTCAGTTCATTAATTACAAACACAAAATTGCTTTTATCTCTTGATCTGGACTTAATTAACAAATCACTTGATTCATTGTTTGATGCCTGCCTCATTTAAAGTGACTCACATTACATCTAATGCCAATGTGCTGAAATCCCCTGAGGAACTTGAGGTTAGGGTTCTTAATTAAAGGCAGAATGGAGATAAACTGGGGCTTGAACCTGCAACCTTTATGTCAGCATCATAGATCCTTAACCATTCCGCTTCCAACATCCTTTCCTTAGAACTAAAAGCTCTAGTAATTTAGCTCATCTATCTTCATGTTTATGTGTAGACGCTCTGATGTCATTAGATTTTGTCGATGTGACTTGGGTTAGGATTTGAGTTCAGACAACTTAATTTATTTTATTCTATATCTGAATGTATGCAGATATATAACATTCTGGGGTTGAGTGACTCAAGCTCAGGGTCGTTCCGCAGAGGGTTCTCATGATTATCAGCCTATAATTACACTGATGAAAGATCATCACTGCAGACCTAACAGATGCTGGGAATCAAAAGTATCGGTTATGCCCAGCTGCCCAAAAAAAATTATAGACTAAAAGATTTTTATTATTTTATTTTATTTTTGTTCCCGGTCAGTCTTTTGCTATGGTGGAATGTATGTCTCTTTGAAGGTTTGTTGATTTGCAACAAAGAGCATGGTGAAGTTACACTGTAAAAAATTATTTTCATGATTTGTTATAACAACATTTTTTCTTTTGCCAAATCAACTTCAGTAATTAATGTGGTTCAGATAACACAGGGGTAGGCAAGTTTGGTCCTAGAGAGCTGCTGTCCTGCAGAGTTTAGCTCCAACCCTAAAAAAACCCTTCAGCTGCCTATAGCCTTAGTAATCCTGAAGAGTTTGATTAGCTTGTTCAGGTGTGTTTGATTAAGGTTGGAGCTTAACTCAGCAGGACAGCGGCTCTCTAGGACCGAACTCGCCTACCCCTGAGATAACATAATATTTTTTGAGTTTCTGTTGATTAAATCAATTGTATGAACTAAAATTTTGGATTTCAATGAACTCAAAATTTTAAAGGTGCCCTAGAACTTCTTTTCAAAAGATTTAATATAAGTCTAAGGTGTCCCCTGAATGTGTCTGTGAAGTTTCAGCTCAAAATACCCCACAGATTTTTTTTAATTAATTTTTTTAACTGCCTATTTTGGTGCATCATTAACTATGCACTGATATATAGGTTGCGGCCCCTTTAATTCTCGTGCTCCCCCTCCCCTGGAGCTCGCACTTGCCTTGAACAGCATAAACACAGTTTACACATCTAATATAACCCTCAAAATGGATCTTTACAAAATGTTCGTCATGCATGCTGCTTGCATACATCGGATCATGTGAGTATTGTATTTATTTGGATGTATTACATTTGATTCTGAATGAGTTTGATGGTGCTGCGTGGCTAAAGCTAACTTTACACACTGTTGGAGGGATTTATAAAGAATGAAGTTGTGTTTATGCATTATACAGACTGCAAGTGTTTAAAAATGAAAATAGCGACGGCTCTTGTCTCCGTGAATACAGTAATAAAATTAAACCACATTTAACAGTACATTAGCAACATGCTAACAAAACATTTAGAAAGACAATTTACAAATATCACTAAAAATATCATGGATCGTGTCAGTTATTATTGCTCCATCTGCCTTTTTTCGCTATTGTTCTTGCTTGTTTACCTCGTCTGATGATTCAGCTGTGCTCATCCAGACGTTCTGCCCAACTGTTACGTAACAGTCGGTGTTATGTTGAGATTCGCCTGTTCTTCTGAGGTCTTTTAAACAAATGAGATTTATATAAGAAGGAGGAAACAATGGAGTTTGAGACTAAGTGTCTTTTCCATGTACTGAACTCTTGTTATTTAACTATGCCAATATAAATTCAATATTTAATTCTAGGGCACCTTTAAGGCAACCAGATAACTTACTTTTTTAAGTTAAACCAACAATTCTTTTTTACAGTGTATATGCAGTGCTTGAAATGGGCTGGTGCACTTCTCTATAGCCCCGTTTCCACCGCAGGAACTTTACCCAGGAACTAGGGACTTTGGGCTGGTACTCGGTGTGTTTCCACCGCAGGAACCAGGAACTAAATAAAGTTCCGGGTAAAATTTCCCCCTCAGAAAAGTCCCTGATGGCGAGGTGGTACTTTTTCAAAGTTCAAGAACTTTCGGGGGTGGGACTAGGCGCTGAACATGCTGATTTGTCAGATTCACGCCACATTTGATTGGTCAACTCCACGCAGCAGTAAATCGGTTATGCGAGCTTGGGATTGTGCACACTGGAAAACAATGCCGAGAGATGTTGAAAAAACTAAAGCAAGATTACAAGAAAATAAAGGATCACAACAAGAGAAGTGGTTCCGATCGGCGTACTAACAAGTGGTTTGACCGCCTGGATGCATTGCTAGGACACAGACCGTCCTTTTCTGGTTCAGCGGTGACAAAAGACTCCGCTACTGCATTGTTGGAAGCCATGCCGGAATCCGATGAACAGTGGGTTGAAGGTAAATAAATATATGTATATATCACATCTAAATGATATCGTCTTAAAGTCGTTGTAGTAAAAAAAAAATCAATCTAACCTTTTTACACCATGTTTTTCCAGACGAAACGAGTGGTCTGACAATGACAGGAAGAAACAGTCACGCGCAGTACTATGTCACCGGACAAATTAGCCTAATCTTCACGGTACTTTAGACCGCGTGGAAACGCAGAGGGCAACAGGTCTGGGGGGGGACAAAAAGTTCCTGGTGCAATTGTTCCGGGTAATTTCGGTGGAAACGCGGCTTAGTTTTACCTTTAGCCTACCGCCAGTTTTCATTGTGTACCAGCACCTCTGACATGTTGCATGTACGGAAGCCCGCTGCGCCCTCCCTTCTTCAGGAACGCGTTTTGAACTGAGCATTGGGAGTACCGGCACTTTTATTTTTCCACTTCAAGCACTGGTTATATGGATCTGTAATGTGGCCAAATGCTACTTCTTTGTCAAGCAGTTACTGTATAGAATATTAGTTGGCACCTTGGTATTTCTGTCAACCAATCAGAATCAAGCTTTCAAACATTCTGTCACTGTTCTTAAGAACTATATTAAGTAAATAGCCTCCAAGTTGTCTCCCCCCTCCCCCCTAAACTCTGTGGTTTGATTTTGTATGAGAATCAAGTCACAGAGTTGACAAGCTGTTGCAAGATCCCTACAAATCTCCATAGACAATTTCTCATTCTAATTTGACACACCATATTTACCGCCATAGAGTTACATGGTGTGTGTGTGGGTAGTTTAAGCTCTCTGAAATGAATTTGGACGCTGCAGTACTCTGACGTTGCTCAGATCCCTGGGCAGAGTGAGACGATATCCCATCATCCACTGCTCTCAGGCTTCACAGCGCATCTGCAGCCGTTTGATAAAACCTCCATGTATCTTTCCAGTCTTTTCTGATTCTCTGACATGTCACACAGCAAGACTTGCTTTGACTTCACTCTGACTAGAGCGCTCACGCACATCAACAGAAAGAGCACCAGAGGAAATGGAGAAACATTTTTTTCCCCCGTTGTCTGTCTTCCATTCGTCTGGTGAGTCGCTGAGAAGGTTTGTTGGATGGCCTACAGCTATAGTGACATGACAGTGTGTACATCATATAATATCAGCTCTAAAAAATCTGGTCTGCGGTCAGAATCGGGAAAAACAATGACAATTGACTAGACAAAGTCTATTTTAATTTGGAACGGCCTTGTAATTTTCTGTTGAAGGGCTGTAAAATATTTAGAGGCCATGTTATTATTGTGTGAAATTCTTAAATTTGAATATTGAAATGATAATGTATTTAAATATAATAATTCATATTTTTATGATAGATCTTAATATTTGAAGATTGGAAGTCTTGCCCTAGGACAAGAGTAAAATAATTACATCTACCTTAAAATCATTTGAAATGTATAGCAAAATAAATAATGAAGGCATGATAAAAAATTTCCAAGTCCATTTTAATTTGATAAATGTGTGTATAAAGAGTGTAATTTAAGATGTTCTCTGTAAGAGGTGCTCATGTAGCGTAGTCAGTCTTATAATGAGGCTAAATGCTGACGTATTGGCATCTTAGTGTTTCAAGACTAATGCAGATACATTTTTAATTTCCTGTCTACAATGGCCAACTTCCTGCTTCCTTGATTTTAAGGGCACTTAGGGAGTCTTCCTCATGAAAACACACAGAACACCCCCTACACCCATTCATTTCAACTTTTAAAACCTGAATTTTTTATATACTACTGTTGCCAGTCGTAACACATTTCTTTGCTCACACACACACACACACACACACACACACACACACACACACACACACACACACACACACACACACACACACACACACACACACACACACACACACACACACACACACACACACACATGGACACACATTTGGGTGGACTTGCGGCCAAACCCAACTCATTAATTGATGCATGAATCCCTGCTGGAGAGCTGCTATCTCCTCCTTCTTCTCCAGCACTCTCTCTGTCTTCACTTTTTTTTTTTTTTTTTGTTGGGGTGTGTTCATCAGGGAGGTCGCAGAGGAAGAGATGGAAAATAGGTTTCGGCTGCACTCAAAAAGGACAGATTTGAGGAATGGAAAGGGAGGGTGAAGGCAAGAGTTTTAAGCTTTTAGTGGATTTAGTTCAGGAGTGAGACTGAAAAGGAGAGGACAGTATGTAGCAACGCTTCAGTGCGTTAGCTAGCCCCTCTCTCTCTTTCAGCACTCACACTATCTCAGTTTTTCAATTCAATGTTCTTTATGGCCATGGCTGGCTTCCAGACAGTATTGTCAAGCACTCAGTCAATACAGGAACAGTGTTTGAAGGGAAAACAGAAAACAGTTAGTAAACTATATCATCAACAATGGACGGTGGGTGGAGATCATAGAGTTGAGTAAAAAGAAACGCTGATTTTTTTTTTTTTTTTTAGATTTAATTTTACTAAATTAATAAAAAATTATTTTAGTTAATAATAAATTACAAAATGCATTAATGGTAAATATATAATATAGTAGATATAATATCTACAATAATAGTATAGGGCTATGTATTGGCACCCTTGCTAAATATGATCAAAGAAGGCTGTGAAAATAAATCTGTTGAAAATAAATGTTTTTGATCTTTCATAAAAAAAAAAATAATAATAATAATAATAAAAATCTTACCTTTCATTGAAGTAAATGTGGGGGGGAAATCACATTTTGGAATTAATGTTTTTTTCTAATACACATTGACCACAATTATTGGTACCCCTAGAAAGTCTTGTAAGTAAATTCTGAAGTATATTCCCATTCATATTTACAATTTTAGGACACCAGGGTGAGGGACATGAAAATATCCAGCCATGATGTTTCACAGGAGTATATGAGGTTACACAATGGCTAAATTCCCTTATCATTCATCACAATGGGTAAAACCAAAAAATATAGTTCTGATGTGCAGCAAAAGATTGTTCAGCTTCACAAAATAGAAAGTGGCCATAAGAAAATAGCTAAAGTATTGAAAATTCCCATTTCCACCAAAAGGGCAATAATTAAGAAGTTTCAATCAATAGGAAATGTCACAAATCTGCCTGGAAGAGGACGTGTGTCCATATCGTCCTAAGGCACAGTAAGGAGGAGTGTTTGAGCAGCCAAAGACTCTCCAAGAATCACAGCTGGAGAATTGCAGAAAATACTTTTGGTGCCAGAAATCCTAAAAAAATAACAAATAGCACCAACATCACCACAAGTTGTGCGGGAGGGTTTCAAGAAAAAAACTACTCTCATCCAAAAACAAACTCCAGCATATTCAGTTGTCAGACACTACTAGAACTTCAAATGGGACCAGTTTGCATGGTCAGATGAAAAAAAAAAAAAAAAAAAAAAAGCTTTATGGCAGCAAACCCACAAGCTGGGTTTTGTGCACACGGGGATAAAAAACATACCCCATGTGTATGAGTAAATAAACTGCTGGATCTTAATTGTTATGGGCCTACAGTATTTCTTTGCTGGAGGTCCTGGACCTCTTGTTCAGATAGGTACATGGCATCATGGATTCTATCAAATACTAACAGATAAAAAATCAAAACTTGACAGCCTCTGCTAGAAATCTTATGTCATGGTTGAATCTTCCATCAGGACAATGATACAAAACAAAACACAAAAATGGGTCACTGAGCACAAAATGAAGATTCTGCCATGACCATTCCAGACCCCTGACCTGAACCCTATAGAAAATTGAAGAGGAGAGTGTATCAACATGAGAATTTGAAGGAGAGAATCTGTATGAAGGAATGGTCTCTGATCTCTTGTCAGGTGTTCTCCAAACACATCAGGAATTTTAGGAGAAAACTCAGAGCTGTTATCTTGCCAAAAGGAGGCCAGTGTGGATTAGAGAAAAACATTGATTTCATAATGAGATTCTTCTTTCCATTTTGAATTTTTTTAAAGGTGCCCTAGAATTAAAAATTGAATTTACCTCAGCATAGTTGAATAAAAAGAGTTCAGTACATGGAAATGACATACAGTGAGTCTCAAACTCCATTGTTTCCTCCTTCTCATATAAATCTCATTTGTTTAAAAGACCTCAGAAGAACAGGAGAATCTCAACATAACACCGACTGTTACGTAACAGTTGGGGTGTACGCCCCCAATATTTGCATATGCCAGCCCATGTTCCCAACATTATGAAAGGCATTAGACAAGGGCAGCCAGTTAACGTCTGGATGTGCACAGCTGAATCAACAGACTAGGTAAGCAAGCAAGGAAAACAGCGAAAAATGGCAGATGGAGCAATAATAACTGACATGATTCATGATAACATGATATTTTTAGTGATATTTGTAAACTATCTTTCTAAATGTTTCGTTAGCATGTTGCTAATGTACTGTTAAATGTGGTTAAAGTTACCATTGTTTCTTACTGTGTTCACGGAGACAAGAGCCGTCGCTATTTTCATTTTTTAAACACTTGCAGTCTGTATAATTCATAAACACAACTTCATTCTTTATAAATCTCTCCAACAGTGTGTAATGTTAGCTTTAGCCACAGAGCACCATCAAACTCATTCAGAATCAAATGTAAACATCCAAATAAACACTGTACGCAGGAATTAGACATGCTGCACGACGAACACTTTGTAAAGATCCATTTTGAGGGTTATATTAGCTGTGCGAACTTTGTTTATGCTGTTCAAGGCAAGCGCGAACTCCGTGGGCGGAGAGCATGAGCATTTAAAGGGGCCGCAGCGTGAATCGGCTCATATTTAATGATGCCCCAAAAATGGCAGTTAAAAAAAATAATAAAAAAAAAATCTATGGGGTATTTTGAGCTGAAACTTTACAGTTCAGGGGACACCTTAGACTTATATTACATCTTGTAAAAAAAAAAGTTCAATGGCACCTTTAATAAAAGGTGAAAAGGATTAACAAAGCAGATGTAGTTTTACAGGCTTCTTTGTTCATATTTACCAAGGATGCCAATAATTTTGACCAGGACTGTATATACTGTATATATTTTTAATTCAATTTAATATAAAATGCCAATGAAAAAAATATATCCTGTTTCATGTATGTTACTAAAGGCATTTTTTTTTTTTTTTTTTTTTACAGTGCATGTATATTATACTAAAGCAAATTATTAAAATATTATCTGCAAAAATATTAACTTGATTAATTTGACAGCGTTTTTTCATGATTTCCCACCATTCGTCGGAATGAAATCAAATTGGACAAATGTGTTAACATTATTTTATGTTCATAAGTTTTAATTAATATCCTGAGATAACATAACCTGATAACCCCCCCCCCCCAAAAAAAAAAAAAAAAATATATATATATATATATATATATATATATATATATATATATATATATATATATATATATATATATATATATATATATATATATATATAGAAAACAAATCCTCTCAGATTTTTAACAGTCCTCGAATTTTGCATTTGCAAACCCCTGGTGGTCTTTGAAAACCCCTGGTCTGTTCAATGCTTTACTCATCTAGCACAATTATGTCTTGAATTATCTTCATTTGGGGATTTTTCTTAGCTAATATGAACATATGCCAATAATTGTCATTTTCCATTTTATTAATTTTTTTAATCCATTGAGCCCTATATCTAATATAAAAAATCACTCAGGCATACAGAAACATCTAAAAAACTATTCAAACTAGCTATCAAAGTAAATTATTTTCCCCTCTGCTCTAGAGGATGTATATTATTGGAATATAAATGTACTGCAGTGCTTGCATAAGACTCTCCCCTGGAGGCAATTGTTTATTTTAAAGTCATTTAAAAAAAACGTGGTATAAGCCTGAAAAGTTTCTCAAAGTATTTCTCATTGTGGATCAGTCTCAGCTTTAACAGTCTTGAACTGACTCTTTTAGAACTCGCGATCTATCCACTCTCTTTCTTTCGTACACAGTGTTTAGTATACACATTTCCTCCTCTCCTGTCTTATTGGTTTGGAAGGACATGAGGGTGAGTAAATAATGATAGAATTTTAATTTTTGGGTGAACTATCCCTTCAAGTTATATTGGGGAACAAATTAGCTTTTGATATTGTTTTTCTCTTGCCTTTATTTGCATACAAGACTTTGTGATAGTTTAAAGACCCCCCTGTGGTGAAAATCAAGTTTTTAATGTTGTTTATATGTCTATGTGGTGTTTTTTAATATGCTTTAAGACAAATCATGTGCAAATTCATAAGTCAACATCATTGCTGAGTATTTTATGTTTAAAACTGCAGGGAAAAAAAGACTTGTCCTGGACCTGCTGTTTAAAATCACTGGTGTTTGTAACGTCACAGACTACTTTGTAACCAATCAAGACAACGTGCCAGTGGGCTTTAGCATATCATTAACTATGACTGATCTGAAGTAGGAGAGTCTCGAGAGAAGCCAGGTTATCTCAGTATATTTTCTGTTGATATGAAAAATTGTGTAGATTTAGCAATATAGTGAGTCTATGATGTATATTATGATGTTATGATAAACTATATGCCTTTCTCCACTGACGTTCTGAGTTGTCTTTAACAACTGTTTGTAAGGATACTGATTGTTAGAAGGCAGCTGTCTGATTCTGACATGTCAAACGGGAACATTGTTTGTGTAACATTAGCAACACATTATTAGCTGTTTGATAACATAGCCAAGCAAAAGGCTAATCATATTAATTACTGTGTCCGACAGAACCGTCTCAAGGACTGTGCCAAGTGTGCGAGCACATGAGGCCTCGCGCCTAAGTGACAGCTGACTTGATGTAAAGTCAATAAAGTTCATGTTTTTGTCCTTCAAAATATTTTAATACTATAAAACATAGCTAAACAATATTGCTCTGAGCATGTGCGTGTGACTGTGATTCATGTGCATATGTCAGTCAGAGTGTCCTCGCATGCCAAGTTCTGAGAAAGCTTTATTCAGTCCATTATAAATTCTGATTTTGGCAGGTTCTGGAATGGGTAAAACCATAGATATTACCTGATAAGTTCAAGTAAATATGCTGGAAATCCATCCGTGCTCATTCAAGGATATGCATTTATTGCATGTACGGAGAAGGCACGGGCCTGCAGGATTTCATCAGACGGTCCTCACAAAGGGGTTTTTATTTAAAGGGTTAGTTCACCCAAAAATTAAAAAATAGTTCTACCTTAATATTATAAAGCGGCGAGAATATTTTTGTACGCTGAAATACAAAATAGTGGCTTTTCAACAATATAGTGATGGGCCGATTTCAAAACACTGCTTCGGAGCTTTACGAATTGAATCAGTGACTCGGATCTGCTATCAAACGGCTAAACTACTGAAATCACGTGACTTTGGTGCTCCGAATCACTGATTCAATTCGTAAAGCTCTGAAGCAGTGTTTTGAAATCGGCCCATAACTATATTGTTGAAAAGTCGTTATTTTATTTTTTTGGTGCACAAAAATATTTTCGTCACTTTATAATATTAAGGTAGAACTACTGAACTCACATGAACTGTTTTAAATGTTTTTAGTACCTTTATGGATCTTGAGAGAGGAAAATGTCATTGCTGTGAATGGAGGCCTCACTGAGCCATCGGAGTTAATCAAAAATATCTTAATTTGTGTTCCGAAGATGAGTGAAGGCCTTATAGGTGTGGAACGACATGAGGGTGAGTAATAAATGACATTATTTTCATTTTTGGGTGAACTAACCCTTTAACGTTATGAAGTTGAATAAGCATATATAGCTTAACTGTTACGCACCTTTCGGACCATCACTGAGAGTAGCGGTACCACAGAACGAATGTAGCTCTATCTCTAGACGTTTTAAATGTTTTTAAATCTGAAAACTCCAAATAGCAACAAATTTGTCAGACATCCATTTAGTGCATGTTCACAGAGGAAAACTGCTGAAAACAGCATAGCTTGATCTCTCGATACTGTCTGTTTTACTGAGAAATCGCTTCAGGTGATTCAGTGAGAGAGCAGTCCAGACGAATGCGAGTGGATTCAGACCGTTTTGCAAAGACGTTTTACCTATTCATAATTTAGAACACAATTTAAGCGTCAAAAATATGTGAGCAGTTCAGTTACACAGCTGTTAAACTGAATATATGAAGCGAAGCAAGGTTTTTTTCTTAAATATCCACAACACAAACAATGAATTGCTCATCACTATGCAACAGTAGACCCTCTGAGCTGGCGTGAGTGAATGGAGGCGGGGCTAATTTGCATATTAATTGATCAATGTATATTAAATGAGGCAAGGCTGCACTGTAAAAAAAAATCCCAGTAAAATTTACGGTAAAAAACCAGCACCTGTGGTTGCCAGAACTTTACCGCAAAAAATACAGTAGCAACGTAAAAAAAAAAAATCTGTTAAATTTACGGTAAAATAACATATTTCATTAACTGATATAATGTTAATTTACCAACCTAATGAAGTACTAATATCTGTTTTGTACCTTTATAATACACTGACAGTCACCAAACACAGTGGTGATAAGAGTCACATGATGAATCAAAGTTCGTCACAAGCTGAGAAGGAGAACACTAACATATAGAAGGTGCACAGTGTCATTCACACACACACTAAACACCATCATGGTAACATGCATGAAATTTTAAAAATGCAATAAACATTAATTTAACAACATTAGATGTAACATAAAACCCTAATGTACATAACTGATTAGAAAAAAAGAAAAAAACTAAGAAGAAAGAGTTATTTCAACGAAAATATATCAAATGTGAAGTGTCACGCAGGGAATTGTGGGAATAAATTTTACAATTAATTGTTATTTTTCACTTCCAAAAACTGTGAATTTAATGGTATGTTACCGTAAAATTACATTAAATGTACCGTTAGATCTATTACAGTTATTCACCGTATATAGTATGGAAACTTTCTGTAAACCAATTGACAGTTTTTCACCGCAGCATTTTTTCAGTCTTTTACTGTTAAAATCACGGTCATTCTTTTACAGTGTGTAGAGTTAGATTCAAGCTATTTTAAGGCATGAACATTTTTTCACTGGAATTTTTTTTAAATATGTAATTTTGGTGATCAAAGATGAGTTTTAAGGTAAAATAAATGACCACAGGGGGACTTTAAAAGAAAAGTTAGTCAAATTAGGTTACTTCATTTTCATTTTAGGTATTTTTTTTATGTAAGTAATTAGTCATTTGTACTGGAATGCATTTTTAAAATAGCCCTCCCAAGTCTATTCTCTTTCCACTTCTGTTGAACACATCCTCTCTCTCTCTCTGCCTCTCAAACTCACTCTCTATCTTTCTCTGCAGCTTCACTTGTGTTTTTGCAGTTAACTTCCAATGGACCTAACAGTTATCAAAAACGCTCTGAAGTAAAGGCCTCCCAAATCCATAATGTGCTCTAAGCCAAAAGGGGTCATAAAACATTGATTTGGCCACATTTTTCAGAAGAAGGTGTCAAGCGTTGCTTTTTCTCCAACTGCACAGACAGCTTACCATACAAAACTGCTCCAGGGGCCATTGCCGGGAAAGAAAGAGAGGGAGCGAGAGAGAAAGAGGGATGAGAACTGACTGAGCGCATCAGAAAGATTCCATTAGAGGATCATCTGTGATCAAAGACATCTCGCCAACAGATACTTAGTCACGATTGGATTCATTAAAACAGGGCAGACCAGTTAATCAATGCGGATCAGGAGGAGTCCTCATTTATCTGAGGATAGAGCGTATGAAATGAGAAAGGCATTAAATTACAATTTGAACTCAAAGTGTCCAATTTACTAACGCATTTGGATGTATTATAAAGATCACATCATGTTACTCCTCACTGATAATTATGTCA
Source organism: Chanodichthys erythropterus (assembly GCF_024489055.1). NCBI lineage: Eukaryota > Metazoa > Chordata > Actinopteri > Cypriniformes > Xenocyprididae > Chanodichthys > Chanodichthys erythropterus. The sequence continues at coordinate 20,138,676 of NC_090229.1, forward strand.
TTAAAGAAATTACATTTCTGACAGTAAGTAATAGTATAAATCACATTTCATTGGTTAAATATCTATCTATCTATCTATCTATCTATCTATCTATCTATCTATCTATCTATCTATCTATCTATCTATCTATCTATCTATCTATCTATCTATCTATCTATCTATCTATCTATCTATCTATCTATCTATCTATCTATCTATCTATCTATCTATCTATCTATCTATCTATCTATCTATCTATCTATCTATCTATCTATCTATCTAAATCTCAGCTCCAATCTGAGGGATGAATCAAAATTACTTTTGTGAAAATCAACAGTTTGCCACAGGTTTTGACGTCAAAGGCATAGTTCACCCAAAAATGAAAATTCTGTCATCATTTACTCATCCTTATGTTGTTCCAAACCTGAGTTTCAGTTGACGGTAGCCATTGACTTTTCCTACTATGGAAGTGGCTACCTTCAACTGTCTAGTTATAAACATTCTTCAAAATATATTTACTTGTGTTCAGCAGATAAAAGAAATTTATACAGGTTTGGAACAACTGAGTAAATGATGATAGATTTTTTTTATTTTTGAGTGAACTATCCCTTTAAGTTGTATTCAGCTCTGAATAGTCCTAAATAGTAGTATTATATTGTGTTATTTATAGGTTTGCAAATTTTAAGACATACATATAAGAAAGCATAATCATTTTCCCACAGTGTCTTATAATGATTATGTCCAGGGATAAATGCTTTTCTACTGTATATCACACACATTGTTACAAAACTCTGTAAATGTATTCAGTATTAAAGGTGCCATCGAATGGAAAATTGAATTTACCTTGGCAAAGTTGAATAACAAGAGTTCAGTACATGGAAATGACATATAGTGAGTCTCAAACTCCATTGTTTCCTCCTTCTTATGTAAATCTCATTTGTTTAAAAGACCTCCGAAGAACAGGCGAATCTCAACATAACACCGACTGTTACGTAACAGTCAGGAACATTAATATGTACGCCCCCAATATTTGCATATGCCAGCTCATGTTCAAGGCATTAGACAAGGGCAGCCAGTATTAACGTCTGGATCTGTGCACAGCTGAATCATCAGACTAGGTAAACAAGCAAGAACAATAGCGAAAAATGGCAGATGGAGCGATAATAACTGACATGATCCATGATATCATGATATTTTTAGTGATATTTGTAAATCGTCTTTCTAAATGTTTCGTTAGCATGTTGCTAATGTACTGTTAAATGTGGTTAAAGTTACAGTCGTTTATTACTGTATTCACGGAGACAAGAGCGATTGCTATTTCTGTATAATGCATAAACACAACTTCATTCTTTATAAATCTCTCCAACAGTGTGTAATGTTAGCTTTAGCCACGGAGCACTATCAAACTCGTTCAGAATCAAATGTAAACATCCAAATAAATACAATACTCACATGATCTGATGTATGCATGCAGCATGCATGACGAACACTTCGTAAAGGTCCATTTTGAGGGTTATATTAGCTGTGTGAACTTTGTTTATGCTGTTTAAGGCAAGCGTGAGCTCCGGGGGCAGCGAGCGTGAGGAGTTAAAAGGGCCGCAGCCTGAATCAGTGCATAGTTAATGATGCCCCAAAATAGGCAGTTAAAAAAATTAATTTAAAAAAATCTATGGGGTATTTTGAGCTGAAACTTCTCAGACACATTCAGAGGACACATTAGACTTATATTACATCTTGTAAAAAAAAACGTTCGATGGCACCTTTAACAGTTTTCAATAGGTAATAATAACCTGGTATTGTCAGCTAGAAACATTTACCTACTGTAAATGTAAATGTAGGTTCTATACACAAGCGCTAAAATATTTGTTGTTGTTGGACCACAAGAGCATGTTAAATAAGCTAAACAAGCATTGGATGATTTAGTCAGTTTGATTTAGCAAAAAGAATTTAGGTTTAGCTGGCCGTACAATGTTTATGTGCTTTCTTGTTCCTTACAGAGTGTTTAATATTAATGAGTGAATCAGAGTTATATCTCTGGTCACATCTGAACAATTTTCATGTTGCATTACTCACAGAATTTCAACATATATCCCTAAATAACCCTCTAGTACAGAGCTGAGCCCTACAGCAAGAGAAGTGTTTGTAGATTACTTCTAATGCTGTTAAAAGCAATAACTGTTGGGTGAAAGCAGGACAGCACATTTTCTCATAAATGAGGAGAGTAAAAATGTTACTGTGCAAAGAAGAGAAGCTCAAAGAAGCAAATGAAGAGGCTGGACCAGACCACCGCCCAGCTGTGCGCTGCTGTTTGGGTTGCCAGATTGAGTGTCTACAGTGCCAGTTTGGGTTGCCAGATTGGGCAGGTGGTGGTGAGAATCCTTTTTTCATGGGTGGATTATGCCCTTGTGTGCCCCCCTATGTATCTGTCTGGAACAGGATACGACAGCACATGAGCGCATGGATAGAACAGCCTCACACAGATATACTCCATTATACTGCTGAAAATCAATTATCATTTAGCAGACGGAAAACTGCTAGTAATGTAATGTTTTTAAGACAGGACTCTTTGCATGCAGTTTTTTCATTCAACCTATAATTCTGATTGGGTACATGAACTGAAACTAGGCCTCAGTCATATAACAAAAGAAGAAGAATTTTGTGCGTATTGTTCATAAATTCATTCTCATGTAGAAAGGTTTTTACATACAAATGAGAATGAGGCCTAGGGATGTTTCACTAAAAAGAACTGGCTCATATAAGAGTTATTTGTTCAGGAATTAGACTGCACCGGGTTGCATTGTATGTTCTGGATTTACTAAATAGAACCAGAATTTACATTCATATTTTTTCATATATAAATCTGGGGTGGCAGATGGGGTGGCAATGCTTTTTCTTAGGGTGGCAGTTGCCATGCCGGTAGATCAGCCCCTTTCGCACTGTCTGTGTCATACTAAGTAAGTAGTACAGGAAATTCTGTCAAAGTATTTTCATTATGGTGTTCTGTTCTCATCAGTGAAGAAATTCACATGAGAGAGCCGTTAATGGAACCGACCATAATTGGAACTGGCTCTGAATAACAAAAGGGTTTGCAACCCTATTGAGGTCCATTGTACTTTGGATTCGTGACTGGTGGTTTTTGGTTAGTGATTTGAGTACTTGTTGTGTAGCCGGCGAAACAGAGGGTAAGCCAGATATATTTCTGAATGTTGCATCATCATATCAGCCAGAGGATATTGCACAAAATGACACTTTGCGTTTCAGGAGGGCAACTGTCTTATTATTCACCATCTTATTTAAATAAAATAAGAGATTCTGTGTCACAGGTGAAGTTCACAGCCTTCTACAGGATCAGGGTGCTGATGTGATAAACTAGCTCATTATGAACTTTGTGATATTTTAAAAGATGGGACCCATCCATTGATTACTACAGATATTCTGGCACCTTCCCAAAATATGTCGCTGCTTCCAATGAGGCATCCCTCCCTGCTCTATTGTATTGCCATATGTCATTATATAACACAGTAAAGCAGGAAAAGAAGTATTTTTAAAATGCTGTGATACTTTGTGTCTCAGTTTCCACACCGTTTAAAATTGGTTCATTGTGAAGCTCAATGTGTCTGTCATAATACCTTTCTTTTTAAGGTGTGAAAAAAGGTGTTAACTTTTGATTTCGCTGGTTTGTATGTGTAAATGTGTGACTTTGATTTTAGTTTGTGTTATTTGAAATGGAATTGTTAGCTAAAATTCAGAATTTACTCACTTTCAGCTCATGAGTTGTCGTTTGATTCAAATTCACCACATTCCACAGAATATTAAATTGGAATGACAAGAGAAAAAATGTTGTTTATTGTAATTCAAAAATATTCAGCAAATGTTATCAGTTCAACAAATGGACTTGAACAGATGGCATTTTGCAAGAATGCTTCATTTGTTGGCCCCTCTGGGCTAAATTTGACCATTTTGGAAAGTGTAGTAGTCTTCAATCATCATTAATATACCCCATATGATGTGTGTTTGATAACATGTTTATTAGTCATGAAATGTATTAATTAAAATTACATTTACAGAAATATGTGAATGTTTTCAAATTTAATTCCACAGCAATTCTGCTTTCTTAGAGTGACAAAATTTGCATTTTCATATAAATTCAGGAATCGGAAAGCAATCTTAAAGGTGCCCTAGAATTAAAAATTGAATTTATCTTTGCATAGTTAAATAACGAGAGTTCAGTACATGGAAATGACATACAGTGAGTCTCAAACTCCATTGTTTCCTCCTTCTTATATAAATCTCATTTGTTAAAAAGACCTCCGAAGAACAGGAGAATCTCAACATAACACCAACTGTTACGTAACAGTCGGGATCATTAATATGTACGCCCCCAATATTTGCATATGCCAGCTCATGTTCAAGCATTAGACAAGGGCAGGACGTCTGGATCTGTGCACAGCTGAATCTTCAGACTAGGTAAGCAAGCAAGGACAACAGTGAAAAATGGCAGATGGAGCAATAATAACTGACATGATCCATGACATGATATTTTTAATGATATTTGTAAATTGTCTTTCTAAATGTTTCGTTAGCATGTTGCTAATGTACTGTTAAATGTGGTTAAAGTTACCATCGTTTCTTACTGTATTCTTACTGTCGTTATTTTCATTTTTAAACACAACTTCATTTTTTATAAATCTCTCCAACAGTGTGTAATGTTAGCTTTAGCCACGGAGCACTATCAAACTCATTCAGAATCAAATGTAAACATCCAAATAAATACCATACTTAAGCGATTAGACATGTTGCATGACGAACACTTTGTAAAGATCCATTTTGAGGGGTTATATTAGCTGTGTAAACTGTGTTTATGCTGTTTAAGGCAAGAGCGAGCTCCGTGGGCAGGGAGCGTGAGCATTTAAAGGGGCCGCAGCCTAAATCGGCTCATATTTAATGATGCCCCAAAATAGGCAGTTAAAAAAATTATTTTGGGGTATTTTGAGCTGAAACTGCACAGACACATTCAGGGGACACCGAAAACTTATATTACATCTTTTTAAAAAAAAGACGTTCTACGGCATCTTTAAAATGGTCCATTATGCTTTTACAAATGTTACCTTTGATGAAGTGTATAATATAGCTGTTTGTGATTGTAAAATGTCTGCACAATTTTAAACATCAAATTGCATGACATTGTCTTCTATAAGAAGGAATTGATTCTTAACTACCGAAACGAGTCATCAGTAATTCCAGTCTCACTTTCTGTTACATAGCTATGTGACAAATGCTACTGAGTGCTAAGGAAGCCTCCTGAGCTGAAATTCAGATATGGTAATAGGCATTTTGTTTCTGACACATGCTGTAAGCGGTAGACCAATCACAACAGACTGGCTCGTTTGACCAATCAGAGCAGAGTAGGTTTACGGAAAGGAAGGGTTTAGAGAGATTGAATCTTCGAACAAAACGTTTACAGACTCTGACTCTTTGAGAAATTAGGTGATGTGTAATGTATATTATGAGAAAATTAAAGCGTTTTTGACTTTGGATGCATGTAAACCTGTTGTAAGAGACCTCCAAAACAAAATCAGGGACCTTTTGGGGCACTTTCAAATGCAGTCTTATTCAATTTTTTAATGGTTTGTGTTATATCTCGTGATTATACTGTATTGTTTCAGGTGTAATGCTTTTGAGTGGGAGTTATTAGTTTTGGATTGTGATGGCTAGGTTTGGTTTAGTGTGGTGTTGGTTGTTGGTTTGATGTGTTTGTTTCAGACAGGCTAGCGAGAGCAGCACATCTATAATCCTGTCACCACACACCATGAAGAACATCTGCTGAATACTAAAGTACCATCAACTGGCTTCAGGACAAGTCTTCTGCCATCCTCTCCTGTTACCCTGCTTAAGGACACCTATTACACACATACACACACACACACACACACACACACACACACACACACACACACACACACACACACACACACACACACACACACACACACACACACACACACACACACACACACACACACACACACACACACACACACACACACACACACACAGAGAGAGAGAGAGAGACACACATATGCAACTGTGTGTGAATGGTCTTGCATTCCAATAATTTTTAGAATCCAATAATTCTTAAATCTAATGGTTGGAGATCAGAAAGCTCTGGGTTTTTGTTATTCTTTTCTTTAAGATGACTTGAAGGGAATTGAGTTTGTGGTTCCATTGTCAGAATCTTTCCCTTTGGGTTCAGAGCTCTGAAAATGATGAACTCTCTGTTTGATTTAATGTGAGAAGGTCGCTGAAGCATCTAATAACACTATTAAGAGTGGAAATAAGGGGCGCTGCTCTGTGATTTGCTCCATAATTCACCACGTTTAGCTGGCAAGGAAACCATGGCGTTTATGTGAATATGAGAATTCCGAAACACCGTTTTGAGAGCGGTTTGGTTTAGTTCTGTAAGATTGAGGCTGACATGTGGGTTAAACATATGATCAGGAAAAGCATGCCGCCTGATGAAATGGAGATAGGTTTGTGCCCTCAGCTGTGTGAGATCTGTCAGATGTAGCTTGAGCAATGTCCTTGAAAAACAATCAAAAGTTCTTTTTCCCCATGTGGCTGTTACAGGCTTCACTTCCAGCTGATGTTTTGTGTTTTAGAGCTGTTTCTTCAAGGACAATGTTCTTGATGTTCTGAGGCAATATACCTTGCAACATGGAGCACTAAAGTGATACTGTCTAATTAAAGCGCTTTACAACTAATGGGGTAAAGATGTGTCACAAACTGAACACACAAAGGAACACAACTGTCTAATAGCATCGTCTTTCTCTCTCATGTGCTGCTTTTCAAGGCTTACTGCCAGACTTTTGAGGAAAACGGTGGACAGTTTGTGGTGATTAATTGGCTTTTGCTTTTCAACTCAATTCAGTTCAGTTTAGTTAGATTAAGTTTAGGGGCTTTCGTACTGAATAGTTCTAGGAACTCAGTTATAAGAATTAGCCACTAGGATAGTTCCCCGGGAACTAATAAGCGCAAAAAGTGGGGCTAAGAGACAAAATCTCCTATGACAACTTTCAGTATTGCATATCATCAAGGCGGAAAAAAGAACACAACCCTGCAGACAACAGATAAATGCCGTTATTGCTGTTTTCCATGTTTGTTAAGTAAATATGTTTGACACGCGTTTGATCAATCAGTGTACATTTATGTGAATGATAGTGCTGGTTTAGACCCTACTCTGAAGTAGGAGCTAATTTAATTCCTCCAAAAGGAGTTTCTAGAACTAAAATTGTTCCTAGTTCCTTCAGCCAATAGTTCTAGGAACTATGAAAAGGTTCTTTTGCGAAAGCCTCTTTTAGTTCCGTTTAGTTCAATTTAGTTCATTCAGTTCAATTCTGCACAGTTCAGTTCAGTTAGATTCAGTTTAGTGGCTAGTTGCATAAATTGCTTAGACTGGTCTTAAAGGTTCATTTTTTATTCAAGACTTGTCCTAACTTTTTAAAGTCAGTTACATAAAAACCCGCCAGATTTAAATAGTCATTAACAGCTACGGCAGTATCCTTTACTCATGCAACTTTTTTTAATCAACTTGCTATAAATGACCGTCGCACGCAACTTGAAAAAAGAAATCATGGTTAGTACACGAAGTGACTCGTTGGTAGCTGAGGAGCGGATTCACGGCAGTGGAAAAACATCACCGGAAGTAAGCGAGCCGTGCCAAACTGAGCCAAGCCGAGCCGAGTCGTTCCACGCAGTCGAAAAGTGCCAATAGTGGCTAAGTTTCTGCAGATGGCCCCAGTTCAGTTTAGTTCAGTTCAGTTAGATTAATTTCAGTTCCATTTAAATCAATTCAGTTGATTCATTTAAGTCCTGTTAAAATCATTTCAGATTCAATTTAGTTCCGTTTAGTTCAGTCAGTGCAGTTTACTGGAAACAATAATACTGTAAAATGCAAAACATCAATATTGCTAAGAATGCGAAGAAGCTAAGAAAGCAAATAACAGAGTAATACATTTTTAAACTTAAAGAGATTGTTCAATCACAAATTAAATGTCTTTTTTTTTTTTTTTTTTTTTACTGTTTCTCAAAAAGGTCCAAATCTGTATTAATTTCTTTCTTCTATGCAACACTACAAAAGGTGATATTTTTAATAATAACTTTGTTATGGGACAGAGACTTGCGAGCTTCAGAAAGGACGGCAAATTAGTCTGATTACTGTTGCAGCCGAATCATCCCAGTTGACCGGATTCAAATTCACTTTGTCCCAATGAATCATTCAGACCGGTTTTGTGAATCGGATCAACTGATCAACTTTAAAAAAATAGCCAACTCAAAGTAGTTTTGTTCACTTTGTGTATGATGTCAATATATTTTTCCATAAAATTGACAAATCACCCTTTCTGTTTTTCCTGTTTCCATTGTGTTGGTTTGAGTTATTAATGAATTTCTTAGAAAATAATCTTAGAAAGAGGATGCAAACAAGAAAGAAAACATTGTGCTTCCTTCTCTGGCTCCCATTTGGTGTGTTGTTTACACTAAGGTGTGATTTTTTTGAATGTTACGAGAGGCTCTGTGTCTTGAATTGCTGTTATGGCAGCTTCTGTTGTTTTTGCGTTTCTGCACGATGTTTGAGATTAGATTATGCTGAAGCATCAGCCAAACATCCCAACAGTGGAGGAGCTGAGAGGCTGCAGAGAAGCTTTCAGATCACAGAATCAGAAACTCAGAAATGGATAAGCAGCTCAAAAATGAAAACAGAGGCTGGTGTGGAATCCTTCCCCAAGTGTCTCTGCACGACTGTATGTTTATTTCAGCCTTTTCTCTCGTAGATTTACCACGTAAAGCTCTTGATTCTACTGCACAAACACAGGAAATGCAAAAATGTGAAGATATTTTCAGAAGTTTGAATAGAAGCTTTGCAGCTGCCTGCTTCATCTTTCTTCTAGTTTATAGATGGTTTGTCTTATTCATTTCAGGATTGCTGTTATTTAGTGGCATGTAAGTGTGTGTGCGCGCTGAGTAAAATGAAATGCTTAGTATGCACTCTCCCTTTTTCTTTCTCTAATTCATGTTTCATATATTATACATATATATTAATCTGTTAACTGTTTGTGATTATATATATGTGTGTGTGTGTGTGTGTGTGTGTGTGTCACAGTTAACAGATTGATTTTAATGTTTTGTGAGTCACTTCACCCTGGCACATAGATAATGTTTGCAAACATCCTGTGTGTGTGAGAGAGAGAGAAGAGAAGGACTGAAGTAATATGTTGAAAATGAATGACCAGATGGTCTTTCTGCAGAAAGTGTGGACAGATGTATAGAGAGGAAGATGGAGAAGAAACACTATGGAAATGAAACACTTTTCCACTTGACTTCCTGCTGTTTGACTGTGGTTCACAGCAATCAATAAACAAGCGCTGAAAACGAAATAATAGCACAACAGGCGCTAATGTTTTGCCGCTGCTGGCGGGATCAACAAGGCATAAGCAAACACATTTTAGACAAAACTTGTTAATTGTGCAAGTGACAACATGATAGAGCTCTACAGACATTTTGAATTGAATTGCCTTGTAAATTCACATATGTACAGTAACAGTGTTTAGGGCTGAGCGGTACTGTGTATTGGATTTTTTTTTTTGAAGATAGACATTATCTACAATTATTTTTGTTGGTAATATAAAATTAAGTAAACTTAATTTAAAATCACAGCAATTTTAAGGTGAAATAGTTTGCCACTAAGTTTGTAATCCTTCCTTATGAGTATATGAGAACATTTAGACCGTCTTTGGTTTAAATGTATGTAGTAAAACTGATGTGGACTTGTTATCAAACTATGATTCAATCAATGTTTCATTTGCATCAGCACTCAGAATGTCCTTGTAACTCTCTGCATTGCATTTTTCATTTATTAAAATGTTTTAGTAAACATATATGCAGATAAATATTTAAGTTTAAGAACAAGCTTTTAAGCTTGATTATTTTTTAACTAGATTTATTTTGTGTTGCCTACTTTTTAAAGCTATTTTAGAGCAAAAGCAAAAACTATGGTGATGGATATTGTCAAATAGCTAAAAATATTGCAATTAGTTGTTTTAGCTATATAGGTATAGTTACAGTACATATGATTTTCTACTGTACTTTGTGTGAATCTGGAGTACAGGTAGAGACTGAGACTAGCATTGATTTGTTGAACAGCTTAGACACTTATTTTATTTTGTAACCTCTTTTTTGATGTGGTTTCCGATGAGCCCTGCCATAACAGTACATGGTAAAGCCCTAAGCAGAGTGTGCTATTGGAGCCTCTGCCCTCGGTCCCTCTGGATCTGACCTGCTGTCACTGCTCTACAGAGGGGCTGCAGTCAGAGAATACTAATATAATGTAGTTTATTGCACCAAGGGTTTACAACAAAGACCAGATCCTCTACCTGCTGTAATGCCTGTCTTCTCACAGAGGATGAGAGAGAGATCAGAAGGCACAAGAATCACTACGCTTATGTTCATTTTTAGAATTATTGGCATATCTAGTTTTATTTTTTATCTTTATCCTTCTTTTAATTTAATACTTATAATTAAAATATTAATAATTGTAATATTTAATATTACATCAGTAATGTAATTCTTTATTGTTTGTTTGATTACAGTTTTTTTTCATTATTCATTATTTTTATTTAATTTATTATATTATATTAATAATAGTGAGAATTTTAAATATATATATATATATATATATATATATATATATATATATATATATATATATATATATATATATACATATATATATATACTTTAATAATATTAATAATTATTATTATTGTTATTATTTAATCACAACAACAATAATAATAATGCAGATGCAGTAAATAAATGCAGTAAATAATTAGTAACAATAACAATAAAAATGATTTTGTATTTCTAATAAGATTTTCTCATATGCAAAGCACAACAACAGAAAGTGTAATGCAAAAAATAAAAATAAAATGGAAATAAATATCAAAATAAATAAATAAATAAATAAATAAATAATCACAGAAAATGCAGAAGCAGTAAATAAAAAATAAAATAGAATGAAATGTGCAGAGTAAACTTTAAAACAAAAATAAAAAATTTATTTAATTACTGATTATTATTATAATTAATGAAACAATAATAGAAAAATTATAATGATAATACTAACAATAACAATAAAAATGATTTTGTATTTCTAATATGCTTTTCTCATATGCAAAGCACAACAACAGAAAGTGTAACGCAAAAAAATTAAAAATAAAATAGAAATAAAACTATCAAAATAAATAAATAAATAAATAATCACAGAAAATGCAGACGCAGCAATAAAAAATTAAATAGAATGAAATAAGTGCAGAGTAAACTTTAAAACAAAAATAAAAAATGTATTCAATTACTGAGTATTATTATTATTAATGAAACAATAATAGAAAAATTATAATGATAATAATAACAATAACAATAAAAATTTTTGTAGATTTTGTAGTTCTAATATGCTTTTCTCATATGCAAAGCACAACAACAGAAAGTCTAATGCAAAAAATGTAATAGAAATAAAACTATCAAAATAAATAAATAAATAAATAAATAAATAAATAAATAAATAATCACAGAAAATATTAAACCATAAAACTTATTATTATTAGAAATTATTTATTCAAATCTTCATGCTTCTTAAACACATTGTAAATACTGTATATAGTTTTTGTTATGAAGCTTACTAAATTGAAAACTGAAATTACATTTGAAATTGAGAAAGATGGAGGCAGAGGTGGTAGTTTTCCATGTGCCCCACTGGGGTTTTCTAACAAGTCGACAATTTGATTCTCCTCTCTCACTTTCACCTATAATGCAAACCAGAGTTTGATGAGGTCCAGACACCTTCAGTGATTCATTTACAGATATTCTTTTTCTGCAGTCACTGCCGCAGTCAGTGTATGGCAAAATCTCTGTATGGCTTGTCAGCATACATGTGTTTGTCAGGCCCATCTGGTGATCACCATGTGCTGTTTTAACAGTGAGTTCTTCTGTCACAAATCTCTGTTAGTGACCTTGGACCACAGGCAGTGGTCAAAACTCTCTTTTTCTGTCTGTCTCTCTCTTTGAATAAAGAGGATTAGAGCAGTTTGGACATAAGCTTCCACTTATGTAAATACATGCAAATAAGCCGGTGCTATGAACGGATTGGCCGTGATCCAGAACAACTTGTGTTTTTGAAAGGATAATAAAAAGTGCAGAAGACAAGTCGAGCCACTTCGCTGCTCTGTGCGTGGATAAATGTTTCTGTGCTCTCAAATCCGTGATTACAGTTTAAGCTGTAGAGACATCAACCTGGAGAAGGATTCTGGAACCGGAACAACTGTAGAGATTCATTAAAAAAGTTCTGCTTAGGTCCTGAAGGCCATTAGTGCAGTACAGTAGACAGTGACACACACATTTACAGTAACAATCAAACACCAAGACGTAATCTAAGAATCCTTATTGAGTATATATATTAAATGGATTGTTGTCATTTTCATCAATTCTTTTTTCTTTTTCTTTTTTTTTTTTGGATTATTAAAGGATTAGTTTACTTTAAAATGAAAATTATGATTTGCTCACCCTCAAGCCATCCTAGGTGTACATGACTTTCTTCTTTTAGACGAATATAATCAGAGTTTTATTAATAATCACCCTGATGCTCCTAAGCTTTTTAATGGCAGTACATGGAAACCACCTGTTTGCAACTCAAGAAAGTGTGTCTATCTGTCATAAATGTGCTCCTCATGGCTCCTGGGGGTTAATAAAGGCTTTCTGAAGTGAAGCGATACATTTGTGTAGGAAAATATCCATATTTAACACGTTATAAAGTAAAATAACTAGCTTCCGCCAGACCGGCTTCCATATTTAACTTACAAAGTAAGCGTAACTGACGTTTGACGCTTGTTTCATTAGTTGAACAGGGAAGGTGAAGGACGTAGCGTAAGCGCTTTGAACTGCCGTACACTGCCATTATAAAGCTTAGGAGCATCAGGGTGATTATTAATATAACTCCGATTGTATTCCTCTGAAATAAGAAAGTCATACAGTATACACCTTTACTACACCACTTGAAGGTAAATTATGGGGTGATTTTCATTTTAAAGTGAACTAATCCTTTAACAGTAGTATTTCAAGTTACAAATACTATAATATTTTAGGGCTGTAAATTGATAAAAAATAATGTAATGAATCACATTTTTCTGTAATTAATTCTGGGATTAATTTCCGTTTGTAAATGCATTTATGATTATTCATAAATTCACTGTCCATTTTCAACCCAACTTGGGTTGTTTTTAACCCAGCATTTTTTAGAGTGTATACTTCCTTTACGTTGATTCTATATGATATAAAAAATGCTGGGTTAAAAACAACCCAAGTTGGGTTGAAAATGGACAGTTTTGGCAAACATTTAACCCAACCGCTGGGTTAAAACAACCCAATCGCTAGGTTTGTCCATTTTCAACCCAACTTGGGTTTGGGCAAACATTTAACCCAACCGCTGGGTTAAAACAACCCAATCGCTAGGTTTGTCCATTTTCAACCCAACTTGGGTTGTTTTTAACCCAGTATTTTTTAGAGTGTAATATTTTAAAATAATAATCATTTTTAATTATTATTTAAAAAAAAAAAGTAATTAATCATAACATTTAAAAAAAGATGATAATGATGATTTTTTTTTCACATGAGTCCGCTATGTTAGCGATTATAATGTTACCTAGCTTGTTTGGTAGCTTGTTTACGATAGCTTGTTGGATACTAATTCACCCACACCAACAACAACTAACATTGTGATAAGTGTTGGGTTTTGCTTAATGTGTATTCATCGTATTTTGGTGACTTGGTTGTAAGCAGCTTCAAAAATATTCCAAAAAATAAATGGTTTTGAAGAAGAAAAACTAACCAAATAGAAACATTGAGCATAATGGTACAGTCTCCATGCCACACTAATAATAGAAGTAAGGTTTTCTTATGTGTAACGTTACATATATCCTTTATAAGTAACATTTTGGCTGTATTATTTGTGTCCCCTTCAAAAATTGCTAATGAAAAAAATGTATGTTTAAATGTTATGTTTCAACTGTCAGATGAAATTCATGCCCCTGCAGACAAATAGCAATAACCACAATTACAGTAATGTGTTGATTTTCTTGATAATGTGTTGATTTTCTTAAGCGTGTTTTATTATCTCTCTATTAATTGCTCTACATTAAACACTGTTTATCTGTAGACAAGCCAATAAACTTCAGTGAGCTTTGAACTCAAACCAGTCTTTCAACCATTCTTCACTTTCGTTCTGTTAATTAGTTAGGTTTAATGAGATATGTTGGTGTGAAAGGGGTCACATCAAAGTCTCTTCTGTAAAACAGCTCCAAGGGAAGAGAAAGAACTGATGTACTGTAATTTGTGAGGATGGAGTTTCAAAAGTTTTTTATTTATTTATTTTTTTTTTTACTTGAAATCATTACATATCTTGTTTCTGGAGTAATAAAAAAAAGGTAATTGTGACTTTTTATCTGTAACATAGTCCAGTTGTTAAAGGGTTAATTCACCCAAAAATGTAATTTCCAAGGCCCAGAAAGGTAGTAAAGACATCGTTAAAGTAGTCCATGTGACTACAGTGGTTCAACCTTAATTTTATGAAGTAACGAGAATATTTTTTTGTGCACAAAAACAGACCAAAAATAATGACTTTATTCAACAATTTCTTCTCTTCCCTGTTGTTCTCCTATACTGTTGATGTAGTAAACGCAATGCAGCGCTTTTATGTGGGATCTATGTCAGAACGTAGTTTTCTACGTTTCATAAACACACTATCCTACGTTTGCAGTGACAAGTAACTTGTCCACACTGAAAGTAAAAATGTTAAACATGAAACAACAATCATAGTGAGCTGGAACATATTTGATGTTTAACACTGTAAAAATATCCTGTTACATTTACAATAAAAAATGGCAGCTGTGGTTTTAACAAAAACACTAATGTATGTTATGATAACAAAATTAGAAGAAACAAAATCATTTCTATAAAGTCAATTTGTTCGTTTTAAAGGTGCTACAGAGGATGTTTTGTTTTATACATTTTTGCAATATTACTTGAAACTGTCTTTACTAACTGATAAAAGACTATTTATTAGGTGCACTGAAAGGAATAATATTGATATACATCATCTGTGCACGAGGTAGGGCCTTAAAAACATCAACCAATCGTTTACACGATCATCACGTAAACGATTGGCCCTCTGGCTTGTCAATCACTGCCATGACGTTCCTTGTGAGAGACGAGCACGGCTGCGCGCTCCAGTAACTTTCCACACTCCACAGGCGCCGCATGCAATGTTTTTGTCAGGAGACAGGAGTAACAACTGCAGATTATGAGTTACCTGCGGTGAGTCCGACATAATGAATCCACTAACATGACACAGCGAATGCCGGTGGTAAACACTCGTGTTCCAATACTCGTGCACGAGTTTTTGGAGGCGTTCCCTCGAAATGAACTGTGAAGGAGGGGGGTTGTTCTTACGCATGCGCTCATTTCAAAAACTCAGTAACAGTCTTTGGTTTCTCATTCGACGAAAAGATCCTCTGTAGCACCTTTAACCATTTACAGTTTTTTACTTCACACTCTCGGAAAAAAAAGGTACAAAAGCTGTCACTGGGATGGTACCCTTTCTAAAAGATACACCTTTGTACCTAAAGAGTGCATATTAGTACATACTGGTACCAAAAGTATACATATCAGCACCTAAATGGTATAAGAGCACCTTTTTAGAGCACCATTCCAGTGACAGCTTTCGAACCATTTTTTGTATATAGTAAGGTACCTACAGTTACCCAATTAATAGGTTTTGACTGTAGCATTTTTGCAGTTTTTTTCTGTAAAAATGACAATTTTTACTTTGTACAGTTATGTGGTATGTAATTGTTTGTGTGATTGACAATCTTTCCTCTGCTTTTCATCGTAGTTGGACTCCATATGCTCTTATTCAATGGACTGACTCGTTCCAGAGATCCTGTTACTTAAAGATTACAGTTTTCACACATCCTCTAGAAATATTGATCCTGGCACCTGAAATGACCTGAAACGCTGCCAATTCCCTCATGCTCTTCTCTCTCTCCTTCAGACAGGCCTGTTCTATCAGACAGTGTGATGTCAGAGCTTAACTCTGTCTAAAAGCGTTCTCTTGTTCTAGGTGTTGCATATAACAGGGTAAAACAGGCAGATGACAGATGAGTAAGCTCCATTAGCCACAAAGACAGATGGAGAGATAGAGCCCAAGCTTTCATATAAGGGGCCCCTGGTGGACACGATATGTGTTGGTTGAAGAATCAGAAACCCTCCATTTCTCTCTCCCTCATGTCCATGTACACACTCTGTTCTTTCTGAAATGTCTTCCCGTCTCTTCACAGATCCTGACAGGCATCATCAGAGTTCGGATCTGTTACGGCTGGATGACCTCTAAGTCTTGTTAGTTATGGTACACAGCTGTTAGCCTCTCACATTTTGTGAGTCAGTGGCATGTTCTGCTAAAGTTAGCCATGGTGTCGAGTATCCCGGCAGGTAGAGGTTTGGCTGTGAAAATCAGCATGGCCTCTGGAGAGAAGACTCACGTGAGCTGGGCCGTCACTTTACCGCAGACTCAAATTTCTCTCTGTATCACCTTCATCACATTCATTTGTATATTTCATGAAGCCCATACACTTAAACAACTGCACAATTTTTTACAAATATTGCCCCACAAAAAAAGAACATTTGGATGTTTTTGTATACGTGTACTACCGTACACAAAAGTTTGTGGTTTGTACGTTTTTTGTTTGTTTGTTTAAAAGAATCTCTTTAGCTCACCAAGGCTGCATTTATTTGATCAAAAATTAATCTTATTAGTAATTACTAAAATAAACAGTAATATTGTGAAATATTATTACAATTTAAAATAACTTTTTTAAAATGTAATTTATTCCTGTGATAGAAAAGCTGAGTTTTCAGAAGCCATCTACCGGTCTTCAGTGTCACATGATCCTTCAGAAATAATTTTTAATATGCTATCAGTAGAAAATATCAGTAGAAAAAAATCCTTTTCAAATAGAAAACTTTTGTAATATTCAAATGTCTTTACTGTCACTTTTGATCAATTTAATGCATCCTTGCTGAATAAAAGTATCCATGAAAGTAACATAAAAGTAACAGTGTCCATGAACAAGAAAAGGAAAATCTATAAAAAAAAGTCCTGTGAATACAACCAGCATGAATACAAAGAACACGTTTCTAAGGCACTTCTTAGAAATGTGCTCTTTGTATTCATGTTGGTTTCATTTGGGTTAAAAAAAAAAAAAAAAAAACTTTTATACCATCAAGAAAAGTTTATTATTTATTTATTAACTCTAAAAAAAGGTCATGTGGCACAACTGTCCAAGTAAAAATATATATATATTTTTTTCCATTTTGCTATTTCCAAATGTAATATATATACAGTATATATATATATATATATATATATATATATATATATATATATAATCAATCAATTATTAATGTGAACTTCCTTTCTGTTTTATTTTATTTCTGTTTTAATTATTGTGAATTATTAATCCATAAATATCATTACATTTGTTGGGATTTACATTTATATTACATTTTATAGTCTGAACTGCCATTGTCTTGTCATAAGGGGGTCAAACTATCTGCTAATTTAAAGGTGCCTTAGAACTTTTTTAAAAAAGATGTAATATATGTCTAAGGTGTCCACTGAATGTATCTGTGAAGTTTCAGCTCAAAATACCCCATAGATTTTTTTAAATTAATTTTTTTAACTGCCTATTTTGGGGCATCATTATAAATGAGCCGATTCAGGGCTACTGGCCCTTTAATTCTCCTGCTCCACGCCCACAGAGCTCGCGCTTGCCTTGAACAGTGCATAAACAAAGTTTACACAGCTAATATAACCCTCAAAATGGATCTTTACAAAGTGTTCGGCATGCATGCGTCGGATTATGTGAGTACTGTATACTGTTATATTGTTTATGTTTGATTCTGAATGAATTTGAGGCTGTGCTCCGTGGCTAACGGCTAATGCTACACTGTTGGAGAGATTTATAAAGAATGAAGTTGTGTTTATGCATTATACAGACTGCAAGTGTTTAAAAATGAAAATAGCGACGGCTCTTGTCTCCGTGAATACAGTAAGAAACGATGGTAACTTTAACCACATTTAACAGTACATTAGCAAAACATGCTAACGAAACATTTAGAAAGGCAATTCACAAATATCAATAAAAATATCATGTTATCATGGATCATGTCAGTTATTATTGCTCCATCTGCCATTTTTCGCTATTGTTCTTGCTTGCTTACCTAGTCTGTTGATTCAGCTGTACACATCCAGACGTTCTGCCCATGTCTAATGCCTTTCATAATGTTGGGAACATGGGCTGGCATATGCAAATATTGGGGGCGTACACCCCGACTGTTACGTAACAGTCGGTGTTATGTTGAGATTCGCCTGTTCTTCTGAGGTCTTTTAAACAAATGAGATTTATATAAGAAGGAGGAAACAATGGAGTTTGAGACTCACTGTATGTCATTTCCATGTACTGAACTCTTGTTATTTGACTATGCCAAGATAAATTCAATTTTTCATTCGAGGGCACCTTTAAGAGACTTAGGTTGCGTTCGAAATCGCATACTCTATGTACTCATTTCGAAGAAGTAATCACTTTACGACTGCTAAAAAAGTATGTTCTACATAGTATGAATGTGTGTAGTATGAAAGTAATCTGGGAGTACTACATTCACCATGTTGTCATCTACCAGCATCAGTTGCATCCTTTCACTGCCATTCACAAATCCTCTCCCATGGCCTCATGGAATAATAAAGTGTCCTTCATATGCACACTTAAGAATCTCGCTGGAAGTAATTGGTCATCCGGTACTTTTTGCCTGCTCTTTTATGAATACTGTGAATTCGGACATACTGTACTTCTTTTGTCACATACAGTTTTTCTCCTACTATATAGTGATTTCAGATGCAGCCCTCTTGACCTTGCCACACACTCATGAGGGTCTGCAGAGGTCCTCTCTATGACATCATTTCTTGCTTTTTTAACCAATTGATTTCAAGTCATTGAAACTTTGATTCTTCATGTGTCATTGTCATCAACAGCAGGTTTATCCACTTGTTTTAGTAGCGTTTTTTTAATGTTTAGGGTTATATAAAGACCTAGGATGACACAAGGAAGGAACTGGCAGAACACTTTTTCACGTTTCCGCCATTAATTCAGCCTTAATGATCAGCATGAATAAATTATACAGCTCAGACCCAGACAAAACACTATAAACCTCTCTATGACAATCTAAAGCCAATTCCTGTTATTCGATCTGGCAGCTGCAGGGTTTGCACAAAAGTCACATTAATTACAAGAGCCCAAATTATTTCATAGAGGGATGTGGGATGTTTCTGATGTTGCTGTGACTCTCCTCTGTTCTAATGAGACTCTGGAGTCTGGAACCAGAGAGCCACATCTTCCTTGATCTTAGTTTCCCTCCCTTATTAACTCACTCCCATATGATAGGATGTGTGTGTGGCAGAGAGTGTATCTTAAAAAATGTGTCTGATTTATCATGCATAGCTGAAGTGTGGCAGGAATTATTCAAGAGACTTACGAGGACCCCTGGTTAAGTGTGAGCGTGTGCTATCATGCGAAGCCTTCGTCTTTTTTACAGCGGCCACGCCTATAAAATTAGCATGAAAGGAGATTTAGTCTTGTGCACACTGTTTCATTAAGTATGATAGCAGAGACATTATTAGTGCACCATCCAGCCGGTAATAAAACCCAGCAGTGTTGGCCCGGTTTCTGAGAGGTGGGGTGAGCGATCTCATAAGCTCTCTGCAGGCAGGAGGGCAGACAGACTAGGCCATAACACAGGTAATTACGCAAACCCTAGTGTTAAAGGTTCACCGTGAACACACAGGAAGAATAACGGAAAGAAAGAAAGGCATAAAAAGAGTGAGAGGGGTAGACTCACACCTGGTTCACACAGCATGCTAATTAACAGCGAGGGAGTGATATGCAGTGCATGTGGAGAGGGTTGGGTTTATTGAGCCCTTGCAGTCTTAAAAGCAGGTTTAATATAACTCGTCTCTGCAAGGTGAGAGGTTGCTTAGGTTCTGGCTTTTTGCACTTCTGTTCTTTGCACACTCCCTTCTTCGCAAATGCTGAGGCGTGGCGTGTGAAAAGAAGCAGGGGAGAATTTGGATCAGGCTGCTGTTATGCTGTTGGTAATGTACTGGTGGGAGCAGATGAAATGATGGATTACTGGGGACAGATTTATAGATGATTATTTACTTAAACACAGAGGCAGATTTGTCACAGTCATCATGGTATTAACATGCCACGCATTCTGACACAGTCTGGGTAAGCTCTAAAATTCTGAGTCTGCTAGTGACAATGCTTCTAATTTGCATTTTTGAGTAATTAAAATGTGTATAAGATTATGTATAGTGTAATATAACATGGTCACTCAAAATACAACAAAAAGATAGAACATTCTGAAATTCATGTTAATCTTTAATAATAAATATAAACATTTAATTACAGAACTCATTTTAAATGGTATTGTATCACAGTTTCTGCAAAAATATTAAGCAGCAAAAACGCTTTTCAACATGGATAATAATAAGAAATGATTCTTGAGCAGTAAATCAGCATCATAGAATGATTTCTGAAGGATCATGTGACACTGAAGACTGGAGTAATTCAGCTTTGCCATCACAGGAAATTGCATTTTAAAATATAATAAATTAGAAAACAGTTAATTTAAATGGTAATAATATTTCGCAATATAACTGTTTTTACTGTATTTTTGATCAAATAAATGCAGCTTTGGTGAGACAAAACGTAATTATTCCAAACTTTTGACCGGTAGTTTATGTGTATGTATTTTTAATTTAATTTCAGCATAACAATTACATTATGTTTATCTAATATTTAGATAAATATTTTTACTGGTACATTTATCAAAATGTACCAGTATTCGACTTGTGCTTCAGTGGAAGCAAGAAATTCTGACCTTTTGCACTAGAGTTCACATGATTAATGTCACAAATTTGATATGTGACTTAGTAGTAGTAGTGCAGGATTTTCAATATATCATATTCAACTGACCTTTTTTTTGTTTCTACTATTTTTTTAAACAAAATCCTCAAACTTACTTTTTACCTTTTTTACCTCTCAGATTTTCAGTGTGGTCTTAGACTGTTAAAGGGATAGTTCACCTAAAAATGAAAATTTGATGTTTATCTGCTTACCCCCAGCGCATCCAAGATGTAGGTGACTTTGTTTCTTCAGTAGAACACAAATGATGATTTTTAACTCCAACAGTCGGGTCTGTCAGCCAAATAATGCGTGTAAATGGAAACTCTATCTATAAGAGTCAAAAAAACATGCAGAGACAAATCCAAATTAAACCCTGCAGCTCATGACGGTACATTGACGTCCTAAGACATGAAACGATCGGTTTGTCCGAGAAACCGAACAGTATTTATATAATTTTTTACCTCTAAAACACTACTATGTCCAACTGCCCTCCACATCCGGTTAGTGAGGTCTGAACGCGCTCTGACAACGGAAGTGATCTCACGCACTAATTGAAGCAAAGTGCGAGGCATCAACACGTTTTTTGACCTCACTAACCAGATGCTGAATGGAGTTGGACATAGTGGTGTTTTAGAGGTAAAAAAATGATATAAATACTGTTCAGTTTCTCGCACAAACCAATCGTTTCGTGTCTTAGGACATCAATGTGTCGTCACGAGCCGCAGGGTTTAATTTGGATTTGTCTGTCGTGGGGTTTTTTTTACTCTTATAGATGGAGTTCCCATTTACACGCACTATTCGGCTGACAGACTGCGACGGTTGGAGTTAAAAATCATCATTCGTGTTCTACTGAAGAAACAAAGTCACCTACATCTTGGATGCCCTAAGCAGATAAACATCAAATTTTCATTTTTGGGTGAACTATCCCTTTAATTCCCTTCTATATATGTGCTAATTTAAGTGAGAGAAAGAGAGAGACGCAAGGAGATGGATTTGTTTTTGTTGTGTATTTGTATGTGTGTGTGGATAATCTCATGTGCTCATTCTGACCTTTTCCACTCACATTTCCTCTGTAGATGTCATTAGAATTTTTACTCATTACCATCACTGCCCCAGATATGCAGAGTGCATATTTATATATTGAGTAAAGCCAAATGTGATCTGAATATTTAAATAAAATTTAGACCATCACTACATGAAAGAAAAACATTACTACATACACTTTTGAAACAGTAATAGAATCTGTCTTCTCATATACAGCAGTTAACATTTAAAGCCCTGCTCGTCAAGATAAAATATATGTGTAACACGGTTCGTTTATGTGGGAAGAAGGAGGTGAGAACCAGCGAACGTTCAACACACTTCAATACAAAATAAACAAATACAAAATGAAAATGGTGACCGCCCCTCACGGACGACTGCTGCACACACAAACATAATAAAAACTTAACAAAAATCCAGGCCTGGTCCTCTCTCATCCTTTACTGTCATCGCTCCTCCATTTATGCTTCCGGAGCTCCTCCGTGAGAGATATGAGACCGGTGCAGTGTGCAAGTGACACTCCTTAGCAATCACGCCACAGGCCTCACACCGTTCTCTCACGGCTCTCACCCTGCCCTGCTTGTCAAAATATGGTTCGTTAAAAAAAAAAGAAAGACAAAAAAAAAAAACAGTTACATTTTATTTTGATAGTCCATGTCACAGTCATGTCATGTTCTGTTTAAGCACACGTAACAGTTTGAATTTGAAAGCATTTTGAAAGTGGGAGCATTTGAAAGCAGGCATCTATTAGTGGACCGGTCCGCTGATAGACGTCTCCTTTCAAACGCTTCCATGTGTATCGAAGCGCTCGGTGAAGAGCATCATTGATGACTATTTACTATCTTTGTTGTCAATCACAAACATATATGTTGAGTTTGTGAACACAATGGCCATGCAGAGGTGTTTACGAAACCACTCAACAGTGCTCAAAGTGTAACATTTCTAAAATTTCAGTATCGACTTGGCATCAAAGTCGGTACTTTTGACAACACTAGTGTGTATTGTTATTTCTTTTGTGTTTATTGAAGTCTATTTAATAGTTCATTCTGCGTCACATGTCATCTCTTTTGTGGATATACTTCATGCTCACCTGTGACAGTCCACTTTCTACTAACTATAAGCAATTTTGCAACTAGATGTCAACTAACTTTCATTAATTTGCAACTACATGTCACCTATCCCTCAATTAGAGTGTTAGTAGACTATAAGGTTAGGGTTAGAGTTAGTGGAATAAGTTGATGTACTTAAAGAGTTATTATAGTCAATAGAATGTCTGTTGAGGAGCATCAAAATAAAGTGTTAGCAGATATTAAGCAGACAGTCCACTAATACTCTAATGCCTGGTAATTGACATTTAGGGTGCATTCACACTTGTAGTTCGGTTCCTTTAGTTCATTTGGTCCAGACCAAAGAAGAAAAAAAAAACATTTAGTCCTGGTCCGGTTAGCGTTCAGATTGCCAATTTTATCACCGAACCAACAGATACCGAACCTTAAGGCACAGGGATACATTCACAACGTGATTGGTCGGATTTTATGACGTGTTGCTTATTTTGAGATTAAACTTACCAAACATCCAAAACAATGCTGTTTGCTGAGGTAAATGCGCTCGTTGTGTGTGCGTTCCTGTGCGTAGCCTGCATGTGATGGTATTTTGGCCAGCTGAAACCTCGTGAAGAGTTTATAAAATGTGTAAAGTAGTCAAAACAGCGGTTTGCTGACGATTTGCTGCGTGGAGACATGCGTCTGATGCCTGTGATGGGCAAACTTGCGTCTATGACGAGAAAAACCGACATGCGTGAGGATTCTGTCCATTTTAGGGTCTCGTCTTTCTGTTTTTGGTTCGGTTACATGTCTTTGGTCCGTGTTGCGTTCATATATCATTCGAACCGCGCCAGTTCGAGCGCTGAAAAGATGGGTCTCGGTCCGCTTGTTTGGTGCGCACCAGGGTTCGGATGGCAGCATTTACATATGTTCAAATGAACCGCACTAACCGAGCAATCGCACCAGGGTTCGTTTTAATCGAACCAAACATGACAAGTGTGAAGTTAGTTGCAAAGTTACTTATAGGGTGCGTTCAGACTTGTAGTTCGGTTCGTGTGGTTCATTTGGTCCGTGCCAAAGAAGAAAAAAAAAACATTTAGTCCTGGTCCGATTAGCGTTCACATTGGCAATTTTATCACCGAACCAAAAGATACCGAAACTTCAGGCACAGGGATACATTCACAACGTGATTGGTTGGATTTTATGACATATTGCCTATTATGAGACGGAACTTACCGAACATCCAAAACAATGCTGTTTTCTGAGGTAAATGCGCTCGTTGTGTGTGCGTAGCGGTGCGTAGCCTGCATGTGATGGTATTTTGGCCAGCTGGGAACTCGTGAAGAGCTTATAAAATGTGTAAAGTACTCAAAACAGCGGCGGGAATCCATCCGTCACACACACAAATGATCTGCTGCGTGGAGACGCGCGTCTGATGCCTGTGATGGGCAAATTCACGACTATGACAAGAAAAACCGACATGCGTGAGGATTCTGTCCTTTTTAGGGTCTCGTCTTCCTGTTTTTGGTTCGGTTACATGTCTTTGGTCCGTGTTGCGTTCATATAGGCCTATCATTCGAACCGCACCAGAGTTTGTTTGGAAGCAGACCGAGACCCATCTTTTCAGCAGTCTCGGTCCGCTTGTTTGGTGCGCACCAGGGTTCGGATGGCAGCGTTCACATATGTTCAAATGAACCGCACTAACCGAGCAATCGCACCAGGGTTCGTTTTAATCGAACCAAACATGACAAGTGTGAACGCACCCATAGTTAGTAGACTGTCTAAAGTAGACTATTGAAATAAAGTATTACCAAAAACCCTAGTGAGCTGCGTACCTAAACAATATTATAGACACTTTCAATCTTAGTGTTGTTTCCAAACTGTGAAAAATAAGTCACCTTATTTATAAGGCTCATTAGACATGCCAATCAAATCAGCCAGCCAATCAGAAAGCTTGAACCGGTTCCTCAGACATATTACAGGTTTATAGTTAGGGGAAAGAATATACAGTTTGTACAGAATAAAAATCATTGTGTCTCTGGAAATGTGTGTGTGTGTGCGCATGTGTGTGTGTACGCATATATGCATACTTATAATTTTCAAATTGTTGAGGCTCTTTGCTAGACTAGTTTACTTGTTTCTGCTGACTAAGATAGTTTTGTGTCAGAATATGAACATTTCCATTAATAAATGGTTAGGTATTCTCAGGAATACAAATAGTGTGCTGTATGCATGTGTAAGAGGGCTCCAATGAAATACCATGTAAAATATTATTAAAAAATAAATATTTTAAATATAAATAAATATTAAAATTATATTTTATTATAAAAATACTAATGTACATATAGTACAAATCTAATGTACATATAGTACAAATGTACTAATGTACATTAGTAAATATATCAATAATAATTCCACCACAGCAAACTGACCGATTCCTTATCCATTCGTCATGAATGACTGGAAAAGTAATGGAAAACTCACTGGTAATGCAATGATCAAATGCTGTTGGAACCTGGTGGGACCTGGGTTTTTCATTATTGTCACAGAAGTAAAAACTCATTCAGCTTCATGGTCTTGCATTGCGTTTTTGGCACCATCCTTGTGTTTTAGTGCTGATGCAGAGCTTATTAAGGAGGAAACTGTACTGCTTGCTTTTAAACTTGTGCTTGTCAAGGAAAATGGTGCATGAAATCCTCCTGAGGTTGATTACAGGGAGTGTTAATATATGTTGGTTAGAGAGAGAAATCCCTTCAAAACAGATTGAGGTAAAACGTGTTTTACACCACTGTTTGATCTCTCATGTCTCTTTCTCATTAGTCAAATATTGAAAAATTGAAAAATAGTTAAGTATGTTTGTTAATCACAGCCATGATTTAGAAAATGTTTGCTTCAGTTATGTTCAGTGATTATTTGCACCTTCTTTCCTCTATTCATCTCTCATCATGTCTTATCTCATGTTGTCTTCTCTTCTTGTTTTGTCTCCTCTCGTCTCATATTATTCTCTCCTCTCATATATATTCTCATCTCATCTTATTGTCTCGTCTGATTTCTCTCATCTCACCTCCTCTCATTGCCTATTTTATTGTCTCATTTCCTATCCTTTTGTCTCATTTCCTCTCATCTTGTCTCATCTCCTATTTTCTATTGTCTGCTTGTTTCATCTTCTTTCTTCTCGTATCCTCTCATGTTCTCATATTGTTTGCTCTCATCATTTCCTCTTATCTCATCTGCCATCCTCTTCTCATTTCCTCTCATCTTGTCTCCTCTCCTATCATCTCATCTTCTCTCCTCTCTTCTCATTTTTTCTCCTGTCCTTTCATTTCACTTCCTCTAATCTTGTCTGCTCACCTCTCCTCTCATTTCCTCTTCTCTCCTCTAGTCTCATTTCCTCTCGTCTTGTCTCATCTTGTCTAATTTTCTATCATCTTTTCTCCTCTCATCCAGTCTCATTTCCTCTCATCTTGTCTGCCCTCCTCTTGACTCATCTCCCCTCACCTCATCTCATCTTATTTTTTTCTCGTCTCGTCTCCTCTCCTGTCTCGTTTCCTCTCATCTCGCCTCCTCTCCTCTTGTCTCCTCTCATCTTTTCTCATTTCATTTCATCTTGCCTCTTCTCTTATTTCTTATTCCTCCTCTCAACTCCTCTCACCCTATCGTGTTTCCTGTCATCTCCTCTCCACTCATCTCATTCCCTCCCCTCGTCTCATTTCCTCTCAACCTTTCTGCCCTCCTCTTGACTCATCTCCTCTCACCTCATCTTGTCTTATTTTTTCTCATCTTGCCTCCTCTCCTCATCTTGTTTCCTCTCATCTCGCCTCATCTCTTCTTGTCTCCTCTTATCTTGTCTCAGTTCTTTTCATCTTGCCTCTTCTCCTCTTGTCTCATTTCTTCTCATCTCATCTGCCCTCCTCTCACCCTATCTAGTTTCCTCTCATCTCATCTCCTCTCCTCTCGTCTCATTCCCTCTCCTCTTCTCATTTTCTTCTCATCTTGTCCCATCTTTTTTCTCATCTTACCTCCTTTCCTCATCTCGTTTCCTCTCATCTTGCCTCCTCTCATTTTTTTCTCATTTTTTTCATCTCGCCTCTTCTCCTCGTCTCATTTCCTCTAACCCTATCTGTCCTCCTCTTGACCCCTCTCACCCTATCTCATTTCCTCTCCTCTCATCTCATCTCATCTCATTCCCTCCCCTCCTCTCATTTCCTCTCATCCCACCTCATCGTGTCTTATTTTTTCTCATCTTGCCTCCTCTACTCTTGTCTCATTTCCTCTCATCTCGCCTCCTCTCCTCTTGTCTCCTCTCATTTTTTTCTCTTTCTTCTCCACACGTCTCATTCCCTCTCCTCCTCCCATTTCCTCTCATCTGGTCTCCTCTCATCTTGTCCGTCCTACCCTTGACTCATCTCCTCTCACCTCGTCTCATCTTTTTTTCTCATCTTCCCTCCTCTCCTCTTGTCTCGTTTCCTCTCATCTCACTTCCTCTCCTGTTGTCTCCTCTTATCTTCTCTCAGTTCTTGTCATCTTGCCTCTTCTCCTCTTGTCTCATTTCCTCTCATCTCATCTCGCCTCCTCTCCTCTCATCTTGTCTCATTTCTTTTCCTCTCATCTCCACTCCTCTTGTCTCTTTTCCTCTCCTCATCTCATTTCTTGTCTCATTTCCTCCATCTCATCTCCTCTCGTCAAAATTTCTCTCATCATGTCTCCTCACATCTTGTCTCTTTTTCTCTCATCTCGCCTCCTCTCTTCTTGTGTCATTTCCTTTCATCTCGCCTCCTCTCCTCTTGTCTCACTTCCTCTCCTCTTGTCTCATCTCCTGTCCTCTCCTATGTGCAGTGAGAGCTGGAATGCTCTCCCATTGGGATGCTCCTTTCTGTTCTCAATAATTCATAACTGCATGCAGAGTGTTTTTTTCCTCACCAGAAACAGACACTGAGCTGCTCTTGCATAAATGATTCAGCGTGCGTGCACCTAGCCCCACACAGTCTCTCATTAACTTTTAAAACTACCCAGAGTCCCATGTTGTTGCTTTTTGGTTCTTGAAAAACCTCCATTTTAGGTTTTGTTCTTAAACCACAGCATTCAAGTTCAGCACCTTCAGCACTAGCACAGTTTTCACAGCTACAGTGGACTCATAAACCTTTAGTGCATATTTCATCTGTAGTTTCTCTAAGTGGCCAAGAAAGTCTGCCCTGAATGCTCAGGGTGAATATATACCTGCACCAGCACTAGTCTAGGTATGTTTTGTCTTATTGTGTGTTCTTCATGTAATTGGATCGCCCAAAAAATGGATATATAATGTTTTATTAACAAAATTCGGGAGGAGCAAGTTTGGATAATTAACTGAATGCTCTCCACCTGTGCTAATTAGGTTAATCAACTCAACCAGTGTCAAAAGGTATAAATTCAGCAGACTGACTTCTGTTCATCTGAGAGTTTATCAGCATCCCTCCTCCACCCCATCTCTTCACTTATAGTTCTATCGACTTTTACCACACCGGGGGGAGTACTCTGGGTTCGGGCCAAAATTCCGAGCTCGGAGCCCTCTCCCTGGACAGCACGGCAAATACGCATAACTTTACTCCATTTAATTATATGGATATATGAACTCGTGAATTACCAGGTGTAAACGACTAATGTGAATTTCCCATTGGAAGGCTTTAATGCTAAAGTATGACAATCAGAAACAGAAGGTGGGAATAAAGAGTGAGAGAAAGATAAAGATGTAAGCGAGAGAAAGCGAGATGCTCCTAAGACATTTGATCATTACTGCCAGAAAATTCCTCTAGGAGGCATTTTGACTTGGGCCAAGACACCGACAGAGTTCAAAGTAGCACTTGGTCAATCCTATTTGAATCCATGGGACTCATTTCGAACAGAGTGTGGATTTAAAGTGGATTAGAAACTGTTTGGGGGCAGGCTGAGGGGTTTCTGAGTAAACCTGATATCGGTGGTCTCTCTCCACCTCTCCCCTCAGTCTCCACACGCTGATTGTTTTTCAAAGACTTTCACACTGTGCTATTTGCATTTCAGATATATTTCTTAAATTCCCAAACGTGTCCCGGAACCAATCCTGCTTTGGTTCAAAGTGTTGGAGGGACTTTTCTCTCCCTGTAAATCCTGAAAGATGAATATAAAGGCTGCAGATGCACCGTGCTGCTTCACTTTGATCTTGTTTTATACTTTTTTATCCTGCGCAAAGACTTCATTTGTGTAAAACTCCTCACACTGGTTTTGAGAATATCAGCGCTTGGCTGTGCTGCATCAGTGAAGCTGCTCCATCAACCACACACAAACACAAGCACACACACACAGTGACATAGAGAGTTTGAAAACTGCAAACTACTGTGTGTGTGGTCCTTGAAAACCCTACATTGGTACATAATGTCCCCACAAAGATGGCAATATCTGAAATCTAGTGAAGAAAACAACTAAAAGTTGTAATTTCTGCATTGATATTCATGAAATCATTTATAACAAGTTGCCATGTTTGTTTTAAGGATAATGACTGGCATTGTAGCGTCCTAATGAGTATTTCTTGAAGCGTGACTTCATTAGGAGGTCTTCCGTTCTGTTTTCCAGGAGTTCTCTCTTCCTCCGGCTCTGCCCTCCTGTCTGGTGTCGGTGTCCTGGCCGCAGTTTTCTCATTTTTAATTGGTTGTCATGTCTGGTGCCAGTGTGTGATTGAGATCAGGTGTGTGTGGGTGGGATTAAATGGCTGATTTAAAGCATCATATTTATTGGTGGCCAGGTTCGACCACCTGTTCGGTCCACTGGCACAAAAAGCGAGTCGCCCTTTCTAGCTCAGATCTTCATCAGATGCCCGTTACCTGACAGAATCTGCCACATGACAGAGAACGCATGCCAACTCATGGTCATTATTTTCACCGGCACTGTCACTGCCAGCCTCACTGGCCACAAACACCTATCAGACGAATAAAAATATCCATGTGGAAAAAAATATCCTCCACCCCCTCTCTCTCAAAGTCTGTCTTTCTCATTCTAGTGAGTTGGTTCAGTCTGAGGCTGATATCCACCAGTGTGTTGGACATGATTTTTGGCAATTTGAGTAAACTGATACACACTAACTGATCTTATCAACCCACAACCGAGACATTGCGTTTTAGTGTAGGGGTTATACAGATTACACACACATACACAGATAAAGACCCAGGAGTCTCTTAAAAGCTTCGTCCTTTTGGGAGATAACTCAACAGATTCTTCTTCTACTATTTTGAGACATGGTTTTTCCTGAAGCACTATTCAGGTTTCAACATTATGGATAGGTCCTCTGTAGGGAAGTTTGGGGTCAGTTGACTTGCCCTGTCTGGATCAGTATTGAATTTTATCTTCATGTGTTTTTATGTATTGCAAACTTTTATGTTTGTGGTGTATTAATGTCAAATTCCGCTGATTTAAATGCCACCAAAGGAGCATTATCTAATCTATAGATGGTGAAATTGCGAGAACGACTTTAATAGTCTTCATAAACTTTTCAGAAAAAAAAAAAAAAATCTGAAAATTTGTATTTTAGTAATGTTTCACACTGGATGCCATTTTGGCATTGTTGTCAGCAAAAGTGTAAGTAAAAATATTTACTTTAATTTAATTTAATATTGTTTGTTAAAATAAAATATATAAATATAATTTATAAATTATTCCAGTCATGCTCTATAAAAAGGAGGCAAATGTCTTTTAAATTATATTGTATACTTTTTAATTGTAATCTTTTGTTTTGAATCAGTGGTTTGGAGAGTGTATCAAACTGCCAAAGTCACGTGAACTATTGAAATTTCGAAACATTTCGAAACACCTATGACGTAACAAAGCCGGAAATCACGTGGCAGTGCGATACACGCTCCGAACCACTGATTTGAAACAAAATATTCGCAAAGCTTCATGAAGCAGTGTTTTGTGTCCCGAAGATGAACGAAGGTCTTATGCTGCGTTCACACCGAACGCGTCTGGGGCGTCAAATTCGCGCCAGACGCGTCTAGTTGGACGCTTGAACATTTTGAAGTCAGACGCTTCAGACGCGCGTAAAATTCGCTCAATTCGCGCGTCTAAACAAAGTGTGTTCAGACGCGAATTCGCGTCATGGGAGGGGCTTTCATCTCTTTCTGCACAGATCCTCTGAATAAACACATAATCTCGTCAGTTGGAAACCTGTAGCGGCAATTTAACTCGGTTATGCCGGCCGACTTTTGCTAGCTAGAAGGTGGGCTAGTATCAACGGCTAAAATCATGCAAAAAGTTTTACAACTAACCAGATTGTCCGATTTCTTCGCTTATTCTCTTCCAGGCAAGGTCCTTTTTATTCCTGTCTCGATAAAAATATTATGACACATCACAGAGCTCAGGGTGGCTACACACAGCGACATCTTTGTTCTGGTCTCCGGCATCACTGATCACATCATAAACACATTACTACCAAAGCAGAGTCCCTGATTGGTTAACGCGCTGCGAATTTACGGCAAAGTTCAGATTTTTCAACTCGGGCGTTTGGGCGTCAGACGCTCAATTCGCGTGTCAGCCGCGTGAACGCTCAATTCGCGCCGTGCCATTCGCGCGTCAACGGCCTATTCGCGCCGCGCTAGACGCTTGATTCGCGCTGCAGGACCTCTAGACGCGCGTTTGCATTGACTTAACATGTAAATCAGACGCCCCAGACGCGTTCGGTGTGAACGCAGCATTACGGGTGTGTAACGACATGAGGGTGAGTAATTAATGACAGAATTTTTATTTTTGGGTGAACCAACCCTTTAAGTTAACATATAAACTTTGACAGCCCTAAAATGTGATCTTTTTTTTTTCTTTTTTTTTTCATAAACTCACTAGCACTCCCTTGTGGCCCTGGACCCCAGTTTGAAATTTTGATTTAGCATTTTTATGGCTTTGTAGACGGTGAAAATATTGATGGGTCAGGGAATAAAATGAACTACTAAATATTTAACCAGACAGGTCACTTCAAAACAAATTTTTATTTGCCAGCATGACCTGACATGTCAGTATTGATTACTGCACATTAGGCCCCAACATTCACATTGTTCATTGATTTTAAAGACTACTGATAGGTAAAAAAAAAATACATTCTTATGAGTGCTGATGCATTAATATCTTTAGACATTCTTATGCAGCTTTGTGTTCAGATATGCAGATTGTTCCTTTAGGGGGAGAGAGAGGGAGAGAGAGAGAAAAAGAGAAAGTAGAGGCAGAACAGAAGAACTACAAACACATTAATTTTATAGTGCACAAAGCAGCACAGCTACCAGCCTGCAGCATTTGTTACAGGTCTGGAAAACCTGTCTGAATAGAAGCAGGAAGGGAAGATGAAAGGGGCTTTAGGTGATGGCTGAATATTCTTTGATGCCTTTTGGTCTGTCGGTCATAATGAGGTCTACAATGCAAAAGTTGTATGGAGGTGGTGTGTGTGCGTGCGTGTGTGTGTGTTTATTTATTTATTTTTGTAGATTTAGCTAGTGTTTGAACCTAAAATGTTACAGAGAAAGATGTGAGCTCTCTGACATGGCATGATTGTTTCAGTCTTGGCCAACCAAGTAAGGACAGGACCATTAGGGCATGATTTAAGACACTGCATGAGAAAGAGACAGAGAAAGAGAAACAGTAAGAGCAAGAGAGAGAGAGGTTTGATGTGGAAATATACTGTATTTGGGGAGAAAATGAAACAGAAATGTCTGCGTGTGATGATGTCACCATCTGCAAAAATTCCAGTGGGACTAATTAAATGAATGGAACAGAAATGCCTGCCTGTCTCTCTTTCTCTCTAAATGTTTAAGATGCAGCTGCTGTACTGTGAAACACTAACTGGGTTAAAAAAAAAAAAAAAAAAAAAACCCTCACTGCAAGTATAGGTTTAATACAGTTATACTGTAGTAACACTCATGCTCCCTCACACTTCAAATATTACTGTTATACCTTTAAGTGGGCGCCATTTTACCTCTGAAATGCAAATCTCCAGCTCAAAATACAACTCATAACTCTAAAATACTGTAGCCATATCTCTGGAAAACATATCTCACAATACATCCTTTAACATTAAATTAATGCACTTTTATCTCTGAAATACTGCTGCTCTGTTTCTGAAATACCATCATATACCTCTGAATTATTATCCTATACCTCTAAAAATTCTGCTGCTCTGTTTCTGAAATAGTTTCTTATGCTGTACCTCTGAATTGCTGCCCCTCCTTCTCTGAAATACTGTCTAAAATACTGCTTCTTAGGTTTTAACTTAAAAATTCTACCAGTTTAACAAATACTGTACGTCTATCTTCAGTACAGTTTAGTGTATTTGGCAAATAAAGATTGTTATACTTTTGAATGCAGGAAAGAAGTGAGTGAAATGTTTTTGCTGAATCAATTGATCAAAAAAAAAAAAAATAAATAAATAAATTTCCCAATGCACAATTCCAACCATAATCATTCTCTCTCTATTTTTTTCTCTTTTACAGTCAATGTCATTTGCAGTGTATTTTTTGGTCTGAAAAATAACAGTACATTTGCTGCAATTGCAGGCCTTTGTTAGCGGAGAACTGAAAAAAAAAAGTACATATGAAAAAGGGTAAAAAAAAAACCCATATCAGTACAGTAAATAAAAGTGAAAATTCACATTCGTTTAAGACTCTTCGCCTTTTTCTGACATTGAAAGTGAATTGCAAACACTAAATAGCTAGCAATTAAAGTCTTGCTGTAGATTTGCTAGTGATTAAGCTTGACTGGTATTAATGCAGAGACATGTTGATGACGCTAGCCAGTGGGTGTTTGGCAGTGTTTACTGAGAGCTCCTAAAGAACTAATGAACACACAGCGGAAGTTTAGCTATCAAAGAAGAGCAGCCAGAGCAAACACAGATATACACACACTCAACTCAACACACAAACACCACCACCAACAACACCTACTCACACTTACATGCACAATGCCCTTCTGCTGTGTGATCAGTCTGTTGAGATTCCAAAAGGACAATGTTAGGAAGTATAATAAAGCTTGTAATGAAGCCTTGTGGATATTAATTTAAAAATGACTGATTACAGTCTAAATGGAATGAGACTTGACTATAAATTGTAATTTCACTATTTTCTTTTTTATAGTATTGAGTTAGACATGTGGCGATATTCGGTAATAGGATATATCACGATAAAGAATATGCAAGATATTGTTATCACGGGCACTTCAAAATACCAAATTATTCAAATTTTTATAATGCATTTTTAGAATACCCTCCCCATTAAGAGTATAAAATGCCCAAATAATTAAATGCACCTCTGTAAGCTGCATCAAAGAGATATGCGCATGTAAACAAGCCCAACATGGCGGAACAAGTGAAGGAGACGCATTGAATGAAAGTGCAGGTTCACTCTCTGACAGCAGAGGATGCTGATGGAACTGCAGAAATGCTGCGGTTACCCCGGAAATGCCATAAACAAAGCAGCTGTGCTACTGAACAGTATTTCAAATGCTTCAAACAGCCATTCTTTTTTTTTTTTTTTTGTATTTGCAATGTTGTTCATCATAACACCAAATACTTAATTCTTAAAGCTGCAGTCCGTAACTTTTTTTGGTTAAAAATGATCCAAAATCAATTTTTGAGCAAGTACATAACCAGCCAATGTTCAAAACTATCTCATTAGTTTTGGCTCGATTCACAACAGTACGCTTGTAATAATGTTTTATAATAAGAGCGACATGGTGGATTTCCGTGGGAAATTTGAGCATGCAGCAGTTCCTCTGTGCGTCATCACGTCACGTCCGCAAACAGAAAGGAAGGAGTCCCGTCCAGGCTAGCTGCTGGTAGCGGATCATTTATAGCCTGTTCTCACAGCAGCTGAAATAATTAAATTTATGATTTTGATGGTGGATTGTAATCCAGAAAGGTCCAAATGACAATCATCAGTGACGAAATGCTGATGTTGCTAACATTAACAATTTGAGAGCAAAGTATAACAGTAATAATAATTTGCACGGTTTGGCATGATCCGAGCTAAGGATCGTTAGATTTTATCATCATTGGCAGCACGATTTATTGTAGGCCTAATGCTTTTTTCCTCAGTTGGTCAGAATAAAAGTTGCAGAAATGTTACTTACTTGTTCAGATGATATTTTCCAGTGAAAATTCTTATATTGGTGATACTTTCAAGACGTAGAATCTGTGATTCTGAAGTTCAGTATCCAAACCGGTGCGGTGACTGACAGCACACATTAGATTGATCCGTGCTGACGAGCTGTGCCGAGGCACAACGCACGTACAGATAACTGTTCTGACTGCAATTGCAGGTTTCAAACAAGAGACGGCGACAAAGAGGAAAAATCACGGACTGCAGCTTTAAAGACTTAATAGACTATTTATTTTCAAACTTTAACATTTTTATATTTTAATCCAGACTACAACATGCTCTATAATGACTGAAAATGTTCTGATTATTTGTTATTGTTCAGTAACACTTAGTGACATAAGGCTTCCTTAGTTAACATGTTAATTCATTACTACCAAACTGACAATGAAAAATACTCATAAAGCATTTATTAATCCTAATGTTAATTTCTTAGTTAATGTTTAATAACATTACTAAAATCAAAAGTTATAATGGACCTGAGCTAAAACTAACAATGATCAGTTGTATTTCTTAATGAACATTAACAAAAAATAATACCTTCTTTAACAAATGTAGCTATTGCTCATTCTTAATCTTAGTTAATGCATTAACTAATATATTGTAAAGTGTTTCCTGTTCTTTATAATTCTTTTGCACTTTAATATGTTTGAAAAATTTTACTTTTTATTTTTTTTTGTGTTATTGTAATATTTTTAATAATGTTCAAAGTTTTTTTGTTATAAGAAAAAGACTTCTTAAACCTTTTATACTATGACACCTTGTCTTATACTATGAACTTATTTCAATATTGCGATAATACCGTATACCATGATAAAAGCTTCAGCAATTATCGCAACATTAACATTTGATACCGTCACATGCCTATACTGATTACAGAATTAAACGTTAATATGAGTGTGTTTAAAATGTTCTATGCTAAAATTATTCTATCCCAACTTAATATGCAGTGATTACCTAGTTCTGCCATGAAACTCTAGACGGTGCAGGCTGATGCATAGCGATCACATCATTATCTACACAGCTGATTGTTTGCTGTTAGCAGTCTGCAGCACATTTTCAGAACCCTCCTCCTTCCCCAGCTCCACCTGTGTAGATCTGCTACGGGGTTAATTTGTGTATGTTACATGTGCATCTGCAGCAGCAGCATGTCTTACATGCTCACAGCAATGTCTGTGAATATATTGGCAGTAGCAAGTCTCGGTACTTGCTTTGCTTTGCAGCAGCGTAGCAGATCTATTCCGCCAAGACCAAATACATTAACATTGCCATAGCCATTACCATGCCAATCTCAGTTACCTGAGAGTTGTCATGACAGAACTATAAGTAAACCCAGGAACTATCTGTTTGTACAGCAGTGTGGGCCAGGGAGTGTGTGGGAAACCCGTTTGGAAAAGGACTGGTTTCACTAGTGGTGCAAAGATTAAACTGCAGATTTCTGGGTATGATGTGAGAACATAAATGACAGTCAGTATTTTTTTGTGTTTTCGTGTCTGTCTACCTGCACACTGTAATAACTCCCTCCAGGCAGGGGCTTTCCTCCCCACCCCTCAGCTTTTAACAGGAGAGATTTCTAGTGAGTTCTGCTGGTTGAAAGATAATTAGTACGCTAAATCTGCATAATCTGACACATTCCCACAGCGACTCATAGACTTCCCTTAGCCAGGCAGACCATTTCCAAATCACCTCTTCATGTTGTTTATCTCTCTCTCTTTCTTCCACACACACTTTTCTGTTTTTCCCCACACAAAATCTATCTATTTCAATCTGCTGAATAGCTATTTTTGTCTGAAGTTTCATTAGTTTATGTGTGTATTGTGTACCATGAATGTAAAAAGGCAAATTCATTATTAAACACATTGATACTAATCAAAGGAGCAACTCACAGACCTCCATTATAAAACTGCAGGGGGGAATAATGGGGGAGAGTTCACTAAGAATGAACTGTGCCCAGTAATAATGTCATTTATTTGCACATGCTGTTTGTGTTGTGTTAGCACCCAATTCACTAAAGGAATTATGCAAATCAGGTAATGGTGCAAACATGCCCAAAATTAGTGCTGAACGTCATTTAGACAGTGCAATTCCCCATCTTGCAAGCCAATTCTGTATGCTAGAGATTGTGGAGGATGCAGAAACTACTGTACAACATCGCCAGGGTTGCCAGGTTTTTACAACAAAACCCACCCAATTGCTACTCAAAACTAGCGTTTCAGGGGTGGTCCCCTGGTAAAAATCACATCCCATTGGGTAAAATCAGAATTCTTTTGGAGGGGTTCCCCTGGTAAAATTAGCATTCCAGGGGCTAAGTATTACGTTATTGAGGTCGCTTTAACCCACTGACATAAAAAACAACCCGTGGCAACACTGTTAAATTAGCCCTATTCCACGGGAAATCCGTGGACTTGGCAACACTGAACATCGCTCCACCACTGCAGTCCAAGCACCTGAATCAGCTCTTTAAAATGCAGATTCTCATCAATGCCATGTTTTTGGATATGTGCCCAGTTACAAAACTTTTCTCCATCATTTGATCATCATTGGATGAATAGCTTTTGCCATGATCAATAGAAAATGTACACAAACTTCTCTTTGTACCAAAATTCTGTTAACTGTCTGTTTTCCACAGAAGATGAAAGTGTGCTCTTATTGGCTGGCTGATACTATTAAATGCTCTCTCACATGATGTCTTCTGAACTTCCTCTTAGATGTGCTTACAGTAATAGCATAAGCACACACAACTACACACATGTGTATATAGAGTTTATTTGTATCATTTGCATTTTCAGATTTTACTACTTTTGCGAATTAATGATCTACTTTTGTTTTCTCTCCAAATTAAATACTTAAATCTGTCTGTAGGATTAAAATAGTATCAGGGTATGAAAGAAACGGGAAAGAAGAAGATTTTTATTTTTATTTTAATGGTCTATGTAGTTTTGTGATTTAATTTCAGACCCAACACAAATATTCCTCAGAAGTCTCAATTATTCTCGGTCAAAGTGCGAACTGTTATGGGTTTTTTCATGAAATGAAAGACATTATGATGGTACAAAAATGTTATAAATATTTCAAATAAATGCTGTTTTTCTGAACTTTCCATTCGTGAAAAAATTTTACACTCTTTACATAAAAATATTAAAGGTGCCATCGAACGTTTTTTTTTTTTACAAGATATAATATAAGTCTAAGGTGTCCCCTGAATGTGTCTGTGAAGTTTCAGCTCAAAATACCCCATATATTTTTTTAAAATACATTTTTTAACTGCCTATTTTGGGGCATAATTAGAAATGTGCCGATTCAGGGCTGTTCCCCCTTTAATTGCTCACGCTCTCCGCCCCCCCAGAACTCTCGACTCTGTCACTGCATAAACAAAGTTCACACAGCTAATATAACCCTCAAAATGGTTCTTTACAAAGTGTTCG
The DNA here is from genome assembly GCF_024489055.1 of Chanodichthys erythropterus. Lineage (NCBI taxonomy): Eukaryota > Metazoa > Chordata > Actinopteri > Cypriniformes > Xenocyprididae > Chanodichthys > Chanodichthys erythropterus. Next base: position 20,177,417 of record NC_090229.1, read on the forward strand.
TCATGCAGCATGTCTAATCGCGTAAGTACAGTGTTAATTTGGATGTTTACATTTGATTCTGAATGAGTTTGAGGCTGTGCTCGGTGGCTAACGGCTAATGCTACACTGTTGGAGAGATTTATAAAGAATGAAGTTGTGTTTATGCATAATACAGACTGCAAGTGTTTAAAAATTAAAATAGCGATGGCTCTTGTCTCCGTGAATCAGTAATAAACGATGGTAACTTTAACCACATTTAACAGTACATTAGCAACATGCTAACGAAACATTTAGAAAGTTACAAATATCACTAAAAATATCATGATATCATTGATTATGTCAGTTATTATTGCTCCATCTGCCATTTTTCGCTATTGTCCTTGCTTGCTTACCTAGTCTGATGATTCAGCTTTGCACATCCAGACGTTAATACTCGCTGCCCTTCTGTAATGTTTGGAAAACATGGGCTGCCATATGCAAATATTGGGGGCGTACATATTAATGATCAAGATCCATAATGACTATTATGTAATAGTCGGTGTTATGTTGAGATTCGCCTGTTCTTCGGAGGTCTTTTAAACAAATGAGATTTATATAAGAAGGAGGAAACAATGGAGTTTGAGACACACTGTATGTCATTTCCATGTACTGAACTCTTGTTATTTAACTATGCCAAGGTAAATTAAATTTTCAATTTGATGGCACCTTTGAGCAGCACAACTGCTTTCAACATTGATAATAATAAGAAATGTTCCTTGAGCACTAAATCAGAGGATCAGCTTTGCCATCCACAGAAATAAATGAAATTTTAAGTACATTAAAATAGAAAACAGTTATTTTAAAGCTGCAGTCTATAACTTTTTTTGTTATAAAATCAAATTTTGAGCAAGTACATAACCAGCCAGTGTTCAAAACGATATCCTTACCTTAGCCTGATTCACAATGGTAAGCTTGAAATAATGAGGGGCCGTACTGATGCACAACCCACGTAAAGATGATAATTCTGCAAATAAATGCAGTTTCAGGGTTCAAACAGACAAGAGGTAAAAATTACGGACTGCAGATTTAAATTGTAATAATATTTCAAAATATTAATGTTTTTACTGTATTTCCTATTAAATAAATGCAGCCTTAACAAATAGACATGAAAGTTCAGAAGAGTACCAACGTCAGTACCAACAACAACCACTAGGGGTTTATTATCTGCCTTGAACACCCAGACCCACCCAGAAAGCTTACTCTCTCTCTGTAAGTAATTGTATATTTCTGTGTTTTGGTGCACTCAGCAGTGTATCAGAACACATTCAGCGAGAGCATGATGACATTTAGATAGCGCTAGAGGAGAGAATGAGATCCCCTTTAGAAACATGCGGTCTAATAGCCTTTCTGATCAGTGTAATGCTCCTGTGCTGATATGGTTTGTTTGTGTGTTTCAGAATGCAGGAGCGGGCGGTACAGAGGGTGTGCGCGTGGTTCTTGCTGGTGTTTTTGACCCTTCTGTCTCTCTGGGGTCACCTGTCTGACGCCTCCTCTCACCGCAGTCACATCGGTAAGTCAAGGTCAAAGTTCATTTCAGTCAAGCCTGTTGTTATTGTTTTATTTTCATTTAAACTTTGATCATTTTAATGACCCATCTCATTAAAAAACATGAAGTCAGATTTGGGGCGCATGAAGTCAGATTTGGGGCGCTATTACCATAAATATTTTCCTTCTATTTTTATTTCAAGGATCTGAAGTTTTTGCTTGGTTCTTATATCTTTTTAAACCAGAAATTTGAACAAGATGAGCACAACCCAAAGACAGAAAGTAGTGTGTTTTGTAGATGGCTCAGTGGTAGGTGGATGCTTAGATCAGCTTAAAATAGTCTAGAGAATGTTCTCTATTTATGAGAAGGAGCGCTGATGGACCGCAGGACACTGACGTCTCTGGGGTCATGTGGAGGCCACTGCAGAATGTTCCAGTAGAAAGAGCTGCTGAAATGATGAGAGTTTATTTGTCCTAAATACTTGTTTCTCTTATAATAATTAAAGATGATATTGATTCTGATTTATACAAAAAGCTTCTGATTAGCTGTTTTGTAGGCAAGTTACACTACCATTTAAAAGTTCAGGGTCTCTGTTTTTGAAAAAAGTTTCTTATGCTCACCAAGGCTGCTGTATTATATTCAGTTTTCCTGTGTTTTGTGCATGTTTCTTTTGTTCTAGTTTTTCCGTCTGTGTTAATTACCATGTTTGTCGCCTTGGTTACTGATTCAGTTACACCTGTGGTTCATTTCATTGATTGGTTTGGTTGTGTTTTTAAGCCCTTTGTTTTTTTCAGTTCTTTGTCAGTTCACCTCACATTATACCCCTGTTGTTCTGTTCTTGTTCTCTGAGTGTTTGTTTTTTGAGTTATTTTTTAATAAAAACTTTATACTGCTGCTCTTAGATCCTTTCCTGGCCTTTATGTCAACCAGACTGTGACAAATGAACTGACCAAAAATGGATCTAGCAGCAGATCATATCCTCCTCCTCTCACAGGGGAACCAGTTCCTAGAGAATCACACACTGGCAGTTTTGGATCTCTACCACCTTGTCCACTACAATGATGACTGTTTGTGTGTAGTTTTCCGAACAAGCTTGAACACTGAAACGAGAATGCGCTTGCCTAGTGTCTAGGTACTTTTAAGGAGTACGTGGAGTGGATACTCCTCCACAATGGTTCCCCCTTTACCACCTTCTAGAGTGAAGAAGAAAAGAATGTGCCAGACATTGCCACCACCCCAGCGAAGGACTAGCCTGAGCCCAACGCAGACGCGGAGCCAGAGCTTGACGTGAGGAAAGAGACTGTGCCAGTGATCTTCCCGGAGTCTGAGCCCGAAGAAACATCTGACCAGGTGTGTGAGCTGGCCACATCGTCAATCCCAACGGGAATCTCGGTAGAGTTTGAGGGGATGAAGTAGAGCCCCACCTCCTCTACTGTGGTGAAAAAAGATTTACTGATTGACTTTGAGTGTATTCTGCCTGTCTTGTCACCCTGCACTGAACCGGTTACATCACCCAGCACCAAGTTAACTTACTGAAGTCTGTGTTCCCGCCCTGCCTCTCACTTCCATCACCTCTGTCTGTGACAAGTAAGCCTACTAAGAAATATCTGCCTGTTCCGTGTTGGCCAAGAGTGTCTTTCCTGAGAGATTTGTCTTTCTTGTGTCTACCTAGAGAACTATTTGTGAAATTCCTATCTGCACTCCTCAGTCCTTCAGCCCTGCCTGCACTGTCTCCTCTTAGCCCTTTAGCTTCTCCCACACTGGCTCCACCTCCCTGCCTGGATGTGCCCTGGGCTTTGTGTCTGCTAGCACAGTGCTGGAGTGTCGTCCCACTATCTCAGCCTAGAACCTCCTTGCCCATCATTCCACCTCGGCCTATTGACCAGTTGGCTCCAGCTTGGCTCCTCGCCCTCTCGGCTCCACTCGGGACCATTGTCCCTACGACATCCCTGGGCTTCCTCATCACTCGAGCGCCGCTTGGTCAGTTGTCGCTCTATCTGCGCCATGGACTTCTGGGACTGCAGCTGTGCTTTGTCCCTTCACCCCTTTGGGTCCGACGGGCTCCTCCTTCCCCCTAGGTCCGCCTTGGTCCTGAGTCGCTCTGCCTTCATCCCAGTCCTCTGGCACCGACTCCACCTCGGTGGCTTGTTGCTGTGGTGCTGCCCTGCCCTCCAGGAACTTCTATGTTGCCCAGTCAGTTTTTCATCTTCACATGGGTCTTCTCAAGCAGCCGCTTCTCAGTCAGTCATCCCCCTGGTTCCAGCCTCCACCATGGCTCCTCCCTCCCTCAACTCCACCGTTGGCCTGCGTCCTGGCCCTCCTGCTGGGAATTCTGCCCCGGCTCCCACCTTCATCTTTGCCTTGGCTGTGGTTCACTTCATTGATTGGTTTGGTTGTGTATTAAGGCCCTGTGTTTCTTTCAGTTCTTAGTCAGTTCACATCACGTTATACCCCAGTTGTTCTGTTCTTGTGCCCTGAGTTCTGGTTTTTGAGTTTATACTGCTGCACTTAGGTCCTTTCCTCACCTTTATTTCAGCCGGGGAGTGACTGCTGCATTTATGAAATCAAAAATACAGTAAAAACTAAAGTGTAAAATTATGAAATATTATTAAAATGTAGTAATTTTAATTTTAGTTTTATAGTTTCATATATTTAAAAAATATATATTTTTATAATGGCAAAGCTGAATTTTCAGCATTCATTACTCCAGTCTTCAGTGTCACATGATCCTTCTAATATCAATTTAATATTCTGATTTGTTACCCAATTATTATCAGTGTTAAAAACAGTTGTGCTGCTTAATATTTTTTGAAAGCTGAAAAATTATTATTATTATTACTGATGAATAGAAAGTTCAAAAGAGCAGCATTTATCTGAAATAGAATCCTTGTTGAAAAGTATTAATTTCTTTTTAAAAAACCAAACATTTGAATGCAATTTACCATTCTCTTAACTTTATTAAACTATCTTAGATTGGTAGTAAATCAAATGTAAGCTTTGTTATTTGTTAATTTTGATGTTAAGCATGTTGCAATGCTGAATTTGTAGACAAGCTGCTTATGCAGTATTTGTCCATTAAAGCAAAACACAAGTCAAGAAAAGAAAATTATTTCTTAAAAACTAGTGCCATAATTTTAGGCTATTTGCCTGATACTCTTAATATGAATTGTTTGAAAATAACAGTCTGATAATGCATTGAGCCTCTGTACTGCTTATTTCTTTTCTTTTGTGGTGAGCAGATTTCATTTCTTGACAACATGACTCACTCACTGTGTGAACTTCTCTTGTCTCGTCTCGCTGCAGTGTGAATGAATTGCTTTTTATTGTAACTTTAAAAATACATGTAATTAATGTAATTTTACAACATACTAATGGAATGCATTGATGTAGGTCCCTATAATCACACATAGTGTCTCTGTTTACAGTTTAGGAGTGTGTAAAGCCCTATTTGTAATTAGAATATGAAATCTGCATGCTTTTGTTGGCCACCATCCCTACAAAATAATTCTTCATTTTGATTGGAAAAGTAGTCCAGAAGTTGAACGTGAGCCAATCAGAGGTGGGAAATAGTTCAATAGACAATCAGTTAATTACACACTACTGCTAACAGGTCAGAGCAAGGTGACTGAACACACACACACTAAACCACTGGGAGGAAAAAACTAATAACTCCAAACTCTTCTTCTCTACGAGCAGCAAAGGCTTCAGGGACAATGAGCTAAATGAGAGTGAAGTATTTTTCACACACACATACACAGGGAATATAGCCAGAAAGTTTGCTGCTACTGTAGGTCATTCTTTATGAGGCTCATCCTCTCAATAAAACTAATATCCCTAGAGAGAGTGAGAGAGAGTAAAGGAGGGAGAAGGGCTGCAGAGATCCATTGAAGGGCATAAAGAAGAGAAAGAGACAGAAGTGTGGAAAGAGAGACCGAGACAGATGAGTGTGTCATGAGATGAAACGCAGGAAGAGACTCGGCTCTTGTGGATGACTGCAGTCCTGAGCTCTCTTGCCCTCTGAGTGTGTGTGAGTGTGTGAGTGTGTGTGTCCTGTGCCCTTCTGCCCTGTAAAACATGAGTCTCTCTGACATCTCCTAAACCTGCCCACCCTAAGCAAGACACTGAGACCAGTGACATCAAAACTATGAAGAGGAATAGTTGATTTCAGTGGGAATGGTGTGGTGCAAGGACGTAGAGGAAAGAGTTTATAATTGTGAAAGAAGCTTTATAGTGGAGCGAACTGTGAAGCAAAGTCTGAAAAACTTTTCAGATTCATGGAGAGTAACATGTTCAAAAAGTATCAATTCACTGATTCAAATCGCTGTGTGTTTAGCATCTTAATAGCGAAATAATTCAGTGTTGCTTTTTGTGCTACAGTAGCATTATATGTTTTTGACTCATTTTATATATTAAATTAATATGTAGCACTGGTCTAAAAAACCTGTTTAATTGAGTTGGTTTAATGGGAAGATTCGTAGAAATTAAATGTAAAAAAGAATTGATTCAAAGATTTGAGTAACTTTTTGACTCATATTAGTTTAAAGGTGCCCTAGAACTTTTTTTTAAAAGATGTAATATAAGTCTAAGGTGTCCCCTGAATGTGTCTGTGAAGTTTCAGCTCAAAATACCCCATAGATTTTTTTAAATTCATTTTTTTAACTGCCTATTTTTGGGCATAATTAGAAATGAACAGATTCAGGGTGTGTGGCCCTTTAAATCTGGTGCTCCACGCCCCAAGAGCTCGCGCTTGCCTTAAACAACATAAAAAAAAGTTCAAACAGCTAATATAACCCTCAAAATAGATCTTTACAAAGTGTTCGTCATGCAGCATGTCTAATCGCGTAAGTACAGTGTTTATTTGGATGTTTACATTGATTCTGAATGAGTTTGAGGCTGTGCTCCGTGGCTAATGGCTAATGCTACACTGTTGGAGAGATTTATAAAGAAGAAGTTGTGTTTATGAATTATACAGACTGCAAGTGTTTAAAAATGAAAATAGCGACGGCTCTTGTCTCTGTGAATACAGTAAGAAACGATGGTAACTTTAACCACATTTAACAGTACAATAGCAACATGCTAACGAAACATTTAGAAAGACAATTTACAAATATCACTAAAATATCATGTTATCATGAATCATGTCAGTTATTATCGCTCCATCTGCCATTTTTTGCTATTGTTCTTGCTTGCTTACCTAGTCTGTTGATTCAGCTGTGCACATCCAGACGTTCTGCCCTTGTCTAATGCCTTTCATCCAGATGTTAATACTGGATCCCCTTGTGTAATGCCTCAATCATGGGCTGGCATATGCAAATATTACGTAACAGTCGGTGTTATGTTGAGATTAGCCTGTTCTTCGGAGGTCTTTTAAACAAATGAGATTTATATAAGGAGGAGGAAACAATGGAGTTTGAGACTCACTGTATGTCTTTTCCATGTACTGAACTCTTATTATTTAACTATGCGAGATAAATTCAATTTTTGAATCTAGGGCACCTTTAATATGTAGCACTGGAAATTGATTCAGTTAATTAGTATGATTCAAACCGACTGAAAAACAAAATACTTATAACTGTTTTCGTCTCATTTTATATTTTAGTCTAAAATGTAGCATTCGAAGGTTTTTTTGAATGGCAAAAATCATGTTATTAACTACTTTTTTGACTCCTTTATTCAATATATAGCATTGGTCTGAAAAACCAATGCGAATTAGTGAATTTGTTCAGTGGGAAAATTCATGGAGATTAACCTGTTCAAAAAGAATCGCATCACCAGTTTGAGTCGCTGTGTAGGCTAGCATATTTCTTTTTTTCTTTTTTCTTTTTTTATTAGCAAAATAGACTACTTTTTGTAACAAAATACTTCAATAACTATGTTTGGAAATCATTTTTTAAATTTGGATTGTTTGTGTGCATGAACCGATTTAAAAAGACATGACTCATTGATTCAGGTCACTGCATAGCATCTTCAGTCTTTTTTGTAACAAAATACTTTGTTAATCACTGCTTTTTTGCTACAGACTATGTTATAAACTCTAGTGGAGATTACAAACCAGTTTTTATAGTTATTTAGTGTAAATTTATTTGTCAAAGTTTAACACTTGCATCCTATTTGAGAGTCATTCATTCAGAAAGCCTTTTTGTGCCAAATACTAGCCACAAATACTTTTCTGATTAAAATGATATAATCTGAAAGTTATATGTTTAAAGACTTTTGCCCTCTTACAGAGTAACTGCTATTTGTTGCTTGTAGCATAGCAAACTTCTTTTCCAATAGCAGCTTTTACTGTTTAACACTCAAAATGATGAGCTTTGAGATTTAAAGTTGTTTCTCTATCACTGATTGTGAGTTTGAGTGTGTCTGATGGTCACATTGTCACACAGCTCACCTACCTTAAGGTGCTGTCATGTTTTTATGATTTCTGTCACCCCTGACCTTGTTTTATCCCCAATCTGCCACCTCTTATATACTCTCTCTTTCTGTGTATTTGAACATCAACAATGAAACCAGACATTTCTGAGTCACATTCTTTCTATGTTCAAGCACTGATCTTTGAGATGTCAGCATGGCTTTTTCAGTAATTAAGAATTATAATGTATGTTTAGAAAATTATATAAAACATATCAACAGGAGCTGTTAATTTTCTCCCTTCTGCTATTTGTGTTTTTACAGTGATTAACACTCTGCTTTCACTATAACTGTGACAAAGAAAATGAGCTTTTTCACTCAGTGTTTGTCAGTATAAAACATTGTTTTTCAGTTTTGAGATAATTTTCGCAAATTAGATGATATATAGAAAAAACATTTCTCACACGTACATACTCTTTTTATATTCGATAGCTGTTGTATTGCGACTGACTTATCAGATCTCCCTGGTACAGTATATGAGTTTTGCTGTTCATGTCATACTGCTGAAGGTCTTTCTTTTTGTTCTGTAATAATTCTGAAAGCAGACCATTTCAGACTGCCTGAAAAGAGATTATAAAAAAGATTCACAATTCTTTAACTCCTTTTTTCTTGAGTTCTAGCATGAATTCACTGCTGTGTGTGAGCTCTTTCTGTGACTGTTCACAGCCTGTCCAAGACACCCATATGGCCTGTGAGAGACACAGAAGGAGAATTAAAAATGTGAAACTTTCAAGCACGCTGCTCCGTTTCATCTGCTGGATAAAACATGTAGGTCACACTACCATCAAACCCTCCCAGAGCTCCCCAGCCTCATTCAGTTTTATTCAACCATCTTTTTTCACCACTTTTGGGCTTTAGTGTCGCTATTTTTGAAATCATGTCACTTCAGTAGCAAAGCTATTGTATTTAGTTCATTACATATCAGGGAAGCGTTGGCAAATGTTTTATTTTGTCTATGAATATTTCATCAGTCAAGCTGTGTGTCCAGTATTTTACATTAGCCTACTATTTGGGGCTGGTAAGAATTTTATATGTTTTGAATTAAATCTCTTATGCTCATTAAGGCTGCACTTATTTGATCAGCAGTAAAAATTGTGAAATAGTATTACAATGTCTGCTGTTTTAATATGTTTTAAAATGTAATTTATTCCTGTGAGGATTTTCAGCAGCCATTACTCCAGTCTTCAATGTCACATGATCCTTTAGAAATCATTCAGATATGTTGATTTGCTGCTCAAGAGACATTTCATATTATTAGGGCCCAAGCACCGATGGTGTGAGGACACTATTATAATTGCTCGGTCAATTATTCTTCTCTGAAATGAATCACATTTTTGGGGGCCTAAATATGCTCAAAAACACACGTGTCACAAGTGGTGAAAATGTACATCTGATATGGGTTTCAGAATTAGGTGTGGGAAAATGACTCGATAGCGCCACCTATAAAATTTTAATAAAGCGCCTTCGCGCTACATTTCAAGTATGAAATTCGGTAGACACATGTAACAGCCCAATACCTACAAAAAAGTTCCTAGGAGCAAAATCTGAAAACCCAACAGGAGTGAGATATTTTGAATTTTCTCTGCAAAATTTTTGCAGTTTTGCCATTTCCAGACGTTATACTTTAAAGGTGCCCTAGAACCAGTTTTTAATAAATGTAATATAAGTCTAAGGTGTCCCCTGAATTTGTTTCAGTTCAAAATACCCCATAGATTTTTAATTTTTTTAACTGCCTCTTTTGGGGAATCATTAACTATGCACCGATTCAGCGCGTGGCCCCTTTAAATCGTGCACTCCCTGTTGAGCGAGTTTAAATCGAGCTCTTGACCATAATACAGTGCATTTACAAAGTTCACACAGCTAATATAACCCTCAAATGGATCTTTACAAGATGTTCGTCATGCATACTGCATGCTTGCGTCGGATCATGTGAGTATAGTATTTATTTGGATGTTTACATTTGATTCTGAATGAGTTTGAGGCTATGCTCCGTGGCTAAAGCTAACATTACACACTGTTGGAGAGATTTATAAAGAATGAAGTTGTGTTTATGCATTATACAGACTGCAAGTGTTTAAAAATGAAAATAGCGATGGCTCTCTTGTCTCCGTGAATACAGTAAGAAACGATGGTAACTTTAACCACATATAACAGTACATTAGCAACATGCTAACAAAACATTTAGAAAGACAATTCACAGATATCACTAAAAGTATCATGTAATCATGAATCATGTTAGTTATTATCGCTCCATCTGCCATTTTTTGCTATTGTTCTTGCTTGCTTACCCTAACAAACTCCTCCTACAGATTTGATCAAATAAACATCAAATTTAGTCAGTCTAATTTAAAGGCCTTTGCAACGTTAAATTGCGAAGATCTTGAGTTTTCACTAAAGGGTGTGTCCTTGGCAGCCTGACAAATTTTGATGTTTCACCATGAAACAGGAAGTTGTTGTAACTCGGGCATACAGTCATAGCGCCACCTGTGGGCAACAGGAAATGTCATGTTTAACACTGTGATTACCTCCTCATAGAGTTTAACCAGATCAACATCATATTTGGTCAGTCTAATCTTAAGGCCTTAGTGATGTTAAATGGCAAAGATCTTGAGTTTTTGTTGAACAGTGCGTCCGTGGCGGCCTGACAAAGTCTGATGTTTCGCCATTAAACAGGAAGCTGTTGTTAATCGACTGATATAATGTCCAACCTGCCCCAAACTTCACCTTTGATAAGAGTCCTGCCCTGAACACATCTACATGACTATATTCAGTTAGGCTATAGTAATAGTGCCACCCACTGGCAACAGGAAGTGTTATGTTTAAGACTGTGATGCACTACTATAAACAAATATGTAATTGAGTGCTAATTTTTGCTATGCTGCACACATTCTAAAACATGCTAGCAACACTAAGTGCTAAAGCATGCTATTATCATCATGAAACAGGAAGTTGTTGTAACTCAAGCATACAATGTCCAATCTGCCTCAAGCTTCACATGTTTGATAAGTGCCCTGGCCTGAAGACATCTACATGCCAAAATTTAGTTGTAGCCAGCTGGTGGCAGGAAGTGTGGCAAATACAAAAGACTGACGTAGTCCATATACTTAAATGCATATTGCCCACCCTGCTCTGTTTCCTAAAGCCACTGACTGGAGGTGGCACGGGTGCACGGGCCCTTTCATCGCTGCTTGCAGCTTTAATTATTATTATATGTTGAAAAAATGTGTGGCTTAATATTTTTGTGGAAACCGTGATACATTTCAATAGAATGTTCATGAGAACGCATTTATTTGAAATAGAAATTTTTACAACATAAATGTCTCAAATCTACTATCATTTTTGAACAATTTAATGCAACCTTGCTGAGTAAAAGTATTACTTTCTTTTAAAAAAAAAAAGTCTTACTGAGACCAAAGTTTAAACAGTAGTGTAGTGTTGTTGTGTTTGATGAATAATGTGAAAAGGCTACAAAATGGAATCAATTCATGATTCACTCTGAATCATTTAGATAACTTTCTCGATATTTGAATTGCTTGGAGTGGTTTTTCACTCTGTAACAGATTACAATACAAGAAGAGCGCTAGATGAAGTGGAACATTTATATACAATGAATTGAAACCACCTACTGCATGTATTAGATTAAATGGCATATTTTAAGTATTTATGTTTATATTTAATATTCATAAAACTATATATAGTAGCCTAGCTTAAATGTAGCAAGCTACGTTTATCATGTAAGGTGCAGTGTAACTAGCTACTTTCAGCTTTCATCTTAGCGTAGTTAAAGTATTTTTTGCAACCCTTGTTTAATTAATTATTAGCATTCACTTTCAATTTCTTTTGGACTGCGGCACTCTTTTAAGCAACTGGCTCTAGGCTCCATTAGTGTTTGATTATTCAAAACAACATTATTATGTCTTTTGTGCTTTTATTTATAATTTGCTGACTATAATTCTACCAAGACTATTGCTTTAGAAAAGAAGTGCCTCTGGTCATATTTAGCACTCTTACCCCTGATTGGTCAAAAGAGACTGTTCTGTGTGTGTGCGTGTGTTAAGAATGCACTGGAGTAAATGATTTAAAATGGGTGGTTATGAGTGTCTTAAGCAGGCTGCTTTGAGCTTGATGGGCATTCATGTATTCCATCAGAGCATGGTGTTTAATCTCTGAGCAGATGGCAGCGAGCTCACACTCTCCATAAACAAAAACAGCTTCCTATCCATCAGGCGTCCTGATTACTGCAGAATCAAACATGTGTTCATGCAGAATTCAGCATGAGAAAAGGTGCTGACACATTATTTTTATAGAATAAAGAAAATCATGCTGATAAGTGTGATTCCAGTGCTCACATTGTGGAGGTGTTATTTTGAGAGAGAGAGCTGTTGAAAGGGAACTTTTATATAACTATGCAAAACATTATCATACCCAACCTGTGAACCTGCTAATAGATTAATGTTTTTAATGTTAGGTCCTCTAGTGCAGAGAAACAGTACTGAAAAGCTACTTCTATTTTAGAGAATATGAAAAAGCAGACTGACTTGAAATATTCTCTTCTTACTCTCTTAAAGGGATAGTTCACCCAGAAATGAAAATTCTGTCATTTACTCACATTGTTCCAAACTTGCATGGCTTTTTTTTCTTCTGTGAAACACAAAAGATGATGCATGTATGATGAAGTATGTCTCAACTGATTCTGTCTACATTATGAATGTCAATGGGGGTCCAAAAAGCAGTGTTATTTTAGTATTAAGTATGCTATTATGACATTTATTAATATTCTGAATTAGCTTTTATTTTTATATATTTTTTAAATGTACATATTTATAGTTTTCATTTAACTTTAAGTTTGTTTTAGTACTTTTGCTTTTGATGTTTTTATTATTTTTTTGTTTTTATATATTTCTATTCCGTTTTAGTAATTTTAGTATTTATTTTATTTCAGTTAGTTGCCAAGGCAACATTTCTAATTTTCAGTCAAGTTTAATCCAAAATAACACTTTTTTTTATATATACAGTACAGTCCAAAAATTTGGAACCACTAAGATTTTTAATGTTTTTAAAAGAAGTTTCGTCTGCTCACCAAGGCTACATTTATTTAATTAAAAATACAGTAAAAACAGTAATATTGTGAAATATTATTACAATTTAAAATAACTGTTTTCTATTTGAATATATTTCACAAAGTAATTTATTCCTGTGATGCAAAGCTGAATTTTCAGCATCATTACTCCAGTCTTCAGTGTCACATGATCCTTCAGAAATCATTCTAATATGCTGATATGCTGCTCAATAAACATTTAATGTGTACAATTGTACAAAATATTTGTGTACAATGTTTTTTTTCAGGATTATTTGATGAATAGAAAGTTCAAAAGAACAGTGTTTATCTGAAATCTAATCTTTTGTAACATTATAAATGTCTTTACTGCCACTTTTGATTGATTTAATGCATCCTTGCTTAATAAAAATATTCATTTCTTTAATTTCTTTTCAAAAAAATAAAAATAAAAATTCTTACTGACCCCAACCTTTTGAACGGTAGTGTATAATGCTACAGAAGCTTTGTATTTCAGATAAATGCTGTTCTTTTGAACTTTCTATTCATCAAGGAATCCTGAAAAAAAAAGTACACAACTGTTTTCAACATTGAAAATAATCATAAATGTTTATTGAGCAGCAAATCAGCATATTAGAATGATTTCTGAAGGATCATGTGACACTGAAGACTGGAGTAACGATGCTGAAAATTCAGCTTTGCATCACAGGAACAAATTACTTTGTCAATATATTTAAATAGTACACAGTTATTTTAAATTGTAATAATATTTCACAATATTACTGTTTTTTACTGTATTTTTAATTAAATAAATGTAGCCTTGGTGAGCAGACGAAACTTCTTTTAAAAACATTAAAAATCTTAGTGGTTCCAAACTTTTGGACTGTACTATATATATATATATATATATATATATATATATATATATATATATATATATATAATTATGTATTATTTTAAGATTCATTTCAATTCAATTCATGAAAACTATTTGCAAAATGGAAAATGGTAGCTTGAAATGAATCGATAAGACTCATCTAGTATATTTCAGGAAAGTCACACAGGTCTGGAATGACATGAGGGAGAGCAAATTATGACAGCATTGTCAAATAAAATCAGCCTATTCTTCTATTGCTCATACCAGTCTGTAAAGGGCTTTCTGAAGAGCTTTGGTCAACTGAGTAAAAAAATGTAAAATACAAGCGACGGTGAGAGAGAGTAGTGTCTCCTGGGACATTTCCATCACTAGGTGGTCTCATCAGGGTTTTGAATAAAAGTGCTGACCCCTTCCACTGGACCTGAGGTAGATCAGTCACACCACAAATATGTATTTTAAGATGCAGATGGAGCCACAACTCTGGGACAGCACGCTGTCCTCTGACATTTGATGAGACTCTGGATGACAAGACGGAAATGAGGAAGAGATGATTGCGGAGGGAAGTAGGAAACACAGAAGTGCGGGATGACAGGAAAGGGGAAAAGTTCAAATTGAAGCGAAAGAATAACATCTTCAGCTTCAACGGGATTGGACAGCCGTCAAAATGTCACTTTTTTTCTCTTTACCCCTTCTTTTGTCTCTCTCAAGGGTCTGAAGTGTATTGGAGAATATTTGTTTGAGAGTTGGCTGTTTGCACTGGGGGTTTGACTGAGGTGTGTAAATGTGGGTCAGGCTGAGAAGGAAGGAACACTGACCTCTGGATTATTGGAAGAGGCCTGACCACAGCAGACAGGCTGTGTGATACTCATGTCTGGCCATGTTCTCTTCTCGTCTATTCCCACAGGCATCTGTCTGGCATTTCAGAATATTTCAGAAAGCCATAGTCTATATGCATTCTGTTAACAGGACAAGAAAAACACAAACATATGTAAGGTTGTATGGCAAGTAAAACTACTGTGGAAACAAAACTTTAGCAGTATAATATCAGCATTTTGTTTTAGGGACTGTGACATGAAGCACAAAAATGTATGCAATGGCATATGAGATTCATTAAATGTTTTGTAAATTCAGTGTTGTGAAAATGTAAGTACACCCCATTATTTCCTTTTTTCCAACATACAGTCATGTGAAAAAGAAAGTACTCCCTTTCAAAAATAAAGCCAAAATGGAGAAGCCATGTGTGACAAACTAAGTATACCCTATAATTGAATTGCTTGTAGAACTACCTATAGCAGCAATAAATTGAAGTCATAATTTTCAGTGACTTTATCAGTCTCTCACATTGTTGTGGAGAAATTTTGACCCACTATTCTTTACAACATTGCTTCAGTTCATTGAGGTTTGCGGACATTTGTTTATGCACAACTCTCAAAGGTCCTGCCACAGCATTTCAATCGGGTTGAGGTCTGGACTTTGACTGGGCCATTGAAACACCTTGATTCTTTTCTTTTTCAGCCATTCTGCTGTAAATTTGCTGGTGTTCTTGGGATAATTATCCTTTTGCATGACCCAATTTTGGCCAAGCTTTAGCTGTCCGACAGATGGCCTCACAATTGGCTCTAGAGTACTTTGGTTTGCAGAGAAGTTCATGGTCGACTCAATGACTGCAAGGTGTCCAAATCATCACCGTGCTTGACAGTTGGTATGAGGTGTTTTTGCTGATATACTGTGTTTGTTTGTCGCAAAACGTGGCGCTGTGCATTATGGACAAACATCTCCACTTTGGTCTCGTCTGTCCAAAGGACATTGTTCCAGAAGTCTTGTGCTTTGTTCAGATGCAACTTTGCAAACTTTGTTCTTTTTAGAGAAAAAAGGCTTTCTCCTGGCAACCCTTCCAAACAAGCCATACTTGTTCAGTCTTTTTCTAATTGTGCTGTCATGTAGAGTCTGAGATGTAGCGCTAGGGTTTTTTGCAGATTCTCTGACCTTAGGGTGAATTTGCCTGGATGTCCACTTTCCTGGGAAGATTGGCAACTGATGTTTTCTGTGTTCTTCACTGTAGAATGATGGACTTCAAATGGTTTGGAAATGACCTTGTAACCCTTCCTAGATTGACAATTGCTTCATTGCAATATTCACAAAGTTGGAATGCTGCACTTTACAACAATACCAAACTTCTTTTGCTGAGGGAAGTGCCAGTCATTCAGAAGTGAGCAGATAAAAACGGCATTTTTCTAGGCAAAGGTACTCCTCTCAGAAAACTTACAAATAAACATACTTTTCAATGTTTAATTGCTATTTGGAGCATTGGAATCACTAGACGAGGGCTTAATTAACTCATTTTTGTGAAAACCTCAAATTCAACCAAAATTGACATTTTGCCTCTAGCTCAAAATTAGCCCGTGCACATTCCAACTCATTTTGACAGCACGGGTCACATATATATTTACAAATACTATTTATATATTCTTTTCATGGGGTGTACTTACTTTTTCCACATTTATTGCACACATATTCCACTACATGACATTGAAATGAAGTCCTGAACCCAACGCTACATTGTTTTCTTTCCTTAAAAGCACTGAATGTGTTAATGTATTAAAGAAAATATGAGAGTAATTGTAAAATTGTCGAAAAAATTTTGTTCCCAATATGAATCTTGTCCTCTGTGTCTCTTCTCAGAGTCAATGAAAATCTCAATGTGGGATTTAAGTGTTTATATTTTATATCCTTACCGTGTCTCACACTCTCAATAATTCTCACATCTTCAGTGTCTGTCTTTGATGGATGGAGCTTTTTACCTCCATTCGATGGTCTGTAATTAACGTCAATTCTATCGATGCCCTGATAGAGACAGAGAGCGGTGGGGGACGGGTTAGAGAAAAGTGCTTGCTGGGCAGATTTTGCGCTCAGCCATCATTTTACATGAACCACTCCATTTCACAGTTATCAGGACGGGATGATCTCCTGTCTCCTGCTACGGGGGCTTAAATAATCTAACACCACACTGTCCCAAAGAGAGCGTATGCTGGAGGACAGCATGTTTTAACAGATTAGCAGATTAGAGAGTAGTAGAGCGGATCTCCACCTGCAATGCCGCACACAGACCTCTTGCTGCCAGCTGCACCGGAAGGAGACAAGACACAAACCAGATCAGAAGTGAGAATAAATATCCCCAACATGGCAGTGATCTGAAATGTGTGAGAGAAATATGCTTAAGCTGGGTTTATATTTGCTAGTCCTTTAATATTAGAACTTTAAATAAAACACAAATGCTACTAATCCGCTTTTTTTTGCCCTAATCCGACTTTAATATTACATACTCTTTCTGGGTAGAGAGAAAGAGAGCTTGTGTATGTGTGTGAGAGAGAGAGTCGGAGAGATGCTTTTTTGCCATATTTTGATATTTAATGATGCTTCGATATATCTGCATAGGAAGTGATGTCATAAACAGCACATTCTCGCCATCTGTCATAGTAATATTTGTGACACATTCTGGGAACAGGATGTCTAAACGCTTACTTTCTGTGTGAGAGAGGTCATTATTGCTCAGAGCCATAGAGATTTTCAAAAGTGACGCATAATCACACATGACAGAAATCTGCTTAGGGAAAACAGTAAACAACAACAACTGTTCAGGCTGGTTCAATTGCCTGATGTTGCCTGACAGATTCAAGCTTTAGTCTTATGGAGTTGTTGCCTTTACCGCACTCTGTCATCATCTCACCTGTTCATGACACACAAATGACACATTAGCTCTCTTCCTAAACCTAGTGAGCTGCCTTTCTGTCTGCTACCGACATAGGCAGGAGCTTTTCAAAACATCACCCTAACCGAAATGGATCCTCATAAATGGCTGGTTTATAATATGTATTATATGGTATATAACTGTCTATAGTGGTCCTTGAAGGAAGTGCAAAAGAAAATTCACTCATAAGTTAGCATGCTGCTAAGCTAACAACAATGATAAGCTGGTGCAGATGGAATACTATTTGTTTTTTTGTTTTTTTCTCCAAATTTCTGTGGGGAAATTAGCACACAAAGACATTCAAATAGTTTTTGACATTTGTATGCATTATTAAATTGTTTTTCTAATTCTTAACTGGAAAACTTCCAGAGACTGCTGTACAGGTTTCATTGACTAATGTAGTTAAAGGTACACTATGTAACTTTTGGCCATCTAGCGGTTGACAAAACTGCCTGCATTTTGTGGAAGAACATTGTTTTGGTTGTGCTTTGGCTCTGCGGGACTTTGCGGATGAATATAGATAATGCTTTACAATGAACTCCATATGGAAACATGGAAATTCATCTGTTCAAATACATACCTTACTCACCTGTTGAGTAATAAAAATGGCAGCTTTTTCAACATTTAAAATACCTCAGTTCTACCCATCTTACGGCACGGGTGAGTGACGTATGTACGCAATGTCCCGTGGAAACCATCCCGACAGGTCTAAAATATAAACACTTATAATAGGGTTACCATAGTTGAATCAGGGTAAGACAAAACACATAATTTTGGAAGAAGGATGGATTATGTATTGACTGATGTATTGTATTTAAAATAATTAATTATTTTAATTTGGTTAATTTGGATTAAAATAAGTTACACAGTGTACCTTTTAAAAAAAGGTACTTATAAACAATTATACACCATCAGATAGGAGTGCGACTGCAACACATTGTCATTTGGACTACTTTTGACATTACTTCTTTTGACATTTTTGCAATAAATAATTGTCTGTTTACAGTATGTATAAGAAATTGTTATGGGCAGGTTTAGAGGTAGTAGTGAGATTAGAGGCTCAAAATATCTTTTTAAAATTACTAAAATTACTAAAATTGTAATTTTCCCACACATTGTGTTTTATATTCTTTTTAAATCCTCTATAAAATGGCTATGTTTGGGTTTGGGGGTGTGGGTTAATTTATAAAATAGTAAAAGAGCAATTATACAAATACCTTCATGACATAAAAGATTCGCAAATATTTTTAGCTTTAAATACGTAATAATTTTAATGTTGTCATTACATTTCAAATGTTAATACATAGATGTTTCAGCATATAACCAAACATACAAAAATGTATGTTTTGTATCTGTGTTATGTCACGTATTAATACCTACATACTGAGACACTGAGACACACTGAGACCAAGCTAGCAATTTTTGATAGAGAATGCAGTATACAGTGTTATTTTAGTATTATTTATATACTGTTATATAAATAAATTCTAAAATTTTGTATAGGTAGGCAGCTCACTAACTGTTAAAACAGAGCTATTATATCTGTAGAACTCATTAGAGAAAGTAGGATTCATAAGAACCATCCCGCTTTAATCGGGTTTATACATGCTCCAATAGACACTACAACAAAGGAGCAATGGGCTTGTACTTTAATAGAGAAACAACCTCTTAATGACTGAAGAAAAAGCGCGAGAGAGAAGGAGAAAAAACGAGAGAGAGGGAGAGAGAAAAAGACAGTGCACTGGTGCAGGTGTAATTCCATTATCCCTCTCAGTAGTGTAACTGCTCCAGGTGTCGGCAGTGCTTGAGAGCAGCAGGGCGTTTCCTCTCATCAAGGCTTCATAATCATCTGCGCTAATGAATATAATAACTGCACAAGTGCAGACTGTGATTGGATGATAGCTCAAGATCAGTCCCTCCCACACATTAAAAAGCCTCTTAAAGTGACTCATCCTTTCTTGGTTAATGGGCCGTTCAGAAGTGGCTGTCATGACAGCCAGGATACACACTTACATATACACACACAATGCACTTTTCACAAAAAAACATGAATACGGGACACTTCGGTGTATTTGATGCATTTCAATGTTCAGTTTTTTGTTTGTTTGCTTGTTTTTTGTGAAAAAGACAAAGTTCTGTAGGACAATATGTCCTCAATGTAACTCAATCTGCTTGCATTCACACCATTCTCTATAGGGCACGGCTGATCGGTTCCTGCTGTATCAGTAGCCAATGAGCTCACTGCTCAAAATACTGGTCAGCATTTTCTGTAACAGTTGCAGCATGCTTTCAGGAACCCTCCACCTTCCCCAGCTCCACCTGTATAGATCTGCTATGGATAATTCATATATGCTATGGCAGCAGCATGTCTTACTTGCTCACAGCAGCGTGTTGTGCACCTATTGGCAGTAGCAAGTCCAGTACTTGCTCTGCAACAGTGTAGCCTGTATTTAAACATCTCAGACTTTGTAAAAGCGTTACAAAAATTTAAATTTTGCAGCTCACTATCTCAGAAAAAAAATCATAATAAAAGAGAGAGATAAAACCACTCTGGTGGTCCATGTGGAGAAAGCTATAGCTGTTACATTAGAGCACTGTATTGTATAGTGGACAACACTAGAGAGCAGGTTAAAAGGGTTTTTAATCCATCTAGCGTCTGTTTTTAACACACGCCTCCACTGATGCAGACTGCTATAAAGCACTCGGCTGGTGAAACTTGCTCTGGCAGACACATATACACACATATAACTGAACAAACCCAACCAAAAATACATCATTAAAAGAGCATTGTCAGCATCCATCTGATAATGATGATGATTGTAGTAATAAATTGTCCCCACAAAGATAGCATGTTTTGGTCCTTTGAAATCAGCTTATGAATCATACTAAGTGACGTTTTTTGAGAATGTAAAAATGCAGAAAGTTTTCTATGATGGGTATTCTTTAATCTATAAATTGTGATGTGTGTGGGGATCTGGTGAACCCTGCTGTGGGGTGGAGCTCAATTTGTCCTCTGAAATAGAGCCTGATTGAAATGGCCATAAAATGACACAGGCTTTAATAGCCATGTCATGAAACTCCCCCTCACAAAGCGTGAGGAAAAATCCGCTTGTAAAAGTGAAATATGTCTCTGGGGATGTTTATAGGGTTGGATCTCCAGAGGAGATCAGATGTCATCAGACTCACCTTTCAGTCCTCAACCAATCAAAGCAGATATTAGACAACAGATACATCAATAGATTTATATTATATTATATTATATTATATTATATTATATTATATTATATTATATTATATTATATTATATTATATTATATTATATTATATTATATTATATTATATTATATTATATATAACATCTAAACCAGCACACCCCCTCAACACACTATAATATGTAAGACCAAAAATAAATAAATAAATAAATAAAACATACACGCTCGTTCACACACGCTATCAAGTTTGTATAACATGCTTGAATAATGTATTGGACTGCATGTACAGAATATGCTAGTGCCATTTGGGGAGTTATTTTTAGTTACTGTATGAATGACATAAGTTTGTGTGATCGCTGTGCTCAACATACATAATATATCACAGATGTTAGCAGTAAGCACGCTTACATATGTTACCCCTCCACAATGATCATGTATGAAAGTTAGCAGGTGGATACATTTATAGTACCAGTAATTGAATACAATAAATATATATGGACAGTCACAGTTAGCAAAGATGTCTGAAATAGCCTTTACGAAATAATAATCTGAAATGAGTTTAAAATGACTTCAAAGCAACACTGTTGTGATGAACAAATACATTTTGCCACATTAATCATTCCTTTTGAGACTGTGTTCAAGGAGCGTGCACCTTTCAAGTGGGCATTTAAATTATTTATTTTGTGGAATAATATTCTGTGTTGAAATGATATTTGAAACATTTTTGGAATAAAATGGCAGGCTCTTTTGTTTCGCTTAGACTACTTTCATATCTAGCATTTTATGTGCCCTAAAATACAAAGATATGTATTTGTTTCTTTATTTTTTCATGAATGGACAAAATTACAGCTTTTGGAAATGATGCACAATAAAAATGTATATGATAATTACATGATTTTTCTTTGTTTTCTTTACTCATCACATGTCTCATATTTCATGCTCTTCAAGGACATTGTTGTCTCCTTGGTATACAAGTACTGTGCATTTTTATTTATTTATTTATTTATTTATTTTAGTTTAGTTTAATGTGTCCTTCATATAACAAAAATACAGTTAAATGTGTTAGGTTTAATAAAAATCAGCTACTGGGACATAAAATTGACCCTAAAACATGACTTTATGAAAACCATATAAGCACAACACATTGCCACATTTCTAGCACTTCATGACATTATTTCTCTCTACCTGAGTGCAATCGTTTGTAATGTGTAAGTCTGTATTGCTGAGAAATATTTTCAATTTGAATGAGTTTTCAAACCTACAGACAGAGCAAGATTCACAAAAACCCATTAGCTTCAGCAATGTGTCTCTTTATGCATGGTCTTATGAACAGTCAAACAGGTTATATGAGAACATGTGTCTGTGTTCACTGCATTGTTTAATAATACCTGAGAGCAATCTGCTCACAGTGTATTACAGTGCAGTGCACAAACAACTGAATGCACAACTACTATTACTACACACACACATAAACACGGTGAATTCAGTGATATATTAAAGCCATCCAAAAGATCGATAATGAAATGAAAGCTTTAGACCTGCTAGTATAACACAGTAAGTTCAACAATGGCTTTGTGCTTTTCTCTGCATTTCTCTATTGGTAGAATATCTCTTTTTATGTATTTTTTTCTTTCCCTCTTCCTTTCTCGCTCTGTTTATCTGTAGGATACTTCTGTATGAATATAGAGAGTTATAATCAATCCTATTCCTGAAGATCCTCCTTTCTCCAGAGTTTAGATTCAGCCCTGCACTATAAAATGTGATTTTCAAATGAACCCAAAGAACTTGATTACTGCTTCAGATGTGTTTGATTAGAGAAGAAACCCAAGCTACATTTAGATTCCTGTACCGAACCTGACACATTTTATTATGAGTTTAAAAAAAAACACTGTTTCTTTCTTTCTTGTTTTAGTCAATTACTGTTGTATATTTCATGTTGTCTCTGCTGGTTTTGCGTGAACCTCCTGTGCCCATGTTTGTAAAATGATTTAGCTCATCTTTGTGCATGTATATGAATATGTTTATGCATTTGAGGGCTCTTCTTCTAAAGAGATGATTTTAAAGCTACGCCACAGGGGATGCGCCTTCAGAGACATAATGACTGTCAGTTTCCCCACAGACATTTGAGATCTTTGAACAAGAAACTGTTTGATATATCAGTGTGGGATTATATAATTATACAGATAAACTGCTTCTTGAAGGCTGTGTGTTTTGGGTTGGCATATCAGAAACTTCATCGTCATCATAATGACCACTAGAAATTACAGTAATGTGTAGTGGTATGTTATTCAGAATTTAAGAGGCCTTCAAATTTTCAAAATTTGAATTGAATTTTAATTAAGGTTGCATTTAAAAATTGCTATAATCTCTGTAAGTGTATAATTCATGTCATTTTTCATTATTATTCATAAACATGCTATCATACATACACAATACAGAAGGCATTTCCAGAAACATTATATGAAATTAATATAAAATGTCTGAAATTTTGTTCATATTTTAATTTAAACGCCCATGGTAGAAGAAAACTTCATTTCCAAGATTGCCATTTCAATAAAAGTCTTTAAAATGAAGCCAATTATAATATCAACATATACTGTAGTTAAAAGATTCACATTTTGCCGGTATTTAATTTTACAAACTGACATGAAAACAGTCTGGTGGACATTGTGATGTAGAGAAAAATAGTTTTAAAACTAGTAGTTAAAAATATTTTTTGGCATGGTAATGGATATGACAGTGTTGATATGTTTGGTCTTCGCAGAATAGATCTGCTACACTGCTGCTGCTATTGGTTATTGCTGCTACTATAAATAAAACATGCTGCTGATATACAAAATAGCATACAGTACATGGATTACCCGTAGCAGATCTATACAGGTGGAGCTGGGGAAGGTGGAGGGTTTCTGAAAGCGCGCCACAACTGCTACAGAAAATGCTGACCATATTTGAAGGTACCGGAACCAATCAGCTGTGACATATCATCCTGTGTCATCTAGAGTTTCATGAGAGAACTTTGTATATTCAACATCTGGAAATTAATGTTGACATTTATGTTTTGACGTTTATGTTTTGGACTAATGAAATTCTGTAATTATTTTGAATTTGCAATTCAGTAAATTCTTCTGTCATTCCATTTCAATTCAACACCCTGTGATGTGTGGCCAAATGAATTCAAATTCACACTTGTGAATTAAATTCAGAATTTTGTCCAACCCTGATAAGTCTCTAAATCAAGAAACTAACTAAATAGAGTTTTTCTCAATTGCTTTGGCTCAGTTCTTGAATGAGACATTTATTTCTCAAAACTTTAAAGGGTTAGTTCACCCAAAAATGAAAATTCTGTCATTTATTATTCACTCTTATGCTGTTTCACAACCGTAAGACCTTCTTTAATCTTCGGAACACAAATTAAGATATTTTAGTTGAAATCTGATGGCTCTGTGAGGCCTCCATAGGCAGCAAGGACACTTCCTCTCTCAAGATCCATTAATGTACTAAAAACATATTTAAATCAGTTTATGAGTACAGTGGTTCAATATTAATATTATAAAGCGACGAGAATATTTTTGGTGCGCCAAAAAACAAAACAAAATAACGACTTATTTAGTGATGGCCGATTTCAAAACACTGCTTCGTGAAGCTTCAGAGCATAAATGAATCAGTGTATAGCTGTATGTGCAGCTATATGGCGTTTTCCCAATCACTGCCATTTTTGAACATGGAGGAACGTCTAAATCCCTAAACAGCAACAGCAGTTTATTTTGTAGAATGTGTTACATATTAACTGAAAATTCACAGTTGCTTGTTGTGGAAGAGCG
The DNA here is from genome assembly GCF_024489055.1 of Chanodichthys erythropterus. Classification (NCBI taxonomy): domain Eukaryota; kingdom Metazoa; phylum Chordata; class Actinopteri; order Cypriniformes; family Xenocyprididae; genus Chanodichthys; species Chanodichthys erythropterus. The sequence goes on from NC_090229.1 coordinate 20,202,043, forward strand.
AGATATGTAGGAATATGTGGTGTCAGGGGAAGACATAATAGAATATGTATGTGAATTTTCAGTTTACATGTAAAACATTTCTACAAATATGTGCTGTGTATATAAAAATGTTCAGTCTTTAACTAATATGTACTAACATTTAAATGAATAATTTGATACCCCACCCTTAAACCATACCACCAAACCCGTCCCTATAACCTTACCCGTATTCTATTTCAGTAGCAGCAAAAGTGTTTTACAATTCAATATGAACACAATAAATACACTGTACTTATTTTTTATGTAAGTACATGTACTGTAGATAAGGACACCTAATATAAATTGGGACCAAATGCCCATATTTCCATGATGAAAAAACATCTGAACATTTTGACCAGTATGGCTCATGTTTTTTATTTTTATTTTGGTGGCATTGACCAATTTACTGACACAAAAACTAGGTTTTGAAGCATGAATTAACTGTTTTGGGTGAGTAACTAAATTTTGCAGACATGCAACAGAGTTCTCATGTTTCAGCGAACAGTTGTGACAATTTCAATTGCACTCAGCTGAGAGAATGTTGAGACTGTTTTGAGAACTGTGAAGTAATGCACCTCCATATTATGAGAAGGGTTCACTGTGTGTGAAGCTTTTGTGTATTTGACTTTGGGCAGGATAAACCTAGAGATATCAAAACCAGAGCAGTGATGCATGAGAGCCCAAGATAGACAGTTTCTGGAGACTAAGTGAAATGTCTAAGTGAAGATATCATTAACATACTGAGCAATTAACAGCATCTCTTGTGGCTAGTAAGGTGCAGAATACAAATCTTTTCTTTCCATCCTGATGATTTCTAATGCATCAAACCTGTCTCCCTGCCGTCTTGAGGTCCCACGATACAGGAAAGCCATCGCCCTCTCATTCCGATTACACAAATATTTGCATTTGGCATTTACAGCTGATTTGGGCAGCGCTCCCTCTGAGTTTCGCAGTGTTTCCCTCACGAATTGAAGGTTTTCTGTCTGTAATGACTCAGTAATATAATTCACCCTTCTGAGAGGATCCAACACTCACAATATTTACATCTTGACATTTCAATCAGTGGAGTTTGATAAGTTGGTATTAAAGGATTAGTTCACTTTCAAATAAAATTTTCCTGATAATCTACTCACCCCCATGTCCCAAGATGTCCATGTCCTTCTTTCTTCAGTCGAAAAGAAATTAAGGTTTTTGATGAAAACATTCCAGGATTATTCCGGAAAAAATAAACGAAAGTTCCGTAAGTAGAGTAGGGAAGGCGTAGGAAGTACAGCGTAAGCTTTTTGAAGAATATGAAAGTGCGGTTTTGGCGGAACCACTTGGAAGGCAATTATTTGTTTATATAAAGCATATACATTTACATTTTTTTCGAAAATGACCGATGGTTTCACTAGATAAGACCCTTATTCCTCGTCTGGTATCATTTAAAGCTCTTTGAAGCTGCACTGAAACTGTAATTTTGACCTTCAACTGTTTGGAGTCCATTGAAGTCCACTAGAAGGAGAATAATCCTGAAATGTTTTCATCAAAAACCTTAATTTCTTTTCAACTGAAGAAAGAAGGACATATAGATAGATAGATAGATAGATAGATAGATAGATAGATAGATAGATAGATAGATAGATAGATAGATGATAGATAGATAGATAGATAGATAGATAGATAGATAGATAGATAGATAGATAGATAGATAGATAGATAGATAGATAGATAGATAGATAGATAGATAGATAGATAGATAGATAGATAGATAGATAGATAGATAGATAGATAGATTTCAGCAAAAAACCCACTTAATTTTGATAAAAGACAAAAAATTCTGAGTAGGAAATTCTTTTTTTACAGGATAGAAATGAAAAACGGAACAGAGAGAGGGAGAAGAAGGCGATAGTGGGAGGTGAGAAAGTGAGAAATGATGAGAAAGTAAGAAATAAAGAAACATAACTCCCCTAGGACAAACACACGCTCTCAGACCCCTGACCTGAACTCCTCTCAGAAGCTGTGTGTGTTTGTGTGTGAGAGAGAGAGAGAACAACACCCTTGTTCAAATCTTCAGGGGCCATATTGTGGAATCCCATCATGTTAGGAACACAGAAATGAAATGCCCTGTCACTGCAGATAGTGAGATGCATGATGAGAAAGAATATGGTTGAAAGAACCGTTTCTCAGCTGAGAAGTCGATCTCTCGGGACGGTTGACATTTTCACATTTTGCACACACACACACACACACACACACACAGCACAGGCTGTTGACCAGCAGCGTCAGCCCCCATTTTGACCCAGTCAGGATGGATTAATCTGATGTGAGGTAATGTGTGCGGAGATTGAATTGATTGGCTGTTTCACCCTGTGCTGCCCATCCACTGAAGGACAGAGCCATTCCTTAAAGCAACATAAAGCATGCTCTGTTCTGAAGGATATTCCATTCCAGCACTCACAAGAATTTCATGTTCAGCTAAAGGTCATTACATTCTAACACTGATGTAACATTTGATCATGTTGGTTGGTTCATCTTCGTCCTTTACAACACATTGCTTAGCCTGATCTTCATGCTGTACTGCCGGTTAAGGTCTGTTCACACCAAGTCTGATGCAATTAAATGACACCAAAAAATATTCCTTTTTTTTTTTTTTGCAAGAAACTATTCACAATTCAGAATTTGTAACAAAATTTATCAAATTTAACAAAATCTTTTAAATTCTGTCTTGTTTTCCAGCAATAAACAATATCTAAACATCCTTAAAACAAGATAAAAGATACAAAACTGCATAAGGTATAAATATATATATATATATATATATATATATTAGGGCTGTCAAAATAACGCGTTCATTTCGATTAATTAATCTGAGAAAAAATAACGCAGATTAATTCATTCCGTTTTGACCTTTGAACCTGGAGCCGTTCTAGCCACCATTCGACTGTAAAATAAAGACGAGACGAGAACGCGCTGACGCTGCCTGGATTAGGGCAGTCAATCGATTTTCAATCGATTGACAGCCCTATATATATATATATATATATATATATATATATATATATATATATATATATATATATATATATATATATATATATATATATATATGAGATTTATTCTTTATTCACCTTTATTTAAGTTAAAGAAACCTTTTCAGTGGGGTAAGAACAATAAACCCACACTCTAAAAAATGCTGGGTTGTTTCAACTCAAATTTGGGTCAAATATGGATAAGCCCAACCCTTGGGTTAATTTTTTTAATTAAATTTTTTTGGGGGTTTGTCCATATTTGACCCAAATTTGGGTTGAAACAACTCACCATTTTTTAGAGTCTGAAACTTATTCTAAGTCTTATCATACCCAATTTTGCAACTCAAATTTATCTTTTTGTTTTATGGATGTTTACAAAGCTTTACTGCACTAAAAAAAGAAAATGATTTTTTTTATTCAGTGTAATTCTCTTTCTGAATTAACTGCTCAGCATCCACACATAAACATAACCACTGAATAAAAAACGAGTAACTACAGTCTAATCTTTCACACTCAATGTCAAGAAGTTCATAGAGATCTCATGTTTTGCTTAAAATTTCATCAAAATGTTTACTTGTTGTGAATACGCCTTTACTTGTACACCAATTCTGTCTGCACTTGTCTGTCCTGTATCTCTATTATTAGTTATAAAGGAAATGCAGCAGCAGAACTATGATGTCATGTTATCCATATCCAAAAACTACATATGAATTGACTGGAACAAACAGCTTGCTTTAGAACATGGCTTTTTTTTTCTTAGACACAAAAGCCAAAAACTAAGGCACAACTTACTTTCATAGCCAATAAATCTGGAACAAGCAATTGAGATTTTAAATAGATGGCCCAGCACAGATGTAGAGTTTTTATTTTGGGCGATATTAGAGAAAAGCTGCAGTATCGATCTTTGTGGCCATAACTGTCCCTGTACTAAAACTCCCTCCACAAACAAGGATCAGAAACTTCACAGTACCTCACCGTTAGAAGAGTATCCCCCTGTAAACACGACGGCTGATGCTAAGACCCACTCCAAACATTAGGGGCATGTTCAATAGCTTAGGCTAAATTTCAGCTGAAGCCTCTGGTGCTTTGTGGGGTGAAACCCACTAAGCTGTACTGATCCACAATAAACTGTTTTGAATGCTCCAGACAAGATGGGTGGATTGAGAAAGATCAGAAGTGATCTTTGAAAAAAATGAATTCAGACGTTTGTTTTTAACTCATTATCGCCATTTTCTCCTTTCTCTAATGGAGCTCAGTGTTTTTCTGCCTTGCAATTTCAGCTTTAACATTTCAAAGGCATGTCTACAAATTTCAAACACTCGGAAAGAGAAAAACACTTTTCATTGATGTGATATTGAGATAGTGAGATGGTGAAGATCTCTGTTAGAATTTCAATAATTTTGATGTCCTAGCAAGTAGCCGGCGGGCACCCAGAACAGTTCTGTTATTAATTTTTTGGTTATGTCTTCTTTTCATCTCTGTGACCCTCAGAGCTTTAATTAAAGTTTCTAAAAAATACCAGGAATCTCGTATGTTTCCTGCAGAAGAAAAACAGGCCTAGATTATTTGAGTAGGTTAAAGTATTGATATAAAAGATATCTATCAATTATGGCTATCATTTTAACATTTCAGTTTAGTACAAATAAATATATAAAAAATAACACAACAAATAATGTGCGCAACTAATCATGCCCCCACTAATCATGATGTGTATGTAAATTCCATAATAAAAAAGGTTCTTACGACAACCATTTAATTTAAACTACTTTTAAGTCATTTTAAGAAAAATGGTGCGTATGGTGTAAGATGCTAAAAAAAAAACATTGTGAAAAGACTAAACTAAATTTTTTTTTTTTAAATAATCCAAAAATCCATGAAATATTTTTAATGTGATTAATGTAATTAAATTTAAATTAATTGTAATTAAATATATATATATATATATAAATAAATAAAAATAAAATGTGTTTAATGTAATTAATTTTATAATCATTTAAAATATCAAATTCAAATATATTTAAATTGTATATTATATATAGAAAATGAATTGATTGACGGCTTAACTATAAATATTGCATAAAACGTAGCTGTACCTAGCATAACAGCGGGACAGTCTATTCGGTAACAGACCGTGGTGAAATGACTGACTGCAGGTGTCCCTGTGTAAATGAGATGCTGACTGCAATATCATTCAGAGACAAATATTCTTCTGAAATGTGTGTGTGTTCTTTGTTGCAGTGCACGTGAAGGCTGGCACATGTGAGGTGATTGCAGCCCACCGCTGCTGTAACAGAAATAAGATTGAGGAGCGATCACAGACGGTTAAGTGTTCCTGCTTCCCAGGACAAGTCGCTGGAACGACAAGGGCTGCACCTTCCTGTGTGGATGGTAAAACGGATCTTCAGTTCATTTCAATTCTATTCAGGCAAATTGTGTTAAGTTTTAATAATAGCCTAATTCACATAGTGTGCTGAAAAAAAAAAAGATAATGACTTAATTTAAATACTCATTGACAGAGCTGGTTCAGTGCGTTTGCTGTCTGGATTAACTGGATTGTTGATGCAACTAGCAAATTTGCCCCTATATGTATGATGATAAAGGGTCAAACGAGAAATTGTGCGCTGCATCTTTCACTCTCTCCCCCGTCTGTTTTTCTCTCATTCTCTGTCTTTCGGTTTCTTTGTCTCCCTCAGCTGTCTGGCTGTTTCATTTAATATTGTGTCAACACTGTCCACTTGACAGAGAAATCGATCGTTATCTTATTTTGCCTGACTGTAAGCTCAGGAAAAAATAGCTCAAGTGTCTCTACACACAGCGCTCTGCGTGAGAGGAAATGTCAAATAAGCCACGTTTCACCCCATCTCATGCTTCATTCTTTCTCTCGGTATCATCTCAAATAGCTCCTCATCTGTTTGCCATTTTCTTGCTCCTGAGCTGATCCATGATCCTCTGTATTTAAAGGGGTCATATCCTATTTTCTTTTTTCTTTTTTAATTATTTTAAAGGTGCCCTAGAACTTTTTTTAAAAAAGATGTAATATAAGTCTAAGGTGTCCCCTGAATGTGTCTGTGAAGTTTCAGCTCAAAATACCCCATAGATTTTTTTAAATTCATTTTTTTAACTGCCTATTTTCAAAGTCCCTTTAAGACAAGTCATTTCACTCGGCGGCCATCTTTGAAACGCCTCTCGGGCATCCTGGGCATCATGCAGCTCCTATCTCTTTGAATGGGGAAACATCAGATTCTCCAAAACTGTTCGTCAACGTTACGATTAAATTTGATATTTGAAATCACCAATGAAATCTAACAACAACCGACTCATAAATTTAGTTTCTAAACGAATCATGTCAAAAAAACTTTTTTTTTTTCAGGCTGGATCACGCTAATGCGCATGCGCAGACCTAAATGCGCGTCTCTTCGGAGGCGCTCGTCTGACTGTTTCTATAGAAACCGGTGATTCTAACGGCCGCTGAATTGACGCGATGACTTTACCAGTCGGCGATTGGCTCTTGGCTTTAGAAGGTGGGACTTGTTCCGCCATATCGCACGTTACACTTTCTCCCATTCACAACAATACGAGTGACACGTCTTGTGTTATTCTATAGTCTTTGCTATTTTGGGGCATCATTATAAATGAGCCGATTCGGGGCTACTGGCCCTTTAATTCTCGTGCTCCACGCCCACAGAGCTTGCGCTTGCCTTGAACAGTGCATAAACAAAGTTTACAGAGCTAATATAACCCTCAAAATGGATCTTTACAAAGTGTTTGTCATGCATGCGTTGGATTATGTGAGTATTGTATACTGTTATATTGTTTACATTTGATTCTGCAATGAGTTTGAGGCTGTGCTCCGTGGCTAACGGCTAATGCTACACTGTTGGAGAGATTTATAAAGAATGAAGTTGTGTTTATGCATTATACAGACTGCAAGTGTTTAAAAATGAAAATAGCGACGACTCTTGTCTCCGTGAATACAGTAGGAAACTATGGTAACTTTAACCACATTTAACAGTAACATTAGCAACATACTAACGAAACATTTAGAAAGACAATTTACAAATATCACTAAAAGTATCATGATATCATGGATCATGTCAGTTATTATTGCTCCATCTGCCATTTTTTGCTATTGTTCTTGCTTGCTTACCTAGTCTGTTGATTCACCTGTGCAGATCCAGACGTTACTGCCTGACCTTGTCTAATGCCTTTCATAATATTGGGATCATGGGCTGGCATATGCAAATATTGGGGGCGTACACCCCAACTGTTACGTAACAGTCGGTGTTATGTTGAGATTCGCCTGTTCTTCAGAGGTCTTTTAAACAAATGAGATTTATATAAGGAGGAAACAATGGAGTTTGAGACTCACTGTATGTCATTTCCATGTACTGAACTGTTATTTGACTATGCCAAGATAAATTCAATTTTTCATTCGAGGGCACCTTTAAGTCCTTCCCTGGAGTCCACTTCGCTTGAGTCAAGATACAAAAAGAATCTTAATTTATGGGGCTTAAATTTTAATGGAATTAATTACATTAATTATTATAATTAATTACTAGACGGACACCTTTGGTTGTTGAGTCACGTTTTGCATCATAATATGCATGTTTATAAAATACTGTGCCTACTTAAAACAGTCTACCTTTCAAAAAATGCATCTCAGGACCCCTGCTGTCCTGTCTCATCCCGTTTGAGTACTCATTCTGTACTGCCTGCTCTCGTAATGGTGCTTTTCCACTGCATGGTACGGTTCATTGCGGCTCACTTTTTGGCACTTTTCCACTGCATGGGACGGCTCTGTACGGAACGGTATGGCTCACTTAAATAGTACCATCTCAGTTGAGGTTCCAAGCGTGCTGTACCGATACTAAAATGTGACATGTAAACACTGCAGATCACTGATTGGTCAGAGAGAATCGTCACTACTAGCGTCATTGGATTTGAAACACTAGAAACCAAACCCGCTAGATTTAAATAATCACTAACAGCCACCGCAGTATCCTTTGTTCGCAAAACGACTTGCTTTAAATGACGGTCACATGCAACTTGAAAAAAGAAATGGCTGTATCACCAGTATACGAGGTGCAGACGTTCATCTCGTTGGTAGCTGAGGAGCAGATCCATGACAGCAGAGGCAGCGCAAATATAAGATTAGTCTATAATCCCACCCACTTTGAAGCGGTACTGAACTGCAGTGGAAAAGCAAACCAAAAGTAAAGCGAGAAGAGCCGATTAGTACCACACAGTGGAAAAGCGCCGTGTGATTTTTGTAGTAGTGTACATGTCAGGGAGCATGATTAAATGCATTAATGTTTTATAATTAAGTGTACTAAATTAACACTTTTAAATCAATCCCTAGTAATTTAGTTGTTTAGGTCGATTTTCCACCCTTTCTCCAACCCTTAGAAATTAAAGGATGCTTTTGCTATGAAATCTAATACTCTTTTTTTTTTTATGATTGGCTAACCTTTGTGCATAAATAAGGCAGTTTCTTCACAAAGCCTGCACTACATTGTGACAAATTCACAAAACAATCCACACTGAGTTGGTTTGGGACCTATACATTTGTAACATTGAGTTTCTTCAAAAGGATATGCAGAGTTGTAGGTGCTACACCCAGCCAGGATCAGCACAAAGTTTTGCCTGATTTTTATTTTATTTTTTTTTTCATTCAATGATATGACCCCTATACTTCCAGAAAGTGAAAATGTCTGTATGTACTAACCTTAGTGGTCTTGTTCATGTTCCCTGTGATGTGTGTGTGTGTGTGTGTGTAGCGTCTATAGTAGCTCAGAAGTGGTGGTGTCAGATGCAGCCATGTTTGGATGGTGAGGAGTGTAAAGTCTTGCCCGACCTCACAGGCTGGAGCTGCAGCACAGGCAACAAGGTGAAGACCACCAAGGTTAGTATACACACACACACACACACACACACACACATACACACATACATGCACATACACCTCAAAACAAGAGGACTGTCCTTTAGGCCTGAGAATGCCGTTACTTTGAAATCTGTCAGGGTCATTTAAACTCCAATTTCTGAATGAATAAACAGAAAACGCACAACATAATGATTTGGCATTAACATATTGCTAAGATAATACTGCCCACTCCACCATAAAATACATATTACACACAAATATTAGGACTCATAATTAATATTATCTCACTTTGTTCATCATCTTTTTTTTCCACTGGGCTTGTTACAGTGTTTTTGCATTGATTGCCCTCTCTGTGAAAAATACAAGCAATGCTGCCTTATAATGTGGCTGGCGTTTGTCAGTATTTAAAATACTGTCTAGGCAGGCAGCTCACTCGATTTTGGAACAAAGCCTCTGTCTTTCTTTCTCTCAGTGACCTAATTCTTCTTGTTGTGAACACGCTCCGTACCATACCTTAGGAGTTCATGTGGAGAGAGCCTGAAGTTTGTTGGAACTGACATCAAACATAGTAGAGCCTGCTTTTGGAAAAAAAAGAAGAAGAACAAAACAGAGAAACAGAGACAACCCCTTTTTATCCTGCCAATAAAGCATCTTGAAACTTGACAAAGAGAGACAGAGACAAAGAAAGAGAGACAAGCCTAGCAACAAACACACAAGCACTTATGTTATGAGTGACAGATGTGAAGTGACTGACTGAGGCTCTTCTCAACAGAAAAAGTCAAAGGCAGAACAAAGCAGTAAATAAAATGAAGTGACCAGAAGACATGATGTCAACATTTATTCTAATCTTCAGTCACTGGAGAGCAGGGTAAAATGAACTCTTGCCAAGCGGAAAATGTGAGGAAAATTGTTAAAAAACGTTTTTTACCTTAGGAATAGCAAAGTACATGGTTTGTGTGTGTGTGTGTGTGTGTGTGTGTATGTATGTATATATATATATATATATATATATATATATATATATATATATATATATATATATATATATATATATATATATATATACAGTACAGTCCAAAAGTTTGGAACCACTAAGATTTTTAATGTTTTTAAAAGAAGTTTCGTCTGCTCACCAAGGCTACATTTATTTAATTAAAAATACAGTAAAAAACAGTAATATTGTGAAATATTATTACAATTTAAAATAACTGTGTACTATTTAAATATATTTGACAAAGTAATTTATTCCTGTGATGCAAAGCTGAATTTTCAGCATCGTTATTCCAGTCTTCAGTGTCACATGATCTTTCAGAAATCATTCTAATATGCTGATCTGCTGCTCAATAAACATTTATGATTATTTTCAATGTTGAAAACAGTTGTGTACTTTTTTTTTCAGGATTCCTTGATGAATAGAAAGTTCAAAAGAACAGCATTTATCTGAAATACAAAGCTTCTGTAGCATTATACACTACTGTTCAAAAGGTTGGGGTCAGTAAGAATTTTTATTTTTATTTTTTTGAAAACAAATTAAAGAAATTAATACTTTTATTCAGCAAGAATGCATTAAATCAATCAAAAGTGTCAGTAAAGACATTTATAATGTTACAAAAGATTAGATTTCAGATAAACACTGTTCTTTTGAACTTTCTATTCATCATTACTGGAGTAATGATGCTGAAAATTCAGCTTTGCATCACAGGAATAAATTACTTTGTCAAATATATTTAAATAGTACACAGTTATTTTATTTTAAATTGTAATAATATTTCACAATATTACTGCATATATATATATATATATATATATATATATATATTTTTTTTTTTTTTATTATTATTATTATTATGTCTCTAGACTTCCTTAGTCTTTAGTTTTTGTTTTTTTTCAACATTAAAAAAGCTGTTTTTAACCTTAAAAGAATCATTGAGAACAATACATGGAGACGTTTGCATACATTACCTTAGAAAAAGAGCGCCATGGTGATTTCATATATATTTTTCCATGACATAAAAAATAAAAGAGGAGAACAGAAGAGAAAGAGAGGGTCGGGTATGATCAATGATTGATATGATCAATGACATACACATAACAATGATCCATATTTCATCACAGTGGATTCATGTGAGCCTACATGTGTGTGATGAACTGTACTTGAATGTGTTTGATGTTCCTTAAGATGAAGTGATATGTCCAAAATTAACAGAAATGTAAATGCGTATGTGTTACTAACTGGGACCATCCACACACATAGCCCTCTGTCAGATCTCTCTCTCTCTCTCTCTCTCTCTCTCTCTCTCTCTCACACACACACACACACACATACACACACACACACACATTCTGTCTCTTTCTTTGTGGGTAGATTTTGGTCCCACAATGTAGCATAGCAACACGCTGAAAACCACCCACAACACCCTATAGCCTCATGGCGGCACTAACATTTTCTTTTAATTTATATTACAGCAGGTATTGTCTTTTTTTATAGAAAAAATCTTTAATTTATGAATAATTTTTACATTTGAAGACATCCCCAGAGGTTTTATCAGGACCTTTAAAAGTATATCTACATAAACCCACACAAACACATTAATTCTCATTACAGATGCAACCGAGCTCAAAATGAGACCCACAGCACTGAACTTTCAGCTCTTTAACTCACTCCAAAATGCTTTTTAAATAAACTCAAAAAATGTCTGTATTCAGTATTGGAACACCTGCTGATTCTATATATTCCAAAGACCTTTCAGTCTGTGAAAATATAAGAGAGGAGAAATGCTTTGATTAATTATGGATGTTTAAAATGATTGATCAGCATGGTAACTGTTCGTTCTGCCAGCACACCTTTCGCAACATAAAACTTGCCAAAACTGAAAGAGACACCGGGAAGAGGAAAGAAAGAGGACGAGTGAGAGGGTGGATCAAGTATCGGGCATTGTGCCATGCCACTCTCCTCAGTCGTCCCTCTGTGCCAACTTGAAAGGCAAGGTGCCAGGCTCTAAATGAATGAGTTTGCTTGGGCGCCAACTGTTTCACCCACAGCTCCAGCGGACCATGCCCATCAGCAGCCAGGACAACAAGTCTGTGCAGATAAATGTCAAGCATTAATGAAATCTGTACTAACAGAGATGGAGAACCAGACGACTTCTTCCTCTGTACGAAATGAGGCAGTATAGTTCATACACTGTAAAACCCGATAAGTTACAGTAACTCAAACCATTTGAGGAAACCGATTGCCGTAAACAATTTAAGTTTTAAAATCAATAAGTATGAGTACTGTAAACTAATACACTTTAAATTCACATGTTTTAATGTTGGTTTAGTCAATCATTAAACTCAACTTAAAGATTTTAAGTTTATTTTATTCATTCAGTTTGAATTCAGGTAACAAATCTAACTAAGCCTTAACAACTTTATCGTCACATAAATGGTTTGAGGAAACCGATTGCCGTAAATGGTTTAAGTTCATCAAACTCAAAGTAATAAAGTTACATAAGACTAGGCAAAACCTTACACTCTTAGCCCGGATTTTATATTTACTTAAAAATATAATTACAATATACTTAAAATATTTAAGTTTGGTTGCATTACTTATAAAATATAAGTATATTTTACTAATTTGTGGGTGTATTTGAATGTGTTAATAAATGTAAGTTAAATGCTCTTAAATTATGAAGTTTTTCTCGTGACCATCTGGTTTGCGGCAGGTAATGACGCCATTTTGTCGTGGTGTGTGTGAATTCAAGGAGCTGTTGATGAGCAGGAACATTTGTTTTGTCTGTTCTACAGACATTTTGGCTGTATACAAACATTTTTTCCAAACATTTACCTTTTTATAGTTTTTCACCAAAGTTACCATCATCGAGGTCAGGGTTTGTTTTAGTTTAGCTCTTGACCCTTGACTTTTTAATTTTAGATTTTGTTTGGGCAGTTTTAACTGCATTAAAACCAACCAGACAAGCAAAGTTAAAAGATGATCAGGTGTTGTTGGTTATGTTTTTACATAATCGTTATTTGATCTGAATCACTGAATTCATTTAGAGCCCAATCTCTGAGTTAGATTTACATTATTGATTACATCAGCACTGTGATTCTACAGCGGAAGATTAAATTTTACAATACAATTTTTTTTTTTTTTTTTTTTTTTAAGTTGTCCTTATCACAAAAAATATATATGAAGAGTTTCGTTGCAAAACGAGATAACTCCGTTTTTTTTTTATTTTTTGGTTGTGCATTCCAATTAATATCAATTCAACTGCAGTTGGTTTATTTTGATTTAAACCTTCATAACTTAAAAAAATACAGCTAAGTAGCACCATAAAACAAAATAACATGATAACATAATAATAAACATGTTTTGACAAAAATGTTAAAAACGGAGTTATCTCGTTTTGCAACAAAACTCTTCATATATTTTGGGCACACACAGACATCAAGATCAGCCTGTGAATCTCAACGACGGTGACAAGCAACATATTCTAATAGAGCAACTGGATCAACTGAACATTACAAAACAAGCTTCTAAAAAGTCACAGAAAAACAGAAAAAAAAATAGTGACAATAAAGGGAATTAATAAGACGCTCATAATTTATTCATGCAGCAATGCATGATGGGAGGCATGGATGAATTTTGATTGGTGGCAATTTAACGTGCTTAGTACATTGAATTTAAATATACGAGGTGTAATAACTACAAAGTAATTAATATTACAAAACATTTTAAGTTAAATGAACTCAAATTATTAAGTTCACATTACTTAATCATTATTTAATTTTTTTAGGGCAACCAGTTTCCTCAATTTTTTTAAGTAAATTCAACTTGTCCGGGCTAACAGTGCAGAACAGGAGCACTGTAAAGCTCAATAAGTTCAGAATACTCAAAAAATTTAAGTAAACTAACTGATTTTGTTAAGTTAGTAGAACTTTTTTGTAATTTTGTAACAAGTGGGGTGGGGCCGAGAGCCGTGGAAGTGGAGCAAGGCCAGAGTAGTGCACAGGTGTCTCTCATTAACAATCACGTCACCGGCATTTTTCTCACCCTCGCCGCATTCATCATAATGTTAATTACATACAGTTCATTTACATAAACATCACATTTAGATCTTCATGGTTAAATGATATATAGCAAATAACAAATGTTATTATAACTATCAAAGAGACTATCATTATATACTTGCATGTATATAATCAACCACACAAAGTATATACGGTCTTAAAAGCTTTGCAGCCCATCCTCAACCTAACCACAGGCTCTACTCTTAACCATAATGGTAAACCCTACAAAAATTACAAAAAAAAGCCCCCTAAATCCAAACATAACACAACATTAAACACTAATATGTCTCCCTGTGCTAATCTTGTGCAAAAACACACAAAATAACACTTAATTGCAACATTTATTTCTCTTATACAGTCTGCCACAAGCATGCTCAACTCAATCATATTAAGTTCAGTTTAATACAATCAAACTTTGAGTTAACGCAACTTTTTTTTCTATTAAGTACAATGAACTTTCATTTTTATTTGAGTGAAACAAACTCATTTCATTTCATTAATTTCACTGTTCGGTTTTACAGTGTAATGGTTAATATTTTGGATTTATTGGAGTCAGACATGCTGTTAAACACAGGTGCAGGTGTGTCTAATGGGAAATCACCAAAGTGTCAAACATAAACTCATTCTCTATTTCAGGTGACCCGATAGTTCTACGCTCCAAAGAACCGTCAGACCCAACTTACCGGGACAAAAGTGCTGAAAGTGAAGACTAACTAGAGACACCATTGGCTTCAGCTAACAGGATCGATCAGTATTAGTCATACGAAGATTATTTGAAATCAAAACGTCTGAGGGACAGACTGATCTCCAGAAATATATCCATCATAAACATTAGGACCATCCTAAAGTAAATGTGTCCTCCTCGATGGACCTCCTGGCCTCCTGGACACTCGATCTTCTGGGTGTGGATCTATAGCCGCTGGAATGTGTTGGCTGGGGGGTCTCGATATACGTATGCAGTTGTTGTTGTTTTTGTTTTTTTTACAGAAGATGTTTGGATCATCTACACCATTGCAACCCAATGGAGTTTAAGCTCTTTGGCAACATGCTCTCCTTCCTTGCCCTTCAGTTCTTCCCACAGTTCCATGATCATTCCTGCGCTACCTGATCAGAAGGTCCAATCGTTCCTTGTGGAATCTTTGAAACAGCATTTAAACATGTAAAATCGATCTGGATCTCTAACGGACTTCTGTATATTGTTTTGTTTCTAAATTAAAGCTTTTCAGCCCCACAGTCTGAAATAACAGATTAGATGTACCAGTATATTCTAGAAAATGTAAAAGTGTAAAAGATCAAAGTGTTATTCTCAAAACAAGCAGAATAAAGTTTAAAGGTTATCACTTTTATTATCAATGTTTTTATCCAGCCTGGTAACTGCTATTGAGTACATGTGTCAGTATTATATTCAATAATTAAAAATGTCGAAAAGAATGTTTCTCCGTACTCTGATTTCAGAGGCTGTAAGCTAGTGAAACCTAATGGCTTATTGTGCCACAAATAACATGATTTATTTATTCGCTTTTCCTCCGCTGGTACTGATACACGGGAAAAGAACATAATCAGCATTATATATATGTATCATGTTGTCTGACCTTTACTCCTAAAGTCAAAACCGCATTCACTCCAAATGCACACCCTCATGTTTCAAAAGGAACTCAAATAATTCTTTGCAGTGTAAACATTATGCTGTATATGCGCCACCTCTCTCTGTCTTTCCCTTTCGGACAACAAATTGCATTTTGTATTTGTCTAATCGAATGCTCAGATCTGTTCATGCCATTGAGCTTTGAGGAAATCCTGAGAACGTTTGCGCATGTCATTAAGAGATTAGAGAAATTAGCCCAAAATGCAATTTATTAATACCAACCACAATGGCAGCACAGAGAGAGGCACAAAGAGAGATATTTGAAAGTGTAATGATGCATAGGCCGTGTATGGAGATGCATGCTGATATCGTAATACATGATATCATGATACACACACCCACAGGCGCACGTACACCGAAGCTCACCGCAGCAGAAATTCCCCCTGCACAACAGCGAGACAGTGAGTTTTAAAATTCAACAGAACAATGTGGAATAATAATAGGCACAGCTCACTTCTAAAGCATCTGGGATGGTTGGACTACCTTGAATCAGTAGGAATATGGCAAAATACAAACAGGTGAACAAAGCTGCATGCATATATTGTCAGACGCTGCCACCGCACTGTCTGTCTCTCACTCGCACACACCAGGAAATGACACGTCACCCTGGGATGTAGGTGTTGAGACTTGGTGCCGCTTATGCAAATACAACTTGCAGATTTAATGAAGTCTGACGGCAGAGGGAAAAGGCCAGGAGAGATACCATACACACTCTGACAGCACTGACGAAAATAAAATGTGAGCTAGATGAATAAATAAGAAAGAAAGAAGACAAGAGAGAAAGCGGGAAGCATCGTCGCACAGTTGTTGCATGACTATGCTTGTTCATGAAGCACATTGTATTCATGTATGAAAGTGTGTATATAAAAAATGAATACTCAAGAGGTGCATGTACATAAATAAGTGCTGTCAAACGATTAAATGTGAAATGTGTACATTTGGGAGGATCTATTGACAGAAATGCAATATAATATGCATAACTATGTTTTCAGTGGTGTATAAAGACCTTACATAATGAACCGTTATGTTTTAATTACCATAGAATGAGTCATTTCTATCTACATACACCGTTGGTCCCCTTACATATTAAGTCGTCATTTTGCGGCAACATGTTTCTACAGTAGCCCTAAATGGACAAACTGCTCTACGGAGCACATTTTGTCACTATGTTGGTCTTCTTCTAAATCATTTGTGTTTTTAGAGGCAGCTTGCATCATCACTACATTGAATACACACAAAGAAGAAGTAGTAGTAGTTGTCTGGTTTATTAGAAGCAGAGACCGTTCTTTGTTAGAAGGAAGAAGAAACCTCATTGCTTTATGGCTACTCTCTGCTTTCTCAGATGACGACATCTGTCTTGTGTCAGCCAGACGGCCACCGTAGCTTCTCTATGCGCTTAGAAATGGAGGCGTGAGCACCGTTGGTTGCAGTTTTAATCGCGATTAATCGCATACGAAATAAAATACATGTATACATGTAAATATTTCTTAAATAAATACATGTATGTGTGTGAATTAATATATATATATACATAAATATTCACAGTATACACAAATATTATGTAAACACAAAGTTTTATTTTGGATGTGATTAATCGCGATTTATGTGATTACTTTATGATGGGTGTGCATACATTTTGTAATGCTGTAGGTGCGGTACATGCTTACCTGCTGCCATTTGCAAAATAGTATACAATGAGTTACAGTTCTCAAATCCGATTGGATGAGAGGCATTCCAAGAGTGCCCGATTTTCACTGACTCTTTCTGCAGGTTACATAGGTAACGCTAGTAGCTGGAGAGTTGCTATACCTTTAAGAACAAGCAAAGTCCCTTTAAGACAAGTCATTTCACTTGGTGGCCATCTTTAAAACGCCTCTCGGACATTCAAAAGAGCAGCTCCTATTTCTTTGAATGGGGAAACCAAAAGCTGTTTGCCAAGCTTTCGGTTAAATTTCATATTTTAAATCACCAATGAAATCTTACAACAACTGTCTCATAAATTTTGTTTCTAAATGCTCGAATCATGACAAAAAAAAAAAATGTATTTTTCAGGCTGGATCGAGCTAATGCGCATGCGCAGTCCTAAATGCGCGTCTCTTGTGCCTCATTTCGGAGCCGCGTCTGACTGTTTCTATAGGAACCGGAGCTTCTAATGGCCACTGCAGTGATGCGACGAGTTTACCAATCGGCGATATGCTCTTATTTCTAGTATTGCACTTTCTCCCATTCAAAACAATAGGAGTGGCGCATCTTGTGTTATACTATAGTCTTTGGAACAAGTCACTGAATCATTCAGTCAATTGAATCATTCAAAACATTGATTTGTTCTCAAAGAAAACAAGTGGCTGTCATTATCAGTGAGTCTTTGTATCATTCACTAAACCAATTAGTTCAAAAACAGATCTAAACACAGCTACTGCGTGTTGCTTGATAATTCAGCTTTGACAACACAGTTACTTGAAATACAGTGTTGCTTAATATTAACCTATTGTTTATTGGACTGTTATACCGTAAGCAATAACACACTCAGAGTTGTTTTGTTGATCTGAATTCAGCAGGGCTTTGATTATTTAATTCGAATCACATTCATGGTGATATTCAGAACTGCATTCCATATTGCTAAATTAATATGCAACAGAGGTTTCAATGCTTATTATTTCAGAAAGGATCGCTTTTATTAATTATAAAGGTTTTTACTTTTAAAATGCAAATATTATTGAATAAATCAGCATATAATTACAAGTGAGTAGATAATCAAAAACATCTGTAGATTATAAATTAGCATTATCATCACCATCACACTACAAAAAGAGGCAGATGAATGCATACTAATCATGCTTTATCTGGCTGTATCATGTAAGTGTGCCTCCCACTATTCTGAAGTTTAACATCGATGACCTACATAACTGTTCTCTGATAAAACACATCATTCCTCATTATTTTCATATCAGCCAGGCAGATGAACAGTAATGGAGGAAAGATTGGATAGAGATTGGAAATGTTGTCTATATAGTTTTTCGAATGGAAATTTGCACCAAAACACTGGTTGGGACTTTAATGCAGTTCGGCTAAATTATGATGCATTAATAGCAATCTTCCAGCACTCAAGCACAGTACACACAGCACACACACACACAAAATTATGTGTATGTGTGTGAGGGAAAGAGAGTTTGTCACATACAGTATCCTGCAGCCTATAGCAATGTCTGAAAGGACATTCCTTTTTCAAGTGTAGCAAAAATGGAAGGTTTCAGCCCCAAATTGCAAAGTGACAATAAATGTTTGTGACCTGCAGTTGGCTCTTAACATGCTCACAGAAGAGTTCGTCCCTCCAGAGACCCGAAAGGGTTGTGGTGTTCAGAACAACAGAGACAAGCCAATAGGTGAATTGGGTGTATGCCACTGACAACAAGGATAAAAGAAACAGCAAGTAATACTGAGGAGAAATCTTTCTGTCTGCTCGTGGGTACAAGAACCTCTATAGCATAATAATGTGAGAGGACACCAAGATATTTCTGGAGGGAAACGCTGCACAGCTAAACCTAGCAGATCTTAATAATTCAGCTGGCATCATGGTAACATTTAACTCACCCCTCTGCCATTCTTCCCCCATCGAACTAATATGTTTTTTAATATCAATTATTCATTAATAGTAGTACTAAATCTGGTACCTCTATGGTCTGAAAGCATGTTGTTGTTGTTTTCTTTGGGGTCATACTCTGGTGAACACACTAGATGTATGTGGGCTGGTTGGTTCTGGCTTTGCCTACTTTGTAGGGACCGAATGGCTCCACAAGGATAGTAAAACCTGAAATATCCTACATTATGAGGACCACCTAACCATCCAACAAGGAAAATGTCATAATTAACATACTAAATAATGAATTGTCTATTGCAATTCAGACTGGTGCCCTTGTGCAGAGTTGCTCAAGATTTCTGCAAAACATTTGTAGCATGCAAGTAATGATTAACTTCTCATCACTGGCTTTAGCATAGTTAAAGCTTGTTGAGAACAACATAGATTTATTTAATGTAGCCACCCATAGCCTAACCACAAGGTCTACACTTCAGCATAATGGTAACCTCATAAAAATCAACATAACATAAACTCTTTTAAATGTCAAATATAACTGAACATCAAACTTTAAAAGGTATTTCCCTTTCCTAAAAAAACACATTAAAAACACTTAATTTCAACATTTACTGTCCCGATCTATCCCTACGCAAAGCATGCTGGGAACTAAAAATCCACTGCCCAGTTTCAATCAATACAACATAAATGATTTGTGTAGTCCTAACACAAATGGTTTAGGTTAACCTAACATTTTGCAAATTTAATTTCATTTAACATAATACAATTGAGTGCAAATGCCAATTAAGTAAAAAACTAAAGATTTGTGTTGGTTCAGCTTATTTTATTTAAATAAACTGAGCAAGCAGCTAGAACCTTTTTTTTTTGAGTGTATGTGAGGGTTAAATTTAAGGTTAGGGGATAGAAAATATTATTAGAAATTAATGGAAAGTTGCACTATGATAGAAAAAAGTTACATTTTACAATTAGTTAATGCATAAAGCATTATGAACCAACAATGAACAACAGCACTTTTTAAAGCATTTACCAATCTAGGTTAGTTCAAAAGTATACTACTGTTCATTGTTAATTCATGTTTCTTCATGATACATAACAAATGTTAATTTATACAGTTTGATGTTAAAATGTGTTAGTATTAGGGGTGAAACAGTACATGTATTCACCCTGAACCATCACGGTTCAGTGCATACAGTCAGACGACGAATACAGTTAGTCACAGGCGATCCACTCCAGTCCAGAAGTAAAAAGATATTACAAAATGTACTTAATTGGGCAAGAAAATACATTTTCAATCTTAAAATACATTTTGGGTAAATGCAACGTGTGTTTTTTTAAAATAACATTTTTGTTAAAAATATAAGAAAATATATGAAAAAAATAATACAACATATTGAAAATACATAACATATATTAATTATATATTTTCCTCTAATATCTGATTTTATTTTTTTATATATATATATATATATATATATATATATATATATATATATATATATATATATATATATATATATATATATATAACATAAATATATATATAATATATATAACATATATAACATTTATCTTATTTCTCGGTTCACATTATTATTTTTCATTTTTCATCAATTTAGTTATTTTAATCATGACTGGAGATACAATTTTCAGCAATGCCATGGGAACAATTCTAAATATACAGTGAAGAAGTCAATGAAAAGAAGCTAGACTCTTTAAAAAGTCACATTTGGTCTACATTCTTTTTTATGAGTGTTTATGGGGCTGTCATATGTTTAATTTAATTACATGAACTATATTTTTTGCGAGGGAAATCCATGCTGAGAATGTTGTTGATTCAGTGACAGACATAAAATATTAACAGCACAAGAGGTTTAAAATGGCAAGTCTAAAATAAACAGCCTCTATCTGAGTCACATCTACGGGTTTATAGGCCAGACTGCTGCTGGCACACATGAAGCTTCCCTTCACTCATCTTTAAGTACCTGAGTCTGTACCCAGATTCCTTGACGTTTCCCGAAAATGTGCCACTGGCATGCAGAAAATAGTTCAGTATGTGAGGTTTGTAGTTTCTGATGTTCTAATCTGGTCCTGTAGGACTCGCCAAGCTAATATGACTCCAGTGGTCACATTCCTTCAGATGCTGCCAAAATTCTCCACTGCTGTGATCCAGAGCTGGAGTTTAATCCTGTGGTCTAATCGCCTAATTAATACTGTGGTTTACACTGGACTTTATGCTATGGTGTTATGTTGCACTTTTAAGTGTTATGATGCATTAAATGGATCAGCGGTGCATCTTGGTCTGCAGTTTAGTGCTGTCTTATGCTGTAGTTTATTCATGCAGTCCATTGCTCCAGTGTAACCATGCAGTGTAGTGTTATAGAATAATCTCATTTGCCCAGTGCTAACACATTTACACACCCTATTTAAATTTGTTGTGATTATCATATACTAGGACACTAGTGCCATTTAGCATCACACAGTCCAGTGTGTGTGAACAGATGGCCCCGTCACAGAGCCATTAGCACTGAAGAGGATGAGTACAGAGCCATAACAGATGAACAGAATGACTGAAAAGTGAAAAACAATGAGAAGATGAGGGAGATACAAAGTTTTATGAGTATTTTAGCTTTGAAACTCTGAATTGTGTAATTTGGTCCAGGGTGTATACGTTGGTGTTCTGCCAAAGTTTTCCATATTCATCTTTTGACTTGATTTTAAAACTGGCGTCTGCGGACCCCAGGGGTATCTGTGGAAAAGTTCAGAAAGGAAAAAACAGTAAAATGTAGTATAATTATATACTTAAAGGTCCACTGAAGTGCCTTGGACAGCGCAGCTTTATTCAGTGTGTTGACGAATTTTCCAATGAAACAGGATATATCTAGAAGCTCCTCCCTTTTTTTTTCAAAATAGCCAATAGCGTTTCACCTAGATCACAGCTCGGCCAGAGCATAATTTCTAACCGTTTATCCTCCATATTGCATTAAAATATAACATTGTTTGTAGAAATCAAATGGGGCCGAACGTTTTGTGGTTTGTGCCGCTTTGTGCTCTTGTGTCTCTGGACCCGAGCAGACTGTGCTTGCACTGTGGCCGTTCACGTGACACTAACGTGAAAACCGACGTCATTCGCCTCAATGGAAAGCATATTTTCACTGTCTGAATCCATCTCTCTCCTCTATATAGAGCACTATGTGCCTTTCACCATAAAGAAACTAGTAAATGTGTGAACAAATTACCAATTTCAGCCACAGCTTCAGCATCTGTTTATAGCATAGGAGGGGCAGGACTTCAGATTCTTGAAATTATTTGATTGGACAGAAGATTTGACGAGAAGCTGAAGTGCGTGTGATGTCATTAAAATCTCTGATCCATTTTAGTGGAAGTGAGAGACTACGTTTTGAATGCTTATATCCCATAAATATGAATTTTGTTATTGTTTTGGAACAGCTTATTCATAACATTAAGTCTAACATATTCATAAAAGCTGAATAAATAAAAAATTTATTTCAATGGGACTTTTTTATTTTACATTATTAGTGCTTTGTTCTGCTCTCAAAGCACTGGTCAGAAATTATGAGATTTACTTTATAATCACAAATGACTTTATTACAGTATATTGACAGGTACTTTAAGATACAAAAAAAAAAAAAAAAAACTTAAGCGTCAACTTTAAAAGAAAGTAAATATTTTCCAAATAATATTTTTATAATATTTCATATTTATCTTTTTCTTTTCTTTTCTTTTT
Organism: Chanodichthys erythropterus; assembly: GCF_024489055.1. Lineage (NCBI taxonomy): Eukaryota > Metazoa > Chordata > Actinopteri > Cypriniformes > Xenocyprididae > Chanodichthys > Chanodichthys erythropterus. The sequence goes on from NC_090229.1 coordinate 20,224,993, forward strand.
TTACAAAAACCTAGGATATGGCATAATTCCCTCTGGTCATACAACAACAACATTTACAAGTAATCATATTATAACTAAGCAAAATGTGGACAAAAATCCACTATAATAAAAGAATGCACAGAGTCCACAGACATGCACAGACTATACCATGTAGACGCGCAGAATAATATCTGACGTAGCATTACATTTACCTCAGGCATGTCATTTAGTGTCCACAGCATGTTAGTTCACTATAGAAATTAACTCTAGATGCATATACATAAATTGTACCTTTGAATAAATAGAGGGAGAATATTTTACTTACATTTCTGCTAATGCAGGTGCGACATGACAGGTGATAAAATGTTTTTTTTGTACTATGTTTTTTTTTTTTTTTGTACTAACCAGCCGCAGTGGCGATATGTGACGATTCAGTTTTACAAAAAGTCTGTGTTTCTGCGGCTGGAACAACATACAAAGTGTGACAATTTAATCTCAGGTACTGATTATGTGATTTATTTAATTTATACAGAAATTTCACCCAAAAATGAAATTTCTGTCATTAATCACTCACCCTCATGTCTTTCCACACCCTTAAGACCTTCATTCATATTCGGACACAAATTAAGATATTTTGATGAAATCCGAGAGGTTTTTATTATCCTCCATTGAAAGCAAAGAAATTACCAAATTCAATGTCCAGAACTGTTCAAATAATCAACGTGACCACAGTGGTTTTTACCTTAATGTTACGAAGCGACGAGAATACTTTTTGTGTGCACTTTTTGGGTAAACCCCTTTAATGCAAGTTTGAATATCATTTTTGTGGCCCTTATGAGACAATGGATAATTCACCTCAGATCTTTAAATTAAATGAAACAGCAATGTTCAAACTGTCAGCTCAAGGTGAACAAACAAGTGTATTCAAAAAACAAATGTTTCTGTGACTCAGTGTGTTTTGTCTGATTAAAATTTGCTTTTCAAATCTGCAATTTCTGCTAAAGACCAACTCAAGCAACGGAACTACAGAGAAGCATGAGCTGTTTATTTCCCCTATTTTGTCTGAATGCCAGGATATTGCAAATGCCATACTCTGCCATATGTAAACGCCGCCCCTGGGGCCTCAATTAAAAAAAAAATGTTGCACGGACACCATCCTAAATTTCATCTTAGGATCATTTCTAAGATGTGCGTATGTGTGATTCATAGAATGAACATACACAGAAAATGAGCGTACGCCTCTCTTTAAGATGTGAAATCTATAAATCGCAAATGATCTTGAACTTGAGGTTTCAGTTCTCTGTGTTGTAAACGACACCTAATTAATGTTATTTACATATAAAAGATCACCAATCATCATCCAAATCCTAAAATGGTGAGCTGCAATAAGAGCTTAGATTTCCAAAAACCTGCAGTAAATAATACTTTTTATAAATAAGTATGAGCGTTGGCATGGATTTAAGCAGACGCACAATCTAAGATCAAATCTGTGTGTACCCACGCTTTATAAATGAGGCCCCTGAGCTGTATATTTATATTTCAGGAAAGGGGTCCCTCAAAAGGCAACCATCATATTTGAGGGTCCTTTGCATAAAAAACTTGTAAAGTCCCTGGTTCATAAAAAAAAAAAAAAAAAAAAGGCTGTTTTTTAAAAAAATATATTTTTTTTTATATAAATGGTACATTCTTATACATGTATGTACAATATGTAGCCTAATGTGTATGATAATTCCATATGCAGATCATGCTGACAGACGTCACTCTGGGCAGAAGCATTTTGACAAATGGCTTATGTGAGTGAACATGTGTGTGCTGACAAAGATGATCCAAACACAGTGGGATTTGTGGTGAGAAACCAAGGGGAGGCTTTTATTTTAAATGAAATAACAAGAGTTTAAAATGTCCACTGGGAAGTGAAGGTCAGGTTGTGCAGGGGGCGGTAGGTACAGAGGTACATGACCAGGCGGTCATTGTCTCCGTAGGGGTCTGGCTATGTCATGCCCTCCCTGGACCTCGAGGACACCTTGTTCATACACATGGGAGACCCGTGATGTGCAGGAGACTTTATGGCAGTGGTGATGAGGCACTAATAAGTTCAGGTGCGCCTCATCACACACGGGCAGAAGTACACAGAAACAGTCGCCCTCTTAGCCACCTGCTCCTGTGAATCTGCCGAGACCATGCTGATGTGAGGGGCTGTATTTATACATTTACGCTGATAATATATGTTTATATTTATTTCTTCTGTCTTGGATGAAGAGAACAGAAACCAAACTTATGTTTAGACATCTGCACATCTTAATCTTGTTCATCAACAAAAACCTTCAGTGGCGCATAGCAGGATTCACCTGATGTACCTCAGTTTCAAAAAGACCATTTTCAGTTCTCTCTTCCCTCTTTCTGTGTGTGCCAGGATGTTTCCTGTTGTGAGAGCTTGTGACCTGTATTTGGGTGAGAAGAGGAAAAAAGTGAGTCCCATGGTGCTGGTGCTTAATTAGTAAGCCAGAACAGTGAGAAAGAAAAAAAAAAAAAAACATGAGAACAGAGGATGGAGACAGCAAGACAAATGGCTAGAGAACAGAATGATAAAATGGCCGCAATTATATCAGTGTTCCCTGGCTGTATGGATACTCAAAACTCATTTATACTCCAGTTCTGGATTTTTGTGAAGAAACACACCGAGAACACAAGAAAAAGGAAATATTTAAGAGCTTGCCGTGACAGTAACAGCACACCAAATGTGACTGCCATCAGAGAGAGAGAGATAAGACTAAACTTACTGGAACTCATTCATTTTCAATGAGAATTGGCAGTTTGCAGAGACACAAGAGACTGGGATCATTGATGACATGATGTGGGTAAGTCCAGTTACAGTATTCAACAATTTTGAGAAGGGGGATTCTTGTCATGCAGTATGTTTTCATCATATGTTTTAATAAATATTTTAACCTAATAATATATATAATTATATTTAACCTAATTATATAAATGTGTTCATTTTAAAATGTCAAAACATGGTTAATTAACAAATTACTTCGCTGACACAATAATGTACACTACCATTCAAAGTTTGGGGTCAGTAAGTATTTTTATTCAGCAATAATGCATTCAATTGATCAAAAATGTCAGAAAAGACATTTATAATGTTGTATCCATAAAAAAATATTAGGCAGCACAACTTTTTTCAACATCAATAATAATAAGAAGTATTTCTTGAGCAGCAAATCAGCATATTAGATGATTTCTGAAGGATCATGTGACACTGCAGACTAGACTAATGATGCTGAAAATTCAGCTTTGCATTACAGGAATAAATTACATTTTAAAATATATAAAAATACAAATCAATTTTTTAAATTGTAATAATATTTCACAATATTACTGTTTTTACTGTGTTTTTGTATACTGTAAATCTTACCACCCCCAAACTTTTGAATGGTAGTGTAAGCTAAGTCTTAAAAATAGGTTGTTCATGTTGGGGGTTGTGTCACTGTGAATGATTTCAATGTGCTCTATGATTTATCTCTGCCCACATATTGCTATTTAATAAAAAATGACGCATTGAAAACCATGTCAGAAACACTTTGATAATCATTCATCTTGTTCATGATATGATGCATTAAGCACTGCTGCAATTTATAAACAAACACTTTCCCATGCAGAATGTCAGATTTTACTGTAGCAGCACTAAAAACTGATTCCTTGTCAAAATAGAATGACATCTTATTTTGACCAGCATTTTATGATCTTTTCAAAAGGTATTGTCAGTAATGCATCCCACTAACCGAGCAGTACAAGCAACTAGGGACAATAAAGGGACCTGACAACCTACAGCAACCTAAACTGTACTCAGCGTGAGAGGAGAATAAAGTCTGCATACAATATATATTTATTAAGATTATTTTATTAAGGACACCCTCTGTGAGGTAAATGATGCAGAGCACTTCAAGCGTGGTTTAAAAGACCCATCTTTCCTCCACTCTCAACCAAAACACCCCACCAAGCACTAAGAGACACTCCAGTGAGAAGCCGATACTGCAGCACAGTAATTTCATTTCTTTTTTATCAGCAGTATAAAATGATGCAGCCTCTAATGGCTTATAGCCCATCAAATTAATGTCTGTCATAAAGCTGCATTCACTGAAGGATTTGGGCTAAAACTGACAGTAACATCTGCAGTAATTGTACCACGAGTGAACATTGCCCTTCACTCTCCTTAATAAAACCGAAAATTGCTAATTTTTGAAACATCTATTTGAACATGATTCAGTGAATAGACACTGGCATAGAGAATTAGTTCTACAATAATTTACTTTGGCAAAAGCATAATAATATCCATGTTCCATTTTTTTTAAATGACAACTTTAATAGGGCCATTTAATCTTGGCTCTTAAAGGTAATTTATACAAATTTAGAAAAAGCTGAACTTTTACTCCTGTTTTTTATTGTTTTAATAATAGCCTTACATTTACTAGTTGGCTGTGAACAAGTTCAATAGCTTACTTTCCCTCAGCACACAGTGATTCGTAAAGTTGCAATGAAATGGAAGTAGGCACAGATATTTTCTTTCGTATATGTAATGTACATCTGAGAAAAAGGAAAAATATAGGGCAGGGACTTGGTTCTATTCATCGGATGTTGATTGGATGGAGGCAGAAATTAAATGCCTGTTGCAGTAGACTGTAAGAAATGGACAGGGTTTCAGTGGACTAAATGATTGGAGAAATCCAGCATACATCACCAGAGTATGAAAGCTTGTTTCCGCCACTAAATAAAAGACTTTTTTCTCACAACTGCAAGTTTGTATCTCGCAATTGCAAGTTTATATCTCGCAACTGCGTGTTATAAAGTCCGAATTTCGAGAAATAAAATCAGAATTGCGAGATATGAACTCACAAGAAATAACATAGTTTATAACTTGTTTATAACTTGCAATTCTTACTTTATTTCTTGCAATTGTGACTTCATATCATGCAATTATGACTTTATAACTCGCAATTGTGAGTTTATATCACACAATTCTGAGAAAAAAGGTCAGAATTGTGAGATAAAAAGTCACAATTACCTTTTTTTTATTATTATTATTCAGTGGCGGAAACAAGATTCCATACGAGAAATAAGTTTTAAAAAAAGTCTTAAAAAAAAAAAAAGATGAGGTCAAATAAAAAAGAAGCATACACATCATTGAATTGTGCATAATCTAAAACATACATTTAGAAAATAGATAGCATACATTTTCAGTTCATGCCAACTTTAATGGATGTGTATGACCTCATACTGAAAAGAGCAAAAATTAATCCAAAACAGGTGAACACCCCTTTTTTTTTTGCATAGGACTTCAAATTGATCTGTTTTAAGGTTAAAAAGATAACCTAGCTATTGCAATCTCCTAAGCTAGCAGCTTTGATTGTAAATAAATATCACCTTAAAACACGCAATTGCGAGTTATATAGTCAGAATTGCGAGAAATAAAATCAGAATTAATAAAGTCAGTGAAAAATACATCACGGAGCAAAGAGTACACTGACAACGCGTCGACAGACAAGACACTGCAAGTTACTTTTTGATATGAAACAAAGTCTCAAATTTCAAATTTTGTCATTTTTAAAGAAATTTAAATTTCTTTAATGTGTCGTGACAGATTGCTGTAGCGCCTCAGTTCAAGCAGCTCGTGAACCGATCATCTCTTCCTACTAGTTCATTTATAGCAGTGGTTCTCAAACTTTTTTCCCAGTGGGCCGCACAATGGTCCAAGTGCAGGTCTCACGGTCCGCATATAATTTGCATATGACGTCACCAATGCAAACCAATCAGATTTAATGTTATGGTATTAGCAGATAATACTATTATTATACTAAGATGTTGCACACAAGAAATAACAAATAAAAACTAACTTACTGACATTAGCTTTACAATAATAATCAGTAATGCTCAATGAACACACAAACTGTATCACTTTAAGACTCTTTTCAACAGCATCGCAATAGTCACCAAACAATCACATAAACGCCTTAATAAGCAAATGTTACTCAGCTCTTTTTACAAACAACATTGAGCGCACTGTAGGCTAATTACAATCTCTGACGATATCAAGCATTCTGTCACGTCGCAATCCCTCGCGCAGCATCGAATCCGCGAGCGCGCGCAGAGTTGGGCTCATCCAACCGCGGGTGCGCTGATGCGGTTATTTTACTGATTTAAAATACATCAAACAAACACATCGAATTCACAGTTCAGTCTTCTGAAATTGTAGGTTTTGCTTGTCAAGTACTTTACTACAGAGCAAACAGGAAGGCTGCCCATCTCGCTCATTAGGCCTAACAGCAAACTGATTCTTCCATTCTTCTTACCTTTGCTGCTGATGCTGCGACTCTTCTTGTGTCGTGTCATTTTATCTTCCACATTTAGCTTTTCTCCTTTAATAACAAATTTGACCATTTTGAGGCTTAAATTTACAAAATTAGCCTAACTACTGTTTGAATTCTTCCAAAGCGCGCACTTGTGTTTGTTTCACTGAGTGATTGAGTCATTAGCCTACGTTGCCTGATGTCTGAAAATAATAAATGCTCACCAAAATTATTTTATATGACAAATAAAGCATTATAGCTCATTTATATTTATTTAATTCACTTTAATTTAAATTTTAAAACAAAAACAAATTGTATGCTATTTTTGTTTATTATTATTATTGTGGTCGGCATATCGCGGGCAGCATTTACATTTGTGACGGGCCGCAGGCTGAGAACCACTGCTCCACACCCATTCAAACGCTCGCTGCGTCGCGCGACTCATATCCAATTACATCAAAAGTATATGCTCACTGGATGTCATGGCAACCGAATCACGGAGGAAAACTTTAAATATCTCGCCTTCACTTTAATTTCGGACCATCTCCAAAAAGACATAAAACACTAAACAAATGATTTTGACATGCGTTTTTCAAAGTAAGAAATCCAGATTTTTAATCCCTTACACACAGTTACTGCTGTTGAAATACGAAATGGAGGCGGGTCCGGATTGAATTCCCTCCGGGTCCGGACTTTGAGAAGTGCTGATTTATAGCATCAAATAAACATGAATGAACATCAGAAGGAATGTTGTTTCAATCGCAGAAAGACGTCAGTACACACCATTATTCAAGTTCAAGTCCACCTATGTTAATCTGATAACTACCCTGACTGCTTTGTCGGACAAAATGGCGGATTCGGCGTTATGATTGGTTAGTCTGTCGCCTGTCAATCAAACTCCTGTCCTGTTGGTCAATTCTGACTTTATAACATGCAATTGCAACTTTATATCCTGCAGTTCTGACTTTAAAACACACAATTATTATATCACCAAATATCACCAAACAGACATCTTAGCAGAACAAAACTGCACATTTTCATCACAATTTTTAGACAAAATAAAAATGTATGTGCCCAAGAAGAACTTAAAATCCTCACTTTTGTGTTTTTAGAAGGTTAGGTTGATTTACATTCTCAGAGCAGAACACCAACAGATTGCAAAATGATTTTTTTTTTTTTTTAAACAGGTTTCCAAAACATTGCTCTCTGAATGCCATTGTTCGGACAAACAGGTACCCCATTGTTTGATCTAATGTTGCTATTGGCTGGTCAGAAGAGGTGATGTTTTTATAGTGCCTTGGAGCCTCAGTGTTTAGACTTTTCAGGAAAATCAACCTACAAACAGCTACAGTACTTATAGATGTTTCTGCATATTAATCTGGAATAAAAGAAAGTATTTTAACATCCCAAATAATTAGAAAGCAAATCTAAAGCTTTAATGAATAATTTTGACATTTATGAAGCAAAGAAACACATTTTCCAGATGGTGTCCAGTTCATTAAAAGGCCTAAATCTTCTATGTGACAGCTGTGGAAAATAACTCAGGCGCTGAGTTTCACTTGACGTTTTGAAAGATTAGATTAATTTATATGTGCCTCCCCCCAACCCCACCCAGCATTAATCCACACTCCTATCAGACTCTATCTCTCCTTGTGCTCCTTGTGTGTTTGACGGAAGGTGAAACTATCAGTCAGCGTCCGTGCCGATCAATCGTTTCGATCGAGCAGCTGCAGTCAGGCCTATTCATCACCTCAACCCTGTTTTTTTCTTCCTTTTCATCCCTCCTTCCCTTCATTCTCCATCTCTCTGCTCCTTTGGGGCTACATGTGCAGGTGTTTGACCCCTGTGAAACCAGAATTAAAGCTACTTATATTCTTTCTCTCTCTCTCTCTCAGGATGTGAGTGGAATGGTTGTGAGGATGCGTGTGTCACAGGGAAGCTGGAAGACATGTTGGCACAAGTTTCTGATGTCTGTCCTCTATGTGTCCTGAAGGCAACAAAACCTGTTCGAGATGCTGTAACTTGTCATGAGTTTTGCGAGCAGGGCAGGTGTCCTCTTTCAGGGTCGAAGCCATCCATCTCACTTAAGCACACGCACATGAACACACACACACAGGCGCGTGCACACACACACACACACACACACATAAGTTCTGCTGAGGGTTGTGGTCGGAGTTGGTGAACTGTGCGAGATTCATCCAGCATAACCCTGCTGATTTCAGAGCTTTTCTAAATGAATGCTGCCACCCCCTCATGCCTGCATGCTTTGAGCATCAGGCGCTCAGGTAATTTTACAGTTGCTTGCAAATTGAGGCCGATCAGCATCAAACTGCAGTTAATGGCATTAACTAACACTAGAGATTTATTTGCAAGCCAGGCTTTCTGGAGCTTAATAGACTAGTTTTGCTTGCTGATTCAGCTTTGCTGTTTAAGTCATATCTCAAAAACAATGCTTTCCCCCCTTACTACTAGAACTACTATATGACATCCTCAGAAACTCCCCAAATGAAACTTGCAAATTTGCATACTTTGAAAAATCCACTTGAAAATCCACCACATACATGTATTCAGGCATGTTTTTGTAATTAATGCTCTTCAACACTTAGCTGTCACATAGTTTTGAATACAGCTGTGTGATGCATGTTAATAGTTAAAAGTATGTATATATAAATGAAATAATACAACCCCAAATCAGAAAAAGTTGGGACAGTATGGAAAACACAAATATAAAAAGAAAGTAGTGATTTCTAAATTAAATTTTTTTTTCAAAAAACAAAATTCCTATTTTGGTTCTTGCAACACATTTCAAAAAAAGTTGGAACAGTAAAGCATTTACCACTTTGTAATGTTGCCATTCCTTTTCACAACACTTAAAAGACGTTTAGGGACTGAAGACACCAAGTGATGAAGTGTTTCAGGTGTAATTTTGTCCCATTTTTGCTGCAAACAAGTCTTAAGATGGGCAACAATACGGGGTCTTCGTTGCATTTTGCGCTACAAAATGCGCAACACATTCTCTATTGGAGACAGGTCGGGACCGCAGGTATGCCAGTCAAGTATCTGTATCCTCTTCCTCCTCAGCCAGGACTTTGTAATGTGTGCAGAATGTGGTTTTGCATTATCTTGTGGAAATATGCATGGACATTCCTGGAAAAGATGTCTTCTTGAAGGCAGCATATTGTGCTCCAAAATCTCTATGTACTTTTCAGCATTAATGGTGCCATCACAGAAGTTCAAGTTACCTTTGCCAAGGGCACTGACACAACTCCATACCATGACAGACCCTGGCTTTTGGACTCGTTTCTGGTAACAGTCTGGATGATCCTTTTCTTCTTTGGTCCAGAGCACACAGCCTCCATTTTTCCCCAAAAATACCTAAAATACTGATTCATCTGACTACAGTACACGTTTCCATTGTGTGATGGTCCATCCCAGATGCCCTCCGAGCCCAGAGAAGTCGACGGCGCTTCTGGACACTGTTAACATAGGGCTTCCTTTTGGCACAGTACAGTTTTAACTGGCATTTGTGGATGTAACTACGTATTGTGGTACGCGACAAAGGTTTGCCAAAGTAGTCCTGATTCCATGTGGTGATTTCGCTTATAGATGAATGACGATTCTTGATGCAGTGCCGCCTGAGGGATCGGAGATCACGGTTGTTCAGCTTAGGCTTGCGCCCTTGTCCTTTACGCACTGAAATTCCTCCACATTCCTTGAATCTTTTAATTATGTTATGCACTGTTGAAGGTGAAATAAGCAAATGTCTTCCTATCTTTCTTTGAGAAACATTGTTTTTAAACATTTTAATAATTTTCTCACGTATTTGTTGACAAACTGGCAATCCTCGGCCCATCTTTGCTCCTAAAGAACTAGACCATTCTTGGGTGCTGCTTTTGTACCAAATCATAATTACAATCACCCGTTGACATCACCTGTTTCAAATCACATTATTATTTAATCAGTTTACCTGATTACTATCCCTAAATTGCACCTGTCGCAACCTTTTTTGGAATGTGTTGCAGGTTTGAATGACAGGAAAGGATGTATATTTACAAATTAAATTAAGGTGACCAGACAAAACATGAAATATTTTGTGTTCACATTGTGTGTAATGAAATACAAGTCAAAGTAAATTTAGAAATCACTACTTTCTTTTTTTATTTGTGTTTTCCATACTTTTTCTGATTTGGGGTTGAAAGTCTCTTATGAAAACCCTAATGCTCACCAAAGCTGCATTTATTTGATTGAAAATACAGTAGAATGAGTAAATGAGTATTGTGAAATATTAACTGATTTTTATTTTAATATATTTTAAAATGTAATTTATTTCTGTGAAGGCAAAGCTGAATTTTCAGCATTATTACTCTAGTCTTCAGTGTACGGAAGAGGATTAGGGCAAAGCAATAATAAAAAATTAAAACCATCTCGAGATTAAAGTTGTTAAATTTAGAGAAACTTGTTCAATTTAGAGAAAAAAGTCGAGATAAAATGTTAATGTCAAAATTTAACGTGTTTTTCCTCATAATTTAACGAATTTGTTCTCGTAATTTAACGAGTTTATTTTCAACATTTTATCTCGAATTTTTTCTCGAAATTTAATGAGTTTTTTTCTCATAATTTAACGAATTTGTTCTCGTAATTTAACAACTTTTTTCTCGTAATTTAATGACTTTATTCTCAACATTTTATCTCAACTTTGTTCTCGAAATTTAAAAAGTTTTTTCTCATAATTTAACGAATTTGTTCTCGTAATTTAACGACTTTTTTCTCGTAATTTAACGAGTTTATTTTCAACATTTTATCTCGAATTTTTTCTCGAAATTTAATGAGTTTTTTTCTCATAATTTAACAAATTTGTTCTCGTAATTTAACAACTTTTTTCTCGTAATTTAATGACTTTATTCTCAACATTTTATCTCAACTTTGTTCTCGAAATTTAAAAAGTTTTTTCTCATAATTTAACGAATTTGTTCTCGTAATTTAACGACTTTTTTCTCGTAATTTAACGAGTTTATTTTCAACATTTTATCTCGAATTTTTTCTCGAAATTTAATGAGTTTTTTTCTCATAATTTAACGAATTTGTTCTTGTAATTTAACAACTTTTTTCTCGTAATTTAACAAGTTTATTCTCAACATTTTATCTTGACTTTTTCCTCGAAATTTAACAAGTTTTTTTCTCGTAATTTAACGAGTTTATTCTCAACATTTTATCATGACGTTTTTCTCGAAATTTAACGAGTTTTTTCTCATAATTTAACGAATTTGTTCTCGTAATTTAACAACTTTTTTCTCGTAATTTAATGACTTTATTCTCAACATTTTATCTCGACTTTTTTCTCGAAATTTAATGACATTTTTCTCATAATTTAATGAGTTTATTCTCAACATTTAGTTTTTTCTCGAAATTTAACAACTTTAATCTCGAGATGGTTTTAATTTTTTATTATTGCTTGGCCCTAATCCTCTTCCGTATCAGTGTCACATGACATGTGATGAATATAAAGTTCAAAAGTACACCATTTATTAGAAACAGGAATCTTTTAAAAACATTATAATTGTCTTTACTGTCACTTTTGATCAACTGAATGTTCTCCCTTGTAAAAAAAAAAAAATCTTATCTATAAAAAGAAAAACTCTTCTTTTTGCCTGCTTTCTTATTAGAGTCTTATAATGAAGAAGATCAAATTGACCGTCAACACCTCTGTCTTTGTTTAATGATAAGTTAATTTTACATTTGTCATGTTTAAACCACCTCTGTGGATGATGTAATGAAGTTTTAGGCTGAAAAAGAAAAAAGTGAAGTTGCTGCAAATCCTGTATCTCCACAACAAAGGGTTAAACTCTACTACAGCAAGCGTCATCTATGTCAAGTCAAGTCACCTTTATTTATATAACACTTTTTACGATGCAGATTGTATCAAAGCAGCTTTACAGTGGTAGCAGGTAAATAATTTGGGCTGCACAGCAGCTCTTAAAGAAAATGGTGTCATTGTCCAGCTTAAGTAAATTCAGTATTGATTAATTCCATTGTAAAAATCCATAGTTATTAATTTTGTTAATTTTGTCTATATATCAGCACTGGAGAAAACACTGATGTCATCGTCCAGCTCAGTTCAGTTTGCATACAATGGTGTCAATGCAGGCAGATCAAAAACATTGTTGAATATCAAGTGTCCCCAACTAAGCAAGCCAAAGGCGACAGCGGCAAGGAACCCAAACTCCAACAGGTGACAAACAGGTGATAAAAATGGAGAAAAAACCTTAAGAGAAACCAGGCTCAGTCGGGGGGCCAGTTTTCCTCTGGCCAACAGCGAACAGTGCATAATTATGATTTAGGCAGCGTTACAGGTCATAAGTCCGATTATGATTGCAACAGTCAAAATCACTCAGTCTATGTCTACCCTCTCTGTTGTTCATCGGTCATATCCATGATTGCTGCTGTAGCAATAACTATTATTTTATTACAGCGATTATGGTTAAATCAGTGAGTATTAATCTCAAGGTTTTAACTGGAGGGTCAGAGAGTCACAGGTTTTAATAAAATAAAGGAGACGCAGCTGAATGGTTAACAGCCTTCATAAATACTACAGAAGCAGTGTAGACCTTAGTATTAAATAAATGGTCTACTAACTTCACAGAACTCTCTCTGCTTTATCTCCTCATTTAAATACGAAGCCAAACCCTAAGGGCCCCTCTCTCGCTCACTCTTTAATTTCACTCATCCCTTTTTTTAATCAATTTTATTTTATCTTGGGAAAGTTATTTTAATATGTCTACATATTATTTCTTTCTCAGCAAGACTGTGTAACATCAATTATTCAATGACGACAGAACTGTAAAATAGGTTAACATTCATTATGTGCTCACTTCATCTAAGAAGATTAAATTTAAACAAAAGCAGGGATAGAAAAGTGTAGATTTAGAAAGTATCCTACCTAGGCAGACCGTGTTCATTTGAAAACGCTAAAACACCTGTTTTCACTTAGATGAGAATGAATGGGGTAGCTCTGGCCACCTGACTTCATTAGGTGCTATATTCTCTGGAACACGTTTAAAAGTTCCCTTAGCCTTTTGGCATTTTAGACAGGTAGGTTAGTGTACCTGCTAATTAGCGTGCTGGTAAAGTTGATCCGTGAAAGCTGAGGTTCAAGTTGCCATGGTGCACATAATATGTAATGTGAGTTTTGCCACTGGAGTCTCAGGCGGGCATGCTTGCTCTGCAAGGGTGGACGCAGTCGAGAATCATGGGCAAAGGCCATGCTAATCACAAATGCTGGGGCTTGCAGAAGAAAGCACCAAGGAAATGACTGTAACTGGGGGGTTAACACATCGACTGGAGTACCTCTGATTTCCCGCTGTCTAAAAATTTATAGTGAGCTGTGTCTGGCTGGCTGATATACCGAGTGGAAGCATAATTCTGTCCGATCAAGCTGAAAAGCCATGGCTGACAGCTTATTGCTGTTGGCCAATAGGGGATGTACATCACTTTCTTGCTTTCGCTACTGTCTTGTGTTCTGGGCTCTCTATTGTTAGTTTTACTGTATACAATCATTCTATATTCTCAGTATTTTTGCCATTGTCCATAAATGACTTCTCTATTTAAATCAATACACTTTCCCCCAGTGTTTACATCATGACATTTTTTATGCATTTAATATGTTTAAGCATAGCTGGGTGTTGCCTCAACTTTGAGCACTTTTTATGTCTCAGGGGTTGATTTTTATTAAAACAACCAATTTAAAATTGCAGCTTGCAAAATAAAGATCACATTAAATTTGACCTGCCATCATCATGATTTATTTTTGCTAATTTTCAGTTGCTATTTAAAGCTTGTTTTTATTGTTTTACCCTTCTCCCAAGATTTTAAACATTAAAATAACAAAGTCCTTTATAAAAATATAGATTATTACATTTAAAACTATGATGATCTAAACGCAAAGTGAAATAATCATAAACCATTTCAATATATATCAATATCTAAATTACAAGACACATGCGTCATTTCCACCACAACAATTTTACTCCTAATAAAGTTTTATCAAGTATTAGTGTGCAAGTCTATCAAGTAAACAACAGTAGCATTGAAGAGCTTTAAATGAAATGATGTGATGTGAAGAAAACAAAGAAAAAAAGGTAAATATAATTTGTGAACCAAATATTTTTACTGGTGTCATTTCCAATTAACTGCAATTTTGTCAAATTATAGAAAAAGTGTTAAAAAAAAAAAATCAAATTGAACTTATTTAGGATGCCAAAATGTTAGTTATTAAATTATTCTTATTGTAACAAGACAAAAGAGTCATTTTTTTTCCCAAAAATGCTCAAAATGTCATTTCCATCAGAGAACTGTTTTGTCCCAGTTAGGTAAATTTGTCTTGGACTATGTTCAGACTGTAGGCAAATCAGATTTTTCAAGCAGACTGTCCACACTGTTAATTGCAAGTGATCTAATAAGATTTGTGTGTCCAGACATAACCAACCTATCTGCATGGGTTCCTTTGGTAATGACGTAGGCATCCCACGTGACAAGGCATTCAAAATGGATGCATGCAGGGAAAATGGAGGTGCATCATCTCACTCTCCATGATCTCGCATCTCGATCATCTCGCACAACTGGTATATATTGTGATGTTCTGTGCTGTAGTCCTGGCCGAAATTTTTTGGACATGCCGTTTGAATGCACTGTAAAAAATAATCGTTGGTTTAACTTAAAAAAGTAAGTTACCTGGTTGCCTTAAAATTTTGAGTTCATTGAACTTAAAAATTTGAGTTAATACAATAAAGGTGGTTGAATGAAAGGTGCCATCGAATTGAAAATTGAATTTACCTCTGCATAGTTGAATAACAAGAGTTCAGTACATGGAAATGACATACAGTGAGTCTCAAACTCCATTGTTTCCTCCTTCTTATATAAATCTCATTTGTTTAAAAGACTTCCGAAGAACAGGCGAATCTCAACATAACACAGACTGTAATGTACATTTGCATATGCCAGCTCATGATCGAGGCATTAGACAAGGGCAGCCAGTATTAACGTCTGGATCTGTGCACAGCTGAATCATCAGACTGGGTAAGCAAGCAAGAACAATAGCGAAGAATGGCAGATGGAGCAATAATCAATTTATTTTTTGTGATATTTGTAAATTGTCCTTCTAAATGTTTTGTTAGCGTGTTGCTAATGTACCGTTAAATGTGGTTAAAGTTACCATCGTTTATTACTGTGTTCACGGAGACAAGAGTCGTCGCTATTTTCATTTTTAAACACTTGCAGTCTGTATAATTCATAAACACAACTTCATTCTTTATAATGTGTGTAATGTTAGCTTTAGCCACGGAGCACTATCAAACTCATTCAGAATCAAATGTAAACATCCAAATAAACACTGTACTTACACGATTAGACATGCTGCATAATGAACACTTTGTAAAGATCCATTTTGAGGGTTAAATTAGCTGTGTGAACTTTGTTTATGCAATGATAGAGTTGAGAGCTCGGGAGGGGGCGGAGAGCGCGAGCAATTAAAGGGGCCGCAGCCAGAATCGGCGCATTTATAATTATGCCTCAAAATAGGCAAAAAAAAAATTAATAAAAAAAATCTATGGGGTATTTTGAGCTGCAACCTCACAGACACATTCAGGGTACACCTTAGAATTATATTACATTTTGTAAAAAAAAACGTTCGATGGCACCTTTAATCAACAGAAACTCAAAATATTATGTTATGTGAACTACATTAATTATCTAAGTTGATTTGACAAAAAGAAAAAATGTTATGATAACAAATCATGAAAATATTTTTTTACAGTTTATCATATGAATACTGTATGAATACATCTGGCATTTCCATTACCGGTTTTGATGGTATTGCTTTGTGTCATGTTAAGTGATGCAAAAGACTATTTGAAATCCGATGTGAGCAGCCAGAGCATCCAGACTAAGACAAATCTGTAAAAATCACTTTTTAAAAACAAAAAAAAAAGATTTCATGAGTTTTTCTTTTTTTTTTTTTTTTTTTGCTGTCCAGACTTTCAAAACCTCACTTGGATAAAAACTGAAAATGCAAAAAAATTGATTTTTTCAGGCAGTCTGAAGGTAGCCTTGGACACGAGTACACAGCAGCCAAATATGCAATACACACAAAGACATATGACACATAATAGTAAAACAATACAATATATTATACCAAGTATAAAAAATTGTAAAACAAATTACTGAATTATGTAATGTATCTATATCCACTGTTGGACATTGTTAGTGAACAAATTAAACTAGTAAGAGTGTTTTAAGTATTTTTTTCTAAAAGTATAAGGCCAAAGGTGCCCAGAGTCAAAGAAACACCCGACTATTTCCCCAAGCAGATATTTCTCTCCATATTTTTGTAAGAGAGCTCTAAACATCAATAGCAGTTAGAGAAGTGGCACATCTTGCTTTTTCGATATGTGGGAGCAAGCCAGAAAGCCTGAGTATGATGCAGCTTCTATCAAACACCTGCAAAGAAGAAACCGGCCCAGAATTGTTCATTTTCAAAACAATATCAAAATATATCCACTATATACAAAGCCTTGTCTGCTTAGTTGCCCGCTGATGCATGGAAACCCATTGGAGCTCATCTTAGAGGTGTATAGCTGCAAACATTCGAGTCTTATGACTACAGTAATGGTTCTTGGCAGGCAGGGTTGGCAGATGTTCATCCGACATTCACATACTGCAATAATGAGATTAATGCCGAATGCCTGTTAAGCACAAGATCTATTGATAATCTGAGTAACTGAACTTTGACTAATGGAGTCTGAGTATGTTCTCTATCCACAGCGGCAATTCAAATCCAAACACGCTTTTTCAGTCAGTGACACTTCTGTAAACTAAAATTAAGTAATTTTCCAGAAGCATAAGCGGATATGAACATCCCAGTAATGACGAATGATCTTTAAACTGCACCAGAGAGACGGTTGCTATATCTACAGTATGAGAGAAAGTCTCTTTATATGTAGATGAACATGGGCTGCTTGTATCGTGGAGTGTTTATTTTATGATGTTTTGCCTTGTCTTTTAAATTGTGTTTTGCAAAGTGTTCAGAGTCAAATGTAGGCCCTAGGCAGAGAGCGAGAGAGAGAGAGAGTGAGGGAATATGAATGGAGTGTTTGTTAGTCAGTACAAGCTCTCTCTCCTCAGAGATCAGACATCATTTGTACGTGGTGCAGCAGTTCATTCATCATTAATTAGCAGAGCCGTGTGAAACAATGTTTCTCTGTATTACTTACCTGAGCAGATGCAAGCGTGTGTGTGTGTATCAATCTATGCCTAATTTACCCCAACATGTTTTTGTTGTCAGAGTATAAGTGCTCAGGCATGCCTCTGTAAGGATTTCACAGTCCAATTACATATGCATTCACACATGCATACACACTTAAAGCCTTCCTAACAAATGTATTTGTGGTTGTGGTGAGTTTTCCTGTGTATGTGTGTATCTTGGTCTAAAATTAAAGGCTTAGTTCACCCAAAAATGAAAATTCTGTCATTAATTACTCACCTTCATGTTGTTCCAAGCCCCTAAGTTTTTCGTTCATCTTCGGAACACAAATGAACATTTTTTTAATGAAATCTGAGAGTTTTTGTCCTTTCATCATAGACGGTTACATAACTACCACTTTCCCAGACAGCAAAATAGTGTGGCCCAGATCCGGCCCACATCTGGTACACGTGGATAACATGCGGCCCAGATTTGGGCCAGATCTGGTCCGACACTATGTTGCTGTCAGGGATTGCAAAATTGAGCGGTTTAGTCCAAATTATGGCTTATATTCACAGATTGAATTTAGGCTTATATTCATATATAAACATTCATCAACTCACACAGGGCTTGAAATTAACTTTTTTTGCTCACCAGCCACTGTGGCTAGTGGTTTTCCAAAGTAACTAGCCACTCAGCATTTTCACTGGCCACAATTTTGATGTTGGTAAATTACATTTTATATGATTAAAGTTGACTTTGTTATGCTTAAATTACTTTATTTCGAGTCATTTTACTTGATTTAGAAGATTTAAAACCCTTTCAAACTTTTAAATGCAGATTGACCACCTAAATCAAGACTACATTGTATATCAGCTGGTATGTACAGGTGGGCAAGAGGTGGACAATATGTTATTTGTGTTAGGCTATATAAAAGAACAAAGAAGCCAATTACAAAAACAATAGTAAATTAAAAATAATCTTTTTTCAGATACACTAGGTTTATAGATACACATATAGCCTACATTAGCCTACATATTTTGTTGTTTGATTAACATTAATGACCTATTTAACACTAGAAGTCCCAGAGAGCAGCCATTTGGCTTTTCTACCTATAAAACCCGCAGGACAGCCGATGGGCTGGAAGGCTTTAGGCTAATATCCTTAATTGGGCAGCTGAATGCATGGACGTAACTGACGCATATTCAGTTATTACTCACCTGTTTACGTCCACTTAAGCCATAACCGACTGTATTCACGCGAGATACTCCACACGATGGACATTTAGACATCTGTGTGCACGTGTATTTGGCTACTCAGGCGCGAGGAGAACTGATCGCGCTCGCGACAGAGAGAGAAAGCGCACGCGACAGAGCGCTTCTGTTGTGTGTCATTTAGCGCAATTCCGCTTATCCCTCCTTCACTAACTGCATGTAAATAACGAATTGTGTGATTGGATTGTAATGTGCTACGACGATCTTCGACGATCCTTTGGCTGTAAACTGAAATTATATTCAACCCGCCAAATTGGCTAGTGGGAGTGGCTGTCTTACCCGCCACAGCTGAAATCTACCCGCATTTGGCGGGTTGGCGGGTGTTAATTTCAGGCCCATCAGTTGTGGTCAATGGAAGCTTAAGCATGTTTGCTTGATGCGCCCGAGAACCACTGAGGTTCGTTCTCATGTGTTACATGTGTTTTTGAGCTTTTGTTTAAGTTCGCTGATCAATGTTTATATGTGAATAAAAGACTAAATTCAATCTGTTCATCATCATGTTCATCATCTGTTCGTCTCTTCAGAAAATTTGGACTAAACTGCTCAATTCATATTAGTTTTACTCTTTATGAACATTTAGAGGCTTCAAAGTTTCAGTTTCAGCGCAGATGTTTATGAAGGGACAGAAAGCTGTCATATTTCATCAGAAAGATCTTCATTTGTGATTGAAAATGAACGAAAGTCTTACGGGTTTGAAACGACATGAGGGTGAGTAATTAATGAAGGAATTTTCATTTTTGGGTGAACTAACCCTTCAAAGAGTTCATTCAGTCAAACATTAAAATTCAGTAATCATTTACTCAACCTTATGTTGTTTTAATTTTCTTTCCTCTCACATAAATGTATAAAAGTTGTCCAAACAATTTGTATGCAATATTTCAAGTCTTTTGAAGTCATATTAAAGTCTGTTTATCACACAAAGCTGGCTTCAAAAGATTTTGAATATAGTCCGGACAACTTTTATGATATATTCATGGTACATACATTGTTTGGTCCCACTTTATATTAAGTGGCCTTAACTACTATGTACTTACATTTAAATGAATCAATTGATACAGTGCACTTATTGTGTACATACATGTTTTTACATTGTACTTATATTTTAAAAACACCTGCATGTAATTATATCTGTAATTAATTTATGTAATTACATTTATAATTACACTGTTGACCCATCCCTTACACTTTACCCCTACCCTTAAACCTACCCATACCACCAAACCTGTCCCTAACCTTAACCGTATCCCACCTCAAAAGCAGCAAAAGTGTTTTGCAATTCAATATGAACCCAATAAGTACATTGTACTTATTTTTTGATGTAAGTTCATAGTAGTTAAGGCCCCTTAATATAAAGTGGGACCCATTGTTTTGTTAATTTTTGGAGACTTTCACTTATATAAAAGAGTTTAACATTTTAAATTTTGTGTTTGAAAGAACAAAGAAAGTCATACAGGTTTGGAAGAAATGAGGGTGAGTAAATTATAACACATCGACTCATCAAGGGAGAGTACATTTTTTATTTCGACATACTGCAAGGGCCAAATGTGCATTAAAATATGCTTTGACAAGAATACTAACTGTTGGCTAGGCATTACTTAATTAAAAACATTGCAAGAACTTTATTCAGACCTATTTTTTTGATGTAAATGATTGATTCAATTCAAAGACATATAAAAACTCTACCAAAGCTGCTCTCAAAAAGATGCATCTTCGAACAACTTTTATCTTGGTGGAAAATTTACAATCAGATGTTTTCCTCTAAAACTCCATGTGGCGACACATATGTGGAATATTCTTCACATTAAGCCTCTAAAATGAATCACAATGTTTCTCCAAGCTTTGTGACAGGTGGTGTTTCACTGTGGACTCTGTATGATGCTGTGAGTGCCAGAATAAAGAGAAAAACAAATAATACTACTGCCATAAGAGCAAAAATATTTACAGTGCACATAGGGGTGTAAAGTACTTTATCACTAGTTAAGTACAAGTTTGAGAAACTTGGACTCTATTTGAGTAGCACTGAAATGGAATACGTAAAAATAAATTTTTTGCTCTTTGCAAAGTAAATGACAAGACTTTCCTTTTTTATCAATTATATTGACCTTAGAAGCAAATCAAATTTCACTCCTGCATATTTTCTTTTACTTTAAACCGTCAGCCAATTTAAATGTTAAGTGTTCAGTAGTCAGTTGTCCTTGTCCTTGTCCAAATGGAAAATGTTTGAAATAAACCATTTGGTGGCCATTTCCTATAATCTTAAATCACAATGCAAAGCATATTTCAAAATAAGGATAAAACACCTGTGAAAAATCAATATGGAACATTCCGTCTTATTAACAGTACATTGGGCCCTTTTTGTTAGAGTGTGTGACTGATCAACATGCTTGATGATCTGTGATCGGTCTATAAACAACTGTATTTAATAGTCAATCAGCTACAAAATGAGCTGCTCCTGAATTCAATGTTTGAAACAGGGTAAATAAATATAAAGCAGCTTTGTGGCTATATATGCTTTAGTTCTGTGTGTGTGTCTGTGGGGGATCAATAGCAACAGTGTTTGACTGGGACTGTGTGCAACACTGAGGCTGATTAAACTCAGAAATGAGCAGCTGAGTTTGACCTCTCTTTCAAAGCCATTATTTCACACTGTAGGGCTTGATAACCAATCAATAAACACCATGCACTCTGAGACCTTCAACTGCTGCTTAAACACACACATACACAGACATTGTGGGTTAGCTACTTTATAAACTATCTATGGTCTGTGTCTTTGTATGTTTTGTATGGTGACTCTCTAATGATTAGATTTGATGTTGCTGCCCAAACCTATATGTGGCTACGTGAGCAGAGGAAGAGAGGTGACGTCAGCGGTGGGTGGTTAAGTGAGGACTACAGTATGTCCTTATTCACATACGTACATCATCTGGTCAGGTCACACTATTATGTGGGCAAACGGCATGTTTCTCCAACTGACAGCTATTCAAAAGAATTCTGAAAAACAAAAAATGTTTTAATAATTAAATTAAACATTTTGCACACAACATAAAAACAAAAAATAAAATAAAATAATGACAATATTTAATCCATGCTTTAATATCAACAGTTATGGCACACTGGAATATTCCAGATATATTGAATTTTATACATACACTCCTGGGAAATAAAAAAAAAAAGCCAAGCCCAAAAAGGCTTAAGACTAAGCTTTTAATTGTCTTAACCACAAAATATTGGTCAGGAAATCTGCAAAATTTAGGCAATTGCAACTACTTAAAAAGCCACTGGTGTCTCAGAAAAGCATCAAAGACAGAATGAAGTTTTGGCAGAATATGGGAATTTGTGTGTGGAAGTTGCATGGTGATGCTCCAGAGCAGTGTCTTCAAAAATATGCTCAGAAATATAATTATAAATGCATTTTTTTTTTTTACCACAGTGTAGCATGGAGGAAGAGCTGTCATTGTGTAAGGAGCCTTTTGCTGGTATTGCTGAGCTACCTCACTACTTTACATTTAATGCTTCAGAGTACAGGAGAATATTGCAGAATGGTTTGCTTCCTAAAAATGAAAAGATAAAATTTCAAAAACAACCAGGAAGTGGCTTGAGAACAAGTCCATCATTCATGTTTTGGTCTGGTCAGAGTCCAGATTTGAACCCTAGTGAATATTTGGTCTCACATTAAACTCAAACGAACTGGAAGACATTTTTTCAACTACTCAGGAACTGTTTGAACTGTTTTGAAGTTACTTTATCTACAATTTTTGTGCAAATCACCAGTGATTAAAATGGTTAAGACCATTAAAAGACCACTAAATATTTTGCAATTCTTGGCTTGGCCCATCTTGATTTGATTTGATTTGATTTTTTTTGCCCAGGATTGTACAGTAAATTTTGAAAGAAAGCTGTATTAAATTAATGTATAGTTTCTTCTGTCTATTGTAAATAAAATTATGACGATAAAACCATTTGTTTTTTACTTAACTTGATCAAAACAGGCTTTTCAAGAATACTGCCAACTCTTACAGAAATATTATAATATTTCAGTAAGATACAGAGGATGGTTTTCTGTGTGTTCAGGCCTGGTGGGGCAGTTGTGGCCTAATGGTTGAACCCAAAGGTTGCGGGTTCGATTCTCAATACCGGTAGGAAATGACTGAGGTGCCCTTGAGAAAGGTACTTAACCCCCAATCGCTCCCTGGGCAAATCTACTCCTAATGTGTGTGCACTAACTTGAATGGGTTAAATGCAGAGGACAAATTCCAAGTATTATTTGGCCTTCACATTCTGAGATTCAAGATTCAACTAATCTCTGTAATTCTTTAGCTGTGATCCTTGGAGAGTCTTTGGCCAATCAAACTTTCCTCCTCACCACGCATTAGGATGATTTAGACACACGTCCTCTTCCAGGCAGATTTGTAACATCTTTAGTTTATTGGAACCTCTAAATTATTGCCCTGACATTAGAAATGGGGATTTTCAATGCTTTAGCTACAGCCACTTTCTTATTTTATTCTAACTCAACAATCTTTTGCTGCACATCAGATCTATATTCTTTGGTTTTACTCATTGTGATGAATGATTAAGGGAATTTGGCCTTTGTGTTTCCTCATGTTTGTATTCCTGTGGAACAGTCATGGCTGGACAATTTCATGTTCATGATCACCCTGGTGTGTTAAAAAAATGTAAATATGAATGGGAATATACTATATTTTACTCATAAAAAATTCTAGGGGAGCCAATAATTGTGGCCAACGTGTTTTGGAGAAAATATTTATTTCATAATGTGATTTTTCCCCTACTTTCACAATCCTTCAATGAAAGGTTAGATTTTTGCTAATTTTATGAATTAAAAATCAAAAGGATAAACAATGCAGATTTATTTTTACAGTCATCTTTGATCATATTTATCAAGGGTACCAATAATTTTGTCCACGTCTGTATATATAGATATTAACCTAATTAACCTTGTTTTGACCTCATTTTAAGGCAGCATGAATCCTTCACTGAGAATGCAATCCCAAAATACAGGGGAAAAATAATCCAAGATGTCCTGAAAGAAAAAAAGAGAAATGTCCCTTATACATAAATGTTTATTGCAATCATTAATAAAAATGTTTAAAATGGATGTGAGGCATGATTTGTAGAAGGCAGCTGCATATGTAGGCAGTGAGACAACGTCTTTCATTGTGTGTGTTTGTGCACTCAAAAGACTGTTTCATTCATAGTAAAATCCTAAGAAACCTCAGCTCTGTATGGTGTTATTGATCTGACGAAAAGTGCAAGGCTGGACAGAAGTGAAACTGAACCTCAATCAGCAGTGAGTGTGTGGGATTACAGGATCTGCACAGAGAGCAGAGAGCTGTAACCAATCAGAGTGCAGTCAGAGGAGCAAAGCCAGGAGTATAAGATCAGCTGGGGAGCAGGTCCGAGGAGCAGAGAGCAGTTACTGGAGCACAGAGAAGCAACAGAGGAGACAGAGAGCTCATGGCTTCAATAAAGCATGAATGAGACTGAATGCACTGCAATAATTGAATGTTGCCACACGATTCTGCCTTCAGCTGTGTAAGAAAGTCTTGATGTTTCAGTGAGAGCGTAATGATGTTTCAGTGACAATGTGTGCACCTAAAAATAGATCTATTGACTTGCAGCACAGCTAGTGTGTTACATTTCACCCCATCAGGTAAGATTTTATCATATGTACTCTACAACCTCTACTTAAATCACCTCATCTTGTTGCCATGTCTAAATATGTGTGTTTTTTATGTCAAAAATAATAAGAAAGGTAAGCGGTAACAAGCACTGCGGGTCACAGATGAGTCATAGCATCTGATGAGGTCTAAATCAGCCACAACAGGTGCTGTCTGCAGAGCTGGAAGTTTTCCGTCTTGCTTACAGAAAGTAAATATCAAGAGACAGAGATAATGATCTGTGAGGTTAAAAATAAAGTTTCTAAAATTTAACATGGTCTGAGGATTTCATGTCCATCACTGGATGGAAGCTCAAGTGACACAAACAAACAAAACCCAGTGAACAACTGATAAACAGTTATAAAACAGAGAGAGAGAATAGCTATAGCCTAAATTCAATTGCTATTTATTTTTAGATAAAATAATCAGCACTCAAATAACAAATTGTAGGCCTATGCACACATGTAAGCTGCACCAAATGTAAATGTGTTTACTCCAATTCGTTGTTGAAATATAATCATTTCTACACAGTGGCTGTCATTTTCACAACAGATTTACTTAAACATTAAATAGCCTAATCAGGACATCACTAAAAGGTTAAGTAAAATATATTGATTATATATGATAATACAGTGCATATATTAAGCGAAAGAGTTCATTTCTCTAGCGAACTAACAAGCTGTGGACATTGAATGGCTTTTCTGAGGTAAATGCTACGACATATAGAGTGTCCCAGGGATGACGCGTTTTTGTAGGCCAACCCGGAAGTTAGCGACGCACGGGTTCCCTCGATCGAAAGCTTATGCATTTTTCCCATAGACTTTTGGAAAATCGCAGAAAATAAGCTCTGTGTTTAACAAAGGGTTATGACACTTACACGTTTTGTCTATCAAGATAATATTTACAAGTTAACACAACATTTATAGATTTTGACTTATCCACTTTTTCATGAGAAATGCTGTCCAAATGTCCCGTTTTTAATGATGACGTCTAAAGTCCCCGCCAAAGGAGGTAGTCCCTTTTAGCGATTTGTTAGCAACCGACGATTTTAAGACACAGTAAAAGTTTAAAAAATCACAAGTGGGTTATAACTGGTGTGTTTTATGTCATAGATCAAAACGTGAAAGTATTTAGAGGCTTTGTTAACCACAGACCTTATTTCAGGCGATTTAGCAAAAACCCATTCAAAAAACCCATAGGCTTGACGGCGTTGGAACCGGAAGTCCTAAAATGCTAACTCGCTTCCGGATTTCGCCTACAAAAATGCATCATCCCTGAGTCACTCTATTGTTTACAAGCTTTCATTGATGTCTTTCCGCCGTTAAAACACTGATTGAGCGATTACACGAGATATGACTGTTTCAGTAAGTTGTACTGTATCTTTCAACATACCTTTTAGATGTTCTTTCATGTTTATTCTGTAAGTAGTATTAAAGAGGAAGAGATGATCGTGTTCAATCGCGCTGCCGGTTGAACTGAAGCGCCTGTACAATGATCTGTCAAACCGCATCAAAACGCGCCAAAACGGCATTTTGTGTTTAAATTCCCCTAACTTTGATCATGAAATGTTTTGGATCCATTTACATCTGTAATTGTAATGGTATATAAATATGACATGTTAGACAGACAGACAGAGAGACTTAATTTCTATCCTTATCCTGAAATAGTCCTAAAAATTAGAATAAACTCCATCCAAGGTCTTCATTTCCACAGCATTACTCTCTGTCAAACATCCACAGCTGTAAATGTGTGTGAAGCACTTTATCATGGCTGAAAATTTGATTCTGGTCCAATGTTTTAATGCAGAGCATGGAGAAATATATCAGTAGCACTGTGAAAAAGTGCTAGATTCCAAAGGGACTGTCTGTGTTTGTGTGTGTGTGTGTGTGTGTGTGTGTGCTGTACATTAAGATATGTGCTCTATATCTAAGATAAAGCTTGACACCACAGATTACACACATCATACGACATCTTCAAATCTAATTACACAGAACTATGACACACACACACACACACACACACACACACACACACACACACACACACACACACACACACACACACACACACACACAAACACACACACACACACACACACACACAAACACCACGGAGGACTGTGACACTGTGTCATTTTCCTACACTATAGGACTGTTAAAACATAGCTTGAAAAGAGAGGATGGCCTCCTTCCCTTATTCTGTAAAAATCTTTGCTGAGCTTGCTTTTTGGAGATTGTGCTTTCTAATCAGTTTGAGTGTGGCAAGAACATGGTATACTTCCCTCTGCCGAGATCTAAAGCTCTGATCTACAGCTCTGAGAGAGAAGGAGAGGGGCAATTCACTTTCTTTCTCTCTTCCTGTGGGAGTCATCTGCTTTACGCTGATGTATTAGGGGGTTCTGGTGTTGTTGCGAAGTGAAGACGCTCTGCGGAGTGTGTATGGGTCTCTGGAGTCTGAGGCTTTGTGATGTGAAGTGGGTCAAACAGGGCTGTTACTGAGAGCAGTCCAGGTCTCCGCGGGGGATTCTTCTCCCAGAGCTCAAACACAACGGGCTAGTGTGGCTAATACTGCAAGCTGCACATAGCTAACACCACTAATGCTACGCACTTATAATACTGCTTATACTGTATACCCCGCTAACTCTACTGCTAATACTCTAAACACAAAGCCCTACACCAAACTAATACTACAAACAGTAACAGTGCTAAATATACCGCATTGCTGACAATAATATCGCACACAACCACACAGTGTTAATTTTACTACATCACTAACATTAATAATACTGCACACCAGAGTACAGTGCTAATTACGCAGCAAAGCTAACATTATTTTATTCATTAATAATACCACACACAACTCTGCATTGCAAAATATACTTTATTGCTAAAATTAATAATACCGGCACACAACTATACTTTACTAATTACACAGCATAGCTAACATTAGTACCGCACATAACTAGTACATATTGGACTGCATACTGTAGCTATCATTAATAATAATGCACACAGCTATGCTTATACTGCATAGCTAACATAAATAATATTGTACCACATACACATAGGCCCTATACAGAGCTAATAACACTGCAGCGCTAACGTAAATAATACTGCACACAAATACAGT
Organism: Chanodichthys erythropterus; assembly: GCF_024489055.1. Classification (NCBI taxonomy): domain Eukaryota; kingdom Metazoa; phylum Chordata; class Actinopteri; order Cypriniformes; family Xenocyprididae; genus Chanodichthys; species Chanodichthys erythropterus. The sequence continues at coordinate 20,252,636 of NC_090229.1, forward strand.
GCTAATGTAGTTGCATAGTTAACATTAATAATACTACACACAACTACACAGTGCTAATTACAATTGATAGCTAACATTAATGTTAGTTACAAGTGTAGTTAGCACTGTAGGTGTGTAGTATTATTGTTCGCTATGCAGTGTAATTAGCACTGTATGGTAATGTTAGCTAAGTGTAGTTAGCACTGTATAGTTGTGTGTGGTAGTATTAATGTTAGCTATGCAGTTAATACTAATACTATTAATACTACCACACACAACTATACAGTGCTAACTACACTTAGCTAACATTAATACTACCATACAGTGCTAATTACACTGCATAGCGAACATTAATACTACACACCTACAGTGCTAACTACACTTATAGCTAACATCAATACTACCAAACAGTGCTAATTACACTTAATAGCTATCATTAATAATACCACACACAACTACAGTGCTAATTTAAAATTACACTGGATATTACACTATAGTTATAATACTACACACAACTACAGTGCTAATTACACTGCAATGCTATAGTAACCTACTACACAGCTAAACAATTGAAACTACACAGAAAATATACACAGCTAAACAGTACTAATGTATACCTAGCACCAATAGCACTACAAATACAGAGTTAACAGTACGCTTTTACAGCATACTGCATATCGCTACAGAACTACTAAAATTACACACAGCTAACAGCATGTGCGTCTATTAGAATGAAAAAGATTCCCTGCATCTCTAACACAGAAACACTCCGCTGCTAATATCCTTTATGAATTACTTTATAAGTATAATATAAAAAGGTCTGGTCTGATGCAAATACTTATTTCATAAAAGTGAATGTTTCTGCTGGGTGAATTTTCCGTCTTTTATCTTCTGGAATTTTCTGTCTATGCCTTTGATATTGTGTTTAATGGAGCTAACTCTCTCTATGATGTTCGAGAACATTTTATGAAACGCTTTTACGGAGGGTTAGCTCCTCATAATGGAGGTGTTTTCCCTGTTCCTCCATGGTCCACGGAGAGTCATTAGTTTACGCAAAGCTCTTGCCATGTGCATTTAGACCGGCTCCCCCTACCGAGTTATCTCTGTCCAATTACAGAGTCACTGAGGGCCAATACAGGCATCAGCAATCTGTAGTCCTGCTCACACATCCTCAGCAGGCAGAGGAAGAGTGAGTGAATTAGAATTACAGGAACTAACCCTTTAACAGGTGACCCAGTTTAACGGCCCTTCCAAAACTGATGCTCATCAAGACTAATTATGTTAAGTCACTGTGAAATCAAAATTGACAGCTCTTTTTTTTTATGGAATATTACAGTATTTATTACAAATGATTTATCCATGCAAATCATTATTAATTATTTAAATCAAAATATCTTCCCCTCTCTCTTGCATCTCTTCTCTTCTCTGATGACATGTTTACAGTTTTCGCTATGGTACATTTCTCGGATCAGAATTGAAATTCTCAAAACTACCTGTTCAATCTTCACATCATTGTGTTACTTGTGAACATCAATTCATTCATTTTTTTGAACAAATTGCAAATGCTTTAGTACATTCAGGCAATTGATTATGTACAATTGTCTGCTATTTCCTTCATTATCAATTGCTAATGTCATGTTGCTCAAAATGTGTTATATAGTTCTCTGTTGAATAATCGCAACTCTCAAAACATCTAGTCATTAGTTCATTGCACAAGTCATTAAATGCAAAATGGTTGACCTAGTTATCATAATGTCAAGTATATTATCTATACATTTCTATTAGACTTTTGTAAATGTGTCCTGAATTGATGAATTTTGCATTTGAATCCTTAATTTCACTAATGTATTCAGGGAAATGTAAAGCATTAGATCAACCAATGACACAACCAGTTCTCTAAAACAGCTCAAAGATGCATGTCATCAATATTCAACTGGAAAGCATATATAGACAGAGTACAACACAAGAGTTTCAATTTCTGATAATGGAAGAACAGGGTCAACAGCTGGGAAGAAGAAGAAGAAGAGTAAGGATGTGTGGTAGAAGGTAGGGAGGCCTAACAGAGGAAGAGGTAGATAAGGCAAAGGGCGTAGGCACGTTTCTGGTGAAAAGAGGCCCACTCTATGAAGCCCCACTATTGTCAATTATGGTCTCAATCATGACCTTACAATGGCTTATGTGGGTCTAAATGTGTAGCTGAACATTTGGAGAAAAACTTTTTCCTCAATCATTCAAGCATTTCGTAGACATAACAGGTATGTATTTCAGCAATGTGCACGGTATGATCTTAATATTACAGTGGCATTTTTACACTTACAGAAGCATATTACACTTGCTTTACACTTACAGTATAGTAGGCTAAATGAACGTTATACAGACACATTCTATATCACACACATACACATGAATACATATGTACAGTGTATGTATATATAGTCTTGTCTTTTTTATTTATCACAAGGACATTTTACAGTAATTTGTTCACTGTCATAAAAACCATAGCCATAGTTTAGGCTACATCTGAAATATTCATCACTATTATATTGACAACATGATAAGCATTTTGACTATCTTGTTCGAGAACAATGACACAAGGACTTGTCATTCTGATAGCACTGATATGTTCATTTACATAAATACTTGCTTTTGAGAAATGGACTAAGGATTCTGAGCAAGTTCAAGACTTTTGCAGGTACTCCAATATGTCATGCTGTTTGTACGAATTATTTTGAGAAATGAACAGATAGCTTTGCAAATTGTAAGGATGATTCGAGAAATGTACCAAAGTGACTGAGAAAAACTGTAATGATGTGGGGGTGGGACAATCTGTCACTCACATGAGATCACAGCAATAGCAAGTCACAACAATCCAACGATCCAATCAATACCAGATGGACAATATCAAGTCATGCCCATCAGTTTTTTTCTCGAGAAGCCGTTTCACTCTGATATATGTCATAAAAGAGAAGAAATACTATTGCAGCTTCCAATAACTTGGTAACTAGATACTAACCATGAGCCTACCCCTTATATTACCTATACTTTCTTAGGTAAGTGCATGTAAGTGCATGTACGTGAACCAATATACCAGCATGTAATTACAGCTGTAATTAATTTGTGTAAATATTACATCTATAATTACACTTCCATTACACCTTAACCCACCCTTAAACCTAACCATACCACCAAACCTGTCCCTAACCTTACCCATATCCCACCTCAATAGCAGAAAGTGTTTTTGTTGCACTTTTCACCACAACATGAACACAATAAGTACATTTTACTTATTGTTTTGATGTACATGGTAACACTTTACAATAGGGTTCATTAGTTAACATTAGTTAACTGCATTAGTTAAAAGTACCCTAGAACTAAAAATTTAATTTATCTTGGCATAGTTAAATAACAAGAGTTCAGTACATGGAAATGACATATAGTGAGTCTCAGACTCCATTGTTTCCTCCTTCTTATATAAATCTCATTTGTTTAAAAGACCTCCGAAGAACAGGCGAATCTCAACATAACACCAACTGTTACGTAACAGTCGGGATCATTAATATGTACGCCCCCAATATTTGCATATGCCAGCTCATGATCGAGGCATTACACAAGGGCAGCCAGTATTAACATCTGGATGTGCACAGCTGAATCATCAGACTAGGTAAGCAAGCAAGAACAACAGCGAAAAATGGCAGATGGAGCAATAATAACTGACATGATCAATAATAACATGATATTTTTAGTGATATTTGTAAACTGTCTTTCTAAATGTTTCGTTAGCATGTTGCTAATGTACTGTTAAATGTGGTTAAAGTTACCATCGTTTCTTACTGTATTCATGGAGACAAGAGCCGTCGCTATTTTCATTATTAAACACTTGCAGTCTGTATAATTCATAAACACAACTTCATTCTTTATAAATCTCTCCAACAGTGTAGCATTAGCCATTAGCCATGGATCACAGCCTTAAATTCATTCAGAATCAAATGTAAACATCCAAATAAATACTATACTCACACAATCTGACGCATGCATGCCGTATGCATGACGAACACTTTGTAAAGATCCATTTTGAGGGTTATATTAGCTGTGTGAACTTTGTTTATGCACTGTATTATAGTCGAGAGCTTGGGGGCGGAGAGCACGAGATTTAAAGGGGCCGCAACCTGAATAGGCGCATTTCTAATTATGCCCAAAAATAGGCAGTTAAAAACATTAATAATCTATGGGGTATTTTGAGCTGAAACTTCACAGACACATTCAGGGGACACTTTAGACTTATATTACATCTTGTAAAAAAACGTTCGATGGCACCTTTAACATGAACTAAGAATGAGCCATACTTCTACAGGATTTATTCATCTTTGTTAATGAACAAACTATGAACAGCTGTATTTTCATTAACTAACGTTAACAAAGATTAACAAATACACTACAGTAACATGTATTGCTCATGGTTAGTTCATGTTAGTTAATACATTAACGTTAACCAATGAACCCTATTGTAAAGCATTACCGATTTAATTGACAATGACAATATATTAATTTAATAACATAATTTAATTTTCTGCACTATACTACTGAATAATGTGTGTGTCCTTTATACATTCTGTCTCTAAGCTGATTTAATGTAAAATTAGCATCAGGGACACCAAGAGAATGAAGCATTGTATTATGTTTACTACAGTCTGGCGGCCAACATGTTAATACCCATCAAAATTCATTAAACTACTACTACATCACTATGTAACACAGCATAGATCTCTTTTCACTGCGCTCTCTCTTTAATCTTTCGTTTTTACAGATAGAGCTGCAGATGAAGGTTCTCTTTCATCATTTTCTCTGAATACATTTAGTTTGAGAAAAGATGATACTGATGAGCAGCAGATAGAATCAAAGACAAGTTTGACTTCACTTAGTTTTCTGTTATTTCATCTTGACCTGACCTCTCAAGCAACATCAGAAGCATGTGATTTTAAAATGCATTTTAAAGATATTTCTGTTGAAATGTTATGCAAATGACATTCACACCATCTCCGCAGAGTCATGAATGCTTACAGTGAGCTGTTTATTTTGTTGAGATGTTGTGTTGTACAATAAACCAGTTGGAGTATCAGCAGGGCAGGTTTAACCTGTAACTATGGAAACTGCAAGAGTGGTGTGTTTGCAAAGGTGTTTGCTTGTATGGGGTCGGTGAGAGTCGGTTCTGTCCTATTGCCATTCTGTCAATACTCTGCTGTCAGCTGGGAGCTCAAAATCCATTCATTAGTTTCACTCTGTGATTTCCTTTCCAAACCTCAGCTACCTACATGCACAAATCAGCCAACATTCTCTAAAAAAAACAAAAGAGTAATGTGCACTGCAACATGTGCACTCCCAATCAATAAGATAAAAATAAATAAATAAAATGAGTAAATTTTTTACTGTGTTCAATTTAAAAAATATCTGAACCCCCTTAAACAAGCTAAAAAAGATGCAAGCTAAATAAATAAATAATGTTTTCAAAGAATATATCTTAAATCAAGGATATTTTATTCTTACTTATTTGAAAATATTTTTTGGTGTTGTTGTTTATTGTTTTAAGTATAAATATCATTATATTTCCTGTTTAATACAAGAAAAAATACTGGTTACATTTTATTTTAAAGTTTCCTCCTTGTTACAGTATTTTACATTTAAGTACTTAGTAATATTAATTAATATGTACTTACTGTATGTTTAGGGTTAGGATAAAGGTTTGGTTTAGGGGTAGCTGCATGTATTTATGCATAACATATGTACATACTGTATGTAACAAGGACACTGAAAAATCCACTGAAAAAAATTCCAAAATATTTTCCAATGAGGTAAGAAAACTAAACATAATTATATAGGCTTTGAAAACAAGTCATAATATTTTATGCAATTTTGCTTCTCAATCTTGCATTAAGGATATTTATATATTGCTGTAAAACAAAACAAAAACAACAACAAAAAAAATGATTACGAATTTTTCACAGTGTGTAAGAGACCAGATGATTTTCCAAAAATGTAAAATCTCAAGTCGATTGGGCTGAGGATACCGATGAGCAGAATGGACAGCTGTGAGGTGCTGGGAATGTGTCTGTGTCCGTGTTGTTGTTTGTTTGTTCATGCATATGTTTGTGCATTGTGATAAGGAGGAACATAGCAGCTGTCAGCATCACTCCCAAAGCAGGACCATGGACAGCTCCACAACACTTCACAGGAAGTGAGGTGTCAGACACAAAACAGAGGCATGGCTGTCGGCTCATCATCACACTCACATTGCATCAGTCCCTGTGCATCAGAGGCCTCCTGAAAGCTTCCAGACAACTCTGAGTAAGTAAAGGTATTTTGGAGCAAAGATTACAAGCATCACATTTTGTATCTCTCGAGTTTTGAATATCTAAGTTCTGAATGGAATACTATTGTATTGCTTATATCTCAATATACAGTTTACTGCGTAATGTACTATGTTAAAAAAAAAAAAAAAAAAAAAAATGTGATACTGTGCCATTATTTCCTTAAAAAGGTCCTTCTGCCTGATTTGACCCTGACAAATATTGGAGTCGGGTCAGACATTTTAAATATTAATTTTTAGTTTAACTTGAATAAAACTTGTTTCCAATTGAAATACTGTATACTTTCAGGTTACTGGACAAAAAAAATGAATCGTAAGGGATAATCTTGGTTTTGCCTCTGTTTGGGTGGGTTTTGCACATTTAGTTGTTTCCTGTTTTTGAGTTTGTTTCTATGGTTTCTCATTGTTTGATTATCAGTTACACCTGTTGTTTATTTTGTTAATTATTTTCTCTGTGTTTTTAAAGGGTTAGTTCACCCAAAAATGAAAATTGTGTCATTAATTACTCACCCTCATGTCATTCCACAGCCGTAATCACCTTAGTTCATCTTCGGATCACAACTTAAGATATTTTTGATAAAATCCGATGGTTCAGTGAGGCCTGCATCACCAGCAATAACACTTCCTTTTTAAATGCCTGTAAAGCTAATAAAAACATATTAAAAGCAGTGTCACAGTCTGTTTAGTTTCAGTTTCAGTTTATGGACTTTGTTTTCGTTCTGTGATCACATGTTCTGTTTCCCGCCTTAATCATTAGTTAATCTGTATCACCTGTGTCTAGTTAATCATCCTTGTTATGTTTGCTATTTAGTTTGCCCCTGTTCACTCAGTCCTTGTCCGTTCACCGTTGTTGTAAGTTGTGTTGCTTTCTTATGCCTGTTAACCTGTGGATTACGCCATTAAAACTAGTATTTGGATTTATACTCCTCGTCTGTGCTCCTTCCTGCAGCAAACCGTAACAAGCAGTTAATAGGCCCTATTTTAACGATCTAAACGCAAAGTGTAAAGCGCAGGGCGCAGGTGCACTCAGGGCGTGTCCAAATCCACTTTTGCTATTTTAACGACGGAAAAACGGTCCGTGCGCCGGGGCACATTTTTGAAATGGGTTGTCCCTATTCTCTTAATGATTAATGGGCGTAACGTTCAATAAACCAATCAGAGTGTCATCTCCCATTCCCTTTAAGAGCGAGATGCGCTCGCGTGATGGCGGATTGCTATTTATATGGCGAAATTTTTTAGCGGAAAAACTGAACGCTTTTCAAGCGAAGAAACCGATCTGCTCGTGCGCGACGTTAAAACGGGCTTGCAAATGCAGGCTTTCAAATAGCTCCGCGTGATGAGTCAGTTAATATATATGTGTGTGTATTGGCACGATTGTTCAATTAATTAGCCAATTTCGTTCATAATTATAAGTAGTAATAGGCTGAATTGAAAATAGATAGCCTAATTCTAATACACGCAATGACTATTCATCATTACATTTTTATATTTATGTAACGTTAGCCTACACAATCATATTCTTTTACACTGTAATCCTTTTGTTTTTAATATTTGGCATGTTTGTGTGATGCGCATCCCTGTGTGTAATCAGCAAAGTCAACGCGCACTGTGGATGCGCCCAAAGGCGCAGTTTCTACCAATGCGCTCTAACAAAAAAAATATTGCGCCATTGACTTTAGACTTTAGACCAGGTTTGAGTTGGTCTATGGCGCAGTCTATTTTCAGCTCCTTAAAATAGCAATGCGCCGGCTATGCGCCTGAACACACCTCTTTTTTTAGACCAGCACGCCCATGGGCGCACTAACTGGTGCAAATGCATTTACTAATTTAAGGACGTGGCACTGAATGGGAAAACGCGAACAGCGCCGGACACAAACTAGCAAACACACTTGCGCTGCGCCTTGCGTCGCATTGCGCCGGGTGTATTATAGGGCCCCATGTGACTACAGTAGTTCAACCTTAATATTATAAAGCAATGAGAATACTTTTTGTGCACCAAAAATAACAAAGTAGCAACATTATTCCACAAGATTCAAAACAAATGATTCATAAAGCTCTGAAGCTTCATGAAGCAGTGTTTTGAAATTACCCATCACTAGATATTGTTGAATAAAGTTGTTATTTTGTTATTTTTGGCACACAAAAAGTATTCTAGTCACTTTATAAGGTTATTAAGGTTGAACCGCTGATCTGTTTTAAATATGTTTTTAGTTGCTTTCTGGGCATTTAAAAAGGAATTGTTATTGCTGGTGATGCAGGCCTCACTGAACCATCAGATTTGATAAAAAATATCTTAATTTGTGTTCCGAAGATGATCAAAGGTTTTACGGGTGTGGAAAGACATGAGGGTGAGTAATTAATTACATAATATTCATTTTTGGGTGAACTAACCCTTTAGTCCCTGTCTCTTATTCAGCTCATTGTCCATTCTAGTCTTTGTAGTTGGTTGTTCTGTTTGAGTTTTTCATTAAACTTTCACTGCTTGCATGGATTTCATTCAGAGAGAGACGACAGATTGCACATCATGTTAGAATACTTTATTTTGCAAAAAGCACAACATTTTGTTTTTATTGTGATTGTACACAAATAATTTCGCAGTTTTGACTGATGTATAACTCTTATTTGTATGTGGTATTGCTGGTGCGACTGCCGACCCCTGAGAGTTAAATCCATCCATTTTATTGTTTCAAACAGCATGTGACAGTTTTACAGTGTATGCTATCTGATGATAAATATTTTTTAAACAGTCCTGCATTATTGTCATATGACCTCACTATGTTTAATTAATTTCAAAATTACAGTCCATGTTTCTATGAAAATATGTTAACAGTCCAATCAAATAAAATCAAATAAAAAGGTCAGAAAGAGATCTTGCTTCCAGTTCATTCAACAAAATTACAGGAAATAAAGTTTAGAGCATTGCATTGTGGGTGACCTACTTTTTGACTAAGCATTCAGATATTTCATGCATACAGAAAATGCATCATATAAAAATTGAAAACTGCAGCTGTTTCCTTTAAAGTTCCTTGGGTTGATTCAGCCATATTAATATATAACTTAATAATAATTAATTTATAAATAGACCAATAAATAGTTTTATATGAATGATAAATAAATAATACAGTATGTGCAAACTCTACTCAGTATACAAAATATAGTATGAATAATTTGAGAGTATGCTATTATGAATACATATTCTACTGGGCCGTTACAGTGGGGATCACCATAGCCTTTGATCCATTTCTGTACACATAAAATCCTCATCCCATTACAAAGCCTGAGGCACTGATACAAATCTGTCTTTCCCCCCATCTAATGTCTGTTGCTGTTGAGTTGTCACTGAGAGAAATCCAAGCACACACAAACAAATACACAGATGTCCCATGCAGATCTGTGATCAAAGAAAGTCCATAGAGCAGGACTGTCATTGCAGATACCCTGGATATTTTTCCACCATAAGGGACCCATTAGGGACTCGTCTGGTGTGTGTGTGTGTGTGAGTCGCTCTAAATGTGCCTAATTTTCCCTCTTAATTGCCCTGAGTGAAATTCAGTGGGCTTGTACAAGTCTCTGATCATGGCTCTTCTCAGGTGCTAGATTAATCTCCCAGTGGTTTCAGAGCAAAGAACTAACACAGCTTGCTCTGTCTCCCAATGTCTGAGTGTGTGTGCGTTCCAGGCTAAATTAAACAAGCACAGACAGATTAAAACTGAACGTGAGCAACAGCACAAGAGTGCTATGAGATGATAATAATAATTAAATGTATTATTATATCACAAAACAACAAATGGAATTTCACAAAACTCATTAATGCTCATATTGATATACTATGGCACAGTTTGATAAGCAAATCCAGATGAATAGGCTGGACTTGGCTCAAAGAACCCTCAGATATAAACTATTGAAAAACACATCTTAAATTTAGTTTGATATATTGGAAAATAGTTTGTTGATTTATGTCCTATTGCTGAACATATAACCCTTAAAGATTCACAAAACAATCTTAAATTGGCTTGTGAGTTAGCGGTTTCAATCAAGCTTGCTATCACGGACATGCCAGTTCTTCCATCACATCCATACAGCGCTCACTCTCTTCTGGGTTTTAATCACCGCAACCCGTTCCTCATCACTGCATCACTCAGCACCACTATAAAAGCACACACCTCTCAGTCACTCACTCTGTCTGGCCTGGAATGTGGAAACGGACTCCTTACCTGCTCTACGCACCTTGGTGGTTAAGCTTGTAAGTCCAGTATATCTTTTTTCGTTGATCCTCTGTGTATTTCCTTTGTTACTCCTATGATCTTCTTGGTCTTTCTGCCTGAAACCCTGTGGAAAGTATTACCCAAATACTCACCATGCTCAGACAGAGATGTGTGTATCCCCAGATTCTCTAAAAAAACGCAAGTTATCCATCAGCTACCATTCCAGAACTGGTAGCTTCATGTCAGAAAAAAAGGTACAGTGCTGTCACTGGGGCGGTACCCCTTACTTACCCCTAAATGGTGCATATTTGTACCTTAAAGGTACATATTAGTACTTTTAAAGTGCATATTAGTACCTTAAAGGTACATATTAATACCTTTTTACCTTTGTACCTTAGGGTACCACCCCAGTGAGAGCACTGTACCTTTTTTTCTGACACCTGCGTTACTCCATTTCATCCTCAGTTTAATAAACTACTGTTTGAGTTTGCTAATCTGTCTTTGAGTCTGGTTTATCCTGGCACTTGCCAAGTCAGTAGTCATTCTGAGTCAATAGTTCAAAACTTACTTCCACAATGAAGAGTCATTTTTCCATTATGTCCAATTCGAAATGAACTAGGAACTATTACTATGATGTGTTTACTTCAGGTTCATGACACTTAAAAGGATAGTTCACCCAAAAATGAAAATTCTGTTATTATAAGGGTAATGTTATTATAAGCTTTCACACCAGAGAAACCTTTTCTTAGTTCCTAGAACTAGACTATTTTGCCGTGTTCGCACTGCAGGAAATAGGAACAATTTTAGTTCTAGGAACTCCTTTTGGGGGAACTAAATTAGCTCCTACTTCAGAGTAGGGTCTAAACCAGCACTATAGGAACTATCAATGACGTGTAAGTTGAATTGGTCAAACGCATGTCAAACACAGGCATTTTTAAAAAAAACGTGTAAAAATATTTATTTCACAAACATTGAAAACAGAAATAACGGCATTTACCTGGTGGCTGCAGGGTTGTGTTCTTTTCTCTACTTTGATGATATGTAATACTGAAAGTTGTCATAGGAGATTTCATCTCTTAGCCCCACTTTTTGCTGTTTCAGTCTCAAAAATTATGCATTAAACCCACGACAAACTACAAACACAGCTCTGATCACGGCATCCGGTACATGGGCCGGGGATGAAATTAGTTCTCAGGGAACTATCCTAGTGGCTAGTTCCTATAACTGAGTTCCTAGAACTATTCGGTGTGAAAGCCCCTAGATACTAATCCTAAAGTTTTTCCAAACCTGTATGAATTTCTTTCACACACATTTTGAAGAATATGGGTAACCAAACAGTTAATGGACCCTACTGACTTCCATACTATTGGGAAAAAATACTTTGGAAGTCAATAGGGCCCATCAACTGTTTGGTTACTGACATTCTTTTTTGCTATAATAATTGATAAAATGGTAGCATAATAAAATGATGTTAATATATGTTAAATACAAGTTTATCTAATGTAAATTTTTAGCCATAGTCTACATAGTGTTCTTTCTGATGAACACAATCGGAGTTATATTAATAAATATCCTGAGACTGCCTTCCTTGGAGGATCTTGGAGAAATTTTCATTTTAAAGTGATCTAATCCTCTAATTACTGCAAAGACTGTTATTAAAAGATAAACAAGTTGCACTCATTGAACTGAAACAACTCTGAAAAACTTGAAGTGAATCTGTAATTAGGAACTAAAAAGTCATTGCTTCATTTTAGGAGCCAAATGCTTCCACTATTTAAATTAGTCCTTAAACTGCAATAATGAAGTTATGATTTTGTAGACTTTCCCTCCCTAAAAATCTTTGATTTGCAGTCTATAAAATGACACTTTATTTGATCCACAACTAATAAATTGTAGGAAATGGTGAGAAGCCATGTTTTGGAGCTGTCTCACACACTTCTATATGAATTAAAGTGACATCTGAAAGCAATCCAAGCACACCTCTCTCCCCTCAACTAATCTGAGGAAGAATATTGAAAAGGTCATGAAGCTCTGTGGGACTTTATTAGTAAACCATGTCTGAACTTCGCCAGACCTGCTGTCTCATTTTCTCTCTGTGCCGAGCAAGCATCACTTGGGATGCATGTGAGCAGCAGAAAAAAAAAATACAGAATAAAGATTCAACACGTAGGCCTATTTTCGAAGTATATTTCAGGAGGCTGAGAGAAACATTAGCCTCAATTTTCAACAAAACAGCTAAACACTTAGCGAAACTGGTTGACACTAAACACAAATTAATTAATTTCTTCGAGGCCAGGTCTTTTATCCCTGAACAGAAACGCTAAATGAGATTCAGCTCTCGGAGGGAGATCACTGCCTCAGTCAGACCACCAAAAATTAAATTCAGATTCAGAAACAACAACAACACTGGCACAATACTCCTTGCAGATATTGAAGGAGAAATTACTTGCAGATCAATGGCATCTCCTGAGGAAAAGTTGGCGAATAGCTCCAGATTAAAGGTCTGTGATATTGTTATTTGACATTTTGTGGGTTTTGCTAATCAATTGATAAAGACTGAATGCAATTCATATTTGGGATTACCGTCGCACAGCGTTAGTCATGCGGCTTTCACAGTTCTTTTAGACGTCTCCCTCATTATCGAGTGAGGTGAGGCCAAAGGTAATGCTGAGGATCTTCTGCATAATCACAGCAGGTCAGACTTTGTAAGACTTGTCCTGTGAAAGTGGTGAAATTAAATCCAGGGCTCTCCACTTGCCTCCTTCATCCACACTCTCAGCCTTTCCGTATCTCTCCAACCCCTTTCATGCTCCACACTTGGGATTATCATATCAATCAGAATGACCTTATTACGAGAGGTAGAAGTAGTGAGAAAGGGACAAAACCAGAGAGAGAAAAAGAGAGAGTGCTAAACCCAGTCTGACTCATGCCTGTGATCTTTTTATTCTCAAGTACCACCCAACCCACTTACCAGCCAAACACACACACATATAAACTGTATATACACCAAACAGGCATAACATTATGACCACCTTTCTAATATTGTGTTGGTCCCCCTTTTGCTGCCAGATCAGCCCTGACCCGTCGAGGCATGGACTCCACTAGACCCCTGAAGGTGTGTTGTAGTATCTGGCACCAAGATTTCAGCAGCAGATCCTTTAAGTCCTGTAAGTTGTGAGGTGGGGCCTCCATGGATCAGACTTATTTGTTCAGTACATCCCACAGATGCTCGATTAGATTGAGATCTGGGGAATTTGAAGTCAACACCTCAAACTCATTGTTGTGCTCCTCAAACCATTCCTGAGCCATTTTTGCTTTGTGGCAGGTTGCAGTATCCTGGTGAAAGAGGCCACAGGCACCAGGGAATACCGTTTCCATTGAAAGGGTGTACATAGTCTGCAACAATGCTTAGGTAGGTGGTACGTGTCAGTAACATCCACATGGATTGCAGGACCCAAGGTTTCCCAGCAGAATATTGCCCAAAGCATCACACTGCCTCCACAGGCTTGCCTTCTTCCCATAGTGCATCCTGGTGCCAAATGTTCCCCAGGTAAGCGATGCACACACACCCGGCCATCCACGTAATGTAAATGTGATTCATCAGACCAGGCCATCTTCTTTCATTGCTCTGTGGTCCAGTTCTGATGCTCACATGCTCACTGTTGTCGCTTTCAGCAGTGGAAAGGGGTCAGCATGGGCACCCTGACTGGTCTGAGACTATGCAGCCCCATACACATCAAACTGCGATGCACAGTGTATTCTGACACCTTTCTGTCAGAACCAGCATTAACTTCTTGAGCAGTTTGAGCTAGAGTAGCTTGTCTGTTGGATCGGACCACACGAGCATCAATGAGCCTTGGACGCCCATGACCCTGTCACCGGTTCACCACTGTTCCTTCCTTGGACCACTTTTGATAGATATTGACCACTGCAGACTGGGAACACCCCACAACAGCTGCAGTTTTTGGAGATGCAGTGACCCAGTTGTCTTGCCATAACAATTTGGCCCTTGTCAAACTCGCTCAAATCTAATGCTTGCCCAATTTCCCTGCTTCTAACACATCAACTTTGAGGACAAAATGTTCACTTGCTGCCTAATATATCCCACCCACTAACAGGTGCCGTGATGAAGATATAATCAGTGTTATTCACTTCACCTGTCAGTGGTCATAATGTTATGATGGATGTATGGATGGATGGATGGATGGATGCTCCAGTTAACACATCTGTCATTCAGAGTAGCGTTCAATCATAACCGAGGATAAAACTTGGTGCTAACCACCTTTTAAAACCACAAATGTTAAAATGGCTTATTCTAGATTTTAACCAGGGGGAGATTAGGATGGGTGGGTTTGTAATCAAAGTCTGCAATCAAATTTGACTATTTCTCATCAAATGATTCCAGTTCTTCCATTTGCATCTGCTTTGTTTTACAGTGACTTTACTGAAACCTTACTGAGAACTCCATTAAATCTCTCAAGCTATAAAAGTGCGAGTGGTAAAATGTTCCCCTGGGAAAGGATGTTAACCCAGGGTTAAGTGTAATGCGAAAAGCCCTTAAGTTCACTTCACATTGCATGTTGTTTGTGCTGCGTGGCTGAGTCTGAACTTCAGTGCATTTTACTCAGAATTGGAATAGAGAAAAAACAATTGTTGGCACATTAAAAAACCCTGCTGACTTCTTGATGTTGTGTTTATTTACTGTAATTTCGACTAGCTTTTTCCAAAAATATAGCATTCCTTACGGACAGGGCATTCAACCACACAATTTTACCTTCATCAAAACAAACAGCAAAACAGCTTCTGGCTACTAAACACTTCCTCAGCATTTTTAGATTGTCTCAGTGGAGGGAGTCAGGAGCACGTTCAGTGTATTCCCATTCAGTCTTCATCATTGGACAATTATTGCCCTGGGCAACAAAGCAGCGATTTAAACATTCCCTAAAGCGGGGAAACTTTTGCAGCCTCGAATACACACAGCATCAGATGTCATGCTGCTGAGGAGCTTTTTTGTTGGGAATAGGGAACTTTGTCCTCTCTCTCCTGCGAATCACGCCGTAGCTCCCTCTCTCAGGGGGGCAGTGGCAATGTGGCAGGTCAGCGCCTGTCCAGCCGCGGCCCGTGAGCCCTTGTCCTGAAGGCATGCATGTTGGCTGCAAAACAGCACGCTCCACAAGGACATGGATCAGACCAAGCTGAAAATGATGCAGCTTGGGCTACATGATGCAATGTGGATTCAGCCTCCAGATGACCCTCTTCTCTCACAATAGTTCTCAGCACTTTAGTGCACTTCTGTTAAGACCAAATCCCCATCACAATCCTCTGAGCCTGAGATAACCATTAATATCGCATTCAGGGTTTTTTTTTGGCTTGGCAATGGTTAAGGATGTGATTTAGAGCAGTCAAAACTGGTCTGAGATCAGTGTTTTAGGGTAATGTTTTCTCAAAGCATCCCACACTCTAAACCAGCTGTAAAGCTCTTATTAGGAGTGAGACAGAGACAGAAAGGAGGAAGACAGAGAGCAAAGAAACTGGAAATGGCTGTGTGACCTGGGCAGTTTGAAGAAAGTAACCATGACTGTAAAAATAAAAAATTCCAGAATGTGTTTCACATAAAGTTTCTATTACAAATGAAAAGAAAATCTAGTTGGAGGAATAAAGTTGCTTTTAATACAAATTATTTGTCTTAAAATCTAAATGACCCTTCATAAAGACCCCCCAAAATAAACATGAATGAACATAAGAAAGAATGTTGTTTCAAACGTGGAAAGACGTCAATACACACCATTTTTCAAGTTTAAGTCCACCGAGGTTAATCTTCTAACTCCTAACTGCTTTGTCGGACAAAATGGCGGATTCGTCATCATGATTGGTTAGATCGCTTGTCAATCAAACTCCCGGCAAATAACATCTAGTGTAATCTGGTGTCACCTAACACAGTTCTCCTCAAAGGACCGAGACAGGGAACCGTTTACAGGGTATCAGACTGCTGCAATACACTGATTTTACACAGACATGAAAATATAACTGTTGTCTTCAAGGTCTATATTCATTTTGATTTCTGGGGCTGAAGTGAAGCTGTTTGCATTTCAAAGGCAGCAAAGCAGCATGCAAGGGCTAAAATATTCTCAGCAAGGTGCGTAAAGCTCCATTCCGCCTGTAACAAATTACCTCCCTCTCCTCTAACACACACAGATACATTTACGTTCACATTGTGAATGCATTCACATACTGTTCTTTGAATACACTGTGGTTATCTTGTAAAAGGGAGATACTATAGAAATGTTATTCATATAGACATATGATGTGGAGAATACAAATCGTGAGTCCAGAGAGCCACATGGTACTCTAGGTCTCATCTGCTCTGAACAGCAGCTTGAAGCTGTGAAGGTTTCTGCGGTGAAGGACGTGTTTGAACAATGTTTGTGTGTTTTGGTGTGACTATAGTTAATAACAGAGCAAAGTGGATATTGGGACAGCAAGAATGAGTGACTGTGACAGTGAACAATATGAGGAAGAGACCTTGGACAGAGAAACATCCTCTCTCACACACAGACACACACTCTAATACTTCACTGTATCATAAACATAAAATAACACAGATTTCACAAGTAGCCTATCACATAGTACGTGCAGTACTCACCATCTGTTAAAATCTGTTAAAGGAATAGTTCACCCAAATAAGAAAATTCTGTCATTATGGCAATAAAATGCCATAAACTTTCATATAGTAGCCTGTTTTGGCCACCAGGTGAAATTAATAAAGGTATTGGGACTAACATCTCATGATTGAAGCTTAATCTCTCACAAATGTGACTTTATTTCTTGTAGTTTCAAGTTTCAAACAACTACTCACACTATCATACACACGGCGCAATGCGACGCCAAGCGCGACAACATGTCATAATGGATAGTCATTGCATGTATCAGAATTACCTTATTGCAGTAATGACCAATGAAATTGGATAATTATTTAACTAATCGTGCAATACACACATGTATTCAAACTGACTCGTCAGGTTGAGGGTATCTGTATTCCGCCATGTAAATAGCAATCCACCATGGTGCAAGCGCACCAGGCTTTTAAAGGGAATGGGATATGACACTTTTTTTTTTTTTTTTTGCACATTACGCCTAAAACACACCCATGATTCAGAAAGATTATTTAATGTTTCAAAAAAATCTAACTGATCCCAAACTTTTGAACAGTAGTGTATATCTCCCAATTGCATATGGCTACCCTTACGGAACAAAAATATATGGGAATATACTGCAAAATATAATGTGATATATTACATAATACATTTCCATATATCGAGAACGGTAACACTTTACAATACGGTTCATTTGTTAAACATTAGTTCATGGATTAACTAACATGAACTAACAATGAGCAATACATTTGTTACTGTATTTACTAATCTTCGTTAGTGTTAGTTAATGAGAATACAGTTGTTCATTCTTTGTTCATGTTAGTTCAGAGTGCATTAACTAATGTTAACAAGCTTTTAATAATGTATTAGTAAATGTTGAAATTAACATTAACAAAGATTAATAAATGCTGTATAAGTGCAGTTCATTATTAGTTCATGTTAACTAATGTAGTTAACTAATGTTAACTAATGAACCGTATTATAAAGTGTTACCTGGAGAACTATATTTCTTATATTTTTCAATATACTGCAATATATGCATTGACCATGTATGGCTATATATTGATATATGAAATATTTATAAATGAAGACAAAAATAGCATTACATTCATAAAGTTTTATCCTTTATTGTGTACATATATTGCACATGTTCCCATATAAATGTGAATGTATTGTACACACATATATACACATTCACAGAATGAGTTACAATCAGTGGTTACAACAGACTTCTAGTTCCCACCATGCTTTGCTTCTGAGTGTTAAAGGAGAGTAAATGTTAAAATTAAGTGCTATTTCATGTGTTTTGCTCAATACTGATATAGGGGGAGATCTGTTAGTGTTTAAAGTTGTATTATTTTGGAATTTAAAAGGTTTTCTGTTATGTGTGAGTTTTCGGGGTTACCATTGTGCTGAAGAGTAGAGTCTGTGGTGAGGTTGATGATGGTTGAGCATCATTAAAACTATAATAACTTTATTTAAGTAGTAACAGCTGTGATAGTCTCTTTGGTAGGAACTTTAGTACATGCAGGTGTGCTTTTGTTAATTAACTTAAAAACATGAAACATTTAAAATGTAAATAATTATATATTTCACCAATATATTATGCAGTACCATATCTGATCACATATAAGTCTATATATTATGAAGTATATTACTGAATATAAAATTACATACATTATGACATATTAGTAAATATATTATCACATATTTTTTTCAATATGAAAAGTGGCAATTCCTTATGTATTATTCAATATATTGTAATATATTTACACAATATATTCTGTATATTTTCAAATATACTGTTAAATCATGTAACATATTGATCATTCATATAGGGAAATATATTTTCTTTCCATAAGGGTTTAAATCTCACAATGTGACTACTCTGAAAAAGAAATGGGCTTCCTTATACCCTCATGTTGTTCCAAACCCCTTTGATGTTCTTTCTTCCATGGAACACAAAATTTATCCAAAAATATTTTTTCTATTTAATGAAGTGTTTTTTGTACATACAAAGGAAGTCTGTTTGGTTATAAACTTTCTTCAAGATATATTTCATTTTCCACAGAAAAAAAGAAAGTTATTTAGATTTGGAACAACATTAGGGTGAGTAAATGATAACAGAATGTTAATTTTTGGGTGAACTATCTCTTTAACAGCTCACTGGAGAGGAAGATTATAAGTGTATAATGACTTAAATAACACACACAAAACTAACCTCTGAAAACAGAATATAGTGCACAAGTCAATGGTACTTTAATGGTGCTTTTTGTCATTTTAGAGCTTGTAATACAGGTTTAATAATGTAAATAATGACAGTTCTCATTTTTGGGTACATTGTCCCTTTAAGGTGTCGGCGTTCGCTCTGAGTCTATAACTCAAATGACAAAACTGATTTAGTGCAGACAGACTTCCTCAGCCCAGATGCATGGGCTCCGTCACCACACACACATGCTCAAAAATGCTCAATGTATCGTAGACTTAACCACACCGACATACAAATCACTCAAATGCACCCATCACGCATCTCCTTCAGGCCACTGGCATACACACCCAGCCCAAAATAGATTCTTTCTGCCAAGCTTTGTAAATGAGAGCCCGCTCTTTCCTCACAGTGTTGGTTTGTAAACAACTTTATATTCATAAAGACTTTAGCCTTGGAGCAGAAGAGAGAGGGGCTGAACATGAAGGGTGATGCGGCATCAGTGATGTCAGGATTACAAATGAACACAACCGCTCTGTAATGGACATGAAGGGAGGCAGGGCATGAGAGAGACAGAGTCAGCATGTGTATGGATCTACTCGTCTAGACCATGTCTCTTCTGTCTTTGAGCAGATGTGATATTTGTCAAAGTCAGCGGCACTGGGGAGGGCAGTATGTCACAGCAGGCGCAGAGCTGAAGGAATAATCTTTAAGGTGAGGCAAGCCCTTAAAGAAAGACACACTGAGACCGTGATGCCTGGATTTATAGCTCTTGACCTGCACAATTCCCTCCATACTGAGAAGATCTATCCACTAACCATTATTCTTTACACAAGGCTGCGTGTGTCTTGGCCTTTGACACTGATCCGCAGGTCACGTCTGTTAATGGTGTTTTAATGGCATGTTCAGGATGTAAGTAGGAGGCCTGGAGCTCTATTTTGATTAATAATCACTTGAGGTGCAAAATAATAATTGCTTTCGTTTAAAATGCTATGAAGGCTAAAAGGTCCTACCTAATGATGTCACAAAAAGTTTAAAGGGATATTCAGTACAGTATCAAGCTCAACAGCACATAAAGTAACAGACACCACAAAAATAATTTTCTTTTGAAAAAAAAAGCAAAAAACAATGGAAGTGAATGGGACATACTCCATTAAATACTAACTGTTTCAATCAACACTATCTCACGACCAATTCTTATGTTTATATTTTATGAGGTGGCTAACCCCGCCCCTAAACCTACCCGTCACTGGGGTTTAAATAAATCGTACAAATTTGTCCAAACTCCAGTGACGGGTAGGTTTGGGGGCAGCGTTAGAGGTAGGTCATTCATATGAATTCATACGAATTTGGCAAAACACCAAGCTGACGGTCGACCGTCGGGCAGTTTTTGTTCGTCAGCTGACTAAGTTTTCTCAGTCTGTTCTACACCATAGGCTGAAGTTTGTCATCGTCTGCTTTTTTTCGGCTGATTCAACATGTTGAATCGGTGTAATACGGTGGCCCAGTAGTGCCCAACACAACGAAATTAAAAAAGCAAACATAAGTCCACAACACAATGGAATAAAGCCAGAACACAACGGAATAAAGCCACAACACAACGGAATATAGCCACAACACAACGAAATCAAGCCACAACACAACGGAATAAAGCCACCACATATCGAATAAAGCCACAACACAACGGAATAAAGCCACAACACAACGAAATCAAGCCACAACACAACGGAATAAAGCCACAACACAACGGAATAAAGCCACAACACAACGGAATAAAGCCACAACACAACGGAATAAAGCCACAACACAACGGAATAAAGCCACAACACAACGGAATAAAGCCACAACACAACGGAATAAAGCCACAACACAACGAAATCAAGCCACAACACAACGGAATAAAGCCACAACACAACGGAATAAAGCCACAACACAACGGAATAAAGCCACAACACAACGGAATAAAGCCACAACACAACGGAATAAAGCCACAACACAACGGAATAAAGCCACAACACAACGGAATAAAGCCACAACACAACGGAATAAAGCCACAACACAACGGAATAAAGCCACAACACAACGGAATAAAGCCACAACACAACGGAATAAAGCCACAACACAACGGAATAAAGCCACAACACAATGGAATAAAGCCACAACACAACGGAATAAAGCCACAACACAACGGAATAAAGCCACAACACAACGGAATAAATCCACAACACAATGAAATAAAGCCACAACACAACGGAATAAAGCCACAACACAACGAAATCAAGCCACAACACAACGGAATAAAGCCACAACACAACGGAATAAAGCCACAACACAACGGAATAAAGCCACAACACAACGGAATAAAGCCACAACACAACGGAATAAAGCCACCACATAACGAATAAAGCCACAACACAACGGAATAAAGCCACAACACAATGAAATAAAGCCACAACACAACGGAATAAAGCCACCACATAACGAATAAAGCCACAACACAACGGAATAAAGCCACAACACAACGGAATAAAGCCACAACACAACGGAATAAAGCCACAACACAATGAAATAAAGCCACAACACAACGGAATAAAGCCACAACACAATGAAATAAAGCCACAACACAACGGAATAAAGCCACAACACAGCGAAATCAAGCCACAACACAACGGAATAAAGCCACAACACAACGGAATAAAGCCACAACACAACGGAATAAAGCCACAACACAACGGAATAAAGCCACAACACAATGAAATAAAGCCACAACACAACGGAATAAAGCCACAACACAACGAAATCAAGCCACAACACAACGGAATAAAGCCACAACACAACGGAATAAAGCCACAACACAACGGAATAAAGCCACAACACAACGGAATATAGCCACCACATAACGAATAAAGCCACAACACAACGGAATAAAGCCACAACACAACGGAATAAAGCCACAACACAACGAAATAAAGCCACAACACAACGGAATAAAGCCACAACACAACGGAATAAAGCCACAACACAACGGAATAAAGCCACAACACAACGGAATAAAGCCACAACACAACGGGATAAAGCCACAACACAACGGGATAAAGCCACAACACAACGGAATAAAGCCACAACACAACGGAATAAAGCCACAACACAACGAAATAAAGCCACAACACAACGGAATAAAGCCACAACACAATGAAATAAAGCCACAACACAACGGAATAAAGCCACAACACAACGGAATAAAGCCACAACACAACGGAATAAAGCCAGAACACAACGGAATATAGCCACCACATAACGAATAAAGCCACAACACAACGGAATAAAGCCACAACACAACGGAATAAAGCCACAACACAACGGAGTAAAGCCACAACACAACGAAATAAAGCCACAACACAACGGAATAAAGCCACAACACAATGGAATAAAGCCACAACACAACGGAGTAAAGCCACAACACAACGGAGTAAAGCCACAACACAACGGAATAAAGCCACAACACAACGAAATAAAGCCACAACACAACGGAGTAAAGCCACAACACAACGGAGTAAAGCCACAACACAACAGAATAAAGCCACAACACAACGGGATAAAGCCACAACACAACGGAATAAAGCCACAACACAACGGAATAAAGCCACAACACAACGGAGTAAAGCCACAACACAACGAAATAAAGCCACAACACAACGGAATAAAGCCACAACACAATGGAATAAAGCCACAACACAACGGAGTAAAGCCACAACACAACGGAGTAAAGCCACAACACAACGGAATAAAGCCACAACACAACGAAATAAAGCCACAACACAACGGAGTAAAGCCACAACACAACGGAGTAAAGCCACAACACAACAGAATAAAGCCACAACACAACGGGATAAAGCCACAACACAACGGAATAAAGCCACAACACAACGAAATAAAGCCACAACACAATGAAATAAAGCCACAACACAACGGGATAAAGCCACAACACAACGGGATAAAGCCACAACACAACGGAATAAAGCCACAACACAACGGAATAAAGCCACAACACAACGGAATAAAGCCACAACACAACGAAATAAAGCCACAACACAACGGAATAAAGCCACAACACAACGGAATAAAGCCACAACACAACGGGATAAAGCCACAACACACTTGAGTGCACAATAGCTTCAGATTTATACCTGTGAATGATTTGACGCGCTACCACGGCGAATGATGAAGGGAACGTCTGACAATTCCACCAAGTGGTTAAAACGTATAATTTGCATTCATTAAAATGACTTTTAACATTTAAAAACAGACATATTCAAATTACAGAGCTTGTCAGTCTTACCAACAGGAAGTAACAAGCTTTGGAATTTGAACATGTCTGTTTTTAAATGTTAAACAAAGTCATTGTAATGAATACAAATGATACGTTTTAACCACTTGGTGGAATTGTCAGACGTTCCCTTCATCCGTGGTAGCGCGTCAAATCATTCACAGGTATAAATATGAAGCTATTGTGCACTCAAGTGATTTTGAATTAATATTTCATGTCGATATACAACGTTTACATACTTAAAACTAATCATGGTATTGATATCTATGTAAGACTGTTGACTTTATAGAACAGTGACAAGGAATACTAATATTAACGAGCTCTGAGAGCCCCATAGTGGTCGGGAGCATTTCCGTTGTGTTGTGGCTTTATTCTGTTGTGTTGTGGCTTTATTTCATTGTGTTGTGGCTTGTTTCCATTGTGTTGTGGCTTTATTCTGTTGTGTTGTGGCTCTATTTCGTTGTGTTGTGATCTTATGTTTGCTTTTTTAATTTCGTTGTGTTGTGCACTACTGGGCCACCGTAGTGTTGAAGCTCGTCGGTCCGTCGGGCCATCTGATCATTCTGACTGGCTGTTCAGCTACTGCCACCTGCTGGTATGGAAAGGCATTTCATCTTACGCAGACACAGAACGGACATGCTACTTGGCCGTTCGGCGTCGATCGTCGGTTTGGTGTGTCAGGCCAACTTTGGACCCATACGCTGCCGACGTGAGCCAACCCCGCAGTCTGCTTTCGTTGCCACTAGTTTGTCGGTGTCAGTTTGGTGTGTTCCTGCCTTAAGATTTAGCAAAAATCGTATGAGTGAGGTCATATGAATTCATACATATTTTACAAGGTGGCTAATTTGTACGAATTCGTAAGACCACTCATACGATTTTTCCTAAATCAAACATATTTTACTAGTTGACAAATTTGAATTAATTTGACGAATGACCTACCCCTAACGCTGCATCCAAACCTACCCGTCATTTGGGGTTTGGATGAATTTGTACGATTTATCTAAACCCCATTGACAGGTAGGTTTAGGGGCGGGGTTAGGGGTAGGTCATTACACCCGAATTAGCAAACCCGTAAAATACGTACGAATTGGTTGTGAGATAGAGTTGATTGAAACAGATTGAAACAGTGACGGCTGTGAGATCGGGTTGGTTTCAAATGTAAAACAATAAAAGTGTTAATATTTTAGGTTGGAAAAAGCACTTATTAACCTTTTATGGGTTAAATTCTATCGAATTTTACAACTTCTACTTAAAAGTTTTAAAGGTTTATGCCATTAACTGTAAAACTTATGAGAACATCTTTATATCTCAAATAAACCCTGGTATTATTAGTATGTAAGAGATTTTATTCAATTATAAGCTTCACATTTCTGCTTTTAAATCCTCCATTCACTTTCAAGTGCCCCACCATAACCTCGATTTAAGAAAGCAAAAGACATGTCTAATAATTTTGCGGTAATCAACATTATGCCACAAATGCTGCTGTATAGAACCTGTAATATTTTTTATTGCTTTTGTTTTAAGACCGCATGACGAGTATAACGCTTATTGATGTCATAAATATACAGAAATGTTGTGCTCCCAGGGTCATTGTACATTACGCACTGATGGCCACAGTGGTTTCTTGGACAATATTCGGTTTCCAATCACACAAATAACCTCTTCTGATGATGTTATTCTAACTCAGATGTCTATTATATCTCAAAGTCTGGTGCAAAGACAGGCGATTGTGCGCTCTCGCTCTCTCAATTCCAGATGGTGCTTTTCTCTCCAGCTGTCTCTGCCACATCAGCCTTAATGAAGGCCAGCGGCCAAATTACAGCCCTCCTCCACTTGTCTATTTTTCTGTTCCCCTCTCTTTCTCTCCCCCCATGCCTTGTTATCACCTCATATTTGATGCTTCCTAAATTTGCCTGTTAACACCTTATACAGCAGGGAAAAAAATCTATTTTCTAGTTATCTCACTCACTTTCCACCTTCCACCATTCTCTGTTCACTTTTTTTTTTTTTTTTTTTTTACATAGAAACTTGATTGATTTAGGAAGAGACAAAAGAGCTAATGGATTAAAAAACTAATAACTAGCTGGATATACTGTAGGTCTGGTGAACAGTGATAATTGCTTATTCTTTTCTTGTTGCAGAACATCTTTTTGTTTCTACAGCTGTACAAACATGAATTATTTAAAACTAATGAACACATAAATAAATAACCCCCCAGTCTGCATTTCAGGGTGATTGATTCACTAGGAGGTGAAACAATAAAATGCCTCCCCTATCCAATAACCCTTTATCTTTCCTCATAAACCTCTTGCTTTCTCCCTATAGATGTGTAGAGGAACCATTTTAGAACAAGCTTATGGCTCAGCTCCAACTTTATGGATTGTATGAATTCTGGTATGAACTGAGTGGCAACATATTAAACCTTATTTCATACAAGACAGCTAAAATAGAAGAAGTATCATCTTAAAATCAGAGCAGGGTTTAAAAAATAATTGAGGTGTTTAACATTGATTATGCAATGTTAGCTGCTTGACAAAATAGTGTTGTCTCTGAGGCATGATGAGGAAAACTTTGCTTGCAAACAATGAGATTCAACCAATAAGACTGTGTTGAGCTATATAATGATTAGTTTTCTGTCAATTAAAGTATCCAAACAGTTGCCTTTCTAATAAAACACATAATATATTAAAGCGTCTTCGGTATTTCCATGGTTTCAGAAGTAAATCTAGAGTAATGCAGATATGATGTCCTTGACAGGCGACACAATAACACAGGCTGTTACACTGGTTAAAATAGCTGATTTCTCTGGATTTAAACATTCGTGAAACACTTGGCATAATGTAAGTACACAAGTCAAAATATATAACATTGTTATAGTGGTTGTTGGTTATTTTAATCCAAAAATCTTACATAATGTGCCTTTAAGATTACAAATGCAGCCACAAGTTGCTTGTTAAAATGTGATCTGTGAGTCACATCATTACTCACACATACAGCTTCACATTGAAACCTTGACACAGAAGCAGCCAGTGGATGTGGGTGGAGCAGAATGATGTAACATGCTGAAAAATGACAGCCGTGACAGGGTCAGCAGGGTTGTGGAGGTCAGGGGGGAAAACAATGGTGTAAACTGGTGAATACTAAAGGATTTTAGGGCAGCCATCTCAAATAGCATTGGTTCTAAATGAATAAAGTAAAAAAAAAAAAAAAAAAAAGGTGTCTTTTCTCATTTTCTTTCTGTATCCCTCTATCCTCGGTTGTTATATTTGTGTACTTTTCATTACTCTGTTGCCTCTCTGCGATGACAGGGCTGTAATAACTTTGGTCAAATGTTGGTAAACACTTCTGACAAATGAAATTCACCTTGCAGTGGGTCGGCTGGCCGTCTGCCAGCGCAGGAGGAGGTCACACACACCCCCACTGAGGAGAGAAGGAGCATGTCAATTCCATCCACAGAAAATGCTTCTTCCATCAGGAAACTATATCCCACCTCAGCCAGGTAATAAACATCAAATTGTGTGCCACTCATTCGCTTTTCCATGCTCTCTCAGTATAGAAAACACACACACATTATCATGAGTGAGGGAGCAGTTTATCTGACGCGCTGAGAATTTGGTTTTGGATAAATCGCCACGTTGGCAGTCAGACGAGATGAACAAGCTGAATCCAGCCTGCTGTTTAATTTCAGCTGTGCATCCTCCTGCTCCTGCTCCACTCCACAGGACGCCACTCACTGCTGGACTCCTAAAGACATTCATTCTGTTTGAACATGCGCTTGAGAAGACCAGAAATTCCACAACACTGATCTGAAACCAAGTGAGACATTTTAGAATGGAGCTGTGGAAAAATAATAGTGATGACTACTCATTAACTTATTTTTCATAGAAATAAAATGAAAATATGTTAGATAGAGGTCCGTTCATTTTAATATAAAATATATTATGTCATTATTTATAAAAATTGATAATGATGATATATTATTATTATTATCATCATTATTTCTGTGGAAAAAGGTGGCTGAAAGTTAATGACTAATTGGGCTTCTTGCACTGGTTCGAACTAAAAGATTCCATGATCCATGAACTGGAGAGTTAAAATCCATCACCATTGTGCCTTTTAGCAAAATACTTAATCCCAGTATGCTTCAGCAGGGCTTTGCCTGCAATTAATGTAATACAATGGAAAATGGTACAATAAATAGTAGCAAAACTGTGGATCTCGGCTTATTTTAACATGGCTTATCTCTTTCTCTCTCTGTATGTTTAAAGAGACTAAACCTGCAGCTAATAATTGAGTTAACAGTGTCTACATTAGCTGATCCATAAGATTAGATAAGGTAAGATCTCACCTTGCCATTTAAACAACCAAAAGTCTCTAATGAAGAAAAACAACCTGTCAAGAACTCAGGTCTGATTTTTATTGGGAAAAAAAACAGCACACACTTTCCCTTTTCCTTCCTTCCTCTCTCACTCCTCCACTTTGCCTCTCTTGTCAGCACCATCAAACTCATTTAGTGGAATTCAGTCTCACAGTTTGCCATGCATGACTACATCCCTCTATTTAAATATTAGGAGCATACAGTGTAACTTCAATTGTGGTCTATTTTTTAATAACTGGGATGATTTTTTGCTTTTTTGTTTATATAAAACAATATGCAGGGCATGATTACAGCAGAGCGGCTCATTAACATCCACTATTTTTAACAACCATTAAATTCAATCAATCTATTTAGTTTATTTTTAGTACTTTAGTATATATTATTTCATATGCTGACACATTAATTTGTCATCAACGTCGTTCTAACAATGTTATTCGAACATTCTATATAAGTGCTGTCAAATCGATTAATTGCATCTAACATAAAAGTTTGTTTACATTATTTGTGTGTGTGCGCGCATATATATATATATATATATATATATATATATATATATATATATATATATATATATATATACAGTACATACATACATACATTACACACACACACACAATTGTAGATAAAAGCTCACATAAACTATATTCCATCAAGACCATCAGAAATGTGCAAAGAAGTGCCAAGTGCATAACATTTTTTTCAACCCAAAATAAAGTTCCATCTTAAGGGGTTAGTTCACCCAAAAATGAAAATTCTGTCATTAATTACTCACCCTCATGTCGTTCCACACCTGTAAGACCTTCGTTTATCTTCGGAACACAAATTAAGATATTTGATAAATCCAAGAGCTGTCTGATGAGCCGGCGTTCTGACGTTGAACCTGGAAGCGATGAATGTAAACAGCGTATGAGAATGACACAGAAGACAAGATATTGTTGAATAAAGTTATTTTTGTTTTGTTTTTGAGCACAAAAAGTATTCTTGTTGCTTCATAAAATTAAGGTTGAACCACTGTCGTCAAGTGGACTATTTTAACGATGTCTTTAATACCTTTCATGGACCTTGAAAGTATCGGTTACATTGCTGTTTATGGATGAGTCATAGAACTCTCAGATTTCATCAAAAATATCAGAACTTGTGTTCCGAAGATGAACGCGTCATGATCCCTGCCTGTGTCTTCTGTGTCTCCATTGTGTGTGTTGACCTCTTGTTTCCCTGCTTCTATTCCCCTTGTTAGTTACCATACTTAACAAGTTTGCCCATATAATCTTTAGGGTATTAGGTTAGCTAATTTGGCTTGCAGTCCACTGAAGAGAGGCTCGATGAAGAAGCTTCAACTCAAGCTCTGATACCTGAGATGAAGGTGGAGTTTGGGGAGGTGGAGGGATGCTGGAACAGCTGAGACTGAAGAGAGGTACGCAGCTGCTTATATACTCTGGCTGTTGATTGGAAGATTAGATGGGCTCGCTCCTCCCTAAATGTTTAGGAACTTCACTTATTGGACCACACCCCATTGTTACCTTGTTAAGCTGGTTAGTTGCTGTGTATAAGTAGTGCTTGTGTCTCACTTGTGTTTGTCAGTTGTTGAATTCATGTATGTTTTCCTGTGTTTCTCTGCCCTGATCTTTGCCTGATCTTTGCCTGATCTTTGCCTGATCTTTGCCTGATCTTTGCCTGATCTTTGCCTGATCTTTGCCTGATCTTTGCCTGATCTTTGCCTGATCTTTGCCTGATCTTTGCCTGATCTTTGCCTGATCTTTGCCTGATCTTTGCCTGATCTTTGCCTGATCTTTGCCTGATCTTTGCCTGATCTTTGCCTGATCTTTGCCTGATCTTTGCCTGGATCTTTGCCTGGATCCCTTTATATCTCCCTGGATTTGTTTGAATCTCTGTTTTAGTGTCTCTTTTGATTATTAGCCTTTTGGTTCTGATCATGGCCTGTTTTATGGATTATGAACTTGGATTTGCCCATTAAAACTGCATTTGGATCCTCCACCTTTGTGTCTCTGAGCGAATCGTTACAGAACGAAGGTCTTATGTCTTTGGAACGACATAAGGGTGTGTGAATAATGACAGAAATTTCATTTTTGGGTGAACTAACCCAATATGTTTATAAAGCCACCCAGAGTATGTTATTTTTGTGTATGTGTGGTTTCAGTTTTCAGTTTTGTGAATTTAGAATCCATTATTTTCTCTCACAAAATTAGACTGAGTGCTGGAAAATTGCCACAGTTGTTTGAAAAGTGCCAGGTCAAAAGTCAGCTTGCAACAGCCCTGTTCCAAAAGCAATATATTTTATGTTCCCTTTGTCCAAATAATAAATGCAGATGAAATGCACAGGGGTCTGTTAAGTAAATGGTGCCCGACACAACAGTAAATAAGAAGAAAATAGTCTCTGGCAATGTAATCATCTTGTTTATTTCTGTCATAGCTGAGTTCCGCAGCATTAAAATGACAAATTCCCCTGAGAACCAACCATTTATGGGACATGAGTCTCAGGTCTAATTTTATGTGTAATATCAAAACGCCTGGGAGTGAAAACACTCCCAAAGATCCATATACTAGAAAACATTCTTCCAAGTCCCAACAATGCCATAATGTTAAAAAAATGCTCAATAACGAAAAACATCCCCCCAAAACTCTTGTATTTCTGCTCAACGTTCTCCCACCTCTGCTAACGCTCTACGAAGAAACCTGCATTACTGTAGAGCGTTCTTTTAACACTTCAGTAATGCTCTCTGGGCATTTCCTTAATCCTCTAATCCTCCCACAGCGCTCCAGTAACATCTGTCGAGCACCACGGTCATATCAATCACACTGAAATGGCCTCTCGCAAGCCGCATGTAACTGTCCAAAACATCCAATTCCTACAGAGCAACACAGACCTTGGGTCAAAGAGACAGAACCAGGTTTCAATGACATATCCTCACTGACCAGTCAAAGTTCAACACATGATACTATGCAAAAGCTTTGTGTTGTCAGTGGATTTACTTTTTCACACTACATGTGTAAACAGCACATACTTATTTCAAAAACAAAACCTTTATTTAGTAAATCTGACAGCATTATATGGTTTAAGCATTTATACTAACACTTTGGGGTCTTAGGCAACATACAGTTATGGACACATTAACCACATCTAAGCTTTAGAAATTTAAAAATGTTTATGAATTCTTTGATTTTCACAAATTATGGTAATGATAATTTGACATGATGATGACACTGAACTTACAATACTGTTAAAAATACAGTAAAAACCGTAATATAGTGAAATATCATTAGTTTTTACTATTGTAATATATTTTAAAATGTAATTTATTCCTGTGGCATAAATCTGAATTTTCAGCATCATCACTCCAGTCTTCAGTGTCACATGATCCTTCAGAAATCATTCTAATATGCTGATTTGCTGCTCAAGTATTCTGTTCAAGTATTGCTGTTCTGATTATTATTAATGTTGAAAACAGTTATGCTGCTATTTTTGTGGAAGCTGCAATATATTTTCCCAGGGTTCTTGAATAGAAAGTTCAAAAGAATAGCATTTACTTGAAGTAGAAATATTTTGTTATATTGTTAATGTCTTTACTGTCACTTTTGATCAATTTAACGCATCCTTGCTGAATAAAAGTATTCATTTCTTTTTCTTTCTTTTTTTTTAAAATACTGACCCAAACTTTTGAAAGGTAGTGTATTTAATTAACTTAATTTATTAAAGTGTGATTTTATTGTATTTAAGTATGAATACTTACAATTATTACAATGAGATTAGTATGCATTGACATTAGTCAACAGGTCACAAAAAAACGAAAGAGAATGGCAGACAGAGATGAAAGCGAGAGAGTTAGGCTATCTATCATATTGTCACTCTTGTGTGCTCAGTATCCTCATGGGTGTCTCCTTTCTGTCTCCATTTCTGCAATTAAGCACTGTTTCCCTCACTTACTCTCATTTGAAAGACTAGCACTCTCTATCTCCCTCTTTGCTTAAAGACAATAAAAGGCTCCGTACACAATCAGGTCAAAAACAGCACAGGAGACAGCTTTGTTTGCATGCGTGTGCTTATGTGCATTGTTTATATATTTAACATGTAAACAAAATGTGTGTGCGACTGCCACATTACTAAGGTGCTGTTTGGACAATGACAGGCCCTACTTACTGTGTGTAGTTGGTCCCCGTGCATCTAAATTCATTTGAATATTTTACCCTACTTTAAAGTAATGTTCTACTGTATTGATTTTAACATTTGTAAACCTGCTGTCAGCTAAACACAGAAACATGACATGACAACAAAACATCTAAAACCCTAGCTTCACAGCTCAAATGTAGGGTGGCCGAGGGAAAAAAAAAACACATGCAAACAGAAAAAACACCAGCAAAATAAAAATAAAAACTTCAGTTTAACAACACATGTGCTGCAAATACATCACAAAGCAACACGATACATAAATGCACTACAAATACTCACAATGCAACCAAATACAGAAATGTGCTGCAAATAGTCACAGTATGATCAGGATGTTAAAATAAACAAAAAACATTCAGGTCATCAACAACACCACTGACGAGTAGACACTGAACAATAAGCATGCCAGGTTCATCACTTTTTGGGGTCCCCTTGAAACATTTATGTTGTGGTCAGCGTGTTTCTGTATTTGGTTGTGTTGTGGGTATTTAAGGGCTTTCTGTATTTGGTTGCATTGTTTTTGAGGGCATTTCTGTATTGGGTTATGCTGTATTTGAGGGCATTTCTGTATTTGGTTGCGTTGCGAATATTTGCAGTGCATTTCAGTATATGATGTTTTATTAACAAAGTTCAGGAGGAGCACTTGAAAATTATCTATACAATCAACTTGTCATCAGCAATTACCATGTCTATCATGGCTAACAGCATGAGAGGAAGTCTATATATATATATATATATATATATATATATATATATATATATATATATATATATATATATATATATATATATACGGTTGACTCACCTACATTCCTCGACAGTTTTCAGCATCCCTCCACCACCCTTTCCTACCACAGCCAGGAATACAGGGGGAGTACTGTGGGTTCTGGCCAAAATACCGAGCTCTGAGCCTTCTCCTTGTACAGCACGCCAAATATGCATACCGTTTATTCAATCTGACTTATTTGTAAGTGTGAAATTGTGAATTGGTTGTGTTGTGAGTATTTAGGGCATTTCTGTATTTGGTTGTGTTGTGAGTATTTGCAGCGCATGTCTGTATTTCTACATTGAGCTCTCTTGGCCACCATTCAAATGACACTCTAACAGAAGAATTAAAGTGAATAAAGTGCTTTTATAAAACAAGCTTCACATTTCTACTTTTCTGAAAATTGGCCCACTTTCTTCTAAGTGCCTCATTGTAACCTCAAATCCTGCTTTTTTTATGCCACTGAGTTTAACATGTACTGAACCAAGAATATTACTTTAACATTAGAGTCTACTGTATGGAGGTTCATTGATGGTCTTAGACTTTATTTTATACACCCATGAAAACTCAAGAAATCAGCTTCCATGTTCATGAGAAGATTTATAAAGCTTATATTGAAAAATATACTAAAACACTTTTCACAGGTTAACTTATGGGTCCTTGAGGCAAATTTGTTCCCCATGAGTTGAGGAACTCTCAAGCTCAAACAGGGTAGGGCCTGATCTTCTTTCAGTTGCTAGGCAACCATACATCCCATCCACACCAGAATGACATAAAATGCAATTAGCAACATACCCTTCAAGCATGCCAAGTTTGTTGAGTTTCAACCATAAGGATAAAAAGTTAAAGCTGTTTAAAGTGAGGAGGAATTATAATAAGAGGACAGTGGGAACTAATAATCTACGA
Organism: Chanodichthys erythropterus; assembly: GCF_024489055.1. NCBI lineage: Eukaryota > Metazoa > Chordata > Actinopteri > Cypriniformes > Xenocyprididae > Chanodichthys > Chanodichthys erythropterus. Next base: position 20,286,600 of record NC_090229.1, read on the forward strand.
TGACAGTCTTAAATAGGCTATGTCAGTGAGAATGTGTACCTAATTCTATAAAATGTTTTAAATTATTATGTTATATCATTATATGCAAAATATATGATATCTTATGTATTTTATTAACAATTATTTAGGTAATAACAAACCTGCAGGTCAAAGGAGTAGTTGAATGTCATTAGAAAAGAAATAAATAAAACAAATAGTAGGACAAAATGTACATAATGTTGAGAAAAAAAATGTATGCCGCACTGGTTGTATATTTCCATTTATTGTGAGAGATTTATTATGAGTCTGTACAAACAACCACATTTAAGTTCAAATTGCCAGAGAAAAAAAGAAAAAGAATATTATCTTTGTTTATGTGTCAGCTTGATAAATTCGCAGCTCCGTGGCAGCTGCATAAATAAAGATAAATAAAAATATAAATGTTTTATTAAACAACATTCAAACACATAAAAAGACACATCATGAACACATAAACACGAATTCAGTGTTATTTGAATGCATCTGTTCAGTCCATTGCATCTGAGATCGTTTCAACACACATGCAGCCACTTTTGTGGAGAAAAACTCCATAACTTAAAGTCGTCATGAAATCAAAATTGACAATTCTTTAATATTGCCCCAGATGGGGATATGCCTGATGGTCATGGGACCGAAATGTTGTCATAAATAAAATGTTTTTATATTTTGTAAGCTCTGACTTTCTTTTGATATTTGACTTTTTTTTTGGTCCTCTCTTCTACATACCTGTCTATAACCTGCAGGTGTGTGCGAGGATAATTGCTCAGTAATTGTAGTATTTACTATAAAAAATGTATCCATGCACAATTTAAAAAAAAAAAAAAGTGCCCTCATAATCCTTAATCAAAACAACTTTCCCCTTGACCACAAAACCTCCAAACCATAAACATCCCACCGTCCAATCAGTTCCCAACAGACAAAACCAAGACCTGCTGTACATTTTTTTCTTGTTCTAGAAGCCGTTGCACTCGAATACACAAAGTAGGGAAGAAAAGACTAATCCCAACTTCCATTTCATGCCGACTTTAAGATTCTCCAGAAGTTCAGATTCACTTTTTGTGGCTACATTAAAATTATATATACTGAATGTTACCATTAAAAAGTTTGATTGAAAAGTTTAGGAGTTTTTTTTGTTTTTTTTAAAGAAATCAATACTTTTATTCTGCAAAACAGATCAAAAGTCACTGTAAAGACATTTATAATGTTACAAAAGATTTCTATTTCAAATAAATGCAGTTCTTTTTAACTCATATTCATCGTAGAATCCCCAAGAAAAATGTACCATGGTTTCCACAAAATGAAGCAGCACAAAGGTTTTCAATATTGACAATAATATGAAATGTTTGACCACCAAATCAGCAAATGTGAATGATTTCCAAAGTATAAATAACATATATAACATATTAAGATCAAAAACAGTTCTTTTAAATTGTAATATTTCACAATTTTACTGTTTTAACTGTATTTTTGTTCAAAAACAATCCATCCATTATAAAATCTTACCCACCTTGAACTTTTAAGCAGTAATGTACTTATTAGTACTCATTGTTACATATAATAATAACATTCACAATAATAATAACATTAATTAAATTAAAAGTATTCTTCACCTCACCTCTTGCTCTTGACCCTCTGTCCGACAGATCATTCTATTTACCCATGATACATAGTGCCAGTTTCAATCAGAATGAAAGGCATGATATTGATGATGTAATATTTCCCACCTGATCTTCATTATGCTCAACCAGGGGCAAGGTCAGGACACACACATACAATAGTGAAGATGCTCCAGGCCCTATTTCAGACTGAATACATCTGTTCAAAGCATGCACAACAACACACATATGAATTTCCTAGTATAAATCTTCACATCCTGTTCCGTGAGGGGTGAAGATATGACATTCATGTGTAATGGAAATACACTCATCTACAGGATGAATGCAATGACACAGAGGCAACATCCTTTGAAGGACACAGACTTTAAATTCCACGAAAAGATCGGACCAAGCATTGTTAAAGGTGCAGTATGTAATATTCACAGCTAGCGGTTGAAATGGGTATTCAGAAATAATGTACTGTGAAAACAATGCATTCTCTGTAATATTTGTAATTTTCAAGAAAGTATCCTACAGCCTATAGGATATAGCTAGCCTATACTTTCTCAAAAATGACTAATAATAAAAATTGTTTTTACGGTATATTACTGTTTCAATGTTTTGTAAATTTGTTTCATTTAAGTTATTTTTTACAGTAAAAAAAATACATAAGCATATTTAAATGGGACGGTCTAGTCTATGGAGGATTTCTCATCATTTAAAAGTGTAATCCTATAGTCATCAATGAACTCTGGGGTAGGCTGCAAAGAATACATCTGTTGTATCCTTCACTGCCCAGGAAATTGAGGACGCATTTTGAGGCCACAGGCACTGGAGCCTTCAAATTGGGACAGCCTTTGTTGCGCAGATGTGATGAAATCGGCCTTCGAAAGATGCAGCCTCTGAATTGGGATGCAGCTCCAGTGTCCATGAGATTCACACTCTTTCTCTCTTTTTCCTGCACACCTCTGTGTTGGAGCTCTTCCTCTAAGGTATGTGAATGAAAAAAAAATAAAGCAAACATATGTTCACTGTTCACTCTTTTGAGGTGTTATTACCGCGGTGATTGTACAAAACATACTGCCCTGAGCGGGAGTTATTCGAGTTTGGAATCTCCACTGTTCTGCTCTCCAGCTGTCAGTGCGGTGAGAGAATTAAACACACACAAACACACACCTGTGCGAATGTCTCATCCATTATGATGAGAGAGGGACAAATAGAACGCAATCTCATACACAAAGCGGGTCTCTACATCACTGTTCATTATCTCAACCCACACTGCAGAGAAAGGCCGAACAAAGATTAAAAGAGGGGGAGGAAGGGCAAGAGAGATGAAATGGAAATGTTTTGTGGAGAAAAGAAAATGGCAACAAAATTCAAATCTCTCTTTTCAATTTCTTTCTCTCCAAAAGATGACAGAGATTAGCTCAGAGACTTTAAAATGTCCTACACACAAAAGAGGAACTCAGTTCTCACAAATACTACAAGATCGGGATGTCATGCACCTATTTTATTTCGAAGTTGGTGACAGTGGAAGTCCTGGTTAACTCGCCCCAGGCAAAGATAACACATGACTAGGCCCAGATGGAATCTGCTGACTTTTTTATTTTTTTGAGGAATTATGCAGAAGTCTGCTATATGGATTTGTATTGCTGTTTCAAGAGCAAAGATTTTTAATAAAACCGGAAATTTCAGGATTAGGAGTGAGATTAGTCTTGTATAAAATGTTTTAATTCTTGGTCAAGGTGACAGGGGATCAAATTCTACACTCTAAAAAAATGGTTTGTTGAATAAGTTTAATTAAATTAGTTACAGTGGGTACGGAAAGTATTCAGACCCCCTTAAATTTTTCACTCTTTGTTATATTGCAGCCATTTGCTAAAATCATTTAAGTTCATTTTTTTTTCCTCATTAATGTACACACAGCACCCCATATTGACAGAAAAACACAGAATTGTTGACATTTTTGCAGATTTATTAAAAAAGAAAAACTGATATATCACATGGTCCTAAGTATTCAGACCCTTTGCTGTGACACTCATATATTTAACTCAGGTGCTGTCCATTTTTTCTGATCATCCTTGAGATGGTTCTACACCTTCATTTGAGTCCAGCTGTGTTTGATTATACTTATTGGACTTGATTAGGAAAGACACACACCTGTCTATATAAGACCTTACAGCTCACAGTGCATGTCAGAGCAAATGAGAATCATGAGGTCAAAGGAACTGCCTGAAGAGCTCAGAGACAGAATTGTGGCAAGGCACAGATCTGGCCATGGTTACAAAAAAATTCTGCTGCACTTAAGGTTCCTAAGAGCACAGTGGCCTCCATAATCCTTAAATGGAAGACGTTTGGGATGACCAGAACCCTTCCTAGAGCTGGCCGTCCGGACAAACTGAGCTATCAGGGGAGAAGAGCCTTGGTGAGAGAGGTAAAGAAGAACCCAAAGATCACTGTGGCTGAGCTCCAGAGATGCAGTCTTGAGATGGGAAAAAGTTGTAGAAAGTCAACCATCACTGCAGCCCTCCACCAGTCTGGGCTTTATGGCAGAGTGGCCCGACGGAAGCCTCTCCTCAGTGCAAGACACATGAAAGCCTGCATGGAGTTTGCCAAGACGGTGAGAAATAAGATTCTCTGGTCTGATGAGACCAAGATAGAACTTTTTGGCCTTAATTCTAAGCGATATGTGTGGAGAAAACCAGGCACTGCTCATCACCTGTCCAGGACCTCAGACTGGGCCGAAGGTTTACCTTCCAACAAGACTATGACCCTAAGCACAGAGCTAAAATAATGAAGGAGTGGCTTCACAACAACCCTCTGACTGTTCTTGAATGGCCCAGCCAGAGACCTGACTTAGACCCAATTGAGCATCTCTGGAGAGACCTAAAAATGGCTGTCCACCAACGTTTACCATCCAACCTGACAGAACTGGAGAGGATCTGCAAGGAGGAATGGCAGAGGATCCAGGTGTGAAAAACATCTTTCCCAAAAAGACTTATGGCTGTATTAGATCAAAAGGGTGCTTCTACTAAATACTGAGCAAAGGGTCTGAATACTTAGGACCATGTGATATTTCAGTTTTTCTTTTTTAATAAATCTGCAAAAATGTCAAAAATTCTGTGTTTTTCTGTCAATGTGGGGTGCTGTGTGTACATAAATGAGGAAAAAAATGAACTTAAATGATCTTAGCAAATGGCTGCAATATAACAAAGAGCGAAATATTTAAGGGGGTCTGAATACTTTCCGTACCCACTGTATATCAACAAAAATGATTCATGTAGTCACAACACAAATGATTAAAGTAAATGTTCAGCTTTAAGGCCCGGTTTCACAGACAGGGCTTAGCTCAGTTAGTTAATTAACTGAGTAACATGATTTTGAGCATTTTGTATATATTAATTTACACAAAATGAGTGATTCATTTTAAGGATGCAGTAGCATAGTTATTCAAATTTATAAATATTGCCTAAAAAAGTAGAAGTTAAAACAGAGAGGGATTTGAGAAAAATATTGAAAACACACAAGATTTAAAAAAAAAAATGTATCTATCAATCTAGATAGATATATGAATGACAGAGAAAAAAAAATCAATTTTATTTACTGATTGGAAATTACATTCAAAATCCACGTTCAGAAAACCGAGGGTATGATCCTTCTGTACTAAGCTTTAAAAACTGCATTAAAGCATATCCCAGCATTCATGAGACTTCATATTATACATGTATAGACATCCCACTTACACTTGTTAAATGTAAACACCAAGAGTTGAAGAGACAGAGAGAACGAGAGAGAGGATAAGACGACAGGAGCAAATGGGAGGTATGAGATTGTCCCTTAGAGAGAACATTAGTGTCAACCAGCTGTAATCGGTCAGATTACAGAAACTCACTCATGTTAACATACACATTCAGACACGTCATCCCCAAACCACATGTTCACTCGCAACCTTTAATGATTCAGTAGTCTGCAAGCATTACTTCAAGGCATGTGTGTGCGGTCTGAATATTTTTTGTAATGTTACATCAGGCGTAATCCATAAGATGAAGGAAAAGACAAACAAGTGAATTTATAAATAATACAGTCAGATACACACATGGTGCAGTCATATATCACTACACGTAAATCTCCCTGCCTCCTCCACAGTTAATGATTATAAATGAGAAGCTGAGGTGGTTTAATTACCGTCATGCTGACTAATTCATGAGATTAATAAAGATATCTGGATCTCACATCTCATTCATTTTTTATGAGCAAACAACTTGACTTTTCTGTTCCTTTCACAAGTCATATTTCAAAACAGGGAGCTAAAATAAAAAATATAGCAGCAGAGAACTATCTAGTCACATGACAAATGATGTTTGGCAAAATTAGGAGTGAACTAAAAAGCAAACAGACTCCCCATCATGCAAAATCTTCAGGGTCCTCAAGCAGGCTCTTGAAAAATTAAACACCATCAGTGTTTAATTCAGCATTTTGGTGGAATACCTGATGATACTCAGCTTCTGAATTCTTAATGCCTCTTTTAATTATGTTTGTAGTAAAATATTTATGTTTACACACTGACTGTTGAAATTTTTAGTGTTCTTTTATCAAATATTCCCTTAAGTGACTCCGAATCTCTCACAAGTAATGAGTAAAGATTCATACAGATATCAATATGACTCTGGCATTTTGTCTCATGAAGTTCTTTTATCATAAGCATGTGTGTGTGTCTGTGTGTGTGTGCGTGCATGTTTTTGTGATTTATGAGGACGCAAATTTGTATAATGACATGGGGATTACACTGGTATTACGACGTAAACATGAAATATGAGGACATTTCATGAGTCCTCGTATTTAAAATAGCTTTAAAAACATACTAAACAATGTTTTATTAAAAATGTAAAAATGCAGAATGTTTTCTGTGATGGGTAGGGGATAGAATGCACAGTTTGTACAGTATAAAAACCATTACGCCTATGGAATGTCCTCCTGTGAGAGTGTATGTGTCAGTACATTTTGGATGAAAATCTATAGCCATTTCAAGATGGACTAAATATATTTATGAAAGTGCACAGCATCATACCGCCGTGAATCTCATTCTGGAGCTCAATTCAGTCACTCATGAAGCAAAATGATTGGAAAACAACACAACAATATTGATTTTAAGAACACTATTCAGTCAATCCACCTCATCTGCTTTTAAACAAGAATATTTTATTATTGATTCATTATTGGCCTTAATTTTATTGAGATTTACTCCATCAACTAAAAGTTTGACAAGAATGAAAACAGATTCATGCAATGTGTAAAAAGTTTTTTTTTTTTTTTTCATCGCATGCATCTCTAGTTATATTATTTTTATTATTCCAAAGAATCTATTGCATGAAACCGAGCCCATAACAACTCAAAGAACTGGCAGCAGTTTGGCAGACAGTTTTATCTGAGATCATCAATGCTGATTTACATACCATATGTCCAGCCAATCAGTCATGAGTCAAAGCTGCTGGACACCACCCCGGCCCCCTAAAGCCACCAATAAAGGTGATTGTGCTGTTTATGATGTGACTGAAATATGGTCTTTAATAAGCCTGAGACAAAAGTCACTGCCATTCTCTGAATTATGGACCACTGCACTGAATCCCAGGTCATAAAATTGTCACCGGCTGCATTACAGAATCGGTCACAATTTATTTGTGCTATAAGCACAGAAACTTAAAAGTTCCCCCTGACATTTGCAAGCAGCATCATGGATGCAGCACTGCAAAAACAAGATCTGTGAAGAAAGACAGTGAAGTCTCTACTGAAGTACAAGATTGTATTGCTGTTTTTATGTGCATGTGCATGCATGAATACTTTTGGATACTTCATTCATATTTAAAAATATCAATATGTCATTGCAACGGAAAACAAAATATCAACTCACTTGGCATCTGAATCAAATGATATTGGATCTGACAAATTTTTGCAACTACTTTTACTAGGCTGAATATATAACTTTTTATAAAAAGAGAATAAATATTAATAGGGTCCCACTTTATATTAAGTGGCCTTAACTACTATGTACTTACATCAAAAAATAAGTACAATGTACTTATTGGGTTTATATTGAATTGCAAAACACTTTTTCTGCTTTTGAATTGGGATATGGGTAAGGTTAGAGAAAGCTTTGGTGGTATGGGTAGGTTTAGGGTAAAGTGTAAGGGATGGGTCAACAGTGTAATTATAAATGTAAATATAGCTGCGAGCAGCGATGGCGGGCCCAAGCCCGGTGGCACCGCCACCCCGGTGGCTTCAGGGCAACTGTGCACAGCGGGCAATAGGCACTTAAAACGGTTAAACATCAAAGGACTATGTCAAATTCACTCCACATTTACTGCACTACAAGGTGCCGTTATAGAGCCCCTCCTCCCCGCCCATTTTCAAAGGATTACATGTGCCAAGTTTTAACATTATTCTGATGAATTTTGAAGGAAATCAGGTAAAAATAAGAGGGTGATCTCAATGTATGCTGAAAGTGACACATTTTCTGCTTCCAGTTGGTGGCGCTATGACTTTGAATCACAATAGTCAAATCCATGTGATCAGCCTTGTACAACGAAGACTAAGCCAAAGTTTCATCAAAATCAATTAATGTATGCAGAAGTTATAACACTTTGTTTCCCTTTTCTTGCCATAAATTCGTTGCCTCGCCACGGCCAAACCGTTTGAGATATCCAAAATCCGTTTGCAATTAAACAACTTCAATGTGTTAGCAACAAGTTAAAAAAAGCTTGGTGTAAATTGGATAAACCCTGTAGGAGTAGTAGTATAAAATTCATAGCCTGTTTTTTCAAAAAATTAACATTCAAACCAAAATAGCTGACTTCCTGTTGGTCGGAGCTAATGAATGTAAAATAGAAAATTGTCCGGCTTGATGAGAATAATATGTGTACCGAGTTTGGTGACTGTAGGAAAAACTAACCCCCCCACTTTTGTCAAAAGGTGGCGCTACTGAGCCCCTCCACCACGCCCATTTCTATGGCTTTGTCCATGTCTACTGGTTGACAATATTGATGTGTGTGTCGAGTTTCATGCAATTTGAAGCATGTTAAGAGCCTCAAAAACACTCAAGAATATTATTACAGTTTGACCTGTTGCCATGGCAACAATATTTCAAATATCAAAAATCCTGTCATAGGTCTACATCTGCTGTGTATTGACATTACACTGATGAAGTTTGAAGCAAATCAGGTAAAAATAAGAGGGTGATCTCAAAGCATTTTAAAAGTGATACACTTCTTGCTGCCATTTGGTGGCGCTATAACTTTGACTCACAATAGTTACATCCATGTGATCAGACTACTACAACCAACACACTCCTGAAGTTTCATAAACATCAATCAATGTATGCAGAAGTTATAACACATTTCCTGTTTCCCTTTTCTCGCCATAAATTTGTTGCCTCGCCACGGCCAAACCGTTTGAGATATCCAAAATCCGTTTGCAATTAAACAACTTCAATGTGTTCGCAACAAGTTAAAAAGCTTGGTGTAAATTGGATAAACCCTGTAGGAGTAGTAGTATAAAATTCATAGCCTGTTTTTTCAAAAAATTAACATTCAAACCAAAATAGCTGACTTCCTGTTGGTCGGAGCTAATGAATGTAAATTAGAAAATTGTCCGGCTTGATGAGAATAATATGTGTACCGAGTTTGGTGACTGTAGGAAAAACTAACCCCCCCACTTTTGTCAAAAGGTGGCGCTACTGAGCCCCTCCACCACGCCCATTTCTATGGATTTGTCCATGTCTACTGGTTGACAATATTGATGTGTGTGGCGAGTTTCATGCAATTTGAAGAATGTTAAGAGCATAAAAAAAACTCAAGAATATTATTACAGTTTGACCTGTTGCCATGGCAACAATATTTCAAATATCAAAAATCCTGTCATAGGTCTACATCTGCTGTGTATTGACATTACACTGATGAAGTTTGAAGCAAATCAGGTAAAAATAAGAGGGTGATCTCAAAACATTTCAAAAAGTGATACACTTCCTGCTGCCAGTTGGTGGCGCTATAACTTTGACTCACAATAGTCACATCCATGTGATCAGACTCCTATAACGAACACACTCGTGAAGTTTCATAAAGATCAATATATGTATTAAGACGTTATAACACATTTCCTGTTTCCTTTTTCTCGCCATAAATTCGTTGCCTCGCCACGGCCAAACCGTTCGAGATATCAAAATCCCCTGGCAATTTTTAATCATCAGTGTCTTGACTTCATGCTGACCGAGTTTGGTGGCGATCGGATTAATCGTCTAGGAGGAGTATATCAAATTCCAGAGCATGCGTTTTTCAAACAACCCTTAATAGCTGACTTCCTGTTGGCGTGGCGATTAACTTAGAGCGCGAAAGTTGTTCGGCCCGATGAGGTCTATATGTGTACCGAGTTTCATACTAATACGTGCAAGCATGTTTAATATATGGACCAAATTTTCAGACTTTTTTCAAGGGGGCGCTGTCGAGCCCCCCTGCCACGCCCAGGTACCAGCCTCTCCGGCGTCCTAATGGCCGCGGATTCCAATGTGTGTGCCAATTTTCAAGAGTTTTTGAGCATGTTAAGGCCCCCAAAAAGCCCCGGAAGACGGAAAAAAAAATAATAAATATAGCTGCGAGCAGCGATGGCGGGCCCAAGCCCGGTGGCACCGCCACCCCGGTGGCTTCAGGGCAACTGTGCACAGCGGGCAATAGGCACTTAAAACGGTTAAACATCAAAGGACTATGTCAAATTCACTCCACATTTACTGCACTACAAGGTGCCGCTATAGAGCCCCTCCTCCCTGCCCATTTTCAAAGGATTACATGTGCCAAGTTTTAACATTATTCTGATGAATTTTGAAGCAAATCAGGTAAAAATAAGAGGGTGATCTCAATGTATGCTGAAAGTGACACATTTTCTGCTTCCAGTTGGTGGCGCTATGACTTTGAATCACAATAGTCAAATCCATGTGATCAGCCTTGTACAACGAAGACTAAGCCAAAGTTTCATCAAAATCAATTAATGTATGCAGAAGTTATAACACTTTGTTTCCCTTTTCTTGCCATAAATTCGCGTTGCCTCGCCACGGCCAAACCGTTTGAGATATCCAAAATCCGTTTGCAATTAAACAACTTCAATGTGTTCGCAACAAGTTAAAAAAAGCTTGGTGTAAATTGGATAAACCCTGTAGGAGTAGTAGTATAAAATTCATAGCCTGTTTTTTTCAAAAAATTAACATTCAAACCAAAATAGCTGACTTCCTGTTGGTCGGAGCTAATGAATGTAAATTAGAAAATTGTCCGGCTTTGATGAGAATAATATGTGTACCGAGTTTGGTGACTGTAGGAAAAACTAACCCCCCCACTTTTGTCAAAAGGTGGCGCTACTGAGCCCCTCCACCACGCCCATTTCTATGGCTTTGTCCATGTCTACTGGTTGACAATATTGATGTGTGTGTCGAGTTTCATGCAATTTGAAGCATGTTAAGAGCCTCAAAAACACTCAAGAATATTATTACAGTTTGACCTGTTGCCATGGCAACAATATTTCAAATATCAAAAATCCTGTCATAGGTCTACATCTGCTGTGTATTGACATTACACTGATGAAGTTTGAAGCAAATCAGGTAAAAATAAGAGGGTGATCTCAAAGCATTTTAAAAGTGATACACTTCTTGCTGCCATTTGGTGGCGCTATAACTTTGACTCACAATAGTTACATCCATGTGATCAGACTACTACAACCAACACACTCCTGAAGTTTCATAAACATCAATCAATGTATGCAGAAGTTATAACACATTTCCTGTTTCCCTTTTCTCGCCATAAATTTGTTGCCTCGCCACGGCCAAACCGTTTGAGATATCCAAAATCCGTTTGCAATTAAACAACTTCAATGTGTTCGCAACAAGTTAAAAAAAGCTTGGTGTAAATTGGATAAACCCTGTAGGAGTAGTAGTATAAAATTCATAGCCTGTTTTTTCAAAAAATTAACATTCAAACCAAAATAGCTGACTTCCTGTTGGTCGGAGCTAATGAATGTAAATTAGAAAATTGTCCGGCTTGATGAGAATAATATGTGTACCGAGTTTGGTGACTGTAGGAAAACTAACCCCCCCACTTTTGTCAAAAGGTGGCGCTACTGAGCCCCTCCACCACGCCCATTTCTATGGCTTTGTCCATGTCTACTGGTTGACAATATTGATGTGTGTGTCGAGTTTCATGCAATTTGAAGCATGTTAAGAGCCTCAAAAACACTCAAGAATATTATTACAGTTTGACCTGTTGCCATGGCAACAATATTTCAAATATCAAAAATCCTGTCATAGGTCTACATCTGCTGTGTATTGACATTACACTGATGAAGTTTGAAGCAAATCAGGTAAAAATAAGAGGGTGATCTCAAAGCATTTTAAAAGTGATACACTTCTTGCTGCCATTTGGTGGCGCTATAACTTTGAATCACAATAGTCAAATCCATGTGATCAGCCTTGTACAACGAAGACTAAGCCAAAGTTTCATCAAAATCAATTAATGTATGCAGAAGTTATAACACTTTGTTTCCCTTTTCTTGCCATAAATTCGTTGCCTCGCCACGGCCAAACCGTTTGAGATATCCAAAATCCGTTTGCAATTAAACAACTTCAATGTGTTCGCAACAAGTTAAAAAAAGCTTGGTGTAAATTGGATAAACCCTGTAGGAGTAGTAGTATAAAATTCATAGCCTGTTTTTTCAAAAAATTAACATTCAAACCAAAATAGCTGACTTCCTGTTGGTCGGAGCTAATGAATGTAAATTAGAAAATTGTCCGGCTTGATGAGAATAATATGTGTACCGAGTTTGGTGACTGTAGGAAAAACTAACCCCCCCCACTTTTGTCAAAAGGTGGCGCTACTGAGCCCCTCCACCACGCCCATTTCTATGGCTTTGTCCATGTCTACTGGTTGACAATATTGATGTGTGTGTCGAGTTTCATGCAATTTGAAGCATGTTAAGAGCCTCAAAAACACTCAAGAATATTATTACAGTTTGACCTGTTGCCATGGCAACAATATTTCAAATATCAAAAATCCTGTCATAGGTCTACATCTGCTGTGTATTGACATTACACTGATGAAGTTTGAAGCAAATCAGGTAAAAATAAGAGGGTGATCTCAAAGCATTTTAAAAGTGATACACTTCTTGCTGCCATTTGGTGGCGCTATAACTTTGACTCACAATAGTTACATCCATGTGATCAGACTACTACAACCAACACACTCCTGAAGTTTCATAAACATCAATCAATGTATGCAGAAGTTATAACACATTTCCTGTTTCCCTTTTCTCGCCATAAATTTGTTGCCTCGCCACGGCCAAACCGTTTGAGATATCCAAAATCCGTTTGCAATTAAACAACTTCAATGTGTTCGCAACAAGTTAAAAAAAGCTTGGTGTAAATTGGATAAACCCTGTAGGAGTAGTAGTATAAAATTCATAGCCTGTTTTTTCAAAAAATTAACATTCAAACCAAAATAGCTGACTTCCTGTTGGTCGGAGCTAATGAATGTAAATTAGAAAATTGTCCGGCTTGATGAGAATAATATGTGTACCGAGTTTGGTGACTGTAGGAAAAACTAACCCCCCCACTTTTGTCAAAAGGTGGCGCTACTGAGCCCCTCCACCACGCCCATTTCTATGGCTTTGTCCATGTCTACTGGTTGACAATATTGATGTGTGTGTCGAGTTTCATGCAATTTGAAGCATGTTAAGAGCCTCAAAAACACTCAAGAATATTATTACAGTTTGACCTGTTGCCATGGCAACAATATTTCAAATATCAAAAATCCTGTCATAGGTCTACATCTGCTGTGTATTGACATTACACTGATGAAGTTTGAAGCAAATCAGGTAAAAATAAGAGGGTGATCTCAAAACATTTCAAAAAGTGATACACTTCCTGCTGCCAGTTGGTGGCGCTATAACTTTGACTCACAATAGTCACATCCATGTGATCAGACTCCTATAACGAACACACTCGTGAAGTTTCATAAAGATCAATATATGTATTAAGACGTTATAACACATTTCCTGTTTCCTTTTTCTCGCCATAAATTCGTTGCCTCGCCACGGCCAAACCGTTCGAGATATCAAAAATCCCCTGGCAATTTTTAATCATCAGTGTCTTGACTTCATGCTGACCGAGTTTGGTGGCGATCGGATTAATCGTCTAGGAGGAGTATATCAAATTCCAGAGCATGCGTTTTCAAACAACCCTTAATAGCTGACTTCCTGTTGGCGTGGCGATTAACTTAGAGCGCGAAAGTTGTTCGGCCCGATGAGGTCTATATGTGTACCGAGTTTCATACTAATACGTGCAAGCATGTTTAATATATGGACCATATTTTCAGACTTTTTTCAAGGGGGCGCTGTCGAGCCCCCCTGCCACGCCCGGGTACCAGCCTCTCCGGCGTCCTAATGGCTGCGGATTCCAATGTGTGTGCCAATTTTCAAGAGTTTTTGAGCATGTTAAGGCCCCCAAAAAGCCCCGGAAGACGGAAAAAAATAAATAAATAAATAAATAAATAAATAAATAAATAAATAAATAAATAAATATAGCTGCGAGCAGCGATGGCGGGCCCAAGCCCGGTGGCACCGCCACCCCGGTGGCTTCAGGGCAACTGCGCACAGCGGGCAATAGGCACTTAAAACGGTTAAACATCAAAGGGCTATGTCAAATTCACTCCACATTTACTGCACTACAAGGTGCCGTTATAGAGCCCCTCCTCCCTGCCCATTTTCAAAGGATTACATGTGCCAAGTTTTAACATTATTCTGATGAATTTTGAAGCAAATCAGGTAAAAATAAGAGGGTGATCTCAATGTATGCTGAAAGTGACACATTTTCTGCTTCCAGTTGGTGGCGCTATGACTTTGAATCACAATAGTCAAATCCATGTGATCAGCCTTGTACAACGAAGACTAAGCCAAAGTTTCATCAAAATCAATTAATGTATGCAGAAGTTATAACACTTTGTTTCCCTTTTCTTGCCATAAATTCGTTGCCTCGCCACGGCCAAACCGTTTGAGATATCCAAAATCCGTTTGCAATTAAACAACTTCAATGTGTTAGCAACAAGTTAAAAAAAGCTTGGTGTAAATTGGATAAACCCTGTAGGAGTAGTAGTATAAAATTCATAGCCTGTTTTTTCAAAAAATTAACATTCAAACCAAAATAGCTGACTTCCTGTTGGTCGGAGCTAATGAATGTAAATTAGAAAATTGTCCGGCTTGATGAGAATAATATGTGTACCGAGTTTGGTGACTGTAGGAAAAACTAACCCCCCACTTTTGTCAAAAGGTGGCGCTACTGAGCCCCTCCACCACGCCCATTTCTATGGCTTTGTCCATGTCTACTGGTTGACAATATTGATGTGTGTGTCGAGTTTCATGCAATTTGAAGCATGTTAAGAGCCTCAAAAACACTCAAGAATATTATTACAGTTTGACCTGTTGCCATGGCAACAATATTTCAAATATCAAAAATCCTGTCATAGGTCTACATCTGCTGTGTATTGACATTACACTGATGAAGTTTGAAGCAAATCAGGTAAAAATAAGAGGGTGATCTCAAAGCATTTTAAAAGTGATACACTTCTTGCTGCCATTTGGTGGCGCTATAACTTTGAATCACAATAGTTACATCCATGTGATCAGACTACTACAACCAACACACTCCTGAAGTTTCATAAACATCAATCAATGTATGCAGAAGTTATAACACATTTCCTGTTTCCCTTTTCTCGCCATAAATTCGTTGCCTCGCCACGGCCAAACCGTTTGAGATATCCAAAATCCGTTTGCAATTAAACAACTTCAATGTGTTCGCAACAAGTTAAAAAAAGCTTGGTGTAAATTGGATAAACCCTGTAGGAGTAGTAGTATAAAATTCATAGCCTGTTTTTTCAAAAAATTAACATTCAAACCAAAATAGCTGACTTCCTGTTGGTCGGAGCTAATGAATGTAAATTAGAAAATTGTCCGGCTTGATGAGAACAATATGTGTACCGAGTTTGGTGACTGTAGGAAAAAACTAACCCCCCCACTTTTGTCAAAAGGTGGCGCTACTGAGCCCCTCCACCACGCCCATTTCTATGGCTTTGTCCATGTCTACTGGTTGACAATATTGATGTGTGTGTCGAGTTTCATGCAATTTGAAGCATGTTAAGAGCCTCAAAAACACTCAAGAATATTATTACAGTTTGACCTGTTGCCATGGCAACAATATTTCAAATATCAAAAATCCTGTCATAGGTCTACATCTGCTGTGTATTGACATTACACTGATGAAGTTTGAAGCAAATCAGGTAAAAATAAGAGGGTGATCTCAAAACATTTCAAAAAGTGATACACTTCCTGCTGCCAGTTGGTGGCGCTATAACTTTGACTCACAATAGTCACATCCATGTGATCAGACTCCTATAACGAACACACTCGTGAAGTTTCATAAAGATCAATATATGTATTAAGACGTTATAACACATTTCCTGTTTCCTTTTTTCTCGCCATAAATTCGTTGCCTCGCCACGGCCAAACCGTTCGAGATATCAAAAATCCCCTGGCAATTTTTAATCATCAGTGTCTTGACTTCATGCTGACCGAGTTCGGTGGCGATCGGATTAATCGTCTAGGAGGAGTATATCAAATTCCAGAGCATGCGTTTTTCAAACAACCCTTAATAGCTGACTTCCTGTTGGCGTGGCGATTAACTTAGAGCGCGAAAGTTGTTCGGCCCGATGAGGTCTATATGTGTACCGAGTTTCATACTAATACGTGCAAGCATGTTTAATATATGGACCAAATTTTCAGACTTTTTTCAAGGGGGCGCTGTCGAGCCCCCCTGCCACGCCCGGGTACCAGCCTCTCCGGCGTCCTAATGGCCGCGGATTCCAATGTGTGTGCCAATTTTCAAGAGTTTTTGAGCATGTTAAGGCCCCCAAAAAGCCCCGGAAGACGGAAAAAAAATAAAAAAAAATAAATAAAAAAAAATAATAATAATCCTTAGAAGAACAAGAGGGCCCTGCGCGAATTTTCGCTTGGGCCCTAATAATCCTTAGAAGAACAAGAGGGCCCTGCGCGAATTTTCGCTTGGGCCCTAATTACAGAAATTAATTACAGATGTAATTACATGCAGGTGTTTTTCAAATATAAGTACAATGTAAAAACATGTATGTACACAATAAGTGCATTGTATCAAATGATTCATTTAAATGCAAGTACATAGTAGTTAAGGCCACTTAATATAAAGTGGGACCATTAATAGTTTTAATTTAAAAGGTTTAATGGTTTAATTGTAGGTATAATGGAATATTTCATAATATACCTACTGTTTTCGTGTATTATTGATCAAATAAATAAAACATGAGTATGAAAGAGACTTTTTTCAAAAATATAAAAACTATATATATATAAGCAAATAAGCAATGCTTTAAAGAAAGTGACGCGTAAGGCGTCCCATGCTCTGCATTTCACCATCCAAGGGCACACACACACTATGAACACATACCCGTGGCCTTTTTTGGTGTGGTGCCCGGGGAGCGACTGGGGGTTAGGTGTCTTGCTCAAGGGCACCACAGTTGTGGGTTATGAGAGTGGGAGATTTCCTGCTAGTACTGAGACTCAAACCCGCGACCTTCGGGTTACTAGTCCAACTCTAAACATTAGGCCACAAAGAAGGTTATTTATTGTAGTTCTAGACTAAATGTGAGCATGCATTTATCTCACTTGTACAAAAACATATTCGGTACTAGCATTATTCAAAATAAATAACTCATATTACGCAAACCTGCAATAATTAAATATGTTATAATATAAATGTATTTTATGTATTTAAATGTTGTTGTAACCATCAACATTATGTGGATTTTGACGCATTCATAACCTTTAAATAAAAAAAATGCTATGGTAAATTTTAACCCAAAGCCACATTGACTGCTTTCTATATAAATTTTCTCAGCAGAAAACAAATCAGCTCAGCATTGTTTTCTGTTTTCACCAACTTGAAATGTAGCATTTAAATATATCGCTTCTGTTGATGCTGTGGTGCTGTATAATAATGTCATGTTGAGGGCTAATTATTTTGTTTGTTTTACAAGAGCTTTTGTGCTGCCCAGGGCCACCATACTAAAGGTTATATACAAATATATAAATAAAGTCAATTATGCACACACAATTACGGCTCTAAACCCAACACACATATGCACAAGTGCCCATTGGGAAACACAATAGCAACCTTCACTCCACCGAGAGGGAGAGTAACAACACAATCATGCTATTTCATTTTACACACATTTTACACACAGCCAAGAATCCACCTAAATGCATCTGTTCTAGATGAAAATTCAGCAGGGTTTTCTGATTTCCCCTCTCTTATTCCCTCTCTCCTGCTCTCTTTCTCTGTTTGGGGACTTGAATCCCTTCTTGTGCTGATTACACACAAAGCTCTTTAAAAGCTTATTTCAGCTGCCTGCAAATTTCTGCAGATTGATTTGACTCTGTATTATGTTAAAATGGGAAAAGAATCCATCGTGAGACTTCTCCAAAGACTTCTCAAAAGCCCTCTCTCCATCAGGTTAACAATGTATTTGCTTTGTCGAGGGGTCACTGGAGCACTTGTGTGACCGGAATAGACCGGGGATAATCTGGATTTTCAAACGCATCATTATTAAGTCCTGATGCTCCATAACTGAGAAAGTCATTACACTCGGGTCAACTGGACTTCATTAAAGCAGTTAACATACTAGCAGTATATTTGACAAAACTGACATCATTAGTAATCATTGGGAATTTGTATGTAAAGTGTGGTTCTAGCACATACATTTAACGTGTATATACTGTGCGCTTACACAGATGCTTAAAATACACATTGACAAAATCTAAAGCATAAGCATTTTATAAATTATCTTTAGAGAAGTGTTTACAAATATTGAACTCATGGTTTCATGGAATTAATATAGTAGGTTGATTTTATTATATTGATAAATGAGATTAATTGTTCAATGTCATCATATTTACCACATTTACAATTTGACATTATAACGGTTTAATTTTTGTGCCAAATTCAACTTAACAAATGTTAATATGAATTGAAATTCTGCCATCAATTTAAAAAGAAAAAAAAAAAAACTTTCCGTGGGACAGCTTAAAATATACATATGTTATAAAATGATCATAAACATATTTGTTAATCCATAAAATATGTACTGTAATAGTATATTGTAAATACATTATTTAAGTGGTAAGGTTTAGGGTATGCAAGATGGGACTCAACAATATCCATATAATAGTAAAATATAAGAATTCAAATATATTTATATTGTAAACAAAAACTTCATAAATATTTTTAAAGTTGTGCATATGCACGGTAAATACATTTAAATTTATATATGCTGTCAATACCTCAATATTAGACGCTTCCAACTGAGTCTCATTGTTAATGCGCAAGTATTAGCCTAATACTTAACATTTTTTTGGATAGATTATGAAACATACAATATGGACCTATGTTACAAATATTAACGAGATCAGGCTTAATATCAATAAAGCATTAACAGAACAGAGCTTGTGAATAAGGCAGAATGTATAATAAATTACATAAAAAATGTAGAATTGCACTGAAAAGAATGAAAATATGATGCAGTACTAATTGCATGTTAAGCTGGTTATATCGCATTGTGAAAAAGACGCTGAGATTTTTCCACATTTTAATGAATTTGCCCCCCAGACTGTGCATTAACCCCTCACCTGAGTTTTTCGGTGTGCTTGGTAACCGCGGCGGCCTGCAGCAGTAGGACCCGGAGGCAAATTAATCTCTGTGAAAGAAAAATGGTCCAGTCTAAATCAATCATTTTAAAAATAGGATATACCCCCAACCCCTCTCTCTCTCTCCTATAATCGCATAGGTCAGTGCTTAGTCACTTATTTCATGCCCCACTGAAGCGTAGACAACAAGAGTGTGTGTCTGAGGGTGTGTTTGTATGTGTGCGATAGAGAAAGTGGGAGAGACAGCCTTATAAATTTTTCAGGACCAGTCTATTATTAGTGTGAAACAGCAGCAAAGAACAAGCAGTCTAATCAGTGAGTAGTGTAGGACACTGTTTTGTGAGCCCTGGATACAGGCTAATGTGGGCTATGTGGTGCAATGGATGCTGGGAAATACACTGTCGAATATAGGCCAGGTACTGGATCTTTATTAGCACATAGTGTCAACATCATCTGTAACACCTTCCCCCTTTACAAAAGAACCAAGTAATGCAGGTGTAAAACAGAGATGACACCTTTCATTGTCGACATTAATGAATTTGTAGCATACTTCGTCTCTATTTGCATCCTCCTCCATCCATTTACCCTTTCCCCAACTCTCAGGGCATGATTTATACCTCTTTTACTCTGACAGCATGGTCTTCAGTTCTCAGTTTCATGAGTTGGTCTTGATTTTCTTCCTCTCAGAAGGATCTCACTGCAGGTATTCAATCAGAGAGAGGGAGAGACCCACAACCTGATCCAGTGGTATGTACACAGAGTAGCATATTCCAAACAACAGCATTACGAAATATACACACACACACACAATTCACACACAGGGAAATGTCAGCCAATTCATATTCATGTTTACCAATTCATATACATTCAAATATTCGCTTGGTAACCTCTTCTGAGAAAAATTGTTCTATCCAATTTTCTAACCTCATTGTCATGATAATGTAACGGTGTAAAAAAAATAATTAAAAAAAGAATAATTTAAACAGCTTTAGAGCTCAATCTTTTTTATATAAAGAAAAGAAAAAAACAAAAAACAAGGGACAAATGTCAAAATATTTTTGTTATAATCTTAAGACAAATGCAAACATAGGCATAAATGCTCCACCTATATGCTCCACCTACTTTAAAAAACAAAAAACAAAACAAAAAACATGTGTATTTACAATTCACTGCAGTTTCCAGCTGAAAATGAACTCTTGTGGCAGTAAACCACCAGTAATTTTTCAATTTGTAACAATTTTTATTCCTTTTCATACAAATTATGATTACATGGGCAAAATCGATTTAAAAACACTTATTTTTGCACATCCACAATACTATGTTAAAGGGTTAGTTCACCCAAAAATTAAAATTCTGTCATTTATTGTCATCTCACCCTCAATTACGTTCTACACCTGTAAGACCTTCGTTAATCTTCGGAACACAAATTAAGATATTTTAGTTGAAATCCGATGGCTCCGTGAGGCCTCCGTAGGGAGACACTTCCTTTCTCAAGATCCATAAAGGTACTAAAAACATATTTAAATCAGTTCATGTGAGTACAGTGGTTCAATATTAATGTTATAAAGCGACGAGAATATTTTTGGTACGCCAAAAAACTAAAAAAAATTAACGATGGCCGATTTCAAAACTCAAAGCACAAATGAATCAGTGAATTGAATCATGATTCAGATCACGTGTCAAACTGCCAATGGCTGAAATTACGTGACCTTGGCGCTTCGAACAGCAGATTCGATACACTGATTCATTTGTGCTCCGAATCTTCCTGAAGCAGTGTTTTGAAATCGGCCATCACTAAATAAGTTGTTATTTAGTTTTTTTTGCCGCTCCAAAAATATTCTTGTTGCTTTATAATATTAATATTGAACCACTGTACTCACATGACCCGATTTAAATATGTTTTTAGTACCTTTATGGATCTTGAGAGAGGAAGTGTCATTGCTCCCTATGGAGGCCTGAGGGTAAGTAATAAATGACAGAATTTTCATTTTTGGGTGAACTACCCCTTTAAGACCGCAAAGCACTTTTACCATAGTTCATAATTTGTAAACGAATAAATTTTCACGTTTGCAAATTTAATTACATAATCTCCATATGTATGGCTTTCTGAAAAAGTAAACTTGCTCAGCTCACCTTGTACAGCATTGCACTTGCAATGCAGAGAGCTCAGATACAAGTTCTATGAAACACGAATCATAATAAAAAAGCTCACTTATTTCATGCCCCACTGAAGCGTAGACAACAAGAGTGTGTGTCTGAGGGTGTGTCATAATAAAAAATCATAATCATAATAAATCATAATAAAAATCATAATAAAAAAGCTCAAAGACTTGTAAAAGCGAGCTATAATGGCATGATTGTTTCAGCAAATTAAAGGTTTAATGTAGGTGGTACATTATTTTCAAACGTTTCAAAACCAATATTATGAAACATTGCAAGATCCACGTTGATCTGTTCCAGAGAACCTGAATGCACATTTAATGCCATTTACCAGACATTTCACTGTGAAAAAGATCACGTGGATTGCGTGGATTCCTATAGAAATTAATGAACAATTCGCTGAACAACAGCAAATGTGGCCACACTTTAAGACAAGAATTCAGTTCAAATGTTTCAATACAAGCTCTCAGAAGTAATGTATATTGTACCCTGCATTTATATTCAGTGCTCTTGACACCTAAGACAGTCCGGCAATCTTAAAAAAAAAGAAAAAAACCTACACCCCAGAGAGCAGAAATAATCCTCACGTTATTCTAACTTCAAATTATCCCGGGCGCCTTGGTTTTAAAAGCACAAAGGAGCTTGTGCCTCTAATAAAAATCCCAATCTAAACCGGTCATCCAGAACCTAGCTCAGCCCAGGGACAAGTTATCTCCTGTAATGCACTTGTTTCAGGCAGCTCAGCAATAAAAGATTTCCTCCAGCCTCCCTGAATGTTTTTCTTCATTCTCCAAATCAGCCATCACACATTCACGGCAGGTGAATTTCTTTACCATATGTTTATATGCAGAGGACGTTATAGCTGAGATCAACAGAAGTCAACTGCATATATTTTAGTGCTGACATGACAGGAGTGTCTATATGCCTAAGGAAGTGAAAGAGCGAGAGCGGAAGAGCTCAGAGGTTAATGAGGACGGACAGGTTTGGCATTTGAGCGGAGGAAGAGGAGGATACTCATCATCTTCGCGCTCCTGTCGCCATGGAAACCTGACCTTGTAGCCTCTGATTCTCTCTGCTCTTTCTGGAGGGTGTTTCATGTACAAGTCAGTTCATACGCAGAGGGCTAAAGGGATGGAGAAACAGAGTGGCATCTTCACACTTCATCTACTGCTCACTTGTTTCAAACATGATGCGAAAAGGGGCAAAAAAAGTGCCAAAGCTATTTGAGAGCACCAGCGCGCACACACACACACAATCACACTCTAACCATCTTCAAACAGCCATGTGTGTGTAAGATTAAATCAGGACGCCTTGTGTCCACTCATGAGTTTTCAATCCTCCTCATCTCAGGAAAAAAAAAAACCCATTTCCCATCGCCCTCCCTGGAGATCCCAGTATGCAGTCACCCGGTCTTGCTCCCCAGAGGAAGTGCACAAGAGTTTTCAGAATGATTTCGGGGGTGGAAGTGTGATAGCTGAACTCAGAGCAGACAGCATGTGGGAGTTTGGTTCATGGAGAGAGTTTGACTAGTTGTAATGCGAATATCTCGCCTGGCCAGACCGTGTTTCCTGTCTCCTCATCCGGAGCTTATAAACGAGACGGCACAGCTATCTGCACAATCAGACAGTGGGCAGAGAGAGAACACATCTCTCAATAACACACACACAGGGGCTGATAGGTCAGGGAACATATCTTGTTAACCGGTTTAGTATCAGTTGTGCTTGTTATTTTCTGGGTTTTTTGGGCGGTCAAGGCATATGCAGATCACTGAAAGCACAAATCCTTGCCAGCTAAACACATTTGGTTGTGGAAACCAAGCAAAATTATTTGACCATATCTGCTATGAACTACACGGGCTACTCGTCTCATCTAGAATTCAGTTTAAAATAATTCTGTTGACCTACAAAGCTCTCCAGAATCTTGCAGTGCAGTATCTCACTGAGCTTATTCAAGCGTACACTGAGGTCTTCTCCCCGTCCAAAATTGCAGGCTCCAAAACCATGGATGTCACTGGCATAAAATATCTCCTTAATATTTCATTCTTCTATTAAAAGCATAAATAAAAACTTAACTTTTACTTCCTTGATTTGTTTTGTTATTGCTTATGTATTATTTGTACAATCGGAATGGTAAGTTTGTTAAATATTGTTAATCGAATAATTTATGGAATATTTATTATTATTGTTAATATTGTTATATTATATAATAATAATGTGTATTTTTTATTTTTATTTTGTATTTTTTATTATTATTAAATAAGTTTTCATGAAATTAAATACTACATTATTTTGTAAAAATTGTAACAAATATTCTATTACTATTTTATAATTTGTAAATTGGTGTTTTAGAAAAGGGTAAAATAAATTAGTAATCTGAACGAACTTCCCAATGCTCCATATGATGATTACTGTTATTGAATAAGTTTGTTAATTCAATAATATTTTACTAATATTAATAAAAATAACAACAACTACTACTATTATGATCATCATTATTATTATTAAATAAATTAGTTAATAAAAATAATGATTTAAATACAAAGTTCTGTCATGAAACTCTCGATGGCGCAGGCTAATAGTTCTTTTAACTCAATCTGCTAATAATCACATCATTATCAACAAGGCACAGATGATTGGTTCTTGCTGTATCAGTAGCCAGTAAACTTGCTGCTCAACCTTCAAAATACTTTGGTAGCATTGCCTTAGCAGTGCAGCGTGCTTCAGAAACCCTCCACCTTCCCCAGCTCCACCTGTATAGATCTGCTACAAGTTTTTCATGTACGCTATATTGTACAGCAGCAGTATCTCTTACTTGCTAACAACAGCGTGTCGTGTATGTATTGGCAGTAGCAAGTCCCGTACTTGCTCTGCAGCAACAGCAATAACCTACAGCAGCAGCAGCGTAGCAGATCTATTCCGCCAAGTCCAAACATACAACACTCAGAGAGTTGTCATGACAGAAATAATAGTAATATGAATAAGGCGCCATTCACAGAGAACGTATTTTTCTATTCCAATGCGCTACTTTTCCATTGTTTTTCTATTTAAACGTGCTAGAAGGACGTGCATGACCGTTACTCCGGCAACTCACGTCTTTTGCAGCGCTTCGCTCATAAACGCAGGGTTTTTTAAGATGGCGTGTCAAGTTAAAAGAACTTCAACTTTTACATGCAGCACCACTCATCTATGTCAGTTCCAAAACAGTGGACCAATCAGAAGAACTCGGAGGCGGGGCAAGCCTTACGAGCTTCTGTTTACAGCAGCAAGTTGGCATGGCAAATGTTTTATTTGTTCATTATTGCCGTTATTCCATCACATCTCAAAAGCACGTCTCGAGACCCTCTGCGCTCCGCTTTTTTAAAAAACATTTAAAATGCGTTTTTACACGCAGACACGTTCTTTGTGAACGAGCCCTATATCAATTTCTTCTTATTGTTATTATTTAAATTAGTACTTTTATTTAACTAATTTAAGAAAAATAAATTGATAGTATTATTATTATTGAATTCAATAACAACAACAACAACATAATAGCTAAGAAGGAGAAATAAATAATGTATAATTAATGAATGTTAAAAATTGTGTATATTATTAAACTATTATATTAATTAGAGAGAAACAGAGGGGGAGGGAGAGAGAGAGAGCACTGCTGTTGTTATGATACAAGCTCCATGACCTTCTTACAAGACTCAGTACATTTATCTACACACACTCACACACAAGAGTACACAAACAGCAAGGTCAGTCAACACCATTACAGATATTTCTTCATTAGGGGCAGCATTGAGGCCTCATTGTGTCACAGCATGCTGAGAAACTCTACACACTCAGGACACACTTGACAGACAATTACACAAACAGTGTTAAATAACATTTAAAAGATCATGCAAGTTCAATCTGTGTTTTCTACTTTGTCACAACAATATTCAGAGACTACAGAAGCTCTAAAGGCTCACATACCTGGGTTGAAATTTGAATCTAAGAGGTTTGAATTACCAAAAGACGATTAACTTTTATATAATGTAGTGATTTTAATCCAGAGCTTTGGGCTTCATTTATTGGACTCGGATCCACTGGGGTGGACAATCAGAGTTCTCATCAGAGAGGAGATGAATGAGAGGATCCTGCTAGGACTCTTAATGAATCAAGGAGAATGATCCGTCTAGACGAGTCTGTGGAGGATTTGAGTGTGTGTGAAGGTTTGCGATGTGTGAACGTTCGTTGACAACAGTATTTGTTGTTGTTTGTTGTGGTTCAGTGTTCAGAGCAGTCAAACTAATCAATGACAGTAAAACATCCAGGACCAAGCAGGCATAAATGAGCTTTCCAGTGTGCTGTTTTTAACATCTTATTAAGCTCTTTACAGGGTTCCTGACTTTCAACTGATTGATTGTTTTTTTTTTTTTTTTTTTTTTTTTGCTCTCTCCTTCGTTCTTTCTACTGATTGAGCTCCTATAAAACCCACATAAATTGTAAAAGAAATTTACATTTTCAAACACCATTTGCATTTCATCACTTTTTACCTTCATAACACTGTTGAGGAATAAATAAACATATGAATGCTAATTATTTTGTTAATTTATTTTCATTTCTTCAATACCTCAGTTTATTTTTATTTATTTATTTAGCGTGAGGTCATAATCAAATGCTTTTCTTTCATATGAAGCATTGGGAATTTTGTTCAGATTCAAATAAATGAACCAATTGTAAAAACTATTCATATTTGTTACAATTTTATACATTAACAATATTTCATTGCATGAAATATTAAACATAAAATAACAGTTTTTATTATTCATGTTGTTTCCTACAGTATATTTCTATTTTTATTTGTGGTATTTAGTGTAACTTTATCTGACAAAAGCTCAGACAAATACTTCTCTTATGAGTTTAAAACTGGCCTGAGCTAGATATTAATTATAATCCCTTGAAAACTAGATATGTTCTTTTTTTTTTCTTACAGAGACTTTTCAGGTGCCCAAACAAGTCAGTAAAGGCCCATTTACACAAAGTAAGAAACATAACAATATTAGCGTCTACCCCAACATTTATAATAAGCACAAGCTGCAGTTTTGTCGTCTGTCACTTTAAATGCTCAAGCTCTTAAAGTAGGATGCATTCTGATTGGCTGTCAATGTTTTGCTCTTTCATCAGCTGGAAAAAAATCGTTGTGAATGTGATTGAAACGATACTGTTTCTTTGTGCCATTTTCATTATAGTTGTGATGTGAACTTTTAAAACTATATTTTTATCATTAGTTATTATCTATGGTGTGAACGGGCCTGTATGGGAAGTCCCATACAGATATTAATAGAGGTGGGACAAAGTCATTGTTATGCAAGTCACAAGTAAGTCTCAAGTCTTTGCCCTCGAGTTTCGAGTCAAGTCGAGTCAAAGATGAGGCAAGTCCCGAGTCGAGTCAAAAGTCAAAGCCAACAAGTCTCAAGTCGAGTCAAAAGTCCTACCATTTTAGTTTCGAGTCATTTCAAGTCAGCTTACCACAGAAATAAAATTTATACAAATCATGTATGTCTGTAAGATTTGTTTTTATTTAAACCTCTTTTTATACAATGACATTAATACAAATACAGTAAAAAAACTGAAAATTTTTATTTTCACAAAAAATAGGGGTGCTAGGGGGGCCATGGCAAGTTGGCATGAAAAGTACAGCAAAACAAAATAATTTAATGAATTAAATAACTAAAGTAAACCAAATTTAACCAAAAATAAGCTAAACAATATTCCCATTAGTTAATATTATTATTCAAACGAAGTAAAACGATTGAGCCTATTTTGCCAACGTTTTGAACTGGGTGGGGGCGAGGCCAACTTCACGCAGTGATTGACAGGGCGGGATGGGCACATGATCAGCTCAGAATGCATTTTCAAATTGCACATTGAATTTTGCTACATTCATTGCGGGACACTTAATGGAAATGCAATCGCAAGTGTCTTACCTGTGACTGTGAGTGTAAATGCAATTAAGAAAAAAATAACATTTAAATTACAATTTTGCTAAATTTTTTGCTTAATGTTAATAATTTCTGTAATACATTTTAATTTTAATTTTGCAACTTATAAAGCGTTAAAATTATTATTCAATTTACATATTTAAACTAGTGTATGAAATGGCAAATGTAAATTATATAATTGAATTTTCATTTTCATTTTGCACCACACATTGCACAAATGTATGGGAAAAATTCAAATTTAAATACAGAAATGCATTGCCATTTTGCATATTACATTTCAAATTGAATATTGCTACACATAAGCTTCCATACAGTTCAGCTTAGTTGTGATTAACCAAAATTACATAAACGACCTCAATGAGGCAGCACACCAGCAACTCTGAAACTGAATAATTGAAAGAGTAAAACTGGAAGGAAGGCCTGTTTTTGTCAAATTGCAACTCGTTTTTTGTCGACTACCTCACAATTTTTATAGCTGTGATGAGCAGGGCGGGCGAGAGCCGTGAGGGAACGGCACGAGGCCGGTGATGCGAGTGATCAACCTGATCTCACGGCAATTCGTACGTATTTTACGAGGTGGCTAAATCGTATGAATTCATACGAACTCACTCGTACTAATTCATACGTTTTTTGCTAAATCGTATGTATTTTACGAGTTGACAAATTCGTATGAATTCATAAACCTAACCGTCACTGGGGTTTAGACAAATCGTAAGAATTCGCACGAGTGATGTCGTATGAATTTATACGAAATAGCCACCTCGTAGAATAAGTACGAATTGGTCGTGAGATAGCGTTGGAGTGATAATGAGCATCACCTGCGAGGCGCGCCGGCCTCGAGTCTCTCACAGAGGAGCGACGTCAGTGAAGGACGAGAGAGGACCAGGCCTGGACTTTATTTTATGTTTTATTATGTTTGTGTGGCCGGCAGACGTCCGCGAGGGTCTGCCAGCATTACTTTCGTTGTTTATTTTGGTATTAAACTTTTGTTGAATGTTCGCCGGTTCCCGCCTCCTTCTTCCCACATTTACGAACTACGTTACAATAGCCAAACGAAACTATCTTTGGTATCATTTTGCCAACTGGCGCGTTGTTGCTTGTTGCACTTCAGTGGTTGTCTTGCAATGTACCTGCTTAGATGTTGTCGAATCAAACCAACCTAGGACTACAGTGATTGGATGTCGTGCAGGCAGCGCGCGTGCTCTCTGCATGCATACAGGTGGTGCACATTTTTTTTTTTACAGGTCTTCATGGGAAGTAGCAAGTCTTCTCGAGTCAAAAGGCGCAAGTCCAAGTGAAGTCACGAGTCATTGATGTTAAAGTCCAAGTCGAGTTGCAAGTCTTTGTACATTTTGTCGAGTCGAGTCTGAAGTCATCAAATTCATGACACCTCTGGATATTAAACCTGCCATACTGACCCGACCTGGCAGAAACGGACTGGAATGCATTTGGCCTTCCTCCATCTGCTCTGATCTCCACACACACATACTCAGGACAATGATGCAAGACCATTTCCATTGATTGAAATTAATTTATTCGTGCCAGCACACTGGTTTTGGCATCTATTAATTTCCCTTTATTAAATTTCACACCTTCACCCTTGAAGTTAATTAAAAGAGTGAGAGAAGAGGGTGCTGTATCACCCAGTCTGCTGTCCTTTCTCTCCCACCCTTCTTCATTCTCTTCACCTCTCTCTTTGTTTAAGCAATCTCCTAATCGTATTTAAAACAGTCCCATGCACACAGAGAGCAGCTATCCTCTATAACAACTCTATGGACAGCACAATTTGCCTGTCAGTTTAACCTGATAGACTCATTTCCATAAACTCTAATCTCATGTCTTTTTCTTCTCCACTCCCGAGATTGCAGTTTCGGACTACTATTGTAAAGTGATGTTTGTTCCACACCTGAGACAAGCTGAGAGTGGCCGAAAGAAAGTGGATTGTTGTGGTTATCTGCAGGCAAGGACCCAGGTATTATACTGAAAGATCTCTGACATCCAGGCTGACTTTTCTGTGTCATCTGTCACTGAATGAGATGGAGCTCTGATCCACAGAGTTTAAAAAGGTCTCTTGTGACAGATGACGGTCAGTTCTTCATTGATAAGAAGCTGCATTACACACATTTTATAGAAATGGCTTCCTGTGTGCAAGGGCAAAAATTCACAAAAACACTACAGGGTCATTCCAACTAGAGTATAGAGTATATATCCGTATATCAATAAATAACGGAAAAAGACCTTCTTTACAGACAATTTATTTAGAATTGAACATTGAACAAAAGTAAAGTCAATGGTGAAATTTTACTGTAATTTAAGTATCAATTAAGTGTGCAGAAAGTTTAATGCTGATGTGTGTTTTAATATTGAGCAATACAGATTTGTTTTGTGTGACAAAAAAAAAATCAATCTTGTATAAATTTACCATGTCAACTATAGAAAAAAAATTATGGGAAAAAAATTAAGATATTGCCAGTTTTGCCATGTTCTCAGCTAATTTAAGACATAGTACTGTATGACAGGTGTTTCTTCTTGCATTCCTTTCTATAATTGGAATATTTCAAACAAAACATACTATTCTTAAATAACAAAAGCCATCATTCAGAGCATATTTCTAAAAATCAGATTTACCCTTTATAGAAATACTTGAAATAGCTTGAAAAGGTACAGCATAAAAGGAATGACCCAGTACTGCTAAACACTGTTGTATGTGGAGACTAACAGGAAATCTGATCTCCTGATTGGACAGAACAGCATCAGAAGACGTCAATGATTTTCATTTGTGAGTGCCTCATGACACATCTGCAGAACCAATGAAGGGAAGAATAGAGACTGAGCAGGGAGACCATGAAACCCTTCTTCTCTTGCCCATCTGCTTCCACTCGGGGTAATGGAGTGTTATAGGGCAGTGGTGGCCATTAATTCTGCATGGACAATTTAACATTCCGAACCTAAGCAGGCGGTCTAAGCAGAATGGAGAATTTGTGAAGGATTCAACCCTGTAAAAGATATGTATGATGAAAGATATGTCTCATCTCAACTTTATTTATACATTCTGATTTATAGTGGATGTTTGGGTCAGAGAATAATTTTACAAAGTCCTAGAGAAGTCTTGTGTGATTGACCAAACAGCTGTGGCCAAAATGTTTCACTGTTGCCAATACAGTGCATATGAGTTGAAAGGGGAATGCCAGTGATTTCAGACAGAGTAAATCAAAAACAACAACAAAATCATTAAATGCCATTTTCTGATGAAATCCAAGAGGTTTTTTTTATCCCTTTCAGACGTAAACACGGAAGCGCTGCACTGTGCCTACTATGTCAACGGCGTAGGATAATGGCAGGGGAGTAGAGTTGTCAAAATAACCGACTTCGGTACCACGTCGATACTGAAATTTTAAAAATGTGTCGCTTTGAGCGCTGTTGAGCAGATTCACCTCTGATTGGGCATTGTGTTGACGCACTCATTGGATATGACTGTGATTGGCATCAATGACGTTGTTGTTACTGTATAAAAGGTATAGATCACAACTATACGTTGTCAGTACCAATTGGTACGAAGTTGGTACTTTTGACAACTCTACAGGGAAGAGATGAAATTGTTGAATAAAGTCATTATTTTTGTTTTGTTTTTGCACACAAACGTATTCTCATCACTTCATAACATTAAGGTTGAACCACTGTAGTTACATCGACTATTTTAACTACTTTTCTGGACTTTGATTGATGTTTCTTTACAATACATTGTTCTAGTGGTTTTTGGATATTTTAATCCAAAAATCTTACATATTGTGCCTTTAAATGCACAAATAAAATATAACACTCATAGTAATGGTCTGCTGCAGAAATGCAGTATTTTCGAGCTGAAACTGCAGTTGGCATCATGGCGCAATCGTGTTCAACACCGTCCACTTGGAAATCACCTGTTAAAAGGAGACACGGACTATTTCCGCCTACTGTGTGAATTGATCTAAACGGCGTCTTTTCTGCTTAAAATATTACGTGAAAAATGTATGCTAACCTCCGATGGGGACACAAAAGTGAACTTAACTTAAGTTAACAAACTAATTAACAAAAAAGTGAATAAGCAGAACTGCCAGCAGAACTGGCAAATTTGGCAAAAATTGTTTGTGTCCAATTTTAATACTATTAAGCTGGATGCAATAGTAGAGATGAAATAAACAGCGGACTTAGCCTACCTTACAAACTGCAGTGCAACGCACAAGCCCAGCCCACTCATACAGTATGGTGACCCAGGTGAAAAACAAGTACATTTCTATAATGTACTTAAAGTGCTCTATTTTCGTGCACTAATTTTGTACTTAATACACTAAAAATTTTTCTTTAGTACTTCTTAAGATAATCTTAAGAACATCTAAGTGTACTCAACTGTGCTATTTTGAGACACCATGAAATATGAACTAAAATGTGCTTTTAATATATTATCTCTGTATTTAAAAAATGTATTTACCACTTATAGTACATTTGAACCCATAGTGTACTACAAGTGGTAGCTAAATAATTTTTTTTAAATACAGAAATATTAAAAGCACATTTTAGTTCATATTTCATAGTGTCTCAAAATAGCACAGTTGAGTACACTTAGATGTTCTTAAGATTATCTTAACAAGTACTAAAGAAGAATTTTTAGTGTATTAAGTACAAAATTAGCGCACGAAAATAGAGCACTTTAAGTACATTATAGAAATGTACTTTATTTTACCAACGAAGGCCGACATGATATGTTATGGTTTTAAACAGATGAAAATGAGGCTCTTGACAGACTTTCTGTCTTTACAGTGACGTACTGTATAAAAGGTATAGATCACAACTTTCAAAACTGTTTAATAGTTTTTGGTTACATCATGCTTTTGAAGTCTAATTCATAATTATGAGATAAAAAGTCAAAATTATGACAAAAATGACTGTAAATTTTTGTCTCATAATTCTGACTTTTTAGTGTTGTCAAATTGATCAGTTGCATCTAACATATACTGTATATATGTATATACACATTGTATACTGATTGTGATATATATATATTTACAGGGTTTTGTGTTAGACAAATCAGACTACACAAGGTAGTCTAGGTTTTCTTTACTTGAAACTTAAACTAATAACAGAAATCCTGTCTGGCACCCCATCATATATATATATATATTACCTTAGTTTAAGTTTCAAGTAAAGAAAATCTAGACTACCTTGTGTAGTCTGATAAATTTGACATTTATATATGTATAAATGTCACAATATACACACACAAACTTTTATGTTAGATGTGATCAATTGTGATTAATTGATTTGACAACACTATTTTAATGTCATAAGATTTACCAAAGCATGATTTTTTTCTTAGGTGGTGGAAATGGGTTTCCATTCTGTGAGGTGAGTGGGATGGGGGTGAAAAATGGGTTGCAGACTGAGGGAAAAAAAAGTTTACCAATCCCTGTGCTAACTGCTAGTCAGACCACGGCTCTAATGAACGAATGTAATCCCTGCATCCAACATAATAAAGGCATCTCACAAAAAAAAAACGCTAAAGAGTCCTCAAAGATAAAGCTCTTCCTTGTGTCTCTTTAGCACTCTGTGTTCCTTGTGATGCAGGCATGATGAATCATCTCTCTGATCTGTAAAACCTCTTGACTCCTGCAGTCTGGATCATGGCAGAAGATTAAGCAAAGAAACAGCAGAGGTGAAGGGGTGAAACAAGACGTGGTTTAAATACAACAACACAAATTACACCCAAGGTGCAAGCTTAATCATGCAGATGATTGCTAATTGCTATGACATCTGTATGTTTTTATTAATCTGTTTTCTCCCAGTTTTACTGCGGTAACTGCCGCTGGCTGACAGTGAGGACTAACACTGATCAAACTCAAACTCGGAGGTATTCCAGAGAGAGCTCACGGAGGCACTCTTTGATATCAGAGCTGGGTAATCCACTTTTTTATTCCTCTGTCATGTCTTCATCCCTCCGCCAAAGTGCCCTTTCATTAACCTTTGACTCTCATTGCCATGGTGTTTGAAGTGCTTGGTCTTAAGTGGGCTTATGGGGGTTTTTTTCTCTCTCACACACGTCTTTTATTTTTTTCTTAAAGTATCACTTTCTCACAGGTCTGTTAAAGGGCACAGGTTAGAAAAACTGTCATGACTCACTCTGAACCTGTGTAGTCAGAGGTTATATTACTATTGCTGGTCTATTGCTAATGATTGAGCAAGACAGCAGTGATAATGATATCAGTTGGTTGTTTCTGGTTCTGAGGATATTTTTTGAAAGGTTCGAGTACCTGTTTGTCCAAACGATGGCAGCTTAGATGTTAAAATAACATTCAGAGCTATATTAGTGCTAGCCCATGTGCACAGACTTCAGCTGAGACAGGTGTAGGTTGACGTCAGGGCTGCATGATTAATCGAAATAAAATGGAAATTGTGATTATGACTAAGTGCAATTATCATCGCACAAACTCATCATATTCTGTGAGTTTGGGTTGCTTGTAACATGCACTTAAAACTCTACATGTGCCAACAATCTTGTCAAACTTGTAATGAGAAACGCTTATAAACTGGCTGCTGGCAAAAGAGAAGCTTTAAGGTCTCCCTGAGGTTTTCAGTCAATGAAGGCTTGATGCAATGAACATTTGAAAATTTTTCTTTTTATTTTACAGTGAAACATCACACAACATGTTTTTACATGAACTAATCAAGCTAATTTAAGCTAAGTTTCATTTTTTAAGTTATACAAGATTCAACTTGATTTTTTTAAAGTCTGTTTAATATGTTTTAGGTTGAAATTACTTGTACAGACAATTTGATTACACTTACAAAATGTAAGACAGCAACTGAATTTAAGTTTTAAGTTGAAATTGGTTGACATTTTTGACAGTGCAGTAGTAATATTTATTTAATATATTTATTTAGTAATAAAAATGATTTTTATTATGTTTAGTAGTAGTAGTAGTAGTAGTATCGTTTTACAGTCATAAGATCACCCGCGACTAATGTTAATATCAGGCGTTATATTTACTGGATACATTTGCACCCATATAACCATCTTTCATGAGCCACAGCTGTCGTTTTTTGAAAATTTGTTATACCTGGAGATTTAATCCCATAATCAAACCTGTGTCATGTCCCAGTCTTTCCTCGATAATTTCCTGACACCGTACTGACACTCACACAAATCAAAAAGTAATAATAATAATAATTATATAATAGTAAAACATAGCGGTCAGAGAACGAGTCAGTTAAGCATAGGTTCAACTTTCAGCTTTAGGAAAAAAATGATCTTAGAGATTCATCAGCAGAACATTAATTTCTCATGGGATGAGACTTGTGGAAGTGTGCCTCTGTAATCTTCACACAGTACTGTATTAAGAACCAGCACAGCGGAACAGAGGATGAGATCCAGTATAGAGAGTAGAAGGAAGAGGAAATGGAGTGAAACTGTTAGGACAGGAAGATAAAGACAGCAGGGGGGTATGTATGAATTGAATTGAATCGCTGATCACAAAAGAAGATATTTTGAATAATGTCGGTAACCAAACAGTTGATGGATCCCATTGACTTCCATGGTATTTTTTTTTTCTATATATATATACTACGGAAGTCAATGGGGTCCATCAACTTGAGGGTGAGTAAATGATGACAGAATTTTAATTTTCGGGTGAACTATCACTTTAAGACCATAAAAAAAAAAACTTTCAAATAAAAATGTCCTGATAATTTACTCACCCCCATGTCATCCAAGATGTCCATGTCCTTCTTTCTTCAGTCAAAAAGAAATGAAGGTTTTTGTTGAAAACATTCCTGGATTTTTCTCCTTATAGTGTACTTCAATGGCCTCCAAAAGGTTGAAGGTCAAAACTACAGTTTCTTCAAAGGGCTTTAAACGATATCAGACGAGGAATAAGTATCTTATCTACTGAAACGATCTGTCATTTTCATTAAAAAAAATGAAAATGTATATGCTTTATAGACACAAATTATCGCATCACAAGTGCTTCAACCAGAACGTGATTCCGTATTCTTCAAAAAGCTTAGGCTACATGTTCTACACCAGTGTTTCCCAAACCTGTCCTGGAGAACCCCCAGCACTGCACATGTACTGTATGTCTCCCTCATCTATCACACCTGATTCAACTCATGTGCTCATTATTAGAGACTGCAAGACCTGAAGTAGGTGTGTCAGATAAGGGCGACATACAAAATGTGCAGCGCTGGGGGTCCTCCAGGTTTGGGAACCACTGTCCTACACCTTCCCTGTTAAACTTACGGAGGTTGTGCCGCTTTCGTTCTGTAAGTTGAATAGGGCAGGCGTGGGACATTTAGCGTAAGCTTTTTGAAGAATATGTTCTGATGGAAGCACTTGTGATGCGATCATTTGTGCCTATAAAACATATTCATTTTCATTTTTTTAAGAAAATGACAGATCGTTCCGCTAGATAAGACCCTTATTCCTCGTCTGGTATCGTTTAAAGCCCTTTGAAGCTGCACTGAAACTGTAATTTTGAACTTCAACTGTTTGGAGGCCATTGAAGTCCATTATAAGGAGAATAATCCTGGAATGTTTTCCTCAAAAACCTTAATTTCTTTTCGACTGAAGAAAGAGGGACATGGACATCTTGGGGGTGAGTAAATTATCAGGAAATTTTTATTTGAAAGTGGACTATTCCTTTAAGAAAGTAATTAAGATCAATTTTGATTTCATGTTGACTTTACACAGTAAGTTTTTAAATAAGATAATAGAAAGTTTTTGGGGGGAAAGGAGAGAGAGAGTGCAAAGTAAGGCAAGCACAGGACTGTAAAGTTTAATTTTGATGAAAAATGCAGCGTCTGTGCGAGTTCATTTGTTAAGGCGCTGCGTGTTTGTGTGTTGGGTACCGCAGAAAGTGGTTTGTGTGTTCAGCATTGATATAGTTCCAGCATCTGTTGTGTTGTCTCTCTGGAGGTGTTAAATTTATCTCTTTTACGAAACACACAAACACACTCAGAAAAAGCCAATGTTTACCAGCTGTTTTAGTGCTGTGGAGTCTTACTAGTTATTCACTAACTTTGCTTTTTTCTGACTTTTGTTATCAGAATGAAACTCTTATGTCTGAATGGACACATTTGGTGGTTTCAAATTCATCTATCAAGCTCATCTTCTAAATTGTAGCATTCATATTCAACCTTCAAGGCCTCTGTATTCAGTATGCACACACACACACACATCAAGGCCTTTCTGTCAGCTACTATAACATTTGCATCACACTTGGACAGCAACTGTACACCACCCATACATGATCACACATTGTGTACTATCTCTCTCTCTCTCTCTCTCCCTCTCTCTCTCTCTCTCTCTGCCTCTGTGTGATAACACCTCGCCGTAATCCACACCTGAATGGCATACAGATGGGATCAACACTGTTTAATTAAACCTATAAGGTTAACTAACCACCACTGATCAGAATGACAACATTTATGATCCAGCCGCTCAAACCACTTTTAGATGTAGTCAGAATTGCATATGGCACATTGCTTTTGTAGTGTAAAATGGTAATTGGTCCAAATGTTGTATATAACACACAGCAGCAAAGACCGTCTACTGACCTGCCAGTCAACTGCTGCTCTAAAACTTTACATTTTTCAAAGAAAAAGGCGGCTTTCAAAGAAAATTACCATCCGATTGGAGGTCTGTTATAGAATCTCTTACATTGAGCTGCATTTATTTGATCAAAAATACAGTAAATACAGGTTTGTTTTCATCTTTAGTCACATGTAGTATCATACTGGCATAATAAGTGTTGTATGTAGTCACACTGTAAAAAATGACCGCGGTTTTAACAGTAAAAGACTGTAAAAATGCTGCGGTGAAAAACTATTAATTGGTTTACAGAAAGTTTCCGTACAGTGAATAACTGTAATAGATCTAACGGTACATTTAATGTAATTTTACGGTAAAATACCATTAAATTCACAGTTTTTGGAAGTGAAAAATAACAATTCATTGTAAAATTTACAGTGAAAAACCGTAAATTGACATTCCCACAATTCCCTGCTTGACACTTCACATTTGATATATTTTCATTGAAATAACTCTGCTTCTTCTTAGTTTTTCTCAATTTTTTTCTAATCAGTTATGTATATTAGGGTTTTATGTTACATCTAATGTTGTTAAATTAATGTTTATTGCATTTTTTAAATTTCATGCATGTTACCATGATGGTGTTTAGTGTGTGTGTGAATGACACTGTGTGCACCTTCTATATATTAGTATTGTCCTCCTCAGCTTGTGGAAAATCTGCTTGTGATGAACTTTGATTCATCATGTGACTCTTATCACCACTGTGTTTGGTGATTGTCAGTGTATTATAAAGGTACAAAACAGATATTAGTACTTCATTAGGTTGGTAAATTAGCATTATATCAGTTAATGAAATACGCTATTTTACCGTAAATTTACCAATTTTTTTTTTTACGTTGCTACTGTATTTTTTACGGTAAAGTTCTGGCAACCACAGCTGCCGTTTTTTTACCGTAAATTTTACTGGAATTTTTTTTACAGTGCACAAAATCCACACTGGAGATGCATTTCGAACACATGTTCTACCAGGTGTAAATGGCGATCTGAGACGAACATTAATACCAAGCGTTACGCTTATCTGCACTCATATAACCATCTTTAATGAACGTTTTTGAAAATTTGCATCTTTCTGACACTGGTTTATGGTACTATACTGGTTCAGTCCTCTCTGAAGTGGTTCAGATATATGGGTCAGGAATCCTGTTAGAATGAGCAAATATGTATTTAATAGCATCATAGTATACAAGCAGCAAATATAGCTCTCGAATAAATACAGTGTAAAAATGTAGACCACTGAAAGATTTATTTTGAATGCTTGTTAGATGCAATTTCCTGTGTTTACACCAAGTGCAATTCAGACTTTTCAGCAAGGAAAGAAATTAACAGAAAATTAATCGCCCTTTCAGAATTCTGCAGGGATGTTATATTTGCTTCAGCAAATAGAAGGGAAGGACTAGAACATGGAATTACCCGTGTCTGTACACATAATAACATGATTCATTTCAGCAGATTAGCTGTGAGTGGAGGGTAATTGTACGCTTGTGTTTCTCAGCAGGTGGGGATCAGTAAAATAGTGATTCACACTCTGCCGGCTCTGTACTCGCCTGTCAAACACAAACTAGGCTGACCAGACACCCCTCTTTTTCGGGGACAGTCTCTGTTTTTGGTAGCTTTTATTGTATGATTAAACAGCCTGCAAAGTGGGGGGAAAAAAACGTAATTTAGATATTGCTGATCTGCCACTTAACATCATATTGAGCGAAACCCAACACAACGGTAGATCTGCTACATCTACACATAGGATTATCGTTATGTTAGTTTAATCAAACTTTTATTTTGGTGGGTTTTTTTTTTCCAAATTAAATGAAGTTCATGTAACACAGTAAGCCTCATGTGTGTTTGAGTTTGTGTAGTAGACTAAACAAGGCCATCCATTCACACAGAGACACGCAGAACATGCAGACTTATAAGTGACATGCTTTGGCTGTTGTCGAGTTCATTTCTACGGTGTGAAAGCCTTAAAATGTCTGCTGTGGGTGAAACTCACGTAATAGTTTGTGACATTGAATGT
This sequence comes from Chanodichthys erythropterus, assembly GCF_024489055.1. Classification (NCBI taxonomy): domain Eukaryota; kingdom Metazoa; phylum Chordata; class Actinopteri; order Cypriniformes; family Xenocyprididae; genus Chanodichthys; species Chanodichthys erythropterus. The sequence goes on from NC_090229.1 coordinate 20,325,782, forward strand.
ATCTCCTGCATTTTTCATTTTCTTTGTCTACAGATGAACTTTTTTGGCGAACACAGTACATTAAAAAATCATTTTTCCTGTGACTGCATTTTCAAAATAGCCCAATTGTGCGGGAAAGCCACGACCCTGGCAACACTGGTTCTCTCCCAGCAGACTTGTGTGCGAAGTAAAAGAGGAAAGCAGGAAGTGGACCAAAGCACTTTGAGGCAAGGTAGGAGGGACTCAAAATGTTTGCTCCATTTGCATTTGTATTTTTTTGTATTGAACCATAGAAATGCCGCCTTGGTGAGTGTAAGTGCTACTTTTAAATAGTAGTGTATAATGGATATAAATATTGATGATTTGGGAAAGAACCTTAAAATATTCAAGCTCTACCAAAGCTTCAATCTGTCAAGCATATGCTTATACACTGTTTAATATGTGTATTGCAGTTCTATAATTGTAAATGTAAGTAACACTGTAGTTGTGTTGGTGATTTGTTAGGTGTTTCAAGATATTTTAAACAATAATAATTTGCATGATCCTTGTTTACATAGCGTAAATACTTATGAGCTTGGGTCGTTCTGTGGCACACACATACCTGAGGTACAGGCAACAAATTAGCCAGAGTTTATAAGTAAGGACCCCTGTGCAACAGCTGTCCAGATGTTTGCCTGCCTGACCTGAGCCTCATAACCACAGCAGAGACACCTGGCCATACTGCCCATATTCTCTGGCCATATGTCAATGCACACACACGTATGCCGCTGAGATGCACCTACATAATGGAGAAATCTGCTGCTACAAATCTGCAGTTTGGATGTTTGGCCTTAAAGTGTTTTTAACACTTTGGCCTCTTTCACATGTCCACCAAAATCTTTCTGCATCCAGTTTTTTCTCTATATTTTTGTTGTGTGCATGTATTTCAATATAAAGAATCCTGCATCAGGAATCCTTTTATTAAAAAAATTCAGTAAGAATGCACATAAAAATGACAACAAAACTGATTTGCATGAATATTAGTTGAAGATGAAGGTGACCGCAGTACAAGCTGGGAAGGTGATTAACCATGCTGTTTGACATGAGCAGCCCTATTTGAGCGTTAGATCCAATTTTACAACAAAAGACGTATTCCTACTAGCATTCCCTTCCACACACACAAGACATATCAATTGAAAGCCCCTTAGAAAAAGGAACACGCACAAAAACACAGATTTCAGTATCAACCTTAACACGCCTCACTTTAATCAATTCTAATCTGTCTTAGAGTAAAATATGATTCATACGTCTCTACGGCAGCCTGACAGCTGCGCGGCAGGTAGATGTAATTCAAAGTCTACCGGATCAGAGAAACGGGGTTCATTTACAAACTCATGCGCTCTTACCACACTGGGAAAAATTGCTTTTGAAGTTGTAAATAAAACAAAGATTATTGGAGTTTGTTAGAAAATACATTTCAGTCTTTCAAAAATTTCATATTTAATACACTGTATAATTTACTTGTCAGTAATTAATTGTGATATTTACTGGCAATTTCTGAGTGAATTGTTGATACATCAATTTTCATTCTTTCTTCTTTCTACATTTTATTTCCAACTTGTATCTTTTCATTGTCTCCCTTATTTCCTTCAGCAGAGATGAAGAGAAAAGACAAGAGGGTTTTTGCACTGTATAATAACTACTAGTCTTTTAGGTTTTGTCTTCCTCTAAACATAGTTGTTTATATGGCGTTACAGTGTGTGCTGCTGAATTGTGTTGTTCTGGGTCTGATAGCGCACTGTATTAATCTCTGGAAAGCTGCTCTTGATCACCCCAGCAGGTGCAGGACAGAGAGATTCATCTGCCGTCATAGTCCGACGGCAGCTTTGAGACTCTGGCAGGAACGAAGAAGCATGGATACTGTCTTCCCATAATGCCCCTGTGCTTTCCTCCTAACGTATGAACACAGTCTACAGTGCAGAAAGATGCTAGTCTGCAAAATTCGGCTGCTGGTATAAAAAATGCAGAAATAAAGCCCTCTTTCAGCAGTATATGTGAAATATGGTAGTCGGCTTTAGAGGAAATATAAGGTCAATAAACATCTACAAAAACAGCCATCAGCTATACTGGGTGAAAACTGTTTCTGCTCTGTTGAGTTTTCTCACTGGCTTGTCGTGCGTCTGTGTCACTTGTTGTGTCACTAACACTACATAAACAGTTGACCGAGGTGTGCGGTCTCACTCCAGGTCAGTGCAGTGGGAGTGTGACTTTATTGATGGATTGGTAATGTGTGCTGGCTTTTCTGTTCTTTTATCAGCAGCTTGTTTTTCCACAGGCTTTAAACCTAAACCTCATGTATTGCCTTTGGGAACATTTTAGATTACTAGATTTCAGTCTTGGTACACATAAAACTATATATTAGCAAACTGTGATTACAGACTATTCTGCAAAAAATTCCCACTACATCTCAAAAGATTTTGTTGGTGTTGTTTATATTTTTGGAATAAAATGACATAAATTTTATGTATCCCAAATTCAATTAATTGTACAATTACACCTTTTTCATACTTTTTTGCATACTTTGATGAAATAACAGCATGATTTTTAATGATGCACAGTAAATATAATATATGTTTATATTACATTTTATTAGATTTAACTTAATTTTTCTTACCTTTATTGATTTTTCATAGCTTAAAATTTTAAAGTGAAGGTCCATTTATAGTTTATTAATCGATTTGAACCAGACGTGCCGCACAGTCATGAAAAGTAAAGCCAAAGCGTCTCGATCGCCCCCATGGTGGCTGGAAGCAGTATGTCATAAACCCCGCCCTCTCCATGTATTGGGATGCAAGACAAACTAAACAATCAAATTACACTAAAAAAATTTTTTATCACGCTGGTGTTAGTTCAAGTGTTCGTTCTTTAAATAAGTTTGGTTTTAGTTAGTTATTTGATGCTATTCACCTTATCCACCAAGCCTACGTGACGTCACGGTCGACCGCGGCCATGTCCACTGAGTGGCAAAAGACTGAGGGCAGCATTGGTATTCAGTGTGAATGCCGCGGAAAACACACAGAACACATCCAAAACGGAAAAGAGCTTTGTGATTGACTGTACAAATAGCTTTTTGACACAAAACCTGAGGTATATATTTAAAGACTGGCAAAAGCTACAGAAAAAAAGAAGCAAATGGATTGCTGCAGTTCACAGAAACAGCTGGACTCCAGGCAGAGAAACATGTTTTGCAGTTATCATTTTGAGTCAAATTTTACTGTATACATTGTATTGTTATATATTATGTTGACAACTCATCAATTTAATATTTTCCATCTTATATTCTGCATAATTTGGTGTTTTTAAATAAACACTGCCAAAAACTATACTATAAAACTATATATGGGCTGGACAATATGACGATATATATAACATTGATATAAGTGATTACTCGGATTTAAACCTACCTATATTGTAGTTATATAAAACATTCACAGGCAGATTTGCTTTATGTATTTCCCCGGTGTCGAAATCAGGCACATATAAATGTCAGGAAACACGACTCCTGGCTGCATGTCAATATCCATGGATTAGGTTTCTTTGACAAGTTAGAGGATATGCTCCCTTAGCTGGACTGAGTGGTAAAAGAACATGCTGCATGACTGGATTTAATAGGGGAAACTGCGAAAACGCGAGTAAAACTAACGAATTGTCGTAAATCCAGTACATTTAATCAAATTACCTCATCATTTGCAGTCAAAAATGACTGTATCCACACAAGCAGCATGCATATGATAGATTGCGTGCAGTCTGTTGCCTTAAATCGCGCTAAATTACTGTAGTTCTCGACAATGCATCTTTGTAAAAGTGGGGATTTAGCACTTACTCGCATGAAAAACAAATATAGACAAAGATTCATTCATTACTGTATAACATTATAAGCTACTGCCGGTCTTTTACGTTTATTGCGTCTATGTATTTGAAACTCTGATAAAGGGAGCTGTAAAGTATTTTTGTTGAAGTACAATGTCATTTTGACCATAATAATGTACCAAATCTAACTCGCATAAATATTGCAGTAGTATAGAAAAATACTATACATATGTTTATAGGTTAAAATCGAACTCCTAACCTCCTGTACCTATTCTGTGACGTCAAACAACTTCCCTGTGCAAAGGATCATGGGGGCCCGAAGTGTCCATCAGTTGTACCCTTCGAAATCCTTCATTCCGAAGGGCCCTTTCAAGTGGCCCGTTTTGAGCACTAAGGTTTGGAACGACCCTTCAATATGGCAGCCATGATTGTTTTCACTCCGAAGTGCCCTTCTGCAGTATTTTACACTTCATTTGTAACACTGCTCACATACTTTATCCCCAGGTTTCACAGACAAGGCTTAAGCCTATAGTCCCAGACTGCATTTTTGAGCTATTTTAACTGAAAGCACCTTGCACTGAGATATCTTAAAATATTTCAGTGCCATTGTTTTGTCTCAAGATGCACGTACACTGGTAATGTTTATTTTTTCTAAAGAAATGTAAAAATATATACTTAAATGTCCTAATTGGACTAAGGATCAAACCTGGCTTAATCTAAACACTGTATGTGAAACCAGACCTATAACAGAATTCTTCTCTAAAAACATATTTTAGCATCTGAAGACTGGGACAAAGAGCCAATCAAATGCACCTTTATCTCTATTCAAAAAGGACTAGTTTTCCATAAGGAGGTTAGAGAAATTTGTGTTTCACAGACATACTTTGCCATTTTAATCCTGACCAAATCTGCAAAGTCTGTTTTTTTCTCACACAACCTCCTCAAAAAAATGCCAGAGCATATTACCTACTGTTTTTCAGCAAACTCAATGGTCCTATGGGAAATAATCCCATCTGAATGTGTGTGATTGCTGATACCAATGATTTAACTCATGTGTTTTTGACCTGGCCTACTGCTTGTGCACTAATCTTCAGAAAACTAGTCCCTTCCAAATAGGGCTTTTGTCTTTTCCTCAAGAACGGAATCAAAATAAAGACTGTCTGTCATTGTTTCAATACGAAAAAAAAATCCCCACGTTTGGCTGCTAACAGGTGTTAATTTCCCACCTTGTTCATTATACAGCAAGTAGAGTTTTATAGTTGCATTTTTCTGTCAAGCTCATTATATTCCCTTCTGCATCCAGTCAGTCAGTTTTTCTCTAAATAAACATTCTGCCAGCAACTCTCACCTCAGCAAGACTTCATTAATTGCAGTCTTCTTTCTAATAAATATCTTTTATTGGCCCATTTTAGTCTTTAATGTGGCCTGAGAGTAATTAAACTTTATAAGACAGGGCATTTAAATTAGTTGTTTAGATTAATAATAGTTTAATTTTCTTTTTATCAGTCACTGGTGGTGACAGAGCGGTCAGTTTGGTAACAACGACTGTCAGTGATCAACCTATAAATACTGCTACTGGGCTTCTATCTTTAGCATTATAATAAGACATGCTGTTCTCTATGCATTGCAGCCAGGAATGAAGACAAACATGATTTCTTTGCAAAGTAAGTTACTTGGAGAGACTTGTGGCATAGTGGTGTAGGTATTGGAGTGTTGTTAGTGTTCAGTTCTGATGGAATGGTTTTGTGTGTCTAGATAGCACAGTGTAATATTTTTCTTTGTGAGTGTAAAGGGAAACAGCAGTGTGAGCCTCTTGGCCTTGTGTTTGCTTTACAAAATGAGCCAACTGTGCCCATTTCTATCCAGAACTAGGAATGAATGTTTTCAACTGCATTCCCGAATGAGCTGCCACACACGGCTGTGTTCTGTGCTTGTGTTTCCTTCTGTCTTTAGTCCAGTTGTCTTGGGTTGATGGAGGGGGCAGGAGACTGTCCGTCCAACCCTTCCAGCATCCGAGCATGCAAACACACTCCCAGACACACACAGCATCTAAGCAGACATAATCCCATTGGCTGTGTATGCTTCCAACACTCCAGAAATGGCCAGACAGCTGAGGAACTATCATCTGTTTAACACAGTTTCATTTATAAAAAGTCAGACTGTAATAGCAGCACAACAATAGACATGAATTTAAAAATTGATCCTATAGTTACTGTTTTGCATGCTGATGGCTTTATTACGGCTTTTCACACTTAAAAATTGAAATCCTGGGTTATCTTGCTTCACGTTTCGCACTGTTTATTATTTACCTGGGTTTAACAATTAATCCTGGGTATTCATAAGCTGACGTTTCACATTGTACTTTCCTAAACCCTGGGTTCCCATTCAGTCGGTCACGTTCGACGTACGTCGGACAGACCGACGAATAGGAATCTCGCTAGAGAGGCCAATCTACTTCGAGTGTAACTAAACGAGCCAATGCACATTGGCATGCAATCATATGCATCAGCTGCTCGCCTCGCAGCGCGGGTATATAATGAGCAGCAGGTGCGTTGCATCTTCAGCTTTTCGCTTCGGAGCCGAACGGTGTTTGTTCCTGTTCTCTGCAAGCGAGTGTCTGCTAGAAGACGAGTCAAGCTTTTGGTTGAACTTCTCTTTTTTTCCGAGTGCGGGCGAACAGCACAGCAGCGGGGTCGACGTCCTCTCTTTTTCTGTTTCGTTTGCCGTTTTTGAGCAAATAGCTGTTTGACAGCGTCAGAAGGCTGTTCTCACGGCCGGTACGGTGCGCTTTTGAGCGCTGAAAAGCCGTTTTTACGGCTGGTAAGAGTGAGCGCCTTCAAAGAGAGAGAAAGCACATGACAGGCTGCACACAATCCCTGTCTGTGTTGCGGTGGCCGTTCCCCTGCGTGCTTCAGCACTTCTAAAAGAGTAAAGTCCCTGAAAGAGCTTACACAAGTAGATTCGCGTCTTTTTAAAGACGACATCCTACTTGTGTTTCTGGATGCGATCGTTCCTGTCCTCACTGACGGCCACGATCACCGTTTCGCATGTCTGGGCGCGTGCTGAAATGATGTTCGTGGGTGTTCATGTTTTCATATGAGAACATGATCACGTCGACACGCCGGTCGTGACTCTTCTTTCTCCGGGAAGCTTGAGTCCCCTCTGTTGTTGGCCAGCTGCCGCTTGTGTGTAAAAGCACAGCCGCGGCTCTGCCCGACACTCTGGGAGACCGCGGAGATCAGCGAGAGCAAACCTCTCGCTCCTCTGCGTGTCGTGTGCCGTCGAGCTGCCGGGCTGCAGCGCGGGTTGTCACGGCAACCCAGCGCTCGCTCGGCGCTCTAGATGCGCGGTTCCCTTGCGTAATCTCCATTGTAGCGCCCTCTCTGGTGCACCAGAAGAGGTCTACTTTGCTGATATGGCTTGGGTGACATGAGGTTGAGGGGTTCCTTCGGGGAACCAACCCCCTAGGGCCCCTCCCTCTCTAGCGCATTGCAAGCTGTGCAGTTTCTGGATTGGATTGCTGGTCCTTTTCATAGGGGAACCTAGCATTTCATTCAGAGCTCCAGCTGAGGGACAGACGTCGATTGCAGCATCGGAGAGAGTGCTGTTATGCTCTAGAAATGAGGGTGACGCTGCCCACTGTAATGGTGTGTGCTTATGCTGACTCAGATTCAGAGTTTACAGCCATGCTTTCCTGGGTCTTCCAGATGTGCATGGAAAACTTGGCAGTATGGGGGTATATTGGTGCCATAAATATGGAATGCCAAAGGTGCCAATCTGCATAAGTTTTTCCTCTCTCACTACCCTCTTGGATGGGGTGGCTGTACACAGACCACACCCACCCTGCATGTGAGGCCAAGGCACTCATTGCATGAGGGTAGTTCTGTGCTGGGGTTGAGCTGCGCTTGTTGACTAACCGTGATCAAAGTCACGGCGCAGGCCCTCAGCCAGACGATGTCCACCTCCGTGGTCCAGAAGTGCCCCTGGCTTACCTTGTGAGGTGTGAGAGGTTGTCAAGCTAAATGCTTTCTCAATGCTCCCATCTTACGAGGTGGCCTTTCGGTGACACTGTCGAGGACTGAGCCCAGCGGTTCTCCTCAGTTAGTAGCGGATAGGGGAGCTTCCCATGACAAACCATTGAGTTCCTCTTGGGCCGCCCCTCAGTCTGCTCGTCGCCAAGGGTGTCGTCCCCTGCAAGAAACTCCGGCCCAGCAGGCTCTGCTGTATCCATTGCGGGGAGATGACGCCTCCCGTCTCTGCAGCTGTTTAACTGGTTGGTGAGAATCACCCCTGAGACGGGCGACCCAGAGATGGGTGGGGCTGCTCTTCCACCCCTGGAGGAGGGCCAGGTGGTAAATCCTTTATTGGGTTTGTTTCTGTTCCGCCACTAACCCAAGAGGCAGCGGTACCCAAATTTTAAAGAGCAGTTCCTCCATTTCCAGGTCTGAAGAGGGTTTGGAGAGCAGTGGGAGGAGAAAAACCTCACCACTCTCATCCCCTCTTCTGTCGCCAGTGGACAGCAGCGAGCAGCGGGCAGCCAAAGCCTCGACTGCTCCCTCTGTCCATCCGTGGAGCCAGGTAAGTGTTGCCTAGCACACTGTGACGCCGCTTCGGGCCGCCTCACAAAGAGAGCCCCCGAGCCGCGTCCCTGTGTTCCACCTCGCTGCCCTGCTGCGGGTACACCGGTGGTCCCTTTGGTCCTGCTTGTACGGTCTCTGCGAGCCGGGTTAGCGCTCCCCAGTCCGTCTCGCTGGCTCCTTCGGACCATCAGGGTCGGCTTTGCGATTCAGTTCGCCCCGGCTCCCCCCCCCCAAGTTCAGGGACGTCCTCTTCACTACAGTGAAAGATGCCGATGCCCCTGTCCTGCGTGCGGAGATCGCAGTCCTACTGGCGAAGGACGCGATAGAGCCGGTCCCTCCAGCCGATTTGAGGTCGGGGTTCTACAGCCCCTACTTCATTGTACCCAGGAAAAGCGGCGGGTTACGACCGATCTTGGACCTGCGAGTTTTGAATCGGAGCCTCCACAAGCTACCATTCAAAATGCTCACGCAGAAACGCATTTTCGAGTGCATCCGTCCCCGAGATTGGTTTGCAGCGATTGACCTGAAGGACGCGTACTTCCATGTTTCAATTCTTCCGCGACACAGGCCATTCCTGAGATTCGCGTTCGAAGGTTGAGCATATCAGTACAGAGTCCTACCCTTCGGGCTGGCCCTGTCTCCCCGCGTCTTCACGAAAGTCGTGGAGGGAGCCCTTGTTCCCATGAGAGAACGGGGTGTTCGCATTCTCAACTATCTCGACGACTGGCTCATTCTAGCACAGTCCCGGGATCAGTTGTGCAAACACAGGGATTTGGTGCTCAGACACCTCAGCCAGTTGGGGCTTCAGGTCAACTGGGAAAAGAGCAAACTCGCCCCGGTGCAGAGGATCTCTTTTCTCGGTATGGAGTTGGATTCGGTCGAGCAGATAGCACGCCTCACAGAGGAACGTGCTCGGTCAGTGTTGAACTGCCTGAATACATTCAATGGCAGGACAGCGGTCCCACTGAAGTTCTTTCAGAGGCTCCTGGGGCATATGGCGGCTGCTGCGGCTGTAACACCGCTCGGTCTGCTTCATATGAGACCGCTTCAGCACTGGCTTCATGGCCGAGTCCCGAGATGGGCGTGGCAGCGCGGCACATTCCGGGTGCCAATCACTCAGGAGTGCCGCCGAACCTTCAGTCCGTGGTCGGACCCCTTGTTTCTTCGGGCAGGAGTGCCCCTAGAACAGGTGTCCCGGCATGCTGTGGTGTTCACAGATGCTTCTGCCACCGGCTGGGGTGCCACGTAATACGGGCATGCAGTCTCAGGGGTTTGGACGGGACCCCATCTGCATTGGCACATCAATTGCCTCGAGTTGCTGGCAGTACGCCTTGCTCTGAGCCGCCTCAAAGGCCTGCTTCAGGGCAAGCATGTACTGGTCCGTATGGACAACACTGCGACCGTTGCGTACATCAACCGTCAAGGTGGTCTACGCTCCCGTCGCATGTCACAACTCGCCCGCCATCTCCTCCTGTGGAGTCGGAAGCATCTGAGGTCGCTTCGCGCCATTCATGTCTCCGGTGTGCTCAACCGTGTGGCCGACGAGCTATCACGAGCTGCGCTGCCAGGAGAGTGGCGACTCCACCCCCAGGTGGTTCAGCTGATCTGGAGAGAATTCGGAAAGGCTCAGGTAGACCTGTTTGCCTCACCAGAAACCTCCCACTGCCAGTTGTTTTACTCTCTGACCGAGGGGACACTCGGGACAGATGCACTGGCTCACAGCTGGCCCCGGGGCCTGCGCAAATATGCGTTTCCCCCAGTGAGCCTACTTGCACAGACCCTTCCCAGAACTCTCACTCCTCGCGACAGCCCCTCCCTGGCCCATCCCTCTGAGGAAAGACCTTCTTTCTCAGAGACGGGGCACTCTTTGGCACCCGCGTCCAGACCTCTGGAAACTCCATGTCTGGTCCCTTGGACGGGATGCGGAGGTTCTAGGTGACTTACCCCCTGAGGTACTTAACACCATCACTTCGGCACGTGCACGGTCTACGAGACGTGCTTACGCCTCCAAAGTGGAACCTGTTCGTCGAGTGGTGCTCTTCTCGCCGGGAAGACCCCCGAAGATGCTCGATCAGAGTCGTGCTTTCCTTCTTGCAGTAGGGTTGGAGCGTAGGCTGTCCCCCCTCCACCCTCAAAAGTCCATACTGCTGCTATATCCGCTTACCACGACCACTTAGATGGCAAATCTGTTGGTCAGCACGACCTGGTCATCAGGTTCCTTAGGGGGGCGAGACGGTTAAATCCTTCTCGTCCCCTCTCCATACCCTCTTGGGACCTCACTCTGGTGCTGAGAGCACTTCAGATTGCTCCCTTTGAGCCTTTGCTGTCAGTAGACTTAAAGATTCTGTCTATGAAGACTTTGCTGGTGGCATTGGCCTCCATCAAGAGGGTAGGGGACCTGCAGTCATTTTCGGTCGACGAATCGTGCCTGGAGTTCGGGCCGGGTGATAGCCACGTGGTACTAAGACCCCGGCCTGGCTATGTGCCCAAGGTTCCTACCAGTCCCTTCAGGGACCAGGTGGTGAGCCTGCAAGCGCTGCCCTCGGAGGAGGCAGACCCAGCCCTGGCTTTACTCTGTCCAGTCCGCGCTTTGCGACTGTACATAGACAGAACCTAAAGCCTCAGGACCTCAGACCAGCTCTTGTCTGTTATGGAGGCCAGCAGAAGGGAAAGGCTGTCTCCAAGCAGAGGATGGCCCACTGGATAGTGGATGCCATCGCCCTGGCTTACCAAGCTCAGGGTGTGCCCTGCCCGCTCAGGTTGCATGCTCACTCCACGAGAGGTGTCGCATCCTCCTGGGCGCTGGCTCGTGGCGCCTCGCTGACAGACATTTGTAGAGCTGCGGGCTGGGCGACACCTAACACGTTCGCTAGATACTATAGCCTTCGTGTCGAGCCGGTCTCCTCCCATGTTCTCGCCACAGGTCAGAGGCACGGAGAGGCCCCGGCTTAGTGTCGGCTTGCTGCGCTACATGCGCTTCTTTTCTCCAGAGAGTCCCTACAAGGCAGACCCTGTCGAGTCCTCCGATATCCCTTCGGCAGCCGACGTGGCGGAGCGTCTGGCGCCAGGCCTATACTCCGTTGTATCCTTGAGAACCGGGTTTAGGCTGGGTTCCATATGTGTGACCCTACGGGGATCCCATATGGTTGGTTCCACGGTTGCTCCTAAACGAAGCCCATGTCTTTCCCTCTGGGAGAACCTACCCTTCATCGGGTTGGAGTCACCCCAGCTCTTCCATATGTAGCACAGCCCTACAGGGTTAGTCCATATGTACTTCTCCACATAACTCCTTCGGGGAAGGATGTGGCTTCCGCAGCGTTCCTTTCCCAGCGAAGGGCACGCTTTCCCAGCGTTATCCAATAGTCTCACTGAATGGGTTTTGGGGAACAGCAGTGATCGACTCTCTCTGTGTTAGCCCTGTCCCACCATCCTCAGGCAAGGGGGTTCAGGTGGCTTGCAACAGAGCGCTGGAAGGGGGCAGCTCCTGTGGCGCTTGGTAGGGATTCTATTCGTCGGTCTGTCCGACGTACGTCGAACGTGACCGACTGAATGGGAACGTCTCGGTTACAAAGGTAACCCTCGTTCCCTGAAGGAGGGAACGGAGACGTACGTCCCGTCGCCACAGTCGCTGTACCCCGCTGATGCTGCCGCCTATCCGGTTCGGCTCCTCAGCGAAAACCTGAAGATGCAACGCACCTGCTGCTCATTATATACCCGCGCTGCGAGGCGAGCAGCTGATGCATATGATTGCATGCCAATGTGCATTGGCTCGTTTAGTTACACTCGAAGTAGATTGGCCTCTCTAGCGAGATTCCTATTCGTCGGTCTGTCCGACGTACGTCTCCGTTCCCTCCTTCAGGGAACGAGGGTTACCTTTGTAACCGAGACGTTAATGTTCTTATTTGCATTTTTGTGGCGTCAGTGTCATTGATTGGATGGATGCAGCACATGACCTGTTTACATAAAATCCGCATATTGCCGACTGCACTATCGAGTTTATAATGAATGGACATTTCGGACTATAAAGGTAAGAATGAAACCAGGGGCTCCGTTGGCACGGGGGACAGGGGGGTCAGGATCCCCGCAGTTTTGAAAAGATAGAAGTCGACGCCCGCCCTTTTGATAAGGGCTGCTTTAATTAGTCACACAATATAATATTTTAGCTTAGGATATTTTCTTTCAAATGAGACCATTTTCACGTTTCTGTGAGCTTCCGTTCGTAAATAATCAGCTGTTTTTCGTGGATGTGAACAGGAAATGCGCTCTCGAACGGAGAAACGCGCAATCTCCAAACCATCGATCAAAGCGAGCTAACGTTTTAGGACAGGTCGATGATGGTATATAAGTCAGGCCCGAACATTAGCGTTTGTCAATCAAGCCAAACCGTCCATTCAGAAACTGAGAAATTTGACACTTTAAGGTAAGGAGGCTGATCTCTCAGATTGACGCGCGAGCTGGCTTGACTGAAGTTTTCGTGAGAATTTATAGTTTATGGACTGTTTTGATTTCGGGAATTACATCTTGAAAGGCAAAAGCATTGATGGCATCTATAAAAAAGATATTTGAAATAGAAACGAAAGTGATATTGCCTCATCCAGTGGAGGACACACGAGAGGAGATCTGTGCGTTTAATTGGTATGTGTATACTGTAATACTTAATTTACAATGCTTATCAGTGGCGTGCACTTTGATCGTGAAAGTGCCTTTTGCGGTCGCATCGCGGTGCTCCCGTGTTCCCGATGTGAACGTGAGCTCCAGTCATAGACAGTAAAAGAAATGGACACAGCGACCCCATTGGAACTCAATTGAGACAAGTGAAGCCCATTTTTAGCGATTTTTAGTACTTCCGTTTCTGACGCGCAGACTCAAACTAAGCTTGATGACGTCCGCAACCTGTCTGACAGATGTAAATCTTCTAGTAGCTGTGCGTGCAAACTGCCATCATTAACCTTGCAGAGACGGCGAGCTTGAGCGGGGAGTTCTTTGGCGTGAGTGAGCAGGAGTAAGTATTCTGATTAATTAGTTTGTATAGTATTTTAAAATGTAACGCCAGTACACCATATTAAGATAATCTCCCCGATTGTCTGCGAGCTTCTCCTCCTGTCTGTACGATAATTTCTCTACTGTGCGACAAGAGAGTCGAGTGGTTATGACGCAATCGTTAGCTTATTTTTACAAAAACTGTTTCTACAGGGCCATAATGTAACATAGAAGGTAATGGAGCCCTTTATACATTGTCGTGTATCTTTGGAAATAAATAATGGACAAATGGAGTCTTTAAACGCCTCAGATGTAAAGTTATTCACTGTCAAAGTGACGCCAAAATGAATGGGAGTCAATGGGGATGCTAACGCAAGTGAAGTTCTGCTACAAGATGGCAGCACGCGGCCGACTTCAACTTCCGGTCGACTTCCTTGGGCACTGGCTCCAGTCCATTACAATTTAGAGCGGTTAAGGCCCGGATATACTTCATTTCCCGCGTTCCGTTCAGTCTCGCGCGAGCCTTTCAGAGAAACTCCTTTGCCCATGAGCGCAGAAAGACCATGGGAAAGACGCATTCGGCGCCCCTGAATGAAACGGACTCTGGTTTCTGTCAGCATTTGACTTTTTTCCCCTCTCAAACTCCTGATTGAATTTCCTGTTCATACAAAGTGTTTCCCTTTCTGTCTAAATCAGGCAAATATGAGTACGCAATTGGTTGTCTGTTGCTAAGCGTCTGGCTCTAACATTCTAACACCACACCGTTTCACACTGTAAGTTTGTGGGGTTAACAGTGCAAAAGTGCTAACCTTGCTCCGAAGCAGGGTTTCATTACCCCGGGTAAAAAGCGGTGTTAAGAACAACGATAACCCGGGGTTAAGCGCAGTGTGAAAAACCTTAATATGAATGATGTACAAGTGCACTTGTATGTTGACTGAATTATATTAACCAATTAACCAAATAGCTATTTTAGGCATTGTTTTAGCAAACTTGCTTAAAGATCCTGCTTCATTCATGTATGTAACATCTACTTTTAATGATTCAAACTAATTCTGATGAATAAAATCATTACTTGTAGATATTTCTTCACTTACACTACTAACTACAAATCAGCCACTGTGCAGAAAAGTGCACAGCAATGTCACTATTATATACACACAAATGAACTGGTGTGGCTGTAACAATATGGTAAAATTGAGCCAAAAAACTCAAATAAGAGGTTAAAATCAGATCAGACCCAGATTTATTAAAGGTAGCCTACAATATGTAAAATGTTTGCAGTAAAATATCCAAAAACCACTAGGCTAGTGTTATATATTTTGTCCAGCTGATTACTAACAATATCTCTAATGTTTTCAACTACTTGTAAATCATGAGAAATTCCCATTCTAAACAGTGACACGGGGCAGTGCAGTCGCCTGTCAATGACGTCAGTTACCTTTGTTACCGCCTTTACTGACGTAGAAACCACATGACAACAGTGCCGTGGACAAATGCGGAAGTAGTGTCTAGCGTCCAAACCACTAGATTGCTTCAAGCAGTTCCTTATTTACTTCTTGCACGTTTTATGGTGGATTGTGTTACGTATTTATGGAACATAATTACTGTTTACCATCTGCCGCTGGTTCTGTCGACAAGGACAGCTCCTGTAAACTCATGACCGGAAAAGCGGAAGCGGCGCCGGCGACTGTGTCATAATAAAAGTCCCGCTGCTCGTGAGGCGTGTGTTGATCAATCGCTCCAGCTCCTCGTTCAGCTCCACAACACTCGCTCCTGTTCTGCTTCATACTACAGTAACGTTAATAATCGCATCCACAAACATGAGTTCTTCCAGACTCAAAATCCCTATTCTTTTGCACCGTCCGTTGAGATGGAGACCACATGTTCCAAGTTTCCACTCTAAAAATTGGCGTCACCAAACTACGCCTTTGTTTTGAATAGGCTTCTAGCGACCTCTAGCGGAAAAAAATATCACAAATTGTACCTTTAAGCCGTGATAAAGCATACCTGTTCATTTTTGTTACATTTTTATTGAATTTTGCTGTAATGTGTAACAAAATTTCCACATCTGTGTTCAGGTTTGACTGCAGTAAAATTAATGCAAAAACTGACACTTCAAATTAACATTTCAAACAAAACAAACAAAAAAAAAACTAAACCTTGACAAAAAGTAGTCTTTGAGAATGTCTAAGTATAAATCCAAATCCACAACTCAATAAAAAGAAGTATTTATCTCTAAAAACACTAGATAATTTATAAGCCACTTTATATAGAGCTATTTAGGAATCTAGAGGTTCAACCCGATCTCACGGCAATTCGTACGTATTTTAAGAGGTGGCGAAATCGTATGAATTCATACGACCTCACTCGTACTAATTCATACGTTTTTTGCTAAACTGTATGTATTTTACGAGTTGACAAATTCGTATGAATTCATACGAATGACCTACCCCAAACCCCGCCCCTAAACCTAACCGTCACTGGAGTTTAGACAAATCGTACGAATTCACACGAGTGATGTCGTATGAATTTATACGAAATAGCCACCTCGTAGAATAAGTACGAATTGGTCGTGAGATAGCGTTGAGAGGTTACAACATGGCATTACAAAAGTTTTTCTTTTTTTATTCCCACCAGATGGCACTAATATAAAGAAAGTGGCTATATAAAGAAATCTATTTTAAGGCTTTGACCGTGGAGAAGCCAAGTGTGCCCCCTAAACGAAGAGGACCAGAGGGTTAAATGTTTCTGAAAGAAGTCTCTTTTGCTCACCAAAGCTGCATTCATTTAAATGAGGCTGTGGTGAGCATAATTACAGACTTTACAAAACTCTTACCCACTCCAAACCTTTGAACGGTAGTATATATCTGAAATATCTGAGTTAACGCAGACTTCAATGCCAAGTAAATTGAATAAAAGAATGTTGTGGTCATGTTTTTTTGGCTCATATTTTACAATTTAGAAGAAAGCTTATTTACCAAACTCTCCTAAGATGATGACTCAAATCACATGCAAATAAATGCAGGAAAAAGGCCAACTATACGAATTTGGCTGAACATTCTAATAAGTAATTGTGAAATGTTAATCTAACATTATTTGTTTAAATGTACAGTAAAAAATTATTTAAAAAAATGGAGAAACATGAAGTGGTTTGAGTTTACTGTAGATAAATGTGGAGAACAAAAAGGGGGGGCAAAAATGTTACTTCAGTACTGATACCTCAAACATAGTATGAATACAGCAGTGGAGAGTGAACCAGCTTTTACCTCAAGTTCACTAAGACACGTTCTATGCATTAATGCGTATTCATGAACCCTCTGTTTAAATATTCATTGTCCATGCAGTCCCATGGCTGTCCTGAGGCCATACAGTAAAACAGAATTCACTATTATGTCAAATGCATACATTTGTGCTACAATTGTACCTGTCACATTTCACTGCAATTCATCATTTGGTTAAAACATTTACTGATGTATAACGTTTTAATACCTTCCCCCAGCCAATCGCCTCTTCACCCCATACTTCAAAATACTCATACTTTTTTATTCTCTTTTTATAACATGTATAATTGTATTCACTTACACAGAGCATATAGTTGTTGCATATGTTGGGGGGGGTTATTTATATTCTACACTGCTGATGCTTTTTACAAACACACAGCATATTACACATTAAAATATATCATACAGTACATTTAATTCGGCTTTTTTATGTTAATTATTTACCTTAGCGGGTTGTCTACCACAAAATTACTGCATGTTTGATTTACTTCAGCAAGGCATTGTAACTTAGCTATGAATAAATGAAACATGAAAGGTCAGAACAACAAAAACTTTAATTTGGCAGAGAATATTGAATTAGAGACTGAAACTATAACAAACCCATGACACTTCTTGTGGTGGAACAAACTCTTGATCATTAAAACAAATTCACAGCAAAAGATGAAGAGGTCAGTATAAGGGAATAGTTGCATCACCATTATCTCTTCCCACCATCCACACATCATTAACTGCACACACATACTTTAACACAACTCTCAGTCCTCGCCCTTCTCTTACTGTCACTGCAGAACTGAAATGGTCAGCATTTAATGTGATCTCTTCTGTGTTAGAGAACCAGCACTAAAATAAAGGTCTAATGACATTTACAGCACTCAGTCTGTTCATGGTGGCATTTCATGCCTCTCTTTCTCTGCTAATGCCACCAAGACTAATGTGACAGCATCCAGGCCAGTTCTCAGTCTGTAACATCCCTTCGTAATGAATTAATTAAGAACTGTTTACATATTACTAGTGCTGTAGTATCAAGGTAAACACAGTGGGTCTCTTTCACTAAGCATACACAAATGTCATTTTATATGCATAAAACCTGTTTGAACATTGTCATGCTTGAGTCATCAAAAGTTTTGCATATTTTTCAGATGAAATGTATTTAATGTTGATATTTTTTATGTATTCAACTATCTTATTACTGGTAGCCTTAGAAACATTGAAATTTTCATTGTTGTTCATATTTTCATGTTATAAAAAATTTAATTACTAAGTAACCATACAATAATTCTACTTATTTCAGAGTAACACACTGTTTCGGGTTATAGGGTCTGTCCTCTTTAGAGTGCAATTCCACTTCCATATTAAAATCCACACTTACCAAAACTTAACCTCACATTAAAGCCTATATGGGACTGTACGAATGAAAGTGGCAATATAGCTGTGGGTTGAATTCTACAAATTGAGTTTGGAGTTTCCTTTTATGTGTTTTTTCAGATGTGTTATGAAAATGACAACGGTAGCTCTGATGCAGGATTGTATTTATGCAGAACCAATGCCTGAAGTATAGCTTACCTAAAACACTATTATTTTTCTGCCTTGTGAGAAACAGTATTCCTTTTTGGAAAAGTTATCTGTTATGCAATTCCTTTGACTTTAATCTAGAAGCCACCTCAGTAATTTTCAATAGACACAATGCTAAACCATATCTCAGACTCACAGATATCAAGTGTCTGTGAATGTCACTGAACTTGATTTAATGATGCATGTTATAACACATGTGACAATGCTTTTCTTTGCAGTGATGCTGAGTTAGCTTATACCAGATTGACTAAGAAACACATTAAAGTTACCCTAAGTTAATGTTATGCATATCTTCCATATTAAAGTCAGAGGTCTCAAGCCCATAAAACGGCACATTATAATCCCTCCATTTTACACAGATATTCACATGTGTACCTCCAGGTCTGTTCTCTCAGTCTAAAGCACTATGCACAAACAAACCACATTTAACAGTCAGGACTGTGTGTGTGTGTGTGTGTGTGTGTGTGTGTGTGTGTGTGTGTGTGTGTGTGTTTGTGGAAGTCACTGTAATTGTAGGTTGCTTGTCTCGGTGAGTAACTGTAGCGTAAAGATGGCGCAGGCTGTGGCCTCAAGCATGAAATTACAAATGAAATTTAATTTGCTTCACATCCATTGTCTTCACAGAGATCATGGACAGGACACCACCCCGAGTAGTTGAAGGTTTTAACATGTGTATGTGTGCATGGAGCAGTGCAAAAGTCTGTGTAATTATTTCACAATTTTTGCAAATGCACTATTGTTTGAAAGGCAATTGCAAAGGCATTGATTTTAAGGCAAGGTATTTTTATTTATTTAGCTATTTTAATACACAATAGTAATTCAAAAGGTTTTACATAAGAAAGAATCATAAAATAATAGTCAGATATCTGCCTCAAGTTTTGGGGCCCCTATCTGGAATGGAAGAAATCAAGAGTCAGGTTTGTAAGTTTACACTTTAGATCCATCCATCCATCCAGCCATCCACCCACCCACCCATCCATCCATCCATCCATCCATCCATCCATCCATCCAATACTAATGCAATTAATGTCTAATAAAGGTTGTTTTAAAGCACTTAAAGGGGGGGTTGCATGCGATTTCACTTTTTTAACTTTAGTTATTGAGTAATGTTGCTGCTTGAGCATAAACAGTATCTGCAAAGTTACAGCGCTGAAAGTTCAATGCACACGGAGATATTGTCTTTTAAAGTTATGGCATTTTATTGCCTACAAAAACGGGTGGTTTGGACTACAACGAGCTTCTTCCCGGGTTGGTGACATCATAAACCCTTGCTATTAACATAAACACCGCCCCTGGAAACACGCAACAAAGTGGGCGAGGCCATGTGGCGCAGCATAATGGAAGCGGAAGAGTTGTTTACACCTAACGCGAGCTGTGCGACGCGATGCGTCAAAAGATATAGAACCCATTATAATCTGTGATATTTTCTACACTGGATGCGGTGCTGAAGACAGCTTCCAGAATCTACACGAGTTCAATGCTGGATTTACACAAATACTTTTACTGAAAGATGAAGCAGTTCCCACTTTAAAAGCAGAAGCTGCTGTTTATCAGCCCCAAACTGTAAGTACGTTTTATTGTTTGTCTTTTAAACGTAATGTTATAGTTCTGTTGCTATTTTTAATGCATCTAGGACGTATACAAAGAGCAACTCGTTTTTGCTAGCCAGTTAGCTAAATTCTAGTGCAACAAACACCAACAAACTTCTATGTTCATAGACAAACAGTTGTTCATGCTATAAATTAAACGCTACCTTTACAAAAATGCGACTACTCAGGCATGTATTTACTACAGTAAAGCTTTAATCAGGATAAAACTGTATATTGAAAGCTAACAAACAGCAGTGACAGCTTATCTAAACACTTTGACACAAATACTAAATGAAATACCATTCATAAACATCCTTCAAAAGCTGCGATTGCAGAGGTTCTACTTTTTCCTCTTCATCTGGGTCTGATTCAGGCTCAATTTGATACAGCAATGTAGGCGCTATTATTTACTTTCCACCTAAGCGTGTAACTACCGTAACTAAGAATGGTAAGGGGCGTGGCGTTTCCGGACGCTTCAGCGAATCACGACAGACTGGACCAGTAACCAGAGCCGTTAACCTGCTGACCAATCTGAGCACATTGCGTATGTCGGAGGGAGTGGCTTCATAGAAGCAGGAAGTCAAACGAGCCGTTCATATGACAGTGGAAACAGAGGT
This sequence comes from Chanodichthys erythropterus, assembly GCF_024489055.1. Classification (NCBI taxonomy): domain Eukaryota; kingdom Metazoa; phylum Chordata; class Actinopteri; order Cypriniformes; family Xenocyprididae; genus Chanodichthys; species Chanodichthys erythropterus. Next base: position 20,346,229 of record NC_090229.1, read on the forward strand.
GTAGAATTAAGATAAAATATATGAAAAATACAGCATTTAAAAAAACCCGAAGCATTAAGACATGTTAAACTGTGCCCCCAAAACACAATCAAGCCTAGAAAAAAAACATGTAACCCCCCCTTTAATTCACAAAAATATTAAGCAGCACAACTGTTTCAAGATTGATAATAATAAGAAATGTTTTTTGATCACCAAATCATCATATTAGAATGATTTCCGAAGAATCATTTGACACTGAAGCCTGGAGTAATGACTTCAGCTTTGCCATCACAGGAATAAATAGTATTAATAAAATATTAAAATAGAAAACTTAATTTTAATTGCAATAATATTTCACTATATTTTTGTCTATCAAATAAATGCAGCTATGGTGAGCATAAGACTTTCAAAAAACATTTTAAATGTTTAACGACCCCAACTTTTTAAATGTTACTGAATATTTTTAAAAAAGACGTGTAGGGACAGTCCTTACTATTTAAACCAATCCATAAATCTTTTGACACCTTAAAGGTGACCTATTATGCCCCTTTTGACAAAATACAATTCTCTGGTGTTCCCAGAATGAGTCTGTGAACTTTCAGCTCAAAATACCCCACAGATCATTTATTATAGCTTGTCAAATTTGCCCTGATTTGGGTATGAGCAAAATCAAGCCCTTTTTGTGGGTGGGTTGCTTTAAATGCAAATGAGCTTGTGCTCCCCGCCCCAAGCTTGCTCGTCATTCCAATACACTGAGGCATACATAATACAGAAGCTAACACAGCAAATATAACTTGCAAAATTTATCATTACAAACTATTCTTGATGCAGCATATAACATAGGTATGGCATGTATTTTGTGGATGTTTGCTAAAATTCGATTCTGAATGATTTTGATAGCATGCTGCATGGCAAACGCTAACGCTGTGGCTAATGCTACACACTGTTGGAGAGACTCAATAAGAATGAAGATGCGTTTATAAATTATACAGACTACATGCATTTTTGGGTTAAAAATGAAAA